>NC_134208.1:99982500-101232500 GCF_965140235.1 Caretta caretta
CTGTTCTCACTTTCAGGTGACATTGTAAACAAGAAGCGGGCAGCAATATCTCCTGCAAATGTAAAAAAAACTTGTTTGTCTTAGCGACTGGCTGAACAAGAAGTAGGACTGAGAGGACTTGCAGGCTCTAAAATTTTACACTGTTTTATTTCTGAATGCAGTTTTTTGTACATAATTCTACATTTGTAAGTTCAACTTTCACGATAAAGAGATTGCACGATAAAGAGATTGTATGAGGTGAATTGAAAAATACTATTTCTTTTGTTTTTTTACAGTGCAAATACTTGTAATCAGAAATAAATATAACGTGAGCACTGTACACTTTGTATTCCATGTTATAATTGAAATCAGTATATTTGAAAATGTAGAAAACATCCAAATATATTTCAATAAATGGCATTCTCTTATTGTTTAACAGTGGGATTAATCACGATTAATTTTTTTAATCGTTTGACAGCCCTAGTTCAAAGCGCAGTGTTCATTAACTTTAGTTGCAGCTGTAAGTGCTCAACACTTTTTCATATCAGATCCAGGCCCCCAGAAGATGAGGAAGACACAATTAGAGACCACCTGTGAAAAATTCAGTGTAAGTGACTTGCCCAGCATCACAGAGGAACTCTGTGGCAAAGTCAGGGATGCGATCCAGTTCTACTGATGTAACCATGAGACCATCTTTCATCTTCCTGTAATTTACTGCCTCATTCCCTACAATACTTCCAACTTCAGTAAACAAAATGAAGCCGTGTTCTGATAGACAACAGTCTCCTTCACTATGCAACCTTGGTTCATCCTCAGAGCTGGTCAGCCTTGCACACCGAATGGAATAGGGGCCCTATGGGCGGATGAGGGCGGAAGTATATGATCATGTAATTAAAGACTGTATGCTAATGTATACAAGCACCTTAATTCTGACATTTTTTAACTTTTAAATTCTTGACTTTGCAAGCTTAACATTGTTCTTTTAGGCCTTGTCTACATGGCAGAGTTTGGTCAGCAAAAGGCAGCTGTTGGCCAGCAAAACAGTGGAGGTGTACACACTGCAATGCCACTTTTGGCAACAAAACTCTTCAGTTTTGGCAACAAAATAAAACCACTTCGGCAAGAGACATAGGGCTTTTTGAGCAAAAGTTTTGTTGACAAAGTGCCACTGTAGACACTGCGCTTGATTTTATTTCTTTAATTGGCCTCTGGAAGGTGGCCCACAATGCCCATCCTGACCGCTTTGGTCAACAGCTCCAACTCTGCTGCCCCGCAGCCAAGTAAACAACCATCTGCCTCTCCCCTTTGAAGCCCTGGGAATTTTTGAAATTCCATTTCCTGTTTACTCAGTATGGAGAGCTCACATCTCATGTTACCAGCTGACAATGGCAGCTCCACGCAGCAGATGCTCTCCTGCTTAGACCAGGGCAGAGCTGCCGGGTCTGCTCAGTATTTGGGGAGACGAGGCTGAGCAGACCCAGCTGCGCTTGAGCTGTAGGAAGTTTGATACCTACGGGCAGATTTCTCAAGGCCTGTGTGAAAAGGGCTATGATCGAGACACACAGTGCACAGATCAAGGAGTTGAGGCAAGCATACCAGAAGGCAAGGGAGGCAAACTTTCGCTCTGGTGCCATGCCAAAGTCCTGCCATTTCTACAAAGAGTTGGACACTATCCTCAGTGGTGACCCCATCTACGCTGCCAAGAGCCCGGTGGAGACTTCATCAGGGTTGGAGCTGGTGGAAAGTAGATCTAACCCAGAGGATGAAGTCATTGATGAAGAGGTGGCATTAGACGACGATGTGGATGTAACCATGAGACCATCCACTCTCTTCTCCACTCTGGAGGTGTCTTGGCAGTCGCACTCCAGCAAGCAAGAGAGGAGACCCCCCCACCCCCAGTAAGTGGTTTTGCTTTGTGAACTGTGGAGGTGGGTTGAGGACATAGAAATGTACAAGGTTGGCTGTGTTTCTGTGTGCTGGACGTTGTCCTGTGCAGCTAAGCAGTACGGTGAAACAAGGTATTGATGTACACCAAGATTTCATGGAAATCCTCCAGAGAGATCTCTAGGAAACTTTCCTGGAGGTGCTTGGCAATCCTCTGCCCAAGGTTCCTTGGCAGAGCTGCTCTTTTCCTTCTCCTATTGAAGGAAACTTTCTCATGCCATTTTGAAATCACTTGCCCAGGGATCAAAGCAGCATAGGGAGCAGGTCAGAAGCTGGAAACATGCAGTAGCTGCACCTTTGCTTCCTTGCTTACTCTCAGGAGTAAGATATCTGCTACAATGACCCTGGCCTGTGGAAAAGGGTGTGAAAGTTTCGACTATTGTCCCTAGTTGACTGCACTATGAACCTTTCATATTGCTTTTCTTTCCATGTATAATTGTGACAAAGTGGGGTTTTATTCACCTTGTTATGTGACATGTGAGTCTTACTGTCCTACACTAATACGGTGTGTACCTCAGTTTCCCTTTATATTGCACCAATGCCTAGGCGGTGGGAATTGGGTTTGTGACTTTTGCTGAGGCCCTGAGGGAAGGTGAGGCTGTGCAGAGGTCTGCACGTAGGAGATGGCCGATGCCCTTTGTAATCTGAGACCCAGGAGGGGGATGCAACCAGGTGACACCTTTTGCCCAGGAAGCAGGACAAAAGACCGGAGGAGCAATGGGCATGTCGGAGGCCAGGCCAGGGGATCCAGTGCAGTCTGCTGTGAGGGACTGGAAGAGGGGCGAGTCCAGGCCGTCTGGCCCAGCATTCCCCCAAGATGGATTCTGTCGAAAGTCACTGACTTCTTAGCTACCAAGCTCTGTGCTACGCTGTGTTCCTGTTAACCAATAAATCCTTCTGCTTTACAACACTGGCTGCAAGGCACTGATGACTGTGGAATTGTGGCGCAGGGCCCTCTGGCTTCTCCCACCAAGGGGAAGTGTGAACAGGGGTGCTGAGTGCTTCAAGGTCAGACTGGGAAGGCCATAGCTGAGGAGGCTGGACAGCGGGACCTGAGGGGAGCCATGCTGCCCAGAGTCCTGGCTGGCTTCATACAGAGCAGTTCAAGAGCATTGGACCTGTGACTCTGTCACAATGTCCCCCATCCCAAGGTAAACTCACCATGCTTGGGGTGTTTGCCAACATGTGTGCTTGTCAATGGTCAGTGGGAAAGTGATTGGCATGTTACTAGAGATGTAGTTTACTATACTGGTTCAGTGTTGTGTATGTACTTAACAATCATGCATCTGCGTATTGCTCCTTTTGCTTCTGCAGATGTGGCCTTCAGAGTGCCTCCACCAGATAAGAAAGTGCCCAAGAAAGAGCAAGAAGGACAAGTTCCGGGAGCTGCTGCAATACTCAGCAGCAGAAAAGAGGGAACGCATGGAGTGGAGGGAAATCCAAAGGCAGGACAGAAAAGAAAATGAGGACTTCGTTAAGGATGCTACTGAGAGGATGATTAAAGTTATGGAGGAGCAAACTGAGATACAGAAGTCCCTCATAACGCTCCTGACTGAGCAGATGCATTCCCACCTTCCCCTTCAGTACATTCAGAACTCTTTCCCATGCTCTTCTTAAAATCCACCCGCGCATTCCTTTCCACTTTCTGGGACTTCTCGTTTTTCCATTCACTCCACCACTATGGACATCTTTTCAAATGATAGCTTGCCCTACGCACAGCTCTGAAAGTCAGCCCTCCCCTGCTGCCTCCTCTCCCACCGAGTGTGTGTGTTGTTTTCTGTGCAATAAAAGCAAAGTTTCTGAATGATAAGTAATCTTCATTTGTTTCTTGCAAATTGTGATAGCAGGTGCCAGAAACACATTCACAAGCAGTTTAATCATTTGCATACATAGAATCCTAGGCCACAAAAATCAGAAGTGCTTTCTAGAAAACCTTGATTTCATTAAGCATCGCAGTCCCAAGCATAGTAATATACATGACTGCTTCTCATTTTCAAAGCATTGCCTCAAAACCTTCCTGAATCGAATTTCCCTTCTATTGTGCCTCTTTAATAGCCCTGGTATCTGGCCCTGCACACTTGCATTAACAGAGCCCCAGTGGTCGACTTTCCAATTCCAAACTGATTCGTGACTGACTGGTAGCAGTCTGGGCTCACCAGCTTCCACACTGCAATCACCATGTGCTTCTCCACCAAGAGGGCAGCTCTCATTTGGGTGTCCTTGTGTTGCAGGGCTGGGATGAGCTCCGCATACGGTTCCAGGAAGGTGGCTTTCCTCAACCGAAAATTCTGTAGCCACTGCTCATCATCCTAGACCTGCATGACGATGCGATGCCACCACTCAGTGCTAGTTTCCCAAGCCCAAAAGCAATAGGCCACTGTGTGCAACTGTTCCGTGAATGCCAAAAGTAATCTAGTGTTGCTTCTATCCATGTCAGACAGCACTTAAGGCAGCTGTGAATCCTGTTGAGTTAGGCACTTCATGATTAACTGGACTGCCATTCACGATGTGTTACTGACAACTAGCAGAGCATTGGAGAGCAGTGTGGGATCCATCCTTTCACACACAGATGGCTGGGCAAACAGCAAATGAAGGCCCTTGAAAAATGCTGCAAATCCAAGACTGAAGCACCTGGAATGCTGGAACAGAAAGCAGTGCATCATGGGACGCTAAGTCTGGCTCCATGATGCACTGCCTTCCACTCCACCTTCCCACAAGACCTAGTGGCAGAAGGTGGTGCACTGAACTGTAGGATAGCTACCCACAGTGCACTGCTCTCACTGTCGATGCTAGTGCCCCAAGTGTGGATGCACTCTCACAACAGAGGGAGCACAGTGTGAACATGCAATATTAATTTTCTTTTACTGCTTTTTGATTGTCGACAAGACTTTTGCTGACAAAACTGCAGTGTAGACAAGCCTTTAATGTAGTTTTTCCGTGTTTAAAAAAGCACTGAAAACACAGAAATTCCATCATATGGCATCATATTGACACTTTAGTGGGTCATCAGCTGGGTTGGAATCTTTAGATCCTCTGATGCTTCAGCTAAGCATATAGCTGTTAGCAATAGTAGGTTGCTGTCCTCTAGTGGATCAGCACTAGAGGGGGATGATACTTTGTGAGTGTGTTTCATGGATTTTCACTAACAGCTAGAGCTGGGTTTTTTTTTTTTCATTTTTGTTTTGTTTTTGAGACAGACACATAGGAATAGCCAATAGCTCAGTGGTTAGGGCACTCACCATGGGTGTGTGAGACCCAGATTCAAGTCCCTGCTCTCAATCACTTGGAGTGGGGGGAGAGTCTCTCTCTCTCTGGTTTTTTGATGAACAAATTCTGAAACCTCAATTTTTCACAAACCAGAATTCTTGTTTTCTGGCCAGCCCTACTTATAGCAGAAGAATGAATGTGAGACTCAAAAATTATGGAATCGCTTCCAAACTCTGCAGAAGAGTGTTTTCCAGTGGGCACAGACTCTTCTGTCTGTTATCTCCAAGCTTGACCCCTTTTGCCCCATCCTCCCCAGTCTTTCCCCCCCCACTCAGTCCCAGTCTCCTTGTTGAGCCATTCCCAGTTCCCCCCCCCCAGCTCTGTCTCCTCAGTCTCTTTGCCCAGCCAGTCCCAGTTCCCTATATCCTGGTTCTGTATCTGATCTCTCTCTCTCTCTCTTATCCCCACTCCCAGGCTTCCAGTCATACTATTGTCTCCAATGGAACTACTTCTAAGATTCCAAATCTTTGAGCAGCTTCAAGCTTGTTACTTATAAAAAGACTGTAACCCACACACATGCACACACAAATCCTCCAAATGTGTTTCCATCTCCCCAGAATTATTGAGGCCTGACGACCACCTTTGAACCAACCTGCAGCATTATGAGGTGGATGTATGTGATTGTTATATGTTATGCTCACACATATACATTATAAAGCTGCAGTCCTGTCTGTTTTAATTTAGACACTCACCCAACTCCAAGTTCTTTGGTAGTGTTTGCAGTCAGCTTAAGATGAGCCAAAGTTGGGAAGTTTCCATTTCAGCTCCTCTGGACAAGGAGTCCACAAATTCATCATATGGGTGAACCATCGTATGGTTCCGCAGCTTTGAGGGTGAGGATTGCCAATTATCAAGCTGTTCTGGCATGATGTACTATAATGTTCACCTTCCAAATCAGCTTCAATACATCTGGATAAGATAATTTGTATGCTTCGGTCAGTTTGTAACTCCCATATATAGTGGATGTTGCTATAAAATATATTGTGTGATTCCATTTCCCAAGCTACTATAGGGTATTACAATAGGAATAGGCTGAAAGCTCGTCTAAAAGACCAACAAAGCTTCCTATATTTTGGATATTTTGGATCTCTGAGCAATAATACCTCCTGGTTTTTCTTCTTGCTGGTAAGAGGCCAAGTGGGTCAAATCCTCATGGTCAACATAGCATCAATTTAGATTGCCACAGGAGGAACTGGAATTCCCTGTTTTGTCAGGAAGCACTTATTTTGTGTAATTTGAGTATCAAGAACTAGGATTTTCTTCATGAATATACTTGGCTCAGAAGGAGAACTACTTAGCAGATGAGCTGAGCTACAAGGGCTAGGGTCAAAAGGAGCAGTCTTTAAAAGAATCATATTCTTCCCCATCTCCAGTGACAATATGCTCTTGGATGGTTCTGTGGACTGAAGGACAGTGAACAACTGTCTCAGTTTTGAGGAGATAATTTGTTGTGAGAAACACTGGTTGCTGGTAAGTACCTCCTTTCCATGTTCATAGAGCGTCTAACTTCACTTTTGTGTCTGGGTATTTTTAAAGGGATATAGTTGAGCTATAACCAATATTAAAAATAAAAGCCATACTCCTTACTTTTATTACCACATTAACAAATCTGGAAAAAAAATAGATTTACTTCTTGGCTTTGATGCTGGCTGGTTAGTTTTTCCGTTTAGCTTAAACTGTGTTATTTATCTATTTAGGGTTTTTTCCCCACCCAGTAATGTTCTCTTAGTATCCAGTTCTGGTAGGAAATGTTTAAACAAAATTGTAAACCCCTTTTCCTTTGATTTTTTTTTAAAATGTCATTACAAACATTTCTATTAATTAGTTTATAAAAATAATTTTAACTTTGTGACTAACTGATTTTGAAAATCTCTTTAAACTGTTCTGAGTCTCAAAGTATATCTATCTGTCAGGATCCAGTAATAAGACTAATCTTCATATTTTTGTGACTAGCCTGTTGTATGGTGTTTACCCTTTTTGCCTTTAGAACTCCTGGTTTCTAATTTTTCCAAAGTGCAGACTATTAAATTTAAGCAACTGAATTCCCTTTATAAAGGTAAAAGATTTTGCTGCAGAATAATTCGTCCTATGTTTTACATGCCTCATACCTAAGCCTAATTGTAATTAAAAATTTAAATTGGCAGAATGAAAGTTATACTTTGGTAATGGGGGTGCTAGAACAATTTGTACAATGGAGGCGCTGAGGGGCATTGAACCAAACTGTAAACCCTATATATGATGGAAACCACTTCAAGTTAGGGAGTGCTGCAGCACCCCCAGCAGCCCTAGTCCCAGCACCGAAGGGTAAAGTGAATCTTTCAACAGGCTTTTTACTTAGCTTATGTTTTACTTTTTGAAATGTTTCCTTTTTTAGACATCTGTCAATTAAGGCTTCACAAAACTTTCAGAACTAATAGAAAAGGCATATAAAATGTATATTATTCATTGCAAACATTTTATAGAGAATGCTAAATAATCACTTTGTAATGTTTGAAATCTGTATTCTTGTGATTTTGAGTCAATTACTTTATTTTATATGTTTCAGAGTAACAGCCGTGTTAGTCTGTATTCGCAAAAAGAAAAGCTTATGCTCAAATAAATTGGTTAGTCTCTAAGGTGCCACAAGTACTCCTTTTCTTTTTATTTTATATACCACCCTTAGTGTCAAATACCATAGTCCTTTATGATCCAAAATAAGTTGCCAGACGAACTTCTATGAAAAACACAACAATAAAAATACACATTTGGTTCAAAACAGTTAACTAGTATTTCCAACTCCAAAAGTTCCAAAATTACAAGTCAGACCCCGAAATCATGAGATTGGGCCCCAAAATCATGAGATTTTATATATATATATGGCCACATTTTTCAAAGTGTCTTAGGCCCATATTTGTAAAGGTATTTAGGTGTTCCCATGCTCAACATTGCAATGACTAATGGGATTTAGGCTCCTCAATCACTTGGTGCTTTGAATATTTGCCCTCAATCATGTTTTTGTCTATGATTTTTTTAACTACCCTTCCACTCTGATTGTGTGTGTGACCATTACAATGTTGCTGACTCTCACAAATATATAGGGAGTAAGGCAACTGGATCATTCAAGGGATTGACATTAGGACTGAAATCCTTGTGTCATGGAGGGGAGGGAAGAGGGGTGCCATTTTTTAAAAAGTCAGCATTTAGCCACCATCTCTTGTTCGCCCAGTATGTCCCAAAAATTCAATCTGATACAGTGTGCAAACTGTTAAAATGTTCACTTATAATGATAACCATGATAGGTTATTAGTTCAAATCCAGTCCAGGTCAGTAGTGAGCAAAAGTATTATTTGATGACTCTTCAATATTGCCTGTATAAAATGAGCTTATCATCTTGGTGTAGTCCTCTGAGAACAGTTATCCATACTACAGAAAACATCACTACCCCGGTTGGCACTCTTGTTGGCAGATGTTCAGCTGAGATGCCAAGGATTGAATGGACAATGAAATGCAGCTACTCTCTTACCCTTCCAGCGTGGTCTTTCTAAGTCACAATTAAGGTACATTGGTTGGATAGTATGTGGGAAATTTGCACTTCCCTTTCTAGGCAGTACTTGTTCTGTTAGATCTACAATAGATTCTTTAGTCTACCAAGATCTGAGCATATGTGTCTGTTTCAATAAGCATGTGCTGGTATAGTATAATCTATTATAGCTGGAGAGGAAGCAAGGCAGCACGTGCAATAGTTAAGGTTATATAACAAATTACATTCTAATACCCTGTTTTTCAGTGACTCATAACTTACCTATTTATCTTTGGAAAGAATGAGCAGAAAAATACTTTTTCCATTAAAAAATAATTCTTGCCATTTTTTTTAACCCACACCACTGCAGCCAATGTGACTGAGGTTTTAAAAGCAGAAATTGGCACGGAAATAGTCATCACTCAGGGCATGGCCTTAGTCTGGGAGAAATTAGTTCCGATTTGACTGAGTTATGAGCATGTGTAAGTTGGCTTCTGAGCATATGTAATAGTCTTTACATTTCTACAGACTGCATAAGTGTGTGAAGCTAATTTGGGGGCTGATCCTGCATGGTACAATTATTGCTGATTTCCAAGAAGCACAGGATGCCCTCAACTCCCACTTTGCCACCTGGCAGTATCTAGCCTTCAGCTTTTCAGTGAACTGGAACTTTAATTGGTTGTAATGTATAATGAGAACTGGGACTTAGCTAAGGACACCTGCAGACTTTGAAAAGTGCACAGGGGTAGAGGCAAGAGTTCCTTTGGAGAAAGCAAGAAGTGCACCTACTAGCTCTGGTTTAAATTTTAACTGAGCATGTAACGTGCCTGTGCGTTTATTCTCAGCCAGTCTGCCCAGGTGTAACTTCCCCAGCGGCAGATTTCCTGGTGTGTGCAGAAAAGTGTCTTCTAGAGCTATGCCCTGATGTATAATAATGTACATAACACTGTGCAATATTAGACCTTATTTGAGAAATAGCTTGTGATCAGAGCTAACTCAGATTGTACTTTTGTTATTCTAGGTTTCCACTTTTGGTCAAACCACATCCCCTTTCATGGCCTCTTCCAATGCAAATGCAGGTAATGATATGCAAACCTGGAGATCAGTCTGTTTTGTAGTGTGGCGTTGTACCAAAAGAGCAAAAAGTTGATGTGAAGGCTGTTCACTGGCACTTACTCATGTAAACTGCCAAATTTCAAAGATCCACATTACAGATCTCATATTATATGGGTTTTTTAAAATATAAAGGTATATAGATACCTTCTGATTTAGGGAAATGCCATTTTATTATAGTGTGATCCTGACACTATAGATGTGGGCTGGCCTCTTTTTATGGGAGCTTATATAGCTCAGTTAAAATACAATCTGTTCAGAGCTGAAACTTGACTTATAGTCTACAGAGGGGAAGAAACCTTTTCCTGTGACTTGGAAAAAATTATTTCAGCATTTTTATATATTTAAACCCACTATAATTTTAAACTTTTCTTCCTCATTCAGGCACATTTGGCTCATATTCCTTATTCCCTGAACAGATGTTTGGAGCTTCCTCATTCTTATGCCGGTCAAGGCAGAAGTCTTGTGGATGGGTAGAGAACATCACTGTTATGGAGTCTGGTTTGTGGTGAAGATTGCTAGGTTGGAAACTTAAGTCCCCAAGCCCACAAGCACATACTTGTGCTTAACTTTACTCACATGAGTGGTCATATTGACTTAATGAGACTGCTCATGTGGATAACATTAAGCGACATGCACAGCGTTCCCAGTATATTCAAGTTCCCACCAAAACTACAAGTCACTTCCACTTCTGCCCATAAGGGAAAAGAAAGGAGAGATGTATCCTATGCTTGGTGCCAAAAGCCTTAACTGCCTCTTGGATGCCAAAGATCTAAACCCTCTTTCATACCTTCCTGGGTGCTTACAATCCTAACTGTTCCCTGACCATTTGCCAAAACCTCCAGCTACAATAAATGTATGTGTTGTCAGTACAAATAACTATTGAATATTAAAAATGTGGAGACCAGGTAAAATAGGTTAGATATATCCAGCTGAAGAGTGCAGTACCATAATGGTTGTGTTATTCAATTTCATATTCAATCAAATTCTCCAATTTTTTTCCAATTTACTTGGAACCTTCCAGAGAATTTTCATTTTGCACAGGAATCCCTCACTGGGGTATTATTCAGAAACCATGGGTCTTTGATGCAGAATTTAAGGGAAGTTTGCTGCGGACCATGTGAAAATAAACTACTTTAATAGCTATCTTTTCAAGGGTTCAGTTCCTCTAGCACCCTTAGTACATAACAGTTTTGTTGTCACTGGGTACTACATTCATGGTAAACTGTAGAGGTAGAGTAACATAACATAATGGAACAGGCTATTATGTGTACATTAAAAACATGGACATAGTAGTACCCTAACTTGATCTCTATGGGAAAACAGTAATATCATACATCTAAGGCTGCTTTGTTTTGGTAGGTGTGGTAAAAGGAGACTGAATTCTCTACTAGAATGTGTTGGTCAACTACTGTGGTAAGATTAATTCACTGAAGCTGCCATGCTGGAAGATAATGTCTAATGTTTAAGTTCCCTATTCACACTATGAGCATAGTCTAAATACCAGATGACATTTTGGCCACATTTCATCCTTATGTGGCAGGTCAGTGCAAAGCCTCCTTGCCACTAAAGGGCCAGAGTGAAATCCTGACCCCACTGAAGTCAATTACACAATTCTCATTGACTTCAGTAGAGCCAGTATTTCATCCCTGGTGTGTCTACTCTATTCCACTGCAGGAAATACAGAGGAGCAGTCACTATTCTGGCCCAAAGAATTCTTAGTTTCCTGCACAAAACCTGATGACTCAGACTTGGTGACAATTATATGTAGTTTTCACCCATTCTGAATAGTTAGTATATAGGAGGCAGAGAAAACATATCCCACTAGGGTTCTTTGTTTACTGCCTGTCAGAAGCTAGTGGAATGTTATTTCTGTGTATGCATGTGACATGACATCATTGGAAGAATGTTAACAAGAAGGGGAAGTGCTTCCTGTTGTTCTATATTGGGTGCTCGGTTTAATAACTAGCAGAGGATATTTTGTCTTCATTTTTCATTAAAAACACATTTCATAGTCCCAATGGATACCTTTCTTGTCGTGATTCCAATTCTGCAGTCCTTACAGAGGGAAAAGTCCTATTAATGTCAAGCAAATCTTTATTCAACTTTGTCATGATTATAGGTTGGCCCTTTTATTGGTCTCTTTGAGTACTCCCTCAGGTATTCAGCCTCTTGCCCTTACTCATCTTGAGGTGGGATCTCATGATTCTTCCACTCTTAATCTGGGATCTGGGGACAACACCTCATGTATACCAGACACTTATCACCCTATAGGCCAACTGTTTTTCGGGCACTTGCATTTCCTCCCTTTGGGAACTTGTGACCAGTGATATAATTACCAACAGCCTCCTTAAAACAAAATATTTTTATTTAATGATTGGAACAAAGCATTCCAGGGGAAAAAGGATATAAAAACAACAAACAGCCTATGTTCATACTTAGTGTCATCTAATCTTACACTTTGCTACAAGCTAAGTTAGATAGTTTTCCTCTTAAAATATAGGAGCAGAACCAATTCACATTCTCCTAGCAGGCCCAGGTCTTCCTTTGTCTGTGGGTTTCTCAAACTGGTTCTCTCCATCTAACCCCCCTGTTCAAGTTGGTTTCATTGCTCCCCAGAGAGAAGGGGATAGAGCAATTAAGGTTACCTGTGCTGTTATCGCTTAAAGACCTTTAAGTTTAAAGGGTTAGATGACTATTATGGAGAACCTTCTCCCTCTTTTCCTCTGTAGATAGGCTCTGCTATTCTGTCAGACCCCTAAGGTAAAATATCCATTGCCGTATATGGTCCAGATTCACTATTATTAGTTATTAAAGAGCACCCCCGCATTTGTCACAAATGTCAATGGGAATTTTTGCTGAACAAGGACTGCAGGACAGAACCCTTATTAATGCAGCTGTGCCCTTGAGAATGCTGTTTGCCCCTGTGCTGCCTCATCAAAATGCCTTTCCTTTCATGTATTTAAAAATACAGCCCTAAATTTTCAAAAGTGACTAGTGATTTTCAGGTGACTCAGTTTTGAGTGCCCAGTTTGAGCAAATCTGTCAATGTCATGCTCTGCCACATAACAGATGTCTCATATGCAGCTGGAGGGAAAGCCTCAAATTAAAGGGAAAAGATACTGGCCCTTTATTTCAGTGGTGTCAGGGGACAGGGAGATGAGTGGTTGCTTTTCCACGCACTACCTGTGTGCCTGCTCCCTTCCCACCAGTGAAAAGAGCATGATGGGAGGGAGTATTGCTGGAGAGCCCACTGAGGGCTCTCCCCCGATCCCCTGAGACAGCTGCTGCTCACTGCAGACCTCTTTGAACCAAGCCGCCCACAGCCTACCTTTGAAGTCTGCAATTCACCCTGCTCCAGACTCTCTGAATACAGACTCCCCTCTCTCCTCAGGCAGTTTTTTTTTTTGCCCCTCTCTCCCACCCATTCCAATGCAGTAGGCTTGCCCTCACCCACTCCCTAACTCTCCCCTGCTCCAGGCTCCCCAACCCTTCCACTTTTCCAGACCTACTTCCAATACTTCATAATCCAAGCCCCATAATCCTCCTGGGCTCCCTTAGATCTCACCCTTCTCTGGGTTACCAACCCTCTTCCCACACACCTTCCCTAGACCATCCCTCACTTGACTCTGCCTGATCCCCTCAGCTCTCCCCACTAATCCAGGCTCTCCTAAGACCCACTCCATTTGTCCAAGCTCCCAGCCTCACCTTTTGCTTTGCCCACAATCCCTCTCCCATGTGTCCCTTTTCCAGGTACTCCACCTCACATTGCTGTTGCTCCTTTCCCCTATCATTGCACTAGTCCTCTGATAGCTGGCTCCAGCTCTCTCTGGATGGACCTGCATATGTTTTTTGGTTAGTGGCAAGGAAAACAACCTAGTGGCCTTAATACCCTCCCTTCAGGCTTCTGGGGGTGACTGGCTAGCCCAGTCCCATATTAATTCTCATGGGGCCATGAAGCTGAGGGAGCACTGCTCAACAGAATGGGAATGGTCCTAGCGCCTTTTGCTCAGCAAGCTCCCACACTGGGCCAGTTGAGTTCCAGGCCTGACCTTCATAGGTTGGGCCCAGTGAAAGCCTCTTCTTAGCAGGGCAAATATGGGCAAGGGGGACTCCTGACAACTGGGAAGAGGCTTTCTTAGGGCTCTGACTATCTAGACAGGCCCCAGCATTCAGCCCTTCATTACCAGTTTTGAGTCAGGTGGGAGAGAAGAATCCATCCTCAGCCTAGCTGGGTCGTGAGTCCCTTACCCACAAGACCTCAGTCTATTCTCTGGGGATGGGACTAAGCCTTTGTGCCTCCTTCCCCACATCTTGTCACTGTCTTTGAAGGCACCCCCATGGCAATAGCAACTCACCACCTCCCTTGTCAGAGCCGTGCTACCCTGACAGCTCACCTCAGTTGTCTCACCCCCTGCAGCACCATCTCCCTTCCCTTAAGTACCATCTCCTCCCATGGTCACTGTTGCTCATCCCGACTGCAGTGAGTGTGAGCCTATGGTCCTCATCTGCCCCAGGTCAAGGGGCCCCTAGTGCCCAGTAGAAACAAAGATAGCAACAGCAGGGTTTCACAGAAAGCTAGTGGGAGCATCATTTGCTTTTTTTGAGGGAGAGGGCAGAATTTGAATTTTTGTGAAGCAGGGTGGAGGCAATAACTTCTGGAAGTGGAAGTAGTATTCTGGAATTCTCTTTTCTTTGCCTGGCTACAGGCCTGCCTTGGTGGAGTGAAGGACAGCTCCCTTAGGTGTGCTGGGAGTTCTGTCCATCTCCATGTATGACAGTTTTTGCCAGTGAGAGTCCATAATCCCACCTACTAGGTTCCTTTTCCCATCACCCCAGAGCTAGTGGGAGTGGGGGGAGGGTACCATGTGGGGAAATCAGCCACACTCACTACTGAGAAAATCACATATGGAACAGCACAGAACTTGATAGCTATACCTGAGTGACCATAAAGGGGCCTGATATTCAGAGGGCTGGGGCTCAGCACTTTCTGAAAATCAGACCCTCTTTAATACATTTCAAGTTGAGTGTCTAAAAATGGAGACATCCAAAATCCCTAAGTCACTTTTGAAAATTTAGGTCATATTTCTTTTTCTTCAATTTATCTTTAGATATTTGCACAGCTCCCATCTCATTATATGACGACATAATTCTAGTATCTAGCCTGAATCGGTAATACAGACTTCTTTTATCATCTTGGATAATATTTAAACTAAGCTTTGGGATTTGTAAGCTTTGTGAGTAGAAGTTCATGCACGTACTCTTTAGAAAAATACTCAGTATTTGGCGACAGCATCAACACAAACACCTATTCAGCTAGAATCCAAAATATGTGCAGGGAAACCAAATTTAGCTATTCCAAACACTGTCAATAACAATACACCCAAAATCACTCTAAACATCATGCAGGTATTCAGGAAATAAGTGTTCAGCATTCTCTGTATTCTGAGTACAAGTGGAGTACTTGTGTTATATTAAATGATAATGTTAAAAGAACACATTTAAATAATTAATATATTTTTACTCACTGTATATAACTAACCCATTATTTGTTATCGTAAATTTGTTGGATTGCCCGAATAGGAATGGAGGAAAGATGGAAGAAGAGATAAAAGGAGAAGAAAAGAAACTTTGTTAATCTCAGATTCTTTTTCTGTGATCAAATAGCCATATACTAAAAACTGCTGAGGCAAGTTATTTTCTGTGATGCAACATTTAGGCCCAAGTTTAAATACTTGATTTCAGTTCTAACTTCAAATTTGCATCCTTTTTGAGCTTGTTTGATCTTTATGGCCAAATTCTGTCTATGGGTGCACTCTCATGGCTTCCATTGAATTAAATAGGAGCTAGGCAGGTATATGAAGGCAGAATTTGGACCTGAGTCAACTTGTTTGTTTTATTATATTAAAAAATAATTATATGCATAGCTTTCAAACTTACCAATATTAATATTTTGAGAAATGTTTAAGCATGAATCAACACACTTTTTAAAACTAGTGAAATCTATATTTATACTAGTGTTACATTAAAATAAAACAGAAATTCTTAGAAATGTTACTGAAGTTTTCTGTTTGCAATCGTCAAAGGAAAAAGAGGCAAAATATTTCAAACATAAATAAAATGTGTTGAGTACCTTACTGTGCATATTCCTTACACAACTTAGAAAGAAATGCACCACTGTGGTATGACATACAAGGGAAAACCAAAGTGATAGACAGAAATAATCAGTACAGGTGGAATGACCTACACATGGATTTAAATAGTATAGAATTCTATCAGTTTTAAAATGTGATATTTTCTGTAGGACCCAGCTAATTTAATATTATCAGAGAAAAATGTAATTATTTGGTACCTATTTTCCTACATACATCTTAGTAATACTGGGCCCAGTGACTTCAGCTGGAGTTATGGGTAAGGCTATGATTATGTCACGGAGGGCACGGAATCTGTGACTTTCAGAGACCTCTGTGACATTTTCTGCTTCAGCCCTCAGATTGCGGGGCTGGAGCTGTCAACCAGCGGGGATGTCAGAGCTCTCAGCTGCAGGGGACCCGCAGCTCCAAGCTCTCAGTCCCCGTGGGCAGTGGGGGGCCCTGCAGCTCTCAGGCACCTGACTGGAGCTCCAAGTTGCCAGAGCTCTGAGCCACAGCATGGCCCCCCACAGGCCTGAGCTGCCACAGGTGGCCTCCGGAGTTCCAAGCCACCATAGGCGGCAGGGGCCTCCAGAGCTCCAGGCTGTGAAGTGGCAGGTGGCCCACAGAGCTCTGGGCAACAGTGGGGGGGTCCCCCAGAGTTCCAAGCTGGGGTGGGGGCCCAGCAACTCCCAGTCACCAGTCCTGGAACTCCATGCTTTCACGGGCAGCAGGGGTCCCACAGTTCCCACCCTCTGTGAGCAGCAGCAGGTGGGTGCTGGACTCCATTCTCCTTCCCCATTTTGCCAGGGCAATTTTTCGTAAAAGTCATGGCAGGTCACGGGCTTCCGTGAATTTTTGTTTATTGCCATGTCCATGACTTTTACTAAAAATTACCATGACAAATCTTAGCCTTAGTTATGAGTACTCAGTATTTATGAAAATTATTTTCTGAATAGATTTCATCTCTTTATTCTTCACTGTGTTAATGTAGGTTTCAGAGGAACAGCCAAGTACTCCTTTTCTTTTTGTGTTAATGTAAAAAATATTCCACGGTATACATCTGATGAAGTGAGCTGTAGCTCACGAAAGCTCATGCTCAAATAAATTGGTTAGTCTCTAAGGTGCCACAAGTACTCCTTTTCTTTTTGCGAATACAGACTAACACGGCTGTTCCTCTGAAACCTCTCTTTCTTTAGTATCTTTTGGATCTGTGCTCTGTAATAGTTCAAATCTATGGTATTAAAGTATGTCAATTATCTAATTAAGCTAATACGTTTTCTGTAATTAGTTCCTTATTACATGTTTAATTAATGGCATTGCAGCCTACGCAGAGTATCTGATCTAAACAGCTATAAGAAATGTCAGCCATGACACAGTTGTGATGTGCGACACTAAGGCCCCAATTCTGCAAACGTGCATGGGCTTGACTTTACTATCATCAGTGGATCTACCCATACTAGTAAAGTTAAACAAATGTATAAGTCATTGCAGGATGGAGCCTTAGTAAGGCCCTTATTCAGCAAGATACGTAAACATGTGCATAACTTAAAGCACGTGAGTAGCCCCAAGTTACATATATTCTTAAATAAATATCTTGCTGAACAGGGGCCCAAGATTGTAAGATCTCCTTCTCCTGGCAGGGACCATGTATTGTTATGAATGTATATTGACACAATGGAGTCTCAATCTTGATTGGGCCTCCAGGTATCTACTGCAATACATACATCATAAATGCTATTTATAATAAAGGTGGCCTTTTATTATTTTTTGTTTTTTGTGTAGACCTTTTAGCTAGTTATCCTTGACCTTCATGGATGAGCATTTGTTGTCATGTGTTAATTTATTGTTATTAATATTTAGTGCTGATATTTATCATCCACTTGAAATATTTATTCCTGTTCATTATGAATTGTGATCACTTGGGCCTGGTGCTGCATTTGACTTTATTTGCATTTCCAAATACAGAACAATGGAAATTTTGAGTGTGGATCTTTGGCAGGATGAGGAAAAGGAAACACAAGATGTGAAGTCTGAAGAGTTATATATGTTATATATACAAGAATAACGGATAACAAAATATTGAAAGCTGAATATTCACTTTTGATGACTTTTTTTTTCAAAGTTAAAGGGAAAAGTAATTCTTCTGTCTGAAAAAATTCTACTTATTGTTAGACCCCCTATGATGCTATAACTACAATTGTTATTCTCTCTTTTTTCAGTTTGTTTACTTTGTAAATTTGAGAGCACTTCTGTGTACAGTCAATTTCATTTCCCCTGTGTAGTTAATTAGGCCTTGTGCCCATGTGCTGCTGCATTGAATGGGACTCCATTTGGGTGCAGGGGTCTGCACTAGCAGATTAAGGGCCTTCAATTGTCAGCTTTCTTTGTGGACTTTTTGTACCGCAATAAGGGAGAGAGCGTTATTGGTAAAAATAGGATGTTGTGATAGTGAACTTTCAGAAATTGACAAGGAGGATGAGGCAACTGTGATACCTGAAATTACTTTTTAAACTTATAAACTAATTAGATTTCAAGTTAAATATGTCCCTTTATTATTGAAGATTTTAGCATTGCATGAACAATATTTTTATGTAACACAAAATTAGGCACTGATCCTGCGCTGAGCTAGGTAAGGGAAGACCCCCAACACCTATATGGAGCTTCACTATCCAGTGCAAAGGTCTGCTTGTGTAGAGCAGCTTGCAAGATCAGGATCTTAATTAGTGCCATGTACCCATAATATGTTTCACCTAGTTCTATAGTTGTTGTTTTTGTGTGGGTTTTTTTTTTCATAGGGGGACATATTCCTATATATAAAATCCTTTCCAGACTCCTGGTACTGTCTGCACAGATTTAACAGTACCTGATGGGACTTATTACTATTAGATCCTCCCCCTATAAAAAAAAGTAATATTTAAAGGAACCCCAAACCTAAAAATAGTCAACGACTGCTGCATTTTTCTCCTTATTATTCCTTCAACGTCGGCATTAAATCAGCGGAGATGATGCACCGAAGCTGTAGCTGTTGTTTGTAGCTGTATTTTTGGTAACACTGATTAGGACTGCTGCCGCTTCCCGGAGGCTCGGGCGCAGCGGCAGCTAGAGCGCGCGGAGGAAGAATGAGACACCCCGGCGGCGGCGGCAGCAGCAGTAGTTTCCCCTTTCCCCAGCCCTGGCTCCACGGGCGCATGCTCACTTGTGCCCGCAGCCCTGGACCATATTTGTCAGGACTACTCGAGAGACGGAGAAAGAGAGATTGGGGGGGTAAGAAGCGGCTGGTTCTGATCTAATCTGTAACCCCGCCGTTAGGGCGGTGCAATGCAAACGGCTGGTGATGGTTTTTAATCCCCCCCCCCCCGCCGTAGGGGAAGATGAAAGTTAGAGAGAGCGTGAGAGATAAAGGGAGGCGCACCTCCTCTCCCTTACGAAACATATCTGGGGAAGCGGAGAAGGGGGTGGGGGGCTTCTGCACCCCCACCGCTGGCGGCAAGGATGGAACTTAATGCAGGGGAAAGTGGGCAAGTGACTCTCAAGTGGCTGGAGAGCGGGTGGGTCACTGGGGTATCTCCCTAAATACTAAGTGTGCGAGTGTGAAAGAGGAACAAAAGAGAGAGCGAGAGAGGTGCTTTGTGTTTATTTATTTTTCTTCCCAAACACACGAAGGGTGGACTAGGGAGAGGAGGGAGCTGCTGGGAAATGTGGACGCGGGGGGGTGGAGGGAGGAGAGAAACATTTTGCAGACCTGCCCCACCAATGAGCTTGTCAGTTGGCTCCATTTAATGACACTTACGGGGCACCGCCGTGTCGCTAGGAACAATGTAACGTGGGTGCAGCGGCTGGGATTTGGGGGGGGGGGGATGCATGAGTGTGTGTGTGCGGGGTTCATATCGGCAGGTTCCCCTGCCCACCCTGTGCTCTTTGTTCCCGATACCCCAAAGGGAGGAGAGGCGTAAGGGCTCCAGGGGGCAATGGGCAGGCGACGGGGGCTTTTTCACACCCCGGTTTTCGGGTCTTGAAGCAGCGAGAGGTGGCGGCTGCCGGGATATACCGGTTGAACGTGCAGCGTGTCGCTTGTGCAAAGGCCTGTTCAGCGCACGGCAGAGAGAGTTTGCATTTTCTTCTGCTTCTGCACTTTGTGTGTGTGTGTGAGGGATATTTAAAATATCATCTCCCAATTTCCGCCATTTTGGGGAAAGTTTGCACACACACGTAGAAAAAAAAAGAAGCGCCTGGCAATTTTTTTAAGAAAGGGGTGGGGGTGGGGGGCAGTCTGGCTGGAGCGTGTTTGATTCCTGTCGGTGGCGTGTGCGAAGCTTCTCTCTCTGCTGTGGACGTGGTGGGGAGTGGGGTGGCTCCTGGCTCTCCAAGGGGGCTGTGTGCGATTGATGGGGGGGGGGCTTGGCTCCTGTCACTCTAGGGACTGTAGGGTTGTGCTGGGGGGGCTTCTGGAGGACGGCTTGTGTGTGTGTATGCGTGCGCGCGCGCGTGCTGACACACGTGTAGAAATGTGTGCCTAGTATGGGGGGGGGCAGCAGTTCCACAAGTTGTGGATTGTTGCTTACCCTATATATTTTGGGAGGGGGGATTCTCCCTCCTTCTCCCCCCCCCCCGCGCTTCCTGCAGCCTGTGTGCACAATAACAGGATATCTACCAGCCACTTGCTCTAATGGGTGATGAGGCAGCAAGTTGGGGTGGGGGTGGAAAGCGCTCGCACAAAGCGTCCGCCCGCCCCCTCCCCAGCGACGGGAATGAACGTGGGACCCAGAGCGGGCCGGGGGGCACAAGCTTTGCTAGGCGGCCTGGGGGAGCAGACATGCAGGGGGCGGACTCAAGTTTCTTTCCCCCCCCCTTCCCCCCCCGCCCATCGTGGGAGCGGACGCGCCCGAGAGCGTGAGAGAAAAGTTTTCGCGAGGCGCTGCCTGCGCCTCCCCAAGGCGGGAGGCTGGGGATGCGGAGAGTAGCTGGCTCCTGGGGGAGGGAGAGTCCTCCCGCAGCTCTGCCTTTACCTTCCCCTTAGGAAGGAGGGTAATTTCTCTTCCAGGGGACTCTGGAGATTGGCTGAGCACGAGCGAGGAGGGTTCACCAGCAAATCTCCCGAGTCCGCCGGAGAGCACTCGCCCTCCTCCTCGGGGGTGGGGATGGGGGAGGAGAAGGTAAGTTTCCCTCTGGCTTAGGTTGAGTGAGGGAAGACAACCCTCACTTCCCGGATCCCGGCCCCGTCTGCAGAAAGGGGGTGGGGGTGGGGAATCACAGGGTCCCGGTGCACAAGCAGAGTCCCTCTCTCGTTATGCAACTTCCTCAGGAGCGCTTTGCGCCCAGTTCCTACCCCGACAACGGCGCGCTCGCTCCTGCGCTCGCCCTCGGAGGGGCATTGCGGCCAGGCAGACAGCTGAGCGAGGAGCGCTCCCTTCGGCCTGCCCCCGCCCCATGCTGATTCCCTGGCGCTTTAATAGCGCGGGGTAGGCTTTGCCCGAGTTTATTTACTAAGAATCGCGTCGCTCTGTTGTTGCGCAAACCCTCCAGCAGCCTGTGCTGCGGTGGGAGTGTTAATCGTGGGGACGCCAGGAAGGTGCATGCAAATACTTTCGGCTTTTTGATTTCTGCCCTATTTTCGGGAAGATATGGACCTGAGTTCAGTACTTCAAAGTTTCAAGTGCAGCAAAAGAATGCCGCAAAAGTGGCCAAGGAGGGACCTCTGCTGGTGGAACTGAGGTATCCACCCTAGGGCGGAAAATGCAAAGTTGGCCTGCAGTTTGTAGTTACCTCTAATCTTGACATCTAAAAGGAAAATCAATCTCAAAGGAATGCTCAGGCAAAAATATCTAATTAAGAGGGTGTTTCTTCTACTGTTCCTATACAACTCTAGCCTTACATTTTGAAAAGTGACTAGTGGGTTTTTTGTTCCCCTTCCTCCCCTCCCCACTTGTTACCATAAAGGGGTCTGGTTGTCAGAGGGTGAGTTCTCAACAGTTCCTGAAAATTAGGCCCCTTAAGGTATCATTCTCGGGGTAGGCACAGAAAAATGCTTAACTTTTGATATGGTAGGTCACCATTGTTTTCTTAAATTGTCTTTGTTACTAATAACACCATGTATATAATACACTGGAGAGTTTTAAAACTAGTTGTTAACTTTTAGGCCGTTTAATTTTGCAATTTTACTCAGATTGACCTCAGCTGGTCATTTTCACTTTTGTTTTTACTCATGAATTGGCACTATATTTTTAGGGCTAACAATACCACAGTGGGTGTTGAAATAAAAACGGAAACACCAAGTTTTCTATTCACCTTGTTTTAAAAAAATTGATTTTACAAAAAAAAATCTACATTCAAAAGTAATAAAATATTTCTAAGCAACTTTAAACATAATGTACACTTTAGGAGAGTGATTCTTCACAGAGGAAAATTATCTGATTCCCAATAGCTTGTGTCACTGACTTTAATATTAACATCTATGGGAGAGAAACTAGAGATTGAAGATGCTGGGTCATTTTGTTTAAAATCTGACAGTGTGGGTTAATTGGCATTCTCTGTAGTATATGTACAACTGCTATGTATAGTCTAATTTTTTTTTAATGAATCAAGCAAATGAAGTGCTGGTAGATCTGTCATCTCTTTGGGAGACTATTCCATAGTGTAATAAACATATTTGTTAAGAAATGTTCATTTACATTTAATTTGCTGTTAATGTTGTATCTTTCATTTGCGGTCAGCTTCATTTAATCACTTTATCTAGAAGGGTGCTTTTAAAAGTCCCAAGAGCTTGTAAGAAAAAAACAATTGTTTGACTACATTGTGAATGTTTGGTGTCCTCTTAATGACCAAGCACTTGTTGAGTTTAATTGGGTTTCACCTGTTGTGTGTGGAGAGAGCAGAGGGGTTGCTGATTGAACAGGTGACTTTATTTTTTGTGTTACTTTATTTACCGTTCATCTTTTTTTATGCTGCTTATAATTAGGATGGGGGAGTGTGTATGGTGTGGAGGCGGGGACTGAGGAATCAATGGCTGTACAATATGGTGATTACAAAAGACAGAGAGAGTGATTGTGCATATGTAGTAGTAGCTTGTTGAGTACTTCAAGAGCAGATCTGCGGATCATAAGAGCAAATGTGCTGTGAACTACACAAAGTCTGAGAGAAAGAAAAGTCTGTAAATGCAATAATGTAGTGGCTATATTAAGAGTTGGAGAGACTTGAATTCTGTGTTAAAGACAAAGTGGCAGATGGGAGCTGGTCACTATGAGCAGAAAAAAAGAATGGCTCACTATGCAGTGAAATTAACTATGGGGATCTTATTTTTCCTAAAAATGAATATTTCAAAGTAAGTGAGATGAAGTACAGCAGAAAGATTCCATGAAGTACAGTTCTGTCCAGAGAGACATCCAGTCAGGAGCTGTGAAGAGCCAGTACTTTTAGTCCAAGGAACAAATAAAAGTAGGCTGAAGGTTAGGGTAAATCTTGGCCATCTGGCTCAAATAATTAAGGGAAACTAAAGAACAGGACATCAGAGTTCCTTTACTTAGAAATATTATCGATTAGATTAAGCCTCCACTGAGGACTGCATAGGCCATAACAGATTACACAACCGATCAAGTGGTTCACTTGAAAAATTTTGCATTTATGTGGTCTCTGTAAACAAAATCAGAGATATCAGTGATAGACTTTTTTTAGATTGGTGGCATAACTGTTTTCTGAGTATTATTATGGTGCTCTAAACTATAGATAGTTAAAAAGACATATTAAACAAGGGCTGCTTCTATTAGAAAATGTTACCCATTCTCTAGCAGTGGTACAGAAGTTTTAGTGTTAGCAGTGGTGTAAGAACACAAGCAGAGATGGGGCTTAGGAGCAAACATCTTATACCTTTACTAGCACTTGTGCAGGTGCACTGTTGCTGAAAAATGGGTGCCAGGTTTTCTAGTATAGATGCAGCCAGAGACTATTTATGGAGAAAGACTTTAAACTATCTTACTGGGAGGGAGGTACAACCGTCTGGAAGTGTCGCTGGAGAATCCAGCGAAGAGGAAAGATGCAACAACTAAAATAAGAAAATGGATAGAACTGAGATTAAAGGGATACACCCTAAAAGCTACTCAGTTTGAAAAAGATTAAGTTTCAAATTATTACCTGTGCTTGGGTCCCTCTGCCAGTGTTGATGGTTTTACGATCACACATTTTATTTTATTTTTATTTTTTTTAAGTAGTTTATCTCCCAGCGGCTAAATTAAAGACCTCCATGAACCTGACTGATTAGATATGGGGAAAAGTGAAACTTACTGTACACAAAATGCTGTCAAATGCATAAAGAAAACAAACTGTAAAAAGAGAAATATATTTTTCTAATATATTTTCTTTAGTTGTATTTGGTATTTGTGACAACAGTAGTTTAAAGAGAATCAGGAGTGTGACTTTTTTCTAGTTCATGGCACCCCTGTAAGTAGCGAGGAAAAAAAGTTAAGAAAGAAAAATGTTAGTGTGGGGGGAGGAAGAGTATGAAATATACCCAACCTGTTTCCCACAGAGAATAATTAAATGATCACTTAAAGGGATTGTGGACCCAATCTAGTAATTTTACAATGAGGAATGGGTAATTCTACTGCCCAGTAATCCAACAAGTGCAGTCCCACTGCATTTGTTGTCAATGGGAAGATAATTTACACAGATCTGTGACTAGAGAAAGAGGAGCCTGGGTTGTCTGAGAAGAGGCTTCTTGCAGGTGGCAACGTGTAACTTTCCCTGCATGTGGCTTTGTGGGGCATGGAGGTGCTGGTATTTTTCAGCCTATCTGTGATACTAGGTTGCCTTCTCTTCTCTGCAGTAACAGCAGCCCTTGACAATTTTCACTTAGTTCAAGGACAGAGCCGCTGCTACTTAAGAGTCCATCATTGGTACCGTAAGAGAAAATGGATAGCCTTTCAGCTCCCATTGGATAGGGGTTATAGATTAGTAGGTTGGGAGCCCTAATGCATTGTTTCACCATCTGACCCACACACTTTCACTCTTATGCCTTACAGCACAGACATATGCATGTCTGTCTGTCTAATATACTTACCTAGGTCCCGTATACTAATCACATCATAGTGGTATGGAAGTGTCTGAAAAGAGTGATACACAAGCAGGTTCTGTTGACCCAGTAGTAATATCTCTAGTTTTGAGATCCACTGTCTTCATTGCTGAGCATCTCTGTAATGAATTGGGCCCACTCTCTGGCTAAAAATTATACATACAAGTTCTCTTCAAATTTACAGATAACGCCTTAGATTATCAGAATTTGGGTAGATGTCAGGTAAAATTTTTCAAGCATTGACTTAAATAATGAATGCTTCTATTAGCATTGATTTTTTGATGCATTCTATGACTAATCTTACAATTACTTTTTTTTAAAATACTTGCTCATTTAAGTGAAACATCCCTCCCATATCTTTGCTTGAAATCTTTAAGAAGAGAAGCTTACAACGGATGACACTGTCTAATTTTTTTAACTCTATTATTCTTTGTAAGTGTCTGTTCTGTAATGCATGCATTCCTTATTGATTCCAGTTGGTAAAGATAAATGCTTTTCTAATGAAGGTGTGCAATCTTATTTCAGAAACTTGTTTGTTTTAATAAAAATGTTAAATATGTAGAAAACAGAAAGCTCATATTAAAATATTTAAGCTGTGCTTTGCCTCTTCAAACCACTGCAGAAGCATTAATTAATGCTCTCAACACATCTGAAAATACTATGTTTTACAGATGAGAAAACTAAGGAGAGAAGTGATTTCTTTAAGGCATATGACAGATGTTGCCATAGGTCCTAATCTAAAGTCCATTGAAGTCAATGGAAAGGTTCCCATTGATTTCAATGGGCTTTGTATTAGGCTTTTTAGAAGTCAGATGTTCAAAGCTCTTACTGTACTCTAATGATTAGGACATAGAACTGTCTCTTGCTGTTAAGGTTTGGCACAATACTTCCGTTATTTGGCCACAACTTAACTCTCTATATGACTACTATTTTCATAAAGCACCATATATGATTTGCAAAATGAGGTATTATCAATTCAAAGAACCATCAAATCAGAACTTTAAAGGATAAAAAGAAAATGGGGAGTTTATAGATATACAGTAGTCTTCATTATTTTGTGTTTTGTAGATGTAGATACAGCATATGATTTTTATCCTTTCCTTTCCTTTAATTTCTTTCTTTCATTGGCCTGTTTCTTTCTCCTTACCACCTCCAGTAGAGGAAGTCGTTTAGAGCTAGCAGTCTCAGATTTTTCATCATTTTTGTATTCAAGACCCCAGAAAGCCAGGAAGCAGAGATTTTGTTGAATACAGGTGCCTCTGGCAGCTAAACTTATTATTGGTCAGCACAATATAACAGTCCCATGGTGGTATCAGCCTATGGAGAGAGGACTGTCCTGAAGACTGGAAGAGAGTACCCATGGTTGAAAGTACAAATTGTGCCTGGACTGTTGGGTTAATATTAAAAAAGGAAAAACACTAATGAGTGTTGTTTGCACCCTGAAACCTCCCCCCCTTTTTTTTCCTGTTTTTTATCCTTGCTAAACAGTAGAGTCTAGAAAACATGTTAATCACTTCTTGAGGCCAACAATGGAGAGATGGTTAGCTACAATCAAATTAATATGTATATGGCCTGATTAAGAAACGCATACATATACTCCTTTGTGGTCAATATTCCCTTCTGTCTCTTAAAAATATATATCTTGTGTAAAAAGATTAGGTTGTAAGGGTTATTTTCCTTCCTAATTCGTTCTTCTCAAATGACAGTGATACAGAGCATTCTCAGTGCTGAGAGCAGCACCAGCAGAGGCTGGGGAGACAGCTGTAACTCCTGTCTTCCCCTCCTCAGTAAGATACCGTCTCTGGCGAGGTATCGGGCAATGTGGGAGACGCATGCCTCTGCAGCCTTAAGCCATCAGAACACTTACACTATAACAAATAAACCTACAGATTGGATTACTGCCGTGTGCTCTAAACGGGGATATTTTAAGATTACTTGGAAACTTCAGCTAATGCAGAATGCAGCTGACCATTTGCTTAGCCAAGCTACTCAGAGCACATTACACCAGTGATCTTAAAACTACATTGGCTTCCAGTTTGTTTCCAGATAAATCCAAATTGTTAGCTCTTTATGGTTTGGATCATGTGTTTCCGCGAGAGACTGCCTCTGTCTTTAGGTCCTACAACTGTATTTTAGATCAGCTGCAGCATGCCCAGATTTATACATCTGCAAGTTGGAGAGGGGATTCTTGGTGGGTCTTAGTTTTGGAATTCACTTCCTTTCTTGGTCAGATGGAGTTCATATATGTTGACCTTAGGTGATAGCTGAAGATCCCTCTCACTATAATTGTTTTGTTTTTTTGGTTGTTTTTTTTTTGCAGGTCTGGGATTTGTTTAGTTTACACTGGGGCTGGTGTAGATTTATTTATACTTTTTTATTAAAAAAGAATAGTACATGCACCTAGAACACATTTTATAAGCTCATTCTATTTAATCATAGACATTAGAGATAAAAACCATCCAATTCATCTTCCTGCCAATTCAAGATTGTTCCTCAAAGTATGTAAAGTTTTGTCACAATACTCTCTTTAGGCCCAGATGCCTGCCTCTCAAGTCTCTGAACCCCAGCTGTCACATGTACAATAACGGTGGTGTCTCACTGAGGTCCTATACCCTTACTCATATTGAGTAGTACCTTTTTAGTGGGACTGTTAATGAAATACGGCATTACTCAGTGTGGGTAAAGGTGGCAGAATCAGGCTCTGGGAGAACTACTACTAAAAATGGGAGGAAAACTTACAGAAATGTAAAGGCTATCACAATCGTGGACACAAAAATGAAGACTAAATTTTGAAATGACTGCTTCTAAGGGAAAGGTAGACAGCATACTACCTAATCTAGTTGCATACTGTTCCTTGAGTTAGAACTTTAGAATAACATTTTTATTCTCAAATTTTTACTCAGAAACTTTCAAAAATCCTAAATTCCCTTCTGCTGTGTTTACCCCGCTTTCTCAAACTCTGCTTTCTGTGACTGAACAAGTGAGTTAATTCACTTAGAGCAGTGTTTCTGTAAACAGCATATTTTAAGAAAATATTGGTGAATATTTCTGGGAAATTGATTTTGAACTTTTAAACAGGAACATTCCCACCGGAAACCTGATTCAAAGAGTAATTCTCAAACACTTGTGGAACAGAAACAATACTGTGTGACTTACATGTCCAATTGAAACCAACATTTTGAATTTAAAATATTGAATACTTGCAACAAACTGCTTGCAAACAATCTGCAAGCTAAGTTTTAGTCTCAGAAAGTATTTGGTAAATAAATATGAATAAGAACTAAAATTGAAAAAACTGTAAGCTGCTAATGGACAGTTCATGAACCAAAAGAGAAACTAAATTGGCTTTTCAAATAGTTCACATGTGTAGATTATAGAAGTCTTTTTTTTTTCTTTAAGAAAAAGAATAGTTTACTCTGGTTTCACATTGAACAAATAGAAAATCAAGTGCAGTCCCATAATTTGAAGATTCTTGGGTTTACAAGAATATGAGGAAGGTGAAGAGTTAATATCCTTTCTTGACAAATGGCTGCTAGAGATTTTGCAGTTCAGTGTAACTGATGACCCTTTCATGATTGCAAGGGGGATTCGATCACAACCGGAGAAAGTGACAAGTACTGTATAACTATTACTGCTTGTGTAACTGATTTAGGGGAGAGACTTCTACAGCAGCAAATGCCATTGAAATCCATTATTTGTAAGGGTAAACAGTTCCTTTTTCTTCTGGGTTTGCTTCAATGAAGCAAAAGGAGATCTAGTAAAACAACAACTCTCCGTGTGTGTGTGTGTATATAAATATATATTTAAGAAGATGTTTGCATAAAGTATTATATACATTATGTGCAACTTCATGCTTGGGGTAAAGAATATTTGAAGGATTTCTTTTATTCTGCGTCAGCCAGCAAACACTATTTTGTACTCTAGAAGCGAGGTTTAATTTGGACTTGGATAAGAAACTCACCTAAGCATATTACCAGCTATAAAGAAAAGCTAGCTCTTTTAATCAGTACTTAACATATATACTTGTATTTGTTTCTTGCTTCCTCCGTGTATAAAAATATGATTTTCTCATGTAAGCCTGTGTGCAATTTGAATTTTCTGATTTATCTTCTATCCAGCCTATCCCCAGTGTTTGTTTTTTTTAAAGGATTCCAAAAGATAGGCACCTTACTTTTGTGGCATTAGCTCATATTTTCTGTACCTTGATAAAGCAAGTTATGTGTGTTCTGGATGTGAGTGGAAGGACAATTTGATATTCATTGTGTAAAGTGAGCTTGAAGAAATGTCCATGAATGAAACATCAACTTGGAGTTAGGTTTTATCTGAAAATGTTTTCTCATTTATTTTTTCCAGTGCATGCATCATGAATGAATCTGCCTCAAGTGCAAGTGGCCAAGAGTTTGATGTATTTAGTGTTATGGACTGGAAGGATGGCATAGGTACTCTGCCAGGAAGTGACCTGAAGGTAAGATAATATCAGGTGTTTTTAAAAGACTGTAATAAAAACTGTATAAATGCATAGGGAAGAGGGGGAATATGTGTCACCCATTGCTAGGTGGGTGTTGTGTTCCTCTCTGTGCCTGGTTCACAGAGGATGAGTGTCCGTTACAGCCCTCAGCTAAAGGCTATTTAAGCTGAAGCTGTAGAAACTCATGCTTTTAGCTCTAGAGGTCCCTGGTTTAATCCCTGGTGTCTGTTAAAATGGCACCTGTCACATATACACAGGATAAGCAGGAGTACAACTCTAAGCCAGAGTTCAAGTGCCCAAAAGCCAGTAAGTCTCAAAATCTAAGGCTGAACAATCAACTTTAAAATGGTACTGTCGATTTAAAATCTATTGTTGTTTGCAGTGTTGTTGTAGCCTATGTCTTTCTCTATTCTGTTGTACGAAAGATGCACATAAATGGGGAAATTCACCCCAGTAGGGGTATCAAATGAATGCTTCTGATTGTTAGGACATTTTAGAAATTTGAATAATACTTTTGTTTTCTCTCTTCCAAAGTATAGATCATGACTGCATGTTTACTAGGATGTAATGATAAGTAATATTTTAAATATTCTGAAATACTAAAGTTTAAAAAAAATCAAATATACATTTATATCTAGTAGTTCTGGTTTTTCTCTTTAGGCCTTCAGCTGTTTAACAAAAGATATGGTTATTATATCGGAGACCCTTTCTTACAAAGTTCTTATTAATGAAAATATAATTTTTTACGTAATTCCACTCAGACTGACATTGGTGAGGTGTTTTTATAGTATATTTTTTAAAGAGGGTCTCAGATATTCATTTATAAATGGCTCTGGGTTAAAGAACTGTATGTCCACTGGTGCTTTAAGATTGTGTTGTTGGAATGAAGTGCCCTAGAAAGTGGGAAATGGGTTTCAGATTTAGGATAAATATATTATAAATGTCTTTTTGACTACATTACATTAAAATAATATTTTGGAATGCCTAAGGTATAGGATGGACAGAACATATTGCAATGCCATTATATAAATCAGTGGTATACCCTTAGCTGGAGTACTGTGATTAGCTCTAGTCACCTTATTTCACACAAGAGAGAGCAGAACGAGGGTGGATTGCTTTGACAGTGAGTTAGATCACCAATCTTAATAATGATTTAAATCAGCAAGCAGGAAGCCTTGATTTAAATCATAGAGTATAATTGAGTCTTACATTTGTACTTTTTAGTTATTTTCCTAGAGAGAGGTTGATTTCATTGGATAGTAACTATTAAAGTATGTTGATTGGCAACTAAATATAGCCTTTACACTAAATTTGATGCTTCTTTCTGCTAACCAGGAGGATGCACTACATCTGTACACGTTTTTAAGCAGTTATATAGTTTACCTTATATTTAATCAGATTCTTAATTTTTATATTTTTATGTTAGAAAATGGTGAATGATGCATTTCCTGTTTACTAGATTATTCATTTATTTTTTATTGGAAATTCAAATTTAATAGTGCACAAAAACAGCTTTTAAAAATTATTAAATAGAACTACCTTAAATATGCTAGATACCGAAGACATTTTTTATCAAAAAGTTTATTAAAACATGTTTTGCATTTAAAACTAACTAATTTATTAAACAAAGAAGGTATTGCCTGTAATTAGTAAATTGAACTGATTGTTTCTGATTATCATGTCCTTCAAGTTTTTAGAACTAGTAGAATTTACCCTCTTTCACCTAGTTTTTATTCATAGATTGGAAGAGGAAAACAAGCCTTCCTGTGTTTTTTTGTTTTGTTTTGTTTTTTTAACTTCCAACTGGTGTATTAAGTTTGAATGAACAAGTCATTTAACTGAACTAGTTAAATTAACTGAAATGAAGAAAATATTCTCTCTGCACCAGCAGAGAAGGGTCTTGCTGTCAAAAACTGGTTCAGCACTTCAACAAACTTAAGTTCCAGGTGCTTAGCCAGTGATTTCCATGTGGTCGGTGGTTTGATTTTCTTTAAAACTTGACAGCAAACATGTACTGCTTAATATTATTTTTGTATTTAATTTAAATTATTTAAATACATTGTAGTAAGTAAAGGGCTTAACATAGGTTGTTAATTTCAGATTTAATTTTAAATAAGGTTATTTAATTGAATTTAAATTAAAAAATCCTATTTCAATAAAATAATCTGCTTTAATTGTTTTAAAATAAATAATTGATTTTTTATCCACTGTGGCAGAAACAGAAGTGGCTCAAAAATGGGCAACAACATTATTAGAGGCATAGAAAAACTTCCATGTGAAGAGTGATTGAAAAGATTGGGTCTGATACCTGAGGTCCCAAGTCAGGTATGCACTAAGTATATGCTTAAGTATATCCTTATTCAAGAAAGCATGAACTTTAAATTTAAACATATGCTTAAGTTCCCTAGACTTTAATTGGATTTAAGCATGGCTTATATGCTTGATGAATAGGAATGCTTTCCTGAATCTGGGCTTTAGAGAAGAGACAAGTAAGAGGGAACACAATAAAGGTATACAAAATACTGAATGGAATAGAGAAGATAGATTAGGCAAATCTATTAATCCATTCTCATAATATAAGAACAAAGGAATGTTAAATGAAACTGAAATGAAAGGCAGAAAATGTAAAACTGATGAAAGAAAATACATTTTCGCAGAGTGCACTATTAGCTTGGAGGAATGCATTGTCACATGATCTCATGGAGGCCAAGAGTTTAGAAGACTTCACAAACAGATTGGATGTTTATGTGGATAACAAGTACATCTAGAATTAGAGTAAGGATTTAAAAACAAGTTTTGGATGGAATATAAACATTTATGCTTTAGGGCATAAACCAGTCTCTAAGTAGTGATGGTTAGGAAGAAACTTTCCTGGTAAGCAGGGTATTCCATAGTTGCTTGTTGCAAAGTCTTGTTCCTTACACTGATGCCTCTTTTGCTGGCCAGGTTACTACAAGGCCATTGGTCTTATCCACTATTGCAGTTCCTATGGGGGAAAAAATGTAAAAGGAAAAAATAAAAACTATTCACCTTCTGAAACTTATAGTTTCTTTAATCCTGTGTTGCTCATCTTGGATGGATTAATTTCTGCATTTTCTGAGTTTTAAATCAAGATTGGGATTTTTTAAAAAAACCTTCTCCACTTCAAACAGTAATTATTTTTGGGAAGTTGTGTGGCCTGTGTCATACAAGAAGTCAAACTAGATGATTACAGTTGTCCCTTCTGACCTTGGAATCTATGAATACAATAAATAGATGGTGCCTGCCCTAAAGAACTTGCAATCTAACTATACGATGAAAGGGAACAGGTGGATATGGCAAACGGGCAGGGGAGCACAAGGTAACAATATGTTCACTATATTAGCAGTGATCATAGCCTACCAACTGCCTAACTGTTCTTTTGTGTTTTAAAGGAATCACAGCACAGGTGTTTTTTAAGAAAGAAGATATTGTAGGGACTCTGGTTTTTTGATTTTTTTTTTTTTAAGAGGGAGCTCCTCCCATACATAATAGGTTGCATGGCAGAAAGCATAAAAGTATACTCTGGAAAAGTTGACAGATGGACTGATAATGTTGGCAGAGCAAAGGCAGGGCTCACCAGCTGACTAGAACATAAAGGTTCATAGAGTGGGGATAGTCAGTGTACAACCTTAAAAGTGGAGACAAGTAGTCTGGGCTTGCGCAGTGGGAAAGAGGGAGCCCAGTGGAGGGATTCAGAGAAGGGGGTGAAGTGGTAAAAGTGATAAACCAGAAATATGATTCTTCATAAATGAAAAACAGATTAATTCCACAAGGGTTTAAAAACACTAGATATTTACATTGAAATATAATGGCAAAATCCTGTGAAAATTTCTTGTTGAAAAAAACACAAAACTAGAGCTCACATTCCTTACAGATTAGTCATAGATTGGGGCTGCTAGGGGTTACCACAAAAAATAGTAATAAATAACAGTAGAACTATTCACAGCAAACAATTTGTTGTTTGAATTAACCCTTTTATCTGTTTGGAAATTGTCTGTGAGCATGTCATGCCTCTTTCAGATTTGTTGGTTATTCACAATTGTTCAAATATTCTTGTGTAATGTTCGTAAACTGTGAGTATTGTTTTGAATATTCAGTATCTCTTTGAGCTTTGTTTTTGGTCATCTAGGTCATATGGTATTTGAGTTCTCTGATCGGATGATGCATTTGTCTGTTTTTAAAATAAATCATTTTCTGTCCTTGCTCTTTCTCTACTATATTCATACCCAGTCCCACCAGTAAAAGATGTTAGGGCACACACTTCTAGCACAAATACGTGTTCTTGCAGGAGCAAGCATATTTTTACACGAACCATTGCATTTACATGAGTACAAGTGAACAAAAAGTGCTTATATAAATGTTCAAAAAGTCTTGAGTGTGGTCAAATTGAAATGTGATTAGAATTCCTGAAATGTTTGTAAATAACTTTTCTCAGTATTTGTCCCGCACTCATTACAGACATTCTCTTGTTGTTCACTGTGAAATAGAGATTTTTGAAAGCACAGAAAGAGATACCATTTTGTCCTGAGTAACTGAAGCATGGTCTTCTGACTCAAATATAGGGATGGGAGTTGGGTGCTATGACTTCTATTCCCAGCTCTGCAGCAGACTTTTTATCCATGCCTCAGTTTCTACATTTATGAAATGGTGAGAATACAACATCATAGAGATGTTGTGAAGCTTAATTATTGTTTGTTAAATACTTTGAGATCTTTGGACAGAACATGATACAGAAATATATTTTGATACACATAGCTCACAAAATATAATGTTAGTTAAAATCTATACTTTGCTTTGAACATGCAATGTGCTAAATGAATGCCAAAAAATAATTATTATAAAAGGTATAAATGCGAGAAATGTAGATAATTAGGATTATTCAGAGAACAGAGAAAACTATAAATTGTAGTTAAGTAGTTTGACATTTGAAAAGGAAGATTTGAGAGTAATATAGTGAAGATCCTTCTACTGTATTTTAGTACAGATAGTTTTAATGAAGTAAACACACTGGAACTCTGGTATTTTAGACGCACGGCGTGTAATGCTGAAGTTTATAACTCTTCTCTTCAGTAGACTAAGTAGCATGTGCCGATCTGAAACGCTTCAATGCTTTCCAATTGCTCTGCGCTAGGCAGGGTTGAAGAGCTGATAACTTCTGAAGTGAAGAGCATGTATAAATACCTTTTTTTAAAAAAATCACCGTTTGCTAAATGCACACAGAAACATCATCACTTCAAGATTTAAGTGCTTTTAAGTGGAAAAGCTGTAATAATTTAAAATTGCTTCCTGCTGGAGTTACTGAAGATTTATGGAGTGCTTTAAGTTTCTTTATTTAACTGTTGTGTTTCCAAAGTGAACTGTGGTATATTGCAGGGATACTACTTGAGGTCACTATGTCCAGCTAACAAATGGCAATTAAACCAAACAAAAAGGAACAAATACATGTGGTATTTACCAAAAAAAAAAAAAAAAAAATCACCCTGAAAATATATAAGGGTTAGTCCAGTAGAACAAACAAAAATTATACAGGACATAAACACTAGAGTGTGGTCAGTTAATTAGAGTGATGTGGGATACTCCCAGCTAAGTTTTAAAGGAGTGTAGGGTGTGTGCCGCCAAAGTGGAGCTTATGATCATTAAAACTGTTCTCCTTGAATACTGAAGTACATGAGAACATAATGGGTCAGACCAATGGTCCATCTAGCCAGTATCCTGTCTTCTGACAGTGGCCAATGCCAGATGTGTCAGAAGGAATGAACAGAACAGGGCAAGTGTGGAGTGATCCATCCCTTGTTATCCAGTCCCAGGTTTCTGCAGTTGGAGGTTTAGCGACATCAGGAGCAGGGGGTTGCATCCCTATTAGCCATTGATGAATGACCTTCATGAATTTATCTTATTCTTTTTTTAACCTACTTGTACTTTTAGTCTTTACAGCATCCCAGGGCAGTGAGTTCCACAGGTTGACTGTTGTGTGAAGAAATACTTCCTTTTGTTTGTTTTAAACCTGTTGCTTATTAATTTCATTGTGAGACCCCTAATTCTTGTGTTATATGAAGGGTAAATAATACTTCCCTCTTCAGTTTCTCTATACTATTCATGATTTCTTAGTACTCTGTCATATGTCCTCTTAGTCATCTCTTTTCTTTTTTTGGAAACTTTATTGTATAGTTTTTATGTAAAGTACAAACACATAATGAAACAAAACATATAAATACATGCATGAAATGGAAATAACAAATTCAATGTTCATTATTTGCAAAACCTAGGGAAAAAATACAAACAAATCCTGAACCCATAGAGGTCATACAGGGCATCAGTTATTGGTGACTAAATAGATAAATGAGTGAGAATATAACCTATGTGTATTGGGCATTAATATGTACTAAATTGCAAAAGTATGTAATAGTTTCATGTGTGATTTGACATCCTCATATTTAGGGCCCTACCAAATTCACAACCATGAAAAACGCGTCACAGACCGTGAAATCTGGTCTCCCCCCATGAAATTGGGTCTTTTGTGTGCTTTTACCCTCTACTATACAGATTTCTTGGGGGGGGGGAGCAGTGTTTCTCAAATTGGGGGTCCTGACCCAAAAGGGAGTTGCAGGGGGGGTATGGTATTGCCACCTTCACTTCTGCGCTGCCTTCAGAGCTGGGTGGCCAGAGAGTGGTGGCTGTTGGCCTAGCACCCAGGTCTGAAGGCAGTGCCCCCCAGCAGCAGTGCAGAAGTAAGAGTGGCAATACCGGACCATGCCATCCTTACTTCTGCGCTGCTGCTGCTGGTGGTTCTGCCTTCAGAGCTGGGCTCCCAGCCAGCAGCTGTCCCTCTCCAGCTGCCCAACTCTGAAAGCAGCACCACTGCCAGCAGCAGCATAGATGTATGGGTAGCAGTACCGCAAACCCTCCCTACAATAACCTTGCGACCCCCCCCCCCCAGCTCCTGTCAGGACCCCTACAATTACAATACCATGAAATTTCAGATTAAAATAGTTGAAATCATTAAATTTACAATGTTTAAAATCCTATGACTGTGAAATTGACCAAAATGGACCATGAGTTTGGTAGGGCCCTACTTGTATTTTCTCCAAGTGGTCATTTTTTCCATTAATGCAATTGTAGAGAGCTCACTAAGCCAGTCTGTGTATGAGGGACGAATTGCAGATTTCTGTTTTCTCAAAGTAACTCTTTTGGCTGCTAAAATAGTACTGCAATCTGTTTCTTAATGTTAACTGGTAATACCGATTTATCTGGCACCCATAAAACACATAAGTTTGGAGAAGGAAAGATAGCGACACTTAAGTTTTCGAGACAGCCCAGAATAAGGTGTTCCAGAACACATACGTTTTTGATAGATATAGAGGATGTGCAGAACGTTGGCGTGTGGCTATTTGCATCTCTAGCATTTGCTGTGTGTTGCCAATGTAGCCTTAAGCAAATGTTCTAAAGTCCAGTAGTACCTGTTTAATATCTTGTTCTGGAAGAATTGCAAGGATGAAGAACTTGAAGTATCTTTCACAGGAAGCCAGATATCCTCCCAGGTTTCTATTGAGATACTAAGGTTAAGTTTTTTTTCCCCCATTTTTCTTTGACTGAGATTGAGAGGGTCACCTATAAATTCTTCTTTGAGTAACATCCATACAGGTGCTCCACTATAGGTGCGGTAGCACCCCCTGCAACTAGGATCGGTGATCTTTGGTAGCAGTGCCCATTGGACTACACATGTGCTCCTCCTTGTCTTGTGCCATGAGTGGCATCTATAGGCTGAGTGGTCCAACTGCCCTTGGTTCCTTCTTAACCATCTTTGGTCTGGGACAGAATCCGGAGCAGACCCCTTCTATCCTCTGAGCCCTAAGATAGTACCCTGACCTGTTTACCTGAATAGTTACTCCTTTCCTTTAAATGTCCTCTTCCCCTTAAAAAAAAAAAAAAATTCCTCGTACTTCCCTCCCTGTTAGTTCTTAGCTTAGAATACATTTTTCCGCTTCCTGCCCTTCCAACCCGGAGAGGTCCTCGAGGCCAGCCTCGGACCCCAGTCCAGATACTTTGCCCACGCGGTGCTCATGCTTAGCTAGATCATCAACTGACCCTCACTCGCTGCATCCTTCCAAGAGAAAATCCTGTTTCCCATGCAGACGGGAAGAAATGGGCCACCACCTTGCCCTCGAAGGAACTGTCTGGCAGAACACCATCCACTGTGAATTCAATACCCTCAACATTTTCAGGGGTGGGACATAGCTTCTGTGACCGTCTGAGTACCTTTGGTACCAGAGCTAAGGAGAGGTCTAAGGACCCTAAATGGGCAGGCCCAAAGGTGATTGCACTGTCTCTTGACACAGAGGAGCACAGTGTGGGACATTCAAAAACTGTACCGACTGCCCCAGCCAAATCAAGTTCAGGCGCTTCGACACTGACATCTCTATTGGTACGACATCTGTAGCGGCACCGAGCAAATTCGCAGCACTAAGCAAGCCATCGGCACTGATGTGAACACTGGCACCGAGGAGACCCTCAGGACTGGATTAGCCTTCGGCGCCGAGTAAACCTATTTGATCTGCTGGCTGTTCCAGGGAATGCAGTCCCCCTCACCCCAGCACCGACTCAACTGCCAGTGGCGATGAAGTTTCTCTCTCCTCCACAGGAGTTCAGTTACCCAAAAGATCTGATGGTATCTGACATGCCTGAGTTGCTGCTACTCCGACACGAGCTCTCCATCTCACGTCTCTTCTCCAGCACTACTCACCCTTCCCCAGTGAGGAAGAGGATGAGGAATACTCCGTCCCATCCTTATATTTGGGATGTACCCAAAAAGCATTCTCTGCATGTCCTCGCTGCTTGGAAACTGGGACCGAATCAGGGCCCTGGTATGGATCCCCATGGATGCAACCCCACGCACCAATCCCTTCATCGGGCCATACTGGGCTATATACAGAGCACATTTTCCAAAGTCTTCCAAAGAACAGAGCTGGAGACATCTGCGCTCACCATCCTCTTCCGTCTCCTAACCACCAGAGGCTGATTCACTACCAGTAGAAGAACAGGAAAAAGATCTGGAGGAGATTAAACCAACTCTCCCTACATTCCCTAAAGGACTCTCAACAACTCTCTGCTCTCTCAGCGTATATACGCCAGCACCAAAGAGATGTCTGGGGAAATACCAACCTGTCCCAAGGTCCCTACCTCCACCTTTCACTCCTTATCGACAATACGACCCACAATGAAGACAACACAGGCTCCATATGAAGCTCAGACAATTGATGCCTCAAGGGGCTACCTTTCACACACCCACATCCAAACAATTTTGAAGGTTTGTTCAAGGTCCTGAGAAGTCTACCCCTGTTCCGGTCACTGCAACCATCTTCATCAACCCACCAGTTTGACGACTGCTCAGCCCCTTTCTGTCCATCCTGGCGGCATATCACTTTGGAGAAATAGGTCCTAGAAATCATGAACAAAGGATATTTCATCCCATTCCTATTGATCCCATTTCATCCCATCCTCCCTGTCCCTCTTCAGGGACCCTTCTCATGAAAACCTTCTATGAGAATAAATAAAGCACCTTCTGCAGCTGGGAGCCAGAGAATCAGTCCCATCCCAACACAGATGGAAGGGTTTTTATTCCCATTATTTTCTGACCCAAAAGAAATCTGGCAGGTGGAGACCGATCCGAGACCAATAAAACTTCAACAAGTTCATCAAACTACAACGCTACAAGATGGTTACGCTATCAACCGTTATCCCAGCACTGGAACAGAGGGACTGGTTCTTAGTCCTTGACCTCCAAGACATCTATTTTCACATCCTTCACCCTGCTCACAGACGGTTCCTCAGATTCATCATGGGGACTGATCATTACCAATACAGAGTACTAGCCTTTGGACTGTCTACAGTCCCTCCAAGTATTCTCCAAAGCCTTCCTGGTAGTGGCTGCTTATCTACACGAACAGGGAAACGATTGCAATACTACACTAGATAGACATCTGTACAAATCCAATTACATGAGACTCAGCTCTCAGAGCACAACAGGCCAACCCTCCTTATTAATGAATGAATTGTTTTAAAAGATATATGGAGTCTGAGACACCCCAAGGACCATGACTGTAAATATTTCTCTACGGTACATTCATCTTTCGCCAGAATTGACTTTTTTCTTGTGTGTTTAGAACTGATTCCAGCATGCCTAGAAGCAACTATTGATACTATATTAATTTCAGATCATGCTCCAATTCTACTTACTATAGACACTGATTACACCTTATTAACGTCTTCTAGGTCAGTGGTTCTCAACAGGGGCCTTGGGAGGCGGTGAGGAGGTTTCAGGGGCTCTGCCACGCAGGGCCAGCATTAGACTCGCAGGGGCCCAGGGCAGAAAGCTGAAGCCCTTACCTCATAATGCCAGCCGTGGATTTTATATGCAGAAAATCAGTTGTTGTGGCACAGGTAGACTGTGGAGTTTTTATAGCGTGTTGTGGGGGGTGCTCAGAAAGAAACAGGCTGAGAACCACTGTTCTAGGTGAAAGCTACTAAACAATGCAAAATTTCATTGCATGTCAGTCAACTCTAATTTCATACAAGGAAATGATCACTCACATACCTCAGATGCCATCTCTTGGGATGCTCTGAAAGCTACTATAAGGGGTCAGTGCATAAAGTATGCCTTCCAAAAGGGGAGAGAGAGAGAGACTCAAGTTACTAGACTCTGGCCAAGAAAATAGATGAGTTGGAGAGCGTGCACAAGACTGACCCAAATAACAAAAACCTCGTAGGTCAAATCTAATCAACGCCAAATATAAATATAATGAATGCTTACTCGGCCAAGTTGAATTAATACCCAGTAGGGTTAAACAAAGAGATTATGAATGGGGAGATAAAGTAGGTAAACTACTTTCCAGAAGACTTAAAATGGAACTAGCCAACAATAATATATCTTACTTATTACAAGAAGATGGGAGTCCCATCCTTGAACCAATAGATATAAATAATATTTAGGCAATTCTGTCAAGCTTTATATAAATCAGATATCCAATCTGACTAATAAATTTGATCATTTCACTGAAGGCCCGCCTTTTAATACCCTATCTTCTGAACAAGTGTTATTTATGGACAAAACTTTCTCAACGTATGAGATCGAACAGGCTATTAAAAATATGAATTCCAGCAATGCCCCTTGGATGGATGACTTTCCAGTAGATTTTTACAAAACATTTTGTTATCAGCTGTCTGCTATTCTTTCAAAGGTTTTCATTGAAACAGACTCCTGTCTTTTAGTACCAGGCATTCAGTAGGCCCTTTCAATATCTAATGGGGCAGTTGAGGGTCCAATTTAAATATGTTGGGGACTAGGTTCTGAAGAAAACTGATAATATCCTTCTCTTTTAGACCCTAAGCAATGCCAATAGATGAAGGTTCCTTCAAAGTCTTTTTTTTTAGTCATCCTGTTTTTCTTCCAGTTTGGTTTTAATTTTAAAGAGACAGTTGCTTTAAATGCACTAGCTTCAATGGCAGTCTTTTTTAGCTCATTTTCTAAGTGAGCCATTTGGGATTTCACATCATATAGAGAGGTCACCAATATCATTTGAGATTGAGTCCAGTTGGCTTGTGAATATTTCTTTCAGTGCTGCAGTATCCTGGGCTAGGTTCTGCTGTGGCCTTCGGGTCTCCCCTTTCATCTGCTTAGGTGATTCAGGCTTAGGGCTCTTGTTGCCTCTCATTTTTTCATTGGAATCTATATTCAGCAGTTTGAAGTTTATCCAGGGGATTAATTTAAATTTCTATGACAGAACCTTATTGCCAGTTTGCTAGGAAAGTTATTATTAGAGGCGAATTTGATATGTGGGGAATGAGGAGATTCCAGACTTGGCAGTTATTTTCCTCCTGGGTACCATGTGACCCCCATCGTCTCTTCTCGAAGTTTAACAGTCCCATTTTTTAATCTCTCCTCATATGGAGGCTGATCTGACCCCTAATAATTTTTGTTGCCTTTTTTTTTTTTTTTTTACCTTTTCCAATTCTAATATATGTATTTTTTTTTTAGATGCCGCAACCAGAATTGCATGCAGTATTCAAGGTGCTGGCATATCATGGATTTATATAATGGCATTATAATATTTACTGCCTTATTATCTATCCCTTTCCTAATGGTGCCTAATATTCTGTTACCTTTTTTGACTGCTGCCTTACATTGAGTGGAAGTTTTCAGAGAGCTAGCCACAATTTCTTTCTTAAGTGGTAACAGCTAATGTAGACCCCATCATTTTGTATGTAAAATTGAGATTATTTTTTCCAATGTGCATTACTTTGCACTTATCAGCATTGTATTTCATCTGCCATTTTCTTGCTCAGTCACCCAGTTTAGTGAGAGATCCCTTTGTAACTGTCCGCAGTCAGCTTTGGACTTGACTTTTGTGAGTAATTTTGCCACCTCACTGTTCACTCCCTTTTTCAGATAATTTATGAATATGTTGAATAGCATAGGTCCCACTATAGATCCTTGGGGGACACTGCTATTTACCTTTCTCTGTTGTGAAAACTAACTAACTATTTCTATTCTTTGTTTCCAGTCTTTTAACCAGTTACTGATCCATGAGAGGACCTTCCTTCTTATCCCATGACTGCTTAGTTTTCTTTCAAGCGTTTGGTGAGGGACATCATCAAAGGTTTTTTTGAAAGTCCAAGTACACAGTATTGACTGGATCAACCATGTCCACGTTCTTGTTGACACCCTCCAAGATTTCTAATAGATTGGTGAGGCATGACTTCCCTTTACAGAAGCCATGTTCAGTCTTCCCGAACATATTGTGTATCTATGTGTCTGATAATTCTGTTATTTACTATAGTTTCAACTAATTTGTCTGGTATTGAAGTTAGGCTTACAGGCCAGAGAAGTGCCCCCACCCCACTTTTTTTTTTTTTTTTTTTTGGTCCCATGAAATTAGACACAAGTTTTACAGAGAGATAAAATTTAGAAAATCACAATTTCTCTTTTGTCCCATGCATTGTCTGCAAAATGTTAAAAGCATGCCATGATAGATTAGAACTTTTGTGGTCAGTTACTAAGGCAGGGATCATGCTGCTGCTGCAGGAGCAGCACACGCTGCGCTTGGAATCTTGACAGCAGATAGTCTCTTTGGAATGAGGGAAAGAGCGAGCTGGGTCAGGCTCCTTCCCAGCTGAAAACTTCCGTCCCTCGACCCTGCACAGGGCCCTGGTGGTCTATCCCCACAACATGCGGGCAGTACATGGAAAAGGAGCTTCCTGTACTTCCTCAGGGAGAGGGGAGAGAGAGAAAGCCAGAATGGTCTCCCCTCAGCCATCCTTCAGCCCCAGCATGTGGCCTGTTCTCTCCCCACTCAGGATAACAATCTTTTCCTGCCAGCTAATGTAGTTAGTCCTTTAGCTCAAGCTGTGCTCCATTACCAGAGGTTCAGGATTCAAACCTGTACATAATAGAATTTGTTTTTACAATTTCCCTTTAAAAAACAGGAAATAAACTCTCTATATTAAAATAATTGTATTTTGTTGCAAAGCAAGCACTCAAAAGTTAGGAGAATGCCAGAATTTCGGTTGCTGTGACCCAGGCCAGTTGGGTACAGCAGAGTAGTAGAAGGCAGATATAGTGGCCATTGGATAAGCAGTTTTCTGTTCCCTGACTGACCAGAGCAGTGGCTGCTCCAGGCTAGAGTGGACACATGACTCCAATTAGCCTGCAAAGAGTCAGTTGAAGCTGTTAGGCTAATGTGAATACCTGACTCTAATTAAGGCCCCTCTGATACTATAGAAGGGCTCACACCAGTCAGGCCAAGGAGAGCCAGGGAGCCAGGGGAGAGGAAGTGCGGCTGAAGGCCTAGGTAATGAAGACACCCTTAAGCCACTGGGAAAAGAGCCCTAAGGTAAAGGTGAAGAAGGTGTTAAGAGAGAAGCAGGGGAGCTGTGGGGAAGTGGCCCAGGGAAATGTAGCAATTCTGGCAGTGAAGGGTCGGTTGCCAACAGCTGCTGCCATTAGGGTCCCAGGGCCGGAACTCGGAGTAGAGGGGGGCCCAGGTTCCCCCCAACCGGCCACTACAGAAACACCTCCTGAGAGGGGAAGACAGGCCTCTGTCAGGACAGGAGGCTAAACTGTTCTGGAATAAGCCTGTAGGGATAACAGAGACTGTGGGAGTTCTCTCACCAACCTCCTTGCTGGCTTATAATGAAAAGGGCTCAGTAAACTGTACCTGGCCCTAGAGAGAGAAGGGCTACGTGGAGGGTCACAGTGAACCTCTGAAGTTAGTATAAACCGCCTGGAAACACAGGACTCACAGGGACAAGGTCGGAGCTCTGCCACACCTGTGAAATCTTAATTCAGCCCATTTATGTATATGCATTATGATACAGTCGTTAATTACATGATCACATAGTAGTTTTTCCATGGGACCCTAGTCTCATTCAGTGCACTGAATGGATAGTTCTTTGGGGCTGAATCAGAGTTGTTTACTGAAGGGAGCTATTTCCCTATCTCATTTGCTTTAGATGGTGGAAGGTTTGTAAGGAACAAGGCGGGGAACCGCAGGAAGAAAAAGAATGGTCTTCTGGTTAAGGCAGGTGAATGCCACACAGGAAAGTATAGTCCTACCCCTGTTCCTACCACAGCCTTCCTATGTGATGCTGAGTGAGGGTTCTGAACGTTAGACATGTAGGACCTGGTGGGCAGAAATCTTGAGCTCTAACAATTGTAACTGAAGTCAGTGGGAGCTGTGGCTGCACAACACCTCTGGCACTATGGGATTGTGCTCTGGAAGAAAGAGCAAGCGGTTGAGAGTCAGGAGGCCTGAAGTTCTAGTCCTGGCTGTGCCACTGACACAGTGTGTAGCCTCATGCAAATCTTTGTCCCAAGTTTCCCCGTCTGTAAAATGGGGATAATAATGCTGTCTGATCTCACAGTGGAGATAAATTCATTAATGTATATGGACCCCTCAAATACCAGGGAGAAGATTGAAAAGACTGAAGAAATGTGAATAGTTGAGATAAGGCTTGGGTGGGAGTGAGCTGGCTGAGGGACAACCCAAGCATGATGACGGGGGGTTGGGGGACTGAGATGGAGGAGATAATATCAGTCCCTTTGATTGAAGGAGTGCATCTGCCATTGGTGAGCAGGGCTTGCAATTTAGGGCTGATTCTGGACCCATAGCTGCTCTTGAACAATGATATTAGAGGTAAACCAGTCAGCTTGTTACCACATGTGTCTGTTTAGGCAGGTGCAACCTTTCCCTTTAGGATGTGGACCTTGTCACGGTTATCCATGTCTTTGTTACCTCAAGGTTAGATTACTGCACATGGGGCCACACCTTACAGGCATTTGGAGAATGAAATTGCAGCTTGCTTATTGAGACATATTGGACTATATGTCACCAATGCTCTGGATTGTGCCACTGGTTGCCTATTGGTTTCTGGGATGTCAGCAGGGGCACTTGAATTGGATCCCCCTCATCATAAAAGAAAGGACAACTGGCAAAGAGTAGTCTGTGAAGGCTCTGGGATTCTGGAATTTGCATCCCTCCCGCCCAATTGGACAAAATAGCTCAGATTTGGGAATCTTCTGGGCACATTGGAAAAGACACCTGTTTGGTCGGAGTTTTGGAGATGGCTGAGGATATGCTTCCCAAAACAATGAAGGAGTATAAATAAATATTTTTGTAGGTGTCTGGATGGTTGCATTCCTGCCTAAAAGATTGTTTTAATGCATTATCCTGTAATACTAATCATTAGAGCATCTGAAGCCTTTGTATAGGCATTTTTTATTATTATTATTTAAATAAAAATACATTTTCATTGCAGGCTTTGGATAGTAGGCAGTAAATAAGGCAAGGACCATTAACTGGAGGATGAGTATAAAAATATCAAACTGCTGCCTCATTTTCTGAGAGGTTTCAGAGTAACAGCCGTGTTAGTCTGTATTCGTGCTTTGTGTGTATATAATAAGATCTTCTACACCTGCACATCCACCAATGTGATATATGCCATCATGTGCCAGCAATGCCCCTCTGCCATGTACATTGGTCAAACTGGACAGTCTCTACGTAAAAGAGTAAATGGACACAAATCAGATGTCAAGAATTATAACATTCATAAACCAGTCGGAGAACACTTCAATCTCTCTGGTCACGCGATTACAGACATGAAAGTCGCTATTTTACAACAAAAAAACTTCAAATCCAGACTCCAGCGAGAAACTGCTGAATTGGAATTCATTTGCAAATTGAATCCAATTAACTTAGGCTTGAATAGAGACTGGGAGTGGCTTAGTCATTATGCAAGGTAGCCTATTTCCCCTTGTTTTTTCCTACCCTCCCCCCCACCCCAGACGTTCTTGTTAAACCCTGGATTTGTGCTGGAAATGGCCCACCTTGATTATCATACACAATGTAAGGAGAGTGGTCACTTTGGATAAGCTATTACCAGCAGGAGAGTGAGTTTGTGTGTGTATGTGGGGGGGCGGGGGGGTGAGAAAACCTGGATTTGTGCTGGAAATGGCCCAACTTGATTATCATACACATTGTAAGGAGAGTGATCACTTTAGATAAGCTATTAGCAGCAGGAGAGTGGGGTGGGAGGAGGTATTTTTTCATGCTTTGTGTGTATATAATAAGATCTTCTACACTTTCCACAGTATGCATCCAGTGAAGTGAGCTGTAGCTCACGAAAGCTTATGCTCAAATAAATTGGTTAGTCTCTAAGGTGCCACAAGTACTCCTTTTCATTTTCTGAGCACTGTCAGTCCTGTGCACTGAATGAGGGAGGGGTCCTGTGGCAAAAGTAGTATGTGATCATGTAATTAAAGACTGTATCATAATTAAGGCTACGTTTTAGTGTCAGGTATTTTTAGTAAAAGTCATGGACAGGTCACGGGCAGTAATCAGAAAGCACCGTTGGTGCTGGTGGGAGAGCGTGGGGTGGCGGCCTGCAGCCTGGGACCTGTGCTGGGGGGGCAGCGCCTGACCCAGGACCCATGCTGGTGCTGGAATGGGGGAGCGTTGAAGGGGCTGGCAGGCTCCCTACCCGGCTCCAACCGGTGTGTCCCTGCAGCTCCTTGGGGAGGGGAGGCCAGGGGGACTCCACGTGCTGCTCCCGCCACAAGCGCCAGCTCTGCAGCTCCCATCGTCCGCTAACTGCAGCTAATGGAAGGGGTGGGGGTGGTGCATGTGGAGCCCCCTGGCCACTCTGCCTAGGAGCTGCAGGGACATGCTGGTGGGAGCCGGGGAGCCCCCTCTCCCCAGGTAAGAACCGCCCTTCACCCCAACCCACTGCCTGAGCCCCCTCCCACACACCCAAACTGCTCAGCTCGGGCAGCCACTGAGCCAGCACCAGCTGCTGCAGAAGTCACAGAAAGTCAGTGACAGATACGCAGCCTTAATCATAATGCATCCATACAGACAGGCAGAAAGAAGGATGTATGAACAAATTCTTGCATTTCCTAACTTTTACAGCCTAAATAACATTCTTTCAAATAATTTTGGGTATAACATTTTTCTATAATATAGTGGGACCTAAGGTGTTTGTGGGTTGCACCATCATACAAAAGAGAGTTGCTGGAATATGCTTCAAACTGGGGCACCACTCCTGTAAACATTTAAACACATGCTTAACCTTGAGCACGTGAGTAGTCCCATTCATTCGCTTTAAGCATGAGCCCTAGTGCTCTCAGGCCAGAAGTCCTTTGCATTCTAGGTGTAGTCTCTCCTGACATGTTGCCAGCATAGCTCTCATTTACTTTAACTTTAGTTACCTCTTATGTAGGAGGAGCAATATATACTGTGGATTCTGATCTCAATAACATCTGTGTTAGACCAGTTTCATTCCATTGTCATTGGTTGAGTTAGTCCTCGATTACATTGATGTCAGGCCAGAATATTTGGTCCATTACTCCCACATGTATTTTCAGTGGTATTGTACCAATTATATATATTACTATAACCTCATTATCCTAACCTTGCCCAGTAGATGGTACTGTTGGCTCTATTTTGTGATTTCTTTTTGAAGTTGAACATTTGTTGCTTGAAAGTCGCTGTACCTTTTTTATTTTTTCTGTTTAATGTATTTTAACTATAGGTTTTCCCCCTTTTTCTCTCTCTGCTCTTAAGTAACTTCTGCAGCCAGTGGAGAACAATAGTAACCCCTTTACTAATTTGATCTTCACTGGTACTAGTAAGATGTAGCAATCTTTAGGCAGACTGATCAGTGGGCTAATGGTGAATGTCCTTAGAAGTGTAGAAGACATATTTAAAATACTCTAATATGTAATCCATTGATTGGGCAGATTGCCTCTGATTCATGTTCTGCATCAGGGTCTTAATCCAAGATAGATTCATATGAATTTTTTTAAATAGATACCTTTTAAAATTAATTTTCTTGCCATTTGGTGGGCTTTGATAATAGTGTTTTCATATTTAACATTGGTTCCATTAATAGATTACACCACTTTATGATTTATTGATCATGTTAAATGGTAGCCAGTTTTACATGTAATTCCTGCAAATGTGAGTTTGGAATTTCTCCAGATGCAATTTTTTGATTACATACCTTTTCTGGAAACAATAAATATGCTCATATTCTACAGTTATGAGGACTGTAGAAGAACCTATCAGTCAGACAGACAAACAGCTCAAAAGCTTTTACAGTGTTTCATCAGTCTTTATTTAGACCCTCATTCAGCAAAGCATTTAAATGTGTTCCTAAGTTTTTTTTCCTGGGTTGGGGCATTAAAGTGTTCTTGAAAGTTGTTGATTTGACAGCCATGAGAGCCAAAGTTTTGATTTATCTGCAGAAAAGGGATAGCATGTGCAGTGATGGTGAAAACTTTCTCACAACCCTTTCACTTTACCTTAGCTCTGACCTGAAGGAACCTCCTCTAGGGGTGAGACAGTAATTCAGGTTCCATCCCCATTTAGTTCTGGTCTCCTTTGTTGAAACTGCCAACTAGTGTTAACTGTGGTGTTATTTGTGTTGTGTACCTGTCCACTGGTCTGGTACTACCAGTTTGGTTCAGATAGGTCACTAACGAGCTCTTAAATGTTAGCAACTTTTGGACGTTGCTGCTTTGGCTTGCTCCTAATTAGTGACCTGTCATATTTTATTCATGGTTGTTTAACCCTGTGAAAACTTTGAAAGTGATTTTTTTAAATCAAAACGTTAATTTTTGCACTGCATATGTTGTTGAAGGCTTGCTCATAATTGTTGGACTGTTGACATTTTTTTCTCTGTCAAGCATTAGATCTTTCTTTTTGTGATGGGGGCTAGGGTAAAAAATCTGTATACAGAATTACATGGACTTTGCAAACAGATGTGAGTAAAACAAAGTAAGTTAAATTTAGGTCTACTAATCTTGATGGTGTCCCCTTTTAAATGTGGAAAAACCCCATTTAGACTCCCTTGATGTGGTGCCCCAATACAAGGAGCTGAATATTCCCTTCTGGAGTCTCCTGAGGCACAAAAATACACTAAAGAATGTGAGGGGTAGATCAGGCCAGGGTGGCAAGGATAGGTGGAAGTATCCTCCACCTCCCACTCCTTCAGCCAAAGGAGTGCTGCAATGGGTGTGCCTCTTCTCCATGCCAGGGAGCTTTGTGAGGGGATTCTGAGGCATAGTTCGTCCTGGAGATCCCTCTGGGACACAGTACCAGCACGTATAAGGTGTGATTGAGCTCTAGGTGACTTGCATCCTTTCAGCTAAAATAGATCATGAACAAAATTCTGCCCTTAGTTACACCTGTGCAACCCATTGGATGTACTGACTTATTTATTAACTGGAAAGCTGAACATTAGTCTCATCTGCTAGCATGGCAGTTGATAAAGCATTTGGAGGATGCTTTCTTACTGGAGGCGGGATGGACATAAATCACAGTGATTTAGTATAAGCACAGTGTGTGGGATATTGCTAAGCCTTGTTCCTGGCTGATGGTTATATTACATATAGTAGGTAATTAGACAGTTCATAAACTGCTTTGAGATGTTTGCTTACATGTAATTTGCATTGGAGAAACAATCAGCTTTTGTTTGGTGCTGAAATTACAATATTCTGTGAAATACTTGTATTTTCTCGATCACTTTCAGGCCTTTGACAAAAGTGCTTCATGGTAGAGCACTGGTTTACTGCCAGTGAAGGGAGAGCTAAAAAAGCAGAATAAGTTAATTTACCTTGAGATTTTTGCTATTGATTTTTTTTTTGTTTAGGATACATACTATTCTGTATGTATTTGTAAATGGTGTGTGTGTGAGTATATACATGGAGAAAAATGCTTAAATTAACTTTTATAGAACACCATGTGCATTGTATTTTAGAGACATAATAAATACACTTTTCCTGTTGCTAGGGGATTAGCAGTATCACTGAGCACTCAGATAATACGATGAAGGGCACCATTATAAGAAACTAAAAGGATGGAAGAATAATCCTTAAGGGAGTGTCAGTCAATTTTTTTTTTTTTCAGAATTTCACCCCATTTTTCTTTGTTTTTTCAGTTCAGAGTGAATGAATTTGGTGCCCTGGAAGTCATCACAGATGAAACAGAGATGGAAAATGTTAAAAAGGCCACTGCTACCACAACCTGGATGGTGCCAACTGCTCAAGAAGGTCAGAAAGAAGCTGTTTAATTTTTGTATGCTATAGTTTTTTTTTTTTAATGTAATGGTGTTCCATAAAAGGTTGCCAAAAGCTTTAAACTGCTTAGTTGCTTTTCCTCTAACAACTTCTGTACACATCTCATGAAAAAAGCTGAGGGGATGTTATTAATTACTTGAGTGTGAATGGGTGTCAAAGTGTCTTTTAAATTAGAAAGAAGCACAAAACTTCACATTTCTATTAAACATCTGGAAGCAGTAATTTTAGAGAACTTCAGCTGTATCCTTCTAATAGACATTTTTATCTAAGTTTAGAACTAAAAAATATTTTCATGTGATCTAGCCTGTTATTATTTTAATTAAAAGGTGCCCTAATTGCTTACTCTATTTGAATACATCAACATTCTACACTTTGTTGTTCTTGCTGAAGTTAGTTCTAAAAAGAAAAGAAGGATTTTACCTATTGTCTTTAGTTAACTTCAGCTCAAAATAGTGTAAACTGCAAAACAATTGTTACAGGATATTGTTTATTAGTTGCTCAAACAACTTAACTGATGGAAGATTAGATCTGCAATATCTTTGTTACTGCTAACTCTACCACAGTGAACTATTGTGAGTGCTTGCAAAAATTTTCTGAGTAATAACATTCAAGGGTTTACATGGGCATTTAACTGCATGGGCAAGGGGTTTAGACCGGATATTCTGTGGAAATTAAAATATTGGCAAAAGGAAAATTCACATTTTCATCCATAGAAAGATGTATCACATAGTCACTGATGCTCAGTACTATTTTTGTACACATTGAACATAGGATCAATAAGGTAGCACTGAAAAGAATATCACAGCTACTTGCATGGTTTCTTGCACCCATCATTTTTTTGCCCTTGCAGACGGTACATTTTACCAGATTCTTTTTCCTTTTTAAATTAAATACATAATTATTTTTAGCATTTGTGGAAAATGCCAGATTAACAGAATGCAACTGTTAGTCGCTAGCTATCCACCAAACAGCACAAGCAATAGTGCTGAAAACTTTGGCCTGCTAATATGTCTTCCCATTGACCAAGACAGACCCTTTCTAGGGGCGAAAACGTAGTTGTTCTTCAAGTGATTGCGCATGTCCATTCCAATTAAGTGTGCCACATGCGCAGCAGCCGGAAGCTTTTTCCCCGAACAGTACCCATCGGGTCGGTTTAGGTGCCCCCTATAGTCGTGCCTCCATGGTATCAAATATAGGCCCCTGCTGATCTGCTGCCACTTCAGTTCTTTTTTACTGCCTGTGATGGTTAGCCGGAATGCTCGTTCTCTCTTGCTTCAGCAAGCGTCTCTTTCTTAGCAGTCTTCAGACTTGTCCTGTAAATAGTTAGATAGAAGTTAGTGTACAGATCTATAAGATATCGTTTGGGGGTACCCCCTGCCTCTTCTCATCCCCCACCCCCACCCCCCCGGTACCGGGACATGCCTCGGTCCCTGGGGTTTAAACCCTTTGTAGCATGTGGCAAACCTATGCCCAGGAGTGACCCCCCACGCTTCCTGCCTAAAGTGCCTGCGGGATAAAGTCCGAAAAGGAACATTTTAAAATCTGCTGGGGATTTTTCCCCAGAACCCAAAAGGAGAGGGATCAGTGACCGAAGAGTCTCCTTATGGAGGCTGCCCTCCATCCCCACTCAGACCCAGGGTCAACCAAGCTGATGCCGAGCAGCTCGGCATCAGTTTGTAGTGCCCCGTTGTCGTCGCAAGAGGTTTTGGCACCGAGGAAGGACTCCGATAGAAACCCTTGGCGCTGACAGAGTTCCCTGCATAGGGGCTCTGTGCAGGTCAGTGGGTGGCACCGTTACCAGTCTCTGGTACCCCACAAAAAGAAGAGACCTGACAGAGGGCATTCACCCATGCCCAGACCAGTACTGAAGGAGGCTGGCGCAGTGAGACCCTCCTTGGGCCACATAAGTGAGGCACCGCCTAGTTGGGCTCTCTTGACGCCTGCTCCACTGACGGACCAGTCGAATCTGGGCCCCCGAGACTCCAGGAAGGTCTTGAGCAAGCCATGCCGGAGACTTTTGAGGTGGCCAGAGAGCTCGTTGCCTTCACAGCATTGCCTTCTCCACTTAGGCGAGACAGAGCACTGAGCTTTGCTTCAGCGACACCTGTGAGATCTTCAGTGCCATTCATGGTACCATGCCGATCACCATCCCCTCAGCACCGGTCCCTTCTGCTAGTGGACAGGTAGAAGAGCTGCATCGGTCCTCAAGTTCCCGGCACTGCTCCCTAGCATCGGTGGGCACTGCTCTCCCATGGTTCTCCTTCAGCGAGTCCTCTGAGTCAGAGTTGGAGTCCTGCAGGTCTAAGTGAAGCCAACACTGATCGCGTAGACACTCGACGTCAGAGAAGGAAATGCAGTAATTCCTCCAGGTACTGTGGCCTGGGCAATGGCAGGCTCCGACCCAGTGGCCTTTCTGGACCCCCTGTTTATTCCAGGAGGTCTACGTCAGTGGCTTCGGTATCTCGCGCGCCTCTCGAACCTCCCTTGGTGCAGGACCAGCTGCCCCACGCTGCATCGGTTGCCGCGCTGGAAGACCCGGCACAATGTAACCCCCTCGGTGCTGAGGGCAGAGAGCAAGACCCGGTCCTAGCTAGGGCCTCGTTCTCATTCTCACCAGACGAGGCGGTGGTGGGAACTTCTATGGCCCCCGCACTGGAGGACAATAGCATACTCCAGCAGTTACTGAGCAGAGTGGCCCAGAACCTGGGGATCCAGGTTCAGGAGGTCGCCGAGACATCAGATCCTATGGTGGATATCCTAGCCCTCTCTGGTCCCCCTTGGATTGCTCTGCCACTCATAAAGACTATTCAAGAGACCACCAAGATTCTGTGGCAGACCCCCACCTCCTTACCACTGATGGCGAAGAAGACCAAACAGAAGCATTTCATTCCCTTTAAGGGGTTTGAACATTTTTACACCCACCCTCTGCCGGACTCCCTAGCTGTAGGGCCGGCAAATAAGCGGGAGCGCCAGGGACACCAGACCCATCCACCCAAAAAAGGGAGGCAAAGAAGCTGGACCTCTTTGGGAGGAAAATTTATTCCACCGAAGGTCTCCAGCTCCGAATCTCAAATCACCAAGCGGTCCTAAGTAGATATAATGTTAACTCCTGAGGGGCTATGGCAAAATTTATAGAGTTTCTGCCAGAAGACTCTAGGGCAGAAATCTCTTCATTGGTAGAGGAGGGCAAGCTGGTGGCCAGGGTGTTGGTCCTGGATGTGGCTGACTGGGGGTGGCCATGAGGGGGACTCCTGGTTACAGGCATCAGGTTTCCCGTATGAGGTCCAACAGACCATCCAGGACCTCCCATTTGAGGGCTTGACCCTCTTCTCAGAGAAGACAGACTCGAGGCTTCATAGCCTCAAGGATTCAAGAGCCAGCCTCAAGGATTCAAGAGCCACCCTCAAGTCCCTTGGCCTGCGCACTTTGGCTACACAGAGGAGACACTTTAAGCCACGATCCCTGCCTCGATTCTGTCACCCGCAGGACTTTTCTAGAAGGCATAGCAAAAATAATAGAAGGAGGCCACCTCATTTGTCGGCTCTGGGCAGGCAAAACAGTCCTCAGGCGAAAAGCAGAACTTTTAAAGGTGCGCCCGATGGCAACACACCAGTCAAACTCTGGATTAATCCATCCCTACCTTCTTGTGCTGACTGTCCCATTTCTACCCTGAGTGCGCCCAAATTACATCAGATAGCTGGGTGCTCCGCACGGTAGAAAGGGGATACTCGCTCCCTCCCTTCCACCCCGCTTCCCTGTCCCTCTTCAGGGACCCCCTTACAACAACTTCTCATGCAGGAGATGCACACGTGCCTAAATGTGGGCGTGGTGGAAAAGGTCCCTCAGGAGCTGAAGGGCAGGGGTTTTTATTTGCAGTGTTTCCTAATACTGAAAAGCCAAAGATGGCCTCAGACCTATCCTGTACCTCAACAAGTTCATAAAGAAGTTGAAGTTCTATATGGTCTCTCTGGCCTCCATTATCCCTTCCCTGGATCCGGGAGACTGGAATGCTGCCCTCAACTTGAAGGATGTTTATTTTCATATTTCAGTAACACTCTACCATAGAAGGTACCTCAGGTTCATGGTGAATCACAATCCCTATCAGTTCACAGTTCTTCCTTTCGGCCTGTCAGTTGCACCTCGAGTGTTTACCAAGTGCATGACAGTCGTAGCTGCATTCTTATGCAAGCGCCAGGTGCAGGTGTTTCCATACCTCGACAACTGGCTGATCAAAGGTTGCTTCAAGGCGCAAGTGGAGGTGCATGTGATCGTTATAAGAGCAACTTTAGAAGATCTGGGCCTTTTATTGAATGTACAGAAGTCAACCCTATCCCTGTTCAGCGGATAGAGTTCATAGGGGCTGTTTTGGACTCAGCATAGGCAAGGTACCTCTCAGAGTCACGTTTCCAGACCCTGTGCGACATCATACTAGGTCTCAGCAGTTCCCTACCACCACAGCAAGGAATTGCCTAAAGCAACTTGGCCACATGGCCACTTGTACCTTTGTAGTACAGCATGCCAGATTGAGACTTCGGTCTCTTCAAGTGTGGCTAGCCTCGTTGTATCAACCAGTTCGGGATGGTCTAGACAAGATTGTCACTCTCCTCTGGCTGGTTCTCGAGTCTCTCCTATGGTGGCTTGACCCACAGGTGGTGTCTGCTGGTGTTCCCTTTTCCTCAGCCATGCTGGTGTTCCCAGGCCTCAGCCATCCCTTTCGCTGGTGACGGACGCGTCAGCGAGGGGTTGGGGAGCACACCTGAGACCTCAGGACTCGGGGCCTCTGGTCCCAGGTGGAGCTCTGACTTCATATCAGCGTCAGAGAGCTGAGGGCAGTCCGTTTGGCATGCCAGACGTTCCAAGTTCACTTGGAGGGGAGATATATATCTGTCATGACAGACCATACAACAGCGATGTTTTATATAAACAGACGGGGGGAGTACGCTCCTCTCCCCTGTGCTAGTAAGCCCTCAAACTGTGGAACTTTTGAATAGCTCACTCAATACACCTGGAGGCGTCTTATTTCCCCAGAGTTCAGAACGAGTTGGCAGACTATCTCAGCAGGTCCTTTCACAGCCACAAATGGTCCATCCACCCGTATGTCGTGAATACCATCTTCCAACGGTGGGGATTTCCCCTGATTAGACTTGTTGGCCATGCGACACAACAGGAAGTGTCTACAGTTCTGCTCCTTCCTGAATCACAGCCCAGGCTCCATCACGGACATATTCCTCCTTCCCTGGAGGGAACACCACCTGTATGCGTTCCCACCTATACCTCTCGTTCACAAGGTACTGCTCAAGGTTCGAAGGGACGAAGCTGCGATGATATTGATAGTTCCAGCCCGGTCCCGTTGGCACTGGTACACGTCTCTCCTGGAAATGTCCGGGGAAAACCCAGTCACCTTACCGCTTCTCCCAGACTTGATAACTCAGGATCACGGCCACCTCCACCACCCAAACGTCTAACTTCTTCACCTCACGGCGTGGAAGCTCCATGCCTAAACCCAGTGGTGCTGGCTTGTTCGGGTCCAGTCAGGGAAGTCCTCCTTGGCAGTAGGAAACTGTCCACTAGTGCTACCTACCTAGCCAAATGGAAAAGATTCACAATTTGGTCTTTGCAATGTCTCCTGTCTCCAACACTCTCGCCAATACCCATGATATTGGACTACCGCCTCCACTTAAAGCGGCAAGGACTTTCTATGTCCTCAATAAAGGTCCACTTGGCTGCCATTACTGCTTTCCATCCAGGTGTGGAGGGCCAGTTGGTCTTTACCAACCCAGTAGTTGGTCGTTTTCTTAAAGGTCTCGATAGACTATATCCTCATGTGCAACGGCTGATCCTGGCCTAGGACCTTAACCTGGTCCTTTCCAGGCTAATGGGGCCACCCTTTGAACCGCTTGCAATATGTTCTCTGCTTTACCTCTTATATTAAGTGGCATTCCTGGTAGCAATAACTTCTGCTAGGAGGGTGTCTGAGCTCAATGCTCTAACATCTGAACCTCCTTGCACTGTGTTTTGCAAGGACAAGGTTCAGCTTAGACCGCATCTGGCCTTTCTCCCTAAAATTGTCTCCCAGTTTCATATTAATCAGGATATCTTTCTTCCAGTTTTCTAGCAGAAGCCACATGCAAGCAGCAGGGAGCAAAAACTTCATTCGTTGGATGTTCGCCAGGCGTTAGCCTTCTATATCGAACGGACAAATCCATTTCAAAAGTCTATTTACCTATTCAGCACAGTAGCAGACAGAATGAAAGGGCTTCCTGTCTACTCCCAAAGATTCTCGGCATAGATTACTTCTTGTATCTGGGCATGTTACAATCTGGTGAAAATACCTGCCCCTCCACTCCAGCGCACTCTACGAGGGCACAGGCATAGTCAGCGGCCTTTCTGGCCCAGGTTCCGACCCAGGAAATTTGCAGAGCTGCGACGTGGTCCTCAAACCACACCTTTACCTTGCATGACACCATTACCCAGCAGGCTAGAGATGACGCAGCCTTTGGCAGAACAGTGCTACAATCAGCGAACCTTTGAGCTCTGACCCCGGCTCCAGATTTAGGCTTGGTAATCACCTACTTGGAATTCACTTGAGCAATCACTCAAAGAAGAAAAGATGCTTACCTACCTCTTGTAACTGTTGTTTTTCGAGATGTGTTGCTCATGTCCATTCTGATACCTGCCCGCCTCCCCTCTGTCAGAGCAAACCGTCAAGAAGGAACTGAGGTGGCAGCAGGTAGGCAGGGCCCTGTATTCGGTGCCTTGGAGGCATGACTCCAGGGGGTTCCTGCCCTGGCCCAATGGGTACTGCTGGGGGAAAACCTTCTGGCCGCTGTGCACCTGGCGCACATGCATCTAATTGGAATGGGTATGAGCAATACAGCTCAAATAACAACAGTTATGAGAGGTAGGTAACTATTTTTTCAGCCTGTTTAGTCCTTGACCTCTCTCCTGAGACTGCCAACTACTATTATTGCTATTAGCCCTTTTAACTGGTGCGATTTTGTTTGATAGATATCTCTTCAGTGTCTATAAGGAACTGAACGGAGAGCACCTGTTCATGTTCCATAAGTAATGTAGCCTACATTTTAGTCGCAGGTATTTTTAGTCAAAGTCATGGACAGGTCACGGGCAGTAAACAAAAATTCACAGCCCATGACCTGTCCATGGCATTTACTATATACCCCTATCTAAAACTTGTGCCTTGGAGGGCACAGCTGCTCTGGAGGTGGGCGGCGACCTGGTGCTGGGGGGAAGGTGGGCGGTGGCACGTGGCCCGGGACCCCCCACTGGTACTGGGGCGGCAGCGGCACATGGCCTGGGACCAGTGTCCCCTCTAATTTTTAACAGGCCATGTGTGCAAAAAAAGTCTTCTGTGCTGCCACCGAAGCACAAAAAAAACCAGCCAAAGCCCGAGTGCGTGTGGTGTTTCGCCATGTGCGCAGGGTTTAAGATCTGTGTGCACGCACGCAGCTTAGAGGGAACAGTGGCTGGGACTCCCTGCTGGTGGGGGCGGGGGGAGGCAGGTGGCCCGGGACCCCTGCTGGTGTGGACGGGAGGATTGGCAGGGCTGGCAGGCTCCCTACCTGGCTCCACGTGTCCCTGCAGCTCCTAGGGGGAGGGAAGACCGGAGGCTCCGTGCACTGCCCCTGTCATGTGCTGCGGCTCTGCAGCTCCCATTAGCTGGGAGCCGCGGCCAATGGGAGCTGCAGGGACGGTGCCTGTGGGCAGGGGCAGCATGCAGAGCCTCTTGGCCCCTCCACCTAAGAGCTACGGGGACATGCCGTCCGCTTCCGGGGAGGCCCCCCCACCCTGCAGCCCAACCCCCTGTCCCAGCCCTAAGCCCCCTCCCACATCCAAACTGCCCCAGCAGCAGCTGCCTGATCTGCTAGGGAAGCCCCAGAGCCAGCTGCACCAGCCACTGCAGAAGGTCATGGAGATCATGGAAAGTCACGGAATCCGTGACTTCCGTAACAGACACGGAGCCTTAAGGATAAGCCATGAAGCAACTGGTAACAATTTTCAATTAGTATTGACTTGTGGAAAGTTCATATCTGTGATGTGGAGGTGAGAGACTTGTTATCATAGTATAAGCACTATGCCATATGTTGTGGAGTAGATTCTGTCCCCTCTCATAGCTGTGTGATTACAGTTTTGTAATATCAAATGTACACCATCGTGCCCTGCAATATGGTTAACCTAAAACAAATTCTTGCTAGTCAAATCAAATATGTTCAATGCTTTGTATTGTATTAAGCATACATTTGTGATGAGGATGTACGTCTTACGTAGTACCAGATTAGTTTGTTGCAGTATAAAGATATGCTTACCTCCAGTGCACATCTAGACCTGCATGACTGGGGGAAGAGATAGTGTATGACGTCACTTAACCACTGAGAACATTGAGCTGTGTAATGCAGCACACCATCCCATTAGTGATGAAGAGCTATCTAGATCCAAGTTTCAGAGTAACAGCCGTGTTAGTCTGTATTCACAAAAAGAAAAGGAGTACTTGTGGCACCTTAGAGACTAACCAATTTATTTGAGCATAAGCTCAATAGCTATTACCAGCAGGAGAGTGGGGTGGGAGGAGATATTTTTTCATGCTTTGTGTGTATATAATAAGATCTTCTAAACTTTCCACAGTATGCATCCGATGAAGTGAGCTGTAGCTCACGAAAGCTTATGCTCAAATAAATTGGTTAGTCTCTAAGGTGCCACAAGTACTCCATATCTAGATCCAGGGGTTCATTTGACTGCCCTTTAAAGGAGCGTTCAGTGTTCAAGCAGAAGGAATTGTTTTGCCTTTTGACTTGGAATTTGTCTTTTAAAAGAAGTAAATGGGTTACAAAAAAGTCATATTTAGTTTCCATCAGATAGGTTTCTATTATTAAGTAGTTCCCCTCAGTTCTTTTTGAAGCTTCATCTTACCCATAAGTGTAGGCTGCCATGTCCACTACAAGCCTAGACATTTGGTGCCTAGGCTTATAGATGTCTGAATACCTGAATCTAATGTTGGGAAATTTAGTTGTCCTAATCCAGAGTGATAAGAGGGAAAATGTGTATTTTTTTCCTCTGGTAGACTACAGGAGTAGTTACGTACAATCTTTTGGAGAAAAAGGTTGTAATAGAAGAATACCTCGTAGCCTAGGATTTTAGTTACAGAACAGTGTGTGTTTGTTAAAAGAAAACTTCTCCAAATTTCCTTTTCATAGTTGGCAGCAGTCTCACTAGGCCAGGACTGAGGCATGCTGGCAGGGGGGCAAGGAAAAGTCTGCACAGCTGCTGCCTGGGCTGTACCTGATCAGTGGATAAAGGACCTCAGTCTTCAGTGCATCTAATGCAACATCTTTCAGCAGCACTAAATTCACAGTAAAAAAGATCAGCTAAATGATGGCTTGTGTCATTATGTTAATGTTCTCTTATGAGGGGGGTTTCCCCTACCCAGGTTGTGAAAGGCCAATTGTGTAGCCTAGGTGCACTTGGTGAGTGGGCCAAGCCTAATTAGAAATAAAGCACAGCTAGGGGAGCCCATTTTGGGAGCAAAGACATGGAGGAGAGGAGGTGAGAAGTGCCTGAGAGGGAGAAAGGGAAAAAGACCAGATAGGCTTCTCCAAAGATGAGCGGGAAGCCTGACTCAGAGGGAGCCCTAACAAGCTGTATCCTGAGTAAGGGGAGGAGTATGCCAGCCCCTGGATTGGGAGATTGATCAAACTAGGGAGCAGCAACAGAGGTACTCCTGCGCTGAGGTGACTGCCCCCAGAACCCAGCAGGCTGAAGGTTTCGTATGTATACATTTTTATTGGACGTTGATAAAGGTGTCTGTGGCCCGAAAAGTGGCTGGACTCTGTACAGTGGTCCGGCCGGAGGGCCGGGACACCCCTATGGCCACAGTAGGCCAAAAGGGGGGGGGGTGCAACTGAGGCATAAGTTGCTGCAGCCAGTGAGGAATGGGTGTGTTGTGGCGGCAACTTTGACACACCTCTCCATTCCATTGATAACAGAAATATAAGGTTAATGGGCATTTATCTTTTGTTGCATGCTAAAACCTGTGTTACTTTTGAAAGCCAGCCCTTTGGAGTGAGGAACAGTAACCCATCATGGATGATAGCCATTGGTTCTACAGCTAATGGTAGTGGCATAAGTAGAACCTTCCCTTTGCTTGGCAAGGTCTGTTCTGTGGTTAGAAATTTCTTACTTTTTGTACTGTAGCTTGGAGAAATTACTCTTTTTTTCCTTTCACTGTGCAGCCTTTTCAGAAAAGACTGGGATTCCCCTGAAGTTGAAGGAAGCTACGAAAGTGGATGGGCTTATTTTCTGTGAAAACTGTTATCACGATGGTACCACAGAAGAGTTTGTTCCTGAAGGGAAATTTTGCAGCCAGAAATGTGCACATCACATCAAAAACAAGTAGGTGCTATTATAAAACATACACTCAAGTAATATGACATGCACGCAGCATGATGAGAGAGAATATTGGGATAAAACAGTAGTGGGGTCAGGTGGGGTGAGAATGAGGCAACCTAATCTCTGAATTTTCTGATTTTTAATTCTCAATTATTCATATCTACTTATAATTTTGTCCCAAACATTTATAGAATATGAGAGCTTGAGTCTTGTGTAATGCAAGTGTTGAAGACTTTCTTAGTTGCACAGAAAATATTGTCTTTTACCGTTGAACACAAACAGTGAAGAACTCATCTCTGGTCTGCATGAGTCAGTGTCAGACTCGCACAATGTTTCATAATCACTAGAATTAGGATGCTCAGCGATTAGATGGTTGGTGTGGTTAGTTAATTATTTAAATGCAAAAGCTACATTACATATGACAAACTCCAACCTGTGACAGTTTCTCTATTCTTTCCATTTCAGCAGTGCACTAATGCAGCTCATCACATCACAAATGAAGATTTCTGATTACATGCTCATTGTGAATTGTACATTTCACTAGGGCAATTTGACATGAATGTTCTAAAGCATTTTTCGTCATTTTTAAGTAATTGCTTCAAAGCTGTCTGTTTTTTGGTTGCTTGACTGACAATTAATGCCGTTACATATCAGCTTATTCCAAATGGATTTGTCAGTCATAATAATTACTAGTTCTTTCCTTTCTTTAAACTGCCCTGCAGTCTTAAGCATTTCAAAAGAATTGCTTCTTTATGAGTTTTGATGCCAGGCGGGAAAGACAAATTGTTTTAAACATGCAGAATCTGTTCAGTATAGGGTGACAGCTTTCCTTTTGCAATTACCGGTGTATGTCTTCTGTGTTAACTTTTGACAACTGTCATTTTCAGTAGTAGCTCTAAGAATATATTTTGAATGATACCCAGGGACCTACAAGCACTTGGATTTTCTTATCATTCCCTATCATTCAGGGTAGTTGCCTTTTCCTAATTCTTCCACTTAAGTTCATGGAAGCAAGAATTGAATAGTTGTAGGTTCTTATGTCACCATGTTTTTTCTCATGACAGAGAACTGAAGGAGGATAAAGATAGTGTGGAATGCAGTGAGGAAGATGATTCTAAAGGGAGTCGGAAAAGAAAAACAAAATTACCTCTGAAAGAAGAGTGCAAAGAAGATGGAGAAGACAAGAAAGAGAAGGATGAAACTGTTAGTATGCTTCATAAACCCAATCCCGCAGTTAGCTTCAGCAGGAGTTTTGCCTGACGTAGAGGAGGTAGCATTTAGCCTAATTTGGTTAACCAGTGTGCACTTTTATATCATAATAGTGGGACTTGCAAATCTGAGCTGGGCACCAGTTTCTGATGTTTCAATTTTTATGTTCTTTCTAGAGTGCAGTGCACTCTGGGGTGCATAGCTCCAACACGGCCAAAATTTCAGTTGAATAATAGATTCCTCACTTATATATTTAACTATGTATAATTAGTAATTCAGCTATCACTTTTCTGTTGTTCCTCTTTCCCCTTTTTTAGAAAGAAACAAAACAAGGAAATTAAATGACTGGAATGTGCTTAAGACAGTGTTGTTGGAACATTAAGGACAGAAAAATAAGGAAATTAGAATATACAGTTTCTACAACAATCATTACTTGCATTGCACATAAAGTGATGCATGGAAGTTAATAGCTTGTTTGCAAGAGAATCATATTACAATTATGGGAAACATAAGTTCAATTTTCTTGATTTTTATTAAATGCAAAATCTCTGCCAGAGTATTGCTCTCATGTCTATCTTTTCATTTAACAGGATTTTCTTTGATCCAATTGTGGCTAGTTTTTATTTTCATCATTATGAGTAGGGGAAGGTGAATCTCAAACACTTTCGGTTCTTTCTTAGGGTACTGGCTTATGGCTAGCAATGAAGGGCACCTCCATAGAAAATAATGCAGATATTAAAGTCTAGTAGCAACTCCTGGGTAAAAAAGATTAGAAATTTGTCCAGAATCATCCATGGTATAATATATCGGGGATGAATTTGGCCCATTGTGTCCAGGAAATGATCCAGATAATTAAAAAAAAATTCTGCAGAGAGCCACAGTTTGTGAAATTGTATTTAGTATAGATAAAGAAATAACCAGTAAGTTACTTTAGAGTCCCTGTCCTAATCTCTCTATTTTGATCTCTTCAAAATGAATATATTTTTGCTTAAAGCCACAGCAATTTTTCACATGTCTTTGATTACTGTGTCACTTTTTTAATTCGCATCATGTCACCATCTTCTTGGTAGTCTCATTGTCTTTGACCTATTTTAGCTATGCTTTAATACTGCCTTTGGATTCTAGATACTTGACCTGTATTGTTGTGGTGCAGTTCTTACTATGCTGTGTTGCTGATGTTTCCAGGCATGAGTAAAATTACTCCCACAGCTTTCTGGCTTTCAGGAGAGCACATGGGTCTCCGCTAGGGTTATGCCTGCTTGCTCTGTAATAGGTTTCAGAGTAGCAGCCATGTTAGTCTGTATTCGCAAAAAGAAAAGGAGCACTTGTGGCACCTTAGAGACTAACAAATTTATTTGAGCATAAGCTTTCATGAGCTACCGCTCACTTCATCGGATGCGTTCAGTGGAAAATACAGTGGGGAGATTTATATACATAGAGAACATGAAACAATGGGTGTTACCATACACACTGTAAGGAGAGTGATCACTTAAGGTGAGCTATTACCAGCAGGAGGGGGGGGAGGAGACGGGGGACAACACCTTTTGTAGTGATAATCAAGGTGGGCCATTTCCAGCAGTTGACAACATCTGAGGAAGGGGGGGGGGGGATGGGATAAACATGGGGAAATAGTTTTACTTTGTGTAATGAGGTGATTATCACTACAAAAGGTGTCGTCGTTGTCCCGCCCCCCCCCCCCCCCCCCCCCCCCCCCCGCAGGCTTCATTGCCTTCCTACTGCAGCAATCTCTCAAATGAATCCCTGAACTACGTGGGGCGTTAGCAAAACTATTGATGCACAAATAATAAGTAAAAAGGAGCTGTGTCAGTTTACGTTTCATAAGGAACTTGAAGGGGAAAAAAATAGTTTGACATCTGGACAAGGCTAAAATTGTTAGAGGAAGAACTTTTATTTTTATGTATGTATTTAAAGAGGTGAGAACAGTGGAGAATGCCAGCTAGCTCCAGCTTGCAATCAGCCTGCCCTGAAGAGTCTGTGATCTAGAATCTCCACAGCTCATACAATGACAACTGGTTTTAAAGAGTTTGAGTTCTAGAGTGTGATGGCCCTTTGAATTGTCCATAGCTCTTAGAATGTTTGCTGGGACTATTTCTTTATTTTATTTTTTTATTTACCATTAGAAATTTACAGCTTGAAGTTTGATATTAAAGAGCTACAACAATAACTGTTTTAATAAATGTAAAAACCATGGATATGTTCTTTTAGCTTTAATGGACTGCAAAACTAATAAAAATATTAAATTCCTAAATTTTGTAATCTAGGAGGAGAATCATGAAGGGAGGATACTGAGAGTCTCTCAGAGAGCCAGAAGAAAAAGAAAAGGTGATATGGCCATTTTAAAGCAACGTAAGTTGAAATTAGCGGGTGGCGGGAACTGTCTATTGAGAACTGTGGTTTTTATAGAACTGGATTTATATTCTCTAATTCTACAATTTAAATTATTTATAACAATTATGATATTTTTAGTGGATTAAAGGTAATTGTGAGGAAAGTAGCCAACACTTGGAGCCTGATTCTCTCTCTTTTACACTAAGGATATGTCTACACTGCAATGTAAGCCCAGAATTAGTGGGACTTGAGTCAGCTGACCTGTGGTAGGGCACCCTGGGCTTGAACGTCTGTATTGAATATTAACGCTATGTTTCTAACCCGTGCTCAAACCTAGGGCTCAAACCTAGGGCATCCACACTGCAGTGCACAGACCCGATTCAAAGCAACCATGTCATAGAGTTCCTAGCACCCCCTTACCCCACGAGAGGCCTCTCTAGCCCTAGGACCTTGGTGCACTGTGGGAAAACTTCACTGCCTTCCCTGGACATTATTAGGAAGCAGCTTGCTTTGAAAAAGTCTTGATCAGTCGCTCTCCATTGCAAACCCAGGGGCCTTTCCGATAGTGTCCAAATCAGTGATCAGAAGAGAATGGGTTAACGCTGACCTGAGCTGGATGGATTGCAGATTGTTGGGATAGAAAGGATTAAGGAAGTTGTCCCATGGAATTATGAGATACTTCTGTTTGACTACTGGGATCCAAGTCAAGCAGAGCTGTGTCTATGCAGCAAAGCAATAGGGTCCCAGCTTAACTCGAGCTCACTCTCCAGCCCTGCAGGGTCCTGGAACCCTGGGTCCAAATCCTAGGCTAGCGCAGTTGCAGCATGGATGCAAGGGAAGCTAGGCTTGAGCCTGACCTCAAGCGCGGCCTTACGTTGCCATGTAGACGTACCCTAAGACCCCTTTACATGACTTCGGAAATGTGAAAGTGCTTGTAGTAGCATCAATATAATGCATTTTAAGGCTCCTTCATGCTGACTTAGTGTAAATGAGAAGCAGATCCATTGATGTGCTGGATAAATAGGATTGCTCCTTTCACTTTTACAGTCATTCAGGAATGTGCATTTAGCAGAAGTAACTGTTTACAACTACAATATAGGTAGGCTTGGCAGAATTTGATTTTTATTTTTTATAATTTTGATGGATAATATTTATTTTTAAGCATTTTTTCTATTTTTATTGGGTTAAATTTTTACAGTTGTGAGAAATTATAGGGGGGATCAGATAAAAATGGATTTTTTTCTTCACAGCAAACATATAATATTTTCACAAAACAAGTATATGAATTTTTGAATGTAGTTAAACATTCAAGTTTTTTAAAATCAGGTTTGTTTTTGTTAAAATTGTTTTTAACTGAAATAGTTAAATGAAATATTTAAAAAAAAAAATTGACTGTCAGCCAGGTCATGAGAAACGTAAGATATTGGCTTCTGCAGCTAACTCAGTCATCTTCACCTTCATTTTCCTATTTGTTCTTAATCTGGAAAAGAAAAACAAGCTTTTTCAGCTCCCAAACAATTTCTCAATTTGGAATGCATTAGTTCAAAGGAAGAAAATATTCTTTCTACAACAGCAGAAGAAGCTACTGCTGTTAAAAGTGAGATTAAGTGACTTCCACCATTTCACTGATGTGACTGTCTTTAAAACATCATCATCAAACATATTTCTTGAATGGTTCACCCTTAGCTCTGAAGTTTATTATAGTTGGCATTATGGAGGGATGATTGCTGGACGTCCATGTCATAGCCAACTCCTCTTCTTCAGCAGTTAAGGTTTGACCCTGGTACCGAATATTTGCAAGAAAATGAGCTGGAGATAGTGCTTGTCCCATTCTTTTTTTAATGCTTGTAATTTAACTCTGTCATTGCATATTTCTCTTTTTAAGATCTCATTCAGTTCCATCCAAATTTCAACAGCATCAGCAACAAAACAGCTATTTCCCTGCATTTTGTTCAGGGCTACAGAAATAGGCTTCAGGGTACTCAGCATGTCTTCAACATTTCTCTTAAGCTCTATGTTGAGAACCTTGGCTGTGACAGTGCCATCTATTTTTTTTCACGATTTTCTTCACAAAACTGTCATCCGATTAGGCCAGTTATAGATATAGTGCTCAGAACAGTCCACTACTGAGTTCCATCGCACGTCTTGTGGAAGAGTTAGCTTGGTTCCTCCCCCTTTTTTCAGAGCAGCTGCTGCAAAGTGGTTGTTACGGAAGTATTTTGCAATTTCAACATTAGCCTTTATTTCTGGAACACTGAAGTCTTTGGCTAGGAGGTGCATCAAATGAGCACTGCGACTGCATGTTATTAGCTTGGGACTCTTTTAAATTTCTTATCTTTGATACATTTGCAGCATTGTCTGTGACCAAGCTGCGTACTAGACATTTGCATTTTTTTTCAGTTTGTTATAGCTTTTACTGCTACTTCTTGTAAGTATTCTGATGTGTGTGCATTTCCTGATGTATCCATTGGTTCTGTAAGGAAGACATTCCCTTCTTCTGTTGTCACACAAGCACATACAACAGGATCATTTTGGACGTTGCTCCACCCATCAAGACTTAGGTTAACAATTTTACCCTCTAGACCTTTTGCACACTGCTCAGTTTCTCTTTCATACATTTTATCCAGCAATTTGCCTGCGACATCTGCTCTGTTGGGTGGACTGTATCCTGCTCTTAATGACTGAACCATGTTAATGAAGTGTGGGTTCTCAATCATATGGAAAGGAGAGTTTGTTGCATAAACAAACAAGGCAATTTATTCATCAATGACCTCTTTTTGTAATCTGCTGGTTCTTATCACAAACTTATCTATGATTGTTTCTGGATGATGGAGATTTTTTTTTTCTTTTTGCTACAGATGATATACTGTGGCTATGTGAAATACATGATGTGACTGCAACACTGTCATTGGCAGATAACTCTGAAACTATAGGCAATGATGGTGATCTTGAAGGTGGATAGTCGTCAGAATCCTGTATGTTCTCCTAAACAAAATAAGTCAATGCAGTTATTTAATTATTACCATACTGCTCATTTAGTATTACTCATTGCATTCACTGACACTACTTTAAAGGTGAAATTGTAAAAGGAAGATCTGCCTATTTCACCTGTTTTATTTTTTATCACAACTGCATCTAAAATGATAGTATCCAGTAGCTCCAGGCAAATGGGGGCTGCGGGAAGCGGCGCGGGCAAAGGGATGTGTTGGCCGCCCTTCCCACAGCCCCCATTGGCCTGGAGTGGCGAACCGCGGCCAGTGGTAGCCGCGATTGGCCGAACCTGTGGACGTGGCAGGTAAACAAACCGGTCCGGCCTGGCAAGGGCTTTCCCTGAACAAGCGGTGGACCGGCTTTGAGAACCACTGTTCTAGACTGAGCATTGGGTAATAGAAAGGTTAACCTAAATAATCTGTACAAAAGCCCCTAGAACCCCAGAAAACTGGGTCCCCAATCCATGAACTATTGGAACTCATTTACAAAACTTTTCTTAAACATTACATGGATATATTGTCTCATACATTAGAATTACATACCCTATTCCATGATGAGATATCTTTGAGCTATAATGTATTTTAATTAAAACTATCTTTAGATAGGTTTTTTTCCCTCAAAAAGCATTTTATCAAACAAATTCGATTTAAATTAAAAAATCCGATTTTTTGATGTTTTTTTAAATAATTGATTTTTATCCACCCTGCTGTAGACTTTGAGTCAAAAATTTATAATCATTAAAACCCAAATTGTCAACATAACGTCAAAATATGCAAAGTAAATATCCTTAAATCAAACTAATAAGTTCTCAAACAGCATTTTTCTTATTTTACCTACCTACAAATTTCGATTTTCATTTGAAATATCTTTTGTTGTGTAGTTATACAGATAAAGTGGTGTCTACTGACATTTACTGATGAAAATCTAATCCTTCCAAGCCTAAGTATGTGCATGAAATTTAGATTCATTTATGGAAATGTTGAGGAATAATTGCTACAATCAGTCCAAAGGGTCGTATTCCACTCAAAGCAGCACAACAAAGTATTTTTAAATGAGTGCAGTCATTTCAGTCCATTAATATGGTAGATATTTTTAGGAAAATCAGCAGAATTAGCAGTTGTTGTATGTCAGTGATGCACCACCAGAAACCTGCGTATGGCCCTTCAGGATAGTTCTTGTGATAGACTGTGAACCCATATTGAATGAGGCAACATTAGCAGCAACTGACTGGCCACTAACAAACAGAAAGCCTAAAGTAGCTCTGCTACCCACCAGGGAGCTGAGCCATGCAAACCAACAAAGGCACCTGGAGTGCAGAAGAGCCATGGGTGACACAACAGTAATTTACTGCTGAAGATTTTAAGTGTTATTTATGCCGACATTTGTTCCAAAGCTGAGACTGTGTGAGTGGTATGATAAAGGAGGAACGCTGGATTGCTGATGGAAATGCTACTGTTCACTGGCAGAATGATCTGTGCACATTTCAATAGTTTATTTAATTGAAGTGTGGTTTCAGCAAAAGGATTTTGAATGAAGGTTATGATTTTAGATTCAGAAGCAAGAATTTTAATCTGTTATTGTTAGACAACATATCTACAGATCTAAGTTCAAATATGGTTTAAATCACAAAATGAGCAAATGAACAAAATGAGTTTGTATTAGTCCCAAACAGTTTCTGTACTCCGAACACTTACCCATAATTGGGGGTATTGCTTGTTTTCTTCAGAAGGAGCCCAGAACAGATGTAGATTATGCAGATCTAAATTATATAAATGTTAAAATAATTAGGCTATAATTGATGATGCTAGTTATTTCTGTTGTGGTATTTCTGCCTAGTCAGGATTAGGGCAGCACTGTGCTAGGCACTGCGCAAACTGTCCCTGCCCCAGTGAGCTTACAGTCTAAAATGACAAGTTATATATGCTGCAGGGGTGAAGAAGGCAAAGGCCAGAAGTGAGGTATGTGAGCAAAACTGCCAATTATATGACAAAGCTTGTGAGGCATCTGTCTTCAGCGTTCCTGAGTTTTGCTGTGCTGTTAGTTGTTTGCTTCCCCTTTGAGTGATTGTCCACATGTATCTCGTCCACTGTTGGTGCACAAGCTCCCAGGGCATTCAAGCCAGAGACTCTTGGCCATCGGTACCTACTCGGCAGCACTTGCACCCTTATGCCTCCAACTGAGGATATAAAGGGCAGGCCCACTCCAGCCTGCTTTGTAGTTCTTTCTTAACCACTCATGGCTGTGAGTCAGAGCTTGCAATGTCTGCTGTGTTTCTTCACTGTTGTATTCTTGTCAAGGTAAATAGTAGTTAGTCTTGTCTGTAAATAGTAGTTAGCAATTTAATAAGGTCATTAGTAGAGTAGTAGTTTTTGAATAGATTTTCTGAATTAAGTCCTGAGAAATTAAATACATGTATATTACAAAATAGAAATTTGAAACACACATAATTTTTTTCTTTTGATTTTGCTTTCTTTGAGAAGTCAGCAATTCAATAATTTTGCAAAAATATTTATTTTAACACTGTATGTTTCTTCACAGCTTTATATTCTAAAGGAAAGAAACCATGGTGCTGGGCTTCATATTTGGAGGAAGAAAAGGCTACAGCAGCACCTACTAAGCTTTTTAAAGAGGTATGTTTTCTTCTGAAACTCAAGATAATCATCAAAAAGAAAAGGAGTACTTGTGGCACCTTAGAGACTAACCAATTTATTTGAGCATGAGCTTTCGTGAGCTACAGCTCACTTCATTGGATGCATACCGTGGAAACTGCAGCAGACTTTATATACACACAGAGAATATGAAACAATACCTCCTCCCACCCCACTGTCCTGCTGGTAATAGCTTATCTAAAGTGATCATCAGGTTGGGCCATTTCCAGCACAAATCCAGGTTTTCTCACCCTCCACCCCCCCACACAAATTCACTCTCCTGCTGGTGATAGCCCATCCAAAGTGACAAGTCTTTACACAATGTGCATGATAATCAAGTTGGGCCATTTCCTGCACAAATCCAGATTCTCTCACCCCCCTCCCAAAAACCACACACACAAACTCACTATCCTGCTGGTAATAGCTCATCCAAAGTGACCATTCTCCCTACAATGTGCATGATAATCAAGGTGGGCCATTTCCAGCACAAAGCCAGGTTTTCTCACACACCCCCACCCCCATACACACACAAACTCATCCATTACCATGAAATTCATAAGGAAGTTAATTTGTAAGGTAGAATAACCAGAATATAAAGACTTTTGTAAGTTCTCAGTTTGCTCTGAGGGAAATCTGACAATGGTTAAAGTAACAGATTTCCTTAAATAGTCTTGAAGAGTGTGAGGTCACCTTTTGCCCAGCTTTACTCAGTGAATTAATGATAACTCATAAATCTGACTGTTATCCTATGAAACCTACACTGAATATAGGATTCAGGCTGTTTTAAATCTCTCTGCTCATTTCTGCACATTTCCAAGATCTGGACTTTTCTCTCTGTTCACATAGCTAAAACTCTGATTCAGGCCCCCCTTTTCTCATTCGTGACTTCTGCAGTCTCTTCATTTTGGGGCTTTCCAGATGCCTTGTTCTCCTTACATCCCTTCACAAGTCTGTTACAAAGAACATCTTCCTGGCTTGTTGCTCTGACTTTGCAACCCTCAGTGACTCCTCCTTTTTCACTGTATCAAACACAACATGGCTTAATCCTGTCCTACCTATCATCTTGTTGGGTGCCAAAATATCAACTTCTGCTTCTCCTTTGCCAACTATGCTAACCTTTGTCACCCATCTGTCTAGTTTCCCATCAAACAACTTAGTGCTTTTTTTTGGCATACGTTTTTGCATGGAAGGGAGTTCCCAATAAAAATCCACAAAGCCTGTATATTGTCCTCCTTCAGATCCCTCCTTAAAACTCACCTTTGGTTGTGGTGCTTGCAAAACACTTGAAAATGTCTAGGCAGCTGGTATACTGTGATTACTGCTGCTTATTCTAATCATCATTGTCTGACTGTTACCTTGTACTACCCTCTCTGTTTTTTGCATCCACCTCTTGGCACTTTTCTTATACTTAAACTATAAGCTCTTTTGGGACAGGAACTGCATGTGTGTGTGTGTGAGAGAGAAAAAACGGTTGTGCCCCTGCAATATTTTGTTCCTACATATGGTTAGGGAAAGACAGAATATCCTACTGTTCTCAATACTTTAATCAGCTTTTCTGTAGATATTTTTTCTAAGCTCTGACTTGAACAAATAGCAGTTGCTCTGGTAAAATGAAATAACTGACTCTTTTATTTTATACTTTTAACTCTCCTGTATTATGATCCCACTTCTGTTTTTCTCTTTTTATTCCTTCTCACATCATATGGGATTGTCAAAACAGGGTTTCTACCGCCTGAACCTCCATATTCTTTTCATTCCGTATGCTGGCCTCCTTTTGCCAAAAAAAAAAATCTTTAAATGTTTGTGCAAAGGTAAATATAGTAAGCCCAATGCAATTGTATCTTAGGTGATCTATGATATAATTACAATCTTGCATAACATTTTAAACTTTAGCTGTTATTGTGGTGCAACAGGAGCTGACCCATAGTTAAGGTTGTGAGAGTTTCAATTTGATAGTGGTAAGAATGGTGAATATCTTGTGACTTGGAGTTTTAGTAACACAAAAAATGGATTATAATGCTTGGCTAACTACAGAATTTTTGATGTATTGGCTGTGCAATTTGAAATTTTTGGAAAGTTTATAATAACTATGGAAAAATTGGTGTTTGGTGAATTATTTGAGGAAGGGAATCTCTCGTCTTTCTTCCCCCTTTGCAAGAAATCTAAGCCATTCTGGGTATGTCTACACTGCAGCTAGGAGCAATCCTCCCAGCCTGGGTAGACAGACTCTCACTAGTAGGGGTATTGGGCTGGAGTTTGGACTCTGAAGTCTGGAGGGACAGGTGGGCTTCAGAGCCTGAACTTCTGCCTGAGCTGGAACGTCCTCATTGCTATTTTTATTGAACTTGCTCAAGCCCTGCTAGTGTGTATTTGTCTACTCAGGCTGGGAGGCTCCCAGCTCCAGTGTAGACTTACCCTCTGGGGCCTGTCTTTTGAGCATGTTGGTACCGCTTACATGCTATTTCCTAGAATGTCAGTTATACATCAGGATTGTTTGCTTATTGAGTATTTCGTAAAAAGAAAAGGAGTACTTGTGGCACCTTAGAGACTAACCAATTTATTTGAGCATGAGCTTTCGTGAGCTACAGCTCACTTCATCAGATGTTTACCGTGGAAACTGCAGCAGACTTTATATACACACAGAGAATATGAAACAATACCTCCTCCCACCCCACTGTCCTGCTGGTAACTCTTAGTCATAGTGGCAAATATGTGCGCTAAGATAAACTTACCAAAATTAAATCTGATGATTTAAAAAAAAAAAGCCACTTCCAAGAGGTACCAAAAAGCAGTATGTACCCCATCTACGTGAAATTTGCACTTTAACGCAAAACCTGGACAGTGACCTCAGTGGTGATTAAGGCAAAATAACTTCCCAAATGCATGAAATGTATGACCGTCAGATGTACTGTTATGTTGATATAACTAATATAAAAGCATGTGAGATCACTCTTAAGGTTTTGTGTTTCCCCAGCTTCATCAAACTTATGTTGTATGTATTGCTTTTGGGTGTCTGTTAGAGATGGAAGGGAGATCTTTATGGAGCACTGAAGAGTGTTATTGAATACCGTGTTGTAGGCAGTATGAAGGTGGAAAGGAATGCACTAATATTTCCTCCTCTTATTTCCCTACTTCTAAGATTTTGGGCACATGGGTGTATCGTGCTGCAACCCTGTCATTAAAGCATATCTTTTATTTATCAGTACATACAGCATGTAATATATTCTTTTAAAATCTTCTTTCTGAATCTTAAGAAAAGTGTATGACCTGATCATACGTTATATCTTTTAATGGAAAAGGCCTGTGTTTACTAGAGGAATGATTTGGGCATTGATTATTAGTTTCTATGACAATTTTTAATGAAGCTTTAATGGTACATCGTGAGATTAAAAAACAGAATGTGGTTAAAGATGAGCTATCAAGCAATAATAAAATATTTTTGATTGTACACTTTCCTGCTTTGCAATTAATTACAGTCATGGCATATGTCTATGCTGGCGCACAAAATGTCATTTCCATCTCAAGGAGATGTACTCACACTAGATAGAGCTAGCGCATTAAAGATAGAAGTGGAGCCACAGTTGTGCGAGCAGCGGGGTGGGCTGGATGCCACGAGTATGATCCCATCTGAGATCCTACCTATGTATTTGGGCAGCTAGCTCCTCATGCTGTGGTGGCTGCTCTTCTGTTTGTAGCATGCTCGCTTGATCAGAGCTACACTGGAGTTGCAAGGTGTAAATTCCGACTCGAGTAGAAATACTTATGTCTTAACCCATTGTAGGAAGGAATATTGTCGGGGCATGACCCTAATTTTAAAAATGTTAAAACCCTTTCCCACTTTTTAATTTTTTGTTGCCCACTGATTAGGTGTCATACAGCACTGAGTGCAAAAGAAATACTTTACTTACCTGAGTAGCTTAAAATCTTAATAGTTTACAAAAGGTGGTGTTGTCAGAGTTTCACTCTCTTGCTTTATTTCATTAACATTTTTTCTGCTTTTTTTCTTTATATTAAAGTATTAAGGACTGATGACTTTGAGTTCTAACTTTGTCTGGAGCACAGAGTCAAGATATATAACAGGAAGCCGGTACCTGACTCCCTAAGACGTCCTTTCTGCCCTCTTCCCTTTTTTTGAAGGCTGCAGCTTAGTCTTCATCCTCATGTGATCTCATGTTCCCAGTCCTCTATTGATTGCCAGAATCCTCCTGGAAAAAGAGGCTAGTCAGAGCCCAATATTTCTCTCTACTGTACACAGCAAAGGGAATGTTACCATGTGAGAGGCCATCTTTATATATGAAGGCTGTTCTGTATCTGCTTTGTGACTCATCTTTGAGGGTCTGAAATGTAGAGACTAAAAGGCACTTCAGAGTATTTTATCTGATCATCCCATGAATGGTGATTGCCAAGAGGGTGTCACTGTACAAAATAAGTAATTAAACTTACAGTACTGTGTTTTTTTTTAATTAGAAAGTTATTTAAAAAGTTGATGAAACACAGCATTTTCTACTGTTCTGAGGTGGCTTTCCTGGTAGCTCCTCCTAACAGATTTTTTTCTGCATTTTAAAGTCTTTAATGACTGCACTGTCAGCCAGTTTTTCCATGGTTCGCTGAGTTCTGTTTTCTGTCATATGATTTTAAAAGCTTGAAATTTACCCAAATGTACTTACTTGTGAGACTTCATTTTGAGTAGGTGCCTGCATAAAGATAAGTAATAATAATCGTGTTTTGCACTACACAAGTGTTTTAACTTTCTTTGGAAGTATTTCTTTTGAAATATTGAAACTGTTTTTGTTTATTCCAGTATCAGTCCTTCCCATATGGCAAAAATGGATTCAAAGTAGGAATGAAACTGGAAGGAGTGGATCCTGAACACCAGTCAATGTACTGCATTCTCACTGTGGCTGAGGTAAGCACCAGAACTGTACCTGAATGAAGTGTGAGGCTGAGAATAGAAGTATATTAAGAATACAATAAATACTGTACTGGAACAGTGGTCTGTTTAGTGCTGCATTTAGCAGTAATAGTCAGTGACAGATTCTTCAGAGGAAGGTGTTAACTACTGTTAGGCTTTTAATTGCCTAATGCTATGCCATAGGGAATATTTTTTCCTAATGAATAAAATTTTATTAACTTGTACAAAAATCATATTAAAAACAATATCTAAATATCAAGGAAATTACACATGTTCATGGATATGAATACATATACATAATATTATAGTGTTATGGTGATACATAAGTATCTGTACACTTCTTTAATTTTGGAGAAATCTATATTTAAAAGAGAAAATATAAAGAACATAAAGATGCATGAAAATTCATAGCCCTTGAATTTTTATTCTAACTACAGATGCTATGCTCATTCATAACATTATCTACCGTATATACTCGATCATAAGCCAGTTTGTTTATAAGCCCGCCACCCTCCCCCCCCACCCCCATCCCAAGATGGATAAGTAAAAAAATTTTTATGACCCATTCATAAGCCGACCCTATAATTCAGGGGTCAGCAAACTTTGGCTCCCGGGCCATCAGGATAAGCTGCTGGAGGCCGAGATGGTTTGTTTACCACGAGCGTCCGCATGCACAGAGGTAAACCTAAGTAAACAAAGTGTCCCGGTCTGCCAGCTGCTTACCTTGATGGGCCAGGACAGCAACTGGTGGGGAAATTTTTTGTGGGGGAGAAGCTGGGGGTCAGGGGCGTAACTCTTGTGAGCACCCCCCACAATACCCCTCCCCTAACCCGGGACCCCCATACTCTCCCCATCCCTTCCCACCTTATCTGGGGAGGGCCAAGGGAGGATGTCTCTGGCCTGGCTGGAGCTTCTCCGGCAGGCCGGGCGGCGCGGCCGCAGCCTGTCAGCCCCGGAACTGCAGCCGCTTCGGAGGCTGGGGGGAGAGCCGCGTGGACAGAAGCAGAGAGACTCTGGCCCCACCTCTTCCCTTCTGGCTCTGCTGGCTGTGCTGCCTCTCCTTGCTCCCTCTGTTGGGGGGAGGGGCTGTGTCCCACCTGTCCCTCTCTCTGTACCCGTTCATAAGCCAACCCCTTTCTCTATACCCGTTCATAAGCCAACCCCTTTCTCTGGTGCTTCCCTTTCTTACTAAAAAAATTCAGCTTCTGAATGTGTATATACGGTAATCATTTTTCTATTTTATTGACCTGTAGCTACAAGTTCCACAGGCTAATTTTACACTACAGGTTTAATTTTGCCACCTTTACTTACATTGGGTAGTATCTAACCCTGTGAATAGTTCCATGGATTTTAATTGTGTAATTGAGAGAGACAGAGTTATATCTTCATCTCTCTCTCTCTCTCTTTTTTTTTTTTTTTAAATATCTTAAGTTAGGGAATGGGGAAACAGGAACACCTGATATTCATTCTTGTGTACCATCATTATTTTGTACCACTGTGATTATATTTCCATAGTCCTAGTTTAGTTTAGTTCTTTTCCTACCCCCTCATTTCTGAGCCCCTCCACAGCCTCTAATCATATCCTCCTTTTGGAAATATCTATTTCTGACATGTCTTCTGCTGTACATGCTGACTTGAAAGATCAGTGTAACCAAGGCCTTAAGTACTCTGTAGTAAGCTGGACCTGAATTCTGTGGCAAAGTGCACTGGGTTCTGTGAAATTCTAATGTGGCAAACTGAAAATTCTTTCAGTTTGAGTTACATTTAAGTTATGGCAGGTTTAAGTAAATTAAATATGAAAAAGAATAGTGCAAAGAGTACATGAATTCCTTTTTGTTGCTTATTTTGATACTAAATTTGATCTATTTGAAACCACCCCTAAATTCTCAATGACAGGTTTCAGAGTAACAGCCGTGTTAGTCTGTATTCGCAAAAAGAGAAGGAAAAGGAGGACTTGTGGCACCTTAGAGACTAACCAATTTATTTGAGTATAAGCTTTCGTGAGCTACAGCTCACTTCATCGGATGCATACTGTGGAAACTGCAGAAGACATTATATACACAGAGACCATGAAACAATACCTCCTCCCACCCCACTCTCCTGCAAGTAATAGCTTATCTAAAGTGATCACTCTCCTTACAATGTGTATGATAATGAAGTTGGGCCATTTCCAGCACAAATCCAGGTTTTCTCCCCCCCGTCCCCCCCCCACAAACAAACTCACTCTCCTGCTGGTAATAGCCCATCCAAAGTGACCACTCTCTTTACAATAAGAAAAGGAGTACTTGTGGCACCCCAGAGACCAACCAATCCACCCGAGCACAAGCCCTCATGAGCCACAGCTCACCTCATCGGATGAAGTGAGCTGCAGCTCACGAAAGCCCACGCCCAAACAAACTGGCCTGTCTCCAAGGTGCCACAAGTACTCCCTTTCTTTTTTTGAATACAGACTAACACGGCTGTACTCTGAAACCTCTCTTTACAATGTGTATGGTAATCAAGGTGGGCCATTTCCAGCACAAATCCAGGTTTTCTCACCCCCCCCCCCTTTTTTTCCAAAAACCACACACACAAACTCACTCTCCTGCTGGTAATAGCTTATCCAAAGTGACCACTCTCCTTACAATGTGTATGAAAATCAAGATGGGCCATTTCTAGCACAAATCCAGGTTCTCTCACCCCCCCCCCCCAAAACACACACACACAAACTCACTCTCCTGCTGGTAATAGCTTATCCAAAGTGACCACTCTCCCTACAATGTGCAACACACACTGGCTGCAGGTGTTAGGTAGGCATATCATCCTGCATACATGTTACGTGTTGGCTACCGCCTGTCTTCCTCAGCTCCCATCTGTTCACAGGAGTGGGGTGGTATATACCAGCGCAGGCAATGTTGCGAGCTCTCGTCCTCCTGTATCCCAAGCTATTCTCTAGAGAGCTGCGTTTGTAACAGATCTGCTTTGTGACTTTGAATGGCAGCTCCCTCTCATGGCCAAAGAGAAATCAGCAGGAAAACTCTCAGCCCTACCACCACTCAATGGCGTAAGTGTTTTTGTGTGGATCAGAACCAGGGTAAGAGCTATAGGCCTTGGCTATGAACTCCCTGCCCTTCCCTTACAGAAGTGATTGGATGCAAAGGTGGCAGGTGCCATTATTATGAATAATAAAAGCCAGTAGCAGCAAATGCTTGGTTTGTCTTTTGACAAATAGACTGCCTTGTACAAGATATCCTGGGGAAGCTGGATGCTTTGACAACTGGTTATAGGATAGTAGTGGCATTTGGCACCCAGAAAAGTGTGGGAAATGGTAGGGACATTTAGCACCCAGGAGACTTTAGCAGTGAAGAGGAGATGCAATTCCTCTTTCACTCTTAGGCATTAAGGTGACTTTTTTTATTGTGGAATAGGGTCCTTTGGGATCTCCCCTTTCACATTTACACTTCTTACATAATGATTCTCATTATCTCCTTGTTATAATGACCTATCCTCCAAAAGAGGTATTCTGGACACACCTCTCAGGTTTCTGATTTCTTTTAGCACTATGTTAAGTGCCACTCGTACTCTGAATAATAATATTATTATTATTTATTATTAGCATTTACACAGCAGTTTTCATCAGAGAGGTGCTCAGATCTATTGCAGCCTTGCTTTTTGTTGTTCCCTTTATTAAGCTGCATTGTTTTTATATTATTGGCATGAACAAAAATAAAAAGTTGGTTGAATGCACATTGAATATATTGTAGTACAGAGACTAATATGCTCAAGTGTACTTTTACTAAGTTGTGCACTTTGCAAACTGTTTTTAGGTTTTAGGCTACAGGATACGACTCCATTTTGATGACTACTTGGATTGTTACGACTTCTGGGTGAATGCTGATTCTTCAGACATTCATCCAGCTGGATGGTGCGAGAAAACAGGTCACAAACTTCACCCACCAAAAGGTATTGTCTAACTTTCAACTTAAAGATTTGCTTTATCTTTCAGACAGTTGCTATCTATGTAATGCTGAGCTTTCTTTGGCAGCAGTATTTTCCTTCATCTTGATAAGTTTCTGGCATGAAATCTTTCTTTCTTTTATTCAGTTGTTTGGGGGTATCTAACATGTTATACGATGGTATTGTGAATCGCCAGTACAGTGCACAACTGCTTTTTTGTTGAAATGTCTTGATTTGTATTCCAAATCACAATACAATAAGGGCAGTCCACCTGTTCACTTCTCTTTTGCTTCATCTTATGACTGTAGATAATTAGCTTCGTGAGCTGATAGCTGTCATTGTGAAAAGGTGGAAGAAAGGTAAATGCAAAGCATTAATGGATCCTGTGGAGCTAGATGAAAGAACAAAGAGGCAAAGGGGAAGGAAAGAATGTGCTTTTGTATAAAACTATGAGAGACACTAAAAAGCAAAATGATCAGAATAGTTATTCAAAGAGAACATGATGGGAGCATGAAGAGACCAAACTAGCCCCAAAATAAAAGCAAAATACATAGGCTGCTATGGAATATTAGTGTCTTTAGTGCCTTGTACACTATAAAGGCCTTGAACTTGTAAGCCCTTCAATAACATACAATGGGTTGCCCAAAATGAGGGCTGAAGGCCAACTATGGGTCCTCTAAATATGCCCCATGGCTGGCCATTATTATTTTGTCATTTATAAATCACCGTCAGCGTATATGGAGCTGTACAGACAGATAAAGATTGTGTCCCTGCCCCGAGGAGAGAGTTTGAGACAAAGACAACGAGAGGTGACAGATCTCTGTGGGAGAAATAAAGGATAAAGGTATCAGGCTGTAAAATAACAACATGCACTGTTTTATCTGAGTGATGTGGACTGGTTGAAAATGTGCCTTATATGTTTGCTTACTTATTTTGATTTTAAATATCTAATTATTTTAATGTGGGAGGTGTAGGCTAGCCATGTATCCTCACAAGGCAGAATGCCTTCAAACACTTCCCTGGTTCAGCCACATGCCACACTGCCTTCCAACAATGCAACTTCTATGCTCTTTGGTTGTAATGTAGCCCTGAATAGTTAGCTTATGTAAAATAGGTTATTTATTTAAACTATTTAAAATATTTCCCAAAAGCCATTCCTCCCTGCCGCTATCCTCTTGGAGTTATGGATTTCATGTGCTGAATGAATAGGTAGTTACATATCCAGTTTTTCAAATACTGTGTGTACTCAGTGGTGAGGTTTTGTCAGCTTGTCCCTTATAAATCCCTGGTTTTGGAGGCTTATTCATTTCTTAGTCATCAAATACTGCTGCTGGAGGAGACCTACTATACAAGATCTCATCCTCTGAGTCATATTTTTCCTGAAAAGTCATAAAAGTCATTTGTGGGGAAAATTTGTTCAGGTATTTTTTGTTGGTTTTTATATTGATGTAACATGAAATGATTTTTTAAAATTATTTTTGCAAGGCTCTTAAGGCCTCATGTGGTGGCTAAACCTCCTTTTAACTGGGGGAAACTGCAGCCTATCATTAATACCCCTCTGCATAACCATGTCTATTAGAAGAGGTTCATCAATATATAGTGCAGTGTGGTTCTGCTGTCCCCAAGACATCCCAGGTCTTTGGGATAACAGGATTGTGCTACTGCATTCCTCTCCAGAGCTAGCAAATACATTCTGGGCTCTTCCCTTGGGCTGGCTTGTTTCATTCCACCCTAGGATTGTTTCACTTCCTGTCATATGGTCCTCTGGATCTCTTCTCTTCCTGGCCAGATGAGTTCACTCCTTTCCAAACCTTCTCCTGAATAAGACTGTTAACTAATTCTGATATGCTCTTACTTCCCTGTAAGAGTTTGCCCTAATTCACAGCAGTTGCTAGGCTAAACTTAGCTTAAGGTGATGCTGTGGAGCAGGTAATTATTCCCCATTCACAAGGGAGCTGAATATGCTGCTTCAATAGCACTGATAGCCTCTGCTGGCTCTCGTAGCAAAGGAACGTGACATGAAATTGAACCTGCACCATTCCATGTGATGGTGTAAATGTAGTGCACGTTTCTAAAGGAGCTGAAGGTTGTTACTGCTGTTGCATTGTAGGGTCTCTCTGTATGTCAGTGACAGTAGTTCTCATAATACAAAAAAGTACTATAACCCCTTTCTGGAATATGAATAGACCCAGACAAAAGACCCCCTTTTTTTCCTGAGGTGAAAGATCCACGTTAGGCTTGATTATGGTCTCATTCACACTAGTTTTACCGCTGCATAATTCTTTTGACTTCAGCGGAGGTACTCCTGATCTATACTGATGTGAGATCAGTTGGGTCCACAGCCTCGTCACAGTTTGAGTCAATGCTTTTGCATACCTTAGACAGCCTTTCCTTGTTTTCTTTTTATGCCTTTCAACTGGACTTTCAGCTGCTGCAGCCACTTTTATAACCCTTCCTTGTAGGATTCCATCCAAATTTTAGAAAACATACTGTAATGAAAGCATCTAACCTTGCAGATCTTGGCTGCATCTGGACAGCCCTAGTCCTAATTCTAGGACTTCCTGGGACTCAGATGGCCATAGTCATAGAGTTTAAGACTGGGAGTTGGGTTCCTGTGGCCTGCTGTCTTTGTTGCCATGGAGATGGAAGGCACACTGCAAAGACTGACATGGACTGAGAATAAACTGTTCATTCCACTTTATTAAAGGTACAAATATGCAGCAGCAGACATAATAACAGCATACCCCAAAGCCCACTTTACTCGGCACTCCTATGTATCCCAGACCGCCAACACCAGCCAGCACCCGTACATTAAACCCGACAACTGAAATTAGACCAAAGTGTTACAGCCACCGCAATGGCAGGGAAATTATTAAATGAGAGAGACCCAGATCAACCTGGCAATATAGCTATTTCCCGTCAGATGCCAAACATGGAAGAAAAATTTTAAAAAAACACTTCTTTTTAATACATGCAGGAACTATCCTAGAGATTCTTCCTACATCTGGCAGAACTTTGATTTTTGCAAAGGCCCTGATGACCTTGTAAAGAGAGTCAGACAGACATTTTTAATTTTACATACCATCAATAGTTCTACTGACTATTGTGGGACTAATCTCAGTGCACAGGGATAAGTATTTGTGTACATCTTTTGAGAATCAGGGCCCTAGAAAGTAGAGTGAAAGAAACAGTCTTTTATAACATTTTGTCTAGCCCAAGGATTCCAAAGTGGTGTTGCGATTTTTTTCAGTGTTAAGCCTTTTCATCATAGGCAGCACACTGTGAGTTTTCTGGAGCCCATGCATATACTCTGAGAACCTTTTCTGATTTCCATTGTTATGTAAGACATGCAAAAAGAATATTTAGGAATTTCTGTTTATAAGAGGTAGAATTATAGTTTGGAGGGTTGACCAGTGAAGATGTTTCATTTTATCCCAATAGTTCATCCACAATTTATTGTGTATTTTCGCAGTATTTGTGTAGTTCTACAACATTCCAAAGTATATACAAAAAAGAAAAGGAGTACTTGTGGCACCTTAGAGACTAACAAATTTATTCGAGCATAAGCTTTCGTGAGCTACAGCTCACTACAAGATTTTCAAGTGGAAATTTTGAGAGGGTAAAAACCTTAGGGAGGCACAACATGCCAGAAGTACATGAAGTGAGACCACAGCAAAGTTGGGCAAGTGGCCATGGTTCCATATCCATAGCTGCATTTACTGTGGGAGGCAGTGTGAGTGGGTAAAGTAATATCCCACACTAGGACAGCATTGCAAGGAATGTGGTAAGTTGAACTATTTTAGCAGTGTGTGCAAGAGCAGAAGCAGCTCTCAGAAAGATTGAATCAGACTTGTACATGAAGGGGATGGCACATCAGACAACGGTGATGACTTATGATTCTGTCATTGAGTCAGAGAGAATATCAGGTTCAGGCTGTTGGGACAGGAAAGCAACAAGGGACAATACCAATCTCCTGTGAATGGAACAATGTTAAATGGGAAAAGCCTTGTGCAATTTCAGTTGGATAGTGGTACCTCCTGCAGTGTGACTCCTCAGGGTGAACTGGAGTTTAACACACCATTACAAAAAGCAGTTGCAAGCCAATAATGTACAGTGAGAGCATAATGCAGCCCAGAGGAAAATATGATCTCATAGTAACTAATGTGAAGAATAACAGACGGTACCAACTAAAGTTTGTGTTGGAGGATAGTAAGCACAGCAATCTCCTCTTGATGAATACAGTCATATAATCATGCACCTAGTCAGGGTGCAGCATCAGAATTTTACAGTTGCCATGCAGGAAGCAAAAATGGGAGTCCCACAGACAATGGAGACAATTTTAAAAGCACATGGGGATGTTTTCAAAGATGAGTACATCAAAGGATGTGTGCATCAGAGTGGAATCTATGTGCTTATCATGAAAGAAAATTCCAGTGACACTGTGTAATCGAGTGCTCAAGGAACTTGAAAGTCTGCAGAGCAGGGGTTTCAGAGCATCTCTAGAGGCCAGAACAGCCTGAGTAAGCAGCATGGTAGTAAAGAAGCCATCAAGCAAATTACACATCTGCACAGACCTGAAGCCACTGAGCAGGGCATTGAAATGTCGCCATATCCACTGGCCACAGTTGATGACCTCTTGCCAGAACGTTCCAGAACTGAATCTTTACAGTCTGTGATGTGAGGAACAGGTTTTGGCACATAAGTCCTGTAGGAAAAGGGGAAGAGTTAATGGAGATTACACCAAATATGAGTCCCAGGAGGATACAGGATGGGTTAAAGAGGATTACAAGGGAGAATAGGAATGGAAAAAAACTTGCAGCCAGAGGGAACAGGGGATAGACTGGAGAATAGCACCGTCACTAGGAAAAGGCAGGTCTGTGTGATTGGGGACTCCTTACTGAGAAGAATAGATAGGCCCGTAACCAGAGCTGATGGATTCCTTCAGCAAGTAGTTGCTGAACCAACTAGAGGGGATGCCATTTTAGATTTGGTTTTGGTGAGTAGTGAGGACCTCATAGAAGAAATGGTTGTAGGGGATAGTCTTGGCTCAAGTGATCATGAGCTAATTCAGTTCAAACTGAACGGAAGGATTAACAAAAATAAATCTGCAGCTAGGGTTTTTGATTTCAAAAGGGCTCACTTTCAAAAATTAGGGAAATTAGTTAGGGAAGTGGATTGGACTGAAGAATTTATAGATCTAAAGGTAGAGGAGGCCTGGGATTATTTTAAATCAAAGCTGCAGAAGCTATCGGAAGCCTGCATCCCAAGAAAGGGGAAAAAATTCATAGGCAGGAGTTGTAGACCAAGCTGAATGAGTAAGCATCTCAGAGAGGTGATTAAGAAAAAGCAGTAAGCATACAGGGAGTGGAAGAAGGGAGGGATCAGCAAGGAAAGCTACCTTATTGAGGTCAGAACATGTAGGGATAAAGTGAAACAGGCTAAAAGTCAAATAGAGTTGGACCTTGCAAAGGGAATTAAAACCAATAGTAAAAGGTTCTATAGTCATATAAATAAGAAGAAAACAAAGAAAGAAGAAGTGGGACCGCTAAACACGGAGGATGGAGTGGAGATCAAGGATAATCTAGGCATGGCCCAATATCTAAACAAATACTTTGCCTCAGTCTTTAATAAGACTAAAGAGGATCTTAGGGATAATGGTAGCATGACAAAGGGAATGAGGATATGGAGGTAGACATTACCATATTTGAGGTAGAAGCGAAACTCAAACAGCTTAATGGGGCTAAATCGGGGGGCCCACATAATCTTCATCCAAGAATATTAAAGGAATTGGCACATGAAATTGCAAGCCCATTAGCAAGAATTTTTAATGAATCTGTAAACTCAGGGATTGTACCGTATGATTGGAGAATTGCTAACATAGTTCCTATTTTTAAGAAAGGGAAAAAAAGTGATCCGGGTAATTATAGGCCTGTTAGTTTGACATCTGTAGTATGCAAGGTCTTGGAAAAAATTTTGAAGGAGAAGGTAGTTAAGGACATTGAAATCAATGGTAAATGGGACAAAATACAACATGGTTTTACAAAAGGTAGATCGTGCCAAACCAACCTGATCTCCTTCTTCGAGAAAGTAACAGATTTTTTAGACAAAGGAAACACAGTGGATCTAATTTACCTAGATTTCAGTAAGGCGTTTGATACCGTGCCACATGGAGAATTATTAGTTAAATTGGATAAGATGGGGATCAATAGGAAAATTGAAAGGTGGATAAGGAATTGGTTAAAGGGGAGACTACAACGGGTCCTACTGAAAGGTGAACTGTCAGGCTGGAGGGAGGTTACCAGTGGAGTTCCTCAAGGATCAGTTTTGGGACCAATCTTATTTAATCTTTTTATTACTGACCTTGGCACAAAAAGTGGGAGTGTGCTAATAAAATTTGCGGATGATACAAAGCTGGGAGGTATTGCCAATTTAGAGAAGGACAGGGATATCCTACAGGAGGATCTGGATGACCTTGTAAACTGGAGTAATAGTAATAGGATGAAATTTAATAGTGAGAAATGTAAGGTTATGCATTTAGGGATTAATAACAAGAATTTTAGTTATAAGCTAGGGACACATCAATTAGAAGTAACGGAAGAGGAAAAGGACCTTGGAGTATTGGTTGATCATAGGATGACTATGAGCTGCCAATGTGATATGGCTGTGAAAAAAGCTAATGCGGTCTTGGGATGCATCAGGAGAGGTATTTCCAGTAGAGATAAGGAGGTTTTAGTACCGTTATACAAGGCACTGGTGAGACCTCACCTGGAATACTGTGTGCAGTTGTGGTCTCCCATGTTTAAGAAGGATGAATTCAAACTGGAACAGGTACAGAGAAGGGCTACTAGGATGATCTGAGGAATGGAAAACTTGTCTTATGAAAGGAGACTCAAGGAGCTTGGCTTATTTAGCCTAACTAAAACAAGGTTGAGGGGAGATATGATTGCTCTCTATAAATATATCAGAGGGAGAAATACTGGAGAGGGAGAGGAATTATTTAAGCTCAGTACCAATGTGGACACAAGAACAAATGGATATAAACTGGCCACCAGGAAATTTAGACTAGAAATTAGATGAAGGTTTCTAACCATCAGAGGAGTGAAGTTTTGGAATAGCCTTCCAAGGGAAGCAGTGGGGGCAAAAGATCTATCTGGCTTTAAGATTAAACTTGATAAGTTTATGGAGGAGATGGTATGATGGGATAACATGGTTTTGGTAATTAAATATTCACGGTAAATAGGCCCAATGGCCTGTGATGGGATATTAGATGGGGTGGGATCCGAGTTACCCAGGAAAGAATTTTCTGTAGTATCTGGCTGATGAATCTTGCCCATATGCTCAGGGTTTAGCTGATTACCATATTTGGGGTCGGGAAGGAATTTTCCTCCAGGGCAGATTGGAAGAGGCCCTGGAGGTTTTTCGCCTTCCTCTGTAGCATGGGGCACGGGTCACTTGCTGGAGGATTCTCTGCTCCTTGAAGTCTTTAAACTATAATTTGAGGACTTCAATAGCACAGATATAGGTGTGAGGTTTTTTTTGTAGGAGTGGTGGGTGAAATTCTGTGGCCTGCCTTGTGCAGGAGGTCAGACTAGATGATCATAATGGTCCCTTTTGACCTAAATATCTATGAATCTATGAAAGTCAGAATAAAATGTCCAGCATGCTGACAACCTTTGCATCACCATTTGGTTGCTACAGCTGACTGTGAATGCCAGTGGGCATAAGCCCAGCACAGGAGATGTGCCAGAAAAGACTCCCCCAGGTGCTGGAAGGATTGCCTGGAGTGAAAATAATTTGAGATGATATCTTCACTGTAGATGAAAGGAGGAACAATACAAAAACTGAATGAGACCATGACCAAAAACTGCAAGCTTTTCTACAATGATGCAGGGACAAGAATATAAACCTAAACCCACAAAAAAATGTTAATCAGTGTGAGGTGACACACGTTGGACATCTGCTCACGCAAAGAGCCTGAAAGTAGACCAAGCAAAGACATGCCATCTCCAGTGGATGTGAATGTGGTCTACAGCACTCAATAAGAGTGATAATTTTTTTTGTCTAAGTTCTGTCCACACCTGGCTTCAGTAGCTCAGAAGGCAGCATGTTGAGTGAGATTGGGCAGGTCCCCAACAGCAAACATTTGACATGCTGTAACAAGTGATAATATATGCCCCTGTCCTTAAGTACTACCAGCCAGGAGAGCCACTGAGTGTGATGCATTGAAACAAGGATTAGGTGTAGCTCTTTTGCAGGAGCAGCCAGTTGCTTATGCCAACACCTCTGGTTAAAGGAACATGGGGTGAGGAGTCTGGGCATCTGTTTGTTTTCAGTGTTTATATTAAAATGTTTGTAAAATTGGGAAGATGCATCATTATCAGTGGAACTGGAGGGATTGTTGTTGATGGGATACCAAGAAAAAAGGGAATGCAGGAAGTTAGGTTGGAAGCAACTCAGAACATGGACAGAGCAGTGCCCAGGGTTTAAAACCGTTCCTATTGTTCAACTTAACCTGCATTCATCTTCACTCTTTGCAAATGCAACAGGGAACAGCCATTTTGAAAACTGTCAGGCATGGAGGGGCCTAATATGAAAATTCACAGTGAAGACAGAATTTCCCCCTTCTGATACTTTATTGTGAAAATTAAATTATGCAAAGGTGTAATGTTTGTGTTATAAAACAAAATAAACCAGTGTTACTAAGCCAACCTAAATGAAAACAGCTACGGTAACAGTGTTTAAAAATTAAGTCTCATATATGCTATCACCCTTTCTAAAGACTATAGTAAAACAATATATGTCATATATTTTCAGATTTAAAATACATTTAGTAAATAGCCCTAATGATGTAATTTCAAACAAACTTGGTAATGCAATTTCTGCAAGAGATGATTAAAAACAAGAAAATTCACATAACAAAAATGTTCAAATAATCACTGAGGGCTGAAAACAAACCTGTAAAAAGAAGAAAAGTTTTAGAGTATTATAAGTATTATAGTAAGATATTGGAGTCTAGTTTTTAGTTAATGAGTTGGACACTTTCTGGTAGTACTGATGTGAGTTGTGTGTGTATGTTGACTGGAAAGTGATTAAGGCAGTGGCATTATTTATTAAGCACCATGGAGTACCCACTGTGGGCAAAATAAAGTCTTGTGTTTTTGTGGCCCCCCTGAGGGGTAATTTGTACAGCTGGTTTGCATGTAGGAGTGCGCCTACAGCTCTTCTGCTCAAGACAAGAGGCCCCTATGAACCCTGTGATGGTTGGCTCACAGAAACCCCCTTGGGGCTGCCAACTGATGTGCCAAGACTACTTCTGCCCCTCCTTTCCCCGCCAGCTTGGGACTCCAGCATCCTGTCTTGTTGAGCCAGACACGCCAGTCTGCTCTAATGCAGATTCAGGGTCTGAACCACATGCCCCAAAGCTGCAGATTTAGCAGAAACCAGCTTAAGAAATGTTCCTGTCTTTGACACTCAGATCCAACTCCCAGTGGGGTCCAAACCCCAAATAAATCCATTTTACCCTGAATAAAGCTTATAGAGGGTAAACTCATAAATTGTTCACCCTCTTTAACACTGATAGAGAGAGATACACAGCTGTTACCCCCCTCCCTCCCCCCCGGTATTAATAGATACTCTGGGTTAATTAATAAGTAAAAAGTGATTTTATTAAATACAGAAAGTAGGATTTAAGTGGTTCCAAGTAGTAACAGACCGAACAAAGTGAATTACCAAGCAAAATAAAATAAAACATGCAAGTGTAAGTCTAGTACAGTAATAAAACTGAATACAGATAAAAACCTCACCAGTTCCAGTAAGCTTCCTTTTACAGACTAGTCTCCTTCTAGTCTGGGCCCAGCAATCACTCACACCCCCTGTCGTTACTGTCTTTTGTTCCAGTTTCTTTCAGTATCTTTGGGGGTGGAGAAGCTATCTCTTTAGCCAGCTGAAGACAAAATGGAGAGGTCTCCCAGGGGTTTAAATAGACTTTCTCTTGTGGGTGCAGACCCCCTCCTCTCTCCTATGCAAAGTCCAGCTCCAAGATGGAGTTTTGGAGTCACATGGGAAATCACATGTCCATGCATGACTCCGTTTTTTACAGGTAGCAGCCCTGGGTCACATGCTACCTTGAACGTCCTCAAGTAGACTTCTTATGTGGATTGGAGCATTCCAAGATCCATTGTCCCTTAAGCGCTTCTTGATTTGCACATTCCTTTCTCAAGAAGCTGACCAAATGCTTTACAAAGGTTACTTAAAAATCAAGCAAGTACACAGCCAATATTCATAACTTTGATTACAAAAATGATACATGCATACAAATAGGCTTAATAGATTCAGTAGATCGTAACCTTTACAGAGATATGTTATATGGCATATGTAGCATAAAACATTTTCTAGTTATGTCATATATATATTCATAAGCATATTTCCATAAAGCCTTATGTGGAGCACCGTCACAAACCCAGAGAAGGGGGCTTAGTTATATTTGTTTTTTGCAGTTAATTTAATTTTAGCTAATATTTACATTTAAAACTGTGAGGGGAGGGCAGGCCTAAAAGGAAGAAGGGGCTGCTCAATAATTTTCTTATGATGCTTCACAAAATAAGAGGGTCCCAAAAGGTTAAAGCCAATTATTTTCTCCTGGTATATTTTAAATAGCACTCAGAAGGGGGATATATTGTGTGGTAAATGATTAACAGTATGGTTAAGCTTGGTTTATATATCTGTAACATCTATGCCGGGAGTAGTCAATATGGAGACTGTGGGCCAAATCCCGACCACCAGATGCTTTTGAACAGACACCAAAATCTTTTTATTTACCTGTTATCATTATTGTTATTTTTTTTTAATTATTGTCTTTGAAGTCTGGACCTTAATTATACCTTAACCAAGAAATGTGGACGTTAACAGAAAATAATTGACTCCCCCTGACTTTTATGCAGTATCTTGAAATGGCTTTATATGACTATACAACAGGGAAACAAAGGAAGACCTGTAACTATGCATACTAGTAATCTTTGTTGCCTTTTTTTAGTGACCAGGAATATGAATAGTTAGACTTTTCCCATGAGCTACATTATTTTCTGTAAATTTTCTTCTAAAAGAAACAGAGTGAAAAGGGGGAAATTATACTAAGAAATATTTGTTGAAACACAGAAGCAAAACAAAATAGCTACATTCTTGGGAAAATTGTGGTCATCCGTACTGATAAACAGTGTACAATGTTCATGTTTTGATAATTGCTTGTTTCCTTAAAACATTTTTGTTAGTACTGTTATTTATTTGTAGTAGAGTAACAGCTACTGGGCTCAACCAAAACTCAGGCCTCATTGTACCAAAGTGGTTTTTTTTTTATATACACATAGTAAGAGACAGTCCCACTCCTAAAGAGCTTATGATACAAATAGACACTGCAAATAGACACTGTGGAAGAAAAATACAAATAGACACTGTGGAAGAAAGAACATAAGAATGGCCATACTGGGTCAGATCAAAGGTCCGTCCAGCCCAGTATCCTGTCTACCGACTGTGGCCAGTGCCAGGTGCACCAGAGGGAGTGAACCTAACTGTTAATGATCTAGTGATCTCTCTCCTGCCATCCTTCTCCACCCTCTGACATACAGAGGCTAGGGACACCATTCCTTACCCATCCTGGCTAATAGCCATTAATGGATTTAACCTCCATGAATTTATCCAGTTCTCTTTTAAAACTTGTTATAAAAGAGAACTGGATTGGAGAAGGTAGTATTATCCCTATTTTGCTTATAGGGAATAGAGGCACAGAGAAAGTTTGCCTCAGGTCACCCATGGAATCTGGGGGAGAACTAGGAATTGAACCCAAATCTCCTGAGTCCCAATCCAAAGCCTGAGCCAAAAGACCATCTTTCCTCCTATATGAAGATTGGGAACAGTCAAAACTTCAGTCCTGGAAAAAGACGAGAAGCCGATCAACTTCAGATCAGGAGGAAAAATAGACAGGTCATCATAATATTTTGTTCAGATACTAAAAAGAAAGCTGGTCATTGTGATAAATAAGCTTCGCTAACTGGTAGCAGGGAAGGATTAGCGATTCCTCTCTGAATTACCAGGTGCCAAATAAAAATAGAAATAATTGAAATCATCGGCGTTAAGTTGGGATAAAACTGGCGTAATGTAGCAGAGAAACAGGCCCCAAATATTAAGTTTTACTATAGAAGATACTTATAATATTATTATATTATGTTAAATTTAAATGATTTTAAATTCTTTAATTTTTTCCATTTGTGAAATTCTGGAATTGAATGATTTGGGACTAGATGAAAAATGTATTGCTGAAAAAATAATTTTATGGAAGATTATAATTGCCATAATCAACCCTGTGTCTCATGCATATTTTCTTCTCTCTCACTTTTGTGGAAACCTTTTAGGATATGAAGAAGAAGAATTTAACTGGCCCTCATATCTTAAAACATGTAAGGCTCAAGCTGCTCCTAAATCTTTGTTTGAAAACCAGAACACGGTAGGTATTCTTCATTTGCTGCGTCTTCATTGCTGTAGAACATTGCTAGCCGGTTCATTTATATCATTTCAGTGTCGGGACACTTTGGAAATCCTGTAAATAATTTTTTCCTTAAGGTTTGATAAATGATTATTCTTATTAAAATTCACCTCTGAAATACACATGAATTAAATTAATATAATAAACATAAAAAAATTGTGTTAAAAGAACTTTAAGGTTGCAATGTCAAGCATTCAAAAGTTAGGAAATACTAGAAGTAAGGGTGCCTGTTTAACCTTAATTAAGCCCCCTTATGCATATGCATTCTGCTACGGTCCTTAGTTGTACGAGTAAACACTATTTTTTTCACAGGTCCTGCGCCTCATTCTGTGCACAGGATGAATGGTCCACCTTAAATCTGGTATTTCCTAACTTTTGAGTATTTGACTTTGCAATGTTCACATTCTTTTAACATTTTTAAATGTGTCTCCTACATTTTTTAAACTGAAAAAAACCCCAAAGTTTCATCATATGAAATAATTTCTTATATAACCCTTTTTTTATCAATAGACCTCAAATGTTTTATAATCTCTCAGTGTATTAATCCTTACAACACCCCTGTGAGAAAAGCATTATTATCCACAGATGGGGAGCTGAGCCACAGAGAGGTTAAGTGACTTGCCCAAGGTCTCACAAGAAGTCTGTGATAGAGCAGGTAATTGAACCTGGGTCTTCACATCCTAAGCCAGTCCCCTAACCACTGGATGATCCTTTCTCTCCACCTGAGTTAACAGAGTAGCTGGTAGCAGTGGAAGGCTGTTAGCATCTGTGTGGATCTGCCACTAGAGGGGGATGAGATACACACAACAAAGGAGTGTTGAGACTCAGGAATAATGGGTTAAATTCTAGGTTCTGTAGGGGAGTGGTTCTAATGGCTATAGACCCTTCTGCCTCTGTCATCCCACCTGCTGCTTCTATCCCCCCAGATCCTGCCTGTCCCCTCCCATCACTGACTGACTCCTGCTCCCCTCCAAACCTTTCTCCCCCAGGCCCTTCCACTACATCCCTGTTCCCTTGTCTCTGCTCCTTGTCCTCTTCCAGTCTCTCCCTGTCTCCTTCTGCTCCTACCCCTCAGCTCCTCTCTATCCCCGGCTGCTATCCACTTTGGCTTCTGCTCCTGGCCTCAATTCTTGTGCATATTTTCCCGTGAATCCTCCCTAAATTTTATAAGCTTGTTTATACTTTTGTGGCAGCACTGGATTTAAGCCTGCTTCTCTCCTTCTCAGACTAAGAATATTGACCAAAACATGGAATAACTTTTAATCTTTATTAGGCGTAAGCAACAGTTTCTCTTGGCTGGTTTTTAATCTTCCTTTTATCCAACTTTTTACCCAGTTTGGCTATCATGCCTGTATCATGAACTGGCATCATACAATTTTTATCATTTTATGGGACTAGGAGAAAGCTGTTAGAGGTAGTGTCTGATGAGGCAGAGTCAAAACCAAAGTCTACAAATTTTATAGCATGGTCAAAAATTTTTGGTTCACAAACCATGATCTCAGAGTCTGTGTCTATGTTTGAGCATCTTTCATGTAAGCTAATTGGGCTGTTGCTGCATTGTTGGCCAGCTAATTAGTAAATTTTTAAATGATGATAAATTTTTAAATGACTTGTATGTATTGATTGTGGACTCTGGGGAGGTTTTGGGATGTAGAGCATGTTATTTACCTTTAATTTAAACTTTCTGTTTGAGCAGACAGTTATTCCATCGGGATTTCGAGTGGGAATGAAGCTTGAAGCTGTAGACAAAAAAAATCCTACATTCATCTGTGTTGCTACGGTAACAGACATGGTGGACAATCGTTTCCTGGTTCATTTTGATAACTGGGATGAGAGCTATGACTATTGGTATGACCTTTGTATTTGTTATATTTTAATAAGTCATATCAGAAATTTGTTAAGACCGTATCTTTCCCTGGTACTTTTTGTACTCTGCATGTAGTCAGCACATCAGCTTTTAGCAGATTTTTGTAAATATGTCTTCTAGACCATTCAACATCTGTAGTAAATGTTAGGGGCCAGGTTATCAAATGTAGATGTTCAAGTTGCATGTACACAGCTTTCACAAGATTGTGGAAAATGGGTGGTGGTGTTGCATGTGAAACTAAATCTGATATAAGTAATTTCTCTTTTAATTTTGCAATGCATCTTCATGTTGGATTTTTTATTGGGAAATAGGCACATGGACATACCAGTACCATCAGTATTGGGCATGCTGGTAGCCATGACTGAAACAGCAGCTGCATTTCATCAGGGTGTGTCTAGGTCTGGCCCATATGCCCTGCTAATAAAATCTGTTGAAGGGCATGATTGTCTCTTGATCGTACTGCATCACAGTTATGTTGTGTAGTCAGAACTTCAGTCTTGTTTCCTAAGGCTTTAGCAGAGTAATAAAATGGGGTTAAGGCCCGGCATACCTTGCAGACTGCAGCTACTAACTTGTTTCCCTGATTTATTAAATTCTTGCTGGCAGAACTTTAATGTGTGGAGGTATATTGGGGGTCTGGAGGATGAGCATGTGTGAAAATTCTGCATTATTCATTGAATGTACCAACAGTAATTTTATTACCAGCGTGACATACAATGTTGTTATGCAGTTCAGTTTTAGTTTACAACATGCATATTTGCTTTTGCTACATCTGCATCTTAATCAGCAAGCTGTATAAAGAAGTAGGATGCTACGGAAACATATATAACTGATGAATGAACCCTAAAGGATTTGCTGTTTTTTTCAGACAAGCTTCCAAAAGTTTGAAAATTATCTGAAACTTACTGAAATATTCTGTGTCTTAGTATTGCTAGCGGTAGCTCCCGTCCTCAACTTTGTGTTAACATTTTACATTGAGAAACTGGTAATGTTGTGGCTAAGGACTATGAAATAATATTAATAAGAAGTCAAAATAAGGAATTGTTCGTTACCTAAAAATAAATGGCAAAAAATATTTTGTTTGAGGTATTGAGTGGTGGGTCAAGAGCCCATATAGAAAAGAATAGAGAATAGATGAAAATACTTACTGTGCACCCATGGAGGTTGTGATTGTAGCTGCTGATGCCAAAAATGAACTGGAGGAGAATGAACGTACTGAAACAGTGGCAAGCAAGTATTTGGGTCAGACAGAGGTAGGCAAAGTAAGCAGTCATGGGTTACATCCACAGGTGATATGACATGTGGAATTAGGGTTAGTGATTATTTTTAGGAAGTCTTCTGATACTGGAGAAGTAGCAGGTGACTGGAGAAAGTTGAAACTTCAAGGGGAAATGCCATTTATTTATTTAGATTTAAATTATAACATACTATTAACAATACTTTTAAATCTCAGCAGCATTAAAATCACCTACCAGTCTTTTGAGCAACTGAATAGCAAAAACAAAGTTTTTCAGAATTTTAACTCTTTTGTTGTGCTCTCAAATTACTGTAAAACACAGGAATAAAGATCTCCAGATTTCACATCCAAATAGTTATAATTCAGCTATAGTACCTTTTTATAGGACAGGGTGAGAAAAATTAAAATAAAAAATGTATAGAGGATTGAAGAAATCAGTTTTGAGTATGCTCATTTGGCATGTAAGATTTTACCAGAGCCTATTTGAAATATTGCCCCATTAGTGACATCATTATGCAGTTTTCCTGTCTGGCCGGAAAGGTCCTGGGGAAGCTGCTAAAAAAAACGTATGTGAAGGAGGCTACGTAAGACTGAATTTTTGTAAAGTGTGTAAATGTCTCATGGAAAATCACACAGGAAAATCCACCAGGGGGAAAAAAAAAAGAAATCCTTGACCGAGTAGCCCTCCCCTTTTTACTGGTGTGTTTAGAACTGGCATGGAACTGGGGAGAAGGAAGGAAAGAACATAGATGAATGATTAAAACAAACAAAAACATCAAAAGACACATACTGGCAGAAAAGGAAGTCTGGAAGTTGGACCTCATGGGTGTACTCACTGCTCTTTGTCCCGAGTTTAGATACGAGGATTGTAGGTGCCTTAGAAATACCTCAAGTACCTGGCTCCACATCCAAACATGCACTCGACAGATGTGCCCCTGTTCTTAAATGTACAAGAGAAGAGTACTATAGGGCTTTTGCAGAGTGATGGGCTTTCCACATACCCACCACCCTTAGAACATGCCTAAATCGGTAAGGATCTATAAGAGAAAATGGCATATGAAACACATACAATAGATTATTGTCAAACAGTTCTCTTTATTCCTCATGAGGTCTTTTCAGACTTTAAAAATACAGCCATTTTGTACCTTATCCAAGTGGAAATAAGATTTATTTTTGTAAAGTCTAAAACATTTCTTTCCTCTCTTGGATAAATGAAAAACAGCTGAATGTAATTTTACCAAACTCAACAGCAGAAGAAAAAAATATCAGCTCTAAAACTATTTTATAAGCTTAACTTTCAGCCCATATGTATTTTTTTCTGAATATTTTCTGAACATACATTAATAACTTAAAGTGAAAGTGTCTCAGCTAGAGTTAGTGTCATTACTACAGCCCTATAAAACATGGTGATAATATTTCAATGGCCTATAAATCCCATGAAATAAATCATTGGCATTAGTTTTTAGGAGAAAGAAAAGTGAACAAAATAGAGTATTATTTATGTTCAGGAAAGTAAAATTTGCTCTGCATTCTGCAAACCTATCCATTTCCCCCCTTCTTATCTAGAAATGACAGAACATTTGGTATTTCTATGAGAACAGTAAGTGCTGGGGCTAAACTTTATCATGTCAGGATAAAGCAGCTGTAATTTTTCACTTCTGCAGCTATATTCTTCATATTTTAAGAAGTAGCAACATAGCTTTTCTCTATTTGAAAAATAATTCTGATTAATGCATGCAATATTCACAACTAATGCAGTCACATAATGATTAGGGTTAAATATTTTTACAAGTTTATACGAGAGGACCAACGATCCAAGAATAGTGAGTATTTTAATGATTCAAAGCTTTAAATAACAGTTTCCCAAGTTGCAACCAGGGCTCATTTCTGTTAAGCAACAGGTGTTAGTGATCCTAGTGACCAGATGTTCCAATTTTATAGGGACAGTCCCAATTTTGGGGGCTTTTTATTATATAGGCACCTATTACCCCCCACCCCATCCCCTGTCCTGATTTTTTACACTTGCTATCTGGTCACATTAGGTGATCCAGTACTCCTTTTTGAATCAGTACTGAGTCAATGCCCCAGCCCTGACCTGGAACATCTCTTGGGTGTGACACAAAACCAAAGTCATAAGTGTGATGTAAGACTGTTCTACCAAGTGCATTAACACTGAAAGATGTCCATATGTTATCTTTAGGGCAACCAATCAATGCATATTCCTGACATTTTTTGGGGTCTGTTTCTAACATTCAGTTTGGAGATGAAAGCCACATTGTACTGGTACCAGGTCATTTGTTTGTGGGTTGTTTTTTTTTTAACCAGGCTTTGGGCCTGTAAGGCAGACAGTGTGGTTGCTGTGACTCATCGAGGTGGTGGTGGTGGTAACAGGAAAAGGGGAAAATTTGAATGGCTTAATAGAGGTGTTCCTAAACTACTGTGTGCTCCTGGTGATCAATGAAAGGCTGTGATGGGATCCATGAGAGTTTTGTTCTCTTACAAAGTAGTCAGTAGAAGGAAAAATTTAAACTGGTGTGATTTAAGGCTGTAATCCTTAACTAATCATCTCCTTCCCTGGAGATGGAATTTTCAAACGTTATTACATTAGTTTAACTGCTCTCGTTAAAGTCAGTAGTGAAACTGAATGTGTAATCTAAAACTTGAGGATGTTTCCTGGTTGAACAGTCTTAGTGTTAGGATTTGTTATATATTGGTATATTTGTTATATAAAGACTACTAATAAAAATGGCTGTGAGTTCCTGCTGGAACCTGGAGACACGCACTGGAGATAGATAACGTTACAGCTTTTTATATCAGAGACAAAGAGCACTCATTGCCCAGTGTGTGGCTTGAGGCCCCACTGAGCCATTCTGTTTGTCTGCCTTGTGCAGACCACTTGACTCATGAAACCTCTGCACAGCCTCGACAACTCTGCTCCCTCATTGCATCTCTAGCAACAAAGAAAGCCAGAATGTAGATTTTTATTGTTTGACTGTCTAATTCCTGTGTCCTATCCTGAATGAACTATTTGAGTGTTGGGAGCAGAATGAACACTTGGAATGGTCCTATGCAAAAGGCTTACATCCACACTCTCTACACCATCTTTACTATTTTGTTTGGTACCCTTTAAAAACATGCCCCTTTAAAAACTGCTCTCTCTGACTTACCATCTACTTCTGAGCTCTTCTGAAATGATCAAATCTGCTCCATCATTGCTCAAAAAGGAGTCATTTTTTTTTGAGGGGAGCACATTGGATTAAAAAGACCAAGGGATAATTTAGGTACAGAATTTGCTTTTAATTACCTGGAGCATAACCAGTTTGAACATGTTTGGTATTAATATAAAGAAAAGGAGTACTTGTGGCACCTTAGAGACTAACCAATTTATTTGAGCATAAGCTTTCGTGAGCTACAGCTCACTTGCATCTGATGAAGCTTATGCTCAAATAAATTGGTTAGTCTCTAAGGTGCCACAAGTCCTCCTTTTCTTTTTGCGAATACAGACTAACACGGCTGCTACTCTGAAACCTGGTATTAATATAATATTTATGGTGAAATGCTAGCACTGAAGCACTAGATGGGGCTATAAGATGGCTTCTTTTTTATGCATAGCTGGCTTGGCTACTGTATATCAGTTTGATAGCGTCAGAGAAGTTGTATAAATAGCCATACTTACAGTGTAGTTCTATTTGTTAATTATAATGCACTGTTATGGGTGTTTATAGAAATTACAATTGTTAACAAAATCATATCTGCTGTAGAGCCAATAGTATATACATTTAATATGAGTATTTCTGGTGCAAATCCTAAATATCAAAATAAAATTTTATCCAGTGGGGAAATTGGCAGTTAATTCAGAACAGCAAAAATAATGTAACACATTTAGCATATTTTGAAAAAAACTGGGTCAGTTATAAAATAAAACAGTGCTATCCATACCTTTCAGTGAAGGCATATTTTATTTGATATTTTTTTCTGAAAAGAATTAACAGTCATTTAGTTTCTGTCTCTTACAGTATGAATTTAATTATTGAGCTGTGGCTATGCAACAGTGACATGCAAGACAAAAATCACAGGGAAAATGAATACACAAGATAGAAAAAATATTTCTTCCTCCAGAGTTGTGGCTATAGTGCTTTGTTCTTGAGAATGCGCATGACCTGTTGTCATGAGCATATATTCGCTTGCCCCCATATGGAAAGTTCGGATATCTGCATGTTCCCTTATGGATCCAGACGTTTGAGAAGAGTCTATAAAGGAATTCACAGTCCCAGCCACCTTCAGCTCTTTCCTTAACATGATAAACTGCTGGCAAGGAAGCCACCTCTCCATGTATTTACTGTTTGCATTTTTGTTCTGTTTAGCCACATTTTAAAATTGTTAGATTTTATAAAAATAAGAAACAACGTTATAGTTTGCTCTCTGCTCTTGTTGTATTATAGATCCAACTGGGTTTCAGTGATGGTTTTGGCTCTTGTTAAACATTGTTTACTGTAGGGACTGGCACTAACAAAGAGACAGGTTTTACATGATATGGTTTGTATGACCTTTATAATCTTGTTCTGAACTTTGGGATCCTTTATTTGGGCGAGTACATGCCACAACTGCACTGCTTTATGAAAGATCCCGTGCTTGCCACATTACAGTTCAAAAGATAGTGGATTTGCAGAGGCAATGTACTCAAACTCAGATTACTAGTTACTAACCTTCCCTTTGCTTTTGCACAGTGCTTCTGGATTAAGTGTTTTACAAAGCTGTGGGGTTGACAAGGAATTTTTTCCTGGGTCAGATTGGCTGCAATTTGGGGGGTTTTTGGGCCTTCCTCTGCAGTTGTGGGTGAGGGTCACTTGCCAGGATAATCTATGTATATCTCACTTAGCCACTGCGAGGGGCTGAGGCACTGGTGCACCTCAGTCCCTCCTGTTCTGTGCTTGTGGCATTCAAGAGTCTGCTCTCTTATGGGCTGTAATCCATGGTCTAATTTTGGGTGGAGGGTTTAGTGTGTTGGGTGGTATTGGTTGGCCTGTGGTTTACAGGAGGTCAGAGTAGGTAATCTGGTGGTCTCTTATGGCCTTAAATCTGAATGACTGGCCTGAGTGACAAAATTGAGAATAGAATCTAGCATTCTTGCCTTCAAGTTATGTACTCAGTCTACTAGACCACAGCTGTCCCTCGAAAGAATGCTGTATGTCCTACTTAAGATAAAAGTCGGCCATTTTATTTGTCAATATTTCTCATTTTTTAAAATGACAGTAAGGTGCTCAGAGGCAATGTTAATAGGATACTTTAAAAATTGTCCATTTTTCCCACACTTATTTTACTCATCACACAGTGATAAAGTGACTATGTCTCGGTATCAAAAGTGACTTAGATGCTTAGGAGTCTTTTGAAAGTGGAACATAAGCTCTTAAGTAGTTTATGTGCTTTTGAGTATTTTACTCCAGAGCTCTTCAGGCAGCATCAATGCAATGAGTCCAATGAGGTAATGGCTCAGTCTTTGCAAACTCCCCTGGCCCAGCCCCTTAATGGATTTGGGAGAGAGAATACCTGTTAGTCCTACTGTTCTTTACTTCTTTCCTCTCTGAAGTCTCTGTAGAGAGAAGGGAAGAGAGTGTGTGTGTGTGAGAGAGAGACAGAGAGATGCATTTGAAGGAGGCATAACTCTGACTTTCTTAGAACTGCTCCAGGCAGAGCTTTTCTGAGTTAGGTGTAAAAGACCAACTAATGGAGATAGAATGTGAACCTTTGGGAACTTCACAACCCTAAAAAGTGTTGACACAAAAGTACCATATTTTCCAAATTAAAAAAACAGGGCATTTTTAAAGTGGAATAAATAAAGTGCTGTATAAATAATAAACTTAAATACATAAAACGTATTTTGTGCATTTTTTTGTAAAGGACAAAATGTTGGTACACTTGATATCAATTGCATCCTTTGCTGATGTAATAAAGCCTTTGTTTCTAGAGAGTACTTTTTCCTCTAGGGCTTGATATATTTGAAGTTAGCATAGAGAAATACTGGTGCAGCTGTTCAGTTTATATTATTAAAAAAAAAAAATTCAAAAAAAATTACCCTAGGCAGGTATTTCAGCATTAGGTCTAAAATCTATAAGTAGAAATCTGAAACAGTACTTGCTGTGTGATGACGGTAATGAGATACCCTGCTTGCATTTCCATTATTTAACGTACACAATTAAATCCACCTACACTGGACTTCATCTATTTGTCATGTAAAATCACTTTTAAAACATCAGTGTACTTTAAGGTCTTTTCTTTAAATTCTGAATAAGAAAATATTTCTTTACTTTTGCTTTATGTAGCACAAGCTCAAAGTCAATGTAGTTATCGTAATATAGCCAATGGTTCAGTCCTGTGTTCTTTTGTGTGCTCAGTTGCCCATTGAAATCAATAAGTGGAGGCAATATGGTAAGATATCTGACATGTTTAAACATCAGGGTCTGGATATACCTTCAACTCATGCAGAAGTCTTCCTCCCTATGATAATAACAGGGTAAACCCCTCTGTGTTCCATAGGAAGTAAGGATGTTGGAGATTATAGAATAACAAACTGATTTTTTTTTACTTACTGCTATTCACACACACATATACATACATACATACACATATATATATATATATATATATATATATATGAAATGTTAACCCTTAGGATGCTGACACTTTCCAGAATTCCTAACCATGTGAAGAAAATAGATATTATCATATAGACCCCAACCTTGCAATAGGAGCCACATGGGCAGACAACGGTTGCCAGGCATCTGGTTTTCAACCAGAACATCCGGTCGACAAGGGACCCTAGTGGCTCCAGTCAGCACAACTGACCAGGCCACTAAAAGTCCAGTTGGCTGCAGTGCCAGCAGGGTAGGCAGGCTCTGTGCCCAGCTCCGCGCAGCTCCCAGGAAGTGGTCACCATGTCTCTTCAGCTCCTAGACAGAGGGGCGGACAGGGGGACTCCACTTGCCACCCCCAGCACCAGCTCCTCAGCTCCCATTGGTCAGGAACCATGGCCAATGGGAGCTGTGGGGGTGGCTCCAGCAGTTGGGAGCAGCACATAGAGCCCCCTGGCCACCGCTCTGCTTAGGAACCAGAGTGACATGCCACCCACTTCCTGGGAGCCGCCTGAGGCACCCCGAGCCCCCTCCTGCACCTCAACCCCCTGCCCCAGGTCGGAATCCTCTCCCGCACCCAAACTCCCTCCCAGAGCCCACAATCCCCAGCCCTGAGACCCCTCCCACACTCCAAACACTTGGCCCCAGCCCAGAACCCAGACCCCCAGCCGGAGCACTCGCCTTCCCCCTGCATCTCAACTCTCTGCCCCAGCCAGGAGCCCCCTTCCGCACCCAGAACCTGTCATTTCTGGCCCCACCCTGGAGCCCACATCCCCAGCCCAGAGCCAGTACCTCCTCCCACACTCTAAACCCCTCAGAGTGGCCTCACAAGACCCCAATTCTTTCTGAATGCATTACTTGAATGCTTGAGATGGGCTGACATGTTGTGCTAAGAATCTCAAGATTTGAATATGTGGGAACTGGTGAGGGGGCTCCTCAGTGGAGGAGTTTTCCTTGGAATTTGCTGTCCTTGTTGGTCCAGTATAATTGGGTCACTGACCTTTCAAAAATGTTGCAAAGGTCATATGCTCACTCTTATGGGGTAAGATTGAATGAGGTATATTGATATGTTTTTGTTACAGTTAAAATTTATATTTTGAGTTAAATTCATCATAATTTATTTTGGATTTGTTAAATAATTCTGCATTTTTAGGGGAAAAAATAAAAAAAAACTTGTGTGCATGCCCAGACAACAAAATGATGAATGCATTTTTCAATCACTTTTTCCCCTCCAGGTGTGAGGCAGCTAGCCCACACATTCATCCCATTGGATGGTGTAAAGAACATAGAAGAACTCTCATCACCCCTCCAGGTTTGTACTACACTTCAGTACTACCCAACTGAAAGAATTAAAGAAAATGTAGCTAGCAACAGCATTGGCCAAGGCTCATAACACACATTATGACAGCTCCATTGAAATACTCTACTTATAATTAAGAATTGGTATTTGGAGGGGCCTGAAGTGGTCTATTTACAAGCACTTGATATATTAAATTGAATGATGCATGCACAAATTTGATATCTTTCTGTGCTGAATTAATGAGACGGTTATCCATACAAGATATTCCCAGGGAAAAGCCTAGAGATGGTCAAAAAGTGAAATAGAATGAGACAAATAGCCTGTCTACCTCTTTTCTACTTTTTCTCTCTCGTGTTCTCTTTTGCTTTTCTTTGCCTCTATATTTTTTTCTCCTTGTTTCTTTTTGTGTGATGGGCTGTATTTACTTACAGGTTCTGGAGTCTTGGTGCTGAAAATTGTGAGAGATATTGCAATGCCATGCAATCTCTTTGGGGACTATATTGTATTAAATGTATAAATGGGGAAGGATTACCACAGCTCCTACAGTAACTAAAAACAATGGCAAGTGATTAAGGTGGACCATCTGCGTCTTATCTAGAGAGTTTATCCCCCCCATTTCCCGGAACAGTTTGCATACTGCTTCAAGCTGGGTTTTCCAGAGTCTACGAAACAAAGAAAGGACCTTTGGTATGAAAATATGAGCTTGAATTTACACAAGGTCTTCCTTCTGATCCAGCAAACAGACAGACTTTCTGTCCAGTGGAGGGCAACCCATGTGGAAGGGTCTAACTTCCAGATTTGGTTCGCATGCAGATATTTGTCTAATGCAACAACTCTGTAAACCTGGCATATATGCTGTTGATATTTTTGTCACAGTTTCAGGTAATTGCACCCATATCTCCTTCCCACCCCCTTTGTGGGCCACTCCCAGAGTTCCCAGTCAGATCTCAAGTTTGCAGCCATCACCTGTCACTGAATAGAGACCTTTATCCTACTCCCTTCAACCAGGAGTTTTTAGGGCTGTACAGCTCCCCACCTTACGCTGCCTAGAGGCTAGCACCTGTGCTTTGCTTTCTCTCCAAGGGCTATGAACAGTGTATTGCAAGCAGTTACAAGTTACCGGTGATGGAGTATACAAACCCCACACTGGGCTGGAAGAGGTTAAAGGACAGTACTGGGCCCAGGTAGCACCAGCCCTGTAGAGCGTGCTCCAGCTGAAGGAAGGGTTGAAAAGGGAGCAATCCAGCTCAGAAACGGGGAGGCTGGGGAGGAGGACAGAAAGGCTACCCAAAAGGCTCCTGACAAAAGTGCCAGAGAAGCTTCCACAAGGGACTAAGACTGTATGCTGAGCCCAGTTGGGTCTGAGGGTTTGATTGCCTTTTCTTTTGCTTGTCACCTTATATTTCAACTGGAAGCTGGGGGAAGGGTGGGAAGGGGGGAAGAGTGAGAACAGCAGACAATAGGAAGTGGTCGGGGGGGTAACTCAGAGGGCACCTTTGAGGGCCAAACACTGTTGACCCTTCTAGCTGGGTCAAAGCCTGGTGGAGTGGGTGGGCCTGGGCTCCCCTCACTGCCCACCTCACCACACCTCTGTGGTCTGGACTGCAAGACCTGCCCTTAGGGAGGTGGCCCTATATGTGCTAGCCACTGGGCTGCCTAATCCCACCAAGGACTCTGTGACATTACCATGGTTCTTTCTAAGCAAGCACATTTATTCTTAAGGTAAAAGCATTACAAGGAAAACATAAACACAATAGAAGTTCCTATATGCATGCTAAAAGCTTACCTTAGGTCACCCATCAGTCGTATGGGGCTCTAGTAGGTCAAAATCCTTCCAACCCTTCCACATGGATTGCCCCATGGACAGAAAGTCCTGTCTGTTTGCTGGATCAGCAAGAAGACCTTGTGTAAATTCAAGGTCATCCTTTTATGCCAAAAGTCCTTTCTTTGTCTCCTATTCTCTGGAAAATCCAGCTTGAACCAGTATGCAAACTACTCCAGGGGGTGGTAACTCTCTAAATAGTTTAGTAGCTGTGGTAATTCTTCCCCTTGGAGTAGAATACAATTGTACATAAACCATTGTATACATTTAATACAATATAGTCCCTGAAGATATTGCATGTCATTGCAATATCTCTCACAATTTTCAGCACCAAGACTACAGAACCTGTAAGTAAATTCAGCCTATCATGCAAAAAGAAATAAGGAGAAAAAATATATAGATAAAAGCAAAGCAAAAGAGAACTCCATAGAGAAAAGAAATAGAGAAGGAACCGAGTGATTTGTTTTATTCTGTTTTCCTTTTCAACCATCTCCAAATTCCCATGGCATATCTTGATGGATAACTGTCTCATTAATATAGCACAAAAAGATACTAAATTTGTGCATGCATCATTAATGTTACTATATCAAGTACCGAAATACTTTTGGAAAATGAGATTTCAAGTTCTTACATCAACCGAGATGAGCGCAGGTATACCAAAATACCTTTAAAAATCTGGGTCTTAGTGGATAAGTGGGTGGCTAGCCCTGTGTAATCAAGGGAACAAAAGTGGTAAGGACTCTCAGAAAGAAAGGAAACCAGGGTGAGAGTGAGCATACAATAGAGAGAGAGCGCGCTTACTGAAAACAAGAAAGCAAGCATTTATTTTGGGATATTGTGTGTTGGATTAACTGGAATCCCCTCCATACTGGAGATCATTAAGACTATTCCATAGAAAGTAGCTTGAGCTATAGCTTGTAAAAAGAAGTGCTGTTTAGCAAAGTTATTAAATTCCTTTGAGACAGGTCTGTAGTGCCTGTTGGTCTTCCAAATTTATGTAAGTAATTCTAGAATATTCGGTATAAAAATAACCATGAGAGAATTAATGGAAAAAACTTGGAGATTTCTTTCTTGTCGAACGTATGTGATTTAGAGTCAGTCATTCTGTCTGTTAAAGTAAAACTTTGAGAACGGTGGTGACTGTGTGTGGTTACTGCCCCTTTAAGGTCTGGAACATTCTGTGTGCCAGAGTTTAAAAACAATTCTTGTCTTTTAGCAGTAATTGCCACTGGTTAGAGCTTGTTTGGATACCCAAGAATGAAATTAGCTGCATGTAGCTTGTAACCAAGGAAACCTCTGAGTGTGCTAGCTCTGTTCATTTTTTGTTTGTTTGTTTGTTTTTTCTTATTCTGATCCAATTAAAGTCTGATCTAATAAAAAACTTATTGGATTTGGAGAAATAACAAGGCAATTGCCATGTTAGCAGTGAGGCAAGAGATCTGTCTGAGAAGAAAAGAGGAAAATGATAATTTGTGGGGAAGTTGATGAATCCCTCTGATGTAAAATGTGTAGGATTTAATCATAGAATATCAGGGTTGGAAGGGACTTCAGGAGGTCGTCTAGTCCAACCCCCTGCTCAGAGCAGGACCAATCCCCAGTTTTTTCCCCAGATTCCTAAGTGGCCCCCTCAAGGATTGAACTCACAAGACTGGGTTTAGCAGACCAATGCTCAAACCATTGAACGATCTGTCACCCCTAATGCGATGTAACCATTTTATGTACAAAGGTCTCAGCAGTATTTCTATGCTGATGGTGTTGAAGAATCTTAATAAAAATTTCCATTCTTCATCTCTGTTTGGAAAGAGAGGCATTTGTAGTCCTCAAAGACTTTTCTTTTAGGAACTGAGATATATGAACTAGGAGGACTTGGCTGAATTATTTAAAAAGCAATATGTTCCCCCAACTAAATTCCTAGCTAAGAGGTCTGAGATTCACTTAAGAAATCAAAAGAAATAGAAAATAGGAAAGCCTATTTGATTTCCTGGCTTATCTTAGACAGCTGTTCACAACCTGCCATTTTGGTTGGCATCTAAGAGAAGCACTCAGAGATCATTGTGTGTTCAGAAACAGAAATCCAGAGTTAAGGGGGCCTGCTGAATATTGTTTGCAAAAATAGAACTCAACCTGGAAGGAGCCGCAGATATAACATTAGTGTTTGACTGCACCAAGAGACAAGTGCGGCAGTTTCAGAGAGTACATTTACAGTCATATACAGGAAGGAATGTACAACCCACACCTAGGAAGCCATCAGCAAGTTGGAGGAGGTTTATATTTTCGAGGCGTTGAACTTTGCAGGAATCAGAGGAATGTTCCGTTAAATAAAATGAAGTCAGGGAACTGTGGTGAGAGATATCGTCCAGAATGTTTTTCATGCATCCTGTAGGAGAGTTTCAGTGAAAGGAAGTCATTTTTGCACAACATGAACTGCTGCACTAGCTATGTGACTATGTAGGACCTCATTACAAATACTGTGCTTTTCTCTGTGAAGACGGTTTGTGACTTACATATCTTTATTCAGAAAATTCAAGTTTTTGCTCTCCAATTCTCCCACCCCATGCACTGTTGTTTCATAGATTTGTAGTGAGAAAACAGATATTCCTTGTTTAGAAACCCTTTTTGAATGTCACTAATATGGTACCATTGCAAAAGCTTTTATGTAACTTTGTTTAGAAACAAAAAATCTGTGTATGACTGAGAATAGTAAAATAAAAGGTATATTGGCCAATTCTGCATTCATTTGGTGTTGAAGATAGAGGATTTGAAGTTAAGGGCATAAGTTTTGCTGCCATGTGGGATAATGAAAGCACAGATCACAGACATCTGTGGCCTGACAACATGGAAAACTGTACTTAGCCAGCTAGACCTACTTACCAAGTTGAGAAATATCCTACTGCTCAGCAGCCTGGGGAAGTCATGAAACATTTTGAGGCATCAAATTCTAGAGAAGAAAGCTACTTACAGAACAACCTGAACATGTACTGTAAAATTCGAATCTGCCAATAAGTTAATTACAACCTGTTATTTGGCAAACTTCATAAAACACAAGATACTGGTGTAAATTCACTGTCATGTCATGAGTCAACACTTAAACATTTAGTTCTTATACAACGTCATGGGCAAGCACTCTTTGTTCTTTAAAAGAAAACACTTTTTTGGTGTAAGACATATTAAACAGGACAATCTCATTTTCTTAGAATGAGTCCTCCTCCTCCGCCCCACAAACCATGATGTCTGTATCAGAGATATCCTAAATTTAGAAAGTATTACAATAGTTTTGGTTGAAACAACTTCACTTAAAAATGAAAGTTGGTAGATGGTCACATACATTTTAAACTGATACATGACTATCGTAAATTCTGATTAGTATTGGCACAATAACCTTAAACCTGTAGAATACAGGATTAAGGGTGAAGCACTGTCTTGAATGCATAGAAGTGGATAGACTTCCAATCTTTGTTACTTACCTTCTCAAATCCAGAGCAGTTGTAGTTTATTTTTGTGCTGCTGGTCACTCAGTATTGTGTGTTGTGGGGTTTCTATTTCTTTGATTAATAGGGAGTATGTGTCATAGGCAGCTAGAATGTTTAGATAAGTGCTGCTTATTGTAGTTGCTTTATTTATTCTTTAGATTTATAAAATATTATAACAAATATTTACTTGCCTTAATTCTCTAATGTGCTGTAATGTATGTTACATCATAATACTTATATGACATCATTAAACCTTGCTTTTATATTTTTTTCTATTAGATTATCCACATGCCAAACATTTTTCTTGGGAAAAATATTTGGAAGAAACCAATTCTTTACCTGCACCTGCAAGGGCTTTTAAAGTGGTGAGAGAATGTTTACATCGTGTTCATGCTTCCAATTAGCTAATGTACAGTAGATGTTTTATTTTTTTATGTGAGTTTTGAAATTACTGTGAGAAATCAGAAAATTTTTCATCACTATAAATCCTGAGACTTTTGACTAATTTATTCTAATAATACTTAGCTAGCTAATGAGTCCTCCCAGCACACCTCGGGGAGAGGTGAGTGAGTATTATTGTCTCCACGTTACAGGCACAACAAACAAGTGGCTTATTCAAGAAAGTAGAAGGCATCGTTATCGGAGCGAACAATAGACATGAAATTCGTGGCTCCCTAGGCTGACCTTCTGTCTGTTTTTGTGAGCTTCTGAGGTTCAAGTCCAACATTTTTGAATACTATCACGTTGCTAAGAAATTCATTAAACTAAAGCAGAAATGTGGTGCTAGCCCAGAATTCCAGCCATCTGCTGTAGTTCACTGAGGTTTAGTTACTGGCTTACAACACTTTTCACTACAAAATTTTAACAAGCATGGCCAAATCCTGAGTTTTCATCCAGAATAGCCAAGCCAAGTGAGATGTTGCATGCATTTGTTGTGTGGAGGGGAGTCCTCACTCATGGCCGTGGGGCTGGTGACCATGAGAAGTTCCAGGTAGTAACACATCTTCTAACCTCCCCTATCCTCGTTCATCCCTGCCCTGCCTTTTCTTACAGTCGTATTCTTTTTGGGAGAGGGAGGGTGGGGCAGAATAAGTGGATTATGTAGTACGGGTGTAGAAAGACGAGGCCCAGCATGTAGCAGGGGAGAGGTTTGGCTAGTGACTACATCCTGCACTCACCCTGCAGCAGTGGCTCCTGTCTTGTGGAGCTGGCCTGGCTCTCCAGTTCGGGTGCTGTGATCACATGGTCACAGCACCACTCACATTTGACGCATCCACCCTTCCATTTCCTTCTGTAGAGGGGCGGATGTGCTAAACCTATGTAGCACTGTGACCACATGCACCACCTTGCAATGCCCAGAGTGGACCCAGACATGGGTGCCAGAAGGACTGCAAAAGTGGGGAGCCAAGGCCCTCCCCCCAGAGCCCTGGAGGGAGCCCCCTCACAGCAGCCTGACCCTCCTGGAGCCCCTGCCTTTCCCCTACTCCCAACAGTCTAACACTCTGCCTCCCCCAACTCCTTACCTTACTCTCCTGTTGGTGAGCGCAAGGTCTTCAGGTAGTGGGTCCTTTCTGCTTCCCAGACCCAGTTGGTCCCCGCTACTGAGAGGGACCACCACTGGGGTTTTGGCAGCCGGTAGGTGAGGGCCTGGCTGCCGGCATTTAGGATGTTGGCCAGCTGGTCTGTGCCATAGTGTGCTCCTTCCAGCCAGGTTTTAAAAAGTAGGGTGCGCTGAATTCCCTGTTTTATAAAGTGGGGAGGGCTATGGCCTTTTGGCCTCTGCTGACTCTAGCACCTATGGAGCCGGGGCAAGCCCCATGGGACAGGAGGTACCACTTCTGGGTGGGCTCGTCACTGACTAGTCAGATTCACAATTACCATGTGTGATGCTTCCTTGGGATACCCAGGGTTGTGAGGCACCTTGATGTCACGTGCATGAAGAAGCCTTGTCTGTGCCTGCCAGGGATCAGCTCCCCAACTCCACTTGCCACAGGCAACACAAGTACTCCCTTCTCAGTCCACGCAGGCACTGCCATCAGTTTGCAGGTTAGTGATAGATATTCTCCAAGCATGCCCCTGGAGCACGCATGCCGACCTGGGGGCAAAAGGGGCAATTGCCCAGGGGCCTGGGCAATATAAAAGGGCCCCGGGGCCCCCAGCCACTGCCGCCGCTACCACAGCAGTGGCCAGGGCAAGCGATACAGACAGCCCCCCAACCTGAAGCAAATACTCACCAGCAACCACACACCACACAACAGAACCACTCACTCAGGAACCTATCCATTGCCAACTGTGTCCACATATCTATTCAGGGGACACCATCATAGGGCCTAATCACATCAGCCACACTATCAGAAGCTCATTCACCTGCACATCTACCAATGTGATATGTGCCAGCAATGCCCCTCTGCCATGTGCATTGGTCAAACTGGACAGTCTCTACGTAAAGGAATAAATGGACACAAATCAGACATCAAGAATTATAACATTCAAAAACCAGTTGGAGAACACTTCAATCTCTCTGGTCACTCGATTACAGACCTAAAAGTTGCAATTCTTCAACAAAAAAACTTCAAAACCAAGAAGAGACTGCTGAATTGGAATTAATTTGCAAACTGGATCCAATTAACTTAGGCTTGAATAGAGACTGGGAGTGGATGGGTCATTACACAAAGTAAAACTATTTCCCCATGTTTATCCCCCCCCCACCCCCCACTGTTCCTCAGACGTTCTTGTCAACTGCTGGAAATGGCCCACCTTGATTATCACTACAAAAGGTGTCCCCCCTCCCCCACCCTCCCACCCCCGCTCTCCTGCTAGTAATAGCTCACCTTAAGTGATCACTCTGGTTACAGTGTGTATGGTAACACCCATTGCTTCATGTTCTCTATGTATATAAATCTCCCCACTGTATTTTCCACTGAATGCATCCAATGAAGTGAGCTGTAGTTCACGAAAGCTTATGCTCAAATAAATTTGTTAGTCTCTAAGGTACCACAAGTACTCCTTTCTGGTTACCCAAAGTCCTCCTCGCAGCATTTTTCAACCAGGATGGCTTTCATAAGACCAAGGATGCCAGAGCGTCTCCCTGAATCCCTAGATGTATTAGACCTGTCCTTTGTTCTTCTCCTGTAAACGGGGGTCCCCCACCCCACCACTGTTCACCTCTTCCTGTTAATTTTCTTCTCCTGATGACTCCACAAAATCTTCTTTAGCATTTGACTCAGTATGCAGATAGACTTGCATTGTAAGTTACGCAATGGCAGGGAAATGCATGTCTCCCATCACCTGTCTGGTGGAACCTGCCTTTAACTTCAAGACTTTAAGAACATAATTTCTAATACATAAACGTGTCTCCTTACATGCTACCTGCACATACATTTTTCAAAGACAATGTTGACCATTGTGACACAGGCTGTCAGTAGAGACTTTATGACACTCTTTGGTGAACTATTATGTAAATACCAGACCCATGGGATTCCTGTAACTCTTATGCATCCCTGCGCTATCTGCTAGTTGGCCTCAAGAGGCCCTTGGGTCACACTGTAACCTCTATGGCAAACTTGTAAATGTAATCATAATTTAAAGTGCCATTTGATCTATGATGAATGTGTGTGAGTGTAAGGAGATACAATATGTAGAATTATTGTGCAGTATGCTGTTTCATAGAGGTGGAAATGCTCTAAAAACATTTCTAGAGTGTTTAGGGGAAACTTATAGCATTAAAGATCTTTACAGCATTAATGGTGATTTTATTTACCTGGGGGGCTTGAAGTGATGAGACTAAACTCCTAGAGAAGTAAATTATTTTTCTAGACTAAGTTATTTTAATACAACAGTTTTTATGTTTTGGTTTGGATTTTTTTTGGAGGGGAATGATTGCCCTTATATTTTATAACAGTTTTTTTACGTTTCATTGAAATACCCATCATCTCTCATTGTAGAAACCATCTCATGGATTTCAGAAAAATATGAAACTTGAGGTAGTTGACAAGAGGAATCCAGTACTTATCAGAGTAGCAACTGTTGTAGATATTGATGACCACAGGATAAAAGTAAGTCAATCTCTCTCTCTCTCTCTAAATTGGACGTCCTGTTTACAGCATGTTGACTGTTTTGTAAAATAAATACTGAAGTTCCAAAATTAAGGACCTTGATAGTTGCACAGGAAGATATGAATCACACTGATGCACTGCTAAACTCACTCTCATCCTCCTTACTGATTAATACACAAGTAATTTCTTTGGAAGGGGCATTTCTATTGTTTTTTTAGTCAGTGATGTGCTGAAATAGAAGCTAAGGAATAAAGGATGAGTGTGTTGGGAAATTGCATTGGGAATAGTTGAGATAAAAGTTGTTTTATAGAAGAATGTTGATGACTAATCGCCTTTTATGATGAGATGACTGGTTCTGTGGATGAAGGGAAAGCAGTGGATGTATTGTTTCTTGACTTTAGCAAAGCTTTTGACACGGTCTCCCACAGTATTCTTGTCAGCAAGTTAAGGAAGTATGGGCTGGATGAATGCACTACAAGGTGGGTAGAAAGCTGGCTAGATTGTTGGGCTCAACGGGTAGTGATCAATGGCTCCATATCTAGTTGGCAGCCGGTATCAAGTGGAGTACCCCAAGGGTCGGTCCTGGGGCCGGTTTTGTTCAATATCTTCATAAATGATCTGGAGGATGGTGTGGATTGCACTCTCAGCAAATTTGCGGATGATACTAAACTGGGAGGAGTGGTAGATACGCTGGAGGGGAGGGATAGGATACAGAAAGACCTAGACAAATTGGAGGATTGGGCCAAAAGAAATCTGATGAGGTTCAATAAGGATAAGTGCAGGGTCCTGCACTTAGGACGGAAGAACCCAATGCACAGCTACAGACTAGGGACCGAATGGCTAGGCAGCAGTTCTGCGGAAAAGGACCTAGGGGTGACAGTGGACGAGAAGCTGGATATGAGTCAGCAGTGTGCCCTTGTTGCCAAGAAGGCCAATGGCATTTTGGGATGTATAAGTAGGGGCATAGCGAGCAGATGGAGGGACGTGATCGTTCCCCTCTATTCGACATTGGTGAGGCCTCATCTGGAGTACTGTGTCCAGTTTTGGGCCCCACACTTCAAGAAGGATGTGGATAAATTGGAGAGAGTCCAGCGAAGGGCAACAAAAATGATTAGGGGACTGGAACACATGACTTATGAGGAGAGGCTGAGGGAGCTGGGATTGTTTAGCCTGCAGAAGAGAAGAATGAGGGGGGATTTGATAGCTGCTTTCAACTACCTAAAAGGGGGTTCCAAAGAGGATGGCTCTAGACTGTTCTCAATGGTAGCAGATGACAGAACGAGGAGTAATGGTCTCAAGTTGCAGTGGGGGAGGTTTAGATTGGATATTAGGAAAAACTTTTTCACTAAGAGGGTGGTGAAACACTGGAATGCGTTACCTAGGGAGGTGGTAGAATCTCCTTCCTTAGAGGTTTTTAAGGTCAGGCTTGACAAAGCCCTGGCTGGGATGATTTAACTGGGAATTGGTCCTGCTTCGAGCAGGGGGTTGGACTAGATGATCTTCTGGGGTCCCTTCCAACCCTGATATTCTATGATTCTATGACTTAATAATACCCAATATCAAAAGATTGCTGTGATTTTTGAATTAGGGCTCATAAAATATTTGGGATAGGTGAATAAAATCTTTCTCTATAATTTCCACCCTGCAAAAGCCCAAGTGAGACAGGGAAAATCTAAAAAGAATGAATGAATAAATAAAGATTTCCTTTCTCCCTGTCAGGAGCTTCTGAGGTGTAGAAACTTATATTAATTCTGGACTTTAGATTGGATTAATTTCAAATGATGTTTGCTAAAGGGTTTGCTGTTTTTTCAGAAGACTTGTATGTCTGGGTTATTTTCTGCTTTGGTTTATAAATCATTTTACTTATTGAGTCTTTTAACTGTTAAAATACTGGCATTTTCTGGAATGCTCACTAGCTAAATGAATATGAAGGATATTTCTTTCTACAGTGTGCGGAGAGTTCTTATGCATACATGATATTTCAGGCAGCAAATGCAATTGACATTTCATTTTGAATCCAAATTAACAAAGGGTGTGAAGTCATCAAAATTAATATCTGCACACCTACATATTTTCTGCATAAATTAGTTTGGTCCTATCAAAAAAATATCCAGTCTAATATATTAAAATGTCAATATTTGTGACCCTTGCAGTTTAATTAATTTCATATTGTATATTGAAATAGCCTTTTGTGTACATTTTATAAATAAGATCATAAGAAATAAAGATCCAAGGTCTTCATTAGTACAATAATTTAAATAAGTTAGTTAGAGTTGCAGATCTTTGGTTCCAACCTGAAGAAAATCAGTGATTATCGTCTACAGAATCACAGTTCGGTCTCTCATCTGATTTAATTCCTTACCCTTAATAGTCAAATTTTACAATTGCTATAGATCCCTTTGTTTTTGGGGGTGGTGAAATTCATCCTTGTGCAGAGGCCCTTTACAAAGTCTATGTACTGGGTTAACTCCTGTTTAAAATAGGAATTTGACTGTTCTAAATGTTTAGAGCCCTTTGAGAGAGAGGGAGGACATAATTTGGCCCTTAAAGTGTTAGTGTATATACATAAACATTATAACTGTCTAAATGTACGTGTATATTTTGAGCCTGACAGTGTAACACACACAGAGACCCATTCTGCTCCCACTTAAGTAAACAACAAACTTCCTTTCTCTTCAGTGGAAGCAGACTAATGCCCAAAATCTAGTTTATACAGCTGTGTAATGTCTACAGTTTTCTCATGTTATTTCTCTAAAGAAGCTGACATTATAAAGCCTAACATTTTGGAAGATTGTTGAGGTAAAATGACTTTATAAAGAATTTTTCTGATGGTTTTTCTTTTGCTTTTAGGTGCACTTTGATGGCTGGGATAGTATTTATGATTATTGGACTGATGCGGATAGCCCCGATATCCATCCCGCAGGCTGGTGTGCAAAAACTGGACACCCTCTTCAGCCTCCTCTTAGTAAGAGAAATCATAAGATGGTATAATTTTAAAATTATGGTGAGGGGCATGTGTAATTTGTGTAATGCTTTCTCTGTGACCCAGTTCATAGGAAGGCAGCAGTTGGTGTATGCAATATAAAATAAGTAGATGTGATGTTTATAACAAAACGCATAATTTATTGAGATTTGGCATAATTAATTGCTTTTTAAGAGGTGACTTCACTGATCTTGTAAATGAAATTTAACAATTATGCATAAGAATTACACTTGTATACTAGAGGAATCTATGGGAAATTCCTGACCCTACTGAAATGAGTGGCAAAACTCTTATTGACTTTAGTTGGGCCAGGATTTTGTCCCTGGGTCCTCTCTCCATATTTTGGAATGTTAACTTGTTTTCGAGGCCCTACACGGTGCAGACTTTTTGAAAAGGCACTTGATTAAAATGTGGTGCCAGATGCTCAAAGTAGGCTTAGTCCCTTTTGTGCTCCAGGCCTGCAAAGGGGGCTTGAAGCTGCCGGTTTGAAAGGGATTCTACCAGAGACATAGAGTGGACATAGTCTGTGAGCTCCTGCACAGAATGGATGTGCTCAAAGGATGAATCAAGGTTGTGTAGTGAAGGAGACTGTATAGGACCATTCTTTCACTTCTTGTGAAAGTTGAAAAGTGTCTAATGAATGAGGCATAGGATTAGAGAGGCCAATCTCACGGCTTAGTCAGTTCAATACTGCTCTGAAGAATTGGATTCTATCCCTGTCTGTGCCACAGAGTTTGTGTGTGATGCTAGTCAAGTCACTTAATCCAAGCTTTTCACGTGTTCTTCATTTTCTGGATGATTGACTTGAGACCTTGGGTCTGATTTGCGGAAGCGCTGAGCACTCACATCTATTACTGAAATCAATCATATAGAATGCTTAGTAAGCAGAAAAATCAAGTCCTAGATGTCTCAAATTGGGCACCCAGAATTAGTGGATACTCTTGATTTATTTCTCTGCCCTTCAGCTCCCTATCTGTTAAGTGGGGATGATAATACTCCCTCATTTCACAGAGATTTTGTGAAAATATATCCGTTAATGTTTATGAAGCTCTCAAATACTTGTCCTCTTCCAGCATGCCTCATCTTATTAGAATCCTTTTTTAATCTTAGTAGTAGTTTTTAGTTGATAGTTAGATTTTAGTTTTAGCGAGAGGAGTACCTCTTTTCCTCTCTTCTCCTATCAGAGAGACTTGCCTCCTTAAGAGGGTATGTCCAGCTCCCAAGGCTTCAGCCATTGCCTCACTTGCTGGGAGGTTTGGATTGATGACCACTCCAACTGCATCCACTGCTGTGGAGAATCACACATTCTGCAGAATGTGTGAACTTCTGCTTACTCCTGAAATGTAGGGCCAGCAAGAACCAGGAGATCAAACTGAGGCTTCGGATGATGGAGCACTCCCTTTGTCCCACATTGGAACCAGATCTGGGGAACCCCCCATATTCCAGTCTCTGGGAAGATCTAATACCCTTTTGACCTTGGCTCATCACTCCCCCAAGAAGGGAGAGATCTCAGAGACCTTCAGAGGCCCCAAGAAGAGGGGCTGTGACTTGCCCCATAAAGAGTCTGCTCCAAAGAGATCTCAGTCTCCTAAGTCAGCGGTCTTGGAATCGTCAATTTCTAGATTTGGTACGATGGAAGCTGCAGGTTCCTCTGGTACCACTAGGGCTGGAAAACCAAGAAGCTCTTACAAGAGCAAACATGGCTCTAAGCGAGCCTCTGTACTGACCGGGGATGACCAGGAGAAACATTCTGCCAGATAAGATGCATCTCTTCCACCAGTATCTCCCGTGGAGAGTTCTAAACCATTGGTACTGTTGGCTTCCAGAGAGACCATCGCATCGGTACTGGTGTCCCATTCGGTGCCTCAGGAATTTTGATTCTTGAAGGACTTAGCTTTAGCAGAGGAACCGCAGTTCTCACAGATCATGGGCACCAAGGATCCCGTGTACCAACACTAGTTCGGTCTCCAGACCCAATTTATCATCAACACCACCCAGTTCACCACCATTTTCAGTTGGGGCTCCTCCAGTGCTCTGAGGAGGATGGCAGAGGGGACTTTCACTCAGTCCATTCAGTCTCGTCAGTCTCTGCACAGGGTTCCCCCGCCCATCCTTAAAGGAACACTTTCTACGTGGGTCATAGATACAGAGAAGAGTCCAGTGCAAGTCATCACAAGTGGTGGGATCAACTCTGGATGCCATCACCTCTGCCATATGACACCCCCAGTGATCATACTGGGATCCTGGGCTGCTTACTGTCAGCAGTTTTCTAGGGCTTTGAGGAATAAGAGGCGAGGGAGGATGAGGACACTACTCCTCAATGCACTGTCTCCTCATAGTCTCCTGATGCTTACCCCTGAAATGAATAGAACTATGCCCATTTACACGAGCATAGAATTTGGCCCTATGGCTCTGACCCTCAGCTGGCTCAGTGTAGGTGCAGGATTCCTTTCTCTTTTATAGACGTACAAATAATGGAATATAGGAATTGCCATACTGGATCAGCACAGTGGTCCATCAGGTATAGTACCCTATCTCTGATAGTGGCCAGGTCCACAGAGTATACAGTCAAGGAATACTTGGTTTTTGTTTGTTTTTGAAATCATAAATTCATATCCAAACCCCAAATGTCTAAATTTCATCTGGTTCCAGATTTATCTGAAATTCACCTCTGCTCTAGCTAGCAATCAGACCATTTCCCAAGAAATAGAGAAATGCCAATTTGGTCATTTGAAATGTGTGCAACTGCAGCAGTAAATCAGAGACAAGGCGTTTTTGTTTTATTTTTTGAACTGCTAAATCTCTAATTATTGACACTAAATTTATCACCAGTTGTAAGCTCACCATGGTCAATTGTAGATCGTGAACAGTTTGGTTATTAGAGCAGTGACTTGCAGGTATCTATTTAATGAAAGATGTGAGAGTGATTGAAGTGACAATTTAAGGGCTGTTTTCTTCAGTATTTGGCTTATTGTTTTCTTTATTGGATTGCTTCATTATGTTGATGAGTATTGGGATTGAGCAGAATAGAATTAGATTTTGTATTTGCCTTTCATACTCAGGGCATTTCAACATGCTTTACAAAAATAATGAACTAAAGAGTGTCATTAGGCAGTGACTTTAAAGGCAAATATAGCAGCCATTTTCTACTCAGCAACCACTGTCATGTGGCCGTGGGCATTAGAAAGTTTGCTTTGCTTGTTGTTATCCTCCCAAGGCCTCTTCTCAGGCCTTTAATTTTCCTGTTCTACTCCCAGTCCTTGCACCAGTTTTGCATGATTAATTATGGCTCCATATGGAACTCATCAATATTGCTCATGACTAAACTGAATAAATAGGTGGAGGCCCAAAGAGATTGTTAAATAATGTAGTCTGAACTGTATCTCATAGGACATTAAACCGCGTCCATTTACCGCTATTAAGACGAGTAATTTGTATTTTACTAAAGCATATCTTCCAGAAAAGGCATCTAGTCTTGATTTGAGTATTCCAAAAGATGGAGAAATATACCACTTCCCTTGGTAGTTGGTTCCAGTAGTTAATCACCCTCTCTGTTGTAAATAACTGCCTAATTTCTAGTTTGAATTTCTCTGGCATCAGCTCCCAACCATTGGTTCTTATTAAGTCTTTCTGTGCTAAATTAAAGAGCCCTTTAGTCCTGGGATTTTTGTCCCTGTGAAGGTGCTTAGCCACTCGGAGGCTTCTTTTTGATAAATAAAACAGATTGAGCTCTTTACATTTCTCACAGTAAGGCATTTTGTCCAATCCTTGAATCATTTTTGTCTCTCTTTTCTGCATGCTCTCCAGGTTTTCAACATTCTTTTTAAAATGTGGGCATCAGAATTGTACACAGTATTCCAGAATCGGTCTCACCAAAGCCATATACTGATCCAAAATCACCTTCTTACTCCTAATCACTACTCCCCTGTTTATACATCCAAGGATCATATGAGCTCTTCTTGACATAGTATCTCACTGGAAGCTTATGTTGAATTGCTTACATAAGAATGGCCATCTTGAGTCAGACCAATGGTCCATGTAGCCCAGTATCTTGTCTTCAGACAGTGGTTGCTGCCAGATGCTTCTGAGGGACTGAACAGAACATGGCAGTTTATCAGTTAGTCCAGTCCCAGCTTCTAGCAGTCACAGGTTTAGGGACACGTAGAGCAGGGGGTTGCAACCCTGACCATCTTGGCTAATAGCCATTGATGGACCTATCCTCCATGAACTTCTCTAATTCTTTTTTGAACCCAGTGATACTTTTGGCCTTCACAACTTCCCGTGGTAGTGAGTTCCATAGGTTGACTGTGCATTGTGTGTAGTATTTCCTTATGTTTGTTTTAAACCTACCATCTATTAAATTCATTGGGTGACCCCTAATTCTGGTATTATTTGAAAGGGTAAATAACACTTCCTAATTCACTTTCTCCACACCAGTCATTATTTTATACACCTCTATCATATCCTTCCCTTGGTCATCTGTTTTCTAAAATGAACAGTCTCAGTCTTATTAATCTCTTCTCATATTGAAGATGTTCCATATCCCTAATCATTTTTGTTGCCCCTCTCTGTACCTTTTCCATTTCTAATATTTTTTTTTTGAGCTGGGGTGACAAGAACTGTACACAGTATTCAAGGTCTGGGCGTAACATGGATTTATGTAGTGGCAATATGATATTATCTGTCTTATCTCTCGGTTTCCTAATGGTTCCTAACATTGTTAGATTTTTTTTTGACTGCTGTTGCACATTGAGTAGATGTTTTCAGAGAACTATCCATGATGACTCCAAGTGGCAACAGCTAATTTGGACCCCATTGTTGTGTGTATATAGTTGGGATTATGTTTTTCCAACATTCATTACTTTGCATTTATTAACATTGAATTTCATCTTTCATTTTCTTGCCCAGTCACCCAGTTTTGTGAGAGATGCCTTTGTAACTCTTTGCAGTCTGCTTTGGACTTAACTATCTTGATAATTTAGTATTGTCTGCAAACTATGCTACCTTACTGTTTACCCCTTTTTCAGATCGTTTATGAATACGTTGAATGACATTGGTCCCAGGACAGATCCTTGGGGGACCCCATCATTTACCTCTCTCGACTGTAAAAACTGATAATTTATTCTTACCCATTGTTTTTCCTATCTTTTACCAGTTACTGGTCTGTGAGAGGATCTTCTCTCTTATCCCATGATTGCTTATTTTGCTTAAAAGCTTTTGGTGAGGGATCTTGTCAAAGGCTTTCTGAAAGTCCAAGTACACTATATGCACTGGATCACACTTGTCCACATGTTTGTGGATCCCCTACTCCCCAAAGAGGCATGGTGAGGCATGATTTCCCTTTACAAAAGCCATGTTGACTCTTCTCCAGCACTTTTTCATCTATGTGTCTAATAATTCTGTTAGTTACTATATTTTCAACCAATTTTCTGATACTGAAGTTAGGCTTATTGGCCTGTAATTGCCAGGATTGCCTCTGGAGCCTTTTTTAAAATATGCATTACATTAGCTATCCTCCAGTCATGTGGTACAGAGAATGATTTAAGCATTAGGTTACATACTGCAGTCAGTGGTTCAGCGATTTCATATTTGAGTTCCTTCAGAATTCTTGGGTGAATACCATCTGCTGGTGATGAGTTATTACTGTTTAATTTATCAGTGTTTCCATAATCACCTCTATTGACACCTCAATGTGGGACAGTTCCTCAGAACTGTCACCTAAAAAAAAAAAGGCTTAGCTGTGGGAATCTCTCTCACATCCTCTCCAGTGAAGACCAATGCAAAAATTCATTTAGTTTCTCTGCAAGGTCCTTGTGTTCCTTCAGTGCGCCTTAAGCACCTGCATCATCCAATGGCCCCACTAATGTGTAACATCCTTCATGATTCTGATGTACTTTAAAAAAAAATTGCTTTTAGTTTTTGTCTCTTATGCTAATTACTCTTCAGATTCTTTTTTGCCTGCCTAATTATACTTTTACACCTGACTTGCCAGAGTTTGTTTCTTTCTATTTTCTGTAGTAGGATTTGACTTCCAGAGTTAAAAGATGTCTTTTTGTCTCTATCTATCACTTTTACTCTGTTTAGCCATGCTGGCGGGTTTTTTTTGGTCCTCTTACTGTTGTTTGTTTTTTTTTAATTTGGGGTATGCATATAATTGGAACCTCTATTACAGTAATTTTAAAAAGTTTCCATGCAGCTTGCAGGCATTTCACTCTCATGACTGTTCCTTTTAATTTCCGTTTAACTGGCCTCCTCATTTTTGTGTAGTTCCCCCTTTTGAAGTTAAATGCTACTGTGGTGTGTTTCTGTGGTATTTTTCCCCCTACAAAGATGTTAAATTTAATTACATTATGGTTGCTATTATCAAATGATTTAGGTCTGTTCACCTCTTGGACCAGATCCTGTGTGCCACTTAGGACTAAATCAAGAATTGCCTCTCCCCTTGTGGGTTCCAGGACTTGCTGCTCCAAGAAGCTGTCATTAATGGTGGTTAGAAATTTTATCTCTCCATCCCATCCTGAGGCGACATGTATTCAGTCAATATGGGAATAGTTGAGGGGTAGACAACGTATGGCACGCGTACCAAAGGCGGCACGTGAGCTGATTTTCAGTGGCACTCACCCTGCCCGGATCCTGGCCACCGGTCCAGGGGGCTCTGCATTTTAGTTTAATTTTAAAAGAAGCTTCTTAAACATTTTAAAAACCTTATTTACTTTACATACAACAATAGTTTAGTTATATATTATAGACTTATAGAAAGAGACCTTCTAAAAACGTTAGAATGTATTACTGGCACGCGAAACCTTAAATTGGATTGAATAAATGAAGACTTGGCACACCACTTCTGAAAGGTTGCCGAACCATGGAATAGTTGAAATCTCTCATTATTACTGAGTTTTCTGTTTTTTGTAACCTCTTTAACCACCCTAAGCATTTCCCAGTCACCGCCACCATCTTGGGTCAGGTGGTCAGTAGTATATTCCTACTGCTATGCTCTTATTATTCAAGCATGGAACTTCCATCTGTAGAGATTCTGTGTTACTGTTTGATTCATTTAAGATTGTTACAAATTTGATCAGCAGTGGTTTTATATTTACTTCCAAATTATAAAAAGAAAAGGAGTACTTGTGGCACCTTAGAGACTAACCAATTTATTTGAGCATGAGCTTTCGTGAGCTACAGCTCACTTCATCAGATGCATACCGTGGAAACTGCAGCAGACTTTATATATAGACAGAGGATATGAAACAGTACCTCCTCCCACCCCACTGTCCTGCTGGTAATAGCTTATCTAAAGTGATCATCAGGTTGGGCCATTTCCAGCACAAATCCAGGTTTTCTCACCCTCCACCCCCCCACACAAATTCACTCTCCTGCTGGTGCTAGCCCATCCAAAGTGACAACTCTTTACATAATCAAGTCGGGCTATTTCCTGCATAAATCCAGGTTTTCTCACATCCCCCCCACCCCCATACACACACAAACTCACTCTCCTGCTGGTAATAGCTCATCTAAACTGACCACTCTCCAAGTTTAAATCCAAGTTAAACCAGAACATCTGGGGGGGGGAGGTAGGAAAAAACAAGAGGAAACAGGCTACCTTGCATAATGACTTAGCCACTCCCAGTCTCTATTTAAGCCTAAATTAATAGTATCCAATTTGCAAATGAATTCCAATTCAGCAGTTTCTCGCTGGAGTCTGGATTTGAAGTTTTTTTGTTTTAAGATAGCGACCTTCATGTCTGTGATTGCGTGACCAGAGAGATTGAAGTGTTCTCTGACTGGTTTATGAATGTTATAATTCTTGACGTCTGATTTGTGTCCATTTATTCTTTTACGTAGAGACTGTCCAGTTTGACCAATGTACATGGCAGAGGGGCATTGCTGGCACATGATGGCATATATCACATTGGTGGATGTGCAGGTGAACGAGCCTCTGATAGTGTGGCTGATGTTATTAGGCCCTGTGATGGTGTCCCCTGAATAGATATGTGGGCACAATTGGCAACGGGCTTTGTTGCAAGGATAAGTTCCTGGGTTAGTGGTTCTGTTGTGTGGTATGTGGTTGTTGGTGAGTATTTGCTTCAGATTGCGGGGCTGTCTGTAGGCAAGGACTGGCCTGTCTCCCAAGACTTGTGAGAGTGTTGGGTCATCCTTTAGGATAGGTTGTAGATCCTTAATAATGCGTTGGAGGGGTTTTAGTTGGGGGCTGAAGGTGACCGCTAGTGGCGTTCTGTTATTTTCTTTGTTAGGCCTGTCCTGTAATAGGTAACTTCTGGGAACTCTTCTGGCTCTATCAATCTGTTTCTTTACTTCTGCAGGTGGGTATTGTAGTTGTAAGAAAGCTTGACAGAGATCTTGTAGGTGTTTGTCTCTGTCTGAGGGGTTGGAGCAAATGCGGTTGTATCGCAGAGCTTGGCTGTAGACGATGGATCGTGTGGTGTGGTCAGGGTGAAAGCTGGAGGCATGCAGGTAGGAATAGCGGTCAGTAGGTTTCCGGTATAGGGTGGTGTTTATGTGGCCATTGTTTATTAGCACTGTAGTGTCCAGGAAGTGGATCTCTTGTGTGGACTGGACCAGGCTGAGGTTGGTGGTGGGATGGAAATTGTTGAAATCATGGTGGAATTCCTCAAGGGCTTCTTTTCCATGGGTCCAGATGATGAAGATGTCATCAATATAGCGCAAGTAGAGTAGGGGCTTTAGGGGACGAGAGCTGAGGAAGCGTTGTTCTAAGTCAGCCATAAAAATGTTGGCATACTGTGGGGCCATGCGGGTACCCATAGCAGTGCCGCTGATCTGAAGGTATACATTGTCCCCAAATGTGAAATAGTTATGGGTAAGGACAAAGTCACAAAGTTCAGCCACCAGGTTAGCCGTGACATTATCGGGGATAGTGTTCTTGACGGCTTGTAGTCCATCTTTGTGTGGAATGTTGGTGTAGAGGGCTTCTACATCCATAGTGGCCAGGATGGTGTTATCAGGAAGATCACCGATGGATTGAAGTTTCCTCAGGAAGTCAGTGGTGTCTCGAAGGTAGCTGGGAGTGCTGGTAGCGTATGTGATATATGCCATCATGTGCCAGCAATGCCCCTCTGCCATGTACATTGGTCAAACTGGACAGTCTCTACGTAAAAGAATAAATGGACACAAATCAGACGTCAAGAATTATAACATTCATAAACCAGTCGGAGAACACTTCAATCTCTCTGGTCACGCAATCACAGACATGAAGGTCGCTATCTTAAAACAAAAAAACTTCAAATCCAGACTCCAGCGAGAAACTGCTGAATTGGAATTCATTTGCAAATTGGATACTATTAATTTAGGCTTAAATAGAGACTGGGAGTGGCTAAGTCATTATGCAAGGTAGCCTGTTTCCTCTTGTTTTTTCCTACCCCCCCCCCCCCCCCAGATGTTCTGGTTTAACTTGGATTTAAACTTGGAGAGTGGTCAGTTTAGATGAGCTATTACCAGCAGGAGAGTGAGTTTGTGTGTGTATGGGGGTGGGGGGGATGTGAGAAAACCTGGATTTATGCAGGAAATAGCCCGACTTGATTATGTAAAGAGTTGTCACTTTGGATGGGCTAGCACCAGCAGGAGAGTGAATTTGTGTGGGGGGGTGGAGGGTGAGAAAACCTGGATTTGTGCTGGAAATGGCCCACCTGATGATCACTTTAGATAAGCTATTACCAGCAGGACAGTGGGGTGGGAGGAGGTACTGTTTCATATTCTCTGTCTATATATAAAGTCTGCTGCAGTTTCCACGGTATGCATCTGATGAAGTGAGCTGTAGCTCACGAAAGCTCATGCTCAAATAAATTGGTTAGTCTCTAAGGTGCCACAAGTACTCCTTTTCTTTTTGCGAATACAGACTAACACGGCTGTTACTCTGAAACCTTCCAAATTATAGACGGTAATGTTGAATAACATCAGGCCTGGAACTGATCCTTGTGGAACACTACTAAAAACACCCATATTTGATGATCCCCATTGCAACTACTTTCTCAGATCTCTGCTAGCCAGTTCTTAATCCATTTAACATGTGCAGTATTGATGTTGTATGGTGCTAATTTTTAATGAGAATGTTGTTCAGTACCAAGTCAGATGCCATACAAAAATCTAAGTATATTACATCCATGTAGTTGCCTTTATCAACCAAACTTGTAATCTCACCAAAAAATGCTATCAGTTTTGTTCGACAAAGATCTATTTTCCACGAAATCATGTTGTCGGGCATTAATTATATCCCTGTCCTTTAATTCTTTATTAATTTAATCCCATGTCAACCTTTCTGTTGTTTTGGCTGGGGTTGTTATCAGGCTAAGTGGATTATAGTTAATCAGGTTATCCAGCTTGTCCTTTTTGAATATTGACACAACATTAGCACTCTTCCAGTCTTCTGGAATTTCCCTGGTATTACACAGAATGCACTGACTTTTCAGCAATTCCAGCTCCTAGAGACTGCTCTAGGATCCTGTCCATGGATGAACATTGTTCTAACGCTGACTGCTAGGCTGACCTCCGTAAGAACTTGTTAGCAGGAGCAAACTTCCACCCAAAGAAACAGTTTTATTTTTTTGTTGCTTCTGGCACGGGAGTTAACACTCAGGTTCCACCTGGACTGTTATCTGGGACAGGGCAGAACAGAGGAATTTGACTAAACTTTTTATCGATAATAGGAATAGTATTTCTGCTATTTAATGTGCTGCACTGTGGATGTTATCAACAACATCCTTGAAAGTTATTTAAATCAGAGGTGAGATTAATATTAACCTGTTGGATACTCTGGGCCTGACTGTACCAAAGTTCAGGTGCCTAATGCATGCTAAAAATGCACCTGCATTTCTGTATCTGATTTGTGTGTGTGCAAGACAGGGTTTCCATCTAGTTAGCCATTCACATGCACAATTAAGGTAGTTGTGAAAGAAAGTTAGCTACACAAATTCACTCACAAAATCCAGCTCTGTGTATGATGTCTGTCTGGTTGCGTTTGTGTGTGGATTTTTTTTTTTTTTTTTAATATTGCATTGTGGTTATGGACTTTGTTTTTTAATGTAAACAAGATAAGAAGCTCAGTTCTCCATTCCATTACACCATTTAAGCCACCATTACACCAGTGTGACTCCACTGGAATCAGAGTAACATGAAATGAGTTCCAAAAAAGTGTATTTTTGGAATATGGCTGAGAATTAAATCTCTCTCTTTCTCACACACTCTTGTTTTGCTGTGAGTGAAAATATGTATGTCATGTAGGAAGATTTCTTTAAGTAAATCTTGTCTTTCATGTGTATGTCTGAATGCGTGTGTGTGTGTGTGTTTTTCAAGAAAGAAAAATACTAAAAACAATTCATGTTTGCTGCTGTTCAGAAGAGATTTCTCCATCTGCTGAACTGGAGAATTTCAGTGTCTGACTTGCTGACATCATGGATCGTGTACTGCTTGTTTGATTGAGTACCAAACCTAAAGTCTAGTCATATTCTTCAAAGCCTCCACAATCCTCAATGTAAAAAGAAAAGGAGTACTTGCGGCACTCTAAGTACTCTAAGGTGCCACAAGTACTCCTTTTCTTTTCGCGAATACAGACTAACACGGCTGCTACTCTAAATCCTCGATGTATTATCCATTGATGAAAACCAGATATTCCCAAAAGTTCAGCGGAGTAAGCTGTCAAAAATGCATTTATGACTTGCTCTTACTAATGTTGTCTTCATCGATTTCCACCTCTTCATTTATTGGAAAATTCAAACTAAGAACCTCAAAGATCAATATCCATTATGAACAGATCTCTGTCTTTAAGCACAATAGGAAGTCTTAGTTTGACTCTCTGCTCTTTCAAAATAACATTGTTACAGCTGCAGTGTGATTAATCTAAAAGATATTACAAATAAAACATGCTCTAAATTGTGTGTACTTTTTTATGGACTATTAATTATGTAGTTTTTCTATAGAGGTCCATTTACACAGGACATTTTTATTTCCTCTTTAAAACATATTGCATTAGTCTCCATCATACTTCTGCAAAATCATTTAAATAAGTACTTTAAGTTGTGTGGTGTGTACCTATTTACATCTCCATGTGTTAATGTAATCCTCCAGTTCTTGCTTGTGTGTAAATTTACATAACTTTTCTTATTTCTCGTATGTCCGAATATATAGGTCCCTTGGAATTAGTGGAAGCTTTAGAACATGGAGGATGCCCTACTGCAGGATGCAAAGGAGTTGGACACATAAAACGAGCAAGACACATGGGCCATCACAGGTATGTGCTATAAAAAGTTGTAGCTTAACTGTTGCTTGATATGTTTATATCATTTAGAAAGAGAGCTGCATATACTTTTTTTTAAATTGCTGTTCTCAAGAAAGCAGAGCCAAGCTGGAAAAAAATTAGATCCACGTTGACTTCAGTTGCTATGGTGAGCATGTAGAAATTAACATTAACAATCTGTATTTCATTGCAGAAAGGTGTGCCTAGGAAAAATACATCCAACATTTTATTCATTGCAAATGAGAGATATGGCTTTTTGTTCCAAAAGGGCTACTCATGTGGCTGTTTGGATTAGAACATGATGCAAAAAACCCTTTTGTGCAGCTGCAACTTTGTACCAGGTGAAATGAACAGGGCAGTAGTTTTATCAAGGCTTTTGTTTTGGGTTTTTTAAATTTTTGTCAAAGCACTTTTTAAGTCCTTAATCCATATTTCTGTCATCACCTTTGACTGATGGGCCTGCTGCTAAAGCTGCCTGCCTACTGTACTTCTCTGAAGCACGTTCACGAAATGATGGATTCCAGGGCCATCCTGAAGAAGACTCAGCAAGAGGAGGGAAGGATTCTGGGGTAATGGAAATGAAAGAGGGAGAAATATCACAGAAGTCAGTAGTTTTGTTATTATTTTAAAATATATCCAGTTACAGTATAACATGACCCTAGTACCCCAATAAGTGAAATACAATCAGTGCAAAGTGTTAAACTCAGAAATAAATATCAAGCAGAACCAAAGGGGCTAGCACAAGGGAAACCCCTATAATCCTCAGGCAAATCAAACTACTTGTAGCTTTTCCTGGTATTTGTCCAAAAAGATCTGTGGGACCACTAATGTACCACTGTGTGCTTTCAACTCGCATGCGGTGTGCTATTTGGTAAATTGTTTGAATCAGTTTGCCTTTTTATGTTGGCGCCTTCTTACAATATGTTGACAGTTGGGTTCTCCTTTGTCTCCTCTTTGGTCTGTTCTTCACCTTCTCTCCATTTTTCTTTCCCTTCTGTCTTTTTCTGTCCCTGTTCTTCTGTCATTCTGTTGTCGTCTTATTTTTTCTTTTCTGTGCATCTTTTCTTTCGAGTTCTGTTTTTTATGCTTTTTTGCTCTTTCCTCTTTGCAGCTGCTTCCACTCTCATGGTGTGGGGAGGAACATTCAGCAATGCGTCTGTGGGTCCAGGTTATCTTTGCTTTTGTGTCTGAGCTCAGTGTCAGAAGAACAGAGAGAAAAAAAGGCCAGAGGGACTGTTGATCATTTAGTCTGACTTCATGCATACACAAGGAGCCTCCCGCTGCTGATGGGAACACATTTGCTTCAACTTTGGTCATAGTTGTGATCTAGCATCCTTTGCCATCCCCTGTTTGTCTCCTTTGCCATTGCCCCTACCCACTTTTGTTAGCCCAGAAACTTGTAGGCCCTGATCCTGCACCACTGACTTCAGGGGCGTTTTGCCATTGACTTCAGTGAGAGCAAGGTAAAGCCCTTAATTTGTCCAGTGAGGAAATTTTAAAAGGAACAATGAGGGTAAGTAATTGTTAGAAAATTTTTATCTATTCATTAATCTTCTCACCTCTAAAAGAGATTTGGCACTAAGCATTTTTATATTGGGAGGGTGTAACGCTTCTGGCAAGTGGAGTCGGCAGCAAGAAGGGTAGGGTTCAGTGTCATGGGGTTTCTCTCAACAACAGAAAATAGAATTGGTTTGAGCCCTCACCCAGTAACCTCTGAAAACTAAACACCACCCTGGGTGCCTCTAAGAGGCAGTACTTCCCCTCTCACATGCACCGAGTCCATGTACAACAAAATAAATCCTTTATTCAACGGGAAAAGGGGACCCAGCATGAATTTGGGAAAGCACCACAACCATAATTCAGAAGCAGGTGACCACAAGCAAACATCCACCCCACAGTGCATTGGGCAGTGTCCTTTGTCTCAGTTGCTCACCTTGTGGTGTGAAAGTCCAACAAAGGAATGCCCCTTATCACACCACTCCCCTTCCCCTCCGTGTCACCCCACTCACAGTTGGCGGTCCTTGGTTAGCAGAGACCCAGAGTTCAGCGGTGTGTTCGAGGGGGCATTCTCAATGTGGTGGAACCTCAGAATGTGACAATGCCTCGCAGCCGCCACCTCTGTAACTGGCTCATAGCTGCTGCTGTCATGTCACATTCTGAGGTTCCACCACTTAACCCAGCTCTCAGTGATTTCAGCAGGTAGTGTAGAACCTTACTCTCAGTGCAGCTTCTGTGTTGCCTTTCATTGTTCTCAAACATGGTCTAAGGCTTAGCCCCTAGACTTGCTCAGCAGTTAGGACAGCTCTAGAAATCACCAGCTGGAAGCAAGGACTCTTAATTGAGTCCAGTCAGCTCTGTCGTTAAACACTGGAGAGCAGCAGGTCAAGTGGTATTTATGACTCTTTATGCAGTGTCCCCGCTGCCGTGTATGAACACCTGCCACCAACTCTCATCTCCTCTGGGATTTGGCATCCTAACCCCGGCTTAGCAAGTGAGGTTCAGTTTAGGGTGACCCCCCTCAATCAGGGCATGCTAAGCACAGTTCTGCTGCCCTTTACTCAAAAAGTAAGGAGAACAATATTTCAGTACTCCCACATTCGAATACTAGAGTGATTTGTAACCCAAACCAGGCAAAATTGATCATTTTGGCAAAGCAGGTCCATCTTGCTGTGCACCTAGGCAGAGTAGGCATTTCTGTGCAAGCACAGTCTGCTACTGAAGTTTTTTCCCTCAAGGGCCTCACTAGATGTCAGTGGAGACCTCAATCAGACCCTGCTTACAAGGGGTAAGAATGAGAAAGAGAGATATATGAAAGTTATCACATATGTGCTCTGCTTTTATAACTAGAATTTCTGTGCTACTTAAAATGATTATAAATATTCAGAATGAATATTGAGAGAAGAACCAAAGTCCATTGCAATTTATTGTATTTTATTTTTACTGTAGTCCTTAGAAATCCTATTCATATACACAATGACCAGTTACTCCGGGGATAAGAAAACTAACCAAAGGGGTCTTGTTGATCATAAAACTGAAAGATTTGCCTCTTCATAGCAAATACATTAAGTTATTATTTCACTGATTGGTTTGCCCTGCGAACTTGATAGATTTTCTGTTTAAATGGTTCTGAGGAAAAATGTGATTTCTTGTTTATCTGGAACCGACAGGTTTGAGAATCCAGATCATCCTAAGGATTCTAAAGTTGTATCACTACTTTTCTCCTGAATTAGCGAATGTATTGTAAAAATGGTAAAATTATCCACAAAATTATTCTTTTGCTCTTTCATTTCAGCAACCTCAAATTGTATTTGAACCATGCTGCTTTTATTTATGTATGTATTTATTTATTTATCTATCTGTCTATCATGATAAGGTGCAATATGTGTGCGGAGTAAATGCCTGAGAGCAGGCAGAAAGATCATTTACAATTCTAAGCAGTTTTGCAATAATGTTGATAGCTTGCTCCTTAGGAGCCAGACAAAAGCATTGGATGATTAATTGTGACAGAGTTAAAGTGTGCACTTCTTCAAAAAGTTAATGATAATAAGGACCTGTTCTCTAAGATTTTGAAATGAGGGTAGATGCTGTGGGAGCAGTACGCAAATAGGTAGCATTATGCAAATTAGCTGCATATTTATGATAGTGAAATGTGTGCTTATAGCAAGCAACAATCTTCAAATCCTGGCAGTCATGAAAAGCAATCATTTGTATTTTGTAGTTTGCTAGTGTCTTGGGTCAACTCTTGATGAATAAACATTAAAGCTAGTCTGCTCCAAAGATTCTCAGTTGTAGCACATTCATAGTTTTTCAATTAAGCAGGGTGGAAAAAGAACATTTCTCTATTTGTCATAGTTGCAGGCAATCCTTAACGATATGTGAATGTTGAGAGAGAACACTGGCTCATGTTGAGCCAGAGTTTCAATTATAGTTTTGGGAATGGCCTCCTTTCCTTATTAGTATCTTTTGTGTTCCTGGTGCTTAGTAAAGACCTAATGTTTGGCAAGTAGTAGATGATTACAGTGAACACAATTATATTTGCTGAAATACCTAGGCAGCAAAGCAATAAAACTGGACACAATTTTATTATTAGTTCTAAATCTGTAACTTAGTTGCATGAATTATAGCAGGGGTGGCCAACCTGAGCCCGAGAATGAGCCAGAATTTACCAATGTACATTGCCAAAGAGCAACAGTAATATGTCAGTAGCACCCTAGCGCCTCCACCCACCAGGAGCCCCGCCAGTCAGCGCCTCCCCCTCCCTCCTGGTACCTCCCGATCAGCTGTTTCGTGGTGTGCAGGAGGTTCTGGGGGGGAGGGGAAGGAGTGAGGGCATGGCGGGGGTGGGAAAGGGTGGAGGGGGGCAGAGTCTGTGGCAGAGCCAGGGGTTGAGCAGTGAGCACCCCCTGGCACATTGGAAAGTTGGCACCTGTAGTTCCAGCCCCGGAATCGATGCCTATACAAGGAACCACATATTAATTTCTGAAGAGCCGCATTTGGCTCTGGAGCCACGGGTTGGTCACCCCTGAATTATAGTATCTATCAATGGGAGAGATAGCAAATGCCATAGAAACAGAAATAATAAGCAGTATATGTTTTTACTCTTTCTTAATTATTCTTGAGTCTTCCAGAGTAAAGTTTTTTTTTTTTCTTAAAATAAATGTTCTGCTTAGCCTGTGAAAGGTGCTGGATTGACAGCTCTGGAAACAGTAGTCCTGTGTCCCCAGAACAGTTGCGGTATGAACACCTGCAGTGCAAGCCTCTCTCAACACTGCCATCTCAATGTGGCACAGCCCTCACTTAGTATAGCTTAGTGTACATGCCAATTCAGTCATTTAGCTGTCTGCTCAGATTGTCAGTTAGTGATGGGGACTTTTGTAAATTTGGACATTCATCCACTGAACCAGCTCTGATGATGATTTAATGTCTCTAACTAACCTGGATTGAACTCAAAGCAGTGACCTAGAGTTGAAAGGTTTAGTATGCCATTGTAAATCCCCAGAGCTACCAAGTTCCCATTGAAGAGAAAATGCTGAAAAACAAACTTAATTTACAAATAACCTTCTGATCAGGCCTGTCAAGTCAATGAAGTCAGTTGTCTTTAAGACATATAGGCACTCATATAAAAAAACATTTTATTTAATGTAGGTATAACAAGATTAATTAATTATTAATGCTTCATAGCTGGCCTGTTAAATGGAAAGCTGGAGGCAGTGAGGCTCAGGAGGGATTCACTGATTGATTTAAACTTACATAACTCATAGGTAAGTTCATACTTGTTGTCCTTTGTTAAAATTAAACTGACAAATGGAAATCATGGGAATTTTTTTTATTTTTATTCCTCTGAGTAATCCAAACATCAAGGATTACATTATGAAGTGTTCCGACAACTTTCTGTCATACCTTAATGAGGAGCTGACTTGCACCAAAAAATATGTTAAAGCAAAGTGCCTTAGGCCACCATTAACATTATAACAGTTAATGATTAATACTATATCTTTAAATTTCCAAAAAAGATTAAAATAAAAACCACAGACTTACTGTGTAAAGAAGCGAGTTCCAAGAAGAATGAGGTTTAAGGCTGTTTAAATTCAGATTTAAGAATTTTAAAAGTGTAAACACTGTTTAGTCTCAGAGTGTGCAGTTGAAAGATTCTGGTGGGAATTCTTTGTGCAAGATGTTTTGTAACACAGACACACACACACGTACACACACCTTTGCAGAATATGTTATTATTTTAGCTAAGTACAAATTAAATGTGTCCTTCAGAAAAGAAGATGAACATGTTTTCAGATTCCATTGTACATTTAATAAATCAAGCCACACAAGACCATTGCGAGCATGGGAAGCCACAGAAAGATTAAACAACTTGCCTAAGGGCACATACTGGCTCAGTGGCTGAGCTAAGAGTATACCCTACATCTACTGACTCAGAGGCATTTCAGCATATACTTAAATCCCTTTGGTATCAAGCACACACTTAATTGTTTTGGTGAATCAGAGCCTGCGCCTTTGTCTCCCCTCCTCTAACCTCCGCAACACCCCCCCCCCCAATGCAATACCAGGGGAGAGACATTTAGGTTAAAGCTGGGAAAGCACTGCGGGGAGGGGGCACAAATGCAAGGCTCTCCAAGTCACAACAATGTAAAGGAGTCAGAATTAAAATAATCAAATTAAAATATGTTTTCCTCCACCCCTTTTACACTCATTTTTGTTCCTTTTTCCACCCTTAAACATTCATGATAGCTAAATCCCCTCTCTTCCTCAACTGTCCTTTCTTCAAGCCCGTCATTCACCCATGTGAACCCTAAACCTTTAGTCTTCCAACTGACATGAAAAACACACATAAAATGCATCTCAAACAGTTGTTAAACACAGGCATGTATTTTAGTTATGCACTCGAAATTCAATTTCATATATACCCTCCATAAAAACTTAGCATCCCACAGAGGCTACACACTAAAGGTGCATGTTATAGCAGAAAAGCCAAAATAAATTCTACTTAATAGTAAGTTAGAATAGGTAGGGATATAATTGTAGCACTCAAGATTACATTTTCCTTTTTTGTTATGTGTTTGTGTTGAGAAATGTTTGATAAACAAGAGAATTAGCCATTGGAACAATTTACCAAGGGTCGTGGTGGATTCTCCATCAGTGGAGATTTTTAAGTCAAGTTTGGATGCTTTTCTAAAAGATATGCCATACGAATTATTTTGAGGAAGTTCCATGGACTGTGTTATGCAGGAGATCAAACTAGATGATCACTAGGATACCTTCTGGCTATGAATCTGTTTATTTCAAGCATAGTATTTGAGGCCGTTTTTCAGCCATCCATGTGAGTAAATTTCATCCTATATACATAAGCTTCTGTACAGAAAGTTTATACACTAAAGTCTCAAATATGCACAGGGACTTCACATCATAAAGACTAGCTCCCCTCAGCAAGAGATGTCAGGACTGCCTCTCGCTCCCTCTGGACATGTGGAGACATTGGGACAGCTGTCAAGTTTCTCAGGAAGGGTGCTTAGGGGAATCCAGTTGCACACATGTGGGTGTTCAGCTGTATGCCACATCAGACTATTGTAGGGTACTGCCTACTCTGAAGAATGGTAATATAAATCTAATTCAGTCTATGATCCATTCTATACGAATCAAATTTTGCTAAAGGAAATAGAAGAGGTTAATATGGTCAAGAATTTTGTCCCCAGAACTCCAGTCTAGTACAACTGTATGAGGAAAAAAAATTGGAGGTATTGTCCTGTATACAAATGTGTCGATTATCCAGCTAGAGCAAAGTTTCTCCTTCAAGTAATTGTGCACATATGCATTCCACTGTAGGTGGTGTATCTGCACCCAGTGTGCTCGAATGAGAGACTTTTGCCAACAGTACCACTAAGCATCACATCTGTCCCTGCTCTCAGATGAGGGCATGAAAGGGACATGTCTGCTGCCTCCCTCTTACTTCCTTCTCACCACCTGTTGAGAGTTGATGTTCTCCATAGCATTTACTTCAGTTAGCAAGCTTTCAGAAATTTTTGGTGTATATAGTTGTGGTTAGTATATATAGTATAGTTAATTACATTTATATTATCATTTATAGTAGTACCTGGAGGATTTATTATGGGGGGAAAAACCCCCAGTTTGCCATGTGCAGAGCTGTTATACCTGTCGCAGATAGGCACAAGAGCTGTTTGATTTGTCTTGGTGAGGGCTATGTGAGAGACAAATGCCCTATTTGTTCCTCCTTCCCCACCAGGACTGAAAAACAGGGACATTCATCTTTAAGTTCTCCTGAGGAAAGAGGTGATGAGTCCTTCGTCAGAGCTGGGCACTGACCATGAGGCAGGGACTCACTTATTCAGGAGCGGCTTTCCAGCTACTTCTGATTTAGGATGCAAGTTTGGTGACGCACATTATTCTTCGTCATCTCTGTCCGCTTCGTCCAAATGCTCCAAGCATTCTGATGCTTGCAAGAATACGAAGTCTCTGGTTTCTCCCAGAAAATCTTCTGGTAAGTCCTCTGGTTCAAATGTGAGGTCTCACAAATCCAAGTACTCACTGGTCCCATGTGAGGCAGTACCTTCCTTCAGGACTGTCAAGACTAGTGTCTTATCTGTTCTGGGTCCTTCTTCTTCTGCTTCTCTTCAGCCATTTCAGCCTCTATTAGCTCCACTGTCACCATTGATGCACTCAACAACACCAGTACCGTTGACGCGCCATGGATGCACGTGGCACTGTTGACATATGCAAGGGATCTCCTTTGTTTTTCCTGTCTGGATTCTCCTTCACTACAACCAATGACCGCTTCCTCAGCTCCGCTCCATCACCCCTGTTGGGGTGCTTCGCTCCATCAGCCCCGTCAGAGCACCTGATGCTATGCCTTCCATCTCTGAGAGAGTCAACTCTTCGATCAGTTATGCCCAGATCACCAGCACTAGTCATTTCATCACCATTCTGCCTACCCCAACCCTTGCTTTCTTTGGAACCAAATGTGTCTCCTATACCTAGGTCACCTAGAAATCCCATGGGAACTGCTCCTACCCTTTCTGAGGAGGCTTATATCTCTTCTTACTCTGAAAGAGATGAACCTGTTTCTCCTTAGAGCTCCTTTAGATGATTTTACAGGCCTTCTACTACTACAAGACCTAAAAGTCAAGACTGGTCCTCCTATAAATAAATCCCAGCATGGGGTCCCTTGCCATGGATGGCTCAGGCTATGCAGTATCCTCCATGGCCTTGCTGGTCTTGGGCTGCTCTGAGACACAAGACCTCCATCTCGGTCACACTCTAGAAGAGTTTCCTACTCCTCCATTGCAGTAAAGCACTACTCAGCATCCTGCTACCATCCCACTGAGCTGGGAGGAGGGAGAATTAGTGGAAGAACCCTTATAGCTTCACCAGATGAGGCCGTCCCTCCAGAGTTGTTCCCCTACCCTAATCCCAAGAGGATTTCAGAGTTTTTCAGGCCCTCATGAGGAGGGTAGCCACTTCTCTGCAGGCAGGTGGAACTTGTGCAAGAGAATCCCTCTCTCTCCTAGATATTTTACAGAACCCTGTCCCAGGAAGAGTTACTCTCCCTATCTATGAAGTCTTGCTGGAGCCAGTGAAAAGCCTTTGGCAGACTCTATTCTCAATACCCCCAGTAGCCAAATGAATGGACAGACTATACCAAATCCCTCAGCAAGAATTTGACTGGCTCTTTACCCACCCAGTTTTTGATTCTTGATTCCTGATCCTGGTCACAGCCACTAATGAGTGATCCCATCAATCACACTCAAAAGCCTCTTCAAGGGATAAGGAATTCAAGAGGTTGGATTAAAATGGCTGGATTAAAACTGCCAGTCTTCAAATGAGAGCTGCAAATTATCAGGATCTTTTGTCAAAATACGATTTTATTAATTTTTGTGCAATTTCTAACTAATGACAAAACTGTCAGAAGAATACAGGGAACAGTTTTTCGCTTTGGTTTCCAAGGGACATCTTAGACGCTGCTGATATGACCTCATGTTTTGTAGCCGCTGCAGTCTGTATGTGGCATTCGTCCTGACTGCAGGGATCTGGCTTTCCAAGGGAGCAGCAGAATACAATAGAAGACTTACCTTTTGAGGGGTCTAAACTGTTTTCTGCCAAAACAGATGACACTATGCATACACTAAAGGACTCTTGTGCAGTGCGTTATTCATTCGGAGTTTACACTCAGGTTACAAAAGGAAACAATTTAGACCAATGTTTTTCAGTGTTTGGATCACAACTCAGTACTGGGTTGCCTTGCTCAGCACCCAGGGACCCTAGCGGCTCTGGTTAGTACGGCCGACCAGGACGTTAAAAGTCCCGTCGACAGTGGGCTGCCCAGCTATGTCAAGCTAGTGCCTACCTGTTCTGACACCATGCTGTGCCCTGGAAGCGGCCAGCAGCAGGTCCGGCTTCTAGGCAGGGGGGCTACAGGGCTCCGTGCACTGCCTCCACCCTGAGCACTGGCTCTGCACTCCCAATGGCCAGAAACGGGCCAATGGGAGCTGCGGGGAGGGAGCAGTGCCTGCGGGTGAGAGCCACTTGGAGCCTCTTGTGCACCTCTGTCTAGGAGCTAGTCCTGCTGCTGGCTGCTTCTGGGGTGCAGCAGGGTCCGCCGTGCCAGGACAGGCAGGAAGCCTGCCTCTGCACCCTGGCTGTGCTGCTGACCGGAAGCTACCAGAGGTAAACCCCTGCCCCAGCCCTGAGCTCCCTTCCTGCACCCAAAACCTCTCATCCTTGGCCCCAGCCCAGAGCCCTGACCCCCTCCCACATCTCAGTCCCCTGCCCCAGCCACCCCAAACCCGGAGTCTGCACCCCAAACCCTTCATCCTCAGCCCCACCCCAGAGCCTGCACCCCCCAGCCGAGAACCCGACCCTCTCCTGCCCCAGCCCCGAGCCCCTTCTCACACCCTAAACTCCTCATTCCCGGCCCCATCCCGCAGCCCTCACCCTTGCATCCCAACCCTCTGCCCCATCCCTGACCCCCTCCTACACCCCAAACCCCTCATCCCCAGCTCCGTTGGATCACAGGCATCAACAATTTTATTCAACTGGTTCCCTAGAAAAAAAGTTTGAAAACCACGGATTTAGACTGTCATCTTATTCCAGACCCTCTTTTGAACAGAGATCACAGTATGTCTCTAAAAGAAGCTCCAGGGTTCCTCAATGTCACCAATTGTCTTCATTGGCAGAAAGCCCTAATCACCCAACAGTTGTAGCATCCAAGCAATCATTTTGACTTCTTAATCAAGGACAGCATGTCTTCTTCCTTCAGATCGTACCTCTCCCTTTTTTCACTGTGCTTGGGAAAGCATCACGTCAAGCAAATGGGTACTCGGCACAGTGAGTCAGGGATACGTTAGCCAGTTTACCTTTCCCCTCTTCTCCCACTCCCCTTCCTCTTTCCTTTTCAGGGACCCTTCTCCGAGATTGTGTTACTTCAAAAACAATAATCTTTTCTAGAACTGGGAGCAGGGTCGGCTCCAGGCACCAGCGAACCAAGCAGGTGCCTGGGGCGGCAAATGTAAAGGGGCGGCAGGACATAGAGCTCTGGGGCAGAAATCCACTGCTCCATCACAGCGCGTTTCGCGCTCGGCGGCAATTCAGCGGCAGGGACGCGACTCTTCTTCAGCTGCACCACCACTCCGCCTCCGTGTTCAGCGGCAAGTTTTTTTCTTTTGTTTTGTTTTTTGCTGCTTTAGGCAGCAAAAACGCTGGAGCTGGCCCTGACTGGGAGCAGCAGAAAAAGTTTCTTACCAACACAGGGGCAAAGGCTTCTATTCCCAGTACTTCCTGGTCCCAAAGAAATCTGGTGGCCTACATCCTATTCTAGGTTTAAATAAGCAAATTATTTAATCAAAAAAATCAAGTTCAGGATGATCATTGTTGCCTCTTTCATCCCTTCCCTGGAGATTGGTATGCTGCCCTTGATCTGCAGGACTCATACTTCCACTTGGCGATACTTTCTTCAGACTGTCATCTGCCCCAGGGTCTTCACCAAGTGCAAGGCAGTAGTAGCAACCCAGGTCCATTGTTCTGGCGTTAAAGTATTTCCATACCTTGATGATTAGCTAATTCATGGAGCATCAAGCAACCAGATCCAAAACAATATCTTAATCATCAGGAAGCTGTTTTCCTGTCTAGACCTGAAATTGAATTTGGACAAATCTAAGTTACAGTCAATATAGCACATAACTTTCATAGTCCTCAACTTCAGGACTGCCACAGCTTACCTCCCAGTGGAAAGGTGTCAGTCCATAGCCTTCCTTTCCCAAAGCTTCAAGTCCCACCCAATGACAACAGGGTGTGCTTGCTTTCAGCTCTTGGGTCACATGGCCTCGTGGACATAATGTTGTAAAAGGTTAAAAATCACTATTTCCTTCTCTAACTTTAATTCCTCAGGAAAACATTGGTGCAGCCTGCCAAAATCAGTGAACTTCCTGAGACTGAGCTCCCATACCTGCCAAAGCAGTTGTAGCAGCAGACACTGCACTGAACAGCTGGGAGCTGACAAAGCAGATATAGCAGGAGAGTGGAAGAGAAAGCTGGGCTTCCCGCAGCAGCTCCTCCTCCTTGGACCTGGCACATATCCCATCCCTCCCCTTTGAGGGCATCAGATCAAGGAGGAACTTCCTTAAGCTCGGGAAGTGGGCAAGAGAGCGCCAAACTGGGCTGCCCTTATAGTCCCCTCAGATGCAGAATATGGCTCCAGTTTCCTATTCCCTCCATTCCCAGGGGCACCACATAAGGCACAAACTGCTCTAACTCCTTGTGTGAAGTAGAGAAAGATGAGCTCTGTAGGTTCTCCAGATCTTACACAAGGCTCAGCCCCCTTACATCTGGGGACACCCCTTGGAATGAGAGTCCTTCGTCTCCCAGGGTTGGAAAGAGAAAGAGAGCTGGACTGGGCTCTCCTTGACCATTCTCTGGACCCAGTACATAGTGTCAGCAGACCATCTTCCTGTTGGGATAACAGCCTTCTCCTGCTGCCATCTAATGTAGTTTGCCAGGTAGGGCGATGCTGAGGTCTCCGGGTTCTGCTGCTGATAGAAGATGGGGAGATTGTTAGAGCTGCACATAATGAAATTGAGTTTTACCATTGCTCATTTAAAAAATAAACTAGGAAATTCCCAGTATGAAAACTATGCTATTTAGGTTGCAAAGTCAAGGACTTTAAAGATCGTAAATGTCTGTTTTATGGTTATCCTGGCAATCTTAATTCAGCCCCGTTGTGTGTATTATGATAATGCCTTTAATTACATGATCAAATACTACTTTTTCCACAGGATCCCTGCCTCATTCACTGCACAGGATGGACCAGTTGTGAACAACTGTCAATCTGGCATTTCCTACCTTTCAAGTGCTTGGCTTTTTAATATAAATTACATTCTTTTAACATATTTTTGAATGTAATATAATTTTTAAAATGCTAACAGCCAATCAGAATGTGGGCCAATCACTGTTCCCAGTCAGAGTTGAATAGCGTAGTGGTAACTCTTTCTGTAAAATGTATTGCAGGACAAATAACCATGGTATCATGATTCTGTTTAATCCATACAAATAGTTTATGTAGGTTGGGGGGAGTACCGTCCGGAGGAAAGGATAACTGGGCATGGTGTCTGGTGTATATTGTCAATACAATACTGTTGGACCACTCAGAAATCAGTAGGACAACCTAAATGGGAGGAGGACCAGTATCCATGGGAGTCTGGCTAGTATTCTGAGGTAGTTGTGTGGTGGGAAAAGAGCTGATTTGAAAATAAAAGCATCAAGACAGCAACACAGCGGGTTTGCTTCTTTGTGAAATAACAGCAAATATTTGCTACTTGAGGTTGGTTAGTAGCACAGTTCCAGTTTTCCCTTTTAGCTGGTGTTTTACTGAATATCCATCCATGCTTGGTTTTCTATTGGCTTCTAGAATTTATGCCATAATACCTGTCCTGTGGTAGTAAATTGCTGTAGAAAGAAAGAGTAAGATAGGTGCAAACAGGTTGGCATGTCAAAGATCTAGTGTATTTGATGATAATTTAAAGTGAGAATATTTCTTTCCATCTTTGTTGTTCATTGTTTCAGGCTGGAATCTATAGTCAGTTCACTTAAACTAAGGAGAGTTTGTTCAGTGTCTGAGCTAATGGAAGTATTTCTCCTCTCCTCTCTTCAATTTTCTGTGTTGTCAGCTGCCCATATTCTGACGTCAACTTGAACAAAGAACGTATTTTACCAGATCGTTTAAGTGGAGAGATGCCGCTAGCCAGTCCATCTGTCCCCAAGAACAGAAGGACAGAAGTAAATGAAAGATCAGCCTCTCCTGTAATCAAGTAATTAAGATCTAAATAGTATTAACAACTTACAATAATATCATTTTATTTAAATGCTATATTACATAATTTACAGAACTTGAAGGCTCTATTTTCTCGAAAAACCTGTGCTTTTCTCTACATTGCTATTTCCAGAGAAGAAATGGCCCTGTCAGAGCTGAGCCTGCAGATGATTGAACTGACAAAAATTGATGCTGATTTCATTATGTATGATTTAGCAAGAGTACAGACCATTAAGATGTTAATTATTATTTAAAATCAGTTGTTTAATGGTTAATTTCACTTGTGGAAATGATTCATTTTGTTTTTACATTTGTTAGAGCAGTTTAACTGATGTGTATATATGAGTGTTGATGCTTGAAAAACAGCCCTAATAAATTTGGTTTTATTGGCGGGGAAGTGGGGAATCAAATTATTGAGGGTGAGTTTTGCAATAAGCAGCAACAGGCCTGGAGTTAAGGCCCTGGGGCGATTTATTCTTCTTCGAGTGCTTGCTTGTGTCCATTCCATGTTAGGTGTGCATGCGCTGCATGCACCGTTGCTGGAGATTTTTCCCTCAGTGGAAAATTGCTCTAGTGCCCTGTGATGCTGCGTGCTCATGCACCAATATAAGGTGTCCGGCCAGCCCTGCACCCTCTCAATTCCTTCTTACTACCCGTGACACTTGCTCAGACAACTTCTCTTGCTTAGGCAAGACAGTCAGTGATTTATGTTGTTCTCTATTTAGTTATCTTCAGTTTTAATTCTAGTAGTAGTGTACATAGAATCATAGAATATAAGGGTTGGAAGGGACCCCAGAAGGTCATCTAGTCCAACCCCCTGCTCGAAGCAGGACCAATTCCCAGTTAAATCATCCCAGCCAGGGCTTTGTCAAGCCTGACCTTAAAAACCTCTAAGGAAGGAGATTCTACCACCTCCCTAGGTAACGCATTCCAGTGTTTCACCACCCTCTTAGTGAAAAAGTTTTTCCTAATATCCAATCTAAACCTCCCCCACTGCAACTTGAGACCATTACTCCTCGTTCTGTCATCTGCTACCATTGAGAACAGTCTAGAGCCATCCTCTTTGGAACCCCCTTTCAGGTAGTTGAAAGCAGCTATCAAATCCCCCCTCATTCTTCTCTTCTGCAGGCTAAACAATCCCAGCTCCCTCAGCCTCTCCTCATAACTCATGTGTTCCAGACCCCTAATCATTTTTGTTGCCCTTCGCTGGACTCTCTCCAATTTATCCACATCCTTCTTGAAGTGTGGGGCCCAAAACTGGACACAGTACTCCAGATGAGGCCTCACCAATGTCGAATAGAGGGGAACGATCACATCCCTCGATCTGCTCGCTATGCCCCTACTTATACATCCCAAAATGCCATTGGCCTTCTTGGCAACAAGGGCACACTGCTGACTCATATCCAGCTTCTCGTCCACTGTCACCCCTAGGTCCTTTTCTGCAGAACTGCTGCCTAGCCATTCGGTCCCTAGTCTGTAGCTGTGCATTGGGTTCTTCCGTCCTAAGTGCAGGACCCTGCACTTATCCTTATTGAACCTCATCAGATTTCTTTTGGCCCAATCCTCCAATTTGTCTAGGTCCTTCTGTATCCTATCCCTCCCCTCCAGCGTATCTACCACTCCTCCCAGTTTAGTATCATCTGCAAATTTGCTGAGAGTGCAATCCACACCATCCTCCAGATCATTTATGAAGATATTGAACAAAACCGGCCCCTAAACTATAGGGTATATAGTATTAGTGCATACTAATTAGACCACCCTCTTATAGCTTAGAGGAGCATACTCTGCCCCTGGGGCCGGGAATGCCGCAGTCTCCAGGCTTCAAACCCTGCATCTCCTGCGACAAGCCCATACTGGCGAGCGACCTACATTCCAGCTGTCTGAAGTGTCTGAGGGAAGCTTATGTACAATAGCGTTGTCAAATCTGCCACAAATTCAGCCTTGTACGAAAAAGGACGGGAAACTAGACTAAGGGCTATCCTGATAAAAGCCGCACTTAGGCTGGCGTTGGAGCCAAGCTAGTCGGACTTGGTATCGAGCACCTTGGCTTCAGTGTGAAGTGCTCCTCTGGCAACATGTTTCTCGGCACTGTTTAACGTCTCTGGTACTGAGAAAGAAACACAAGAAACATGGTCCGAGAGGGGACGTGTCCTGGAACCAGGAAAGGACAAGCAAGCAGAGTGTGACCCCTGTCAGGCCACTCCCGCTCCACTTGCAGCACCCTGTTTGCAGGTGCCATTGAGTCTGGTGCGGGACCATCCACCGACAGTGGGGGAATATTGTGGTGCCAGTGGGATTAAGGTGCCGTCCACGTTGGAGGCCTTTGTGTCGTCCAAGGACCTGATGACACTCCAGGTTCTGCTGACCCTGATGGGGCAACTACCATTGCCGACGAGAGCATCGAGCAGAAGGGAACAGGTTACCGAGAGCTGCTGTCCAGCACTGGGTCTTCTGGTACCGATCAGGGAAAACCGGTCCTACCGTCATCGGTGGAGACTTCTTGGACCCTCAGCAGCAGCTGGCAGAAGCAGGGGTACCGGCCCCCACTCCATGGTCTCCTCAAGATGACTCATCCTCTGAGTTGGAGGTGGAGCCCTGCACACAAACAAGAGGCCGTCACTAGTACTTAACTTACATCCCACTGGTTCTCAGCACGGGTGCCACCCCAGCACCTGGCAGGTCCAATGGCCATTTTGGAATCTGTGGGGTTTTTCCCCCAGTACCAGGACTGCCTTCCAGCTGTTCATACTCAGTGGTGTCCAAGAGAAGGACTCCCACGCCATCCAGCACCTCACCCAGACTCTGGTATCGAGCTCAGTACCAACACTCAGGATTTAGGCCTGTGTGCTGTGATTGGTACAGAAGAGGAGGAGGAAGACCCCCCACCAGTACGCGCCTCTTCCTCCTCCCCAGACAAAGCTGTCTTGGGACCGAACAGCTTGGTGTCACAGGACAACTTTAGAGGTCACAGGAACTATTGAAAATTGTGGCTTCTAACCTGGGGCTAGAGGTGAAGGTTCTTAAAGAGTCCTCACATAGCCTCATTGACATTTTGGCTGCCGCGGGCCCATCAAAAGTGGCCCTACCTCTCAATTACGTCATTCCGGGTCCAGTCAGGTCACTATGGCAGACCCCATCCTCTCTGCCTCCCACCTCAAAGAGAGCAGGGAAGAGGTACTACATTCCTGCCAAGGGATATGAACACCTGAATCCCCACCCTCTTCCTGGGTCCCTTGTGGTCACAGTGGCCAAAGAGAGACAGACAAGGGCAGGTAGGCACAACCCCCAAGCAAAAGGACTTTAAAAAGCTAGATCTGTTCGGTAGAAAGATTTATTCTATTGGTGGCTAGCAGGTTTGCATCTCCAACCAGCAGGGCTTGCTTGGGGAAGTATGATTATAACATTTGGGATTCCATGGCAAAGTTTAAGGACTCGTTGCCACAGGACTCCAAGCAAAAGTTCTCTGCTGTTATGGAGGAAGGGAAGACCATAGCCAGGGCCTCCTTCCAAGCAGCCCTAGTCGCAGCTGATGTGGCAGCCAGAACGATGGCTTCGGCTGAGGTAATGAGGAGGTGCTCCTGCTTCCAGTCTTCAGGGCTGCCACCTGAGCAGTCCATCCAAGATTTTTCCTTTGAGGGAACTTCCCTCTTCTCTGAGCAGACGGTCTCAAAACTCCATGGTCCAAAAGATTCCAGGCCTACCCTCAGCTCCCTGGGCCTCTACTCCCAGCACCTTCAAGGAAGCATTTCAGACCTCAACAGCCGACCCGCTTCTCAACTCTGCTGCCTTGCCAGGACCCATTTCAAAACGGAGCAGGGGTTACAAGCACAGGCAACTGCCCCCCTGCACCTCATCCTCACTACCATATTCACAGATACCCGGGAGGCCCCAAACAGAACTTTTGAAGGGGCACCCGAGGGCGTTATATCAGTTCCCTTACCAGATCTTGCCCCCTTTTTGTTTTCAGACCAACTCTCCCACTTCAGCCTGTCATGGTCCCTCATCTCAGACCACTGGGTACTGAGTACAGTGGAGGAAGGTTACACCCTTCAGTTTTCTTCCACCCCTCCCTTACACCATTCTCCCCCATCCCTGTCCCTCTTACGAACAACTTCTAGTCCAGGAGGTTCTAGTCCTATTCCTGCAGGTAGAGGCTGTGGAGGAGGTGCCTCAGAATTTGAGAGGGAAAGGGATTTACTCCCACTGTTTCCTAATACCAAAAGCCAAAGGGGGTGGGGTTGGGGGGGAAGCTTCGACCCATCCTAGACATGCGTCGCCTCAACAGTTATCTCAAGAAACTGAGGTTCCACGTGGTCTCCCTGGTCTCTATTATTCCCTCCCTGGTTCCAGTAGACTGGTATGCCACCCTCAACTTGAAAGATGCCTATTTCCACATCTCCATCTTCCGGGGCCACAGAAGATTCCTCAAATTTATTGTAAACCAGACGTATTGCCAGTTCACCATCCTCCCCTTTGGCCTGTTGGTAGCCCCTTGGGTTTTCAAAAAATGCATGCCAGTGATGGCGACCTTCCTCAGAAGCCACAGCGTTCAAGTCTATCCTTACCTTGATGACTGGCTGTGACCAAGGGCTGGTCCGAGGCTCAGGTGAAAGCTAGCATCAGCCTGGTCCAGCCACTTTCCGTGCCCTGGGCCTATTGATAAATGAGCAAAAGTCGAATCGCATCCCCTCCAGAGGATAGAGGTTATTGGAATGGTGCTCGATTCTACCTGGGCCAGAGCCTTCCTCCCAGAGTCTCGGTTCTAAACAATGTCGGCTTTGATATCCAAGGTCAAGGCCCACCTGGTCACAACAGTCCATTTTTGCCTCAAACTTTTGGGTCACATGGCTGCGTGCATTTATGTGGTATGGCACACAAGACTACATCTCAGGCCCCTTCAAGCTTGGCTGGCTTATGTGTAGTCACTGAACCATCACCACTTGGAATGGGTGCTTACAATCCCCATCCTGGTCCTTGTCTCTCTCGACTGGTGGAGAGATCTCCGTTCAGTATGTGCAGGCGTTAACTTTGTTACCCCCCAATCTTCCATATCCCTAATTTCAGATGCATCCTGTTTGGGCGGAGCTCACCTCAAGCACCTCAGGAACTGTGGTCCCAGGAAGAGCTCTCCTTGCACATAAACGTCAGCTAGCTCAGAGCTGTCTGCTTAATTTGCCAAGTGTTCCTACCCCAGATCACGGGCAAAGTTGTACGAGTGCTCACGGACAACGTGGCAGCCATGTTTTACATCAACAGACAGGAAGGAGTGTGCTCGTCTACCCTGTGTCAAGAGGCCATTCGCCTGTGGGACTTCTGCATGAAACACTCCTTCCACCTTGAAGCTTCCCATCTTCCGCGAGCCTGGAACGCTCTGGCAGATCACCTCAGCAGATATTTCTCTTCTCACCATGAGTAATCTGTTCACTCAGAGGAGACCAGATCCATCTTCCAGAGATGGGGATCTCCCCTTTAGACCTGTTCACAACCAAACGGAACAGGAAATGCCATCAGTTTTGCTCACTGCAGTCACAGCCCTGGCTGTATCTCAGATGCCTTCCTATTTCCATGGACAGAACTCCTGTTCTATGTGTGTTCTCACATTCTTCTGGTGCACAGGGTCCTTCTGAAAGACAAGCAAGACCAAGCAAGGGTCATCCTTATAGCCCTAGCATGGCCGTGACAGCACTGCTTTGACACATTGCTGGATCTGTCAGTAGCACCCCTGCTGCCACTCCTGACCCTCCCGGAATTGATCTTGCAAGATCCCATGTTTATTCCATTTGAACCTCAGGACTCTCCACCTGACCACATTAAATCTCCATGGTTGAACCCGGCGGAGCAGGCCTCTTCAGAACAAGTCCGTCAGGTCTTGCTAGTGTAGTAGGAAACTGTCTACTAGAGTGATTTATCTAGCCAAGAGAAAGCGTTTCTTGGTGTGGTCTTCCCAATGAGGATTCTTACCAATTCAGTCACCCTTCCAATCCGTGCTGGAATACTTGCTCCATCTGAAACACCAGGGCCTAGCCCTTTCATCTCTGAAAGTGCATCTGGTGGCTATCTCAGCTCTCCAGTGGTTGGTCTTCTCACACAAAATGTCCATCTGCTTCCTCAAGGAATTAGAGACTTTACCCTCAAATTTGCAAACCTATCCCACCATAGGACCTAAACCTGGTCCCGGCAAAACTCACGGGCTCTCCCTTTAAGCCGCTGGTATTGTGCCGTCAGTCGTATCTCTCCTGGAAGGTTGCCTTCCTGGTAGCAATTACGTTGGCCAGGAGGGTCTCAGAAATCAGGGCCCTTACTTTGAAACCCCCATATAAAGTGTTCTGTAAGGACATGGTTCAACTGCGCCCCACCCAGCATTCCTCCCAAAGGTGGTCTCGCAGTTTCATAGTAATCAGGCTATTTTCCTGCCAGTTTTCTTCCCAAAATTGCACAAGAGTTTAGAGGAGCGGCATCTCCGCACGCTGGATATTAGACACTCCCTGGCCTTCTACATTGAGAGGACCAAGCTGTTCCGTAAATCCATACTGCTCTTTGTGGCAGTAGCAGACAGGATGAAAGGCCTACTGCTTTTGGCCCAGGGAATTTCATCCTGGATCACTTCCTGAATTTGTATGTGCTATGAGCAGGCAGGTGGCCCACCTCCTGCCATCTTGACCGCTCATTCAAGAAGAGCTCGGGCTTCTTTAGCAGCATTTCTGGCCAAGGTCCCGATCCAAGACCTCTGCAGAGCAGCGACCTGATCATCGTTAAATACCTTTTCCTCCCAGTACACCATCACCCAGCAGGCAAGAGATGATGCCAAGTTTGGTAGAGTAGTGTTGCAATCCACGTGTCCATGAACTCTGAGCCCCCTCAGGTATCCCTTGGGAGTCATGTAACGTGGAATGGACATGAGCAAGCACTCGAAGAAGAAAAAAGTTACACTAACCTTTCCGTAACTGTTGTTCTTAGAGATGTGTTGCTCAAGTCCATTCCACGACCCACCCTCCTGCCCCTTCATCAGAGTTAGCTGGCAAAAAGGAACCGAGAGGGTGTGGGGCTGTCCGGGTCCTTATATGGGCGCCTGCGCATGGGGCCCTAGAGGTCGCTAGCGCTGATCTGACAGATATCACTGTGGCAGGAATCTCTGCTGACGGTGCACACTGTGCACGCACACCTAACGTGGAAGGGACATGAGCAAGACCGCTCAAAGAACAAGCGTTTTGGAAAGGTTAATAACCATTTTTTATTAGAAGCACTGGGGAGAAAATGGTTGTGGTGGCAAGGGTCTGGTCATATGTTTGTTTTCAACAGTTTCAGGTTTTTACACCAAAATCAATTGCAAACACCTGTAGTGTGTGTGTGTGGGGGTGTGTGTGCAGTATTTCTAAGGGCTACATTTGAGTGAAATGGGCTAATGGTGACTTCTTTTGCACTCCAGAATTTCACCCAGTATAATGCCCTTGAATTTTGAATATGTAGTATTTTAAATGCTGTTTTCATGGAGAAGCCCCACTTTACGGTTACAAACAAAGAGGGTGTTCAGCTATTAAAGGTTCACTGTCTGGTTAAATTATCCCCAGATTGTAGGATTGTGCTAATGTATTAGAACTAGAAAGTGAAATTGACAACAAACTGACTAGTTCCATTGGTGCCTACAGTAACTTCACTTCAATGGGAATAGTATCAGGCCCTAATCTATTTTGATTGTCCAAGACACAACAATGCATACATTTTTTTTTAAAGCAAAAACTGTGGAAAGAAATTTTAAAGTTCTTTTGTATTACTGTTATACTGGTAGGCTTTTCAAAAGCACTCAGTGCTGGGCAAACTCTACTCCCAGTGGGAGTTTTACCTGTGACAATACAGTAAATTTACACAGCATTTCAGAGCAAGTGGCAGTGAGCCTCCAAGCCCAGGTCGACAGACTTGAGCTAGGAGGACTGGTGCTAGTGCTCTAAAAATAGCTATATATCTACTGCTTTGAAGTTGTGGCTGGAGCTGAACTTTTGTCAGTTTGTAAAGTTTTGTTAGTAGCAGGGAAGGAAATTTTATTTTTCTTTAAATATATGATTTCTTGATGTATCAATATTTCTTTAATTACAGCAATGAATCTTCAACCACATAGAAAATAAACTGACAGCTCAGATTTCAAAACTTTATCAATTTGTTTTAATAGTGACAGAAAATGTCCTAGCCCTGGTCACACTGGCTCAAAATCTTCAGCTCATAATCGATCATCTGGGAAATCTGTGTCAGAGATGACAAAGCAGGAAGATACAGAAAATAAATCTCCTTGCAAAGAACTTCTATTATGTGATGCCAAAGACAAGAAACCTTCTAGGTATGTGTCTTTCAACTACCTTTGAAATATATTTTGTTTGGAGACTATGTGTGAAATGCAGCTTGTTACATACATACAGTACAGTGAATTATTAGTGAAATTCCCAGGAAGGTGTGGGGAGACACAAGGAAGCCATGTAGTTGTCTCTAAATTAAAGACTAGAATAAATAGTGTGTCATAATGTATACAGCCAGTGAATAATGCAGACCATAGGGAAAAATGAAGAGATACGTATATTCCTGAACAGGGAAATTATTGACTGTGTAGAGGTGAGGAATTTCACTGCGTTCTCCTTAAAAATAAATCACGTTTTTAAATGAAAAGTGCTTATTTAACTCACTAAGGTTTTGTATTAATTGTTTGGGCTGAAAGGAGCAAGGTGTGTTTAAGCTAGTTTTTAAAACAATCTAAATTTTGACTAGTGTTACAGAAAAGTTGCTATTGTCAGTATATGTGAAATTAAAATGTAAACATACCAGTGACTTCAGTGGGGCTTCATGTGGGTAAAGGAACCTACTCAAGTTAAACTCATTGCAGATTTGAAGCCTTATTTTGGTGGCTATTATCCTACACTAGAATGAGCCAGCCTTGCTTAATTCTGTGCGTCTTCACATTATCTCAAACATTCAGAACACCCAAATTATAAGTGGTGATAGTAGCAAATTAGATGAGATACAGTTCTCTGCCTAGGAATGTTAGTCAAATAGAGTAGATATCACAAAGTAATGTTTAGATTATTGAAGCTTACTGTTTAATTAAGAACCAATTCAATCCCCAGAAACTTGGACCTACTCAGTGATTTCTTTGATTAAAGAATCTGCAAATCTACTTTTTGATATAGATGTTTACGAATAAAAAAAATAACATAGCAGTAATTGAAAACTTCGAGTAGACGCAGCCATGTATTCCGTGTATTCCACTTAGGTGTGTGCACTCCCAGTGTAAATTTGTGTATCAGTTCTTGTAGAGGGGCAGCGCTCGCACCATGTGGCTGTAGCCGCTCCTCTGGCCTGTGGTCTTAACCTCACAACTAGTTTAGTTTTCTCTTGTTGTAAATAGTTAGTAGTATCCTGAGTGTTAGATTAGCAGTAGTTATGATCATTTAGATTTTCTCATTTTTTTTTTTCTTTCTAGATTTAGATTTTTCTTAAATGCCTTCATGGTGATTTAAACACTGTTCTTCGTGTGGGGGAGCAATTCCCAACTGTGGTCCCAACACATGGTTGCTCACTTTGTCTCAGTGAGGCCCACGTTAAAGAGCATTGTGAGATTGCAGATGAGTCAATTTCTAGAACAAAGTGGCTTGGGACCTTTGCCTGAAGCAGCACCTGCTTCGGTACTGAGGCCCTCATCAGGTTGGAGACTGTCGTGGGGTTCCACTTCACATTCTAGAGCAGGCACCTCTCTGAAGAAGCAGAGGAGCCATTCCCTGTCAACTATGCCAAGGAAAGGGTCGTTTTAAGACCAGTCGAGACTGCTCAAGGTCTTGGGGTGACTCTTTCACCTCCCCCAGGAAAACTGGACTGGCACAGAGTTAGTGCCACCACATGGGGATGGCCTGGATATGTCTATCCCTTCCTTGGTAGCAAGTATAGAGGTTAAAAGCCCTGTACCATTTACTCCGGTTTCAGCCCCTGGGCATCTCTTGAGTCCAGTACTGATGAGGGAGATGCCAGCACCAACTGTTTCCATGTCGGCAGGGTACCAGGCAGCTACAGACCTCCTCCACCTTGAGTCCTGACCTCTCCTTTGGTCCAGGACTTTGCCAGGGCTGCATCATCTGTAGTCCCATTGACTGAACGAGCTGCTGAACATTCAGGTTTCTTGGCGCAATACCCCAGTGTTCTTTCTCCACAGGCTGTGGAAGTAGGGCCCGTACAAATCTCCTCAGCACCACTGCATTCAGCACCACAGATATTACCATGACAACTTTCACTATGGCTTTCAACAGAGGCAGCAGTATCATCCCTATCACACATTTGTCCAGCCTTTCCCTCCTCCGAGGCAATGGGACTACTCCAGAAAGAGGGATAGGTCCTACAGGAGAAAGCAGTCGGGCTCTGGGTTCAGCCAGTTCTCTTCTGATCTTCCCCAAGCAGCCGTTTTGACCGCTTGTTTCAAAGCACTGTTCCAGTTGTTGCTCCTCCCTCCTCATCTCCCTCCTTTGGGGCAGGCTGGCCCACTTTCACAATGCTTGGGACTTGATTGCCACCAACAGCTGGGTCCTAAGCACCATCATTTCAGGTTATGCCATCCAGTTCCTTTCCATCTCTCCTCCCCACCCTCCCTCCCTGTCCCTCTTCAGGGACCGTTTTCATGAGATATTGCTCCTGAAGCAGGTCTGCTGGCTTTGGGAGCAGTGGAGGAAGTTCCTCTAGAACACCGAGATCTTGATTTGTGCTCCCAGTACTTTCTTGTACCCAAATCCAAGGCAGGGGTAAGACCCATCCTTGATCTTTGCAACCTCAACAAATATATCAGGTACATGAGATTCAAAATGGTCACTCTATGGACTGTTCTCCCTGCGTTGTCTCAGGACAAATGGTTTGTTGTTCTGAAACTTCAGGATGCCTACTTTTCATGTGGCAATTTTGCGGAGCCTCGAAGTTCCTTTGATTCATCGTGGCAGAGCACAGGGCATCTATTCAGCCTCTTTTCTGCCCCCTGGGTTTTTACCAAATGCATGGTTATTGTTAGGGTGTATGTCAGGAAGAAGGGAATTCACGTTTTCTCATATTTGGACAACTGGTTACTGATGGGTAGATCCAGAGAGGAAGTTCTTGCTCACATCAGCACCACGTTGCACTTGCTTGACTGTCTGGGTCTCCTCCTAAACACCAGGAAGTCAACTTGGCTCCCACTCAGAAAATCAGATTTACTGGGGCCCTGTTAGATTCCATGACATTGAAAGTGTTTCTGTCAACTGACCGTTTTCAGACAGTTCGCTACCTTTGCCTCAGTTTTCAGTCTCAGCCTTCCACAACAGTTCGGATGTGTCTGAGACTCTTCGGACACATTTCCGCTTGCACCCAGGTGGTCCAATATGCGAAGTTGCGCTTTTGCCCCCTTCAGATGCGTCTCAGGACCATTTACCATCCTGCTGTTTATGAATTGGAGCTTAAATTCATAACTTTGCTAGACACTGAAAATCATGGACTGAATAGAGACACTGGATTTATGGCTTAGTACAACAATCTGTAACCCCCTCCCAGTTGCTTTCCTCCTTATGACTTGGAAAAGTGTTAAACTGCCGCTCGCCTTGAATGGTCCCTTGAAATACGTTTTAACTACGTATACTAAACAATCTGTTCAGATCTTGTATTTAGCCGTGACACTTTGAGTTAGGCTATGTCTACGCTACGGACCTTACTATGGCACAGCTGTACTGCTGCAGCTGCACCACTGTAAGGTCTCCCGTGGAGCCACTCTATGGCAGTGGGAGACAACTCTTCTGCCGGCATAATTAAACCACCTCAAATGAGCCGTAGTATCTGTCGGTGGGAGAGCATTTCTGTCATAGCTGTCGACACTGGCACTTCTGTTCGTGAATCTTATGTCGGTCAGGGGTGTATTTTTCCATATCCCAACCAGCAAAAGTTTTAGCAACAACAGGGCTAGTGTAGACAAAGCCTTAGTTTCCCAGACCTGAAGAAGAGGTCTGTGTAAGCTCGAGAATGTGGCTCTCTCACCAACAGAAGCTGGTCTAATAAAAGGCATTACCTCACCCACTTCTGTATCTATAATATGTTGGCACTAACACAGCTACAACACTGCATATTTAGGGTACCTCAGATAACTCTTCTGGTTCAAGAATTGACACTTTTCCAGTCTGTGAAATCAGAAAACAAAATTACTTTATGGTGAGAGTATTGTGAAAGGAAATGAAATTGTAATGGAAATAATCAGTCAACTTTGTTGCAGGTACTAGGCATATAATCTTTAAACTTCCATGCAACGTTTGGATTACTGGAGTCAATAAAAGGTTAATCCATTTCCTGAAAATAGATACTGTAGATTTTCCGTAGAAAATAATAGGAAAAATGAAGTGATACTTTTATCAGTAATAGTCAAGATTTTTTATAATCCCAAATATGATTCTTCACGATCAACACTGCTGCCTAAAAGAGTACCTCTGTGAAATTTCTGTTTAAACTGAAATTGCGTTTGTGAAATACAGGACAAAGCAAAGAAAAATTACCATAGGGCCTCTTATTTTGATCAACAGTATGCCAACAGAAAATGGAAGAGAATTATATATGTGGACAGCACATTCAAATTCTGTTATTGACTCTGTTTTTTAATAAGTGAAAAATATATCATAACTCAAACACCTTGAAACATACAGAGTACAAAAATTAAGATAAAAGATAAGAAAAGAAAAAAATAGATCCCAGCTATTTTTAGCTAGTATAATAAAAGGTAAATTAAGTATCTGGTTATAATTCCAGGTCTTTAAAGATTTTCCTTATAAAATGTAGGCAGCAAGTACAATATTGATAATACATAAAGGTGTTCTTAATTTTATAAGAAGCAATTATGGCCTGATGCAAGTCTTTCAGAAATCAGTGGCAAGACTTTGACTTCAGTGGGAGTTGGATCAAGCCCTTAATGAGCATGATACAGTAACACTAATTAATTGCAAACAAACAAGAGTTCACTCTTAACCTATTAAAAGGATACAGTCATGTACAGAGGTAAAAGATAATTGCCTCAAACAGAATAGTCCCTGCCAAGATCTTCAAAAGTAGGAGTCTTAGATTTAGCCTTCTCAATTCATACATAGGTTCCTAAATCAGTGGCCTGATTTTCAAATGTGGTGAGTCCCCACTGAATGCCACAGGATTATTTTCCAGTTTAACAGAGGAAAGAGGGCCATTGTGCCCTAACTCTGAGTATACAACAGACTTTTATCAAGATACCTGTTAAAGGACTGTGTAAAGCTCAAAACAGTTTAGCACAAAGCTGAGGAGGTTTCCAAGCTCTCTGGCATCCTATTATATTGTTGTTGTTATATTATTTATTAAATGTTATCACAACTCTTAGTAGGAATAGATAAGGGTATAAAAATTACACTAGTAACTACTTATTTAAAATGTTAAATAGCAAACTAGACCCCAAATTCTCTCTTTTACATGTTTGGTAGGATGACTAACAGTCACTGTTTACGATCTAGCTACAGCTGATTGGACAGAATCTGTCCATGGAACATATAATTAGGGCTGTCAATCACAGTTAACTCAAGCAATTAACTCAAATCAAATTAACTCTATTAAAAAAATTAATTGTGATTCATTGCAATTTTAATCACACTGTAAACCAGTAATAGAATATCAATTTAAATTTATTATAAATATTTTTGGATGTTTTTCTACATTTTTAAATATATTGATTTCAATTACAACACAGAATACAAAGCGTATAGTGCTCACTTTATATTATTTTTATTACAAATATATGCACTGTAAAAAAGATAAACACAAGAAATAGTATTTTTCAATTCACCTCAGACAAGTACTGTAGTGCAATCTCTTTATCATGAAAGTGCAACTTACAAATGGAGATTTTTTTGTTTTTGTTACGTAACTGCACTCAAAACAATGTAAAACTTTAGCGCCTATAAGTCCACTCAGTCCTACTTCTTTTTCAGCTAATAGCTAAGACAAACAAGTTTGCTTACATTTACGGGAGATAATTCTGCCCACTTCTTATTTACAATGTCACTTGAAAGTGAGAACAGGCTTTCACATGGCACTGTTGTATTTGGAGTTGCAAGGTATTTACGTGCCAGATATACTCAACATTTGTATGCCCCTTCATGCTTCAACCACCATTCCCGAGGACATGCTTCCATGCTGATGACTGGTTCTGCTTGATAAAGATCCAAAGCAATGCAGACTGACACATGTTCATTTTCATCATCTGAATCAGATGCCACCAACAGAAAGCTGATTTTCTTTTTTGGTGGTTCAGGTTCTGTAGTTTCTGAATCAGAGTGCTGCTCTTTTAAGACTTCTGACAGCATGTTTCACACCTCCTTGCTCTAAGATTTGGGAAGGCACTTCAGATTCTTCAACCTTGGGTTGAGTGCTGTAGCTATCTTTAGAAATCTCATATTGGTATCTTCTTTGCATTTTGTCAAAACAGCAATGAAACTGTTCTTAAATCGAACATGTGCTGGGTCATCACCCAAGATTGCCATAACATGCAATATATGGCAGAATGCAGGTAAAACCACAGAGCAGGAGACACAACATTTTCCCCAAGGAGTTCAGTCACAAATTTCATTAACACATTTTTTTTTTCAACAAGCATCATCATACCTTGCAACGCCAGCTACAAATGTGCCATGCGAACACCCATTCTCACTTTCAGGTGACACTGTAAATAAGAAACGGACAGAATTCTCTCTCGTAAATGTAAACAAACCTATTTGTCTTAGCAATTGGCTGAACAAGAAGTAGGACTGAGTGGTCTTATAGGCTCTAAAATTTTACATTGTTTTGTTTTTGAATGCAGTTATGTAACAAAAACAAAAAAAATCTCCATTTATAAGTTGCACTTTCACAATAAAGAGATTGCACTACAGTACTTGTCTGAGGTGAACTGAAATATACTATTTATTTTGTTTAGAAATATTGCACTGTAGAAAAGATAATCAAAAATAAGAATATAAAGTGATCACTGTACACTTTGTATTCTGTGTTGTAATTGAAATCAATATATTTGAAAATGTGGAAAACATCCAAAAATATTTAAATGGTATTCTGTTATTGTTTAACAATGCAATTAAAACTGATTAATCGTGATTTTTTTAAATCTCTTGATTGTTATTAATTTTTTAATTGTTTGACAGCCCTACATATAATTTTTTAAAATATAGGATGGGAAGGGAGGGAGGAATGCCATGTTATTTTGGATTCCTTAATCTCTCTCCATTTTTCTTTCACATGAAGAAAGAATATTTACACAATATTATTAAATGACTAGATAGGGATATTAAAATTGCCATACTTGAACAGAAAAATTTGGCCATCTAATTCAATATTCCCACTTTCAAGAGTAGTTTAAACTTGATGCTTCAGGCAAAATTGAAGCTCCCTTCTCCTGCCACAATATAATTATGGCCAGAAATTAACCAAAAGTCTGTAGAATGTCCTTCTTCACACAGATTCACTGGACATTTTAGGAGAATCTTTGTAAAAAAATTAATCGGTGCTTGTAGAATTAAATTCAGTCAGAGCCTTTGAAAACATGAATAAATTGTCCAACACATTTATTTTATCGTTAGTTTATTTTAAATAAATAAAGTTGACTGTAATTTCACCCAGATCAGTCTATTTTTTCTCCAACATTCTTCCCATAAGATTTTTCGTACCTTTTTCCAGATCTTGCACCTTAGATCACCTAGTGCCCTCAGATTTTCCCAGACTGTTTCCATTAGAGATTTTCAGACTTTCTCTCTTTCCCTTTTTCCTTGACATCCATATTTTTAAAAAAATGTTAGAACATTCAGTTATTTTCATCTTTTAACATCTGCAATTTTTTTTCCCTTGGAACAACCTGGAATGATCAAGAGATTAAAACTGAAGATAGATAAATGTGTTGGCAGGATTGGATCCAAAAGCATATTTTAGGAAATTGAGCAATTATAATTTTAAGGTAGATTTATAGCACTTCCACATCTGCAAAGGAAACCTAACATAAGTAGTCAGCTATGGAAGTATTTACAATTAAGAAACATGAACACACAAATTTGAGAATTAAATAGAGCCAATTTACAAAATAAGTCTGATATTCTTTAACTGTAATGCATTTAACCAAACTGGATAAAGCCCACTATACGGATATTTCTACTAAAATGGCTTTCCGAGAAATAGTTAAAAGTTGGTATGTACTTTGTCACTATGAGGTTCCAGTGTTAACAACCATGGAGATAAATGGGGAAGTCATGTGTTTCTCAGAACTTTCATTTTGTGTGTACAGTCCGTGTACTGCCTCAGTTTATATTCATAAGGCATTCTCTGCACATAGTGTTAGAAACCAAATTTTTATATAAATAAAAGCTTGACACTACAGCAACTCTTTACATTTGTGCCAAAGCATGGAATTCCTGCTGTACATATTTGCATTGCGCTTCGCTATAATGCCTCTAGTTATTTTGTGCACTAATGTAGCATAAGGCATAGATTCTCTAGTCCCCTAAATTCACTTGTACCATTTTTTTTCAGTGTATCAAGTGCAACACTGCTGATGTCAGTGAAGTTGTGCCCATCTGCCTGGGTAGTCTAATTTAAGCCCAAAATATTTATATGTATTTTAAAAATAGCTTCTGAGGCCAGGCCTACACTACAAAGTTTTGTCAGCATAGTTATGTCAGTCAGGGATTGGGGGGCGGGGGGTAGGAGAAACCACACCTCCTAGCCAGTATAGCTCTGCTGGCAAAACCCCCAGTCTGTACACAGCTATGCCAATACTAGGGTGCTTCTGTCAGCATAGCTAGCGCCATTCAAGGAGGTTGAATTGTTATGCTAACAGAAAAACTCCTTTTATTAGCATAAGTTGCATTTACACAAGGGGGTTCTGCCAATATAGCTAAACCAATGAAGGTATACCAGGAAAGCATTTATTGTGTAGACAAGGCCTATGATAAGACAGAGGATTCCATCTGTTTGTCATTGAGCAACTTTCCTTTGCATTGGAGGTGGTGCAACACCTACCTAATAATTGCATTGCCTGCCAATTCTCTGTACCTATATTAATTTGAATGTTTTGCATTGTGGAATCTTAGGTCAGATTTAAAGCTTTGAACACAACAAACTTACATATGTGAGTTTTAGCTACATCCTTTTTGAGTCTCCATTTCAGTTTGGACAATAGGAACTCCATCAATGGGAGTATAGACCCTTTAAAACCTTTTGGTGCACTTTATGGTTATAGTACAGTGTTCTTTGTGTAAGTAACAGAGACTGTCATATAGTTAATAAGGGCATTTGTCATATTTAAAAGGTTTAATGTAAGTTAATAAAACCTGAACACCTTGTTTTCCCCAGAGGAGGACAGCAAGCTAAGGACTCTGCTAAGAAGGAAGAGTGTGAAGAAGAGGAGACAGAAAATGAGCTGTCAACTTTAAATGAAACTAGAGGTAACATAGAAGTATTTTTATCTCTGGCACTAAGATCTTCAATATAAAAGCTAAATTATTTGTGTGCTACTACTTTGTGATTCAGTTTATAGGTCAAATTCACTGTTGACATAAGGAGGCACAATTCCATTGACTTCAGTGAGTTGTGCCCTTTTATGCCAGCAGCATATTTGACACCTGTGTTTTTTGTCTTCTTGTGGTCAGGGAAGACTGTGCCTAGCACTTTATCACAGCTGTCAAAATGAGCTCTGAATTGAATACGGGCATACAAAGTCTCATTTTAAGATTATTTTTCTCCACTGAGTTTGCAAATAGCCGATTACCCATGCTGAGTTGTATAAGTGTAAAATATATCCACCAAAAAAATATACTCCACCAAAAAAATTACACTGAAAGAATATTAAGGATGCAAAGTGAAGCACTTCAGAATCAGGGTTCACCAAAGTTAAGGTTCCCCACACAGTCTCAAAGGGACCTAAGAGAAGGAAATGGGCACCTAATTCTCATTGGCTTTCAATTGAAGTTGGGCCCCAAATCCAGTTATGCCCCTTTGAAAATTCCAGTCATAGTCCTTACTTGCATGATTACTTAACATTATTTCATATCTCATCCAATTGGTAGGTTGGACAGTGCACCAGGAATGAGGCAGCTGTTCATTTTTTATTTCTGTTCTCATTGTTCAGAGTGTGTACATGAAATAAGGCAGTGTTTTTTGGACACCGCCTCAGTTACTATACATCCCCCTCCATCGATTCTGACCTTGCACCAGCTTTACACTGGTACAATTCCATTTACTTCAGTAAAGTTACTGCTGATTTACACTGGTAGAAGTCAGAAAAGAAGTCATCCTATCCATTGAGGACCTAAATGTTAAATTACTTCAATAGATTTACTCTGGATTATACAGTAGCAATCGTACAAAACGGATTACAGGCCAAAAGAAGATAGGTATTGACTCCATGGGGGCTTTGGGGCTGGAGCACCCATGGGGGAAAAATGGTGGGTGCTAAGCACCCACTGACAGCCCCATATCAGCTCCCCCCAGCGCCTCCTGCCTGCCGTGGGCCCCGCAGATCAGCGCCACCCCCTTCATCCCTGTGCCTCCCACCCACCGGGATCAGCTGTTTTGTGGTGGGCAGGAGGTTCTAGAGGGGAGGGGAGAGAAGCAAGGAGGCAGAACTGGGCAGGAAGAGGTGGGACAGAGGTGGGGCCTTGGCAGAAGGGGTGGATTGGGGGTGGGGCCTGGGCAGAGCCAGGAGTCAAGCACCCCCTGGCACTTTGGAAAGTCAGCACCTTGGAAGACACAAATCTGCAGGACTACAGTCTCATTCACTCCACACCACAACTTTAGTCACTGTTTGCTGTCTAAACTGCTCGTTCTCAAATATCATGTGGAAAGAGGCAGTTAGTGTGAATTAGCAAGGGTCAGCCTTAGCTTATCAAATGAAAGGGTGTCTTTTCCATCAGCTTAAAGAAATAAAGACAATGTCTGCTCCATCATAAAAAACTGAGATGCTCTTAAAAAAAAATACTGATTTCTGAAATATTTTCATAGTGTTGCGCTCTTAGAGGTGCAGTAAAGAACTCGCAGCTTAGGGGCGGGGGAGCCAAGTTGACATTAAGCCACTTTTGCACTTCAGGGCCCATGCATTAATGTAGACAGCCCTACGGATGTATCTAAATTATAGCAGCCCCACAGGGTTCCCCTCTGGGCTGCTGTATTGCCCAGAATCTCCACAGTGTTGATGCTGAAACCCTTCTCCTGACATGCATGCCCCTTTTGTATCCAGTGGCATGCCTCCTGCCCCAGAGCTTGCAATTGGAGTCCTTGGACAGGCAGCCTTATGGCAGTCTGCCATAATACCTGTGTGGAGGAATCCTCCCGTGGCCAGAGCTAGGGATTTTAGAGTGGTGTGAAGGCTCTGGAGCAGCAATGAGGATCTTGCCAATAATGTATTTGCATTTGCAGCACCATGCTAATTAATGCTTAAATCCCAAATCAAGATCTTAAATAAAGGTGGTTTGGTAATTAATTATTGCTAGACTAATTGGCAGAGCACAAGACAGAACCCATATTACTGATCTTTTTCTGAGTCCTTGGTTAATTTCAACAAAGTGAAACAAAGGGGCTTGACAGGGTCTGAATTTATTTTCTAACTAACTAAGACTCTTCAAAAAATGTCATTAAATGTGTTAGTGGCCAAGGACTGAATTTTAAACCACAGAAATTACATCACTGCTTCATGATAACTACTTTTCACCTATGCTTATTTCTTGCTATTACTGTTTGTTGGACTGAAACTCATTTACTTACATGTTCATATTTTCAAAAGTGTAGCTCCTTTGTTGTTGGGGTTTTGTTCTGGCCTGAGCCCAGAAGTCTGCACAGCAATGAAACAGCCCTGCAGCCTGAGACCCTGCAAGTGCAAGTCAGCTGGCACAGACCAGACCTGGGGTTTTGTTTGCTGGATAGACATAGCCTGAGGATTCCACTGCTAGAGCTGTGTGGAGGGTGTAAGTTCTGTTTTGCAAAAGGATTCTGAGATTTCACAATTTGGCTTCATTCTGAAGTGGTGCGAACACAAAAATTTTAAAAGTAGCTGTGAAGGAAAATTGGGGGGGGAGTAATTTAAGGTCATGCTATATGTTTTGTTTTAATTTTGACTTTTTTATTATATATATAATATAAATTAATCATTCAAAGTGGAAAGTCCGTTTAAAAAATGGAAACATTTTGTTCCGGAAATGTTGAAATGGGACATTTTTACATTGAACTTTTTTTTCTGTTTTTTTTTTCCCTAAAGAAAATGCCAACAAAATCTACCTGAGTTTGCAAAGTACTTCATTTTTGACAGAACTGCATGTTCCAGTGGAATATGGTTCTGTGGAAGTTTCTATGACCAGCTCTACTTACCACTTTGGATAATTTTCTATAGAGGATTCTGCAGAATTAGATTTGTAAAGTGAAGACACGATTACTTAACCTCTATATTTAATTACTTAATCTATTCTTCACCTTCTTCTTTTATTTGTATGATGATGTGGCATTATTTACTAAAAAATGCCCAGATAGGGAGTAGGTATCTGTGTGTTATAACGACACTTCTCGATGGAGTAACAGGGGTATGTGAGTTTGTGCTGACCTAGAAACTGAAATCTCAACCTATAATAAAACTAGAGCCCCAATCTCCAGAATCTGATATTTCTTTTTATTAACAAAATTATGTTTCAAACCCTCATGGTTGTAGAGCGAACCAGAGTGTAAACTGACCGAATGCCATCTGCCTGCTTCTGCAGAAATCCTGAAACAGTAGCTCTGAGAGGTGTGACCTACACCGCTCTTCTCAACCAGAGCCCGGTGGACTCTGCAGTTCTCTGGCTGTGTAATCTGGCATTTTCCCAAACTGCTGTGGAATTCACCATTTTGCTGCAGCCAGGCACCCAGCGTGTTGTTTACTTTCTCTACTCTGCCATGATGACACCTGCCTACAGCAGCCTGTATTCTCCAGCTTTCCCCACAAGAGGCAGTTAATTTGATTGCAGCACATGCTCCCTGCACTGTTCCATGGAGCTAGTCAGCAGGGGGCTGAGAAACAAGAACTGGAATCCAAGGAATGGAGGGGACAGAAGTGTAGGCTAGCTAGCTAGGTGACCCAGAGAACAATGCAACAGCTGAGACTAGATGAGTTTGTCCTCTACACATTCTGTACGTTCACCACTTGTTCTAGATTTTCATCTCTCTCATCCTACTTTTGATGATTCTTAGTCACTCAGTTGGAGGACTGGTTACCAAATCACCTGGCAAGAGTTTGTGACTGAATCTTCCTTTTCCCCAAATTTCTCAGCTTTGAACAATTCCCTTACAAGGCAAGTTTGTCATAATATTTCTTACCAACTTAAAATAAAAGCTAGTAAAAACACTGCATAAAAGCAGAATGTGTATACTGTGGATACAGGGCTCAAAATAGATGTCTTATTGACCACTAGATTACAGACAGCTAGAGATACTGGGCGTAATTCAGAGGTGAGTCTGCCTAAGGAACACTAGAGGGAATGTAAATTTGAGTCTACACCCTCAAAGTGCATGTTACAGCACTTTAGACTCCCTTAGGTTTAGGGCTTCTCTTCATGGTAAATGGAACCAAAATAACTACATTGGTTGCAATTCACACCTTCAGTTAGGTTGGTTCCAACACTGTGTAGACAAATTCTACCTTACCTGGATTTACACTGACTAGTATGTAATTTACACTTACTGTCACTTATAAGTGTGGCCCACAGAGTCTGAGTGCAAGGGGAATCCAAGCTAGTTTATTTTATATGCCAAGGGATTTGGGGAAAAGTCTGTAGCAATCAGGCCATCTTCAGCCTCCGTGGTGTGTGAGGTACATCTTAAATTCAAACACTGATAAGGGAATTTGAATATAAGAGAAATAAAACAGCAGCAAATCTATGGGCCACTCCCAGTAAAACTCAACCTCTAACAAAACAAACTTTTCATTTGTGTTGTTTTTCTCTGCCTGCATTAAACTATAAACTTTGCAAGGAAAGGATCTAGTTTTCTAAGGATTTGTAAAGAGCTATAATACATGTGTACACACACACACACATACAAACACACAAAACTACATTAAAAACCTTAAGGTTGCAATGTCAGCCATTGTCCCAGCGTCTGGGTTAGGAGAGGCAATGCACTGTGGCAGTCACACTGCTGTGGTACATCAAGGGAAATGAAGTCCAGCAGGGGAGCCCAGCCCAGAGAGAATAGGAACAGGAAGCACCTGAACCACAACTCCCATGAGGCACAGTGTCAGCATTTTAAAATCAATCATTAGTTTTCACTTGTTCACTTTTTCAACACACAAGAAAAAATTCATGGAAAACAGGCATTTTTCATGAAAAAATTAATAGTGTTGAACATTTTCTATCCACTGTTCCTGACAGAAATTTGGGTTTTCAATCAGCTCTACTGCTCAGTATAGAGGAAATGTTTGGAGATTTTGGCAGCAAGCATCTATGAGCTTCACTGAGCTTGTGCAAATGGCAATTTTCAGAGTCTTACCACTCTGTAAAATGGGGGTGTGTTTTCATGGAGACCACAAAAGGCACCTAACTTTAGCACTCTCCCCCTACCAAATCTCAGGTTCCAGCTCCAAAGCCTGGGGGCACTACAGTGCTGGGAAGAATGGTTGGGGGGAGGGGATTAGCATTAGCAAAACTACCTTTTTCCCCTGTCCTCTGTTTTAGGAACAGCTGAACTGTTTCTGCTGAAACTTTCTGAAACAGCAGACTTTCAGCATAGAAAAAATTCAGCTGGAACAGTTAAAGTTATAAGCTACTGAAAACAGGCTTTTAATGGGAAGTTTTAGGCAACCTTAATTATCAATGTTGATCTCGCTCTCTTGTTCAGTACAGGTGGTGGTACTGGGAACTCAGCTTTGGAATACTGGAAGAGTCTTAGTTTTGGAGCATGAGTCGATAGAGAATAGTGTAACAACAATGTGAATAACAGAAATATCAGTCAGGAAAGGTGAAAATAGGCTGGAGAGACGATGAAAGATTGCACAGTGTAAGGGAGAATAGTATGCAGAGTGGTAAAGACAAGTGATTACAAAACAGTGTTTAGAGAGGAGGACTGGCGGTATAGTTCACTGTGTGCTACCTTCATTCAAAAAATAATTCTAAATTAGTTTTCCTCAGCAATTGGGAAGTGTTTGGTACCTGAGTTTTTAGCAAGTTTGTTCCCTCTAAAAAATGAAAAGGAGGACTTGTGGCACCTGAGAGACTAACCAATTTATTTGAGCATGAGCTTTCGTGAGCTACAGCTCACTTCATCGGATGCATACCGTGGAAACTGCAGCAGACTTTATATACACACAGAGAATATGAAACAATACCTCCTCCCACCCCACTGTCCTGCTGGTAATAGCTTATCTAAAGTGATCATCAAGTTGGGCCATTTCCAGCACAAATCCAGGTTTTCTCACCCTCCACCCCCCCACACAAATTCACTCTCCTGCTGGTGATAGCCCATCCAAAGTGACAACTCTCTACACAATGTGCATGATGATCAAGTTGGGCCATTTCCTGCACAAATCCAGGTTCTCTCACCCCCTCACCCCCCTCCCAAAAACCACACACACAAACTCACTATCCTGCTGGTAATAGCTCATCCAAAGTGACCACTCTCCCTACAATGTGCATGATAATCAAGGTGGGCCATTTCCAGCACAAATCCAGGTTTTCTCACCCCCCCACCCCCATACACACACAAACTCACTCTCCTGCTGGTAATAGCTCATCCAAACTGACCACTCTCCAAGTTTAAATCCAAGTTAAACCAGAACATCTGGGGGGGGGGGGTAGGAAAAAACAAAAGGAAATAGGCTACCTTGCACAATGACTTAGCCACTCCCAGTCTCTATTTAAGCCTAAATTAATAGTATCCAATTTGCAAATGAATTCCAATTCAGCAGTTTCTCGCTGGAGTCTGGATTTGAAGTTTTTTTGTTTTAAGATAGCGACCTTCATGTCTGTGATTGCGTGACCAGAGAGATTGAAGTGTTCTCCGACTGGTTTATGAATGTTATAATTCTTGACGTCTGATTTGTGTCCATTTATTCTTTTACGTAGAGACTGTCCAGTTTGACCAATGTAAATGGCAGAGGGGCATTGCTGGCACATGATGGCATATATCACATTGGTGGATGTGCAGGTGAACGAGCCTCTGATAGTGTGGCTGATGTTATTAGGCCCTGTGATGGTGTCCCCTGAATAGATATGTGGGCACAATTGGCAACGGGCTTTGTTGCAAGGATAAGTTCCTGGGTTAGTGGTTCTGTTGTGTGGTATGTGGTTGTTGGTGAGTATTTGCTTCAGGTTGTGGGGCTGTCTGTAGGCAAGGACTGGCCTGTCTCCCAAGACTTGTGAGAGTGTTGGGTCATCCTTTAGGATAGGTTGTAGATCCTTAATAATGCGTTGGAGGGGTTTTAGTTGGGGGCTGAAGGTGATGGCTAGTGGCGTTCTGTTATTTTCTTTGTTAGGCCTGTCCTGTAGTAGGTAACTTCTGGGAACTCTTCTGGCTCTATCAATCTGTTTCTTTACTTCTGCAGGTGGGTATTGTAGTTGTAAGAAAGCTTGACAGAGATCTTGTAGGTGTTTGTCTCTGTCTGAGGGGTTGGAGCAAATGCGCTTGTATCGCAGAGCTTGGCTGTAGACGATGGATCGTGTGGTGTGGTCAGGGTGAAAGCTGGAGGCATGCAGGTAGGAATAGCGGTCAGTAGGTTTCCGGTATAGGGTGGTGTTTATGTGGCCATTGTTTATTAGCACTGTAGTGTCCAGGAAGTGGATCTCTTGTGTGGACTGGACCAGGCTGAGGTTGGTGGTGGGATGGAAATTGTTGAAATCATGGTGGAATTCCTCAAGGGCTTCTTTTCCATGGGTCCAGATGATGAAGATGTCATCAATATAGCGCAAGTAGAGTAGGGGCTTTAGGGGACGAGAGCTGAGGAAGCGTTGTTCTAAGTCAGCCATAAAAATGTTGGCATACTGTGGGGCCATGTGGGTACCCATAGCAGTGCCGCTGATCTGAAGGTATACATTGTCCCCAAATGTAAAATAGTTATGGGTAAGGACAAAGTTCAGCCACCAGGTTAGCCGTGACATTATTGGGGATAGTGTTCTTGACGGCTTGTAGTCCATCTTTGTGTGGAATGTTGGTGTAGAGGGCTTCTACATCCATAGTGGCCAGGATGGTGTTATCAGGAAGATCACCGATGGATTGAAGTTTCCTCAGGAAGTCAGTGGTGTCTCGAAGGTAGCTGGGAGTGCTGGTAGCGTAGGGCCTGAGGAGGGAGTCTACATAGCCAGACAATGCCTGAGATGATGGGGCGCCCAGGATTTCCAGGTTTATGGATCTTGGGTAGTAGATAGAATATCCCAGGTCAGGGTTCCAGGGGTGTGTCTGTGCGGATTTGATCTTGTGCTTTTTCGGGAAGTTTCTTGAGCAAGTGCTGTAGTTGCTTTTGGTAACTCTCAGTGGGATCATAGGGTAATGGCTTGTAGAAAGTGGTGTTGGAGAGCTGCCAAGCAGCCTCTTGTTCATATTCCGACCTATTCATGATGACAACAGCACCTCCTTTGTCAGCCTTTTTGATTATGTCAGAGTTGTTTCTGAGGCTGTGGATGGCATTGCGTTCCGCATGGCTGAGGTTATGGGGCAAGTGATGCTGCTTTTCCACAATTTCAGCCCGTGCATGTCGGCAGAAGCACTCTATGTAGAAGTCCAGTCTGTTGTTTCGACCTTCAGGAGGAGTCCACCTAGAATCCCTCTTTCTGTAGTGTTGGTAGGGAGACCTCTGTGGATTAGTATGTTGTTCAGAGGTATTTTGGAAATATTCCTTGAGTCGGAGACGTCGAAAATAGGATTCTAGGTCACCACAGAACTGTATCATGTTCGTGGGAGTGGAGGGGCAGAAGGAGAGGCCCCGAGATAGAACAGCTGCTTCTGCTGGGCTGAGAGTATAGTTGGATAGGTTAACAATATTGCTAGGTGGGTTGAGGGAACCATTGCTGTGGCCCCTTGTAGCATGTAGTAGTTTAGAAAGTTTAGTGTCCTTTTTCTTTTGTAGAGAAGCAAAGTGTGTTCCCTCTGTGTTTCCAAGTAGAATGCAGATCTGGTTGAAATGAACACTGGTATCTTGATTTCAATTTAAGAATACCATCATTTGAGGCCTGCTCTCCACTCTCTCCTCCCACCCCAGGTGCAGACACACATTAATAATTGCTATACTTCTCCAGATATCACAGCATTCTGCAGCTCTGGCTAGCCTCAAAGCTGGGTTGCCTTTGAGGGAGCAAGTACTGAACTGTCCTGGTTTGAGTTATGGATGTTTAATGGAAAATGGACATGAAAAACAAACCTCCAAATGGAGGAATTAGATATGTTTTCCAAATGAAGTATATAACTAAAGAGCAGAACTGCAGGGCCTTTGCAGATATTTATTTTTCTATGAAAAACACTGAGAATAGCTGAAAATTTTTTCTTACTTAAGAGACATAAATGTGGTGTGTCATGGAAATAATAAGCCTGATTCACCAGTGCAATTTTATACCAATGCAGATCTGATTTTAATGAAATTACACCAGTATAAAACTGGAGTAACTAAGGCCTGGTCTACACATGCAGATTTGCACCAGCATAATTATTTTGGTTTGGGGTATGATTTTTTTTAAACAAAAATAGTTATACTGATGCAACCCTAGTGTGGATGCAGCTGTATCAGTATAAAGGTGTTGTATAGCAGTATAGTTTGTTCCCCCTTCCCATACAGTAATAGCTATATCAGTACAGAGCATCTTTATGCTGATATAAATGTGTCCACCCTAGGGAGATGGCAGCACTTTACACCAGTACAGGTAAAGCAGAACCATTTTTTGTGTGGAGGTACATGTGTCAATAATGATGAGGATGTTTTATCATGACTGATCTTGTTGTTCATTGAGGGATTTAATGCTTATTTGTATTTTTTTTTATAGACATAGAAGAACTCAGCAGCCAGAAGCCTCTTCCTCAGCCAGTTTTCGTGTCTTCCAAGTTCCAAATCCCATGCCTACCCTTGCGTTGGGAACAGCAGAGCAAGCTCCTTCCAAGCGTGGCTGGAATCCCTGCCAGTAAAGTTTCCAAATGGAGTACAGATGAGGTAGGTTTACTTTAGAAGGGCTCGTAGATTCAGATCACAGCCACAGCATTCTGCTTCTCTTGGTACCAGCTCCTTCAGTGTAAAGTGCACATTAGTGGGATGCTTCCACTGATTGTGTCTATTCACTGTAGAGCTATCAGAGCCCTAACTTCACTTCATAACAGGTAAATAAAGAGGCAATACTGAAGATAGCTCCTTTATGTACAAATCTATCTCTGACAGGTGAAAAATGTTTGTCTTCACTATTTATCTGCATTTGGGCAAGAGTGTTGGGGGAGAGCCTAGGTTTTTAAAAAACTTGTTGGTATGATTTGGTGGCAGGTTTCTGAATTCATACGGAGTTTACCAGGATGTGAAGAACATGGCAAGGTGTTCAAAGACGAGGTGAGTATGATAAATAAAAAGTTTGAAACGTGTTACATTTCCTATTTCCCTGCAATCTGTAATGGGCTTGCATTCTGCACTGATAGGGTACGGTTTTTACCTACAGGGTAATTATACACTTAACTTCTGTTACATTCTGTCACAGATTCCCAGGCCAAAAGGGACCATTGTGATCATCTAGTCTGACCTCTTGTATAGCAGAGGCCACAGAACTGCCCCAAAGTAGAAAAACACCCAGTCTTGATTTAAAAATGGCCAGTGATAGAGAATCCACCACAACCCTTGGTGATTGTTCCAACTCTTCCTCAGGCCAGACTTCCATGGTGATCCATGGGAATTTTGCTCTGAGTGCAGACTTCAGGATTTGGAGGTAAACTTTTTTAAAGCACTTAAGAACATTTTCAAATGTCACTTAAGTGCCTACGTGGCATATGGAAATGAGACTTAGTGTTTTTGAAAAAATTGCTCTTGGTCTCTAGGAAGAGTTTTGTTAAGAAACAGAAAAGGAAACTGTTGAAAAATAAACTTAACTTCAAATTTAAAAAATAAATGTAAATGAATGAATCAAAGTGTGCTCACCTGTACAGCAGTACATCTTTGAGGTCAGTGTGAAATAAGTATTGGGTTACATGGTTTTGCATGTCATTGAATGGGCAGTAAAATATATAAAAGATAAGACTTGGAGCTTGATTTTCAGCAAAGCCTTGATGAGGTCTCCCTTTTTTTATCCTATTCTATAGTTGTGGCTGCGAATAGTTGTGGTTGTAATTTAAGTCACCTAGACAGAGCTGTGACAGAAACAGAACAGCTCTGTAATAAGTCATGTATATTATATGGGACCTGGTTGTTGGGATGTTTACTGTATGCATGTTAATTTAGTTGATTGGAGAGGGAGGAAGCAGCAGACAAAACAATGGCTCAAGTTAAGCCACCTCTTGGTAAACATTTAAGGGTTGTTAAGAGGCAATGCCCAAACTAATAAGATTATACTTTTTGGTTCCAACCATCTCCTCCTTAGCAAACTGATTTTGAAAAGCAGAAGCAAACGCTAAGAACTGGCAAGAACAAAGGAGCTCTGGCTGGATGAAAAGGGACTCTCAAGCATAGGTAGTCATTCAGGGGCCCCAGACTGACACACATACCTAATATGGGTGTCTGAAGAAGTGAGGGCTGGCTTGCCTACCGTCAAGGGGATATGTGAAAGAGAGAGAGGTGCTCTTACCATTGGTCCATTGGGAGCACCACGGACTGTGCTTCGTGTGTGGGCATGTTTACTGAATCGGGGGGTAATGCCGACCCTTTGTGAATCCCACTAGGGCTTAGACATGATTTTAGGCAGCTCAATGGTGCCAGGACTGAGGCAGTTGTGTGCCTGGCCATGGCCAAAAGTTTAGGTACCTTGGGGACTTTACCAGTGGAAACCTAGACATCCAGGGAGTTTAGGTGGCAGCTGAGCAGGGGTTTTGAGGATCTAAATTTGGACTTAGGCACCTGATTCCCTTTGTTGTTTTAAAATTCTTTTTCTCTAAATGCTTTGGCCTGGATCCACAAAAATACTTAGGTAACTAAGTCCCATTTTGAGGCTCCACTGCAGTCCACAAAACTCCTGCTGAGCTGCTGCTGAAGCCTGTAGGCACCTCACTCAGAACCTGTTTTTGCAGTAAAATTTTCCTAGGCACCTGTGTGTCTGCCCCTGGGCATGCATGCTACTGCCTCCCTCTAGGGCTGGGCTTCCAGGTGCATATCTCCTGCCTAAGCTCACCCCACCCCTAGGATGTTTTGTGTGGAGTTAGGAGGCCTCTGAACACACCTACTGCATTGGGCCCCACACACAAAGGATTGCTTATCTTCCCCCCCAGGTCATGGGTATAGGCACCTATGTCTGTCTGAGGGGAAGGGGTTAGGACACACCACTCGTATCTGCATCTCTCACTGGCTGCTTTGCCTAGCATGCTGGCTTTATGGATCGAATTCAAAGGCGCCTAACTCAGGCTCTCAGAGTAACAGCCGTGTTAGTCTGTATTCGCAAAAAGAGAAGGAGTACTTGTGGCACCTTAGAGACTAACCAATTTATTTGAGCATGAGCTTTCGTGAGCTACAGCTCACTTCATCGGATGCATTCAGTGGAAAATACAATCTCCTCACTGTATTTTCCACTGAATGCATCCGATGAAGTGAGCTGTAGCTCACGAAAGCTCATGCTCAAATAAATTGATTAGTCTCTAAGGTGCTACAAGTACTCCTTCTCTTTTTGCGAACTCAGGCTCTGCGGATCTCAGTGTAGTTCCTCTGAGTTTTCTAGGCTCCTAGAAGTTGGGCTTGACAACGCTGAGCATCACAATGCCCAAGTCCCTTTGTAGATCTGGGCCTTTGTTCCTACTGTTAAAAAATATTTTGGTTTGTCATCTGACCGTTCACTATATTCAGCACTGGTCAGAGATGCCTGGAGGGAAGAATCACAGGTGCCAAACCCAGGTGGACCTGCTGGGTAGGCACAGTTGGTGCCCGGCCTAGACACGTGAGAATCGTGAAATTCTGACACCTTCAGGGGTGCTCTCTGAGAGACCAGAAAGGGTCTCTTGTCCTGCAGAGGTGCAGCTGGCTCTGTAACCATGACAAGTATGTCAGATAGTGCCACAGTGTCTTGATGGCTACGTGACCTAAAATTCACTCTGTTGTTTGCACCACAAACATAGACAGCTTGTGCCACCACATACTGGGGGGGCACAATCTAAAGGGGAGGACATGTGACTGCCCGATGTGTGTCCTCTGCCCAGCTCCCACTGCGCTCTCCCTGCCCTACATTATCTTGGGGGGGCGAGGGGGGAATGGGGGAGTTCTGTCCTTCTCCCACTGCACCTCTCCCCCTACCCCCACGGCACGTTCAGCTGTTCCTGGCAGCTAGCCCGGGCGGGGAGTAGGACTGCGTCGCTTTTCATGTGGCGGAAGCTGGCTGCTCTGGCTTGCTGACTCTGTGCAGAGCGGCAGTTGCACAAAGAGAGGCTAACTGGGGAGGCAGCAGCGGTGGTGGGCCACCCCAGGCCCCACTGCTGGGGATGGGCTGAGTGAGCTGGAAACATGCCGAGGCGGAGTAGGGGACTTTGATCAACTCAGCCCCTATTTCCAGCAGCCTGGCCCAGGCCAGGGGCAGCGTGCCACCAAACGCCCCAGCCAGGCTCTCTGACAGCCCCTGTGCTGCACAGAGCAGTGACTTTGAGAGACCGGTCTGACCCCTTCTGCTCCCCACCCAGACCTGGCTGACCGGGACAGAGGCCAAGCGTGCTGGGAGTCAGGCGCAGCGGAAGAAAGACAGAGGTCCTCTTCCCTCCCCCCGGCAGCCACACAGAAATCTGGGGGTGGGGGCTGTCACAAATATACAGGGAAGGGTAAACACCTTTAAAATCCTTCCTGCCCAGAGGAAAAACCCTTTCACCTGTAAAGGGTTAAGAAGCTAAGATAACCTCGCTGGCACCTGACCAAAATGACCAATGAGGAGACAAGATACTTTCAAAGCTGGAGGGGGGAGAAACAAAGGTTCTCTGTGTCTGTGTGATACTTTTGCCAGGAACAAAAAGGAAGGGAGTCTTAGAACTTAGTAAGTAATCTAGCTAGATATGCGTTAGATTCTGTTTTGTTTAAATGGCTGAGAAAATAAGCTGTGCTGAATGGAATGTATATTCCTGTTTTTGTGTCTTTTCGTAACTTAAGGTTTAGGCTAGAGGGATTCTCTATGTTTTGAATCTGATTACCCTGTAAGGTATTTACCATCCTGATTTTACAGAGGTGATTCTTTTACTTTTTCTTCTATTAAAATTCTTCTTTTAAGAACCTGATTGCTTTTTCATTGTTCTTAAGATCCAAGGGTTTGGGTCTGTGTTCACCTATGCAAACTGGTGAGGATTTTTATCAAGCCTTCCCCAGGAAAGGGGGTGTAGGGTTTGTGGAGGATTTTGGGGGGAAAGACATTTCCAAGCGGGCTCTTTTCTCTGTTATATATCTGTTAGACGCTTGGTGGTGGCAATAAAGTCCAAGGGCAAAAGGTAAAATAGTTTGTACCTTGGGGAAGTTTTAACCTAAGCTGGTAAAAATAAGCTTAGGGGGTTTTCATGCAGGTCCCCACATCTGTACCCTACAGTTCAGAGTGGGGAAGGAACCTTGATAAAAATCCTCACCAATTTGCATAGGTGAACACAGACCCAAACCCTTGGATCTTAAAAACACAAATATAATGCAAATGGTAAAGTTAAATAATGGATACTTTTCTTCCAAATATTGTAATGCTGTAAAAAACTTTATCCTTGTTTAAAGCTGATATATCTAAACTTTTAGCCTCTGGGACCAAGTCTGTTGTAATGGGAAAGGAAAGAGCAGCTGGAGAAAGGGGTCTTAGATTATTTGTCTGGGGTGGGAGTTAAATCGGGAACCTTTCTGTGGAGGTTTGAGTTAAGGAATAGTTGGGAGGTGGATTCAGATATGTGACTAGGCTGAAATCTAGATTCAGAGGACAGAATATTTTTCAAATAGAAACAGGAAATAGGGTCATTAACTTCGGATGTAAACCAAGGACACATTTGCATATAGGGATTTTGAACCAGAAATCCTCTGAATTTCGAATTCAAGCTTCCACTTACGGCAGTCTGAAATTTTAATTGGCTTACTGGGGATTTCAGTTCAAATTATCTTCAAATATTTAAAGTACCATAGCCTCAGACTTAATAGCTTTCTTTGTGTTTTTCACTCACGTTTTGTTTTAAAGCAAATTGATGGAGAAGCATTTCTACTAATGACCCAAGCAGACATAGTCAAGATAATGAGCATTAAACTGGGACCAGCCCTAAAAATCTTCAATTCCATTCTGATGTTCAAAGCTGCAGAGAAAAACTCACACAATGAACTTTGAGATGAATGGAAATTGTTTAGAAGCCAGTTTTCTCCACTGGAACTCATGTTTTATTCAAAGCACAAAGACTTGCTAGAATTGTCAAGTAAGAACTCTAAGAAAGGAAGAAAAATAAGTCAGCACTGGTGGACTATTTATACCCTTTGAGAGCCAGTACACCTGAACTCTTCTGGAATATGTTTGAGCTTTTAACAAGGTACTGTATAACAACTGCATCAGCTAGTCTTATTTGCCATACTTATGGCGCTAATTCTCTCATGAACTGTTAGTATTTCTAATTTTATCCAGGCATCAAGAAAACCTTCACTAATTATTTATCCTATTATTAAAATTAGGAAAATGTTAATATGATCTAAGAATTCCTGAGTTATATTTCACATATCCACTTTCCTTTTCAGTAGCCTTTACTTCCTATTATCAAAACAAAACTGATTAGCCAAAAATTAGGCTACCAGTAGACAGTTGAGACTGCTATGGCTAATGTTAATTTTGTACCATAGTTTAAAATGCAATGCTTATGCTGCATAAGTAACACTTTGCTACAGTGTATAACTTTACAGTTTATAAAATTGTTGACTTGCTAGTAACAAAAAACATTTGGGGTTGAAATGAGCTTTTTTGATAACTGAATGTTTTTACTTTTGCACGATACAAAAATGTTAAGTGAGTTTTTTCCACCAGCATCTTTAGTGTAACTTACCAAAAGACCACTAAAGAGATGGCTGCAAATGAAAAATAAAGCTTAACTTCCATAAAATACCTTTGGTCATGCGGCACCATGGCGCTCCCGTCTTTCTACATAGGGGAGCCCACTGTGTTATACAGTACATGAAGGAACATATATATATTGAGGCAAGAAAATAAACAAAAAGGAGAAACATTTGCTAAATCTGTATATGCTAATCTTTAGTAATTACTGCAATAATGGAAAAGAACGGAATGCTGAGACTGGGACTCAGTAAAAGTTTCATGCTCATGAGCCCCTTGAAAGTCACCATGATTCAAGAAAATTCTTGACAGGTAGAGGAGTGATTACAGAGAGGAAGAAAAGGGATATTCAAAAGGAATATGGCCCTCACTAGTTAAGGCATAGATTTTACCAGTTCATTAGCAGGACTAATGTGTCCTACAGCAGACTTTTAGGTAAGAGACCCTTCTTGAAGGATTGTTATAAGCATTTGGCAGGTAAGGTGTTGCACTCGGTATATAAATCACAATACAGAACAGATGCACTTTAAGATAGAGAAGGCCTACCTACCTGAAAACTGAGGACTGACCTGGAACATTCCTGGTAAGAATTCTCTTCACAGGAAGAGGGTGACTAGTTGGAGAAGTGTTCCCCATGGAATCTCTTATTCCTAGTCTTGTGTGTGTGGGCGGGGGGGAATATTCAGCTTTTTAATTCAGAGCAAATAGAACATTTCTATGACACACAAGTCTGGGGAAATCTTCCTATCATTTTTCCTAATTTCTCTTTCTTGGGATGGAATTCCTTAAAGGTTTTCAAGAGCTCTGTGTGCCACTTGCAGAACAGTTAGGTGACTGGTACCTGCTATAATTCCAAGTAAAACAGTGTCAGTCTGACATAAATTGCATTGCTCTATTAATCTCCTTCCATTGCATTGCATAAATAATATTTTTACATTTTGTTCAAAATTTGTACACTTAAACTGCCATCTTATTGTATCAACAATGCAAATAAAATTTGAATTGGAGAAGCTTGTTATGTTGGTGTACTTCTCAATACTCACATCTGAACTGTTCTGTGTGGATGTTGTTAAAATGAAAGCCTTATTCAGTACATTACAAATGCTTTTCCTGTCTTTGCTTTGTCTTTAATACAAGGTTAAAAGGATTTTTAATGGTGTTTGTGCCATGGTATTAAGCAGGCTGAGGTCTCTCTGTATACCCAACCCTGAATCTTGTTTAACAATGTTTAGGACCTAAAGTGTTAGTTAATAAATATGCAGAAGCTGGCATCTTGGCATAGGAGATGTTTTAAAATCCTTAAATGTTTTGAGCTTGTTTGCTTTACATGTTTCTCTTAAACCTTTAATGTTTTTGCTTTTAAAAAAACGTATTTGTTGTAAATACTTTATCTTTTAACAAACTTTTTTTTGGGGGGTGGGAGGGATCTTTTATTTTGATGTTTGGTCATTTTAAAGGTTCAATGAAAAGGTGTTTCAAAAAAAGCAAAAGTGGTAAAATGAAGTGCTGAAGGTTAAATTGCTAAAGCAGACTTTCACTTAACAACTTAGATAACCCTCTTGTTAACAAAATGCCAGCTTGATTTAGGGCTGTGACTGCATTAACTGTGAATTAAATCTCAAAGCACCAGAACCCAAACTTTTTGTAATTTGTTTTTGAAAATTTTTCCCCTTGTTTTTGCAGTGTTTTTTCCGGATTTCAATGACAATATAAAAAATATTGCTGTTCTGTGCACGAGGTGGCACAGTCCTAGTGTTGCAGGTTAAATTCCCAGGATGGCCATGCTGTCCCCACAAATGGTGGTCATCAAAGAGTTGGACAAGATCTGTCAGACTAAAATGCATGTGGATTTTTACCATCTTTGGGTGTTGCAAATGGCTCATGAAGGCAAAAATGGTCCCAAAAGAACATCATTTTGTTGCTTCTTTTTAAAGGAGGCAACATACTTGAGAAGAATGCCATCAGGCCTAACATTTTTCTCCAAGTGAGCAAGTTTAATAACTAGTGCATAAAATTTTCATGGTTTGTGTAAATTTACAGCTTTAACTGTGTAAGCAGCAAAAGATGGGAGAAGATTTTTTCTATTTTGACCCATCCTAGACGTACAGCCAAAGAAGTGATAGGAGTCTAGTTTGTTCTTAAAACTACTGTTATATGTTTGTAAGATGTTTGTTTTGTTTTAGCAACAAATGAAGTGAGTTGTAAGTTCTTAAACTGTGTTAACATCTGAATGGTTTAACTGTAATTTTTGTAATATCTGATCTGTAATTCCCAATTCTGAGATTAACAATTTGCAATCTTAACCTATAACCAAGTACATTTTCTTCTATACGCTTAAACTAAAATAAGGTTTTTCTGAGTCATCTATTTTCCAGCATCCTTATTGATCTTATCATAGCACCTTGGAACCCAAGTCATGGACCAGGACCCCAAACACCGAACAAAAAGACCGATTGCAAACTCTTGGGAGCAAGGGCTAAGTCTGATGAGACAACAGCTGGAGACAGACAGACACATGGGAGAGTACAAGGAAACACTGGACAGTACTGATCAGCACACCAGAAGCCTCACTATTGTAGTATTTTTTAGGCTTCATGCCAGAGGATAGTTTTAAGGTGAGATTTTACAGGTCTTCAGGGGGTGCTTCTGCTGACCATGAGGGGCAGCAGGGGAGAAAGCACAAAAGTTAAATTCTCAAATAAGCACAAATGGGTGTTGAAGGCTAGCACCACAAACTCCAAATTTCTCTCTGACATTTTCAGGGCTATGACAGCTTTAATATGGTAGAGTCCTTCTAATTCCGCACAGAGTAGCCAATTTCCATCTGTCTGTGGGATTGGAGCCCCTGAAATCCCAGGGATGCAAGGGCTCCAGGCAGTAAGTGGGCAGAGGAGAGTCAGCCTCAGCATAGGGAGCCCAGTCTGCACATATCAGTCACTGCAGTGTGTGAGAGAAAGAAACAAATGTAAAGACAAGTCTCTCCTCTCATTGCAACAGCTATGTAGTTTTACAGGAGTGGCCCCAACAACTCATTCTTAGTGGCTTGAGATCTCATCCTAGCAGATTTTTATTTAGTAAGTCCAAGTAACTAGTAAAAAAGGTGAACAATGTGATATGAATGAGTGAATTTCTTCAGTCTCTACCAAATTGTCTCATATATCGTTCTAGGGTTTGCAAATTAAAAATTAGACACTGCATTTTTTATTATGTGAAATACTAATCACACATTTTCAATTATCATTAAATCTTAATTGTAAAGATTTAATCCCTATTAGAGTAACTCGCACCAAAATGTTTACTGAATTAAATTAAAGTATGCTTCTTACCTTTGACTTAGTCAAAACTTGTTCGAACAGGAATAAAAAGCTTTTATGGAAAAATACTGCCCCACAAGTACATCTAATTATAAAATTTTATTTTTTCAAGTAAGGCTAAAGTTGCTCTAGAATTTCCATTGAAAATAATGAAAATGCTCATGTTTTCAAAACTAAAAAAGCAGCCAGTACAATAAAAAAAAATCGCTGAGTTATAAATATTAATACAATTCCACTGGAAAGAATTACACCAACTTATCTTTACAACAAATGATTTCTTCTGACAAAGAGTCAACTGCTCCAAAAGACATTCCCCTGAGACAAGTGTTTTGGACATCATTAAATGTTCAGACATTCAAGTTCTTCCAGTTTTCTCTTTACCTTCTTTGGGAGGGATTGTGGACTTTTCATCTCCAAAATCAGTGATTCTAGAAAGTGAAATGTGTTGTGGATCCTTTTTGGATACTGGATGCCGAACACATGAAATGCAGCCAACAGAGCAGCTAGAGCCATAGTACAATCATCCAGCTGGGCCAGTTTCTCTTTTTCGATGTACAAAGCAAACTCACATGTATTAACACTGAAGGGATTTTTTACTTCCAAGACTGGTGTCAACACCTTCACCTGAAAAAAAAAAAAAAAGTCAAATGATCTTTTGATGTCACTTGGGTGAGCTGAACTGTAAAAGTTGCAATAAAGGTTCAGAGAATTAAAGGTGCTTGAAAATAATGCTGTGAACTTGGTTAATAAGTCAGGTTATTTGAGACCTTTGGCTGAAAAATGGGTTAATGTCACTTAAGAAACAGACACAGAGGCTAAGGGCCAGATCCAAAAGGTACTTTAGGTGCCTAACTCCCATTGGAACCAATGGGAGTTAGGCCCAGATCCTTGAAGTGTTAGGAACCTAACTGACTTGGTAGAATCAGGAAGAGAGACCAGGACTGCTATCTATCCCTACTCTTACTACTAGATCACACTCCTCTAAAAGCTGCTAGCTGCCATGTGATGTGGCATTTCCTTAGATATTGCACAACATTATTTAAAAAAAAAAAGTGTGGCATGTGTGCTTCTAAAACCAGGACGTTAAATTTAATACATGTGGCTGAAAATGGAGCAGAATTTTTTGTTTGTTTGGAAGTGCAGCTAGCCTCTACAGCCACATTTATGTACCTCCTCATTCACAGCAGTGAACAGACTGGAATCATCTCCAAAGACATCTGGTAGAAGTAAGCATGTGGCAGTCATTTTCATATCTGTCAAAAGCAAAGATTTTTACTAAATTAAAAAATGAAAATATTTGATTATTAGCATCCTTGAAGAACAGATGAAGATTTATGAAGTATTAACAGTGAATTACAAGATTGGTAGTTAATGACTGGTTGCTTCCTTCTTATGTGATTGCTATTCCAAAGCACCTTAAAGAGTAAACTGCACCTTCTGTTGTAGTCTAGATTCCCCAGCATAAAGGCAAAGTATGACTTTAAAAAAGAGAGAGCATTTACACTAGACACACACATTAATGAACTTGGAAAAATATCAAATGTCTTCTAGTAAGAAATCCAGGTTGCTGCTTTTTAATCAAATTCAGATTATATTACAAGTGCAAATTCCCCCTGGAAGTCAATGAAAGAAGACCCCTCTTAGATGATCTAGGCCATCTTACTGCCAAGTCAGGATTGCTCCTTACAATGCATTTTTAAAAAATAGTTTGTACCACCTGTTTGTAAATAATATTTTCCCTCTCAGTTCTCAAATCACAGTTAGGTTTTTTTTTAAAAGTGTGGCATTAGACATATTCCCATCATTAGCATGCGCCATTTACAGTTTTATGCACAAAAAAGGAAAGTGACTCTTCACCCCACCCAAAATTCCTCCCTTAGGTTGTTAGGCCTGGTCTACACAGGGGAAAAACATTACTTTATTCCTCTCCCACTTTTCTAGGAGCCTCACAACTTACTTAGAAGATTATGAGAGTTTTTACTTTCTTTTTGTTTTAAAGAGAATCCCTTTTGAAAATCCCATGCACTTTGTATTGCTTACGGTTAATATAGGAGCATATCTCCATCAAAAGGCTTTCTAATGAATTAGGCTGTGCATTCAAACACGTCATCTACCTGGGGCTGCAAGGTGATTGAGTGCTCATCGTAGTAGGTAAAACAAACAAAAAACAACCAGACTTACTGGCACAGTTCCTTAGTTTTGAAAAGCAAGATTTACAAAGCTGCTATTTAGGAATACTGCACAATCCTAGAGCATTACCCTGGATTTGACCTCCCCCACTTGTGCCTTCTTCAGGATATAAATTGGCCACTAGGAAATTTAGACTAGAAATTAGATGAAGGTTTTTAACCATCAGAGGAGTGAAGTTTTGGAATAGCCTTCCAAGGGAAGCAGTGGGGGCAAAAGATCTATCTGGCTTTAAGATTAAACTCGATAAGTTTATGGAGGAGATGGTATGATAGGATAACATGGTTTTGGTAATTAAATATTCATGGTAAATAGGCCCAATGGCCTGTGATGGGCTATTAGATGGGGTGAGATCCGAGTTACCCAGGAAAGAATTTTCTGTAGTATCTGGCTGACGAATCTTGCCCATATGTTCAGGGTTTAGCTGATCGCCATATTTGGGGTCGGGAAGGAATTTTCCTCCAGGGCAGATTGGAAGAGGCCCTGGAGGTTTTTCGCCTTCCTCTGTAGCATGGGGCACGGGTCACTTGCTGGAGGATTCTCTGCTCCTTGAAGTCTTTAAACTACGATTTGAGGACTTCAATAGCACAGATATAGGTGTGAGGTTTTTTTTGTAGGAGTGGTGGGTGAAATTCTGTGGCCTGCCTTGTGCAGGAGGTCAGACTAGATGATCATAATAGTCCCTTCTGACCTAAATATCTATGAATCTAGGTTGAGGAGTACTGCTCAGCCCTCCTCCTGAGGAGGCTGTGCTGCTGTCTTATCTCTAAGAACCGAGCTGCAGCTGACATTCTGGAAGAAATAGAGTACTTACAGGAACTAGTTGAAGTGCTTGCCTTTGCAGATCCACACTTTCCATTCTCCTTCCCATACCCTAGTTTTCTAGATGGAGGTTTTTGGAAGAAGTGGAAAGGAACTGTGTGCAATCAGGTCCATGCTCCCTTTTACACACACAGATCCAAACAGTTGTGGACGTATAAGAGTACTCTCACATGGATGTAACGATTACTCCTTTTCTAATGGCTCATAAGAACAGCCATACCGGATCAGACCAAAGGTCCATCCAGCCCAGTATCCTGTCTTCCGACAATGGCCAATGCCAGGTGCCCCAGAGGGAATGAACAGAACAGGTAAGCATCAAGTCATCCATCCCCTGTCATGCATTCCCAACTTCTGGCAAACAGAGGCTAGGGACACCTTCCCTGCCCATTCTGGCTAATAGCCATTGATGGACCTACCCTCTGTGAATTTATCTAGTTCTTTTTTTGAACTCTATTCGTGTCTTCGCCTTCACAACATCCTCTGGCAAATAGTTCCACAGGTTGACTGTGCATTGTGTGAAGAAATACTTCCTTTTGTTTGTTTTAAACCTGCTGCCTATTCGTTTATTTGGTGACCTCTAGTTCTTATGTTTTGAGAGGTAGTAAACAACAGTTCCTTTACTTACTTTCTCCATACCAGTCATGATGGTATAGACCTCTATCATATCTCCCCTTAGTTGTCTCTTTTCCTAGCTGAAAAGTCCCAGTCTTATTAATCTACTTTTCTTGTCTAATTAATTACTAATGACAGCTGTGTGCAAGCCTATGGATCTGCAGAGGCAATATACCTAAACTAGTTATTAGTAAGTAACTTTTCTTTCCATTATTTCACTGTGAACAGACTTTAACCTTAAGAACAGCAATTTCCAAGATCACTTCTTTCCTTTTCAGACAACAGGTACTCCACATTTGGTTTTCTCCATGTGGAGCCTCTAGAATTGTCCATGTTTTTTCAAAACTAGTTTGCCAATGGTACAGTAAGTTTATTAGCCAATTTCCTAGGATATAAACAGGCACATATCTATATTGGAAATATTTCATTTCCTGTATGTTAGCAATAGCATTTTTCTTTTCCTGTTAGACACAGAAATAAAATCTCATTCATTTAATTAATTCACCTCCTCATTAATGGATTTCTATTCTCTTTGGTAATTCCCCTTTACCCCAATATATTTTCAACCAGCCCCAGATATCTGTAGAAAAAAATCCATTTTTAAAAATGTAAGTAGAAGATAGTCTAGTAGCAGTAGCCTGAACAATTATGTACTACAACACTCAGACAAATAATACACAGACAGTTTATACTGACATTTCAGAATATCTTCCTCTGTGTGCTGTTTCAGATTTTCTCGCAGCAGAACATTAATTGGATTATTTCTCACCGAGTACAAAGTCAATATGTTTCCTGAATAAATCTCCAAAATCTCCACTGTTTTCTTATAAATATCCATGTGTGTAAGGAGCTGGAACTCCCTAAAAAGCTGAAGGAAGAGGAAAATTTTATTTCAGTATTCAAAATAAATGAATTAACTCGGGTGCATACATTGAAGACAGTTAATAAACTAGCTACCGTTTTTTTTCCTGAGGAGAAATATTTCATGTTTTGTCAAAAGTATATAAAATAACCACATGATATTATAGTGCATGGTATGTGTAAAGTATTAATTAGTAAATATTTTGAAGTAGTGCCAGGGTAGCAACACATGTTTACTAGGGGGTTAGTGGAGAAACTGAATATTAATGGATGCTTTACTAAAAACATGCAGTTGAGCACTCCCACAGGTGCCATCCTGCCCATATCTAGATCATAACATGAAATACTGTTATTAAAGACACTCACAGCATTACCTCATAAGGACATCTTAAGAAAGGAAACAGTCGGAGAATCTCTTTCAAAGGTGCCTTGTTACTGATCATCTTTCTTCGCATTTCTAATGTCTTGTTCATCCTTTTATCAACTTCTTCCCAGTTCCTCTCTGTTTTCATATATTCTTGCTTAAACCAGACAATGTGTTCATCCATCTCAGCGTCATGTCCTTCAAGATAAACAATCTCTTCCTGTCAGCAATACAATGACAGATGGTGAGTTCTCTCTAAAATTCACACAGCCCAGAAGTATTTTTGCCTACTGGAGGACCTAGATGATTTGTCATGTAAAAATGGCATGGTTTACTGGGCTTCAGTCTTCAGACTGTGTGTTCAGTTTAGAAATTGAGACATTTCCTAACTACTACCCCTGCAAACTCCACCTGGATTCTGAAAATCAGACTCGGTTCTCCTTCTTGTTTCCTGAGCTCAAATTACCCCCTCAGTGATCTTTCTGCAATCACATTGCCTTTTTAGTGGGTGTGTCGCTCATTGGAAATTAGTAAACAATTTGATGATGCAAGATCACTCCCTTAGCAGTGCATAGTTAAGGTTGCTAAGGCCCAGCATCTTAGTAATTAAAAGTAGATGCAACTAAGAATATAGATGGTGGGGGGAGGGAGGGACTCCTTCAGACTCTTACAACAATTATTCTTATTCACTTGAGCTGTCACACAAATCAGTGTTTGCAGGACTGCTCTTCAGTTGAATGAAGCGCTGTCATTTTTCTAAAGACATTTTTCGAAGAACCACCAAACTTAAGTTTTTCATTGTTTTCTCACGATGTCTACTTTACAACTTTAAACTAGAAATGAGAGGAGAGCCACAATTCTTATGGCAACCATAATTTAAGTCATTTACTTGTTGGTGTTCTGGAGAAGTTCTTTATTCTGTAGGTGTAGACATAACTAATGGTTTTCCTAAAAATTATCAGGCCATCCCTACTGAGTTATAAAACCTATAATTAGTAGGAGCAGTTGCCATCAGAAGCAATAAGCGCAGCAGCCTGGAACGACTTAGCTTTCACTGGAGGAAACCAGTGAAATGTCTGTTGAAATGAGCCTGGGAGGAATCTAAAAGAGCCACTGGTCAAAACTACCACTCAAACTGCATTGACACCAGCATTTTCCAGTAGGTCTTCCACTGGTACAGCTTAATGGTGGGAACACAGGGCTCAGGCATCACCACCACCATGTCATCTAGATGATGTAATGAGAAAACAATCAGTGGTCAGCCTACACTATCAATCCCACAGTTACCACCACTGGTGGGAAATTTCCCTCAAAACACTAGTGTAGACAGGGCTTTAGGAGCTGGCCAATACTCATGTAAGCTTACACCACCGACTTCCACCCCCAAGGGTTTACCGGAGGTTCAAACTATATGTAGTATCTGCCAACAACCACTTTCATTCGTGTAGCACTAGTCATCCTAATAGACTCCAGAGTGCTTCACAGATCTGTCTGTATGCGCAACATGGAGTTATATTCTGTATCCCAGGCAAAAAAACCTTTGTAAACCTATCATGTTACGGTGGAAAGAATCTATAATTTACTCAAGGAAAGAGCCCTCAAGACAAAAATGATTAGCTTGGAAATTTACATCTCAGGTTCCACTTTATAAATACCTCTCCCCAAAAATATGGAACTGCACAGTTATCATTAAAACAACCTTAAACTTAATCATCAGCTTCGCAATAGCCAGAAACAGATGTAATGTGAGTTTCAAATGCCATATGTTATTTTATTAGTGAATTTTGAGATGTTGGCATACAACATGGTGGGGTTTTAATTCCCTTAAGCCTCTCCTTTCCCTTTCCTCAGTCCCTTCTTCCTTCCTCATCAAACTGGTAGCAGGGTTGAATACAAGAGCAATTGCCAAGGGCTCAACTGTTCTGTAATATTGTAGTTGCAAAGAACAAACAGCTCCTGCCTGAGGCAGCAGGTTCTCTTTTGAAGCCCATCTACTACAAAAGGGATAGGCATTGGGAAGCAGGGGGAAGAACAACATGGACGGGAAGGAGAAATGGGAAGGGAAGCATACGGGAATTGAAAATAAAGCTCAACGTTTGTGATACAGCTGCGGTTTATGGAATTACAGTTTGGCTGCTACAGGCGGACAACAAAATCAGTTTTGTTATCTTTAGTAACCAGAAGTTTGCAAGCACAGTGACATCTGCAGTTGTGTCAAATAAGCACACGGCTGTTGGAACTATATTTTAGCACGTTCAGAATGGTAATGCATAGTTAAAATACTTACGTGCATTTTTCCCTGTAATATGTTTCTAATCACAAAATTGCAGTCCAGCTGAAGGAGCGTTTGTCAGCCATATATATATATATATACACACACATATTGGTGCGTTAAGCACTTTCAACCCACCCCTCACTCTTCAGCATGGCCGCAGCACAAAGGACAGTGGTTAAAAAAGCAACACACGTGAGAATACATGAACAACTCAAACGGCACTGTTGCCACTGAGGTGTCTTTTGGGTGTCTTCACAAAATACCTGCCTGTGTATGAGCAGTTTGTTCAATCACCTGAACTGTGCTGCAATTGCTCATTCCTGAAGAGGCAAATACTCCCAACAATCCGCTCACACAGCACGCAGAATGGACTCAGTGTGGCAGGATGGGGCCATCGCCAAGCCTGGAAACAAGTACTAGGACTAGGTTGTGACCTTCCCTCCATTTTAATCTTCACTCACAACTATCAAAGCAAGCACAGCCAAACCCCAGACTGCATGGATCCTGCTACACAGATGGCTGTGCATTCATGAGAGCCTTTTTCGTTACTGACTACATTAGCTGAACTAAACTTGCACAACGCGTATGAGCAGAAACACTGCAATGGCATAAAAATAATTGCTGAAACCCCTGCTCTACTGGAAAACATGACAGAAGGCAATATCATGTTCACTCTATCCATGCTAGTCATCCCACTGAAGTTGGTGCGATTGCTTACCTGAGTAAAGCAAGCAGGACTCAGCCCTAAAGCATTTTTTTCTTTCAAGATGCTCTACAAGGTCTACATAAACATGTAAATGTGAAATAATTAAGAAGCTGCTGCAGTGTCGGCCTGATATTGCCACGGAGTGGTCTATTGCTCTTTTTAGGCTAGTCTGAATTTTAAACTCTATCTCTAGCTAAGGCAAAAAGTATTATATAGCTGCACACACCAACCCAAAGCCCTCAACTTACCTAGAAAAAGCAACAAAACACTCCTGTTCCCTTGTGTCTCAGGCTGCAGCCCTGGTCTTCCTACCCTGATAAGCATTTCCTGCTGGCATTATTAAAATAGCAGCCTCCCGGTAGTACATGTGGAGTTTTAGCAAATGTTTTCAGGTATGTTCATTTTGATGAGCGGTACTATTCTTAGGTAATAGCTGTAGCCCTTTGAGGGTAGAAAATGCTACAGCAAGGAAATACCTAATTCATAACAAGCTTTGGCCTGGGATTTGGGCCCTTAACTGACATGGTTGTGAGAATCCTTCCTCCCTATGCACTGCCAGTAACACTGACTGACTTGTCAAAGCACAAATATTTTCTTCCTTTTGTGAGTTTAAGTCAAGAGTGCTACTGAAATGGAGGTTATTAGTTGATAATGAAGTGATCTATCCTACCATCACTGCATGTTTGTAATTCCAATTGTTATTTAATTGGGAGCAACACATATGTCAACAGCAGAGCAGACCCTTGTGATTTCAGTGCCATATTAGTTTTATGACAATGATCGCTGTTAGCAGAGAATCATAGCAGGAGTGCAGTATATTTAACTACAATATGGTTGTGGATGAATAGTTACTTTCATAGCCAAGCTGGCTGAAAGTACAAAGGAAAAAATGGCTTGTTTGATTTATGCTTATTTGGTATTTTTAAGCAGAGTTTTATTCATACCAAATTTGAGATTTTTGATAGAATGGGAAAACCTGGCGTTAGTTCAAGGCTGTATGAATAATTTCTACCATCAGGAGTTTATCTAACATCAACTTTTTTTGCTTTTATAAAAAAAGTGTTTAACTCCATGCTTGTAACAGAATGTTCCATATAGAACTGCCTTATCACAGAACTTGTATATTTCATCAGATCATTTTTTCTTACAGATATATTTGCGAAATACATTCTTACAAATGAAAAGTCCATGAGCTAATAATCAGCACTCAGTCTCATCTAAATACTTGACTATTTAAGATCCTTTCCTGTTTTCCAAAGAGCTACACTTAGACATTTTCTCCCTTTACCTTTTAGTTTGTCACAAGATGATTGTTACAATAAATGAAAAGCCATTTCAATACGGAGGTGACTGTCATTCAGTGGGAGAAGTAATGATCCCTATGTATCTGCGTGTACCAGTTTACAGTCCCTGTCTGCAGTGACATTTAAACTTTTTTGAAGAATGGTGCTTACACATAGTCTGCTGCAGTCAAGCCTTTAACATGGTTTGGCTGGGTAGCATGAACAAGGACAAACTGCGTTCTTCTTCAAGTAGATGCAGCCATGTACCCCACTTAATTGTGGGTGCACCGGAACCACTGTGTGCACGCACTGGAGAATTTTGCCTACCGGTACCTATAGTGGGACAGCACTCATGCCTCGTGGCCATAGCCCAACCCCTGGCTATGTGAGGCAGTGCTGCCCGATCCCCCTCAGTTCCTTCTTACCGCCCTTGGCTGGAGCTGTGTGAGATTTCTAACCTCTCTATTTCTTAGTGACTTTTCTAGCTGTCTGTAGCTAATTAGTACTCTTAATATAGTGTTAGTTACATTTAGTGTTTGTTAGCTTTAGTTTAAGTATTTCCCTGTTGATGTCTTAAATATTGTCCGTTCTGTTGGGGAGAGATTTGCAAATAGTTCCTGAAACGGACTCAGGATCTTCATCTAAAGCAGCACCTGCTTGAACAGGCCATCTGGCCTTTTTCAGCACGAAGGCCTATGATGGATCAGAGGTTTCCCTCAAGTTCTGAGAGTGCTGCTGCTTTGCGTCCTGGAGTTGGTGCCTCTCCAAAGAGATGGAGGAGTCGCTCTCCATTGAGTGGGACAAGGAAGAGGTCACATAAGACTGACCACAGCCGCTCCAGGTCATGTGGGGACTTGTCTGCTTCCCCCAGAAGGAGTGCAGACCAGCATGAGTGAGTGCTGACCCATGGGATGGAGCAGATCTCATCAACCGCTCCCTGGCACCACACAGGGAGGTCAGAGACCCTGTGCCGTTGACTCCAGTTCTGGCCCAAGGGCATCCACTGAGTTTAGTGCCAACAAGGGCAATGCCAGCACTCGCTGTTTCCACACCGGTGGCGTCTCAGGCAGGAAACGGACCTCCTTTGCCTTTCTGTCCCAACCTCTCCCAGGGTCCAGGACTTTGCCAGGGCTGAATCATTTATAGCTCCATTAGCTAGCAGAGCCACTGAACTTGTGAGTCTTTCAGCACCAACAGTCAGTGGAAATGGGGCTGGGCTCAGCACAAGCCACCAGGAACAACTTTGGCACCCCTGCTATGTGTGGCGCTAATGTCACTGTGGTGGCACTCGCTAACCCTCCACGTTAAGTTACCTCAGTACTGCTGCCGACTTCACGGTTGACACCACTTCCAGCACTGGAACCAACAGAGGCATACCTGCTGCCGGCCGTACCATTTCCACCATGAGCGCCTGTTCCCTCTTCATTTTGGGCTATGGACAAGTCAGACTGACTGGTTCCACCTTTCCCCCCACCCCCCGGGACTCCTTGGTGTTCACATTGGGATCTTCCTCCTTTTGTTGTCCATCACCTGACCCACGTCGGGGGGGTGTGCTGGTGTAGCACTATGGGTACCAGGATTGGCACTCATCTCATTGTCGGGACGGTGGCCCCTGACCCAGCACCTACTGGCCATGATTCTTGAGGGAATTCTGTGCCAAATATTGAATATTCTGCACATATTACTTTAAAAATACTAACAAATTCTGCAAATTTTATTTGTCAATAAATAAATGTGGAGACTCCAGCATGGCAGTGGGGAGCACAGGCCCCTGGCTGCATAGAGGTGGGAGACCAACCTGCAGCCCCTCCTCCCCAGGAGACAGACTCGGCAATGAGGCTGCACCTGACCCTGACACAGCACAGGGCTAGGTCTGCCCCCGAAACACCCCCGGGGCCTTGCCCCTCTGCACAAGGTATGGGCAGGCAGGCTCAGCCCAACAGGTTCCAAATGTGGAGGGGCTTAGTGTGTGGGGATCCAGGTGTGGGATGAGGGGGTTCTGGGTGGAGCAATCTGGGTGTGGGTGGCTCAGCAAAGTGCAGGGGGATATCTGGATGGACAGGGGCTTGTTGGGGGGTTCCAGGTTCAGGGGCAATGGATCTCTGCCAGGGGATCCAGGTGAAGGTGGTTGGAGCTCAGCGGGAACAGGGGCTCTGGCTGTGGGAGGATGGGGCTCAGCAGGGGGGTCCAGATGCTGGGGGAGTGGAGCTTGGTGGGGTGAGGGTCCAGGTGCACCTGGTTGGGGCTTAGTGGGATGGGGGTCCAGGTGTGTAGGGCTTGTTGCAGGGGGTCCAGGTGCAGAGGGGGTGGGCATTTGAGTGGACGGGGTTCAGAGGAGGGATGGTTTGGGTGCAGGGGTGGAGGTTCAAATGCAGGGGGGTGGGGCTCAGCAGGAGGGTTTGAGTCCAGGGGGGCTCCAGATAAAGGGGGCGAGGCTCAGCAGGGTGGGGGTTCAGAGGGCTCTCTGCTGACTGCCCTGGGAGCCCAAAACAACGCACCTGCACTGTTGGGGAGGGGCGCGTGACCACTCTTGTAGGTTCCCTTTGCTTCCCTGTCAGAAAGTCCTTTTTCTGTGGGGAAGCAAAGAAATCTGTGGGGACAGATGAATGCATGCACAGAGTGGTGCAGAATTCTCCCAGGAGTACTGGCCACCAAAACCTTATCCAAACCAGTGGCCTCCATAGAATCCATGGGACAGTCCTCGGTTGTGGAGGTCCCACACCTCATCTTGCTCTAAGCCGAGATCACCAAGCAGGCCTGTGATGGTGATCATTGATCGGCTGCAGGCCCAGGCACCGGTGAACCTTCCCCTCGTGGAGCCTCCAGAGTCGTCCCATCTAGGTCCACCAGCCTTGGAGCAGAATCCGGATCTGACACAGTTAACTGCTTTGTCTTCATCGCTAGATGATTCTGCGGTATCTGGCTCTTCCTCTTCTTTGGTACCAGAGGATTCCAAGGCATACCAGGACCTTTTGCAGTACCCGGCTTCTTCCCTGGGTATTCAAGCAGAGTTCCTGCAGGAGAATACCTATAAATTTCTGGATATCCTGCAGCCATCTGTCCCTGGGAGAGTCACCTCCCTATTAACAATGTGCTCCTTGAGCCCTCTGGAACATGCCAGCTTCAGTACCGCCTACCAAGAAGAGCATGGAGAAATGCTACTTCGTACCAGTGCAGGGATTTGAGGGTTTATACTCAGATCTGACCCTGAACTACCTGGTCATAACCATGGGGAACGATAAAGCCCTGCAGGGCAGATTTAAGTCCACTCCCAGATCTAAATGGATGGATTTGATGTGTAAGAATACCTAATAAGCATAAATCAAACAGCCATTTTTTTCCTTTGTACTTTCAGCCAGCTTGACTATGAAAGTAACTATTCATCCACAAGCATACTGTCGTTAAATATTCATTATCGACTAACAACCTATATTTCAATAGCTCTCTTGACTTAAACCCACAAAAGGGAGGAAATTTAGTACTTTGACCTCCTCTTCCTTGCAGATCCGCACTGGTAACCAGCAGGCATTTCCTATACAAATATGATTTTGTAAACTGGACAGCTATGTCTGAGTGTGCTGACCAGCTGCCTCAAGCCTCAAGGGAGGCATTTGGGGCATTTATTACCAAAGACTGCTTGGTGGGTAAGACTTCTTTGCAGTCTGCACTAGATGTCGCGGATACTTTGGCCAGAGTGATGGCCTTGGTGGGGACCAACGAAAAGGGCGTCCTGGCTGCAGAATTCGGGCACTGCTCCCAATGTACAACAGGCCATAGAGAATTTGCCCTTCGATGGCAGAATCCTTTTTGTTGGACAAGACAGACGAGACTCTGCACTCCTCCAAGATTCCAGAGCTACCCTATGGTCCTAGGAGGTGTAAATGCTGGCAGTGCAGAGGTGCCACTATGGGGATCAACAGCAGCAGCATCTGCAGCTCACATTTGGGAAGACTTTCCCTCCCATAAGACAGCAGAACTACCCCAGAAAGGAGCATAGGTCCCAGAGGAGGACACATTCTGGTGCAGGGTTTGACCAGTTGACATGCCTTCTTCCCCTGGCGCCCCGCAAGTGCCCATTTTGACTCCTTGGTCCAGAGCAGTGTTCCAGTCATTGCTCCCTTCTCCCCATCTCCTCTGTTTGGGGACAGGCTGGCCGCCTTTTACAATGCTTGGGGCTTGATCACCACAGAAAGCTCAGTCCTAAACTCCAACGGATTGAGCTATGCCATCCAGTTCCTCTCCATTTCCCCGCTCCCTCCAGGACCCCTCTCATGAGATACTGCTCCTCAAGCAGGTTCACTCTCTACTGGCTTTAGGGGCAGTGGAGGAGGTTCCATAACTTCTATTCTATTCCCAGTACTTTCTTGTGCCCAAATCCAAGGGAGGGATAAGACCCATTCTCAACCTTCATGGCTTCAACAAATATAACAGATACATTAGGTGCTAAATGATCACTCTATCAACTACCCTCCTTGCGTTGTCTCAGAATGACTAACTTTGTTGACTAACTTTGTTGCTCTGGACCTTCAGGGCGCTTTCATGTGACGATTTTGCCAAGCCACAGAAAATTCCTTCAGTTCACTGTAGTGGAGTGCCAATTCCAGTGTACAGAGCTTCCCTTCAGTGGTTCATATACTTACTGACAATACTACCACAATGTATTATATGAACAGGCAAGGGGGAGCATGCTCCAGGAGCCAATCTGGTTGTGGCAGTTCTGAATTGAGGAGAGTATCACCCTGACAGCCAACCGCTTGCCCAGGGTCCAGAAACATCTCACAGACCATCTCAGCAGGAATTTTTCCCTAAAACATGAGTGGTCTGTGAAGACAGGTATTCTCTGGGTCATCTTCACAGCATGGGGCATTCATGAGGGACAACAGAAAATGTCATCTGTTCTGTTCTTGAGTGGGCCTCAATCCAGGCTCCCTGTCTGACACTTTCCAACTCAGCTGGCAGTCAGCTCTCCTGTACGCTTTTCCCCTGGATCCCAATCATCCCCAGGCTGAAAGCAGATCGGGCCAAGCTCATTCTCATTGCCCTTGTGTGGTTCTTCTATCGCTCTCAATTCAGCCTCCCGTACCTCCATTCCGACATACTCATACAGAATCACCGTCACACCTTGCATCCTGCACTCAGCTCCCTGCATCTCACGGTGTGGCTGCTTCATGGCTAAATAAGTAGGAAGAGCAGTGTTTGGCAGCTACCCATCAGGTCTTACTCAATATTAGAAAGCCCTCTACCAGAATGGCCTATTCAGCTATCTCTACGCGGATAACATCCTGTATCAAGATTGCATATGAAATAGCTTTGGCTACGCCTCTTCAATAGGTGTGAGCTCATTCTACGAGAGTGCAAGCAACATTAATAGTTTTCCTTATTGAGTCTCAATATTGGACATTTGCAGGCTGCTACGTAGTCATTCAGACATACATTTATGAACTATTATGCTAGTACTGCATCTTCCAAGGCAGATACAAGTTTTGATAGGGCAGGCCTGCAATTCTGGTTTAGGTAGACTCCGAGCCCTGCCTTGTAGGCTGGGTACTGCTTGTGAGACATCTAAGTGGAATCTATGGCTCAATCTACTCAAAGAACAAGAAACAATCACTTACTGTAACTGTAAGCCTAACTTCACTACCAGGCAAATTGGTTGAAACTATAGTAAAGACCAGAATTACCAGACACACAGATAAACATGATTTGTTGGGGAAAAGTCAACACAGCTTTTGTAAAGGGAAATCATGCTTCACCATGATTCACTATTGGAATTCTTTGAGCAGGGGTCAACAAACATGTGGACAAGGGTGATCAGTGAATACAGTGTACTTGCACTTTCAGAAAACCTTTGACAAGGTCCCTCACCAAAGGCTCTTAAGCAGAGTAAGCAATCTTGGGATAAGAGGGAAGGACTGCTCATGAATCAGTAATTAGTTAAAAGGCAGGAGACAAACGATGACACATATGGTCACTTTTCAGAATGAAGAAAGTATATAGCAGTGTCTCCCACGGATCTGTACGGGGACCAGTGCTGTTCAACATATTCATAAATGATTTGGAAAAGGGGGTAAACAGTGAGGTGGCAAAATTTGTAGAAGATACAAAATTACTCAAGATAGTTAAGTCCAAAGTAGACTGCTAAGAGTTACAAAGGGATCTCACAAAACTGGGTGACTTGGCAACAAAATGGCCAAGTAAATTAAATGTTGATAAATGCAAAGTAATGCACATTGGAAAACATAATCCCAACTATACATATAAAATGATAGGGTTAAAATTAGGTGTTACAACTCAAGAAAGAGGAGTTCTTGGAGTCAATGTGCAGCAGCAGTCGAAAAAGCTGATGGAATGTTAGGAACCATTAGGAAAGGGATAGATAATAAGACAGTAAATATCATGATGCCACTATATTAATCCATAGTATGCTCACACCTTGTATACTGTATGCAGTTCTGCTCACCCCATCTCAAAAAAGATATAGTAGAAATGGAAAAGGTACAGAGAAGGGCAACAAAAATGGTTTAAGACTATGCAACAGCTTCCATATGAGGAGAAACTAAGAACACTTGGACTGTTCAGCTTGGAAAAGAAAGGACTAAGGGGGATCCAATAGAGGTTTATAAAATCATGAGTGGTGTGGAGAAAGTAAATAAGAAAGTGTTATTTCCCCGTTCACATAAAATAAGAACTAGGGCTCACCCAATGAAATATATAGGCAGCAGTTTTAAAAACAAACAAAAGGAAGTACTTCTTCACACAACATACAGTCAACCTGTGGAACTCATTGCCAGGGGAAGTTGTGAAGGCCAAAAGTACAACTGGATTGAAAAAAGAATTAGATAAGTTCATGGAGCATAGATTCATCAGTGGCTATCAGCCAAGATGGTCAGGGACACAACTCCATGCACTTGGTGTCCCTAAGCCTCTGACTGCCAGATGCTGGAACTGCACAACAGGGGTTGGATCGCTTGTTCTGTTCATTCAATTTGAAGCACCTGGCACTGGCCACTGTCAGAGGCAGGATACTGGGTTAGATGAACCATTGGTCTGACCCAGTATGGCCATTCTTACGTTCTTCGAGATGTGATGCAGGCGTGTATTCCATGACCCACCCTCTGTTCCCTCTGCATCGGAATCTAGTATCTGTGTGTTTGGTGCAAAGGAACTAATGGGGGGTCAGGTCCATGCTGCCTCATACAGCCAGGAAAGGGGCTATGGCCACAGCGCTGCCCCTCAACAGGTACTGCTAGGCAAAATTCTCTGGCTCCAGTGCAGACACACCTAAATGGCATATACATTTGCATCACATCTTGAAGAACCACTGTTACAGTAAGTACCCATTTCTTATGGATCATGTTTGTAAGTAGCATTTTAGTCTCCAATCTAGACAGGGCACCGGGTCTTCTCTATGCTATAACCAGGTTACAACGTGGTAATATCCCAATAGGATTTAAACACGCAGTCATACTACAGTATAGCCAAGTTTAACTGCACTCAGTCATTTTACTGCACTCAGAGGAAAAAATTGGACAGTGCCTGGGGTCTTCACCTGGATTGCAATACAGAACCAAATCAATAATTGGAGGTCTCCTTCGTCATTGCATCGTACTACAAAGAGCTGAGATCAAACTCTCAAGCTAATGGCCCCATGTTTACATAGGATGACACTGGCAGAAGTGCATTCTCAATTCTTGAGGACACCCCCTTTCTCCCCTGGATTTTTTAAATCACTCTCCCTCCCCGACCAGAGCCTAGATCACTGACCTTTAGAGCATGCTGTAAATCGCATCAGTTTGCCTGGAGACAGTAGAGAGCATTTTAATTTTATTAATTTTAGTTCGTGTCTCCCAATTGTTTTTATATAGAAATCACTCCTATTTGATTTTGAACATACTATTAGTAAATTGTTTGCACTTGTGTCTAGAGTTTAAATGAACAGTTCTAGGTGTGCGCACGTCCACATGGGAGGACGAAGGTCAGCAACAACTAAAGCTTGTATATCTATCCTTTCTCCTCACAGACCCCCGTCAAGGCTGCCAAGGCCTTGGCGGCAGTGGCCAGAACTGCTTCCTCGCCGATTGCGGTGTATGCAGACTCAGGGAGTGAAGAGTGGCCCGAGTGTCCTTTAGGCCATGCAGCCTTGCATCCATCTGTTCTGCGAAGAGACCATTCCCATCAAACAGGAGGTCCTGGATTGAAGCCTGCATTTCTTGGGACAGGCCAGCAGCAGTTTGAAGCCAGGAGCTTCGCTTCATGACCACTGCCAATGCAACCACCCTAGCTGCCGAGTCAGTCGAGTCCCACGCCATTTGAAGGGAGCACCTTGCTGCTTCAGTACCCTTCTCCATGAGGGTGCCAAGTCCCAGGGCAGGGCCTCCTTGAACTTACGGAGGGAGTTTCATAAGTTAAAACTGTATCTGCCCAAGAGAGCCTGGTGGTTTGACACTGAGAACTGAAGGCTGGCTGTTGAATACATTTTCCTCCCAAAAAGGTCCAGCCTCTTGGCCTCTTTATTTTTGGGGGTTGAACTGATGTGCCCCGGCTTGTCCTTTTCATTGGCAGAGACAACCAGCAAGCCTGGAGGTGGGTGGGTATACAAGTACTCGAACCCCTTGGCTGGGACAAAGTACTTGCTCTCAGCCCTCTTGGAGGTGGGAGGGATGAACAATGGGGCTTGTCAGAGGGCCTTGGCAATTTTCAGGACCTGTCATGCACTGTTAGTGCAATACGGGCAGGGGTAGACGCCGAGAGCACATTGAACAGGGTGTCTGCCTGCTCAACCATCTCCTCCTACCTCTAGGCCCAAGTTCTCATCCACCCATCAAAGCAGGGCCTGGTGCTCTTTAAAATCGTCCGGCGGGCTGGCACTTGAGGGTCCTGCCACCGCCTCCTCCAGGGATGAGGACGATGATTGTACTGCCGGGGGAGGCCTCAAGGCATCATCCCCCACAGGGGAAGGGGGTTTCGGAGTGGGCACTCGCTCCTCTACCCCAACCTCCAAGGGCACTTCGCACACTGAGCCCGATGCTCCGGTGCCATCAACTGTTGCTCCGAGGCAGTGGCTGACAAATGGTGCATCCGCATCACAGGCATGCCCCACACACTCCAATAGGGCCACTGCACTGGCCACTGCCCGTGTTGCCAAAATGGCATCGCCGAGGTCGATGCAGCCTCACATACCCGATCACAACGGTGATGCCTCAGTGACGGGCTGAACTCCCTCTCCATGCCAGAGGAATCCCCTTCTGGTGACCACATGCCTAAGTCTGTCAAAGTAACTGTTGCCGCTGGAGACCAGCACGTCGAATAGGAGGACCAGGGCTGGGGGACTGGTATCGTGACAGATCATTCCCACAGTGTGGAGGACAGGGATCTGTGCCAAGAAGACGACCAGTGGGAGGGTGAATGGTGCCGGTGATACGATGACCAGCACCTCTACGTAGGCAACCCATGTTGAGAAGGCAAAGACTTCAATCACAGTGCCAGTGACCTGGGGCGAGCCAGAGAGGACTTGAGCTGCAAAGCTAGAGATCTGCGGCGCGGAGTTGGAGAGTGCTGCTTCGGCTCTGGGGATCAGTGGCGCTCAACTGCCCTCTGGGGGGTTCTGACGTCTGGCTTGCCCTCATAGGTAGCCTTTGCCACTTCTTGCGGCACACCCGGTGCCGGCAGCATGGGTAGAGGCCTCTGCTCTCTAGGCTCTGGGAGAGCTTGGGAAGGCGTCAGCCCTGCCACAAGTCTGGGTCCCCTACTGCTCCAGGGAGTCGGTGGTGGATTCCTGGAGGGGCTAGGGGCGCCGATTGGGGAGGCACGTCCATGTGGCTCCGGTGTGGTCAGGCGGCCCGAATTGGGTCCTTTGCCTGATACCCCATGGCCTTTCTTGCCTGGTGCCAGGGAGCCATTCTTTTGGCGCTCTTTTTGGGCACCATTGACAGAGAGCAGTGCCGGGCAGAGCCTGGTGCTGGGGTGTGCTGCGCACCAAGGCCGAGGTACTAGGGGTAGAGTCCAGCCAGGAAGACTCAGAATCCGGGCAAAGAGCAGCCTCCATGACAAGGACCTTCGGACGGATGTCACACTCTTTCTGGGTCCTGGGTTGAAAGTTTTTGCAAATGCAACACTTGTCCTTCACATATGACTCCCCCAAGCACTTCAGGCAGCTGCTGTGGGGGTCACTTACAGGCATAGGCCTGCTGCAGTCCGAGCAAGGCTTAAACCTGGAGATCAGGGCATGCCTTGCATGGGGTGAAGTCCCCATTGGGACTCTAACTTCTAACTACACTTAACAACTACCTAACATTAACTACTATAAACATACTTACAAGGCCCTAAGGTTCGACCTAGCCCTGGCTAGGCAAGGAAAAGACGCTCTGACTAACCACCACAGGCGGTAAGAAGGAACTGAGAGGGCATAGGGCCAGCGGCGCCTAATACACCAGCGCTTGAGTGTGGCACTCAAGCGGGCACCACAGCCGACCCTACAGGCAAAAATCTACAAAGGCCGTGCACGTGAGCATGCACACACTTGGAATGGAATGGACAAGAGCAAGCACTTGAAGAAGAATATTAGCTTCTGTAAAGAAATGAGACAAGGATGTGTATTCTGCAATTTTAATTTATGACATGGTACCCAGTGCCTTGGATGGGTGCCTTTCTGTGTGTTCTGATAAAGAAATATACACAAAGCTCTTGCCAAAAAGGATGCTAATAAACATCTTGTTAAAGTGTGCATTTGTAATATCTACATCATAGTCTCAGGGAGCTGAGCCAGATACATTTATTAACATATAGAAACCAAATAAAAGGCAAAATAAAATATGCTTGCTTAATTTTGCTAGCATGATTTCTCAACCTTAAAGGCTGCACTAATGTTAGTTTTTGCATTTAAAATTTCTCTTGCGTGTAAGAAAAAGAAGAAACTAGATCATTAAAATGAGGGCTGCCCTGAGGGAGACCTACACATCCCATCGCCCTCATTCCAGATGCAGGAGGGCATCACACAACAGCAGAAATTTGTCAGTAGCAAACATTCATAACATTAAGGCTACTGAACAAATTCTCCTTCATGTCAGAATTCTTTTTCCTTCCTCAAACTCTAAAACAGAGGCTAAATAATAGCTTTGAGCATTGTGGTAGAGGGAGCAACCATGCAGTTGGGCAGAAGAGGCGGAAAGCAATGTGACTGTGACCGCCACTGGAGTACAGGGAGCAGTGGGTCTTTCTCCTCTTGTAGAAAAGGTGTAGTACGCACTTCACCATATTCCCCTGCTGGCATTGCAGGTGTGAGGCTATGACCCTAACCAGAGAGCCCTTCTGGGCTGGCTAGTACTATTAAAAGAGCTACATTTTCCAAGCACTAGCAGACAAATTAAGGCTCCCTTTTGCAAGAATGCAGGGAAAGGGCAATCGGCACCTTCTCCGCTATGTATAGTGCCCAACACTAACCGTAGAAAACATAACATTTTACATTAGCCTCTTGTTTTTTTGCAAGTATAAAAACTTTCAACTGGAACATGCAGAAGGAGGGAGTGTTTATACCTGAAAGCACAGCTCCAAAAAGGGAATGAACAGATCTTAGGGTTTTTGGATTAAAAATTTCAGAAATCCACAAACCCCAGATTACAATTTACATAGAAGTTGTTTAAAAGAAATCCCCATCTTTCTCCTCCAATGAAACACCTACACTTCATAAACAGATACAAGGAAGGAAATATCTAGATTAAGCTGGAGGCCAAACATTTGTGTGTTTTTTTCAAAATACTGATATAACTTGGTGGTTTAAAGTTTAACTGTATTTTTTCAATAGCAGCTTTGATATAAGTGGTATTAGAGTTGGAAAAGCATAATAGAACACTTAACGCATTTATGACAGTGTACACATCAATAGTAACACACTTTATGTCACTTACCTGACAGTAATGGCTTCATCTATAAATAAAGAATTCAGTTCAGAAAGATGCAGCACCTGCATATGTATATTCATAAGCACCCTATGTATCCTATATATTAGTACACAGACTACTTATAACATACTACGGATAGACTATCATGTGAAGATAGAAGGGCACCAATTATCTGCTCAAACGTACATGTAGGCTTATTTACACAGAGAGGGCTCAGCTGTGGCTGGACCCAGGGACTGAACAATTGTAGTCCCTGTTGTGCTACACTTTGTGCAGTCACTTATATGCATGCAAAGTGGGTGACACGCACTAAGAGAGTGAGAGTTTTTTATATACCATGGGTGGCCAAACTTACTGACCATCCGAGCCACATACGACAATCTTCAGGTGTTTGAGAGCCAGGGCGTGGGTGTGCTTGCCGGGTCTCGGGGCTTCAGCCTTGCGGAAGGCACCTGCTGGGGCTTCGGCCCTGCTCCTGCTCAAGCCCCAGTAGGCGCACCCTGTGGGGCTGAGGTCCCAAGACCCCCCTCCCCACTGGGAAGAAGCTGAAGGTAACACACCAGGGGAGGGGCCATGTGGAGTGGCACATGGGGTCACATGCCCCCCCCCCCCGGATTTTTGCCAGGGTTTGCTGGCCCTGCTTGGTCACATGGTGCCTCAGGCCCCCTCCCTGCATGGCAGCTTCTGGAGCCAGCAAGCTGGGAGCTGCGGCTGTGGTAAGAGACAGCAGCAAACAGCCTGGAGCTGCAGGGAGAGCTGTTGCTGCTGCCTCTCCCCCAGGAGCCAAAGCAGTGGCCCCTCCTTGCAGCTCCCAACTGCTTGCTGCTGCCTCTCCATGTGGAGCTGCAAGGAGGGGCCACTGAGGGTAAGGGGGGAGGGGGGATGTGACTCAGGCTGTTGGGGGGGTGAACCTTTAAATTGTGCCCCCCCACTCTCAGCAGACACCAGTCGTCTCTAGCAGAAGCCCCTAACCCCACCACCCCGACACAGGTCAGAGGCCCTGAGCTCCTTTCCCCTACCCTCCCGCCCCACATCTGGTAGGCAGAGAATGAGGGAGGGCACAGGGGGCTCTGCAAGCTGCACTTTAATTGTAAAAGAGCCACATGCAGCTCGCGAGCTACGGTTTGGCCACTCCGTTATATACACTACGTTTAAAATGCAGGTAAGCATTTCATATCCACTTTGAGCTGGTGCAAATGACTACAAAAGGTGCATGGCAACAGAGAATCAATGCTTTGTGTTCCTCTGAATGCAAGGGCTATTCAAGTTAAGTGCCACTGTCAGAGCTCAGGGCCCAGGACCCAGCTGCTTCTCCACTGGCCAAAAGAGCACCCCTCATGCAGGGCTAGCTCCAAGTAGGATGGGGCTACTCCATGCTATCCCCCTTCTGCATGTGGTGGCTTACTGCCTCACGGGAGCCCAAAGACATTTGCCAGATGGGTACATATTTCCCATTCACATTATTTATGGACTAACTTTCCCTTCTAACAGGAACCAGAAAGCTTACTTTTATTTGCACCATTTGGATTTCATCACATCTGTTTTCAGCAGAAGATTTCTTTGTCTGTCCTCGCCTGTGACCAAACTTGCATTTGTTCCTTATAACCTGCTCATCATCTTCAATTGGTCTCCGCACATATTTGAAGCGATCTTTAAGGGCTCGTTTCCATAGCAACTGCATAAAAAAACCCACCATCGTTAGAATCCATCAGGAGTTTGCGCCACTCTCTCAAAGCAGGTCATTATCTACTATTTCTAGACAAAGGAAAAACTGACAAGGACGGGAAGGTACAAATTTTTAGCAAGCTTCTTTAACTGCACCTACAGTTTATATATTTAGGCACCTAAACCCAATCTGCCAAGGTTGTCCCAAAGAAAAGCAGGCAATTGCAGTATGGACCAGAAAACGGACAAGCTGCAGTTTGAATGCCACTCTGTCCTATCTGCCTCCTAATATCACCAATATCCATCAAATTAGTATTTTGTAGTTTTATATGAACTAGCAGAATAAGAGAGAAAAATGGCCTGTATGTTAAAAGATGGTGAAAGTTACTGACTGAAGCTCTGCTGTTTACTTGTCTTTAATCCCAAATCCACTGCCCCAACCCAAGTTTCCCTGGAAATATCTGTGGTGTACTGGCTTCTACGAGATGGTAACAGAAAACTTCATATTTGAAGCATACCAAAATGTGGAGAAAACACCTGATTTTTCATTTGATATAGTCAAGACACAGCTTGGAGCAGTCATATCTTATTGAGGCTCTCTTTTAATTAACAAGCACTTCCTTTAGAAATAATGAGTTAACTATATGAGTCGTTTGTGCCTCAATGAGACTCCCCGGTCCATCACCCCAAATACTTAGCATGGAAGGAGGAAATGCCATTGGAAGTCCCAATGGAAGTTTTGTTTCCACATGCTGTTCTTAAAGAGAGCTATTCTAGGTAAGTTCTTATATCAGTCCCAATACTGAGGTATCTGAGCAGCACCTAAAAAGTGGCAAACCCAAGACAATGATGCTAATTTTGACAACTGGATCAATGACTCAGTTTGTAAAACCTTCCTGCAAGAGTTGCTGTTTATCATATTATTCACATTTCTGCAATATGATGTTACAAAATTGAGCAAGTATTAAATTGGCTGAAAGGAAGAGATGCTCCAGGAGTCACTCAAATGTATAAAATTGATACACAAATAAGACTCCCTATTTCCAGCACTGGTTCCCGCAGTTACAAAGTATCAGACAACTATTCTTATTTTCTGATACATAGGACAACACCAAAATAAATAAAGCCTGTAGAATTACCCAGAAGGAGGATTGCCTGGTGGTTGGGTCACTGACTTAGAGCATGGGAAACCTGGGTCCAAGTCCCGGCTTTGCCTCAGACTTTCTATGTGACCTCTGGTAAGTCACTTAGCCTCTCTATGCCTCATTTCTCCATCTATAAAATGGGCCTAGACTTGAGGTGGTTGGCAGTCTAGATACCAAAGCCCTACCCAAACTTGGCATTGGAAACAGGAGGAGATGATGATGTAGAGCTATAAATCCCACAGAATAGCACTTGCTTCTGAACTTTTAAACCTTGTGCCAACATGGGTCCATGATTAACCAGTCCAGGCACAAGGAGCTAGTTTCACAAAGAAACTTTGGCATGGCAACAATCTGTGTCCCAGTTTCTACAAAATCGCCAGGATTCACAAAGCCAGAGTTTGGCACTAAGATCCCTATACAATAAGTGGAGACGGATAGGTGCCTCTGGATGGGATTCACAAAAACAGCATGGTGGGTGGATCCCAGTCTAGGCTATCCCATGGGAGATACTGAAGCAAAGAGTGTGTCCTAAGCCCTGCTCCTCTAAGGGTGTTTAATGCCTCCCTCTGCTTGGGATTCTCAGCTACAAACCCTCTTTTGGCATTAGCTGCCAATGCTGTTTTTGCAAGGTGCCGGGGGAAGGGGCAGATCTTCCACATAACTTTTAGCTCAGCAACTAGGATACTCACTTGGGATGTGGGAGACTCCCCAACTCATGTCCCCTCTCTGCCTAATGAGAAGGGAGTTGAACACAGATCTGTCACTTCTCAGGTGAGCACCTCAGCCACTGGACTATGGGATATTCTGAAGTGGGTTACTCTCTCCTGTTAAAGCTAATCCACTTGAATAAACAATTTAAAAAAATTCATGGGAGCAGGGGGACTGGATTCTGTATCTCTCATCTCCCAGGTGAGCGTTCTAACCACCAGGCTACAGAGTCAATTCTCATGCTCACTTGTTCTCTCTGAGCAATGACTCTTTCATTATTAATTCACAGTCAAACAGCTTCAATGGAAGAAGTTGATGGGATCCCACATCAAAACATCCTATAGATCAATGATTAGGGTACTCTCCTGACAGGTAGGAGATACCTATTCAAATCCTTTCTCCTCATCAGACAGAAAGGGGACTTGACTGGGGATCTTCCATATCCCAAGTGAGTGCTCTAACTACTGGGCTATAAATTATAAGTGAGCTGTTCCCTGGCTGTTTTCTGCAAATTTGCATACGTGGCCTGATCCCATAGGCAACATCTGAGCACACGTACCAGATCGGACCCTTCAGGCAAGCTAGGCAAAGGAATACCTATCTTCCCCTGGTTCGTGCATCACTCTGTGGCTTAGGCATCTACGCACCTAGAGTGAGACAGCAGTGCTCATGTGTTACACCAACAGACCCCTGTTGTCGGCAGGTGGGATTGAACCTGGGACCTCTGGAGCTTAGTGCATGAGCCTCTACTGCATGAGCTAAAAGCCGTATGGCTTTTAGCTAAGGCTGTAGAGCAGTCTCATGAATCTCTAAGTGGTCTTGGTGCCACTAGATGGGACAGAGCACCACACCCAGGTTTGTGGGTTACACATGCGACAGAGAGAACTTGGGTACCTAAAGTGGTAGTTCGGCATCTACATCCTTTTGTGAACCTAGCCCAAGATCTTTAAAATATCATCAGTTTTTCACTAGCCAGACAGGAGGACCTAAAAAACTGCTTGCCGACAGATTAGTTTCCCAAGCCTGCATTTCCAAAACATCCTGGAATTCCAAACTCTGTATGTCAGTGGAGTACCCAACAGTGCTAACTGCAACCACATTCCAAACCAGTTATCAAGCAAGTGCTTGAACAAGACTTCATCAGCCTGAAACACACATTTCTGTCTGTACTTACATACTATAATTACAAGGAAAACCTCAGCGTTTGTCTACATGAACAATTAGACTGCAGTATGTTGGGGGTGTGACCACCTCCCATGAGCCTAGCTGTCCACGTGCAGCCTGCTGACTACATTAACAGTCCATTAATGGACTTTGAGCCAGCCCTGTTTCAAAGAGGACTAGATTGAAATATTCTCACAAACTGTTAGTGTGTGTCAGCAGGGCGCACACAGACAGATCAGGTAGATTCACACCTCAGCTTGCAGTGGTCTAATTGTTCATGTAGACAAGCTCTAAAGGCATGGCTACACTTGCAGATGTAGAGCACTTTGTGTTAAACCCGCCCTCAGAGAGCGCAGCAGGGAAGGTGCTGCAGTCTGTCCACACTGACAGCTGCAAGCGCACTGGCGTGGCCACATTTGCGGCACTTGCAGTGGCATTGGGAGCGGTGCATTATGGGCAGCTATCCCACACAGCACCTCTTCCCATTCTGGCGCTGTGGATTGTGGGAAGGGGGTAGGGGGTGCAGGGCATTCTGAGTCCTGTCCCAACGCCCCGTGATGCATCGGTTCGCATCCCAGCAATCCCTGTGCGTCCGTCCACATTTGGCGCCATCTTTCAACATTTTTTGTACTGCGCGCTCTGTCTTCCCTTTCAGTCTGCGGGAATGAATCCCGAAGTGCTGAGGAGTATCCTGACAAGTCTCACCAGCACGTCATATTTGGCACTCGAGTTATTCCTTATGATCCAAAGTGACAGTGAGAACACAGACGGTGATATCGACTCAAGTAATGCATATGACACAAGTTTCCTTGTGGCATTCACGGACATGCTCACCACCATGGAATGCTACTTTTGGGCTCGGGAAACAAGCACTGAGTGGTGGGATCACATCGTCATGCAAGTCTGGGATGACGAGCAGTGGCTGCAGAACTTTCAGATGAGAAAAGCCACTTTCACTGGAGTGTGTGAGGAGCTCGCCCCCACCCTGCAGTGCATGGACAAGAGATGGAGAGCTGCCCTGACAATGGAGAAGCAGGTGGCTATTGAAATCTGGAAGCTGGCAACTCCAGACAGCTACCGATTGGTCGCTAACCAGTTTGGAGTGGGAAAGTCAACTGTTGGAATCATGTTGATGAAAGTTTTCAGGGCCATTAATCGCATCCTGCTCAGAAGAACCGTGACTCTGGGTAACGTGCGTGACATTGTGGATAGCTTTGCACAAATGGATTTCCCTAACAGTGGAGGGGCGATAGATGGCACACACATTCCATTCTGGCACCAGCCCACCTGGCCTCCAAGTACGATAAATCAGAAGGGGTAGTTCTCTATGGTTCTCCAGGTGCTTGTGGATCGCCATGGGTGTTTCATTGACATTAACACAGGGTGGCCCGGAAAGGTGCCCGACGCACGCATCTTTCGGAACACTGGCCTGTTCAGGAAGCTGCAAGCCGGGACTTTTTTCCCAGACCAGAAGATTACCGTAGGGGAAGTCGAAATGCCCATTGTGATCCTTGGAGACCCCACTTACCCTTTAATGCCGTGGCTCACGAAACCCTACGCAGGGAGCCTTGACAGCAGCAAGGAGCGGTTCAACAACAGGCTGAGCCGGTGCAGAATGACACTGGAGTGTGCTTTTGGCCGTTCAAAGGGCCGCTGGCACTCTCTGTATGGGAAGCTGAACCTGGCCCATGACAGCATCCCCGCGGTTATATCCGCGTGCTGTACCCTCCATAACATTTGTGAAGGGAAGGGTGAACGATTCACTCAGGCATGGAACTCAGAGGTTCAACACCTGGAGGCTGAATCTGAACAGCCACAGAACAGGGCTATTAAAGGGGCCCAGCATGGGGCTGCAAGGATTAGGGATGCCTTGAAGGAGCAATTTGAGGCTGAAAGCCACCAGTAATGTCTGGTGCCCTGCACGGGAGTGAAGTGCAGTGGTTCCAGTGTTAGTAGGAATCTGTGTTTGCTACGTTGACTTGCAGTGTCTGTTTCTTTCCTGGGCTAAGGTATCTCTAACTTTATGCAATGATAAAGAATGTTTTCAAAGCCAAAAAATCCATTTATTGAAAAGAAACACAACTGCTTGGGAAACAGAAAGGGCAAGGGGGTGGGGTGGGGAATGGTACAATCACAGAGGTGGGGTGGGGAATGGTACAATCACAGATTTGCCTATGTCCTGTTATCATACTCAGCCTTCCTGTCTGGAGTGCTGTGCAATGGGTGCTGCACTTCAGGATGGCTATACTGCATGGTGATGGGGGGTGAGTGCAGTGGGTAAGGGTTGTAGTTTTCAGGTCTGGGTGGTGAAGCTACAGGTGTTGGAGGCAGCTGGTGGCAGCAAGAACCCGGATGTTGGGGAAAGTGGGTTGTAGGTGACACGGGGGCACAAGGGAAAGAGTTTTGGGACAAGGGCTGGGGCGCGGGGGGGCGGGCGGTAGTGCTCCACCTGCATGGCTATGAGCGCCTGAATCGAGTCTGCGTGGCGATCCATTATGCTTATCAGCCGATCCGTGCTTTGCTGGCAGAGCACCGCGCTTTTGTGCCAGCGCTCCTCATTCTGCTGGCAGATCCTCCTTTCGCTGTCCCGCCACTCCTGCACTTTTCGATTTTCATTACTTGAATGCTGCATTACTTCATGCAACATGTCTTCCTTGCTTCTGCGTGGCCTCTTTCTGATTCTTTGGAGTCTTTCGGCCGGTGATAACACGGACAGCTGAGATCTCAAGGTTGCATCTGTAAAGGCAAAATGTAACACTTAACAGAGGCAGCATTGTTCACACCAGACAGAGCAATGATTCCCCCGTACTTAAGGGCAAGCACAGTCTACACAATAGCATAATTTCCCCGTCACAAAGCGAGCGCACATAACCCATGGGAGCCCCAAAATGGTGAGTAAGCACAGGGTCAAGCGTGACTGATTGTTTCACGACTGTACTGTCCTCTGGGTTTCTGTGCCTTGGGAAGAGCCAACAGCAGCAGGAGGCCCCTATACTGAACACTGTCCCCACAGTTTCCACAGGAGTTCGTCCTGGAAGATATCTCGCTGCTGAGGGTGACCTGGGAAGCAAGGGAGGGTCTTCTACTGCAATGCAGATTCCGCCCTGGCCCATAAGCAGCTTACCTGTGTGCAGCAATGGTCCCCCCGCCCCTCACGCACAGTGACATGGACAAGTTAGCCTTACTGGGACAAGGACGACAATGGTTTCTCCCAAGAAACCTGCGCAAGCGCATTGCCCAAGTTCTGGATGAGACCTTTGAAGAGATCACTGAGGCCGATTACCGCGATGTGAGAGAGCACATCAATGCCCTATTCTGCATCTAGGCATGCATGCAGCCCTAACCCTCCTCGCCCCAAGAGCCCGCACCAAATAGCTTCCTTCCCAAAATAAAAGCCGCTTACCGGGAACCTCCTCTGGTGTTTGTCCTTCCCCAAGCACCGGCCGCCGTGACTGGCTACCTTCCTCCTGGCTTGAGAACAGCTCCTCACTGCATGTATGTAGGGATTCCGGGGTGTCTTCCTCCGCCTCAGCACCCTCACTCCTGCTTTGGTCCTCGTCATCCTCCTGCCTTGTTGCACTGGGCTCTGAAGTGTCCATGGTGGTACTCGGAGTGGAAGTGGGGTCACCCCCAAGTATCGCGTCCAGCTCTTTGTAGAAATGGCAGGTTGCAGAGGCAGCACCAGAACGGCTGTTTGCCTCTCGGGCTTTGCGGTCGGCATTCCGCAGCTCCTTCGCTTTAACCCTGCACTGCGCTGTGTCCTGGTCATGGCCCCTTTCCATCATGTCCCTTGATATCTGCCTGAAGGTATTGTAATTCCTACGCCATTGCTCCATACTGGGGATGGCCTGGCGCGTGGAGGCATGGTCACCTGGAAAGATTTGCTGAGAGAACTCTACGCCTGGCTGAGCGAACAGGAAGGGGATTTTCAAAATTCCCAGAGAATTTCAAGGGCGGGTCTGACAGTTGGTCACCTGAGGGCAGGGCAGTAGAGTTCAAAGCGATGACCAGAGTGGCTAGAACAGGCATTGTGGGACACGTCTGGAGGCCGATCGGCGCACTCTAAAGATCAGGGCGTCCACACTGGTGCCGCGGCGCTCCAGCGGGGGTGCACCAAACGTTATTCCACTCGCCGAGGTGGAGTACCAGGAGCGCTCTAGCCGTGGAGTCAGAGCGCTCTACGTGCCTTGCCAGTGTGGACGGGTAGTGAGCTAGTGCGCCCGGGGCTCCTTTAATGCGCTGTAACTCGCAAGTGTAGCCAAGCCCTTAAGACTGGCCTGCCTAGAAGGGGGCAGTGCAAAGGGGGCAGTTGCCCAGGGGCCTGGGTGATTTAAAAGGACCCAGGGGCCCCAGCCGCTGCCAGATTCATCACTTCCGCCCCGGGTCCTGCCACCCCCCAGGGACAGCCCTGGCCCCCAGAATTGCTGTCTGAGGGCCTGCTCTAAGATTACTAACACAGAAAGACTGGAGAGGTTTTTTTCTTCAGTTTGTTTCCTCTGAGCATCTAACAGCATCAATCAATCATTTTCTCCTGTCTGTGGGACTTTCACACAGGTACAGGAGAGAGAAAGACTTTTTTTAAAAATAGGAAAGTAATTGTAAGCCACAGGCATTGGCAGGGGAGGGTGTTTGTGGGCCAAGATCATACCCAATAGTACATTTCACTAGAGCTGGCAGAAAAAAGGGACCCCTTTTCCATGGAAATGTTCATGTTTTTGAGAAAAAGTTTAGTCTTGAAGAGGAAAAAAATAGCAAAAATGCAAAATTTTTCATGGGAACAGATTTAAAGAAAAATTACATTTCAGGAGAACTGAGATGGAATTTTTTGGCCTTGTTGCCTGCCCCCAAGGGAAGCGACCTGTCAATTTCACAAGCCAGCAAGGCAGAGAGCCTGGGTGCTCTGCCAACCACTCCCCTCCCCCACCCCGATCTAGGAGCCAGAGAGGTGCTGCCCATTCCCGGGAAGTGGGGAGGCAGAGTGCCCTGGAGGAAGACGCAGCATGTTTCTCTGTCTTCCAGAGCCATTGGAAATGTCAAAACAGTCAGGTTTCCCTAAGACTTTTGTTGAATCTATTTTTATTTCATTTTTTAAACAGCCTCCCCTCCAAGCTGTCCTTTTAACATGTTTCTAAATGACAACATAACTATAAAACCCAAACATGAAATCAGATTTCTGAAACACTTTACTGAAATATAATGTCCTCTGCCTACCTGTCTAGTCCCAAGACCATCATGACCATATGAACTTAAGTGCTAATTTCAACTAAGATAGTTTTACATTCACTTCTGGCATTTACCAAATACCGCAAGAGTTTCCTAGTTTATTCCAAATATCACAAGAGTTTCCTTGCACCATGTTTTATCTCATGCCTTTCTCCAACTGAAGAATTTGGAAGTTTTTTTTGCCAGTGCAGTAATCTTTTTCATAACTGTCATCTTTTCCTGATTCTATGGCAGCATCTATCTAGCAATAGTATACAGACTAGGGCAACCTAAAGACACAATAGGTATGCGCTGAGCAATCACTTGGCTCCAGTCTCTGTGAATAAGTGGACAATGCATCTAATTGAAATGGTCTGTAATTGAACAGTAGAATATCATACCCTTATGCAACTTAATGAGATTCAGATTCTGTTTCACATTTTCCTCAGTAGATGTGTCTTTGCTGGCAACCAGACGAAATGTGTTTTCTGAAGTGACTGAATATTCTCTCTCCATCTCCCATGTTTACAGTGGAAATTGTTCTGTTTTCTCAGAGAAGTTAGTCATCAGTAATATTTTTAGGTCCTCAACGGAGTCCCTTGATGCTTGTAGAAGAGAACTTCGCGTAATGTTCTTGTGCTACATGGAAATTTTCCAGTGTAAGCCAATTTTCTCGGCAATGAGCACAATACTCTAACAGCAAAACTTCCAGAGGGCTGCTTTATTATGCTGGCGCTGGTTAAGACAGCATAGTTTAGGTTGAGGTAGAAACCGTTGCTGTAACACGAGTTTACAAGTGTTTCTTTAATGGTAGATCCCATCAGAGAAAAGCCGTGTGGTCGCACAAGCACATCAGACACACACAGTGTAAAGCCAACCAAGTAATTTGGTACCTAAACATTAACAGACTATATACTTTCTTGCTTTCTTCAGGTACCCTGAGCTGCTTCTAAATGTTCACCCCTTCCCCGCAACCCTGAGCTGCTGGCAGCCTCCCTCTTCCCCTCAGCCAGGCATCCATTCTCCCATGTCTCCATTTCTCCCCAATAGCCCTCTGCCTCCACGTGCCCTCTGTTATTACAGGTAATAGAACCATTTTATCCATTTCTCTCCCTTTCCCACAAGTTCAGCTCACAACTGGAGTAGGCCTACTAGGTCCCAATTATTACAACATTTCTTCCAGAGACCCATTTCCCCATGATGCCCTACCAGAGACCAGGTAATGGGGGACGGTTGTCAGGAGCAGAGACGTGCAGGTAGGGAGAAGAGTGCTCAAGAAAAGTCAGTGGACAAGCACTAGCATTTCTTGCCTTTTCTACCCAACAAATCTCCTGTGGTCCTACTGCTATAATCCATAGAGAACCACTGGAGGATGTTAAGACGAGAGCTGAAGTTGGGTGGGGGGAAGAGGAAATCAGAGGTCATTCCCCCTTTTCCTATGGGCTATCTCCGGTGTGGTGGTAGCAGCTACAATGGCACATGAACAGACATGCATATCCTCTTGTTCACAACTTTCAGGTACTCAGGGCTGCAGGAGCAGCGAACCTCATGAGCTTTAGGAGGTGCACTGGACCTTTCATGAGTTTTTTGATGGGAGAATTATTTTTTTCCAGTTGACAAGATCCCCCCAGCCCCAATGAAGCTCACGCTTACAAAGATAGTAGCTGTGAAAGTAGTCTTCAAGGGCATATCTATGCTACAAAGTTATGTCGACATACAGCCTCTGTGGTAATTAAATCACTTTTGCATGTCCACACTATGCTCCTTGTGCCAGCAGCGTATGTCCTCACCAGTGCATGTCCTCGCATCGATTGAACTGTCAGTGTGCGGCATTATGGGATGGCTTCTGAAAGGCAGCAACAGTTGATGTAAGCAATGCAGTGTCAGTGTAGACACTGCATCAACTTAACTACGTCGACCGAAGCGCTACGCCTCTTGTGGAGGTGGAGTTAATAAGTTGGCGTAGCGGGCGAGTCACGTCAGCGGGAGCAACATTTTAGCATAGATGTTTAAGAGTTAGATCAATGTACGCTGCCTTCCGCCGACCCAACTCTGTAGTGTAGACCTGGACTAAGTAACCAATTGGGGGCTGGGCATCAGATTTCACCTAAGGGAGTCCAGTAAACCAAGTTTCATTTCTCAACTGAAAAGTGGCAAACAAGAAACCCATTAAAGAACTTTCCCAGCTCTGGTGAACACCTTTATATTTAGGTTATAATTTAGGAACCATTTGTCAGATTCACTTCAGATTTGGTAGAAAAATATCTACCTTGGCCCTCATCCTAACTTTTCTATTTTCAGGCCAATATCACCTTTTTTGACTAATTTTGGGAGAAGACGTGTGACACTGGCAGACCAGGTGCCAGCTAGGCGTCACTGAACACTGACAAATGCGTAGCTGGAGATCAATCACTCACTAAACATCTCTGCTAATATCTATTTGAACAATACTAACACAGAGATGAGTGTTAGAATTGTTAAAATAGGTATTAGATTTATAAAGATGTGTTTAGTGTTTGGACTTTATGAAATGTTTGTGAGCTGCTGCATGCATTAATCTCACTTGTAATATCTGTATCCCACATTATAAGGTAATATTTAAAGTGTTTGCTCTAAAATTGTACGCCTCTCCCCCCACCCAGTCAGGAGAGAAGCATTACTGGGAGTGAAATGCTAGTTTACCACAAGAGGTGTCACCTCCGCCCCAGTAAAAGAAGGCCCATAGATATCAGACAAGCCATTGTGAAACAACAGGTTTCAGAGTAACAGCCGTGTTAGTCTGTATTCGCAAAAAGAAAAGGAGTACTTTTGCATCCGATGAAGTGAGCTGTAGCTCACGAAAGCTCATGCTCAAATAAATTGGTTAGTCTCTAAGGTGCCACAAGTACTCCTTTTCTTTTTGTGAAACAACAGTGGACAAAAGACTTTGCTGATCGCTCACCCCACACCCATAAGGAGAAGACTGAACAAATCTTCCTCCCATCATCTTGAGCTCTGGGGGAAGGGAATAAAAATCCCTGTCAAGAAGAAACAGTTATCCTATATGCTGCTTGGACTTCAGGAGAGGGCAAGATTTCTAAGCATAAGCAAGGGATCCCCAGATGTTTAGCTCTGGTTAATCCTGAAGGGCCAACAGACCTTGCACAATACAGCAGCTTCTATTACTTTTTGAAACCTAAGACTAACTCATTTGTATGTGCATGTTTACCTGCTTTAACCTTGTAAATAACTCATTTCTTGTCCCTAGTTAATAAATCTTTAGTTAGTTTATTATAGGATTGGCTATAAGCGTGGTCTTCAGTGTGAGATCTGAGGTACAAATGATGAGATGAGTGACTGGTTCTTTGGGACTGAAAGTAATGTGGATATTGTTGTGACTTGTGATACAAGGGACCATCCATCACAAAGGCAGACTTGCATGGGTAGCAAGATAGACCAAAATACCCAAGGGACTGTCTGTGACTCTATGTTAAGGCAGTTGTAGTGCCTGAGGAGTTCACACTTGATACTTGGTTGATAAAATCTAAGTATAGAGCTCACAACTAGTTTGGGGTTTGTGGCCTGGTTTGTAACTCTCTGCCACGACATTGGCGCTTCTGGTCATGAGCTACTCCAGACAACTTGACAGGAGGAATGGGGGAAAAAAAGCCAAAAATCAGCTTATAATGGAAATTCAGTTGCAACTTTATCTATAGAGCAATTGCCACAGAATGACTTGTGTACAGTAGCAAAATGAAAGGAAGCAGGGTTTTTTGCTAACATATTCACATTCATTTGGTTTTGTTAGTCAAAAAGGGGCCGGGGGGTTGCTGGGTTTTTTTCTTTTCTTTAAGATACTCAACCAGCCTTCTAGTCTTCACCTAGACTTCAACATATAATAGCCTTTGACTTTGGAATTGATCTCCCCTATCGGTGAGATATTGACTAACTTGAACTTCAGGGTTAAGAATATAGTACTTCTGTTCACTCGGGCTTTTGCCCTGTGCATATCTACACCCATATGCTAACAGCTCAATTTGAGTGTTAAGAGCCAGATTTTTTAAAAAGTATTCAGGCATCTAGTGGGATTTTCAAAACTGCACAGGCACCTAACTCTCATTATTTGCAACATCTACATGCTTTTACAAAATCCTTCTACCTGCATCTTTAGAATCCTGGCCATAAGTATTATATTTGGTGTCAAATAGTCAACTTGCTTGTGTTCATGTTCCCAGAGAATGTTGTGAAAACATCTTGAATAAAACCATTAAAAATAAAAAATAAATAAAAAGGCCAAATAATTCTTAACTTAGTACTTATAAAGTATATTTAATCTCTTTGATTTTAAATAAATATTTATGGGACATGATATATTTAACACATATTACTCTGCCAGTTTTAAATATCATTTTAATTGGTTATTTTGCAGATTTTTCTTTTAATGTCATCTTTGTCTTGGAGACATCTTTTAGCTGATTTTTCAGCAGCCATCTATGTAGAGCTTTAAATCTCTCTCCAAGTTCAAAGTTCAAAACACTTCGATATTTCATCCTCCTCTCCTCACATACATTAAGCATTTAGCTAAATCTACTTCTGTAATAGGATTCCCATAAGCTTCCGCAAACCCCTGCTCACACAAACTGTTTCATCCGTTGAGATAAGATTGCCATTACATAGATTTATCCTGCTTCCCAAGTGGTGGTAGTCAGTGAGATGTGTTTTTGAGTGCAAGTTGAGGCGTCTGTCTTGCCATTCTTAAATGGAGTTAACAAATAACCCACTGGGTCACTTTGTTTTTACTAACACCACAAAAACAAGAAGATTTGCCATGTTCATCGGAAGAGAACAAAGATTACTCTGTGTACCTGACACAGCAGGGAGAGGATTATGGGCAGATTAAATGTAGCAATTTACTAAAGAATAATCATTTTGTGTGCAACAGTTATATAATCAAAAATGTCAACGATGAGATTCCGGGTTTTGCTGCGTTAGTGTTGTTGTGTAATGCTGAACTTTGAGGGAGGATTGTTATACAGAAGGTAGGCATTTACACGTGCCCTCAGTTTCTCTCCACCCCCAAATTACATTTGATAAAACAATTATTTGCTTTTTGAAGTTTGATATGGTGTATAAATTGTTTCACAGAAACTGGCTAAAGTGAACTGAAATGGAGATCATTAACTGCTCGTATCCAGATCTTTTCAAAAGGCTGCCTATAAGCCCTCTAAAAGGATACCGGAGATAGAACAGTATTGTACAAAAAGTGCTGAATTTATTTATTTTTTTTTTAATTCTATTCTGAATGCTGCATCTACTCACAGGGAAAGTATTATCACTGGCTTTCTGATTCTGCTCTCCCACCCCCACATCAGTAGTATAAGATGTCATCAATATAGCGCAAGTAGAGTACATCTAGATGACATCTTCATCATCTGGACCCATGGAAAAGAAGCCCTTGAGGAATTCCACCATGATTTCAACAATTTCCATCCCACCATCAACCTCAGCCTGGTCCAGTCCACACAAGAGATCCACTTCCTGGACACTACAGTGCTAATAAACGATGGTCACATAAACACCACCCTATACCGGAAACCTACTGACCGCTATTCCTACCTACATGCCTCCAGCTTTCACCCTGACCACACCACACGATCTACAGCCAAGCTCTGTGATACAACCGCATTTGCTCCAACCCCTCAGACGGGGGGTGTGGGGGGGGGGTGAGAAAACCTGGATTTGTGCTGGAAATGGCCCAACTTGATTATCACACACATTGTAAGGAGAAAAGGAGTACTTGTGGCACCTTAGAGACTAACCAATTTATTTGAGCATGAGCTTTCGTGAGCTACAGCTCACTTCATCACTTTAGATAAGCTATTACCAGCAGGAGAGTGGGGTGGGGGGAGGTATTTTTTCATGCTTTGTGTGTATAAAAAGATCTTCTACACTTTCCACAGTATGCATCCGATGAAGTGAGCTGTAGCTCACGAATGCTTATGCTCAAATAAATTGGTAAGTCTCTAAGGTGCCACAAGTACTCCTTTTCTTTTTGCAAAGGGAATTAGGCACTCACGTGTCCTATACAATGAAGGGGGAGAGACAGGCGCCTAAGAACGAGATTCACAAAAGCCAGCACACTGAGTGGGGAGCTGCCTAAGCTAAACAATGGTGGATAGGCCAAAGAACATTATTATTCAGTTTTTAAAAGCAACTAACCTAGGACTTTAACTTTATTTTGAGATTGTTTAAAAGAAACTCCACATCAAAGTGCACCCATCCAAAGTCCTAGATACCCATAACATACTCTTAAAATATCAACATCAGAGTGGTTACAAAATAAATTGTTCCAAGCAGCAGCCCTTTTCTTTTTCCCTTGCCTACCTCACTTGCATTGGTCAGCAGAACAAAAGCGTCAAACTTCCACTGGACTTTGCCAACAAAAGGAAATTTCACCCTCAACAGCTTTAGTTGCACTTTGCAGAATGCTTAGAAGGTCAATACATTCAGGCTGCTGTTGCATCAAACCAGGGTGGAGGCAAGTTCCAAAGGAAACTGCATAAAATGAAAGGGAATGCAGTTATACTCCAAAATGGGGGGAGCGACTGTAAACCCTTGTAAACCTCCTGGACTGAGGTCCTGTTTCAGTCTGGGTAAGAGTTGTATATTTTTAAGTGCTCCTTGATCAATTTTGATCACTTCATTTCTTTTTCTCATTCAGCTTTTCTGTTTTCCTTGCTAACCTATCTTTTACCTTTCCCGGTCTGCCTTTCCCTGTCCCCCTTCCACACCCCTTCATTTCCAGTGTGGTGAGAGGGAAGCCAGATACACCTTTCCTAACTCTAGAATTAACAATGGCCTAAGCAATACTGCTATTCAGGCACCTGATAAAGAGATATTTGTCCAAGCACACTCCTCATGGCTAATAATATAAATTGTGTTTCCTGGAACATCAACAGGGTGAACCACCCATTAAAAAGAAAAAGAATTATCACTCATCTAAAAACACTGAAAGCAGATATCTTCCCACAGGAAACCCTCCACAATGGCTTGGAGGCAGAGAAAATTAGGAGGGTATAGATGGGGGAAGGGATGTTTAACAGCCAAAGGCCTAGCTATATTGTTTCACAAAAGACTCAGCCCACTAATTCTAGATGTAAATAAAGATAAGGAAGGTAGATTTTTGCTGGAGAAGGCTAAGATCTCTGACTCTCTATATACCCTAATTAATGTATTTGGAGCCAATAAAGATGATCCAAGTTTTTTCTAAATTAATATCCCTGTCATAAATATAAACGGAAGGGTAAACCCCTTTGAAATCCCTCCTGGCCAGGGGAAAGCTCCTCTCACCTGTAAAGGGTTAAGAAGCTAAAGGTAACCTTGCTGGCACCTGACCAAAATGACCAATGAGGAGACAAGATACTTTCAAAAGCTGGGAGGAGGGAGAGAAACAAAGGGTCTGTGTGTCTGTCTATATACTGTTTTCTGCCGGGGATAGACCAGGAATGGAGTCTTAGAACTTTTAGTAAGTAATCTAGCTAGATATGTGTTTGATTATGATTTCTTTAAATGGCTGAGAAGAGAATTGTGCTGAATAGAATAACTATTTCTGTCTGTGTATCTTTTTTGTAACTTAAGGTTTGCCTAGAGGGGTTCTCTATGTTTTTGAATCTAATTACCCTGTAAGATATCTACCATCCTGATTTTACAGGGGGGATTTCTTTATTTCTATTTACTTCTATTTTTATTAAAAGTCTTCTTGTAAGAAACTGAATGCTTTGTCATTGTTCTCAGATCCAAGGGTTTGGGTCTGTGGTCACCTATGCAAATTGGTGAGGCTTTTTATCCAACATTTCCCAGGAAAGGGGGGGTGCAAGTGTTGGGAGGATTGTTCATTGTTCTTAAGATCCAAGGGTCTGGGTCTGTAGTCACCTAGGCAAATTGGTGAGGCTTTTTACCAAACCTTGTCCAGGAAGTGGGGTGCAAGGTTTTGGGAAGTATTCTGGGGGGAAAGACGCGTCCAAACAGCTCTTCCCCAGTAACCAGTATTAGTTTGGTGGTGGTAGCGGCCAATCCAAGGACGATGGGTGGAATATTTTGTACCTTGGGGAAGTTTTGACCTAAGCTGGTAAAGATAAGCTTAGGAGGGTTTTCATGCAGGTCCCCACATCTGTACCCTAGAGTTCAGAGTGGGGGAGGAACCTTGACAATCCCACTAGAACCAGTCATCTAGCAGGAGATTTTAATGTGATGTTGTACCCTTTTTTAGGCAAGTCAGGCTGTCCCCAGCATACACAAACACATACTAGAAACATTATAAAGATTATACGGAAGAACTGGAGTTAAAAGTTACATGGGACTTGTACAACCCTACAATGAAGGATTTTACATTTCTTCCTCCCTGCATTCTAAATAGTCATGAATAGATTTCTTCCTGATTTCTAAGAATCTAGTACACTCAGACTTGATTTCATTATTAACCACTATCATGATCTCTGATCTTGCACCAGATACACAACAATTTTCCCCTCCTGAGACAAATGGACTTGTAAACAATGGAGACTGCACTCCTCTATTTTTATAAACATTTTCAGAGCTATTGCACAGAAGAAATTGTTTTTTTCCTCAAAACAAAATGACGCACCAGAGATATTCTGATCCACCCTATGGGATACACTAGAAGCTTTTATTAGGGGCAGGATCATTTCCTACTCAGCAGGTAGGAAGAGTGTTAGCCAAGTTAATCTTGAGGAATTAACTAAACTTAAAGCTATGGATTTAGAACATGCAAGCTAACCCTTCCCAAGAAAATCGTAGAAAATTTATCAGTGTTCGGTACGAAGTAAATAGACTTAGTTCAGCACAAGCCAAACTTGCTCTTTTTCTACTCAAACAAACACACTGGGAGTCGGAGGGAGCAAGGAAAATTCTCACATACAGTTTAAAAATGAGAGGTCAAAGATCCTGAGTAGCATCACTCAAATCAGAACAAGGGCAGGTTATTACTAATCAAAAAGAGATTAACTTCTGAAATTCTTCCAGGCTCTTTACAATAATGATTCCGCGAAGAAGAGAAGAACTGAATAATTTTATTAAAACTCTTAAAAACCCACAAACCTCAACAGAGCAGCAGGCCAGGATGACCTCTCGGTTGCTTTCAGAGAAAATGAGTCTGGGCAAGACCCCCGGCCCTCATGGCCTAATTACAGAATTCTATCAAAGTTTAAAAAAAAAGTCTGGCCCCTAAGCTGTTATGCATTCACAAAGACGCCTTAAGGGAAAAGTATATTACCCCCTATAATGAGGGAAGCCTTAATTGCTGTACTATTTAAACAAAGGAAAGATGTACAAAAGTGTTAACAGCTACAGACCCATGTCTTTAATCAATACTGATCTAAAAATACTTTCAAAAACATTGGCTAAGCACTTGAAAAACAATGAGTGATATGGTTCACCTCAATCAGGTGGGATTTATTTAAAAAAGGCATGGTTCAGATAACACATGTCCATTGATTAATGTTATGGCATTCCATCAACACTCTTGAAATTCCCATGCAATCATTTCACTTGATGCAGAGACAGTCTTTGACAGAGTGAACTAGCAATATGTTTCTTACCAAGGATAAATTTAGATTGGGAAAGTCCTATTTCATGGATACAGCTGTTATATTCCAATCCCAACTCTTGTATCCTAACAAATATCACAATATCTCAGACAACTCCCCTTCCCCTGCTTTAATCTGTTTTGGGGAACTAGACAGGGATGCCCTCTCTGTTTAGTGTAACATTAGAATCATGTGCAATACTAACCAAAGAACACCAAGATATTCAAGGGATCAAATCAGGGAATCATGAGACAAAAATCTTTCCATATGCACAGGACCTCCTCCTCTTTATTAAAAATCCAGATCAATCTATTCCCAATATCCTTTAAACAATAGACTCTCAGGCTACAAAGATAAGTTGGGAAAAGTCAGAAGCAATGAAGATCTTATTGGATTTAGTTGGAAGTGGCTCTCCTACAGGGACATTGAGATGGCAACAGACAAACCTCAGATATCTTGGCATCCTGTTCGCTAAGGAAATGAAAAACATAGTCAAGGTTAACCTATCCCCATTAATCATGCAGTTAGCAAACTATTTAAACAGATGGCAGGCAGTACCTTTCCCCATTTGGAGAAAAACAAACAGAATAAAGAGGATCCTGGGAAGGCATTCATTTTGATTGAACTCTTCTCCCTCCCTCCCTATCCATATTCTTCCCTTTTAATTTTACTAAAATCAACATGTTCAAATCCTCCTTGTGGGGTGCTGGTAAAAAGCCAGAATCTCCTTACAAAAATTACAGCTCCCTATCAAGACAGAGGTTTTAGATTTCCCAATTTTAAACTTTACCTTCAGGCAATAATTAGCCAAGCAGGACAGTGAGTCATTCTCTCAAACTGTAGAGCCCTGGATTGGATCCAACTGGAAGCAGCATTGGTGGTTCCTTTAACCCTTTCCAGCATGCTACACACTGATTACTATCTATTCCCTAAAGAACAATTACCAACCATTGTGGCAGCCAGAGACACTTGGTGTATGATATCTACTACATTTAAAAATCACCCCCCTTCTACGTACCAAGGCCTCTATCTTGGGTAACTCAAAACTATGTATAGCAGACAACCCCATCATTTGGCCACATTCGATTAGGAAAGGGATTTTGACCATCAGTCAATTTTATTGAAAATGATACCTTCCTCCTTTTTACAATATTAAAAGAAAGGTTCAATCTAGAAACTAAGGAGGAGTGCCCATACGTCCACCTTAAACATGCCATCTATCATCTGTTTGGCCCACATGCATGTGCTACCCCTGATCCACCTGGGAACTGCTTTCATTTCTCCAAATATTACCGATTGCCAAGACCTATGGCAAATCTATATGCACACTTGGCCAGCAAATTTGAATTAAACATGGATTCCCTAAAGAAGAAATTCTCTGCTAACCAATGGAAACAAATTTTAGCCAGTTTGTCAATCTGTTCCTTGGACCGATATTTAAAGATTAATCCCACAGAAAATCGGATGGGGGGTGCATTGGACCCTTCTCCAGCTGATCAAAACAGGTGCTGCTAAGTCAGACAAACGTTGATGCTATGAGTCAACAGCTGCTAACTTAGCCCATATGCTCTGGGAATGCTCCTATACCTGAATGTTTTGGGCAGAACTTAATTGCAGAGTTTACTTTTTCCTATCAAATAAAACTGTGTTACAAGCTAAACATGTAATTTTAAAAAGTCCTAATGGATGTTAATTGGAAGCTGAATTAATCTGAAAAACTTTGGCTCAGTGGAGCACTAATTACTGCTGAAAGATGAGTACTAGAAAAATGGAAATCCAAAAAAATGACCAACAATTGAAGACTGGAACAAAGACTTCATAAGGTTGGCCATCATGGAATATAATAGAAATACCCAAGAAAAATTATTTCCTTTAAGTATCTCAATGATCCTATTAAATGCAGCCCCATTCTTTTCTACCCATTTTCTTTCCTTCTTGTCTACCTCTCTCCTCTGAATTTTGCTTCCAATTCTTATCTTATTTGTTAGTTTTATATTTAATTAGCTGGAATTTTATAAACAAATTTTGTTTGTAAATTTTGTAATACAAATAATTTATATTTTCAAGTATAGCTAAACTTAGGTAGCAAATAGTTGATATATTATGAGAAGCTTACATATATAGTTTAGTTGTGTGTGTATATTTAAAATTTAATAAAGTTATTAAAAATAATAATAAAAACTAACATTACAACTCCGGAATTTGCCCATGCTAATTGTATGTATTTTCAATATTTTATCTTTTGTTGTTAGTTCTTAGTGGGAGAGATCTCAGCCTTTCCCTAGGGTGTTTTTAATTAAATTCCTATTAATCTTGTTCTGTAAGAGATCACCAATTTTTTTGTTTTGTTTTTGGCTGCTTTTCCACTGTTCTTTGATAGGAATAAAAACTTGTCTACAAAGTGACTTTTAAGGATTCTTCTTAAATAAAGAGTAAAAAGTAGTAGGGCTCATCCACACAAACCAATCATGTTTGTGTTCAAAATTTTAATATCTTTGAAGCATTCAGAACTAGGTTTTTCCTAAAATACGTCCTTAAAGCCATTCGTTGCTCTTATATAAATCCTGTTTATTCCAACACTTTTTCTATACCATTCCGTTTTACAGCACCATTCAGTTTATACTACAGACCAGAAATGTATCCCATTTATCTAAAAAGTTAGATTAACTTTTTCAAGTGTTCCATGTGACCGGATATATCTTTCAAGCAAGAGGGAGGACTATTGGAGGGAGCACGCGTGGAGGAGGGGGGGGGGGGACAACCTTAAATAAGATTCAAGCATTGATATCCCCTCTCATCCCCAAGCCAGTCCTATGTGGTGAAACTTGGGTTTCATTCCAAAGGTAGCTCAAAGCTCTTCACGAATGGATTACAGGGATATAGTTTTACATTTAGTGTCTTTTAGCCACTCTTTTCTTTAAATTGGGGTTTTTTATCTTAATTCTTACCTGCCTCCCACTCCAAATAAAGAGCTAATAAGACAACTTTCTTATTTGTTTAAAGCAGATCTCTCAAACGCTGACTGGTATTATGAATGGTTTTTAAATGACCAGTAGTAGACCGCATCTTTCTGGTTACCTCTCTACTACAAAAGGAAATGGCAAGCTTTTGTGTAGGATTCTATATTCCTGTTTCTCCTACTAATACTGGAGAAACACTTGACCTTTAGAAGATCTTGCTCTGTCAGTCTGAGATTCCTAATATCTAAATTACTTTGTTCTCCATAAAAAAGAAAAGTATTAACTGCATTTAAGTTATGCTTTTTTATATTTTAGACCAAAACAAGTGTCAATATTTGAAAACTAGAGCTGGTAAAAAAAACTTGTGCATGAAAACTTTCCTATAGGGAAATGTTGTTTCACTGGAATCGATCTACTTCAATCTTTAAGATTTTTCCAAACGTTTTTTTTATTTTCCGTTTCCGAAATGTCAAGTAATCTCCAGCAAAAATACTGACAGTTTTTGTTCCAACATTTCAGATTCAAAACTCTTCTGAATTTTTCGAGAACGTTCAGTATTTTGACTTCTTTGTTCTGATTCAGAATGGAAACAAATTTTGAAATGTTGACATTTCCCATGAGATGTAAATTGCATTTCCAGACCACTACAGAAGTGGGGGCTCTCACTTAAACTTTTAACATATGAGATTCACAAGATTGTGACTCTTTAGGTTGAACCTTTTCCTTGCATGCTTTTGTTGTTTCTTCCAGCTATGTTTCCCAGTTACTAAACAAAATGTCAAAAATAAAACAGACACGTTACCAAAACAGAAGCCTCTGCCCCACCAAGTTGCTTGCTCAGTCTACATTATGCTACTCCCCAAATACAGTTTCTGCTAGCAGGCTGCTAATGCAATGTCCCCAGCCAATTCAGAAAGGGATGAAAAATTTGACAAAGAACGGTTTTATAAAATGATTTATAGCACAGTTTAGCCATGTCTATATTTGTTAGGGAAAGCTGCTTTCAGAGCCACATTTAAAACACAATTTTTCCTAAAATTTTCCACAATTTTTCCTAAAATGAAGTTCTGTAGATGGGACCTTAGAAACACTCACAAATGGAATCTAGTCAGTCTTTACAAACGGGGTCATGTCGTACCAATGACCCAGGCATGGAACTCCTATTGGGGGTTCTCAACAGGAATTTTGAGCAAAAATTGATGCTTTCTTTACCTCGCCTTTCCTTCCCAGGATGGGGAGTTTGCTTACTTCAGTGTGGTACTTCCCTATCACAATGCCCAGGCTGAAAGGAGAATTGGGATATTCATCACGTTTTTCCTTAGGGTATGTCTACACTACGGAATAAGGTCGAATTTATAGAAGTCGGTTTTTTAGAAATCGGTTTTATATATTCAAGTGTGTGTGTCCCCACAGAAAATGCTCTAAGTGCATTAAGTGCATTAACTCGGCGGAGTGCTTCCACAGTACCGAGGCAAGCGTCGACTTCCGGAGCGTTGCACTGTGGGTAGCTATCCCACAGTTCCCGCAGTCTCCGCTGCCCATTGGAATTCTGGGTTGAGATCCCAATGTCTGATGGGGCTAAAACATTGTCGCGGGTGGTTCTGGGTACATATCATCAGGCCCCCCTTCCCTCCCTCCCTCCGTGAAAGCAAGGGCAGACAATCGTTTCACGCCTTTTTTCCTGAGTTACCTGTGCAGACGCCATACCACGGCAAGCATGGAGCCCGCTCAGGTAACCGTCACCCTATGTCTCCTGGGTGCTGGCAGACGCGGTACGGCATTGCTACACAGTAGCAGCAACCCATTTCCTTCTGGCAGCAGACGGTACAGTACGACTGGTAGCCGTCTTCGTCATGTCCGAGGTGCTCCTGGCCACGTCTGCTGGGAGCGCCTGGGCAGACATGGGTGCAGGGACTAAATTTGGAGTGTCTTGACCAGGTCATTCTCTTTAGTCCTGCAGTCAGCCCTATTGAACTGTCTTATGGTGAGCAGGCAGGCGATACGGATTGCTAGCAGTCCTATTGCATCATCTTCCGCCGGGCAGGCAAGAGATGTGGATGGCATGCAGTCCTTCTGCACCGTCTGCTGCCAGCCAAAGATGTAAAAGATAGATGGAGTGGATCAAAACAAGAAATAGACCAGATTTGTTTTGTACTCATTTGCCTCCTCCCCCGTCTAGGGGACTCATTCCTCTAGGTCACACTGCAGTCACTCACAGAGAAGGTGCAGCGAGGTAAATCTAGCCATGTATCAATCAGAGGCCAGGCTAACCTCCTTGTTCCAATAAGAACAATAACTTAGGTGCACCATTTCTTATTGGAACCCGCCGTGAAGTCCTGCCTGAAATACTCCATGATGTAAAGCCACCCCCTTTGTTGATTTTAGCTCCCTGAAGCCAACCCTGTAAGCCGTGTCCTCAGTCGCCCCTCCCTCCATCAGAGCAAAGGTAGACAATCGTTCTGCGCCTTTTTTCTGTGCGGACGCCATACCAAGGCAAGCATGGAGGCCGCTCAGCTCACTTTGGCAATTAGGAGCACATTAAAGACCACACGCATTATCCAGCAGTATATGCAGCACCAGAACCTGGCAAAGCGATACCGGGCGAGGAGGCGACGTCAGCGCGGTCACGTGAGTGATCAGGACATGGACACAGATTTCTCTGAAAGCATGGGCCCTGCCATTGCATGCATCATGGTGCTAATGGGGCAGGTTCATGCTGTGGAACGCCGATTCTGGGCTCGGGAAACAAGCACAGACTGGTGGGACCGCATAGTGTTGCAGGTCTGGGACGATTCCCAGTGGCTGCGAAACTTTCACATGCGTAAGGGCACTTCCATGGAACTTTGTGACTTGCTTTCCCCTGCCCTGAGGCGCATGAATACCAAGATGAGAGCAGCCCTCACAGTTGAGAAGCGAGTGGCAATAGCCCTGTGGAAGCTTGCAACGCCAGACAACTACTGGTCAGTTGGGAATCAATTTGGAGTGGGCAAATCTACTGTTGGGGCTGCTGTGATGCAAGTAGCCCACTCAATCAAAGATCTGCTGATATCAAGGGTAGTGACCCTGGGAAATGTGCAGGTCATAGTGGATGGCTTTGCTGCAATGAGATTCCCTAACTGTGGTGGGGCCATAGACGGAACCCATATCCCTATCTTGGCACCGGAGCACCAAGCCGCCGAGTACATAAACCGCAAGGGGTACTTTTCAATAGTGCTGCAAGCTCTGGTGGATCACAAGGGACGTTTCACCAACATCAACGTGGGATGGCCAGGAAAGGTGCATGACACTCGCATCTTCAGGAACTCTGGTCTGTTTCAAAAGCTGCAGGAAGGGACTTTATTCCCAGACCAGAAAATAACTGTTGGGGATGTTGAAGTGCCTATCTGTATCCTTGGGGACCCAGCCTACCCCTTAATGCCATGGCTCATGAAGCCGTACACAGGCAGCCTGGACAGTAATCAGGAGCTGTTCAACTACAGGCTGAGCAAGTGCAGAATGGTGGTAGAATGTGCATTTGGACGTTTAAAGGCGCGCTGGTGCAGCTTACTGACTCACTTAGACCTCAGCGAAACCAATATTCCCACTGTTATTACTGCTTGCTGTGTGCTCCACAATATCTGTAAGAGTAAGGGGGAGACGTTTATGGCGGGGTGGGAGGTTGAGGCAAATCGCCTGGCTGCTGGTTACACGCAGCCAGACACCAGGGCGGTTAGAAGAGCACAGGAGGGCGTGGTACACATCAGAGAAGCTTTGAAAACCAGTTTCATGACTGGCCAGGCTACGGTGTGAAAGTTCTGTTTGTTTCTCCTTGATGAAACCCCCCGCCCCTTGGTTCACTCTACTTCCCTGTAAGCTAACCACCCTCCCCTCCTCCCTTCAATCACCACTTGCAGAGGCAATAAAGTCATTGTTGCTTCACATTCATGCATTCTTTATTCATTCATCACACAAACAGGGGGATGACTACCAAGGTAGCCCAGGAGGGGTGGTGGAGGAGAGAAGGAAAATGCCACACAGCACTTTCAAAGTTTACAACTTTAAAATGTATTGAATGCCAGCCTTCTTTTTTTTGGGCAATCCTCTGTGGCGGAGTGGCTGGTTGGCCGGTGGCCCCCTCACCGCGTTCTTGGGCGTCTGGGTGTAGAGGCTATGGAACTTGGGGAGGAGGGCGGTTGGTTACACAGGGGCTGTAGTGGCAGTCTGTGCTCCAGCTGCCTTTGCTGCAGCTCAGCCATACACTGGAGCATACTGGTTTGGTCCTCCAGCAGCCTCAGCATTGAATCCTGCCTCCTCTCATCACGCTGCCGCCACATTTGAGCTTCAGCCCTGTCTTCAGCCCGCCACTTACTCTCTTCAGCCCGCCACTTACTCTCTTCAGCCCGCCACCTCTCCTCCCGGTCATTTTGTGCTTTCCTGCACTCTGACATTATTTGCCTCCACGCATTCGTCTGTGCTCTGTCAGTGTGGGAGGACAGCATGAGCTCGGAGAACATTTCATCTCGAGTGCGTTTTTTTTTTTCTTTCTAAGAAAGCCTCTGGGAAGGAGAAGATCCTGTGATCATTGAAACACATGCAGCTGGTGGAGAAAAAAAAAGGGAACGTGGTATTTAAAAAGACACATTTTATAAAACAGTGGCTACACTCTTTCAGGGTAAACCTTGCTGTTAACATTACATACATAGCACATGTGCTTTCGTTACAAGGTCGCATTTTGCCTCCCCCCACCGCGTGGCTACCCCCTCAACCCTCCCCCCTCCCTGTGGCTAACAGCGGGGAACATTTCTACTCAGCCACAGGCAAACAGCCCAGCAGGAATGGGCTCCTCTGAGTGTCCCCTGAAGAAAAGCACTCTATTTCAACCAGGTGACCATGAATTATATCTCACTCTCCTGAGGATAACACAGAGAGATAAAGAACCGATGTTGTTTGAACGCCAGCAAACATACACTGCAATGCTTTGTTGTACAATGATTCCCGAGAACATGTTACTGGCCTGGAGTGGTAAAGTGTCCTACCATGAAGGACGCAATAAGGCTGCCCTCCCCAGAAACTTTTTGCAAAGGCTTTGGGAGTACATCCAGGAGAGCCGCGAATGCCAGGGCAAAGTAATCCTTTCACATGCTTGCTTTTAAACCATGTATAGTATTTTAAAAGGTACACTCACCGGAGGTCCCTTCTCCGCCTGTTGGGTCCAGGAGGCAGCGTTGGGTGGGTTCGGGGGGTACTGGCTCCAGGTCCAGGGTGAGAAACAGTTCCTGGCTGTCGGGAAAACCGGTTTCTCCGCTTGCTTGCTGTGAGCTATCTACAACCTCATCATCATCATCATCTTCTTCGTCCCCAAAACCTGCTTCCGTATTGCCTCCATCTCCATTGAAGGAGTCAAACAACACGGCTGGCGTAGTGGTGGCTGAACCCCCTAAAATGGCATGCAGCTCATCATAGAAGCGGCATGTTTGGGGCTGTGACCCAGAGCGGCCGTTCGCCTCTCTGGTTTTCTGGTAGGCTTGCCTCAGCTCCTTCAGTTTCACGCGGCACTGCTTCGGGTCCCTGTTATGGCCTCTGTCCTTCATGCCCTGGGAGATTTTGACAAAGGTTTTGGCATTTCAAAAACTGGAACAGAGTTCTGATAGCACGGATTCCTCTCCCCATACAGCGATCAGATCCCGTACCTCCCGTTCGGTCCATGCTGGAGCTCTTTTGCGATTCTGGGACTCCATCATGGTCACCTCTGCTGATGAGCTCTGCATGGTCACCTGCAGCTTGCCACACTGGCCAAATAGGAAATGAGATTCCAAAGTTCGCGGTTCTTTTCCTGTCTACCTGGCCAGTGCATCTGAGTTGAGAGTGCTGTCCAGAGCGGTCACAATGGAGCACTCTGGGATAGCTCCCGGAGGCCAATACCGTCGAATTGTGTCCACAGTACCCCAAATTCGAGCCGGCAAGGCCGATTTAAGCGCTAATCCACTTGTCAGGGGTGGAGTAAGGAAATCGATTTTAAGAGCCCTTTAAGTCGAAATAAAGGGCTTCATCGTGTGGACGGGTGCAGGTTTACATCGATTTAATGCTGCTAAATTCGACCTAAAGTCCTAGTGTAGACCAGGGCTTAGATTGCATTTTCTGCAATAACTGTGTGGAGGACATGTATGTGTCTCTTAGAGCAAACCCCCCTCCACCTCCCGCAGTCTTTTACCAGGGGTCTGTATCACATGGCAAGGCAATGATGTGAAGTCAACAGGCCTGCACATTATCCTTGGAGATTGCAGATCTATATTTTGGACCCTGAAAATTAAAAATTACGTCCAAACCTAACAGCGTCTCCTCCTTCCATTCTGCTTCCTGCTGTAACCACATGAGAGTCCTAGCAGTGGTCTACTGAGTATTTTCTCCAAATGTACCTACTCCTGCCATATTTAAAAATATATGAACACATAACTACTTGATACAGACAGGTAACAGTAAACAAGTTCACTAATGATCATCACAATGCATTGCACTAGCATAAGGCAAACACCAAAAATATTCATAATGTAATGTTTATATCTCCCCCATACAAATACAATTGTCCATTGGCCTGGCATATTAGTATCATCGCCATGAACATGAATTTTAAACTAGCACATGTTTAACACTTATCCAATTACAGTTTTTTAGAAATCAAGCACATTACAGAGAAAGTCAACTCGAGCAACAACTAGGTAACTTTTCATTAGTACTTATGTATGTATGATCTGACAGTCGCTTTGATAATCAGCATGTAATGTAATGAATCTTGTGCAACAGCTGGTGTTTAAGATTAAGTATATTATTTGGAATACAAAACTTAAAAGAAAAGCTGCAGCACTAAGCAAAATAAAAACACCAAACAAACTGATATTAATTTTCTCTGAATTAGTCTCCCTCTAAACAATCAGATTTAAAAAGTTTCATATTTCATAGGTTTCAGAGTAACAGCCATGTTAGTCTGTATTCGCAAAAAGAAAAGGAGTACTTGTGGCACCTTAGAGACTAACCAATTTATTTGAGCATGAGCTTTCGTGAGCTACAGCTCACTTCATTGGATGCATGCCGTGGAAACTGCAGCAGACTTTATTTATACACAGAGAATATGAAAAAATACCTCCTCCCACCCCACTGTCCTGCTGGTAATAGCTTATCTAAAGTGATCATCAGGTGGGCCATTTCCAGCACAAATCCAGGTTTTCTCACCCTCCACCCCCCCACACAAATTCACTCTCCTGCTGGTGATAGCCCATCCAAACTGCACTAATTATGATACTTACAAAGCCATTCCCATCCTCATCAAGGAACGGGTATGCCTGCAGCAATGCATTGACGACAACATTATACTGCTGACTGTTTGGATACCTGTTCAAACAAGATAAAAAGAAAATACAGGAATAGGTGTCATTTTAGACACTTTTTTTTTGCAATTTGGAGTCTGGGGTTTTGTTTTGTTTTTTTAAAGAGGATATCAAGCTCAATTGATACAGTGTTTCCAAAACATTTTACATTAAATTACATAGTAAAGGAAAAAGAAATTATCCTAAAAGTAATGCATGGAAAGAGCCTTTAGAGCTTGATCCAAAGTCCATCATTAAAACCAAGAGTGTTTTTCCACTGACTTCAGTGAGCTTTGGAGCAATGCCTTTAACTATTTAAGTTTACAGATTGCAGAGAGTGGTTTATCATCATCTGGGAATTTCATTGTGCAATGAGCTCCCCCCCTCCCCAGAAAAGAGCGAATCTCAAAACTATTGTACTTACAGTGATCCTTCCAGGTATTTTGTCATGTCTGCCTGTAAAAATTCAATAATCCTTATTCTCATGCTGTGGTCAGGGCATTTCCTTTCTTCTAATATGCATTGGACATCATAAGGAAACTCTGGCAAAACATATGAGTTTGTCCACTGTACTGTTTCACATCGTGCAAAAACATGTTTCATATTTTTTCTGTAAAAGAAAGGGTTAAAGATATCAAAGATTATCAGATGCTCATATAGTTCTTTTTTTTCCTGTGGGAAACTAAGCAAGGGAAAAAAATAAGCCAAGTGTTTTTGTAGGGAAGAAAGTTATGGCCATACTGATTAAAAACTACTGGTGTTTTAGGCTTGATCAGAGATGCTTATTATTTTTTGCTTTCTCTTAGTTACTACTTAAGAATAAAGTTACATTCAAAACATGTAATAAAATCAACCAATCTGGATGTTAAAATAGTTAAATGTTTTATACACCGTGCTTTAAATCAGGAGCTAGGAGAAGGCAACCAAACTTTTTCACCAACTGAACATGCACAAAAGAGCTTTTGGCACAAAACAACATATATGGATGATAATATTTGTTATTTTAGCAATTAATATTTGGCTCCAACCAGAATGGGTGAATAAGCCACTGTTTTAGAAAAAAATCAGTAAAGATACACGAGCCTAGACCCTGCAAAGTCTTCCACATGTTTAATTTCAAGTATGCCAGAAGTCCCACGAGTTTAGTGAGTCACCTCATATGCATGTCTTTGCAGATTCAGAGTCAAAACATATTTACATAAGAAGGGCCATACTGGGTCAGCCCAATGGTCTATCTAGCCCATTATTCTGTCTTCGGACCATGGCCAATGACAGATCTTCAGACTGAACTGCCATGGCAATCATGCGATCCATCCCATCATCTAGTCCCAGTTTCTGGCAATCAGGGGCTCAGGGTCAGAGATACCTGGACCTTATGATTGTGTCCCTGACCATCTTGGTTAATAGCCATTGATGGACCTATCCTCCATGAACACATCTAATTCTTTTTTTAATCCAGTTATATTTTGGCCTTCACAACATCCTCTGGCAATGAGTTCCATAGGTTGATTGTGTGCTGTGTGAAGTACTTCCTTTTGTTTGTTTTAAATCTGCTGCCTATTTATTCCATTGGGTGACCCCCTAGGTTCTTGTGTTATGTAAAATGGTAAATAAAACTTCCCTATTCACTTTCTCCACACCATTCATGATTTAATAGACCTCTATGATATGCCCTTAGTCAAGGAAGGATAGCTCAGTGGTTTGAGCATTGGCCTGCTAAACCCAGGGTTGTGAGTTCAATCCTTGAGGGGGCCATTTGGGATCTGGGGCAAAAATTGAGGACTGGTCCCGCTTTGAGCAGGGGGTTGGACTAGATGACCTCCTGAGGTCCCTTCCAACCCTGATATTCTATGATCTCTTTTCCAAGCTGAATAGTCCCAGACTTTTTAATCACTCCTCATATGGAAGCTGTTCCATCCCCCTAATCATTGTTATTGTCCTTCTCTGTATCTTTTCCAATTCTAACATATCTTTTTTGAGATGAGACAACCAGAACTACACACAGTACTCAAGCTGTAGATGTACCATGCATTTTTATAGTGCATTTATAAATATATATTTACTGTCTTATCTGTCCTTTTCCTAACAGTTTGAAACACTGTTAGCTTTTTTGGCTGCTGCTGCACATTGAGCAGATATTTTCAGAGAACTATCCACAACGACTCCAATAGATCTCTTTCTCCAGTGGTAACAGCTAATTTACAACCCAATCACTTTTTTTGTGTAAAGTTGGGATTATGTTTTCCAATATGGACTACTTTGCATTTATTAACATTGAATTTCATCGGCCATTTTGTTGCCCAGTCACTGAGTTTTGTGAGATCCCTTTGTTCCTCTTCACAATCTGCTTTGGACTTAACGATCTTGAGTAATTTTCTAGCATCTAAAAACTTTGCCACCTCACTGTTTACCCCTTTTTCCAGAGCATTTAGGAATATGTTGAACAGCACTGGTCCCAGTACAGACCCCTGTGGGACACCACTATTTACCTCTCTTCATTCTGAAAACTGACCATATATTCCTACCCTTTGTTTCCTATCTTTTAACGAGTAACTGAACCCTGAGAGCACCTTCCCTCTTATCCCAAGACTGCTTACTTTGTTTAAGAGTTTGGTGAGGGACCTCATCAAAGACTTTCTGAGAGTTCAAGTGCACTATAGCCATTGGATCCCCCTTGTCCACATGCTTGCTGACCCCTTCCAAAGAATTCTAGTAGATTGGTGAGGCATGATTTCCCTTTACAAAAGCTCTGATAATTCTTCCTCACCTGGCAAGAGAGTATTAGGAATAATGGAAGGTAACTTAAAAGGAGACTGCCTTGGTTAATTCAAAGACATTTTGTGCTAAAGTCACAGAAATTTAGCAATCAATCGATTATAATCAGTTAAGGAAGGTGGGAGGGAAATAGAGTAGACTGAGGTTTGGCACATAATACAGAAATTTTCACTTCTAAGGCCACGTCTACACTACAAATTTTGGCTGCTGCAAATTATGTCAGCATAAACCACAATTAGCATCTCGCATCCTTGCGCCGATACCGCACATACTCAACAGGGGTGCTTGTCTCAACTTGTCACCATCCAGCACATTGTCTTTTGGGAAGTTTTGACAATGCATGGTAGGGTAGAAACAAGTCATTCAGAGATGACTGGGAGCTAGGGGTCTACTTCCCAGCATGCAACTTTCTCCATCCCATAGAGTCATCTACATTCCAAATTTTGCACCCTTTTCAAAAATCCCATGAAACCACAGGGCCTTCCTCACGGTCTGTCATCTCTGACAGAAGTATGGAGCCTTGGCACTATTGTCATGAACTTTGGAAGCACAGGGCACATGATCCTCTAGAATTTGCAGAGCTGCAAGAACCGCATCGATGGAGAACATGATGATTTCATGGACAGCAGATTGCTGCGGAACATAGAGAAAACCAATTCAAGGCTGTTGGTGGAGTTCACAGAGCAGTTGCAGATGGCATAGTGCCATATCTGAGCCCAAGAAACAACCGGGATCACACTGTAATGCAGGGTTGCAATGACAAGCAGTGGCTGCAGAACTTTTGTATGTGAAAGGCCACATTCCTGGATCCGTGCACCAAGCTCACACCAGCCCTCCATCCCCTGGACAACAGAATAAGAGCTCCACTGAGTGCACAAATGCGTGGTGATCGCACTGTGGAAACCTGCGACACCAGATTGCTATGAGTCAGTGGGAAATCGTTTTGGAGTTGGAAAATCCACTGTGGAAGCTGTTGTCATGCAAGTGTGCAGGGTCACCAATCATCTCCTGCTACACAGGACTGTGTCTCTCAGCAATGTGCAGAACACAGCAGATGGATTTGTGGCAACGGGGCTCCCAAATTGCAGCAGAGTGATGGCATGTGCATCCCTGGAACCAGCCCACCTTGCCACAGAGTACATCAACAGAAAGGGCTACTTCTCTATGGTTATGCAAGTGTTGGTTGATCAAGGGACACTTCACTGACATCCGTGTTGGCTGATCAGGGAAGGTGCATGATGCTCACATCTCTAAGAACACAGGACTGTTCAGAAAGCTGAAAGCAGGGACTTTTCTTTCCAAACTGGCGGATTACCATTGGTGATGTTGAAATGCCAACAGTGATGCTGGGGGACCCAGTCTACCTCTTGCTCCCCTGACTCATGAAGCTGTACACTGGCCACCTCAACAGCACCAAGGAAAGATTCAACCACCAGCTCAGAAGTTGCAGAATGACAGTTGAATGTGTTTTTGGTAGACTAAAGGGATGTTGGTTTGTTTACTCATAAGACTGGATCTCTGTGTGAAAAACATCCCAAGGGTTACAGCTGCCTGCTGTGTCGCGCGTAATACCTATGAGGCAAAGGGGGGAAGTTTCATATGGGGTAAAGGGTGGAGGTGGACCAGCTGTCTGCTGACTTTGAACAGCCAGACATAGGGGTTTTTAGAAGAGCTCAACAAAGAGCTGTATGGCTCGGGGAGGCCTTGAAAGAGCACTTTAAGAGCAAGCCACGGTAATGTGCGGTGGTGTACTATGCTCTATCCGGCCCTGCAGTTTTGGGGCCTGTTAGGAACTGGTTACTGTTACTGTTAGAAATCTGGTTACTGTTCCACATCTATGAATATAACACAGTCAATGCACCTATTAATTCTGTGGTGCTTGCTGTACATTTATAATTATTACTGTGTTTGTCACTGATCCTATGAGTTGTGTCATAGTGTACAATAACAAGCAGCGGGTTCTTTCACTACCACTAGGCATTCTGCAGCATATGTTGGAGATTAATAGATAAATTATTTTCCAAAAAATATTTTATTGAGAAACAAAGCCAGTGCAAAAACAAATAATCTGTGCAATTTAAAAGCAAATACATTAAAAACTTAAATAACGAAAAAGAACATTCATGTCCATCTTGGCTACACATACAGCAACTGTGGCGCTCACAGGTCAGTGTATGTGAAGCTGTGGTTGTCCGTAACGTCCCACGGGGTGGAGTGATAGGAGTAGGGAGGTGGGCCCTGATGCCACGTGGAATGGAAAGGGTGTGCTGGAAGGTGCTAAAATGAAGTTCTCTGCAGACTGCAAAGGGAGGCAAGTTTGCAACTGTTGAACACGTAGGTCCACAAGCACCTGCAGCATGTGTGTTTGCGGAGAAACTCCTTTTCCTGCTGCAACTTTCTCCTGTTCGCTCTTTCCTTCTCCGCACCCTCTGCCCACAGTCTGATTACAGGATCTCACTGATGTCATCCTGAGTCCTCTTCTTTCTCCTCCTTACCTGGCTCTGGCATTGCAGAGGTGTGGGGGGGAAACAAAGGCCACAATGGCAGCAGCTACAGACAAAACACAGAGATACCACTGTCAATATAGTCACAATGGAAAAGTGAAAGCTAAGATTCAGAACTTCCTTCCCTCACTCCCCTAAAGTTTTAAACAAGACTTACTTATTGACACTTCTGCTTGGAGAGCTTGTGCACAGTGCCACTCACAGCACCCGCAGTGGTGAGTATGGCCCACCAGAGGTGAGGAAAATGAGGAGGGAATTGCTCAGTAGCATGAAATTATGACTATAGGGCAACGGCACTGAATACTGGCCCCATTTTCCACACGTGGTGGTGATTTTAGCTCATATTGTGTTCCTGAGGATAACAAAGGCTCAGAGAACACAGCTGCTGCTGGCATCTTAAATGTGCCCGGCCCATATGCTGCTATCATGTTTACTGCGATGTGCCTGCTGATGTTATCACTGATGGGCATAGGAAAGCATCTCACCATAAAGGAAAAAATACAGCTGCCATCCCTAGAAACCTTCAAGAGAGAATTCCAGAATACCTCCATGAAAGTTTCATCGCGATCTCTCAGAAGGATTCAAGGGACATGCCTGGGTAAACAAACTGTTCCACTGGTCCCGGGCCCCTCTCAACTCTATAGGGGAATGAAAAGCATGTAACAGCTCTGCCTCTCTTTGTTGTACCTCTGCCTCTTCTAGTATGAGTAAATTAATGCAAAGTTGACCTGCTAAGTTGGGAGCGCCATCAGTACATTATTGTAATGGGAAATACATTTATACACTTACCTGAGATTCCTTCCCCTGCATCAAGCTCACATGTGCTCAGCTGCCAAGACTGACTGAACTGCAGTGGAATCTCCAACAGGTCCAGGCTCACGACACAGCGTGAACCCCCAGTTTCATGTCCCCCATCCTCTTCCTCTTCTTTGCTGGGACTCAGGCTCCTCCGAGGTATCCACAGTGGTGTATAGGGCAGTGGTATAGTCTCTGTCAAGGCATGCAGCTCTCCGTAAAACCGGCGGGCCTGCGGCTCAGCACCAGACTGACCGTTGGCCTCTCCAGGGCGGTATGTCTGCTGTAGTTACTTCACTTTCACACAGCACTGCTGCTGGTCCCTGTCATACCCCTTCTCCTGCATCCCCCGTGCTATCTGCTCATAGATGTCCACATTTCTACAGCTTGTCCATAGCTGTGCCTGCACAGCCTCTTCTCCCCACAGGCTCAGGAGATCCTGTATCTCCTATCTGCTCCAGCCTGGGGCATACGGAGTGTGTAGCCCTCATGCTCAGCTGGGAAGCTGCAGACAACAAGGGAGAGCTGCTAGGTGTGCTCACCAAGTTGGACAATCAGGAAAAGGCATTTCAAAAAAATCGCAGGGTTTTAGAGTGGAGTGGGGAGGCTGGCCGATTGGCTTCCAGACTCAGTGACTCCTGGCCAATGCAGTTCACAATTGTGACCAAAGCAATCAGTGTTGGGCATTGCGGAACAGCTGCTGGAGGACAGTTAGGGTTAACATAGGTAACGCAGTGTCTACACTCGCACTGTGTTGACCTCAGAACGTTAACCATGGCTCAACACCACTCGGCGAGGTGATGTAACTGCTTTGCCGTCATGGGGCATTTACATTGGTGGCGGACAAATTTAAGCATGGACACATGAACAACTAGGTCAACGCAAGGCAGCTTATGTTGATCTTACCTTGTCACGTACACCAGGCCTAAGGCCCTCACTACACTGGGCTGTAAACAGAAGTTATAAGCCATGTGTAAACAGTTTCAGCTAAAATAGTTTTTAAGTGTAGACATAACCTTAGAATGCTACAGCAGCACAGCTGCAAATGTGAAGCCGTAGCAGTTCAGTGTAAACTCTTACTATAGCAACAGGTGACCCTTCTCCCGTCACTGGAGGTAAGCCAACTTCCCAAGAGGAAGTAGCGAGGTAAACGGAAGACTTCTACACCAGAGGTTTGGTCAATTTAACTAAGTCACTCAGGGGTGCAAATTTTTCACACCCGTGAGAGAGACATAGGTACGGCAATGTAACTTTTCATGGTGAACTGACCTTAACATAGGCCCGGTTTACACTAAAAAGGTCAACCCAGCTATGTCGTTAAGGGATGTGAAAAATTCATACCTTGCCCCATCAGTCTCTAAACAATGTCTGAAAAATCCTTCAAAGTCCTGAAGCAATAAGGTGGAAATACGCGATTATGTTTAGATGAAGTCGCCACAAAAAACTCACAGTTGGGCGACTGTTAAATAGGTGAAGTAGATCTAAATTAAATAGAGTTGGCTGGAGAGAGATGCAACTAACAGCTTATCTACTTACAGAAGTGTTCACACACAAAGCGCTGGTCTTCACTACAGGGTAAGCAGACCTAAGCCATGCTACTCCAGCTACGTAGCTTAGGTCGACTTACCCTGGTGTCTTCACTGCGCTGCGTTGATGGGAGACGCTCTCCCGTCGATCTACCTTAATCTTCTCAGGGAGCTGGAGTACCAGGGTCGACGGGAGAGCGCACTGCCGTCAATTTAGCGGGTCTTCACAGATTGATTGCTGCATGGATTGCTCTCTATAAATATATCAGAGGGATAAATACCGGAGAGGGAGAGGAATTATTTAAGCTCAGTACCAATGTGGACACAAGAACAAATGGATATAAACTGGCCGTTGTGAATTTAGACTTGAAATTAGATGAAGGTTTCTAACCATTAGAGGAGTGAAGTTTTGGAACAGCCTTCCAAGGGAAGCAGTGGGGGGGAAAAACCTATCTGGCTTTAAGATTAAACTCGATAAATTTATGGAAGAGATGGTATGATGGGATAACATGATTTTGGCAATTAATTGATCTTTAAATATTCATGGTAAATAGGCCCAATGGCCTGTGATGGGAAGTTAGATGTGGTGGGATCTGAGTCACTACAGAGAATTCTTTCCTGGGTATCTGGCTGGTGAATCTTGCCCATATGCTCAGGGTTCAGCTGATCGCCATATTTGGGGTCGGGAAGGAATTTTCCTCCAGAGCAGATTGGAAGAGGCCCTGAAGGTTTTTTGCCTTCCTCTGTAGCATGGGGCACGGGTCACTTGCTGTAGAATTCTCTGCTCCTTGAAGTCTTTAAACCATGATTTGAGGACTTCAATAGCTCAGACATAGGTGAGAGGTTTATTGCAGGAGCGGGTGGGTGAGATTCTGTGGCCTGCATTGTGCAGGAGGTCAGACTAGATGATCATAATGGTCCCTTCTGACCTTAATATCTATGAATCTATGATCTCCGCATAGTGAAGACCAGCCCAAAGTTGTGCCCATGTAACATCACACTTTTAGTTAAACCAGTGCAACTGGTGTGTTTAGTCTAGGCCTCACACAAGGACAAGACTATTACAAATAGAAGTTTAACGCCAAGGTCAATATAGTGCCCCCCAAAGTCTCTCTCATACCTGCAAGATCTTGGGACACAGACCAGGTTAACATGCCTGAGAATCGATTTGTAAATCTCACCTTACTTCAGAAAAAGGCATCCCCTTGGTATAATAAAGCCTATTAACTAGTTTTTAATCAAGCCATTTCTGTAAATTCCCATTTTATTTCATGTTCTCTCTACTATCCTTGGAAGTTATGTGAAGCAAACGCTATAACTGTAATTCTCTTTGGCTGCATAGTATTCTCAGAGTGTTCATACACAGTACATCTCTTGGGAACCTAATACCATAAAGTCAAGTCATTATGGACTGAGCTGTTCTGTCTCCACTAACTGAACAAAAATTACAGTCCCAATGTCATGGGGAACATTTTGTCTCACTGAAAGAAAAGTTATGGCGTTTGCACTCCTGTGTTGTCACCTTGGTTATCCAAGGATGGTTTTAGGCTGGATCGTATGGTTGAGCACATAATTAACACAGCAGAAAAGCCTCCAACAGCAAAATATATGGCGTACTTTGCACAAAGGCATGTTCCTGAGTTAGGTGAAACTGATCATTTCAAAAAAAAAAAAAAAAAAACCTTGGCATCAGTGCAGATAGTTCAATCAAGACATCTGTGCAATGTGCAGCAGATGCCAAGAAACAGGATAAAATATTATACACACTGGTAATAATAACCATTAAAGCCTCCGGGCATCTGAGTAAAGAAGAACAGTTTCCAATATGTATTTTGTTTGTTTACATAATTTAAATAAGATTTTGTTGGCTGAAAGCCAGCTAACATAACTAGGCTGTGTAACACAGGTTCCTCTCAATGTTGTTTCTGGTCTTCCTTGCTTCATTCCCTCCACGGGTTTGTTACACCCCTTTTCTTAATTTAAATTTCTTAATTTTTCTCAATTTTCTCTGATTAGGCAATGAACCCCAAACACACAGCTCCCTGCAGCTACACAGAGCCCCACTGTGGCCCTCCAAGTAGAGCTGGTTGAGCATGGTCAGACAGAGCTCATAGCAGGAACAGGACCTTTGATTGTAAACTCCTCAGGGCAAGACGTGTCTATACGTTTGTATAGCATCTAACAAAGCCCCCTCTCCCCCTTCCCAATAGCGATAGAACCTCTGGGCACGGCCACAATACAAACAACATTATTTCCATTAACATTTATTTTAAAATGAGTCAACTTTCCCAAAGAGTGGGACATCAGAAAACTTCAGCACTGCACTCAACACATTCTCAACATACTAATGAGGATGGAATAATAGTCAGAAAGGTTAGGATGGAGACTGCAGCTTGGTGGTGATGGTTGGGGGGAAGGGCGTGTTAGTGTTTCAGGTGGGTAGGAGAAAAAGATTCTGGCCCACTTGCTGTTGGATGAGCCTTATCTACATCTTATTTATTTATTGCTACATTTTGCCTGATGTTTTCTCCACTTACCTTCACTGGCCCATTGTAGCTCTTCTTGAATGTAGAAACAGGAAGAGCTGATGTCAGTCACAGTGTGAGACTCAGGGCAAGTCTACACTAGAGCACTACATCGGTGCAGCTGCCTCGCTGTAGCATGCCCGGTGAAGACGTGCTGTGCTGACAGGAGAGCTCTCTCCTGTTGACATAATTACTCCACCTCAGCAAGAAGCAGAAGCTATGTCGGCGGGAGAGCACCTCCCGCTGACATAGCACCAGTGTGGACAGCACAAAACTTGCATCACTCGAGGGGGTTTTTTCACACCCCGAGCGATGGAAGTTATATCGACTTGGGCTGTAACGTAGATCTGCCCTCAGAAAACCTCTCACTTACTGTTGGTAGAGGGAACCATAGCAGAGATACAAAAATTAAATTTCAGTTAAGTTTTGTAGAACTATTGTCACATTTTACAACCACCAGCTAAAAAAACAGGCCGTGAAAATATAGGCAAAACTAATCAGATGACGCCCATGCTTTAAAGCCAGTTTCTAACATGGCTGGTCCTTGACACAGCCAACTTCACTTTGGAGGCAGTCAGGATTGCGTTTTGTTTGTTACATTCTCAGGAGATGCTGCTTCTGTGCTTGGAGTTTGCTTGAGTGCTGCAGAAGCAGCAGCTGAAGGCTCGGGAGAGAAGAATTTTTCCTCAGGAGTAAGATTGGCTGAACTGCTGTCTGATCAGGCCATTTTACAGGAGAGAGCAAACACGTGTGCGTGCATGAGAGAGAGAGAGAAATCTAGTTTATCGTAACAGAAGTACTTTTACAAATATATTTTGGGTTTCTGTAAGTCTCATTATTTACGGTAATCTTTGTGGAATTACTACATTACATAGTTAATGTTTCCTCTAGGCCAGAAGTCCCTAATCTGTGGAGCACGGAGGAATGTTTGGGGGTGGCGTTGCTAGTGCCTGGGCCAGCTCCCACGAGAAGTGGGGAGGGAGCGCTACCCAGTTCCGCTCCAGGCCCTGCACCCCAGGGCACAGGCTGCTGGCCTCGGCTCTGCTCTCGCCCCCTCCCCCAGCTATGGCTCCAGCCTCGGCCTCCTTACCTCTGTCCACGTCCTCCCTCCCAGAGCTGTGGTCCCGCTCCAGGCCCTGGGAGGTGGAGGCGCAAACAGGGGTAAGTGTGGGGCGCAAGGTAAAAAGTTTGGGGACTACTGCTCTAGATTGTTTGGAGGATTCAGTTTATTTTTGTTAGAAAAAAGGGAGTTAGAGCAATAAGCACCCACATAAAGAAACCCCAGGCTGACAGCATCTGACTGGTTAACATAATACTATCCACTCCAAGCATTCAAAAAATCATGAGTCAGTCCCCCCCAAAATCACAGAGGTATTTTTTGTCGGTTTGAAATTTCCATGATTTTTAAAACAACAACTTGGGTGTGGGATGGTATTTGTCTTCTAGTTTTTGAGCCTCTAGAATTCACATTTTCAAGCTTCCCCCTGCAATTGCAAGAGCAAGAAGCTTTCAGATAAGGGGGAGGGGGGTTTAGAAATTCTCATATAGACCACTGACTCCAATGAGCTGAGGCTTTAAGGGGGAAAAAATCCCAACAAAAACAGGAAGAGTTGGAAATGCTGTAAACAATCATGCAAAAGGTGAGGCTGCAAATCTACCAAATTAGAAAAATAATTAGATTACCACATGTATTAGAAATAGTTCTGAAGACCAGTGGTATCAATGTTAAAGAATTAGAAGTCTATTCAGATAAGCTCTCAATGCATATAAAGATCTGACGAACAGTCCAGCAGAAAATTTACAGGAACAATGCTTCAGATTAACAGTTTTCCCCTTGTTTTTCCAGCATGCATACAAATGGATTTCAGACAGACTATTCTAAAAGGACTAACACTATCTACATACAAATAATGGGGAATTAAAGAGCAAGACCTGGGATTGACAGTAGAAGACAAACATCTTCAACCAAAAGCACACTTGCAAAACTACCTTCAATAGGACAAGCTATTAGCTGTACACTTACCACATAAGAGGTAAGATTGTTGATCTAAAACATTCCTCACACTTTCACAGCCACTCAATTAGTATGTCAGGCAGGATTTGAAATGTGATGTGGTATCCTGTTAGTGCACACAAATCTGTCCCCCAGCTGAGTATTTCACTCCAAGGCATTTGGACAGAAAGTCCATTATGCAACAAAAAAAGCTATGGAACACCTTTTTATTTATATATAAAGATTTATTCTCATATGAGAATCAATCTTTTATCAGGATGCCGTTCCTGAAGGAAAACAGTTGGAACTTCATGAGAAGTGGATCTGGTTTGTATATCATTTGGCATGCATGACTTCAGAAACTGCATTTAGAACATATGCCAATAAAAATGTGGGCTCTCATACAGCCGTCTCAGGTAACTGTAGGAAAAAATGACAGCTGCTGTCTCAGCAACAAGACCATCTCATACTGCCTTGAGCTGTGCAGGAGCTAGTACTTAGATAGAAAAGCAGGTATGAAAAGTGTTCATGGGAGCATTTTGTGTATCCTAAGTGGGTGTTCTCACAGAAGAGCATTGCTACCACTTCAACAAATTTTTACACAAGAAAACTTTAAGACCCTGGACACTCCACACTTTTTTGCTCTTACCCCATCTCTAAAAAATAATGTAACCATAGTGACCTCTGATCTGATCAGTTGGATGCATAAATGCACTTTGATGACTCTTCAATAGAGGAAGAAAAGGGATAAAATAAATTATGTTTTTGTTACAACAAGTTAACTGTTATTTTTGAGTTTAAACTATCAGAGCTAGACAGAGTCTCCCTCAATCTCTCTGTAAGATCAAGAAGCATACTTTGAAGGTGCTTGTTGGGGCTTGTCTATATAGAGAAGTTATATCAGGGTAAGGTAGAATGTGAATTTAAAATGCTATATTTCGACCAGTGTAACAATAGCCATTTAACTATATTGGCCTAAATTGCTGTGTAGACAACCCCAAAGACTCTATTCTCTCTTTCAGTATATTACTACTACACTAGTGCGAATGAAGCAGTTTCCACAAGTAAGGGGAAAACATATACAAGAGAAAGATGTACAGAATTTAAACACTCCAAATACATAAAAACAGGAAAAATGAACCAGTTCTGGAAGAAGATGAACAAAAGAAAAACCACTAAGAACCACCCCCATAAACATTGGCAGAACTATCAGACTAACATTATGTTGAATTGTAAAATCAGTATTCAAAACAGGTTTTTCTTAAACCCCCAATCTATGTTTAAAAATTCAATAACCACCACCTCAGCAGTCAAACCCACAGCAACACCAGCTATAACCTCTCCCTGAGGCTGTTTCTACACATAAAACACTAAAGTGACACACCTGCAATGCCATTGTATCATTTCATGTAGACATTCAGTACAGTGACAGAAAAGGTCCTCACATTACTGTAATTAATCAACCTCCCTGAGCAGCAGTAACTGGGTCAGTGGAAGAATTCTTCCGTCAACCAAGTACCATCTCCCCTGGGAGCTAGGTCAGTATAGCTACACTTCTCCGGGGTGTGGATTTTTACACCCCTAACCAGAGGTGCCAACTTTCTGATTTGCCAGGGGGGCCACTCGACTTCCCCCCGAGGCCCCACTCTCATGCCGCCTCTTCCCTCCCAGGTAGTTTGGTTGTTTTTTGTTAATAGAGGTGAAGTTTAATGTACATCGGCCTGAGGAGGTTACGCTGGCTGCTTGCCGGTTGCCAAGGTATAGAACAGGATGTATAAGCACACCTACACAGCTAATGGAAGTGTGATTATAACATGGGTAGGTATACTGATGCTAGCTTTAATTTGGCTAGTGCAAGTAACAATAGAAGTGGTGATGCGGCAGCATGGACTTCAGCTCAGGCTGGCTGCCCAGTACAAACCCAACCGGGACTCTGAGTACATACTTGAGTTGCTACCCTGTGCTGAAGCCTGCATTGCTGTGTGTGCACTACTATTGTTACTTGCGCTGGCTAGATTAAAGCTAGCATGGACATGTCTACCCACACTATAATCACACCTTCATTTGTTGTGTAGCTGTACCATGTGTTCTAGGAATTTTCATTAAGGGACTAGAAAAACTGGTTGGATAGTCTGCATGGCTCCTATGCTTGAAGTGGATAAAAGGGTTGAGTATTTGGCTGGAAGGCTCAGGGTTCACATTCAGGGCTGGTCTACACTGAAAACCGACATCCAGCCCCGGAGCACCCACAGGGAAAAAAATAGTGAGTGCTCAGCACCGACCAGTGGGCCCCGCCGATCAGCTCCTCTCCCTCCCCGCAGCACTGTCTGCCCACCAGTGGGCCCGCCAATCAGCTCCTCTCCCTCCCCCCAGCACCTTCTGCCCACCAGTGGGCCTTGCCGATCAGTTCCTCCCTTTGGCTCTTCATAAGAAACTGACAAATAAGAAACGTCAAAAAAAAATTCTAACCAGACCACTTCACTTTTGAACCAGGACTCAGGTCTGCCCTTAGGTAAGTGTGTTCCAATTCCTGCTTGTTTATCTGAGAATTACACCTGTATATATGAAGATAGATTTGTACTAGGGATGTAAAATGTTAACCGGTTAACTGATAAGCATCAGACTTATGGCTAATGTATTCAGTTAAAATTTAAATGCCTAATGTGCACATCAAAAATGCCACAGCAATACCATTTCATAGTGTATATGGAACTAGGTTCGGCATTGTTAGAAGTTCAGACCATCGCTATGGAACTGACGTCATAGGTGCAGGAACTAGGGATGCAGGGCGTGTTACAGCACCCCCCGTTTTACGCGGGGCTCCACTGCCACTCTGCACCTGGGGTCCCGGCTACCAGCCCCATGCCTGGAGCTCCGTTCCCAGCCCCACACCCGCCCCTAGCTGTGGCCCCAGCCTCGGCCTCCTTACCCCTCTCCACGTCTGGGAGCAGGGCCGGCAGCCACAGCTAGGACCCCGAGTGCAGGGCCGGCAGCTAGGACCTATGTAAAACGTGGGGGTGCTGCAGCACCCCCCACACCCTTAGTTCCCTCGCCTATGTTTGAACTTGTTAATGGTTAAATGTTTAACTGATACAATTTTAATAATTTAAATGGTTACTTTTTTAAAACTCTATTTACATCCCTAATTTGTACTTCAAGATTTAGGAACAGATTAGTTCCCTTTTCTGATGGAGTATATAGGACTTCCTAGCAATGTGGAATAACTTCATAGTCTCATCAGCAAAACAGAAATGTAATGCTGTTTTCAAAACATAAGTAGAATTAGCAAGTGCACTATAAACTCACTTCTGCTTTAGCACTCTTCGGTCAATTAATCCACCATCATACTTTTCAGTTGGAGAGATATAACCTGTCTGCTCCGTAGGACTAAAAGGACTGAACACCTGGATGCCCATCGTGCTGGAAGAGAAGGAATTTCATTGGTGAGCTGTACACTTTGCAAAGCTTGTACACAGAGATATATTCTAAGATTCCAAAACACCTGCTGCAAAAACAGAAAATGTAAAAACGTTAACAAGTTGAATAGTCCATAAGTGACGCTGATGTGTCTGAAGTGGATGATGAATTAAATTAATCATTAGATCCAGCCAACTTAAAAGAAAACTAGAGTAATATTGCTAAGAGATGTTCTAATCACTACACATAATTACACAGAAGCAAATCACTACATTTTTGAAGTTTCATAGATACAGCAGCTTCTTGATTATTTTTTCTGCTATATTTAGTGTCTGATGTCTTCTAATATACAGAAAACAGTTCACCATTACAACACGTGATAAAACAAGAGAGGCTTGCAGAGTGTTGTAAGGCAGGTTCTATTAAACTAGGGGTATGTCTTCACTACCAACGTTCAAGCACTGCCGCAGCAGCGCTTTCCCCTGGCTGCGTAGTGACGGCACCCGCACAGGGAGAGAGCTCTCCCAGCACTCTAAAAAAAAATAAAAAATCACCCCCACGAGAGGAGTAGCTACCAGAGCTGGTGCACTGTCTACACCGCCATTTTACAGCGCTGAAACTTGCAGTGCTCAGTGTGGGTGTTTTTTCCCCACCCCTGAGCGAGAAAGTTTCAGCGCTGTAAAGAGGCAGTGTAGACAAGGCCCTAGAGGGCTGTCCGCTTCACGGCTTCTGTAGGCTGAGCTCATTGCACGTATCAGGCACTCCTTGTATTTTCAGGGACTCCCTGAAACCCCTGCTGTGCCAGGGGCTTGGTGTGTCCCCCATTCTCCACCCATTCTGCACCCATGACATGTGCAATCTGTGCTCCCCACATTGTTTCTTTTCTTTCTACCTGGGGGAGGAGAAGTCCTTCAGCATGGGAAGGTGTTAATGGCTGCCATCAACCAGTTCTTTGATCTTTGGATAATTACAGACCTAACTGAAGTAGATAGCTCTGCTAAGCAGATGCAAGGGCTTCCAGAGGTCAATTTTCATTGAAATCAGTAGGCTTTGCCCCATTGCAGCCTAGAACATTTCCCATAATTTTGGAATTGATCGGATGCAGTAGTTAAAAGTTATCAGATTACCTAAAGAAAAATGACATCAAGTTGAGCGTAGGTAGGACCTTGCTTCGCTCTGTCAAAAAAATAACAGATTCTGTTCTAGCCTACATCAGACTGGACCTTCTGCTAAGAACAGTAAATAAGCAGCTCTCATTGAGACCACTGAGACACTGAAACTGAAACATCTGTAAATATATCATTTCCAGCATTGTTGGAGAAAGTGTTCTTGAGATTTCCTTGAACCTGAATATTAGGGAAGTTTGGCCCCATCGCCAGGTGCAACATAGAAGTGTTCCAGCCATTTATAATATAGATCTTGAAGACTTCTTTTTGCATGCCACCTCTGCAGCATCAATTAAATGTCTGAAGAGCACTTTCTGAAGTGGCTTGCAAAATCACTGTTCCCTCTACAGTACTGGACATACTAATAGAACTGGTGCATGGTGACCTACTGCTGCCAAGTGACCTCAAAAACAGCCATGTCTGAGCGCAGATTTCCTTTCCAGTGGGCCTCTTCATTTTCCCTAGTCATTTTTTCCAAACCACTCACTTAAGTCAGAGCAACCAGACATCTTCTCAATCCGGCTTCAGGCTCCCAACTGAACTTGGGAGCAATCAGTCTACAGATAACTGATGTATGAAATGTGCAGCCATATGTCGCCATGGAGACACCATGCGAACGGCTCCTCTGGTGCTAGTGCACATGCAGGTACCCTCTGCCCTTACAATTAGCGATAGGCCCAAGGCATTAAGCCCAGCTCCAGAGACAGGCCCAAGGCATTAAGCCCAGCTCCAGAGACTGATCCAGACTTCACAAGATGTGTTTCAGATACAGTATTTCTGTTCAAGTTCATCACCTCTACCCTTAGTATTTTTATACAGGTTTCAGAGGAACAGCCGTGTTAGTCTGTATTCGCAAAAATAAAAGGAGTACTTGTGGCACCTTAGAGACTAACCAATTTATTTGAGCATGAGCTTTCGTGAGCTACAGCTCACTTCATCAGATGCATACCGTGGAAACTGCAGCAGACTTTATATACACACAGAGAATATGAAACAATACCTCCTCCCACCCCACTGTCCTGCTGGTAATAGCTTATCTAAAGTGATCAACAGGTGGGCCATTTCCAGCACAAATCCAGGTTTTCTCACCCTCCACCCCCCCACACAAATTCACTCTCCTGCTGGTGCTAGCCCATCCAAAGTGACAACTCTTAACCTGGATTTATGCAGGAAATAGCCCGACTTGATTATGTAAAGAGTTGTCACTTTGGATGGGCTAGCACCAGCAGGAGAGTGAATTTGTGTGGGGGGGTGGAGGGTGAGAAAACCTGGATTTGTGCTGGAAATGGCCCACCTGTTGATCACTTTAGATAAGCTATTACCAGCAGGACAGTGGGGTGGGAGGAGGTATTGTTTCATATTCTCTGTGTGTATATAAAGTCTGCTGCAGTTTCCACGGTATGCATCTGATGAAGTGAGCTGTAGCTCACGAAAGCTCATGCTCAAATAAATTGGTTAGTCTCTAAGGTGCCACAAGTACTCCTTTTATTTTTATACAGTCACTATTCATTTAGGTGCCTACAGTACTCTGTCCAACTAATGCAGTTTTCATTTGATAAGCAGGAGCCACGCTGACTTTGTACAAAATCCCTGCTGTTAGAAATCATTTTCTCTCACCTGACAACCAAAAGACAGCAAACAGGAAGGAAGAGAACTTAAGGAGTGGTAGGCCAAGAAAGCACCAGTGAACATTAAGAAAGGCATTCATGTAAGAAGGAATGGGGGCAGAAGAAAGGATGAAGGACATATTGCTTACAGCGTGGCAGATGCTTTGTCATGGAATGCTGCGAAAAGCAAGCCAGGTTGTGGAGCCCACATGCAATTAAGGGCTCTGTAATCTGGTCTAGTGTCAGCAAGTGAACAGTGAAAAAAAATGAATCCTTTTTGTGCATCTGTATATATTATATAACAGATCTATGCATTTCTGCTTTTTCCACAAATAATCTGATTCTCTATATCAAAAGGTGGCTTGCAGCAAAACCATGAACAATATTAAAAGTAAAAAAATGTATTACAGTGCTCCAAAATCACGGATAGCACAAATTCTGGTTTCTAAAGCATGAAACAAAGTCAAACAAAGGATTCCTAAAAAATTTTGTGCAACATACATATTTATTACACACACAAAACTATGTTAAAAGAACATTATTAAGGTTGCAAAGTCAAGCATTCATAAAGTAGGAAATTCCAAAATTAAGATTGCCTGTGGAACCTCTATTCAGCCCCCTTGTGCGTACACATTTATGAAACAATCATTAATTATATCATCACATACTATTTTTTCCACAGGACTCTGCCTCATTGAGTGCACAGAATGGATGGTGGTCACTTATTCAGCAACTATTCAATATTTTATTTTCCCCACATTGCTCAAAGTGAGGCTCCAGGCTTTATTTAATGAATACTATTTAAATCCTACAATGAAGACAGTATTCGTTTTCTCCTGGGCTTTGATGCTCATCACTATAGTATGAGTGCTTCACAAACATTAATTAATTTATTTTCAAAACACACCTGTGAGATGAGGGAGAATTATTATACCCATTTTATTATCCTCTGGAGAACTGAAGCACAGAGAAATTTAAGACAAAAGTATCCACTAGTTCTGGGTGCCCAATCTGAGATGCCTAGGACCCGATTTTCAGAATACTTAGCATTATGTAGCATGTAATGCATACAAATCACAGCTCCCACTGATGTCAGTTGCAGGTGTCAGGTTTCAGAGTGGTAGCCCTGTTAGTCTGTATCAGCAAAAACAAGAGGAGTACTTGTGGCACCTTAGAGACTAACAAATTTATTTGGGCATAAGCTTTCACGGGCTAGAACCCACTTCATCGGATGCATGGAGTGAAAATACAGGAGCAGGTACAAATACATGAAAGGATGGGGGGATGCTTTACCAAGTGTGAGGTGAGTCTAATGAGTTAAATCAATTAACAGCAGGATACCAAGGGAGGCAAAATAACTTCTGAAGTGGTAAGAGAATGGCCCATTACAGACAGTTAACAGAAAGGTGTGAGTAACAGTAGGGAGAAATTAGTATTGGGGAAATTAAGTTTAGGTTATAGGCTCAAGTCACACGCCCAGAAAAAGAGGCACACACAATTAGGAGGTCAACCTGTGAAAAGTTTGGTTTAATGGCCTTCACTAATATCACATAGGAGCTCTGAGGTAGAGGCAGGGATAGAATCCAATTTTCCAGGGTAGCATTCAACTGCCTTAACTATAAGACCATCCTTTCTCTGCCTCATTCACTACATACCTTCCAACTTCTACAACAAACGAAGCAGGGGTTCTACAGACATCATCATCCTTGGCTTACACAACCCTGAATCGACCCCAGAGCCGGTCCATGCAGTGCACTGAATGAGGCACGGGTCTCGGGGGGGGGGGGGGGGAATAGTATGTGATCATGTAGTTAAAAACAGCACCATAATGGATGCACACTAGGGGGCCAAATTAAAAGTACCGTGTTCTGTCTGGACCACCAATAGATGGGGATTGGACATTTTGCTAGGGGGGTTCATAGATATTTGCTGACAACAGAGGAACAGACACACTCAGGAATTCTTGATCTGGAGAGGAGTGTTCTCTAGGGGTCACAGACTTTTCCAAGCCTGCTAAAAAGAGTGACCTGTTCTGCTCTATCTCCTCCAACCTGTCCCTGTCCCAGTCCTGTCTCATCCCCACCTCTGGCTCATCCTCTGAATCCCATTCTCCTCACTTAGGCTTTGGCTACACTAGAGACCTTACAGTGGCACAGCTGTACCGCTGCAAGATCTCCCATGTAGCTGCTCTATGCGGCAGGAGAGGGTTCTTCCACCAGCATAATTAAACCACCTCTAAAAGCCAGGAAATCCCAGCACCTCCCCGCCCCTGCCCCCCCCCCAAATTCCCAGTTTGAGCCCCCACCCTATTTTCCCTCTCCTCCCCCTACCAGCCTCAAGTCCAAGACTCTGCCACCCCCAGGTCTGAGTCCCAGTCTTCCTGCACCTCCTTGTCCTAATCTATTTTCCCTACCCCCTTCCATAGGTCTGGCTCTTGTCCCCCCTGCATTCGAATTAGGCAGCTTCCTCCTCCAGGCTCCCCAGCTGAAGGCTCATTGAAAGCACAGGAGAAAACACTTGTCAACTGTGTTCTCTGTTCAGATACTCACAGATGAACCTGGACCAGCGCACAGCAGCACAGAGCTGCAATTGCAGGGAAATTCCAGCTGAACCCTGGGCAGGAACATGCCCAGTGCAGTCAGAATCTTTGGGAAATTCGGCAGGTACAATCTTCTAAAATGTCTCTATTGAGCATTTGTGAACTGAGATTTTTCAAAGGCTTATAACCCGGCCAAATTTGGGTGGGTTTTCCCAGAACGGTAAAAGGCCCATCCCTTACACAAAGGCTGCCCTGCCCCCCTGCCAAATTTCAAGTCTACTCTCCAAACTATGAGTCGAGAGCATTTATAAGAAAAGGTCCCATAATATATTTTTAACAGGGACAAGTCCCCAGAACTTTTTAACGTGACAAAACATTTCTCCATAGCCTCATACTCAGGAACGTCTGAATTGTTTTGGAAGGTTGGGGGGGGGGGGGTGTTTAGAAATTAAGCTTGAGTCAGACTTCCAGCATGGAATGTTTCAGCTAAAATGGTTACAGTCTGGCAAAGTTATAAGCAACTGAATACAAAGTCTTGTAAGGGCAATCAGCCCCACCTATAACAACTTGTGCAGCAACGTTTATATCATGTCTAAACCCACAAAGTATTAAATTAAACATTTCAGCTGGGACTCAAATTGTACAGAAGTTATATAACTACATAACATATTAGCTATGGAGCTAATGAAACTCAGCATGAAAACACTGAGGGAAGATTACAGCCGTACTTAAACAGAATATTATTTTGTTTCATGCATAGACAGACTCACCCACTGTTTGCTTCTGGTGACTTTGGAGGAGTTATTTCACAACTGTAAGTAAAAGATTCTAGTCCATTATTCTGTTGCTGGTATTTATTAATCAGATCCATTAGTACTGCTTGGTGCCCAATTTTCTTCACCAGCTGCTGCACCATACGATCATTAAGAGCCAAAAGAGCTGCTCCGCTCACTTCTTCCTCTAAAAATTGAAGAGAAAAATATCCTTACGTATTACTGTGTAGTAAGATTCTACCTAATACAACATGTAATACCTAATTCAACATGATGTTACAAGGTAGGTGATTCTCAAAGGCAAACATGGTTAGTTCTTCTACATCAACTGTAACATGAAATCATTTGTTTTGGCTACTATCCCTTCCAAAAAGCTGGGCAAGAATTTTAACTTATTTTACAAATTAGTGGTTTGATGTCTTCTAGTAACAAAATTCTGTGCCTTAGACACAAAGCAATCAGCGAACTGGATATTTCAATATGTTAAGGCAGGCTTATTTACAATACACTGGTATTTTGTTAATAAGGGAAAACATTTTAGAGATTGCACAGCATGTTTGAATGCCAGTCTCTCTCAATCCTTTGTACAGAACGTATATATTCACACATAAAACAAACTTTTACATATCAAAGTTGTATCACTACAAACACAGGTATTAAATATAAAATGGCCCTAAACAAATGCTAGTAAACCCAATTTTGTTTCTAGAAGGTGTACATGTTTATAGGTTTTCAGTCCCTCTCATAGCAGTTCTTCCAGACTATTCATAATAAATGTACAGCCTCATTTTGATTTATCAGGTCTGAGCCAGTTCTCTCCCTAATAAATTCTGTTAAAAACTGAAGTTACCCAATGGCAATTAAATACAAAAATACACATAAACAAGAATTTAGAAGGTGGCAATTAAAAAACAGACTATACTTTTTTCAAGCAGAGAGGCAGGAAATACACATTTAACAAAAAAGACTTACCACGAAACTTAGGGACTAATTCTCCTAAATTTCTCTGCACCAACCAGTTGCAGACTTCATCAACTGACCAACTTTCCATCTTCAGATGCTGTAATAGTAAAATTCCACTGTGGAATGAAAATAAAGGAATGTTTTATTTTTATGCTCCACTCCAGAGTCAACTTCCCAAGACTACAGAATGCTCAACCTTTCTGAGGCACTGTTACATGCTCTGAGTAAAAACATGTATTGAGAAAGCTGCTATTTACCTGCTAAACTGATACCTATTTCAAGCAGCCAATTTTTCCGATACCTTCTTTCTTCTCCTCCCCTTCTTTTCCTCCCTGGTTTCCCTCTGTTCTTCTAACAAAAAACCTCATTCTTTATTACACAGAATGCTACCTGATCCTGTACCATTAACTCCCAGGTTTCCACACAAAGCAGAGAAAGGTGTGAAATTCACCACAACCATGCTCATCAGGAAATGCCTGACATTTTACAGAAAAAAAAAAAAACAGATCAGCTACTCTGAAACAGATCAGATAAGAGTCTGTCACATAAATGTTTATAGTAAATGGAGCACATTAACCCTCTCTCCACCACCACGCAGTTAGTCAAGTGAATACTTAAATCTTGATTACAAACAACTAAGGGCCATAAAAGCCTCCCGAAAATACAGGGGAGAGGCAGACTACTTTTGTTGTTCACCATTCATACATTCTCTCTCAGGCTCAAACTATTGGTAGGAAATGCATGTCACATGGATCATAATGATATTAGAGCAAACAGAAGGGTCCATCCTAGAAGGGACTCAGTTCCTTCAACTCCTATTTGATGGGACTGAGGAAACTCAGCACCATCCAAAATTGAACCCTTAGACAGCCTCCTTGCTGTACCCAGGTATTTTTATATTCCATGTGCCATACAGTCCTTCTCTAAAGGGCTTGTCTGCTCCGATCTACGTATTTGAAACCAAGATAAACCACACCATTGTAAGTCAATTCTTACACCGAAACGTCAGTAGGAGTTTGCACTGGGTTTTTTTTTTAAAAAAGGAAAGACCTAGACAGAGTAAGGACCATCAACCGAAATGCCTTAAATATTACAATCCCCCCCTCCATAATAGCTTGAAATAAGATTCTTTAAATAAATCAATAAAAATAAAGTTATCTGCTCTTAATTTGGTTTTAAGATGCCTGAGTTGGGCAGTAACTTTAAGTACGTAAATTAATTAATTAATTAAATGAACAACTGCATTGCAAAAATATGATGTGCGTGTACAGAGAAATTTCCTTCCCACCTTTATGACTCCTTTACAATTAAAACTCTAGAGAGAGACATTGTCATGAGTGAAAAGAAAAGGAGGACTTGTGGCACCTTAGAGGCTACCAAATTTATTTGAGCATAAGCTTTCATGAGCTACAGCTCACTTCATCGGATGCTGTAGCTCACGAAAGCTTCTGCTCTAATAAATTTGTTAGTCTCTAAGGTGCCACAAGTCCTCCTGTTCTTTTTGCGGATACAGACTAACACGGCTGCTACTCTGAAAACTGTCATGAGTGTTTTTATATTTTTTTTTAATACTAAATTGATGTAATTTGGCTCTGCTGCATGGAAGTCAAGCACTCACTGAATGCCATGGCAAATCTCAAAGAGCTAGAGAATTAGTTGCTAAGTAGTCAGAGAGGCGAAAACATTAGCAGACTCAAGCGAACTTTTTGGGGTGGGCTAACCATTTTCCTTCCAGGGAACATTAGACAGACTAGACCCAACATTTTCTTACAGTGCAGACATACATAAGGCCCTGATCCTGCAATGAACTCCATGTGGGCCCCAGGGTCTGCCCATGTAAAGCTCATTGCAGGATGAGAGCCACAACTTGTCACACTGTAGGCGGGCAAAAAACATACCACACTTGAGAATAGGCATTTACATGCTTCAATAATAATTCTCCACCCCCCTCCCCACATTAGTTTTTAAATAATTAGAATAATTTAAAGTTAACCCATCTCAGACCAATATGCTTCAAAAACTGAAAAGGGTTAAATAAAAAAGGATTGTCTTTCTGAATTACAAGAGTGGATTTAATTTGATATGACAACAGTAGCCATACAACTCCTCCCCCAGGCTAAGCAGCAATAACAGGGTGTGAAAAGTCATTATTTGCTGAGAACTCTGGTGTAAATTAAAAATCACACCTTCCTGTCACACTTCTTGCTTCCTTGTGAAGAGTAGGACAAAAAAAAGCCTCTAAAAACTTGAAAGATAAAATGGAATGCAGAAGATACTTGCCTTAAGAGCCAAACAATAATAAAAAAGTAAAATACTTAAAAATGGGAAACTGCCAATGGCCCATACTATAAGAGTATTTTTAATCAGGTCATACCAAAACAGGCCAAGACGCCAAATCGATTGTTGTTAACTGCAGCTATAAAGAGGGTCTGAACATGTATCATATGGTTACCCATTTTGCATGGAAATGCAGGTTTTGTACATTATTTTACATAGCACCAGTTTACAGGGGGTCATGTTTGAAAATTAGACTTATACAAATGCTCATTATATACATACACTTCGAAGTATTTAACAACCACACCTTAGTTTACAGATGCTTTAATACGGTAAAAGTAATAGGGGGAGAATAGAGAGCCTGCCACTCTTCTGGCAGAGTTATGGAGCCAGCTAGAAGCACTGAACATGGATACTGATATGCAGACTCTTTGCTGCATAATTATTATTCGCCGTAGAAATGCAGGGCTGGAAGAGACCTCAAGGGATCATCTAGTCCAGCCCTCTGCACTGAGGCAGTAAACCTAGACCATCCCTGACAGTTCTTTGTCCAACCTGTTCTCAAAAACCTTCAGTGATGGGGACTCCACAACCTCCATTGGAAGCCAATTCCAGAGTGTAACTACCCTTCTAGTAAGAAAGTTTTTCCTAATATCTAACCTAAAACTCCCTTACTACAGATTAAGCCCATTCCTTCTTGTCCTACCATCAGTGGCCATGGAGAACAACTGATCACAGCCCTCTTTATAACAGCCCTTAACATATCTGAAGACTATTATCAGGTTCCCCCTCCTTTTTTCTCAAGACTAAACAAGGCCCATTAACCTTTCCTTATATGTTGGGTTTTCTAAACATTCTATTGTTTTTGTTGCTCATGTTTATTACAGTAGAGCCTAAGGACCAACCACGAATGGGGCCCTATTGTGCTAGTTACTGTACAAACAGTAGTAGAAGGTATATTTATATACTATCAGTGTTTTAAAAGCAGAACAAAAAAAGTCAGAAGCAATATTTTTAGCAACGTAGACCATAAAGTACAGATTGAACTCAGCACTGAGCTTCAATTTTCAAGAGCTCCTGCCTGTTTATGATTACTGCAACACAGCGTTAGCACTCGTTTCTTCAAACATTTACTACTGGGGAGAGTGCCTATTAGTCCAAGTTGACATCAGGAGAATCTCACTGACATCCTCAGGACTACTAATGACACTTCGTGCTTTTAGAATCAGTCCTTTAGAGCAGAGGTAGGGAACCTTTTTTCTATCGGGGCCACTGACCCACAGAAAAATCAATCGGGGGCCACACACAGCCCCATGCGGGGGTGGGGCGTGGAGGCTTCGGACTTCCCCCGCAGTGGGCTGAGAAGGTACTTGCAGCTCCAGCCCCACAGGGGGGCGTGGAGGCTCGGGCTTCCCCTAGGCTCTGGGGTGGACATATAAATTAGAGCTTCAGGGTGCAAGAGGGGGCTCCGGGCTGGGGCAGGAGTACGGGAGGGAGGGCGGGCTCTGGGGTGGGGCTGGGGATGAGAGGTTTGAAGTGTGGGAGTGGGCTCAAGGCTTTGGCAGGGAGTTGGGTGCGGAGGGGTACAGGCTCTGGGAGGGAGTTTGGCTGTGGGAGTTTGACCTGGGGCAGGGTGTTGGGGTGCAGGAGGAGCTTCAGGGTGCTGGCTCCAGCCAGGCAGCGCAGCGGGGCTAAGGCAGGCTCCCTGCCTGCCCTGGCACTGCGCTGTGCCCTGGAAGCAGCCAGCAGGTCCGGCCCCTACACAGAGGGGCCAGGCGGCTCTACGTGGTACACACTGCCCGCCCCCTCAGGCGCTGCCCCCGCAGCTCCCATTGGCCACGATTCCCAGCCAAAGGGAGCTGCGGATGCGGTGCTGGGGGGTAGGGGCATCACGGAGAGCTTCCCTGATCGCCCCTCCACATAGGGGCCACAGAGACATGCCAGCAAGCTGGCACTTGCGGCTCCAGCCTGGTGGAGGAGCACCGAGGCTTGGGGCTTTCAGCCCGTGGTGAGGAGACTTGCAGCGGGCCGGACGAAAGGAAGCAGCAGGCAGGATCTGGCCTGCGGGCCGGAGGTTCCCCACTCCGCTTTAGATTAAAAGCTCGGAACTTTATTTTCTTAAAGCAAACTAAGATAGATTTTTTAAAATGTCCTAGAAGTGAGAGCATCATTTTTTGAGCACTTTATCTCCAAAACACCTTTTCTGATTCAACTCTTCTGAATAAATCTTATCATGGCATAAGAACACACCAGTGAAATTTCAGGCTGATTTAGTTTTGAGGACATTTGTGAAAGTGGAGAAGAAAAAAAACTAAAACCACAGAACATTATAATGAATATTTTATTGCAACCTGGACTTTGAGGAAGCTATTTTGCCAGATAATAGTGTTATTTCTTGGTTAGATTGGTCCAATGGCTTACAATCCTTTGAAAAGAGGAGACAAAAACTTGCACATGGGTACAATGCATGCCCCAGTATGAAAAGTTTAAGAAGTAGTGCAAATCTAAGACTAGAATTTGACTCAGTTGGTGGGGAAGGAGGGAAGGCGGGGAAGGCAGCACTGTCACAAAAGACAGTTCAGGATAGAAAAAAAATAAGTGTGTTGTGAGTATCAACTCCCAGGAGTTTGGAAAAAATTCTACACAATGGTACAGCTAAGGCCAAGTCTACATTATAAACTTTTGCTGGCATACCTATGTAGATTGGGGTGTGAAGAGGTGCAATTTGTGCCTTGACATAGCTGTGCTGGCAAAAGTCCTTAGTATGCAGTTTTGCCAGTGTAGCTTATTTTGCTCCAGGGGTGGGAGGAGTTGTGCTACAACAAGTTATACCATCAAAAGTTCAGTTCCGTTGGTATAGCTGCATCCACACTAACAGCACTTAGCCAGCATAGTATACTCATTTAGTGATACCAGAGAAGCACTCCTAGTGTAGACATAGCCTAAAAGATATTTGGCAGAATTCTATTTTTACTTTTTCACAATTTTGACAGATAAATTGATGTTCCTTATTAAGCATTTTTTCAATTTTTAGGATTTAAATTTTCACAGTTCCACAAACTGATGGGTTTTAAGACTTTTTTAATTTTTGTATTTTAAATATTCATAGTTCCATGAAATTATGGGATTGTTCAGATAATTATTTAATGATAGTAGACACTGAGATTCAAAACATTAAAGCTTTATAAACCATTAAAACACAGCTCCTCAACATCATATGTCAAAATAGACAAAGTAAATATCCTTAAATCAACAATTCATACCTGTTTTTACTATTCATTCACTAGTCTCTTTTTAGCCTAACTGAAAAGTCTAAATCACTAGATTTAGACTAATAGGTTCTCAAGCAACATTTTTCTTACTTTGCCTATATGTAAATTTCTGTCATCAATGGAAGTATTTTTTCGTCAGTTTGTGTGTGTATGGTGAAATAGACATTTACCGATAGAAAAATCTAATCCTTCCAAGCCGAGATATAGGGAAGGTTCTTTATTGTCCCCTTTGTAATCCTGCTCTCTGATCTCCTGGGCTGCAGGGTATACCAAATATTAAGATGTACCTAATGCTTAAGATTTTCAGTGATGGTGCATCATTTTGATTTAAGAAAAGAAGGCAGATTCATGAAACTAATAATAACTCTATCCGGGACAGCCATAGAGCATATTTTAAAAGCACAGTCTGAATACCAGTGGTGACTTTGAAACATTCCCCTAAAAACTGTAAATATTTTTAAGAAGTTAAAAATTCACACAGCTTCTGCATCCCTTTTTAAAAAACAATCTACATAATATTTTGGCATCTCATAGCTTACTTCCAACTCATCCAATAATAAAAATTAGCTGTTATATACTTTATCCACAGATCTCAAAGCAGTTTACAAAAGTAAAGTAAGTTATTATCCCCATTTTACAAAAGAAAACAGTATCATACATTTACTGGTACATTGATGCCTAACTGGAATGTATGTTGATGTAAGTACGGTCAGAGTTAAGGTTTGGCATTATAATACAATGGTGAGAAATGTGATGTGTGTGTGTGTGTGTACGTGTGTGTACATACAGAACATTTATAGAAAGGTGGACTCTGTCACCGGAAGCGGGAAATGTGATGAGTGAGGGTAAAGAATGATCAAGAAGTATACGTTAACTTGATATTCCCTTGTTCCAGACTAAGACCTTCTGATGGAAGGCAGATAGGAACAATGTCATCTTAAATACGCAAAAAGAAAAGGAGTACTTGTGGCACCTTAGAGACTAACCAATTTATTTGAGCATGAGCTTTCGTGAGCTACAGCTCACTTCATCGGATGCATACTGTGGAAACTGCAGAAGACATTATATACACACAGAGACCATGAAACAATACCTCCTCCCACCCCACTGTCCTAATAGCTTATCTAAAGTGATAATCAAGTTGGGCCATTTCCAGCACAAATCCAGGTTTTCTCACCCTCCGCCCCCCCACAAACAAACTCACTCTCCTGCTGGTAATAGCCCATCCAAAGTGACCACTCTCTTCACAGTCCTTGCCTACAGACAGCCCCACAACCTGAAGCAAATACTCACCAACAACCACATACCACACAACAGAACCACTAACCCAGGAACCTATCCTTGCAACAAAGCCCGTTGCCAACTGTGCCCACATATCTATTCAGGGGACACCATCACAGGGCCTAATAACATTAGCCACACTATCAGAGGCTCGTTCACCTGCACATCCACCAATGTGATATATGCCATCATGTGCCAGCAATGCCCCTCTGCCATTTACATTGGCCAAACTGGACAGTCTCTACGTAAAAGAATAATTGGACACAAATCAGATGTCAAGAATTATAACATTCATAAACCAGTCGGAGAACACTTCAATCTCTCTGGTCACGCAATCACAGACATGAAGGTCGCTATCTTACAACAAAAAAACTTCAAATCCAGACTCCAGCGAGAAACTGCTGAATTGGACTTCATTTGCAAATTGGATACTATTAATTTAGGCTTAAATAGAGACTGGGAGTGGCTAAGTCATTATGCAAGGTAGCCTATTTCCCCTTGTTTTTTCCTACCCCCTCCCCTCCCCCGACGTTCTGGTTAAACTTGGATTTAAACTTGGAGAGTGGTCAGTTTGGATGAGCTATTGCCAGCAGGAGAGTGAGTTTGTGTGTGTGTGTGTGTGTGTGTGTGTTCCCCGGGAAAGGGGGGGGGGGGGTGAGAAAGCCTGGATTTGTGCTGGAAATGGCCCACCTTGATTACCATGCACATTGTTGGGAGAGTGGTCACTTGGATAAGCTATTACCAGCAGGAGAGTGAGTTTGTGTGTGTGGTTTTTGGAGGGGGGTGAGGGGGTGAGAGAACCTGGATTTGTGCAGGAAATGGCCCTCCTTGATTATCATACACATTGTGAAGAGAGTGGTCACTTTGGATGGGCTATTACCAGCAGGAGAGTGAGTTTGTTTGTGGGGGGGCGGAGGGTGAGAAAACCTGGATTTGTGCTGGAAATGGCCCAACTTGATTATCACTTTAGATAAGCTATTATCAGCAGGACAGTGGGGTGGGAGGAGGTATTTTTTCATGCTTTGTGTGTATATAAAAAGATCTTCTACACTTTCCACAGTATGCATCCGATGAAGTGAGCTGTAGCTCACGAAAGCTTATGCTCAAATAAATTGGTTAGTCTCTAAGGTGCCACAAGTACTCCTTTTCTTTTTGCAAATACAGACTAACACGGCTGTTACTCTGAAACCTATCTGAAATACGGTTACACCATGAGGAGCACTTCAGTGTGTGGACCAACCTTTTAAAAGCACAGATAGAAACTTTTGTTGACAAAGAGTAACCACTACAAAAACAAAACCCCAACAACAACTTCTTGCTGACATTCTTCAGGCCCATACTAACAGAGCATTCCATTACAAACTCACAGAAACTTGTGAATGCAGAATATCATTGGAATTCTGATTCCCTGCTTCAAGCAGAAGCACTTTAGAATACGAATACCATATAATCTCATGAAGAGTGACTGATTCAGAATAGAAGAATTTTACAGGTTAGGATAGAAAACTGCATCAAGTGGTCTATCCACAGTGAATGTTCTACACATTTTGAAATACAGCATTATATAACATATTCTGTTGCCACATATAATTCACTTTACGTTTGGTACTAAACATGCATGCCCAGAGCCTCCCGCTGCCCTTTAACTAATGCATATACACACACCCAGAGCCTCTCACTGCCCATTAACAACGTTCTCCAATAATCCAGATAAAGATTAGAGGGAACTCTGAATTTAAATTAGACAAGTTAAAAAGTCAAGCCATTGACATAGTTCAGCGGCACACCAAAATACATCATGTCATTCAATGCTTGTAATTTGAGTAACACAAGAGTCATAAACAACAACAACAGCTGCTTCCATTGTGCCACTTTTTGATTCACTGTCTAAAAACATGATGTTTAAAAAGGACGTTATAACTGAACACATTTATTTTACTACAGAGTTGGCAATACCTAAGGCTACTGAGACCTAAAATAAATGTGCACAAAAAGGGGTATGTAAGGCTTTGTCTACACTAGAGACCTTACAGCGGCACAGCTGTACTGCTGGAGCTAAGCCACTGTAAGGTCTCCCATGTAGCTGCTCTGTGCCGACAAGAAAGAACTCTCCGGTCGGCATAATTGAAGTACCCCCCACGAGCAGCAGTAGCTATGTTGGCGGGAGAGCTGTCCACAGCGCTTTGGTCAGTGAAACTTCTGTCGGTCAGGGGTGCTAGTGTAGACATAGCCTAAGGCAAAAAGTTTGAGAACTATTGTTCTAGAGAACTGCTTACTGCACTGTCTTCTATCTTCCGTACTTCTGCATCACATACATTTTTGAACAAGTAACCAGAAAAGCAGTGTTAAGCTTGTGATATAGGGCTTGCCTACACAGTTTTTGTACTAATATAGCTAAGCAGTGTTTCTAAATTGACCAGTGCTTGAGTCCTTAAAAAAAGTAGTGCAGGAACACATGTCCAGCACTGTCACTCATAAGTGATAGCAATGCAAAGTGGGGCAGCTTTTTCTGGGTTCAGGAGTCCCAGGAGCCCCATGGCAGCAGGTTCCACACTGCCCCCCATCTTACCCAGTACACCTTGGCACCACTTGTCAGGGACTACACTGCGCTCCGACACCCTCACAGGCTCCCCACTGCTGCTGGCCAATCCATCATCAATAGTCTCCAGCCAGCTCCCTGGTGCATCTCGGAAACAGGCCGAAGATCCTCCCTCTTCCTCTCCACTCCATCCTGGGGTGGAGAGAGTGAGAGGAGCGTACCTCCAATACGCTGTTAAACTCAGCTCTACCCAGAGCCAGTGAGGACAATACCACAGACCCTCTGCAGGGGGGGATGGGTATAAAACCACCCAGCCTCGTTATCATAAGTGATAGCATGAGAAGTACCAGAACAGTGTTCCAGAGCGTTCTGGAACGACTCAAGCCCCGAAATCGATATAAGCAACTTTTTTACTACTATAACTATGTTCATGCACTGATTTAAATAAACCAATGAAGTTAAATCAGTACAGAAATTATATGTAGGCTACCCCTTTCAGAACAGTTCTGTAAAAAACTAAGCCTTCCTTATTGTAATGTTTGTTCACACACCAAGAAACTTGTGCACATACATATAATACAAGCCTTTGTTCTCATGCACCTCTGATATCTAATGAATACTTAACGAAAATATGTTCTTGTCGCCTTTGATGTGGGGAACCACACCTATTTCTTAACAGGTGCATTCAGAGTAGTTTCTTTTGACTTCAAAGTCACATGTGTGAAGGTTTGCTGAACCTGGCCCTAGATGGAAATTCCAAGTGCTCATCACCATCTATGCACTGTGGCAAGCAACCACACTTTAGGCTGTTTCACATACATTTGTTGTATATTCACTATGGGTAATGAATAAGAACAAAACATTTTATTCTCAATTCTGAAAGGAAACTTCTACATCAGCAACCTGTACGCTGAGCCAGACAGAAGCAAGGTCAGGAGGCATGATTATATCTACATTAGTATGAGCGGAAAACTATTTACTCCTGACTAAGAGGACATATAGGGAGGCCTCAGAAGAAAACTTGCTCTTGACCTTGCTCAGAAGTAGAGAAAACATCAACACATTCCTGATCATCAAAAGGAGAATGACTGTTTAAAAAAAACAAAAACCCACAATTGTGGTCTCAGCAAGAAAAGCAAGCCAGACATCCCCTTATAAATCTTAATCAGAGTTAAGGGCCATATCAAGGCTACTGAATACATCTGACTATAAAGTCTGAAAGCAGACAAATTCCACGGGTGCAGGATTTATTCTGAAGAAGATTATGTAAAAGTAAAGCCTTCTTCTTCAAAAGAAAATGAGTACTTGTGGCACCTTAGAGACTAACCAATTTATTTGAGCATGAGCTTTCGTGAGCTACAGCTCACTTCATCAGATGTTTACCGTGGAAACTGCAGCAGACTTTATATACACACAGAGAATATGAAACAATACCTCCTCCCACCCCACTGTCCCACTGAGGAGGTATTGTTTCATATTCTCTGTGTGTATATAAAGTCTGCTGCAGTTTCCACGGTAAACATCTGATGAAGTGAGCTGTAGCTCACGAAAGCTCATGCTCAAATAAATTGGTTAGTCTCTAAGGTGCCACAAGTACTCCTTTTCTTTTTGCGAATACAGACTAACACGGCTGTTCCTCTGAAACCTTCTTCAAAAGATCTGCTTTTCCATATGTATACAGAGTCATAGCTTCCGATACCAAACTTTCTTAAAACGACTTTATTTTTGTTAGCTGGCTTGTCCCTACAATGTTATTGGAAAGGGAAAAATCCTGATTCACAAACCAAAAGAACAACACTAAGGCTTGATCTATGTAGCTACATTGGTCAGGATGTGAGAAAACCACCCACCATAGATGCAGCTAGGCCCACAGAAGAATGTTTCCATCAACATAGCTACTGTCATTCAGGAAGACAGTGTTCTTACACTGATGGGAAATCTCCTTCCATTGGCCAAGGCTGCATCTACACAGGGTTATGCCAGCACAGCTAAATTGACATAGCTATGCCAATACAGCCTCTGTAGCATACCCCCTAATTCCAACTCCAAGGCCAAATTCTGCCCTTCCTTATACCTGTACAAACTCACAGATAAAAGTAGAGTGCATAGGTACAAGAAAAGACAAAATTTGAAAAAAATAAGTTGCCCAGCAAGGGCAGAATCTGTCTGGCAGAACCTTTATCACTGGCAATAAATCACAATCATGATTATCAGATTCCAGCTTGAATCTGATGCTGGCAATTAGAGAAAATAAATCTCTCATTTGTAAACTGAGCAAACTTGATCTGAAAATGGTTAAGACACAATGAGCATGGAATCAGATAGTTGGTTTAAAATCACTTTTTAGAGGAGAACCACACAGTAGCTGGGAGAGGGAAAAATCCTAATAAATATTAAAATTCCATTATCTACAGGATCTATAGTCCCATATGAAAAATCAGGCATGTTGAAGGACTTAATTACAAACCCAGTTGTCCCAAGAACTTCAAGTGTAGATAGAATGACTAAGTACACACTTGGGGTATGTCTACACTGCAAAAAAACCCCAAAACACAGCAGTGTGTCTCAGAGCCTGGGTCAACTGACTCAGGCTCACCCTACATGTCTAACAATAGCAATATAGCTGTTCCTGCTCAGGCTCTGAGACCCAGAAGGGGGGAAGGTCCAAGAGCACGGGCTCCAGCCCAAGGGGAACATCTATACAGCTCTGTTTAGCCCCATAACGTGATTCCTGCAAGCCCAAGTCAGTTGACTCAGGCTCTGAGACTCACTGCCAGAGAGGTCTGTAGGTTTTTGCAGTGTCGATGTACCCTCAGTGATATTTTCCCCCAAAGAGAAGTGTGAATTTCTCAGTAGAAGGCCAACACCATTGACCATTTTCCTATTCATTGTCAAAGGACTTGTCTACGCACAGAAGTTACAGCACTTTAACGATACCAGAATAGTTAAAGTAATAGCGTGGACACCATTCTACTGGTATAAGGGTGCTTATACTAGTATAGCTTGTCCCTGTACAGGAAGGGGAATAAGCTATACCATAGAAGGCATCCTTTACCGATATAAATATGTCCATGCTGGGGCTCGTGCTGATATAGCTATTTTGGTAGACTACTAAAAAATAAGAATTAAAAAAATCCACACACATCCTTAACTGAAATAGTTATATCAATATAAAAACTGTGTACTTTGGGCCTAACTAAATGGCTTATGCACTGTGAGTCGGTGTTGTTCATTTGAAGTGATATTCCCCCAGAATAATGCTACAAGTTAGAGAAAGTTCAACCATCTTTATCTTCTCTAATCAGCTATTTAATATTTTTTGTTTACACTGCAGGGCAGGTTGGGCAATTGATCAGTCAAATATTTTCAAGCACTAACTTATTAGAATAGTAAAAAAGGTAATAAAAAGAGTAGGACTATGGTCTCTAATAGCCTTAGATCAGGGGTCAGCAATCTGCGGCACGCATGCCAAAGGCGGCAGGTGAGCTGATTTTTAGTGGCACTCTTCTGCCAGCTGGGGTCCTGGCTGCCGGCCCCACTCAGCCTGCTGCCTGCCAGGTTGAAAGGAACCCCAGGCCGGCAGCAGGCTGAGTGCGGCCAGCGACCAGGACCCCAGGTGGCAGGGGCTGGCGGACAGAACCCCGGGCCAGCAGCGGGCTGAGCAGGGCCAGCGGACAGAACCCCTGACCTGGGGTTCTGTCCACCAGCCCCTGTAAATGCAAAATGTATAACTGGCACACGAAACCTTAAATTACAGTAAATAAATGAAGACTTGGCACACCACTTCTCAAAGGTTACTGACCCCTGCCTTAGATAGATATTTATGCCTAGTTACAAAATACACGTTACTTAACGTCACTATTTTAACATAGAAAAACGCAAAACACAACAAATGAAGTTGTAAAAAATGAAAGAATGACACCATGATGCAATCAAAGGGTATGCCACTACCTAGACTAGACTTGCTGAAATATCTGACAATATTTGACTGTGGTCAAACAATAGGCAGTCAATTAACATTATTTTTGACCAGTCAATTGACTGACTTGCCAAGCCTAAATGCAGGACATTCTCATCCCCTTACCACTGAGTAACATGCACAACTTTTTTCCAGGAAAGTCTGTTTCCTGGGGATACAGCAGTACCCTAATATATAGTTTGGCTGTTTGACCAACTAATCTCCCCCTGCTCCTGCTCTACCTCTTTCCCTATGTGACAACATCTGCCAGACTCTCCAGTGAATCATGCCCCAACTCCTGCTATTTTGCAATATGGGAAATGATGGGATTTGCACGACACCATTCCACATGCTCAGCTCGATTGCAAACATCCAGATAGATGGTGCATTGCAGCAGTTTATACCCAAATGCCTCTGTGCCTTTTTGTTTTATGAACTCGTTTCTTTTTGTTTGTAAATATTGAAGAATAAAACCTGCAAGAGGAATAAAAACTCTCTGCAATGAGAGTGATTTACTCCAGACCCCCACCACCAGAAGGGGAAACACTGAGCCCAGTCACAAGAAGGAGGTGCCTTGTCACAGCTCATTACAGTATATTTGCAAGTCTAAGGTGAGAGCCCAGAAGCCCAAAATGGTCAAGAAGCAACCACTCCACCTTAGTTACAAAAAACAAAACAAGAAAATTTTCCTACGTGTCTGGGACAAACACCCTCCACCTCCCCTCAACCATCCCCAATACACAGCTAACCCCACCAAGCTGCCAGTGAATGCAGTTCCCTTAAACCCCATCAGCTCAGCTCCTTGCAGAATTACTCCTTCTTCCCAGCAAGACACACTCAAGATGCCCCTGCTACACTCCCAGCCTCTTCCAACGTGAAAGAATGAGACTGGCCCACTTTACTGAATCTGGATCTCTTGCATGGTAATGCAATATATAGAGAGCAATAAGGCTGACCCATTTTCTAACTAAAAGATTACAAATAACTGAGACACTTGCATCCACCTTTAAAGTAAGAGTCCTGCTGTTTAGGGTCTTGAACCTCTATTGTAATTGTACTGTGGTGTTTCAGCTTTTAGCCAGTCCTAAAAACTGCTTTTCAAGTAGGTGATCAGAAAGCACCAGGTGTACATCAAAACCTTAAGACTGGTCTTTGCAGTTCTGTCCCTTAGGGCTTGTCTACATTGGCATGCTAAATTGGCACCACTGCAATCAATGCAGCGGCATTGATTTAGCGGGTCTGGTGAAGACGCAATAAGTTGATGGCAGAGTGCTCTTCTGTCAACTTCAGTACTTCACCTCCTGGGAGAGGCAGAAGCTAAGTTGGTGGGAAAGCATCTCCCACCGAACCGACATGGCATGGTGTAGACACTGCGTTAGATCGACATAACTTACATCAACTTAAGCAGCAGTGTAGACCAGGCCTTACTGCCCCAGGGAGTGGAAAAACAAAGTTCAGTGTGTCTTATGTATACCATAAGCACTGTATAATGCATAGCAAAGCACTGCTCAAACCAAACAATTTAAAATATATAGAATCAGAAATACAGAAAAAGGGAGACTAAAATTAAGCATATGAGATACACAAGACATATAGAACCTTAGCAATGTAGGGTTGGAAGGGATCTCTGAAGGTCATGTAGCCCAGCCCCCTTTGCTGAGGCCGGACCAAATAAACCTATACTATCCCTGATAGGTGGTGTCCAACCTGTCCTCAAATACCTCCACTGATGAGAATTCCGCATCCTCCCTTGGAAGTTTATTCCAGTCCTTAACTATCCTTATAATTGGAACGTTTTTCCTAATATCTAACCTAAATCTCCCTTGTTGCAGATTAAGTGCATTGCTTCTTGTCCTACCTTCCGTGGACACAATGAACAGTTGATCTCCGTTCTCTTTATAAACAGCCCTTAACTTATTTGAAGATTCATCAGATTCCCCCCTCCCTCCAGTCTTCTTTTCTCAAAACTAAACATACCCAGTTTTTTTAACCTCTCCTCATAGGGCAGGTTTTCTAAACCTTTTATCATCTTTGTAGTGCTCCTCTGGACCAATTTGACCACATATTTCTTAAAGTGTGATGCCCAAAACTGCACATGATACTCCAGATGAGGCCTCAACAGTGCTGAGTAGAGCACAATTTCCTCCCAGGTCTTACATAGTACACTCCTATTAATACACCCCAGAATGATATTGGCCTTTTTCACAATAGCTTCATATTATTAGCTTTGTATACTGTTGGTATTGTTGTCCTTGTACAGCTCTTTCTGTTTTGGCCTCCTTCTGCTGGCCTGTGTATAACTGCTCTTAAATTAATAAGATTCTGAAGGGCAGAGGAAGAGCTTGAACACAAGATCCTTTTGGGACACAGAATTCCAGCTGTAGTTTTACCAGTGCTGAGTAGAATGGGACAGTTATCTCCCATGTCTAACATATGACACTCCTGTTAATACATCCCAGAATATTAGCTTTTTTCACAACTGTATCACATTGTTGACTCATATTCAATTTGTGATCCACAATAATCCCCAGATCCTTTTCATCAGTACTACTGTCTAGGCAGATATTCTCCCTTTTGTAGTTGTGCCTTTGATTTTTCCTTCCTAGGTGTAGTACTTTGCACTTGTCTTTATTGAATTTCACCTTGTTGACTTCAGACTAATTCTCCAATTTGACAAGGTTGTTCTGAATTCTAATCCTGTCCTCCACAGTGCTTGCAACCCCTCTCAGTCTGGTGTCATACACAAACTTTACAAGCATACGCTCCACTCCATTATCCAAGTCATCAATGAAAATATCAAATAGCACCATACTCAGGACTAACCCCTCCAAAACCAACTAGATATGTCCCTCCAGTTTGATAGCGAACCACTGATAACTATGCTTTCAAACAGTTCTGCACCCACCTTATACTAATTTCACCTAGACCATATTTCCCTAGTTTGCTTATGAGAATGTCATGTGGGACTGTGTCAAAAACCTTACTAAAATCAAGATAAGTTATGTCTAATCCTCCTCCTCCCCATCACCTCACCTCCAATCCACTATGCCTGTAGCACTGTCAATGAAGGAAGTTAGATTGTTTTGGCATGATTTGTTCTTGACAAATCCACGTTGATTATTACTTATAACCCCATTATCCTCTAGGTGCTTACAAACTGAATGTTCAATAATCTGTTCCAGTATCTTTCCAGGTATCAAAGTTAGGCTGACTGGTCTACAATTCTGTGTCCTCTTTGTTTCCCTTTTTAAAGACGGGTACTTTTTTTGCCTTTTGCCAGTCCTCTAGGACCTGACCCTTCCTCCATGAATTCTCAAAAGATTATCTCTAATAGTTCTGAGATTGCTTGAACTAGTTCCTTAAGTGAATTTCATTTGGCCCTGCCTACTTGAATATATCTAACTTATCTCAATATTCTTTAACCTATTTTGGCTTGTGTTTCTTCCTGCTTATTGTCACTATTAACTGTGTTGACTATCTGGTCACAATTAACCTGTTTAGTGAAGACTGAAACAAAACAGACATTAACCACAACAGCCTTTGTGATATCATCTGCTATTAGATCTCCTTCCCTGCTAAGTAGAGGACCTACGGTTTCCTTCATTTTTCTCTTGCTCCTGATACAATTAAATAACTTCTTCTTTTTACCTTGTATGTCCTTGCTAGGTATAACTCTTTTATGCCTTAGCCTTTCTGATTTTGTTCCTACATGCTTCTGCTATTCTTTTGTACTCCTCCTTAGCAATTTGTCCATGTTTCCACTTTTTGTATGATTCCTTTTTGGTTTTCAGGTCAATAAAGAGCTCTTGATTTAGCCATATTAGTCTCTTACTATTCTTCCTATCTTTATTTCACGTGAGGATTGTTTGCTGTTGTGCCTTTAATATTGTCTCTTGGAGAAACTGCCAGCTTTCCTGAATTCTTTTTTCCCTTAGATTTTCTTCCCATTGGACCTCATCTACCAGTTCTCTGAGTTTGTTAAAAAGTTTTTTGAAGTCCACTGTCCTTATTCTTCTGCTCTCATTCCTTCCTTTTCTTAGAATCATGAATATATTATTTCATGATCACTGTCACCCAAATTGTTTTCACTCTTCAGATTTGCAACAAACTCCTCCCTGTTAGTCAGAGGCAAGTCTAAAATGGCCATTCTCCCGGTTACTTCTTCCACCTTCTGAAGCAAAACTTTGTCCCAGTTACATTCCAAGAACTTATGAGACATTTTGTGTTTGGCCGTATTACTTCTCCAACAAATGTCTGGGGAGTTAAAGTCTCCCATTACCACCAGGTCTTGTGTTTTGGATATTTCTGTTATTTGTTCTAGAAATGCCTCATCCACTGCCTCCTCCTGCTTTGGTGGTCTGTAGAAGACCCCTACCATGACATTGCCCCTCTTTTTCCCCCCTTTTATCATCAGAGACTTTCAGCTGTCTGCATCTCACTTCCTTCTGCACCACAGAAGAAGCGTATACATTCTTGATGTATAATGCAATACCTTCTCCCTTTTTTCCCTGCCTGTCCTTCCTGAACAAACTACACCCTTCTATACCAATATTCCAGTCATGAGGCAAGTCAGTTAACCTCTCTGTGCTTCAGTTTTCCTTATCTGTAAAATCAGGATAAATACTGTCTCCCACCCTCTATCTGTCTTGTCTACTTAGGCCCCAATCCTGCAAACACACACGTGCTTAACTTTAGTACCATGAATAGTCTTCTCAGGGTACTAAAGTTAAGCATGCATGTTAAAGTGTTTAGGATCAGGGATTGTAAGCTGTTTGTTCTTACTATGTGTTCATGCCGTGTCATTGTACAATGGAGACCTGACCTAAGTTTGAGATTCCAGATGGTACCATAATATACAATATAAATATGCAGTCCTACAGCAAATGTAATAATTAGTACTCAAACTGCAGTAAAAACAGGCATATTGCCCCTCTGCACAAACAGCTGTTCTATCATGCAGCATCTGAGTGTATAGCCACCTGATTCAATTTGCTCCTGCTCTATTCTATATATATTCTTATAACACTCGCATCACTGCATGGTTTAAACAAAAAGAGGTAGTATGCCCAACATGAGGCAGTCATCATCGGCGATCCCTTGAGGTTGAGGATGATCTCTTTCACAGGTTTTATTTATTTTTCATGGGTCCTTTGGTGACTGAGGAGTCCGATCCTTGAGCCACAAGCTTGTTGGTAGACATTGCAGGTGGTGTTGGAAGACAGGGTTGGGCCACAATCAGTGTGTGACAGTTATCTTTCCTTTCTTTTCTGGCATTTTTCTGCAACCAGGGCAAGGCGATTTTCCTCAAAAGTGGACGTTTCCTCTCTGACTAGTCTTCGCCACTTATCCCTATCCTGGGCTGCTGTCTCCCAGTGTGTGGTGTCAATGCCAAATCTCTTGATATTTACCCTGAGGGTGTCTTTAAAGTGTTTCTTTTTGCTTCCCCGTTTCCTTTCTCTTTTGGTGAGTTGGACGTACTGCAGTTGTTTTGGTAAGCATGTATCAGGCATAAGCACACAGTGCCTGCTCCACCTCAGCTGGTGCTGGATAATCAGGGCCTCAACACTGAAGATGTTGGCCTCTGGAAGGACACTGACATTAGTGTGATGATCCTCTCACTTTATGTTGAAGATCTTCCAAAGAAAGTGCTGGCATTCCAGGTTTTTCAGGTGTTTTTTATCGGTCACCCAACTCTCGCAGCTGTCAAGGAGAGTTGGCATTACCACCACTTTATAAACTAAAAGTCTAGGATGTGTTCTGATGTTGTGATTGTTGAAAGTCTGGCGAGACAGTTTGCCAAAAGGAAGGCTGATGCGGCAGATTCGATGCTGAATCTCGACATCTATGTCTGCCCTCTGTGAGAGATGGCTGCCAAAATAGGCAAAGTATTCTACATTTTCCAGTTCTTCTTTGTCAATGTAGATCTTCCTTGCTGGGTCTGATGATTGACTGGGAAGTGGCTGGTGGAGAACTTTTGTTTTGCCGATGTTCAGAGTTAGTACTAGGCCTTTGTAAACTTCAAAGAAGCAATTAAGGGCTGTTTGAAGATCCTCCTTTGAGCGTGTAACAACAGCACAGTCATCTGCACACTGAAGTTCGGTTATTGTTGCCAATATTACTTTAGTTCTGGCACGAAGACGAGAAAGGTTGAAGAGGTTGCCGTCAATCCGATATTGGATGCCAATGCCCTGTGGTAGACTGTCTTGGGTTAGTGTTTTCATAGCTGTTGAGAAAATGGAGAAAAGGGTGAGTGCCACTACACAGCTTTGTTTTACGCCAGTTTGGATGACAAAGGGCTCAGAGGTAGAGCAACTGCACAGGCTGGAGGCAGTCATCTGGTCATGGAGGAGTCTTACAATGGGGATAAATTTGCTTGGGCAGCCAAACTTTGACATGATTTTCCACAGAGCCTCACGGTTGACAGAGTCAAAGCTTTGGTCAGGTCGATAAAAGCCACATACAGCTCCTGGTGGTGTTCTTGACATTGCTCCTGGATCTGCCTGGCTGCGAAAATCATGTTGGTGGTGCCTTGTGATACTCTGAAGCTGCGCTGGGGCTCTGGAAGTACTTCCTCTGCAAGAGGGAGCAGGCGCTTGAGTAAGATTATAGCAAGAATCTTCCCAGTGATGGAGAGGAGGGCAACGTCCCAACGGTTGCCACAGTCAGCCCTATCTCCCTTTTTGAAAATGGAGACATGTTAGCATTATGTAAGTCGGCAGGGATTTCTTCGGCGTGCCAGATTTTGAGGAGCAGCAAGTGAAGCTTGTTAGTTAGTGTTTCTCCCTGCACTTTCAGTACTTCAGATGGCATGCCATCAGGACCTGGTGCTTTATTGTTCTTCATTTGTTTAATTGCTTTGTAGACCTCCTCAGGTGTTGGGGGTTGGCAAGAGTTTCCCACATTGGGTGCTGAGGGATGGCGTCTATGGTGTCGAAAATCACAGCCGATTCTCGATTTAGAAGCTTCTGGTAGTGTTCCTTCCAGCGCTCTTTGGTGGATTTGTTATCTTTAAGAAGAGTACTACCATCTTCGGATCTCAGAGGTGTGAGGCCAGGGTCTTTGGTCAGTACAGGGTCTTTGTGTCACAAAAAAAGCTCCACATATCATGTCTGTCAGCGAATGTTTGGATTTCTTTTCCTTTGTCCTCCCACCATTTGTTTTTGATTTCTCGGATCCTCCTTTGAACTTCAGCTGAGTTGATGGAAAGAACTCCGCTTCTGACTGGATAGTGGTTGGTTTTGCCAGTTGCAGAAAACTTTTCTCTTCTGCTCCCAAAGGGCTGTAATCTCAATGTTGTTATTGTCAAACCAATCCTGATGGTAGTGGGTAGCAAGGCTGATGAATTCCTCGCAAGCTTCATGGATGATCTCTTTTAGGGTTTCCCAGTCGTCTTCAACACTTGTGTTGTCATTTCCAGGTGTGCATTTGGTCAATATTTCACTGAGGAGCTCCTGGGAGATGCTGCAAATGTGTAGAAAATGAAATCCATGTGGAATGTGATAGAGATGCAGAAAGACACCTATTTTTAATAGATACCTGACATTTGGTGCCTTACAAGGAATCTGAGCAGCACCTGAATGTAGTCCCTAATTTAAATCTGTGCCACCAGATTAAAGAAATAAAAGGGCATATTTGGGGGAGTTATACCTCACTATCACTACTGATATGTTGTGTGGTTGGTGAAGAATTCTACTCCAGAGAAGTGTAAAATTACTCCAAGTAAGGTCAAAGATTTCACAAGAACTCACGTAGAAACTGCAAGTACTGGTGGTTGATTTTCACCCCAGAGTTGGAAGCTATGGTGACCTGTGGCCCAGGTAAACTATTTTTAGAACCCTGCTCCTTTGTTAAGTGGCATTGATCACACTCCTAAAGGATTCCATGATTAAACTGGGCACAACTGTCTTTGCCATTTGGATCCCAAGTTCCATGAAGCACAGAGAGAAACAGCTGATTCCTTCAGAGCCATTCCATGCCTATGGGTCCCAATCTGGCTGCCTTGTTGAACAAGAAGCACTTCCATGCTGGGCAAATGATGGTAGCCAATGAGGGAATGTATCAGATTCCAAGTTCAGACTGCAGGATACATGACTGCTGAGTCCAGAGTCTGTGGTTTGGTCTCTTCGTTTTGCTATAGAGTCTAATGCATTTGTATCACTTCTCTACCTCCTGCTACTTTGAAAGATTAGAAAGTGTGGAAATAGAGCAAAGTTGTTTTTTCTCATGATGCAACCTTGCCAAGTGGTGTGAGACCCTTTTCACCCACACTTATGGGAGAAGAAAAGGACCTAGGGGTTACAGTGGATGAGAAGCTGGATATGAGTCAACAGTGTGCCCTTGTTGCCAAGAAGGCCAATGGCATTTTGGGATGTATACGTAGGGGCATTGCCAGCAGATCGAGGGACATGATCGTTCCCCTCTATTCGACATTGGTGAGGCCTCATCTGGAGTACTGTGTCTAGTTTTGGGCCCCACACTACAAGAAGGATGTGGAAAAATTGGAAAACGTCCAGCGGAGAGCAACAAAAATGATTAGGGAACTGGAACACATGAGTTATGAGGAGAGGCTGAGGGAACTGGGGATGTTTAGTCTACGAAAGAGAAGAATGAGGTGGGATTTGATAGCTGCTTTCAACTACCTGAAAGGGGGTTCCAAAGAGGATGGATCTAGACTGTGTTCAGTGGTAGCTGATGACAGAACAAGGAGTAATGGTCTCAAGTTGCAGTGGGGGAGGTTTAGGTTGGATATTAGGAAAACTTTTTCACTAGGAGGGTGGTGAAACACTGGAATGCGTTACCTAGGGAGGTGGTGGAATCCCCTTCCTTAGATATTTTTAAGGTCAGGCTTGACAAAGCCCTGGCTGGGATGATTTAGTTGGGGATTGGTTCTGCTTTGAGCAGGGGGTTGGACTAGATGACCTCCTGACATCCCTTCCAACCCTGATATTCTATAACAGTGTCTATATATCTGGGTATACTGATTAGATTATCCACAAATACAAAGTTAGTTTTTAAAAGTCACATGATACATAGAGTACATAATCAGCAATAACCCAAATTTAGGTGAATAGATTAACACAGTTTAGATATTAGAATACTTGGGTACATCACTCATGAAAAGTTGTACAGAAATTTGGTTGTGAAAAGCAAAATATATCAATGAGTGGAGATTGTCCCTCGGTAATTGAGAATTAGGTTGGTTGTCCATTTAGAAAATGCAATCCATAAGGAAAGTATTTGTTACTTTCCTGACTGCGCTTCTCATCGGCGCTCCAGCTCATCCCTCCTGGTATTGCCGATGTCCAGTGATGTGTTCTATGTAGATGTCCCTTGACCACCTGATGGCATCCGACACCATGAGTTGCTGTATCAGCCGAGTGTAGCGTTGACTGATTCTGCATTCTCTCAGCACTCGCTCGTTACCAGGGTCCCATGCACTTAAGGCTCCGACGATCAGTGCACGTGTCCGGACCTGGTAACCCTTAGCTCTCAAGGTTTCGGCCAGAGGGGCATATTTCTCTACCTTTCGAGCTCAGGCATCGTGGAAGGCTGGGGTCCTGTTCTCGAACGGCACTGTGATGTCCATAGTACTACAGGAACATAGCTTTCCTCTTCCCTCAGGATCCCTTACTTATAAGGTGGGACTCCATCAATCAATTAAGTAAGCACTTGCATGAAGTGATGAATCTTGCACTGTGTCCAGAAGGTAGCAGGATTTGGTGCTATCTGATAGCTAGTGGTAACAAGTTCCACTATCATGAGCCTGTCACTGAAAAGGCTCTCAGTCTTTATGGGGTACACCCTGATCTCCATCAACCAAGGCTGTGTCCTTGAAACAGCCAGTCAACAGCATTCAAACATTTGTGCAATAGGACCCAAGACTCTACAGTCAGTGCAGAGAGTGCCAAGCAATAAGACCAGCCTACTAAAACTCTAGAATCTCCCCCAACATTTGATACCATGAAATGAGTAGGGGAGAGACGGGTTAAGAGTCAAACGCAAGAAATCAAAGAGATACTGAAATGAAACCACTGTAGTCACCAATAAAACAAAACAATCACAGCACCACAACCAGTCTCACCAGTCAGCACAATCACCTTCTATTTGCATCTCTAAAGCATTCTGTTCAGTCAAGAATTGACGATTACATACTTGGGGAAATGTACACATTAATTATGTGTTAATCTATAATAGTCAACCTGGTACATCATTTTTACTTAATCAATGACAAATAATTTGGTCCATGTTGTAACCTGATTTTTTCCTTCAAAGCTTCACATTACAGAGTGCAATGTGTATCAACATGATCATCTCTCTTTCTGCAAATGAGGACATTGTCATGCACTTGAAAAATAAATAAATTACTGTTCTCAGCTGCACTACGATGTGCCTGTTTTCTGAAGAATTTCTAAATAAAACAACCTCATTATACAAAGTTTCTCCTCTAAGCCCTGGTTTACACTAGGAGTTGCGGTCAAATTTAGCAGCGTTAAATCGATTTAACCCTGCACCTGTCCACACAACAAAGCCCTTTTTTTCGACTTAAAGGGCTCTTAAAATCGATTTCCTTACTCCACCCCCGACAAGGGGATTAGCGCTTAAATTGGCTTTGCCGGGTCGAATTTGGGGTACTGTGGACGCAATTAGACGGTATTGGCCTCCGGGAGCTATCCCAGAGTGCTCTATTGTGACCGCTCTGGACAGCAATCTCAACTCAGATGCACTGGCCAGGTAGACAGGAAAAGGCCCCCGAACTTTTGAATTTCAATTTTCTGTTTGCATGGTCACCTGCAGCTTGCCACGCTGGCCAGAGCTCATCAGCAGAGTTGATCATGATGGAGTCCCAGAATCACAAAAGAGCTCCAGCATGGACAGAACAGGAGGTACGGGATCTGATCACTGTATTGGGGAGAGGAATCTGTGCTATCAGAACTCCGTTCCAGTTTTCGAAATGCCAAAACATTTGCAAAAATCACCCAGGGCATGAAGGACAGAGGCCATAACAGGGACCCGAAGCAGTGCCGTGTGAAACTGAAGGAGCTGAGGCAAGCTTACCAGAAAACCAGAGAGGCAAACAGCCACTCTGGGTCAGAGTCCCAAACATGCCGCTTCTATGATGAGCTGCATGCCATTTTAGGGGGTTCAGCCACCACTACCCCAGCCGTGTTGTTTGACTCCTTCAATGGAGATGGACGCAACACAGAAGCAGGTTTTGGGGACGAGGAAGATGATGATGATAAAGTTGTAGAACGCTCACAGCAAGCAAGCGGAGAAACCGGTTTCTCACCCTGGACCTGGAGCCAGTACCCCCCGAACCCAACCAAGGCTGCCTCCCGAACCCGCCAGGCGGAGAAGGGACCTCTGGTGAATGTACCTTTTAAAATAATATAAATGATTTAAAAGCAAGCATGTTTAATGATTAATTTGCCCTGGCATTTCCAGCTCTCCTGGATGTACTCCCAAAGCCTTTGCAAAAGGTTTCTGGGGAGGGCAGCCTTATTCCGTCCACCATGGTAGGACACTTTACCACACCAGGCCAGTAGCACGTACTCGGGAATCATTGTAGAACAAAGCATTGCAGTGTATGTTTGCTGGCATTCAAACAACATCCGTTCTTTATCTCTCTGTGTTATCCTCAGGAGAGTGATATCATTCATGGTCACCTGGTTGAAATAGGGTGCTTTTCTTAAGGGGACATTCAGAGATGCCCATTCCTGCTGGGCTGCTTGCCTGTGGCTGAACAGAAATGTTCCCCGCTGTTAGCCACGGGGAGGGGTGAGGGGCTAGCCACGTGGTGGGGGGAGGCAAAATGCGACCTTGGAACGAAAGCACATGTGCTTTGTATACAATGTTAACAGCAGGGTTTACTGTGAAAGAGTGTACCCATTGTTCCATAAAATGTGTCTTTTTAAATACCACTGTCCCTTTTGTTTTCTCCACCAGCTGCATGTGTTTCAAGGATCACAGGATCTTCTCCTTTCCTGAGGCTAGTGAAGATTAGAAGGCAAAAAAACCAAACTCGTGATTAAATGTTCTCTGAGCTCATGCTGTCCTCCCACACTGACAGAGCACAGACGAATGCGTGGAGGCAAATAATGTCAGAGTGCAGGAAAGCACAAAATGACCGGGAGGAGAGGTGGCGGGCTGAAGAAAGGGGTGAAGCTGAAAGGTGGCGGCAGCATGATGAGAGGAGGCAGCATTCAATGCTGAGGCCGCTGGAGGATCAAACTAGTGTGCTCCAGCGTATGGCTGAGCTGCAGGAAAGGCAGCAGGAGCACAGACCACCGCTACAGCCCCTGTGTGACCAACTGCCCTCCTCCCCAAGTTCCATAACCTCCTCACCCAGATGCCCAAGAACGCGGTGGGGGGGCCTCCGGCCACCCAGCCACTCCACCCCAGAGGATTGCCCAAGCAACAAAAGGCTGGCATTCAATAAGTTTTAAAGTTTTAAACTTTTGAAGTGCTGCGTGGCCTTGTCCTTCCCTCCTCCACCACCCCTCCCAGGCTACCTTGGCAGTTATCCCCCTATTTGTGTGATGAATTAATAAAGAATGCATGAATGTGAAGCAACAATGACTTCATTGCCTCTGCAAGTGGTGATCGAAGGGAGGAGGGGAGGGTGCTTAGCTTACAGGGAATTAGAGTGAACCAAGGGGCGGGGGGTTTCATGAAGGAGAAACAAACAGAACTTTCACATCGTAGCCTGGCCAGTCATAAAACTGGTCTTCAAAGCTTCCCTGATGCACCGCGCCCTCCTGTGCTCTTCTAACCACCCTGGTGTCTGGCTGCGCGTAACCAGCAGCCAGGCGATTTGCCTCAACCTCCCACCCCACCATAAATGTCTCCCCCTTACTCTCACAGGGATTGTGGAGCACACAGCAAGCAGTAATAACAGTGGGAATATTGGTTTTGCTGAGGTCTAAGCAAGTCAGTAAACTGCACCAGCGCACTTTTAAATGTCCAAATGCACATTCTACCACCATTCTGCACTTGCTCAGCCTCTAGTTGAACAGCTCCTGACTACTGTCCAGGCTGCCTGTGTATGGCTTCATGAGCCTTGGCATTAAGGGGTAGGCTGGGTCCCCAAGGATAACTATAGGCATTTCAATATCCCCAACGGTTATTTTCTGGTCTGGGAATAAAGTCCCTTCCTGCAGCTTTTGAAACAGACCAGAGTTCCTGAAGATGCAAGCATCATGTACCTTTCCCGGCCATCCCACGTTGATGTTGGTGAAATGTCCCTTGTGATCCACCAGTGTTTCCAGCACTATTGAAAAGTACCCCTTGCGGTTTATGTACTCGCCAGCTTGGTGCTCCGGTGCCAAGATAGGGATATGAGTTCCGTCTATGGCCCCACCACAGTTAGGGAATCCCATTGCAGCAAAGCCATCCACTATGACCTGCACATTTCCCAGGGTCACTACCCTTGATATCAGCAGATCTTTGATTGCGCTGGCTACTTGCATCACAGCAGCCCTCACAGTAGATTTGCCCACTCCAAATTGATTCCCAACTGACTGGTAGCTGTCTGGCGTTGCAAATTTCCACAGGGCTATTGCCACTCGCTTCTCAACTGTGAGGGCTGCTCTCATCTTGGTATTCATGCGCTTCAGGGCAGCGGAAAGCAAGTCACAAAGTTCCATGAAAGTGCCCTTATGCATTTCACTGGGAATTGTCCCAGACCTGTAACACTATTCGGTCCCACTAGTCTGTGCTTGTTTCCCAGGCCCAGAATCGGCATTCCACGGCATGAACGTGCCCTATTAACACCATGATGCCTGCATTGGCAGGGCCCATGCTTTGAGAGAAGTCTGTGTCCATGTCCTCATCACCGTGCTGACGTCGCCTACTCGCCCGGTTTCGCTTTGCCAGGTTCTGGTGCTGCATATACTGCTGGATAATGTGTGTGGTCTTTAATGTGCTCCTACTTGCCAAAGTGATCTGAGCGGGCTCCATGCTTGCCGTGGTGTGGCGTCTGCGCAGAAAAAAAGCGCGGAACGATTGTCTGCCGTTGCTCTGACGGAGGGAGGGGTGACTGACGACACGGCTTACAGGGTTGGCTTACAGGGAATTAAAATCAACAAAGGGGGTGGCTTTACATCATGGAGAAACAAAAACAACTGTGACACAGAATGGCCCCCGCAAGGACTGAACTCAAAACCCTGGGTTTAGCAGGCCAAAACAAATCTGGTCTATTTCTTGTTTTGATCCACTCCATCTATCTTTTACATCTTTGGCTGGCAGCAGATGGTGCAGAAGGACTGCAAGCCATCCACATCTCTTGGCTACTCGGCAGAAGATGGTACAATAGGACTGCTAGCCATCCTCATCTCCTGCCTGCCCGGCAAAAGATGGTACAATAGGACTGCTAGCCATCCATATTTCCTGCCTGCTCACCATGAGATGGTACAATAGGACTGCCTGCAGGACTAAAGAGAGTGACCTGGTCGAGTCACTCCTAATGTAGTCCCTGCACCCATGTCTGCCCAGGCGCTTGTGACCGACACGGCCACGAGCACCTCGGACATGACGGTGATGGCTACCAGTCCTATTGTACCGTCTGCTGCCACAAGGCAATGGGTTGCTGCTGCTGTGTAGCAATGCCGTACCGCGTCTGCCAGCACCCAGGAGACATATGGTGACAGTGAGCTTAGCGGGCTCCATGCTTGCTGTGGTATGGCGTCTGCACAGGTAACTCAGGAAAAAAGGCACGAAACGATGGTCTGCCATTGCTTTCACAGAGGGAGGGAGGGAAGAAGGGCCTGATGACATGTACCCAGAACCACCCGCGACAATGTTTTTTGCCCCATCAGGCATTGGGATCTCAACCCAGAACTCCAATGGGCAGCAGAGACTGCGGGAACTGTGGGATAGCTACCCACAGTGCAACACTCCGGAAGTCGACGCTAGCCTCGGTACTGTGGAAGCACTCCGCCGAGTTAATGCACTTAATGCACTTAGAGCATTTTGTGTGGGGACACACACAATCTACTATATAAAAACAATTTCTAAAAAACCAACTTCTATAAATTTGACCTAATTTCATAGTGTAGACATACCCTGACTCTGCTGAACTAGGTTTGCCCCATACTGCTCTTCAAGAAAAGTGCAATCAGGTGTCACAGCAATTTGTAATGCTTACAAGGAAACTGAGGTGCAAGGGTAATTCTAACTTTCAGCTTCCTGAAAGAGAGGAGCATACAATCCTCTCTCATTCACCATACAATTTTACCTCATTTTAGCACGTGCTTTTTAGAAAGCCTCCCACCAAAGCAGCAAGCAAAAAAGGAGGATTTGGGGAAAATATTACGCTATAACACCATTTTGCAAAGATCAGGTATCTTCAGAAGCAAAAGTCTCTCCCAAAGAACCAGAAGCACAAAATGCGCCAGATGAGCCCTAAAAGCGATTCAGAGGGAAAAATGTGCCATCAACCACTTCGCACTTCACCACCAGCCAAGGCTCTCAAAGCACTTTCCACATAGTACATGTATCTTCTACTCCTGGGGGAATTGTGTGCCAATGCACAATGCAGAATTTTGCAGAAATTAATGTGCAAGCAGAATTTCCTTTCCCCCAAAGAAATGGGCTGCAGCACTGCTAGCCGCCACTGGACTTGGCAGAGCCCAGCTTGCAGATAGAAGACACTGCTGCAGGGAGGGAGAGGGAGCTAGAGGGTTCCTGGCAGCTGCAGTTCCCAGCATGCCCTGAGGGAAGGAGAGGGCTGTATGCAGGAAAGTCCACACAAGCCTGGGACCAAGCATCAAGCTGTTTCTCCCTGTGTATTCCCTGGACTCATGGGGGACAGGCAGGGGGACGGGTGTCTGGGCAAAGGGGGGCCCAACGGCTGGTCTCTGGGGAGGAGAGTGTTCGGGTGTATTGACAGGGGGGTGGCCCGCAGGTGGGCTCTGGACGGGAAGAGTCTGTAGGTGTCTAGCTGTGGGAGGGGGAGGACAAAGAAACAGGAACTGGGTTCTCATAGGGGTTTCTTTAGTTCTCTACTCCTGGGGGAATTTGTGTGTGTGTATATACACTGTTACAGACATACTTGCTGACAGATATTTTAAAATAAATTACCAAAATAACTGAAACTGGTGTGATTATGTAGTGTTATTTTGACAAATAAAATTTGCAGAATTTAAAAATATTGTGTGCAGAATATTTTATTTTTTGGCACATTTCATTTTATTGGTTGCCAACTTTCTACTTGCATAAAATCAAACACCTTGCCCCGCCCCCTACCCTGCCCCTCCTCTGAGGCCGTGCCCATCCCCTGCCCCTTTTCTGAGGTGCCGTCCCTTGCTCACTCCAGCCCCTTCTTCTGTCGCTCGCTCTCCCCACCCTCACTCACTCGCTCATTTTCACCGGGCTGGGGTTCAGGAGGGGGTGAGGGCTCTGGCTGGGGGTGTGGGCTCCTGTGTGGGGCCAGAAATGAGGAGTTCAGAGTGCAGGAGCGGGCTACAGGCTGAGACAGTGGGTTGAACTGCAAGATGGGGTGAGGGCTTCAACTGGGGTGGGTCCAGGGACGAGGGGTTTGGGGTGAAGAAGGATGCTCCAAGCTGGGATTGAGGGGTTCAGAGGGTGGGAGAGGGATCAGGGCTGGAGTTGAGGCACAGAAGGGGATGAGGAGTGCTGGCTCTGGGCGGCACTTACCTCAAGCAGCTCAAGAAAGCAGCAACATGTCGCTCCTCCAGCTCCTACCCAGAGGTGCAGCCAGGGGGTTCTGCACTCTGCCCCTGTCCACAGGCACCACCCCTACAGCTTCCATTGGCCGTGGTTACTGGCCAATGGGAGCTGTGGAGTGGTGCTTGGGGAGGGGACAGCATGGATAGCCCCCTGACCGCTCCACGTGTAGGAGGCGGAGGGGGAACAAGCCGGCTGCTTCCTGGGAACCGCGCAGTGCAGAGGCTAGCAGAGAGCGTGCCAGCCCCGCTGCACAGCGCCGCCAACCGGATGGTCAAGAGCCCGGTCAGCAATGCTGGCTGGAGCCGTCAGGATCCCGTTTCGACAGGCTGTTCCGGTCAAAAACCCGACACTTGGTCCCCCTAGCGCAGAATGCCCCCAGGAGTCACCTTCCGAACTAGGGCGAGCAGACAGCGCACTGGCGAGGGGGTGGGCAGCAACAGAGCCTACCTAAGACAAAAGCCCTGAACATCAGGTCATCTGGCCACGCTCCTCTGCGCACCCCGCTGAAGTGTGTGGGGGGGGCGGGGGGGTAAAGGCAGGGAGGCTCCCTCCACACGCCCGGACGCAGAGCGCGCACACGCCACGCCAGGGCCCCGCTCAGCCGGGCAGCCCCCCCGCGACAGGCAGAGCCAGGTGAGCCCAGGGCGCACGCCGGCCGCGTCTGCCGGAGAAAGGGGCAGCGAAGGCTTCGCTTCGCAACCGCCTCTCCCCTCCGGCCCCGGCCCCGGCCCCGGCCCCGGCCGCTCTCCCTGCCCCCTGCCTTTGGGCTCGGCGGGACCGGAGCTGCGGCCCGCGGGCCAGCCCTCCCCGGCGCTGCTTGCACCGTCCCCCCATTACCTGCCCCGCTCAGCCGAAGACTCTGTCCCGAGCAAACTTCATGCAAAGCTGCCTTTGCCTCTCCTCCGGGGCGGCGCTTCCCCTTCCGGTGCGGGGGCTGGCTCTGCGCCGCGGTGGGAGCCGGGCTCGGGCTCGGGCTCGGGAGCTGGGAGAGACGGGAGCTGTGCAGGAGCGACCGCCCGGGGTGCGCGGGAGAGTGGGCGGGGACGGGGAAAGGGGGTGGGGCGCCGGCTCATTGGGAGATGCCGCGGGTGCTTTTGCCAAAGCAAAACTGGCTGGTTTGCTGGGTGCAACCCGCAGCACGTTCTGAGGGAGGAGAAAACAACCGCGGCCGCAAGCTACAAACACACGCTCCCCGGCTGCTGCTGCTGCCGCTGGCTCCGCCCTGGCGCGTTTCTGGGCCGGGGCAACATCTTCTGAGTGGGGCTCTCAAGCCCCAGGCAGCCCGTGGCTTTCTGCTGCGGCTCCTCTGAGTTAGACAATCCGATGGAATATTTCTGGTTCCAGTATAAAGGACAAACTGTGAGCTGTGCCTTAAAAGACCAAAAATGAATAGATAATCTCCTGGATCTGACGGTCGATAATTAATCCTGTTTGATTGGGGGTTTTTTGGTTTTGTTTTTGTCTGTAAACGAACCTTGAGTCTGAGTTTGGACTCTTGGAGCTGGTTTTGAATTTAGATTGAGGAAGGAACAAGATGCCCTTCGAAAGAACATGATTATTTTTAAGTGACCCTTGAAATCGCTGTGTTCAACCCCTGTACATCAAGTGACCTCCTGAGGTGCCTTCCAACCCTGGTATTCTATGATTCTAAGATGTGACTTACACCACTGCAGTTTACCACTGTTTGAAACCAGGCTTGCATCACTGTGCTAGGAGGCTGCATGAAGAGCAGGTGCTCTCAAATCCTCCAAGTAGACAAGGCCAACAGTGTTTTAAAATATTTAAACAATAGGGTTAACCTGACCAGCTAACAGATTTTTTAGAAAACAACTGTGCTAGTCCACTGTAAGGGGAAAGTTGAGTTTAACATTGTGTTAGTAAACAATTTCTCAATGCTTTTTTCCTCCAGTATAGACAAGCCCTTCAAGGGAGCTTGCAGATGAAGGAATCAGTCATTTGTGGATGTATGGGTTTACAGAGCTGCTTTTTCTTACTGTGTAGCTCCCACAATAAGCAATGGATCCATTGTTCTGGAATCAAACCCTGGTCGATTGCTTGGAAGACAGCTATGTTCACCATTATACCACCAATGCATCGGGCTCCAATAAGCAATGGAAGGAGTGGCGTTCCACTTCTATAACTCAAGTAAATGATGTGCATCATTTTGAAGTGTATTTGCATAATTATATAAATATAACTAAAGGTTACTGAATGATTTGGCAATTACTTGACATTGCCGTATACTTCCCACCTAATTCAGTGTAGTTCTGCCATTGTACACAGTGTTTTGTACGTAGTTCACACAATCTGCTATTACATATTAGAGCAAGTCAACCTCAGATTTTTAGGTCAAGAACCATCTGATCAATTCTGATGGCATATTAAATCAGCAGGAAAGGAAGAGCCTGCAATCAATTCACATGGTAAAACTAAAAACAGTTTCTTCAATGACTCATGTTTACTCAATATGAGCAGCCATTTAACTAAATTGGTTTCCATTGTGTGGGCACCCTTATTCTGGATTTAAACAAAATCAAAATATGGCATTCTTAATCCAAAATAAGTGTAACCACCTTGAAGTTGCAACTGATTTAACTAATTGAGATTGTTCAGTTAAATTGGTGCTCAAACTGATTGTGTACACCAGCCCTAAGTCATAGCAGCAGCTTCTGAAGAAGCTAAGTACTACACTGGAGAGAGAAGTGACTGGGGAAATAGTGCCTTTTGTCTGTTTAAAATCCTTTGTTTCACTATAGCCAGTGCTACAAACCAGACAATATGCTTTGAAGAAAAGACATCCATGTAGAATACATTGTCTTTGTTGGACCAAGTGAGTTAACGATGCCAGCTTACAGGTCAAAATAAACATACAGGCAAATTTGGCGAAATATAATGGCTTTTTCTGAAAATTATTATCCTGTGGGAAATTAAATTAATGCTGATCTAAAAAAGGATTCACATTGTAATGAATCATGAAGAGGTGAAGAAAAACAAATAAAGGAACTGAAGACATTTTTGAGAACTGTGGAAATGTAAAATTTACCCACCTAAATATTAATGTGCCAATACACCAGTTAAAGTGCCAATACTTTGTACTTTATATTTTAAAGAAAACAAATGATACTTTTTGGTATTTGAACAGCCTGGATAATTAAATATAAATGACTTGAAATGGGTGTATGCAGTGGTGATGTAGCCATGTTGGTGCCAGGATATTAGAGAGACAAGGTGGTGTCTTTTACTTTTAATATCTTTTACTGGACCACCTCTGTTGGTGGAAGAGACAAGCTTTCCAGATTACAGAAAAGACCTAAAGAGCTCAGCAATGCCTGAAATGATAGCGAAGGCTTACATAGCACAATGCGGCTACAGATCTCCCCTTAAACTCCATTTAAAAAAAATTTTTTTTTTAAAGTTGTGATTTTTATTCTTTCAACACTTCTGTCTTTCGCTATGTCCAACACGTCTGTCACTGGCTTCTGTAATCTGGCTGTGTCCAGGGAGCTCTGTGGTCTGAAGCAGTCCTCGGCCCCTATATTGAAACTCAGTTTCAAAAAGTAACAGTTCTGTCCTGTTTCAGAGTAGCGGCCGTGTTAGGTCTGTATTCGCAAAAAGAAAAGGAGTACTTGTGGCACCTTAGAGACTAACAAATTTATTTGAGCATAAGCTTTTGTGAGCTACAGATGCATTCAGTTCTGTCCTGGAAATTCCAAAATGATTTTTTTCTGTGCTTCTGCACTGAGTTGGAAGGGAAAGAAGAATAGGGGGACACACCAAGGGACACACAATAATATTTGGGGGGTGGGGAGGAAGGTTGTCCTCTGCACAGTTTAACTGTTCACATTTCTTTGTGCACTTTGATTTTGGCTACTTTTAAAGCTTTTGGCAGCTGTCCTGCCAGGCAATTGTTTAATATTGTACTTGTCCAATACATGTGTAAAACTAAATGTTTTTATTTTATAAAGAATTTTTTGCCGTTATGTGTCATATTATGTGTATTTCAGATATTAGAGGTAAACACATGATCAGAGACAATGGGGAGGTTTATGCAAAAAACCTCCTCCATACAGCTATATACATCAATCCATACTATTCACCCACCCATTTATAAGTCATCATGTCATTCAAAAGTACAATGCATGGCAATCAACTCCCCCACCCCGGCAATCAATGCCCTTCCCCATCAGCACATTCATAAAGGTACTATTCTCCCTCTTCCTTTGAGCCATGCAAATCCATAATATGGGAGCACAAAGCATCCCCAATTTCAGTTGCCGAGGTGCATCCAGCTCCAGCTGGCATCACAAAGATTTTGAAGAGCACAACAAGCCACAGTGATACGGACAGAACTGATGACATTGGAATCCAAATCAGTCTGTAGACATTGCCAGCGGGATTTCAATTGGCCAAACACACATTTGACCACCATTCTACACACCTGCTGAGAGTTTAAGTAAACCTTCTTTTGCCAGGGTGTGACAGAATATACCCCTGTATTCACACCCTATACACTATTATAATAATCTTTGTAGAAACTATGTTTTGTAAGATCTCATTTGAAAACTCATATTTGCTGATCATTATTGTCCTGGTAAAATATGTGTGGCAACATTGTAGGTGAAGTTATGAGATTCCCCTGTATGGTGTTCTTAACCCATGTTCTAAAACCCACAGCCCTGCCCAAACAGAAGTTGGCAAACAGGTCTGGCCTAAACAAAGGAATGTGTACACAGCTTCATTTGCAGGAAGGGAAGACAAAGGAAGTTCAAACACATGAAAAAAACAGCAGGGAGGATCCTTCCACATAGACTCTTTGGCTCCTGGGTCTCTGCTGGAAATGTTTTTCAAGAGGAGGACTGAAACTATAAAAAGGAGGGACAAAGAGCCCAATGCTCCTCCCTCTCTCTCTACCCATTGCATTCACTGTACCTGAAGAGACAAAGGAAGCAGTCATTGGAATCTGGGGGAGGGGTCCTAACTGATAGAGTTTGGTCAGTAAGACTGTTGAAAGCATGTGGTAAGAGTCATAGAGTCAGAAGGGACTGCAACGGTCATGTAGTCTAAACTCTCAGACAGAGCCGTCCCTAGGGATGGCAAATTGGGGTGGCTGCTCCAGGCCCCGCGCTTTGGGGGGCCCAGCGGGGCAGTGCATTTGGCCAGCACTGCATGGGTGGCAGGTGAACCGCTGGATGGGGGGACTACCCCCAGCCCTGCCCCTTCCACCTGAGGGAGAGCCTCCCAGCTGCAGCCTTCCCAGTCCTGGAGCGCCAGGTGAGAGTGCGAGGCACCGTGGGGCGGAGTGTGGGTGGGGAGCCACTCCTGGTTGTTTGGGGAGCACTGCCTCCCCCAGCCTCACCATCCACCCCCGGCACGGTCAATCCCGGAAGTGATGTCACTTCTGCCCTGGGCCCTGCACTCCCCTAGGGACAGCCCTGCCCTCAGAAACCTAGCAGAGGATGGTTTTTTTGATCCATTAACTTCTGGGTTATGGGCCCAGCATGTTTCCACTGCACCACACTGCTGGTTGAAATATTGCTTTAATCTAAAATAGTTTGATAAGTTAGGCATTAGTAAACATCTTATCTTTATTTTTCTTGTAAACATTTCTGACTTTTATACCTCATTACTTGTACGCTTAAAATTTATCTCTTTGTAGTTAATAAACCTTGTTTTATCTAATCTAATGTGTTTAAAATGAAGTGTCTGAATAACTATTTGAGATAATAAACTGATATATTATTCTCTTAAAGAAATAAGACTCAAAATATTTGTACAGGAGAGGGCTGGAAAGCACAGGACATACATTTCTGTGGAAGATTGGTGGTGTGTTGGGGTCACCCTGTGGTATAACCTAGGCTGGTGAGAGCTAGAGTGTAACCCAAGTATGGCTGGCAGGCTGCAGTTACACATAGACACTCAGGGTGTGACATGCATGCGAAGGCTGTTTGGGAGTGGCCCAGGTGGGAGCTACTTCAGCAAGGCATTGTAAGGCACCAAAGGTTGCAGCGCAGGGGTGACAGCCCCACGCTGGTCAGGACTGTACTCTGGTATGTCATACAGGGCCTCTGAGACCAGGGTATCGTTTCATAAGCCAAGGCAAAAGGGAGTAAACAGGGTCCTGTACGGAGAGAGTTTGGCAAACCAGTAAAGTGCCTGAAACCACTATGGCTTATTGCTAAAAGCAGCCAAGTCAGCAGGCTGTAAATTGGCCATTCATCAGTCTCAGTTTAACCAAGGCAAGAGGGGAGGGGAGTTTTTGGGTACCACAGAGAGGGCAGCTTGACCCCGCGTCCTTCCTGATAAGAATTGTGTTGAAGTTGCTGATACATGCATTTTAGAAGAGCAGGATGTGCCCCAGGAATGTTTATTGGAGCCTCCAGGCTGCAAACTCTGGAAAAACCCACACCTGGTTAATCGATAATCAGAAGGAACCTCTTGCTTGACCATTGAAACTGCTTGCTTAACAAGTTTGCTTTAAGGGACATGTCATTCTATTACTAATGTATAAATAAGGGGGAAAAGTTTGAGGTGGTGGGACTCTTCAGGACTGGACTCTTCCTCTGGATGCATCTTGTATTCCCCACCGGCAGACGGGCTGCCGCTGTACCATTCGAGAGCCACACTCAGCTTTGGTAATTATCACGGGTTGGGGGTGTTTTACTAACCTGTTGCGGACGTGTATATAAGTGCTTGAGACTAAGTAAAGTTTAGCTTTAAGTGAAAGCACTCTTGTGTTGTCCTGTTTGTGCCAGCCATCTATCGGTCGGACGGCCGTGTCTCCCCTGATTTATTTCCTGACACCACCTCACACAGAGTAAAAGTTACCAAGAGCTCTGGGTTGAAAGAACCCTGGGTGACTGGTCCCAGAGAATAACTTTGGGAACAGTAACTCCATTTATGACAATGTCATGTGGTGCTGAGCAGACTTCTGGGCTTGGGCTGCAGCCTGAGCTCTGGAACCCTCCCACCCCCCAGGATCCTACAGCCTTGGCTCCAGCATGAACCCAGAAGTCTACACAGCAATGAAACAACCCTGCAGCCGTAGCCCCGCGATTCCAAGTTGGCTAGTATGGGCCAGTGGCAGGTGTCTAGTTACTGTGTAGATATACCGAGACTAATTGGGAATGCACTGCTGGGGGCTGCGACCACACCGCAAACCAAAGAAAACTGGGAGGTAGAGCAGCTCAGGGAAAGCTGGTCCGGTGCACCAAGAAGAGGCGACTGAGACACTCCACACCTCCCTCCCTGGGCTGGGACTGGGTTGAGAGGGAGAGTCTGGGTGCCCCTACCTTTCCACCTGTCTGTCTGGGTAATGATAGATCAAAATCTGACTGGTGGGCCCACTGACTGCCAGGCAAGCCCATCCCAGGACTTTGGGGTAGAAAGACTGTTGAGCCATGTCCTGCCCACTAAGCCTGCTGGCCTCTGAGTGAAATCTGATATAATCCAAAGAATTTTGATTACATACAGAAATCACTTCCCTCACCACTTAAACACAGCCACTTCTGTAGTGAAACATGCACACACACAATAATACTACTGTACATGAGTTGAGGTCCAAAGGTAAAGAAAACCTGATCTAAGTGAAACTAAAGCAGACAGAATATTTAGGTTTTGGCTAGGGAAGCAAAATATTTTGTGTTATCTGTAATGCACACAATTAGCCAAAACTTTAGTTTCCAATATCATCTGAAAATCTGCATCTTCTCACTATAATGGGGGGCAGGGAGTGGGTTGGTTCAGCGCTCAGTTCAGGAGATTATAGGCCCCATTCAGATTATAACTAGATCCATGAGTTTGTAAGGTTAGGGACATGATCATCTGAACTGCTTACAAGTTGTATGGTTAAACTTGTGTCTTCACAGCAGTTTCTCTGTCTTCATGATTTGCATCTGTACACAGCATTCTGCCTACCCATACTTTAGGAGTACCTTGAACTACAGTCCAGAGTCCCATCCCATAATCCCAGGAGTTGCTCACAGCACCAACAATTATGGGTATTTAGTGGTCCCCACTTCAGCTGAGGTCTATGAGATTTCTTACATAAAGCCCATAATCTACAGCCTCGAAGGTCAGAGTGGCCATTTACACATGGGGGCAGATGTGAGAGTGCTACATCTAGCAAAATAAGTTATGGGCATTTTAAATCTGCCAACAGCTTCTGGGTGAATTAGCCATGTGTGTGCTCTGGGATAGCTTAACCACAAAGGATAGAGTCCCCCTAGGTCAGGCTCAGTGTGGCATTCTCAACACATGGGAAAGTGGAGTGTGGAACATGCACCCACAAAGAGTTACGCAATGGAGAGAGCTTGATTTACTGGTTACAGTGAAACAGTCAGGAATGCCCATCCACACAGCAAAATAACTGTGTCTTTAACCACTTATATGAACCCAGACTAGGCCTCTAGCAGGGGCAGCATACAGTTAAGTAGTTATTAGCTGTGTGGGCATGAATGAGATTTTAGCCATCTGCTCCACCAACCTGCTAGTGGCCTAGTAAGAAGCTGTCATGTGGACAAGGCCTTAGTGAACTACTAGCACCACTTCCTGCAGCATCTGGGTTTCCCAACTGAATATTTACCAGGCTTGACTCCAACTGGCATAGATAGAAGATCTCACATAACTGCCATAGAGGATGCTTGTACTCCCTAAGGATGGACACCTAAACACTACAGGGATGAGTGTGTTAAATATATACATATTAGATAGACAGAAGGTTAGTCCTTTACAAACTTCGTATCATGGAGACTACACTTCAGAGCTTTGCCCACCATACAGTCTCACACAGCTGTGTTTAAATATGGTTGAAAAATGGATCCTGTTTAAACTAATTTGTCTGGCTGGTGGGGAGATTTGGAAAAATGGCTTTTAAATGGTGTATCCTCAACCACAGTCACCAGTCAAACTGTGTGATCTACCAGGTTAGTGGAATCATGCTTAAATCATGTTTAAACATGAATTTTAAACATGGCTCTAAGACTACTGTATGCATGGCTCAGCTAGATTTTTGTTTCCTAGATTGCCCATACTCAGTCTCTGGTCGTTAAAGAGAGCTTTGGATTCTTGTCCTCCTCTCCATATCAGTGGCTACAAATGCAAGAAGCTTTGCTGTCTTATCTTGCTTTTTCTAACCGTTCTATCAGCAGCTAGGTTTCTTTAGGAAATGAAAAACCTGGGTGCTGCTAGAAGCAATGGGAAGCAAGAAGTAGGAAATTTTTGGTTCTTGACAGACCACGAGTGGTCCGCACACCACAGATTGGGAATTGCTACTCTATTCTTGTATTACTATTATTACTTATATGCCAAGGATGTGCGCAGCATTAAGGGCCGGCCCACAACATTTTGGCACCTGAGGCGGGGAACTCAAATGACGCCCCCATGCCCCCTCGCTTGGGCCAAAACTTTGAAAGGTCTCAATTCTGCCTTCTTCCTGTTCTACTCCTCTCATGGTACTGCTCTGCTACCTACCCCAATAAAGGAGAACTAACAACTTAAAATGCCTTGTTCGCTTGTTCAAAAATTTTAAGTAACACTTAACTTTCAAACGCCTGAACAGCAAATGTAATTTTTCTTGTCTGCATAGTAAACACTGGCATTTTTATCTGTTTGAATAATCAATGTGGTGCTTTCCGTGCCTTCTTTGTTGAAAAGATTTGAACTGCTTCCTACTGAAGGTTCCACAGTCTGGGCCAGCTGATGCTCTATTGAGATGGTTGCAAGGCCGACCAGCCTCTCCTGTGTCATTGTGGAGCGTAGATGTGTTTTTATTAACTTCAGCTTGGAGAAGCTGCGTTCTCCACTGGCAACTGTTACAGGAATTGTTAGAAGTATGCACAGAGCAACAAAAACATTTGGAAAGAGGGTGGTCATATTATTTGTGCACATATATTCCAGAACAGCCTTTGGAGTTGATCCTGCTGAAATGTATCTTGAAAGGGCTTTCAGTTCATCACCTAAATCACTCGCATCAATATCGCGCATGTCACCATGTGTCAGCATTGTCTCTAGTGCCCTGCATTGCTGGTGTAGGTCTTCCTCAGGTAGAGTGAGGAGTTTTGGAATATCATACAACATCCCAAATATACTGCTGTGTTCCTTGAGCTTCATGAAACGTTCTTCAAATGACTGTATTGCACAACCTAGCACCTGGTTAAAGAATTCAACTTTGAATTGTTGTTTGGGGTCTCTTATGGGATTATCCCGTGCCTCGTAATCAAAATGTCTTCTTCTTCGGTGACTTTTGTATTCTTGAATGGGTGGGAAAATAGCTTGAGTGTGAAGTTCCTCTGCCAACTTCTGTGCACTCTTCAGAACGTTTTGAAATCCCTCATCTGACCGGTAAGACTGTAGGTATGACTTTGCTTTGTCCAGTTGTTCCATTGCTCCCGATATATCAAGATTAACACCTCGGAGTCTCTTGCTTACAACATTTATTTCAAACAGTATGTCATGCCACAACACTAAGCCACACAGAAATTTGAAGTTATGTATGTTTCTGGTGATTCCATTTCCCTCTGCCACTGTTCTCCATGAACTGTTCCTGTCATAGCATTATCCTCCATAACGGCAACTATGGCATCATCTATCTTCCCAGTTTGGTGTTTGATAGGCTTTATCGCCTCCACTTGACTTTCCCATCGTGTGGCACTCAGTGGTTTTAGTGTCAGAGAGGATGTTCCCAGATGTTGCTTCAAAATTTGCCATCGATGAGTTGATGCAGAGAAAAATACATAGATGCTTTGAATTACATTAAAAAATTCAGCAGCCTCACTAGAAGCCGATGCTGCATCAATGACCACCAAGTTCAATGAATGAGAACTGCATGGGACAAAAAAAGCTTGAGGGTTTAACTCTCGGATCCGTGTCTGCACTCCTCTGTTCTTTCCTGTCATGTTGGCACCATTATAGTAGCCCTGACCTCTCACGTCAGCTATCGCAATTCCCATATCTTCCAGCTTTTTAAGAAGTCCATTTGTCAGACCAGCTCCTGTAGTATCATCAATGTCAATAAATTCTAGAAAATGCTCTCTGACAGTCACCGTTGCAGGGACATTTTCACTAGGTTCTGTTGTTGTTACAAAACGTACCATTAAAATCATTTGTTCCGTATGGCTGATGTCAGGTGTGCAGTCCAGAATAACAGAGTAATATCTGGCTGACTTCAGATCTGCCACAATCTTCTGTTTGACTTTTGTTGCCAGTAACTGTATGATCTCATTTTAAATTGTTTTTCCAAGGTAGCGGTGTGTGTACATTTCTTGGGTGGTGACTCTTCTTAGATGCTCCTGGAGTACAGCATCAAACTGAGCCATCAGCTCCACAATTTTAAGGAAGTTTCCATAGTTTGGCACATACAGCTGATCTGAAGTGCCATGCAGTGCTAGGTTTTGGGTAGCAAGCATTCTCACAATGGCAATGAGCCTTTTCAGAACATTTTGCCAGTAAAGAGATTCTGATGCAATCTTCTCTTGATGCTGATCATCTATGGGGCCTTTAACCTTAGTCTTATCTCAAGCTCTTTCCACCTATGGAATGCTCTCTAGTGATTTGCTGCCTTCTCATGGCATGCCAGATTTCTAGCCAGATTTTTCCAGTCCTTTGTTCCTGTAGAACCCAATGTGGCTGGAACATTAGACTGGAAGAGTTTGCAACAAAAACAGTATCCAGCATTCTGGGTTTTTGAGTACATAAGCCATGGCCTCTCCACTTTGCCAGCATTGGGGATTTCACGCCAGTAATGTGTTGGATGGGAACTTCTATTTTCATTGTCTTTGTGGAACATGAAGTTTTTCACTTGCTGTGGCCCATGCAGTACAAGGAAGTCCCTCAGGCTACTGCTCAAGTGGGTCCACAGTCCTGGATCATCTAGACTTAAGGAACTAAACTCAGCAGCAGCTGTTTCTTGTGCCTCCACCACACTCTTCTCTGATCTACACTTTTCTTCAGAATGTGCAGGGTTACATCCATTTGAGATGGAGATATGGATGTTGCAGTAGCTGCCGGGTCACCTGCGCTCTGACTAACTGGAAGATCAGGCATCTCCTCACCATTCACATCCTCACTGGGGCCAGAAGGCTTGCCGTGAACATTTGTGTCTATGTATCTCAGGAGAGCTCCTTCCTGCTTCGATAGAAAAGCTTCCTTTGCTTTCTTTCTTTTTCTGAATGCTGCCCCAGAGGGGCGTTTTCTTCTTTCACTCATGACTGCTGTTCTGTGCCAGCTATAGTGGCTCTCAACACTCAGTTGAAGGGGACAAATAAGCAGGCTGGTAGCAGAGCCTGAGTGAGGGAAGATATCAACATTTTAAGGGCTTAACTGGCTCCTACTACTCAGTTGACTGCCTGTTCTCCTCAGGTGGGTTCAGGGAAGCAGCAGGAAACAGGAAGCTCCCTGAGAAGCTGGTGTTAATCAGTCCAGGCTCCTGGGGGTGCTAGAGAGGTACATAAGAGGCTCCTCCTCCTCTCTCTCCCTGCAGCTCCTGCTGCTTTCTGTTATTGCCTCTCACCTTTTTTCCTGGCTGTTATGTCTCTTGTGCCCTCCTTCCTCCAGCACAGCACTCCACCATCTCTGTGCACCTAGAGCAGAGAGAATACATATGCACCAGCAGCAGACACAATTTTCTACACTCTGGGTCCTAGTGGCAACCCCTTCCCCCCCCCCCCCCCCAGTCTGACACCTGAGGCGGCCGCCTCAGTTTGCCTCATGGAAAGGCCAGCTCTGTCAGCACTACTCAACACCTAAAATCAGTGCCTGCCCTGACGAGCTTAAAATAATCATCACTGTCTGCTACTATTTACCACAATTAATAAGTAAAATTAAGGCAATCAAGATGTAGCACAAGGTGATGGCTTACAATAGTTTCAAAGACAACCACACAGTGGTGATTTTAACACATTTATAAACTTGTTAAAATAGGAAGTCTAGTACAAGTTAGATATTACAATGCAGTTTGCAATGTCATTTTTATTCAGATGAAACTATTAGTTAAATTCTAGATTCTAACTCTTGGAATTTCCTGACACAGCAGTTCATACCAGATCATTTCAAGGAATTGACATGTTTTGATTGTAACCTCTGTAACGAACCTGCCATGTAGGGGGAGAATGAGATTTTGTGGAAAGTACTATATAGGCTGTACCATGTGTGTGTGTGGGGGGGGGGGGGGGGAATGGTCTATGTGCAGAGAGATAAAAACACTTCTTGTGTGAGAAGCAGTGATTGCGTGACTGACTGCAGAGTCCTAGAGAACAAGTTCCTATACTGGCTTTGTGTGTATGTAGCTGTTAAATAAAATATGATACATATCTGATGAAATTGCAACTAGAATCTTATCCACATGAAGCATTTCAGGGAAATCATCCACTGCTGTTTCCTTCTAGCGCTAGCAGTGGTAGGAGTGCTAATATAGCGCTCCACCAGTACTTTCATTGTGATGTGAACTGGATCTGCAGTGAAAGGAGAATTTGAGAAAATCTTCAGTGCAAAATAAAGCAGCCAAATTGTCAGCTTTTCATAAAACACCTTTTGTGCCATTAGAGAGTATAGTAGCAGTCTTTGGTGCCCTTGGTGTGGCGAGAAGTTAATCTTACAGAGTTCTTGGTCCTCCAGTTACCAGAGTAGCTCTGAATGTGCTATAAGGGGAACTTAATAAAGTGACAGAATTCCAGGTAAGAGGTTGTTCTCTAGTGCCTTACTTAAGGGTATAATCTGTTGTTTTTCTGCTCACACACTTGGTTAATTGCCCTTTAAGCCATCCCTTGGTGCATTCACACTAGTCAAATACAGGCATCTATGTCCATCTCTCAGATTGCTTATTCACTGACCCTTCCCCGCATCTCCACTGAATCCATGAGAGGGGTACCATTCTCTGCCAGGATGTAGGCGTTATGCTTTTTGGCCCCCTCTTTTTGTCCAGTGTGTAGAAGTGGGGGAAATGATCCATCTCCCAAAAGAACTGGATGTGGGATCAAATGATGGTGCCCCGGGTCCTGGCCCCAAGCTCATCCCTCTTCTCCTGACACTCTCTGCAGACAGATGGATCCCAAGGGTGAGACACTTGGGCCAGATTTGCAGAAATGTTTCCTGGTCCCCTTGCCTTCCTCTATCAAGGCCCTCGCAGCCTGGAGGACTAGATGGAAGTCTCCCCACCTCTGGAGAGCAAGCTGAACCTTCCCCGGACCAATGTGTGCCTGCCAAGAACTGGCACAGCTCATCCCACAGCACAGTGGGGGCTGCGTGCAGATGTGGTCGCCTCATCTTAAAAAAGATATATTGGAATTGGAAAAGGCTCAGAAAAGGGCAACAAAAATGATTAGGGGTATGGAACGGCTTCCGTATGAGGAGAGATTAATAAGACTGGGACTTTTCAGCTTGGAAAAGAGATGGCTAAGGGGAGATATGATTGAGGTCTATAAAATCATGACTGGTGTAGAGAAAGTAGATAAGGAAGTGTTGTTTACTACTTCTCATAACACAAGAACTAGGAGTCATCAAATTAAATTAATAGGCAGCAGGTTTAATACAAATAAAAGGAAGTATTTCTTCACACAACACAGAGTCAACCCATGGAACTCCTTGCCAGAGGATGTTGTGAAGGCTAAGACCATAACAGGGTTCAAAAAAGAACTAGATAAATTCACGGAGGCTAGGTCCATCAATGACTATTAGACAGGATGGGCAGGAATGGTGTCCCTAGTCTCTGTTTGCCAGAAGCTGGGAATGGGAGACAGGGGATGGATCACTTGATGATTATCTGTTCTGTTCATTCTCTCTGAGGCACCTGGCTCTGGCCACTTCAGAAGACAGGATACTGCGCTAGATGGACCTTTGGTCTGACCCAGTAGGGCCATTCTTATGTTATTAATAAAGGGGGCTGTGTGATTTCTTTTTTCTAACTTTTTAATAACCAATATGGGGGATCAGGAGCACAGTTTTGTGACTAGTTGGTGAATCTCATTATAGTGTTAACCACCAGTTCTGAGAGAATCCGCTCCCCTTTTTGCAGCCTGCCCTGATGTTGGCATTTTCAGTGTGGGCTACTCTAGGCACCTCAGGTCACAGTATGTACCCTCTGTAGGGACGGATCTGGGTTAGCCTTTGGGACCATTCAGAGTGAAATAATTTCTAAAACTGGTTAATTAGGTAAGGGGTTTATTATTTTGGGAGGGTTGCCACCACATCAAACACAAAGTTTGTGCAAATTTGGAATTAAGATAGCAAGTGAAATTTAATTGAGCTTATTTGGAGTAGAAGTGAAATGAGGTCAGCCAAGACTTCTTGGGACCTAGGTCTGGTAGCTTGAAACACAGCATTAAAATACACTAAAGATCATGGAGGAGGTTTCATACAAACATACCAAAATATTGGTACCAAACCAATACCCCGGGGGGTTTGATGTATCATATGTTTAATGTAATTGTTGTGGGGAGTACAGGAAGCTGTGTTACTCAATGGGGTCTCAATGGTTAAATCAGTTCCTGTACTCCAGTAGTATAATCAGGGAGCCAACCCTTAGTAAGCCTTATCAAATTGTAAAGGGCATACGAGGTGAAAGTGACCCTCAGCTGTGAGCTAGTAGTGGATGTAACCATATCACCTTCGGTAGACAGGGAAAGGCCTGTCCTCTCATCAATAACTCCAGGGTGGGAGGCAGTTAACATGTACAGTTTGGCATATCAGTTCTGCATACAGTTAGTATGTTAAACACCATCACCAATAACCTATAATTTTTAGAATTGGGAAATATTCCACATTTAAAAACTGCAAATCCTTGATTAAGTTCTATTGTTTTTTAAAACTATTTTCAAAGACATGGAACAGGAAAGGCCACTTGTTTAATTCTTGTCAGGCAGTGCCACGTGGAGCCATTCAGACATGGGGTCTGTGACACCACACCCTAATTAAGACTCTGGTTATTGAACTGAAGATTACATCCTGGCAAAATCCTTATGTCCCATCCACAGCTTCTTTGCCTGTGTTCAGTCCAGATGAGGATGTGTTCAGCCACTTGGCAGCTCTCGACTCAGTAGGTCACCTTGATGGCAACCTTTACAAGGAATGCAGCAACGTACCTCCTCTGGTAGTGTATTTCCAAGAGACTCAAACATGGAAATTTCCACCAGTTGCCTATTGCTCTGAAAAGGAGCATCAGTACACTGGCAGATACAATATGTTTGAGCGGGACCCACTGTTGTGTGGTGACAAGGAAGAATAACAACAGAACCAGTTGTTATTATCATCATGCCCTATCAGGCTAACTAAGTGAAGGGTTCTTATGAGGAGGGTGAGCTATGGTGTCCAATACTGTGTGATAACTAAACGTCAAGAGTATGCTTGTTATACCAATAAAATAAAAACCAGCAGGATCTTATTAAAGGGGAAAAGGCAAAATGCCACATTTATTGTGAATACAGAAAGAATCATAGTAAGCAGTTAGTTATAGCTATAACATTCCATTCAATTTCATATTTATTCACACATTCATTCATACACACACACACAGGTTCTGCAAGGTTGTTATCATAGTTACCAGCCTTAGAGTTGCTTGTGCCAAGCCACTGGCCAGGTGGCCTGGACATGAGGAGGGAGCAGGGCCTTGTCAGATGCTCATCTGATGCTCCTGGAAGTTGGTTTGCAGATTCAGACCCCAAAGTTCTCAGTTTCTAGAGTCCATTTTATAGGAATTTATTCCGATGCCAATCTATGGGAATTGCTTCATCATGCTGTTGCTGAATCAATCAGCAGATAGCACATTCCTGACGGCTCCGTGCTGCCAGATGTTATCTTGTCCTTCGGTTCTCCCATCCTTGAGGCTGTTGGGTGGATTCCAGTCTGCCCTCCGGGGGTCCTCTGGTTATTTCCACTTGACGCCTTCTTCGGCTGATCAACACTGGATTCTTAGGCTGGCACCTCCCTGATCATTCAGTTATTATCCACACCAAGCATCCATCCACATACATTCTCTATCTCTATTTTAATCACAATTGTTAACAAAGCGAGATAAATACAACAAAGGGTGGGGAGTCTCTGTGTGCACTCCAAATCCCTCACCCCCTGCACCCCAACTCCCTGATCCATCCCAGAGCCCCCTCCCGCATCCTGAACACTGCATTTCTGGCCCCACCCTGGAAGCTGCACCCTCAGTCCCCCTGCTTCAGCCTGGAGCTCCCTCCCATACTCTGAACCCCTCAGCTCTACCCCCAGCCTGGAGCCCCCTCCTGCACCCCAAACCCTTCCTTCCCATCCCCACCCCAAAGTCTGCACCCCCAACTGGAGCCCTCACCCCCTCCCACATTCCAGCCCATTGCCTCAGCTTGGAGCCCCGTCCTGCACCTTGAACTCCTCATTTCTGACTCCACCCCAGAGCCCGTACCCCCAGCCAGAGCCCTCACCTCCTCCCGCCCCCTAACCCCCTGAGCCAACCTGGTGAAAATGAGCAAGTGAGTGAGGGAGGGGAGAGAGTGTGGCAGAGGGAGTGAGCGAGGGGCGGGACCTCAGAGAAGGGGCAGGGCAGGGCCTCGGAGGAGGGCGGGGAAGGGGACGGGGCAAGGGTGTTTGGTTTTGTGCAAGTAGGAAGTTGGCAACCCTACATTGAACCAAACTATAAACCCTGTATATAATGGATTCAACTTCAAGCAGGGGATGCAGCAGCACCCCCAGCACCCATAGTTCCAGTACCTATGGCTGTGGGTTGGGAGTGAGGGGCACCGGCAGAGCTGCGGGGGGAGACCCAAGGCTGGGCTATCAGGGGACTGCCTGGGTCAGGCCCCAGAGTGAGGCAGGGGCCAGGGGCAAGCACAGTGCAGGAGTGGGGGAGAGGGGGTGGACAGGATCCCCCTCAGGGCGACATGGAGCCGGTACCTATCTCTCTCTGCTGGAGCCAGGTCCTTTGGAACCAGTTCTCTCTCTCTCTCCAGCTGAGCTGCAGCTCCTACAGGCAACATCAGCTTCTCTTCCCACCCTCCTAGTGGGGAGGCTGTTTGTGATTACTCCTGTAACTGGACTTTTAGTGTCTGGGCACTGCCAGGTCTGCTTTTCGACTGGACTTTCCAGTCAAAAACCGGACACCTAGGCACAGGGACACTGGCTGCTGGCTGTATTTCAAGGAATCCCTGTTGAGGTTACAGGGACAAACCATCCCGACGAGTCGAAAGAATAGTAAATATGGCAGGCGACCAGTTTGGCTTAATGGTGAAATCCTAGCGGATCTTAAACATAAAAAAGAAGCTTACAAGAAGTGGAAGGTTGGACATATGACCAGGGAAGAGTATAAAAATGTTGCTCGGGCATGTAGGAATGATATCAGGAGGGCCAAATCGCACCTGGAGCTGCAGCTAGCAAGAGATGTCAAGAGTAACAAGAAGGGTTTCTTCAGGTATGTTGGCAACAAGAAGAAAGCCAAGGAAAGTGTGGGCCCCTTACTGAATGAGGGAGGCAACCTAGTGACAGAGGATGTGGAAAAAGCTAATGTACTCAATGCTTTTTTTGCCTCTGTCTTCACTAACAAGGTCAGCTCCCAGACTGCTGCGCTGGGCATCACAAAATGGGGAAGAGATGGCCAGCCCTCTGTGGAGATAGAGGTGGTTAGGGACTATTTAGAAAAGCTGGACATGCACAAGTCCATGGGGCCGGACGAGTTGCATCCGAGAGTGCTGAAGGAATTGGCGGCTGTGATTGCAGAGCCGTTGGCCATTATCTTTGAAAACTCGTGGCGAATGGGGGAAGTCCCGGATGACTGGAAAAAGGCTAATGTAGTGCCAATCTTTAAAAAAGGGAAGAAGGAGGATCCTGGGAACTACAGGCCAGTCAGCCTCATGGAAAAATCATGGAGCAGGTCCTCAAAGAATCAATCCTGAAGCACTTGCATGAGAGGAAAGTGATCAGGAACAGCCAGCATGGATTCACCAAGGGAAGGTCATGCCTGACTAATCTAATCGCCTTTTATGATGAGATTACTGGTTCTGTGGATGAAGAGAAAGCAGTGGCTGTATTGTTTCTTGACTTTAGCAAAGCTTTTGACACGGTCTCCCACAGTATTCTTGTCAGCAAGTTAAGGAAGTATGGGCTGGATGAATGCACTATAAGGTGGGTAGAAAGCTGGCTAGATTGTCGGGCTCAACGGGTAGTGATCAATGGTTCCATGTCTAGTTGGCAGCCGGTGTCAAGTGGAGTGCCCCAGGGGTCGGTCCTGGGGCCGGTTTTGTTCAATATCTTCATAAATGATCTGGAGGATGGTGTAGATTGCACTCTCAGCAAATTTGCGGATGATACTAAACTGGGAGGAGTGGTAGATACACTGGAGGGGAGGGATAGGATACAGAAGGACCTAGACAAATTGGAGGATTGGGCCAAAAGAAATCTGATGAGGTTCAATAAGGATAAGTGCAGGGTCCTGCACTTAGGACGGAAGAATCCAATGCACCGCTACAGACTAGAGGCCGAATGGCTAGGCAGCAGTTCTGCAGAAAAGGACCTAGGGGTGACAGTGGATGAGAAGCTGGATATGAGTCAGCAGTGTGCCCTTGTTGCCAAGAAGGCCAATGGCATTTTGGGATGTATAAGTAGGGGCATAGCGAGCAGATCGAGGGACGTGATCGTTCGCCTCTATTCAACATTGGTGAGGCCTCATCTGGAGTACTGTGTCCAGTTTTGGGCCCCACACTACAAGAAGGATGTGGATAAATTGGAGAGAGTCCAGCGAAGGGCAACAAAAATGATTAGGGGTCTAGAACACATGACTTATGAGGAGAGGCTGAGGGAGCTGGGATTGTTTAGTCTGCAGAAGAGAAGAATGAGGGGGGATTTGATAGCTGCTTTCAACTACCTGAAAGGGGGTTCCAAAGAGGATGGCTCTAGACTGTTCTCAATGGTAGCAGATGACAGAACGAGGAGTAATGGTCTCAAGTTGCAGTGGGAGAGGTTTAGATTGGATATTAGGAAAAACTTTTTCACTAAGAGGGTGGTGAAACACTGGAATGCGTTACCTAGGGAGGTGGTAGAATCTCCTTCCTTAGAGGTTTTTAAGGTCAGGCTTGACAAAGCCCTGGCTGGGATGATTTAACTGGGAATTGGTCCTGCTTCGAGCAGGGGGTCGGACTAGATGACCTTCTGGGGTCCCTTCCAACCCTGATATTCTATGATTCTATGGAACAGGGGAGGCTCGGGCACCATGGCCCTATCACTTTTAAAAGTGGGTTGGGAGGGGGCGGAGAGGCACAAGCAGCAGGCAGGGCCTTGGGGGAAGAGGCAGAGCAGGGGCAGGGAGAGGTGGAGAGAGGGCGGGGTCTTGGGGGGAGAGATGGAGAGATGTTAAGAGTAACAAGAAGGGTTTCTTCAGGTTTGTTAGCAACAAGAAGAAAGTCAAGGAAAGTGTGGGCCCCTTACTGAATGAGGGAGGCAACACAGTGACAGAGAATGTGGAAAAAGCTAATATACTCAATGCTTTTTTTGCCTCTGTCTTCACGAACAAGGTCAGCTCCTAGACGACTGCACTGGGCAGCACAGCATGGGGAGGAGGTGACTAGCCCTCTGAGGAGAAAGAAGTGGTTCAGGACTATTTAGAAAAGCTGGACGAGCACAAGTCCATGGGGCTGCATGCGCTGCATCCGAGAGTGCTAGAGGAGTTGGTGGATGTGATTGCAGAGCCATTGACCGTTATCTTTGAAAACTTACGGCAATCGGGGGAGGTCCCGGACGAGTGGAAAAAGGCTAATGTAGTGCCCATCTTTAAAAAAGGGAAGAAGGAGGATCTGGGGAACTACAGGCTAGTCAGCCTTACCTCAGTCCCTGGAAAAATCATGGAGCAGGTCCTCAAGGAATCAATTCTGAAGCACTTAGAGGAAAGGAAAGTGATCAGGAACAGTCAGCATGGATTCACCAAGGGCAAGTCATGCCTGACTAATCGAATTGCCTTCTATGACGAGATAACTGGCTCTGTGGATGAGGGGAAAGCAGTGGACGTGTTATTCCTTGACTTTAGCAAAACTTTTGATACAGGGTCTCCCACAGTATTCTTGCCAGCAAGTTAAAGAAGTATGGACTGGATGAATAGACTATAAGGTGGATAGAAAGCTGGCTAGATCGTCAGGCTCAACGGATAGTGATCAATGGCTCCATGTGTAGTTGGCAGCCGGTATCAAGCAGAGTGCCCCAGAGTGCCCCGGTCCTGGGGCCGGTTTTGTTCAGTATCATCATTAATGATCTGGAGGATGGTGTGGACTGCACCCCTCAGCAATTTTGCAGATGACACTAAACTGGGAAAAAGAAAAGGAGGACTTGTGGCACCTTAGAGACTAACAAATTTATTTGAGCATAAGCTTTCGTGAGCTACAGCTCACTTCCTCGGATGCATTCAGTAGAAAATACAGTGGGGATATTTATATACATAGAGAACATGAAACAATGGGTGTTACCATACACACTGTAACCAGAGTGATCACTTAAGGTGAGCTATTACCAGCAGGAGAGCAGGGCGGGGTGCGGGGAGTCTTTTGTAGTGATAATCAAGGTGGGCCATTTCCAGCAGTTGACAAGAACGTCTGAGGAACAGTGGGGGGTGGGAGTGGGGGATAAACACGGGAAAATAGTTTTCCTTTGTGTAATGACCCATCCACTCCCAGTCTCTATTCAAGCCTAAATTAATTCTATCCAGTTTGCAAATTAATTCCAATTCAGAAGTCTCTCCTTGGAGTCTGTTTTTGAAGTTATTTTGTTGAAGTATTGCCACTTAGTGGTAGATACGCTGGAGGGTAGGGATAGGATACAGAGGGACCTAGACAAATTAGAGGATTGGGCCAAAAGAAATCGGATGAAGTTCAACAAGGACAAGTGCAGAGTCCTGTACTTAGGACGGAAGAATCCCATGCACCGCTACAGACTAGGGACCGAATGGCTAGGCAGCAGTTCTGCAGAAGAGGACCTAGGGATTATGGTGGATGAGAAGCTAGGTATGAGTCAACAGTGTGCCTTTGTTGCCAAGAAGGCTAACGGCATTTTGGGCTGTATAAGTAGGGGCATTGCCAGCAGATCGAGGGATGTGATCATTCCCCTCTATTCAACATTAGTGAGGCCTCATCTGGAGTACTGTGTCCAGTTTTGGGCCCCACACTACAAGAAAGATGTAAAAAAATTGGAAAGCGTCCAGCAGAGGGCAATAAAAATGATTAGGGGACTGGAACACTTGACCTATGAGGAGAGGCTGAGGGAACTGGGTTTGTTTAGTCTGCAGAAGAGAAGAATGAGTGGGGATTTGATAGCTGCTTTCAACTACCTGAAAGGGGGTTCCAAAGAGGATGGATCTAGACTGTTCTCAGTGGTATCAGATGACAGTACAAGGAGTAATGATCTCAAGTTGCAGTTGGTTTAGGTTGGATATTAGGAAAAACTTTTTCACTAGGAGGGTGGTGAAACACTGGAATGCGTTACCTAGGGAGGTGGTGGAATCTCCTTCCTTTGAGGTTTTTAAGGTCAGGCTGGACAATGCCCTGGATGGGATGATTTAGTTGGTGTTGGTCCTGCTTTGAGCAGGGGTTTGGACTAGATGACCTCCTGAGGAGGAGAGAATCACAGCCACAGGGAATGCAAAGGTTCATGGGGCAAGCAGAGCTAGGCAGGGCAGGACAGGGCAGCCAGGAGGTAACAAAATCAGGGGAAGGGACTGGGCAGGGAAGAAAATGAAAAGGAGGCCCTGGGCAGGGTAGGGGATGAAGGCAATAAACAATGGGGGAGAAACGCAGATGGGGCTGGAGAGATATTGTCAAAATACAGGAAGAGGAGAACGGGAGGGGACTACACAAAATGGTGCAGGGGCAGCGAACTGAAAGGGAAGGGGGATCATGCAAGACGATGAGCAGCAAGCTGGGGAGGGGAACCACACAAGACAGGAGGCAGCAAACTGCAGGTGGGGCAGGGGACTGGTGGGCAGGCAGACGGAGAGGGATGAGGAGGCCCACTAGCCCCCATGCAGACTGAAGGGAGGAGTTGGGAGGTGTCCACGGGGGGCATATGTATCCATGTGTGCTTGCAATAAGTAGGGTTGCCAACTTTGTAATATTTAAAAACCTGACACTACATCAGGAGTGCTGGAACCTCCCCTGCCTCCCACAGACCCCGCTCCTGTCCTGCCTCTTCCCCCGAGGCCCCACTACTCTTTGCTCGGCTTCCTCCCTCCCCTCTTTGCTCACTGCTTTTCCCCTCTTCCCACCTGCCTGGTTGGGAGGGACTTACCTGGAGACCCGGGGCTGGGAGCTGCAGCCGCCCAATGCAGGTAGGAGGTGGCCCCGGCTGAGTAGGGGCTGGCATGGGTGGTGACCTGGTGCCTCCCCGTCTCCCCTGACTCCAGAAGACAGTTAATGACTACCCATGGAAAAGTCTGGTTTAAGTAACTTGCCCAGCCTCACACAGGGAACTCTGTGGCAGAGGCAAGGATAGACTCAAATTCTCCAGGACACTGTTCAACTGCCTTAACCATGAGACCATCGTTCGTCTTCCTGCAGGCCATTCCTGCACACCTATGATGCTGTGGGTGGGGCTTGCCATTGCTGCTGCTCCTGCTACTGAGCTACCACTGCTGTTGATGCCATGAAGCCCTCCCCCCATTCCATCCAATCATACACCACTCCTGCTGCTGGCCTGCCTACCTGCCTCTACTCACCACTGTGGGATTGCTTCAGCAGAGACTCTTCTTGCTAGGGTTGCCAAGTGTCTGGTTTTCAGATGGAAAGTCTGGTTGAAAAAAGGACCTCCCAGTATCCAGTCAGATCTACTTCCAGAAGTATCAGAAATGTGAGGGTCAGTTTCCAACCTGGTTTAATAATCAAAAAAGCTCTGTCACTAAAACAATTATAAAATATTAACCAGTGAAAGCTCTCACTACTTACGCAGCTTGGAAAATGGTTTCCACTCTTTTACACAGAGCTACACTACCACATTCTCATGTGTCACCAATGACCTCCCTTTTCAGCACAATAGTTGAGAAAAGCCCATTAAAATTAGTTGTTTTTTTTATAAATACACTTCCACAGTTCATTCATGGTGAGAAGTGCTCCTTAAACTCTGAATTTCTATTCTCTTGGATTGAGCATGTTGAGTGGTGTTTCCATTTAATGAGACTCGGTATCAGCACAATCACTTCTGCAACTGGATAGAAGCAGCAGTGAAAGTTTGTGGAGGGAAGGTCATTTCAGTAATGAACAGTCCTGCTTTTCAGCACTTGTAGACTTGGTGGTTATCAGTGGTTTATTTTCTCTTTGACATTTTCAATATTATTGTCCTTCTCTAGTAGCAGTTAAGATTAGCGTGACATTTTTAAATTATCCCCTATCTTTTTCTTGAATAGGTCATATAAAATAAAGGTAATAAAAATATTCCTAAATGCAATTTCCCCTTATTAGGTCAGTGCCTACAAGCAATCTGTGGGAAATGAACCTGTGCAAAAGAATATACCCTGAAGAAAAGAAAAGAAAAAGAAAAGCCCCTCAACTTTCTTTCTCAAACACAAATATTTCCTCCATTTAGCCACTGAACCTCCAATAACATTAATTTTAAAAAAAATCTCCGACTGTCTCTCATTCCTCCTTCCCACAGTCAGTCCCACTCTGGTACCATGTGGAATGATGCACACTCCCCACCAGTGCGTCTCTTTATGTCAGGCAGCAATGTTTCATGGGTTTTAGCCTCCAGTGCCCACTGCAGGCCATCTGTCTTTTAGCCCTATCACTGGCAATAATTCTGCATAGCTCCTATACTGCTTTATCTTACAGCTTTTTCTGACTTCTTACCATGTAAATTATACCCACTTAGACTCCCTTGTACATTGGGAAAGTGACTGTAAGCAGCTCTGTGGCATTCTAAGCTAGTGTAAAGGGTTGATGTGTGAACACCAAGGGAGGAGAAACTGTTTTTGTAGTTGGCTAGCCAGTCACAGTCTTTGTTTAATCCTGAGCTGATGGTGTCAAATTTGCAAATGAACTGAAGCTCAGCAGTTTCTCTTTAAAATCTGTGATAGGTTTGTTTGACAAGATCGTTCCTCCACTTTAACTGACTCCCTGGCATTTGTCATGGCATGTGGGAAAGTCCACATGGGTTGGAGCATTTGACTCATAAATGGATGTCTTTCTAAAAGATCAACCACAAATTAATGGGCTGGATGCAGAGGTTACTGGGTGAGATTCTATGGCCTATGTTAGGCAGGAAGTCAGACCAAATGATCCTAATGGTCTTTTCTGGTCTTAATCTATGAAAATTTAATTATTTCTTTTTCAGCCTCCGTTGCAGTCTCCAGTATAGTAAGTGGGTCAGCAAGCCAGTTTCCTATCCAGCTCTAGGAAAGGGAGTGGAGCCACACATTATATAGATTGTTCCATCCCACAGTAAAACCCACAGGTGGATTTTTAGGGTAAACATCTGAGGAGATGCCCCTCCCCCAGGATGAAACAGGTATGTTCTCCCTGGGAAAGTGTGGGGTCAGAGCCCAAACCCGAGGGATCTTCAGAAAGCTATGGTTGTCTGCATGCAACTACCATGCCCCTGCATGGACTTTGGCTCCCAGAATCCTACCCTCTTTTCTCCCTGCTGGAATGGTTTCATTGGACCCACACGACTAGCTACTCCTTCTGGCTATGGCTGCTTCTGGGAACCCTGGCAGGACTATGTGAAAAAGGTAATAAAGCCCAAGTCTAGATTACTTTTTCTAGATAGAGAGGATAATTTGCATACCCTGCCCCTGTCCTCAGCACACCTGCCCATCCTACTTAGTGTCTGTCCTGCGTCAGTACAGACCAGGATTCCACCAGATTTGGCTGAGGAGGAGAACAAAGTCACAGAGGTGGCAGTAACCTCTTTCTTCATGGAAGTGGATCTGTGGGAGCAACATCTGTTCTATGGCGATCTAGTGAATGGTGCCCTTGCAGCACGGCTGGTGTAAGACTGTACTGAACTAAAAGCCACCAAAATTTTGCTCCACCTCCTAGAAAGTTCAGCATCATCATTCCAGGCCTCCCATCCAGACAATGCATATTCTATTCTGTGGGTCCTGTACCTGCAACAGGGAATCGCAATCGACAACCACCTGTGTGCTGTGCTGCTAGCTGCACGTGGACTTCCTGCAGTGCGGGGCCCCCTTTGATCTTTCTGGCTACATATCCTGGATCCCAAGGGTCCCTGCCTTGACCCTCTCTGTCACACTTAGTACTGTTATTTTTAACATGGAATTTGGTAATACTTTCTAGAGGCTCAATAATGAGGAGATACCAGCTTTATTCCAGTGTGGTTCCATTTATACCATTGGGAGAGCAGAATCATGGATAGTATTTCTTTATAGTGTTAAGACATTTCAAGACAGAGCGAGAGTGTGCGTATCTCAACATTGTTGGGGGTTTACAACATTCAGCACCCTGCAGAATTGAACCCCCAGTAAAATATTGGTTGAAGACAGTAACATTAATAAAAATATCGTTTTATTCTACAGGCGTTCTGAAATAACCCAAAGTCAATTGAGATAGCAGTGAATGTAGAACAGTTTAGGCACTGTGCTTTGTTATCTCTGGTAATTAAAAAGAAAAGGAGTACTTGTGGCACCTTAGAGACTAACCAATTTATTTGAGCATGAGCTTTCGTGAGCTACAGCTCACTTAAAGCTCATGCTCAAATAAATTGGTTAGTCTCTAAGGTGCCACAAGTACTCCTTTTCTTTTTGCGAATACAGACTAACACGGCTGTTCCTCTGAAATCTGGTAATTAAGAAATTTTTGAAATACAAAAGTATTTTTGAAGGCTCTGTGTCTTGATAGCTAATGAATGTCATGCTGTATGGGATTATTATAAAATATTTCTTTGTCTCACAGGGTGACATATAATCCAACACAAAGAGATGCACACATCACATGGTGTTACTGACTTACCAGAAATAAAAGCTGATAATTGTCTATTGAAAGTAGGTATATCTTCAGCAACCTACATTTACATAGTTCCTTTTATCCTGAAGGTTCCCAACAAATTTTTACAGACGATGTAGGAACTGCTCGTTCAGCTAATGTGCTTGGAACCCAGCATTCTTTTTTCAATAGAAATACCACAAATGTTTTAATAGACGGAAAGTGAAAAATAACTTTAAACTGAAACTTCAGAGGGAAATGTTAGCCAGGCTGAATGCCAAGATACCAGGGTTAATAATTCTACTCCTGCAAAAATGTGCTATGAAATATTTTAAAGACTACAATTGGTTAAACTCTTCATTTTACAGCTGATCCAGAGATGACACTTTCCTGCTATACTGAGGATTTGATTCAATACTGACTTAGAGAAAAGAGTGAATCACCAACTGAACCTACTGAATCACCAAGACCAATTCCTTACAGTTCTCCCAATCAACTGGCCAGGTCTAAAGCAGCTTAGTTTATAAAAAGAAAAGGAGGACTTGTGGCACCTTAGAGACTAACAAATTTATTTGAGCATAAGCTTTCGTGAGCTACAGCTCACTTCATCGGATGCATTCAGTGGAAAATACAGTGGGGAGATGTATATACACAGAGAACATGAAACAATGGGTGTTACCATACACACTGTAAGGAGTATACACACTTTGGATGAGCTATTACCAGCAGGAGAGCGGGGGCGGGGGGAAGGAGGGGGAGGAGGGGGTGGAGAAACCTTTTGTAGTGATAATCAAGGTGGGCCATTTCCAGCAGTTGACAAGAACGTCTGACTAACACGGCTGCTACTCTGAAACCTGTCATTATGCAAGGCACTGCATTTAGCCGTATGGAGTGGAAATCTATCAGCTTCATGAAAAAACTCGTACAGATAGAGACAGACATCATCTTCCTTTCCAAATGCAAACAGATGGACATCATACCAAAAGGACTGAAGGTAAAAAATCCATTACAATCTACATACCACACAGACTATGCTGACAGTTTATGCCACACGCTCTCAAAGAAACTGCGGAACCACCTGATCAACATCCTCTATAGCAAACAGGGAAAGATTAAGAATGAGCTCTCAAAACTGGATACTCTCATAAAAAAACAACCTTCCACACACACTTCCTTGTGGTTGGACTTTACAAAAACTAGACAAGCCATTTACAACACACACTTTGCTTCTCTACAAAAGAAAAAGGACACTAAACTATCTAAACTACTACATGCCACAAGGGGCCACAGCAATGGTTCCCTTAACCCACCCAGCAATATTGTTAATCTATCCAACTATACTCTTAGCCCAGCAGAAGAATCTGTCCTATCTCGGAGCCTCTCCTTCTGCTCCTCCACCCCCACGAACATGATACAGTTCTGTGGTGACCTAGAATCCTATTTTCGACATCTCCGACTCAAGGAATATTTCCAACACACCTCTGAACAACATACTAATCCACAGAGACCTTCCTACCAACACTACAAAAAGAAGGATTCTGGGTGGACTCCTCCTGAAGGTCAAAACAACAGACTGCACTTCTACATAGAATGCTTCCGCCGACGTGCACAGGCTGAAATTGTGGAAAAGCAGCATCACTTGCCCCATAACCCCAGCCGTGCAGAACACAATGCCATCCATCTCAGAAACAACTCTGACATCATAATCAAAAAGGCTGACAAAGGAGGTACTGTCGTCATCATGAATAGGTTGGAATATGAACAAGAGGCTGCTGGGCAGCTCTCCTCACCACTTTCTACAAGCCATTACCCTCTGATCCCACTGAGGGTTACCAAAAGAAACTACACCATTTGCTCAAGAAACTCCCTGAAAAAGCACAAGAACAAATCCGCACAGACACACTTCTGGAACCCCAACCTGGGGTATTCTATCTGCTACCCAAGATCCATAAACCTGGAAATTCTGGACGCCCCATCATCTCAGGCATTGGCACCCTGACAGCAGGATTGTCTGGCTATGTAGACTCCCTCCTCAGGCCCTACGCTACCAGCACTCCCAGCTATCTTTGAGACACCACTGACTTCCTGAGGAAACTACAATCCATTGGTGATCTTCCTGAAAACACCATCCTGGTCACTATGGATGTAGAAGCCCTCTACACCAACATTCCACACAAAGATGGACTACAAGCCATCAGGAACACTATCCCCGAAAATGTCACGGCAAACCTGGTGGCTGAACTTTGTGACTTTGTCCTCACCCATAACTCTTCCACATTTGGGGACAATGTATACCTTCAAACCAGCGGCACTGCTATGGGTACCCACATGGCCCCACAGTATGCCAACATTTTTATGGCTGACTTAGAACAACGCTTCCTCAGCTCTTGTCCCCTAATGCCTATACTCTACCTGCGCTATATTGATGACATCTTCATCATCTGGACCCATGGAAAAGAAGCCCTTGAGGAATTTCACCATGATTTCAACAATTTCCATCCCACCATCAACCTCAGCCTGGTCCAGTCCACACAAGAGATCCACTTCCTGGACACCATGGTGCTAATAAGCGATGGTCACATAAACACCACCCTATACCAGAAACCTACTGACTGCTATTCCTACCTACGTGCCTCCAGCTTTCACCGAGATCACACCACACGATCCATTGTCTACAGCCAAGCTCTACGATACAACCGCATTTGCTCCAACCCCTCAGACAGAGACAAACACCTACAAGATCTCTATCAAGCATTCTTACAGCTACAGTACCCACCTGGTGAAGTGAAGAAACAGATTGACAGAGCCAGAAGAGTACCCAGAAGTCACCTACTGCAGGACAGGCCCAACAAAGAAAATAACAGAACGCCACTAACCATCACCTTCAGCCCCGAACTAAAACCTCTCCAACACATCATCAAGGATCTACAACCTATCCTGAAGGACGACCCATCACTCTCACAGATCTTGGGAGACAGGCCAGTCCTTGCTGACAGACAGCCCCCCAACCTGAAGCAAATACTCACCAGCAACCACACACCACACAACAGAACCACTCACTCAGGAACCTATCCTTGCAACAAAGCCCATTGCCAACTGTGTCCACATATCTATTCAAGTGACACCATCATAGGGCCTAATCACATCAGCCACACTATCAGAGGCTCGTTCACCTGCACATCTACCAATGTGATATATGCCATCATGTGCCAGCAATGCCCCTCTGCCATGTACATTGGTCAAATTGGACAGTCTCTATGTAAAAGAATAAATGGACACAAATCAGATGTCAAGAATTATAACATTCATGAACCAGTCGGAGAACACTTCAATCTCTCTGGTCACTCGATTACAGACCAAAAAGTCGCAATATTAATACAAAAAGACTTCAGAAACAGACTCCAACAAGAGACTGCTGAATTGGAAATAATTTGCAAACTGGATCCAATTAACTTTGGCTTGAATAGAGACTGGGAGTGGGTGGGTCATTACACAAAGTAAAACTATTTCCCCATGTTTATTCCCCCCCCCCCCCCAACTGTTCCTCAGACGTTCTTGTCAACTGCTGGAAATGGCCCACCTTGATTATCACTACAAAAGGTTTTCTCCCCCCCTGCCCCCCTCTTGCTGGTATTAGCTAATCTTAAGTGATCACTCTCCTTACAGTGTGTATGATAACACCCATTGTTTCATGTTCTCTATGTATATAAATCTCCCCACTGTATTTTCCACTGAATGCATCCGATGAAGTGAGCTGTAGCTCACGAAAGCTTATGCTCAAATAAATTTGTTAGTCTCTAAAGTGCCACAAGTACTCCTTTTCTTTTTGCGAATACAGACTAACACGGCTGCTACTCTGAAACCTGTCAGCTTAGTTTCTGACAGCTAATGACAACTTTAATGGGAATTGAAGGCTCTATTTTCTAAAGAATTCAGGGGCAGATTTTTCAAGTGTTCAACACCAACGATTGCAGCCAGATGAACAAGCGTGATGGGAGGGGTCCCATCACGGTAGCTAACCCACCCCCTGAGGGGCGGTATCTAGGTTGAAAAGTCTTCCATCCACCTAGCACTGTCTACACTGGGGGTGGGGTGGGTAGGTCATATTAATCAAGTTGCTCAAGGGTGTTGGATTTTTCACATCCCTGAGTAATGTGGGTCAACCTAACTTTTTAGCAAAGACCTTCCCTAAGTAACCTAGCCATAATGTTTAATAGTTAGAAAAAAGGGAACCGCTGGAAATGAGCCACTTACACATGCAATGACGTTAGGCATTAGGATTTTCAATACTCTGCAGGATCACCCTGAAAGAACAAAAAGAAATGGAGGACTTGTGGCACCTTAGAGACTAACAAATTTATTTGAGCATAAGCTTTCGTGAGCTACAGCTCACTTCATCGGATGCATTCAGTGAATCCACTGATTGCATCCCATGAAGTGAGCTGTAGCTCACAAAAGCTTATGCTCAAGTAAATTCGTTAGTCTCTAAGGTGCCACAAGTCCTCCTTTTCTTTTTGCGGATACAGACTAACAATGCTGCTACTCTGAAACCTGAAAGAACAGTTTATAAGCAGTGCTTGAGGTCAAAGCTGTAGTATTCTAGGATATTTTTACACAGTTACTTTAAACCAAATTCTTATGTTTCAAAGTCTATCTTGATGGCTCTGTTATTTGACTAGAGTCAAATGTTAAGTAGTTCTTATAATGAACTCTGTCCTTACAAAGGGAAAAGGGTGCTAAAACTCTGTTCAAACAAAAGTCCTATAATGCATTGAGCTTCGCTAGGTGGCAGCATAGTTAGTTACATATTCTAAGCACAACTGAAAAACACACCTCTCATCCCGTGTGTGTTTTATATATACTTTAAAGAAACTTGATTGGAAATGTGCATGAGGAGTCCGAAAGAGCCAACAGACAAGCAGGTCACCTGGGAAATTAACATTAAACAAAAACAAAACTACTTCAGGGGCTTAAGATCAACCACACTATTTTAGCAAAGCCCAGACTACAATATCAACTTCAGGAAGATCTCTATACTAGTTTTCAGCTACATTCTGAGTACTGAGGTACTGTGTGGTAAAGATCAAAGATAGAAGTGAAGGAGGTGATATGCCTAAAATGATGCACTAGGTACACATATCCTAAATGAAAATATCAGTCTCTAAGAATTCCTAGCTAAGGTTGGCTAGTCCTTATGCACATAATAAGGGGTAGTAAGAGGGTGGCAGGTTCTAAGACCCCTTTGGCATTTTATATGTGCACTGTACATGCCTATTTTAGGAAGATTCCTTCCTTCTCTTCAGCGAAAACTTAGGTTAAACCCTAGTAATCAGGAAAATTTGGTACTAAAACATAATTTGCCTGAAATAATCTAGTCTGCTTAAACTCCTGGCCTCCGCTCCTCCATACATACCCTCAGGTTTCAAAGTAGCAGCCGTGTTAGTCAGTATCCGCAAAAAGAAAAGGAGGACTCGTGGCACTTTAGAGACTAACAAATTTATTTGAGCATAAGCTTTTGTGAGCTACAGCTCACTTCATCGGATGCATTCAGTGGAAAATACAGTGGGGAGATTTATATACACAGAGAACATGAAACAATGGGTGTTACCATACACACTGTAACAAGAGTGATCAGGTAAGGTGAGCTATTACCAGCAGGAGAACCCGTGGGGGGGGGGGGGGAGGAGACACCTTTTGTAGTGATAATCAAGGTGGGCCATTTCCAGCAGTTGACAAGAACTTCTGAGGAACAGTGGGGGGTGGGGGGTGGGGAAATAAACATGGGGAAATAGTTTTACTTTGTATAATGACACGTCCACTCCCAGTCTTTATTTAAGCCTAAGTTAATTGTGTCCAGTTTGCAAATTAATTCCAATTCAGCAGTCTCTCATTGGAGTCTGTTTTTGAAGTTTTTTTGTTGAAGAATTGCCACTTTTAGGTCTGTAATCGAGTGACCAAAGAGATTGAAGTGTTCTCCAACCGGTTTTTGAATGTTATAAATCTTGACGTCTGATTTGTGTCCATTTATTCTTTTTACATATCAAGGATCTACAACCTATCCTGAAGGACAACTCATCACTCTCAAAGATCTTGGGAGACAAGCCAGTCCTTGCTTACAGACAGCCCCCCAGCCTGAAGCAAATACTCACCAGCAACCACACACCACACAACAAAACCACTAACCCGGGAACCTATCCTTGCAACAAAGCCCGTTGCCAACTGTGTCCACATATCTATTCAGAGAACACCATCATAGGGCCTAATCACATCAGCCACACTATCAGAGGCTCATTCACCTGCACATCTACCAATGTGATGTATGCCATCATGTGCCAGCAATGCCCCTCTGCCATGTACATTGGTCAAACTGGACAGTCTCTATGTAAAAGAATAAAATAAAAGTTTTGCCATTAACTTTACTGAGTCACATTTGAGTCCTTGGTGTTTTCCAGTGGCGTTATCTTGCTGCTTTGACTTTTCTTTCATTATGAAAGAAACATATTTTTATAGGTCACAAATAGCAATGCAGTCCCAAATTGAATTCCAGCCTTGGTATTTAATCAGGGGGATTGGCTGCCAGTCACAAATGGCTTGAGCTGTGCTCTTGCTGTTTATTATTTCAGCAGTATCCCCTGATTAAATTACAACCTTGTTCAATCAGGGATGATGTATTCTTTTACATTTTTGGCAGCAGATCTATGGCACAGAAGCAATGTATAATGTGTTGTAAATGCTATTGTTTATAATAAAATAGGATATATTTTGTATATTGATCCATCTCTATTTTTTCCATGGGGAAAAGGAAAATAGGAAACTTTAAATTCAGAGGAACTCTAGGAAGCTGGTAACTCCAGTCCAAATTATGCATATTTGAATCTACTCACCATTACCTTAAATCTTGAGAGGATCTGTTTGGGAATTGGAGGAAGAGATATAACAGGATATGTATATAACTAATATAGTTACACAGCTAAGTCACATGGGGCCCAATCCTGCAGTATTTACTCAGGGAAAAATTGTCTATAAGGATTCAGGCTCAGTTCCTTAAATCACACACTTTGATCCTGTTCTCACTGAAATCAATTGGGAGAGTGACGTGCACCAGGTGAGGGGCTATAACAGATAAGTCACAATGCCTTCCTGGGGTTGCTCTTAGGACAGCCCAGATGCATGCCATCATGCCTTAAAGAGGATTATGCCAAAAGGCACATTCTAACTCTAAAGATCTGTAAATAGTTTTGATTAAGAAAGATTAAACACCTTCACATCTGCTTTCAAGCTAAGAATCAGTGGCACTGGAAAATGTCAGCTCTTTAAAATAAGTGCAGTGTTTCCTTCCTTCAATAAATATCTGTTTGGAAATGATAAATTGCTTCTTGTGTTATGTACTTTCTTTGTTCCTTAGCCATTTTATCTTCTAATTACCTAAAACATATGTTATTGATTTACCATCGTAGAATGTCCAGAAATTATAGCATGAGCAGTTCTTCTAACCTCTCTTTTCTCCTTGAGGTAGAAGCTAAATCTTAACGCATGCTTTCCTGAAGATCTCTTTAAGTATAATCACTGTGCTTAAAAACAAAAACCACCAACAACCGTAATAATAGGTGGCAAGGGCCTGGGAATGACTATGTTACCATCAAATTCAAGCCAGTGTTTTGTCTTCAGTGGAGAAGAGTCAAACCCACAAATGATGGTCACGGACAAGTCTATTGTTTACATTATTTTCATGAGTCATAGTCAAGTGCAGAATAAAATAATGGAGTCAAATATTAGGAGTGTGGCTTGAGTTTTGTAAAATACACTCTTAGTTAAAGTATTACATGATTTTGATTTGGATAGAACTATGTTGTAGAGGTCCCATATAAAGGCTGCTTTTTAAGGACAAAATGTAATGAAACCAAACTTCAGCTCTAGAAACTAGCAGGCATTTCAGGTTGGTTTGAAAAGAGAGGGAGCAGTAAGAAATCAACAAAACATTCAACAATATGACAAGTAACTAAAAAGCATGTTAATAGTTTATGTGAACTTCAAAAGTGAGGTCACGAGCATGCTAACTCGTACCTATGCAAGCAGTATTGCTGAAATCAAGGGCACTACTTAAATGAGTAAAGGGTGCATGATTGAGTCTTAACTTCAATATTGTCACAATGTGATTGAACATAACATTCTAACATTAAAGATCTGCAAGGTATATTTAGGGGAATGCAGAATTTTCATAATGAGGTTACTGTGAAATTGTGAGCTATATGGAAATTACAGTATAATTAAGTCATAGGTGAATAGCAGTTGTATTATTACTAATGCTGTGAATTAAATGTTCATCTAGATAAGCCCTAAGCGAGTTCAGAACTTTCTGTGCGGGACCAATGGCTCTCACAGCATGAAAGATTTCCAGATTGGCAGAGTTCATATCCATGGTCAATATGTAATTCTAGTCGTCATATCAGGGGTTAAATTTATGTGGGTATTGTCAATGCTCCTAAAATCCTCTCCCTGCATGCAATGGGCTTAGTGTAAAACTTGAACAAGATTTGCAGGGGCAGCCTCTTTCTTACTTTTTCCAAAATCATGGCTAGGAACCCAGAGGTCTGAAGTAACTGTAAAACGCTCACAAATCAGAACAGTATCACTTCACAGCCACTTTGCTCAGGTGTAAATGATTACATAAGGTGCTGGGCAGGGGAGAGTCAGACCCACATGGTCAATAGAGATGTTATGTTTCAGAGTAGCAGCCATTTTAGTCTATATCCGCAAAAAGAACAGGAGTACTTGTGGCACCTTAGAGATTAACAAATTTTTTAGAGCATAAGCTTTCATGAGCTACAGCTCACTTCATCGGATGCATAGAATGGAACATATAGTAAGAAGATATATATATACATACAGAGAAGGTGGAAGTTACCATACAAACTATAAGAGGCTAATTAATTAAGATGAGCTATTATCAGCAGGAGAAAAAAACTTTTGTAGTGATAATCAAGATGGCCCATTTAGGCAGTTGACAAGAAGGTGTGAGGATACTTAACTTAGGGAAATAGATTCAATATGTGTAATGTCCCAGCCATGTTATGCAGGCTCAAAAAATCCCAAACGAAACCAACCAACCAACCAAAAAAACCCCACACAACCACTACTGGAGAATCTGGATTCCGGGGAATCACTCTTCTGAACTGCAAGATAAGTCAACTTATGCTAGGTCAATGACTCAAAGAAAAGAAGACAATTATCTTACATTTATATAGTTCCTTTCACAATAAATGATCCCAAAGTATTTTATAGATTTAGGAACTTGTCTATATTAACAAACTCAATTTTAGGTTGATCTAGTTAAATCAGTTCAAATCTTTATGGCAGACACACACAAACCATCTTAACACTTTAGTAGTATTACCATATCACCAAGATGCCCCAGTCATGGATCACAACGTTATTGTGTTAGGTGCTGTACAAACAAAATAAAAAAAGACAATCTGTGCCCTAAAGACACTGCAATGCAAGTATAAGACAAAAGACAATAGATGGAGACAGATAGGGGAGTACAATGAGATAATATTGGTCAGTATGATAGGCAGTGGTCTCAGCACATCAGCAGCCCAACTGTTACGTTTTTTGTAGGCATCATGGGCAAAGGAGAATTTAAAGATAAATCAGTTTAGCTTGCCAAGGTAATTTTTAATGCAAGTTAAAATGATTTAGGTTAAATTTAAAATCTATTTCATTAAACTGGAACATTTTTTCTATTATAGACAAAGCCTTTGGCTCCAGTGATGTACTGGGATCTGCTAAGCTCCATGGGACTTTCAGTGGGTGGTAGGATCCATGCTAGCAGATCCCAAAGTAATATCTGGGCCTTACCAATCTAAATTATACAGATGGTTTACTTCCTCCACAATTCAAATGCAGTCACCTAGCTACTCTATATGGAAGCAAGGGACTAGAACTGAAGAAGAATACTGTAACAAATTGAAACTGCAGGGGGAAATCTAGATAGTGAGAATGTAATTACCCACACTGGAATTTAGTCAGGAGACCAAGGTTAACATCACCACTGAATGCTTCCGATGAAGTGAGCTGTAGCTCACAAAAGCTTATGCTCAAATAAATTTATTAGTCTCTAAGATGCCACAAGTCCTCCTTTTCTTTTTGTGGATACAGACTAACACGGCTGCTACTCTGAAACCTATAACCAGTCTTATGAGTCAGAAAATGTGTCAGTAATCCCTTCAATTTACAGGAAGACTTTTCCATTGACAGTTAAAATGTAAATAAACACTATTCAGAGCCTAGCTTTGTCATCCTTTTGCTTTCTGAATTCAAATTTAAGTCAATGGGAATTTGAGTGCAGACTGATGACACAACTGGCTGATGTGTGTATGTATGAAACAGCGAAATGGAACTATTCTCCTGCCCAAGATAAGCTTGATTAGGTCTGGCAGAATTTGATTATTTAAAAAAAAATTCAGTGGATAATCTCTTTATTTTTAACTACTTTTTATTTATCAGTAAAGTATAAATTTTCACAGTTGCCAGAAATTGTGGACAGGAGGTTAGGCAATAATTATTTAATGACAGCAGACAGATGCAAAATGTTAAAGCTTTATAATTCTTAAAAAAGATTGTATTTTGACATGTGATGTTGGCAAAGTAAATATTCTTAAATCAAATTCTAAGACAGTCTCAAGCAGCATTTTCCTTACTTTGCCTAGCTGTGCATTTTTATTATTGGTGGAAATATTTTTTCATGGGTGTGTGTTTACAGTGAAATTGACGTGAGCCGACATTTACTGATAAAAATAGAATTCTTCCAAACCTCCAGTCCATCATGCTGAGTTTTGGCCTCCCTACTAATGAGGGCATTTTCCCACTATGAAGAGAGATTTAAAATAAATAGATCCAAACACAGCTGGTCAAACTTTAGTTTTGGAGATAGTTTGTGGAATGCCTTGGGATTTTGGCTAAATTCAACAGGCTGTCCACTATGTGCTCAGTGGCAAACATGTTGAGGCAATTAACAATATTCTAAGGTGAGGGTCAGATTCATTCTGTGGAGAGGGCCAAATTGTGTTACACAATCTAGTGTTTAATTTAAAAAACATGTATGTTTCTAGCCTTTATGGTTGCTTAGAAAATCTTTAAAACATTAGTTGAATGTAAACAAATGCAGTGTGTTCTTTCTGGAACTGCTGAAAACCTGAAACAATAGTTCTGAAAACTGAGAGTTACCCCCATTCATTTCAATGTGGTATTTAACTCTGACACATAAACAAACAAACATGGCAATTTAAAATGGCAACATTGTCAACTATTTCGCTACTGCTAATTTTAGCAGAAAAACCTCCACTATTGTGCTTATCCCCCAATCATTTCCCACTGCTTTTCGGTGCTAAAACCTTCAATTTCCCTGAAATCTTTTATGATGTTTTTTATGTGTTTTCAACACACAATTTGCAGCACCTAGAAAACTGAGAGTGTAGGAAAGGCATAAAATACACTAAATATCAAAATAAATATCACAGGGGCATGCCATTGAATGTATTAGCCAATTAATACTTAATTCAATTACGTTTTTTTAATTAAACGGTGCTGCCACAGTATTTTCAGTCTGCTGTAGAAATTAGAAGGTCTTGTCACAGAATTTAGGCCCAGCTTGCTGCAAGCCACGTTGGTTCTTGATCATCAGTGTCACTGTATTTTCTGAACCTTTAGCTCATAACAGCCGGTTAGTACGCTTCTTCATAATTCCTTTCAATTTTTACGAGTTATGGCACTGGTACCAATAACTTCCTGGCCATTTTTCTCCCCTTTCTCCCCCCATCCCCTTCCTCTGTAATTACATATTAAAAAATCTTTGGTATACAAATCCTGGGAGATAGGGAGTAGTTTGTGGGATTCTTTACTCTGGGCTGTTGTTCATAAACTTCTTTTGCCAAATCTGTTTAAGTAAATCCAATCTAATTGATAAGTGGCATTTGAGAAAGTATTCTGCTCAAATATTCTGAGTGGTAGCCTCAAGTGTAGACTTATGTACTAAGTGATAATAGAAATTTGAAACACAATGATGAAGGATTCCAACTTTTAAGTGTCTACATAAAACATGGCCCACCTGTTGATCATTTTAGATAAGCTATTACCAGCAGGACAGTGGGGTGGGAGGAGGTATTGTTTCATATTCTCTGTGTGTATATAAAGTCTGCTGCAGTTTCCACGGTAAACATCTGATGAAGTGAGCTGTAGCTCACGAAAGCTCATGCTCAAATAAATTGGTTAGTCTCTAAGGTGCCACAAGTACTCCTTTTCTTTTTGCGAATACAGACTAACACGGCTGTTCCTCTGAAACCTACATAAAACATGTTACTCACCCATTTGATGCTGGGTGATACACATCAGCTCCAATGTACCTAACTTAATTTTCCATGACAAATATTTGAAATTCTTCACAAACAAATTGAACACTATTATCTAAAACAATCTCTTCAAATGGCAAGTTTGCAGAGATGCTTTCTGTAACTGAAGAGCATTTGTCTTGTGGATTCAGACAAGCTAGCTGTATCCACAGCTCCTTCTAGGGTAATTTCCTTTGTATAACTTGTGCTCAGCAGCTGCGCTGTTCACTCTTGGTTCCTTAGGCCTCGTCTACACTACCAAGTTTTGTCAATAAAAGTGATGGCAACACTCAACAGTGGACATAATAAAAATTGGAATGTCATGTTCACGTTTGCTCCCTCCGTCGTCAGAACGTGTCCACAGTTGGGACACTATCATTGACATTGTGATCAATTCACTGTGGATACCTATCCGACAATCCAGCTTGACACCTTCTGTCGCTAGGTGTTGTGGGAAGGCGGAGTGGATTGTGGCACATCTTGGGACCAGGCTCAATATCCTGTGATGCATTGCTTTCTGTCCCAGAACTCCCTGGGCTTCTGGGTTTCTTTCGCAGCATTTTTCAACAGCCCTTATTTGCTGTGCACCCCAGCATCTCTGTGAGAAGAGATGGATCCCGCACTGCTCTCCTATGCTCTGTTAACTGTCATGAAGACATCACGGATGGCAGTGCAGTTAATTGCAAAGTTCCTAACTGAAGAAGACTCCCAGTTGCCTGACACGCTGTGTGATATGGATAGGAGCAACTTTAGATTTCGTTTGGTATTCACAGAACAGTTGCATAGGGTAAACCATCACTTTTGGGCTTGTGAAAAAAACATTGAATGGTGGGATTGTATCATCACGCAGGTGTGGGTTGCCAAGCAGTGGCTATGGAATTTTGTACGTGGAAAACTACCTTCCTGGTGTGCGGAGCTTGGCCCAGCACTGTGGCTCAAGGACACCAGAATGAGAGTTGCTCTATCGGTAGAGAAGCATGTGGCAACTGCTATGTGGAAGCTGGCGACTCCAGACTGCTACTGGTCGGTTGAGAATCAATTTGGAGTCGGGAAGTCGAACTTTGGGGCTGCGTTAACGCAAGTGTGCAGGGCAATAAATCGCATCCTGCTATGGCAGACTGTGACTCTGGGAAATGTGCGTGAAATAGTGGACGGCTTTGCAGAAATGGATTTCCCTAATTTTGGAGGGGTGATAGATGGCACACGTATTCCAATTTTGGTACCAGACCACTTTGCGATGGAGTACATCAATAGGAAGGGCTACTTCTCCATGGTGTTGCAGGCATTTGTGGATCACTGTGGCCTTTCACTGACATCAACACGGGGTTCTCCGGGAAGGTGCATGATGCACACATCTTTGGGAACACCAGCCTGTATAGCAAACTACAAGCCGGGACTTTCTTTCCAAACCAGATTACAGCGTGGGATGGTGAAATGTCCACGGTGATCCTGGGAGACCCGGCATATCACTTACAGCTGTGGCTCATGAAACCTTACACGGGAAACCTGGACAGCAGTAAGGAGCGGTTCAACAACAGGCCGAGTAGGTGATGGATGACAGTTGAATGTGCCTTTGGCAGATTAAAGGTGCTCTGGTGATGCTTTTATTTCAGGTTAGACCTTAATGAGAATAATATTCCCATGATCATAGCCCTGTGTTGTACATTGCATAATCTTTGTGAAGCTAAGGGTGAAAGGTTTGCTCAGGGGTGGAGTGCTGAGGCAGACCACTTGGCCGCTGATTTTGAGCAGCCAGATACCAGGGCTATCAGAGGAGCCCAGAGGGGGGGATTTGAATCAGGGAGGCTCTGAGGCAACACTTTGAGAATGAGAACTCGTAATATATATCTCTGTGATTGGTGCTGCAATGTTACATTTCATGTAGTTTTCCTAGGAAGTAATGGTGACATTTGGGGCCTGGCATTCCAGCAAGTACATGAATAAACTGCCTGTGTATGTATTGGTGGTGCCTGCTATCTCAATTTGTAGGAAACAAATAAAGTTGAGTTACTGTTCAAAAACTTTGCTTTTATTGCACAACAAACACACACACACAAAGATGCTTAGTGGCAAAGGAGGTACCAGGGAAGGGCAGGCTTTCAGAGCGGTGTGTAGGTCCAGCTATCATGATGAAAGTTGTCTGAGGGGGTGGAGTGAAGGGGAAACCGAGAAGTCCCAGAAAGCGGAAAGGACGGGTGGAGTTTGGGGGGGCATGGAAAAGCGTTCTGACTGTGCTGCAGGGGAGGGCAGGCACGGATCTGCTCCGTCTGCTGCGTTATTAAGGACTTCAGCAGCTGCGTTTGCTCCTCCGTTACTTTAATCATCCGCTCAGTAGCGTCTTTAACAAATTCCTGATTTTCTTTTCTGTCCTGTCTTTCGGCTTCCCACCGCTCCTTGCGTTTCGTTTTCTCTGCATTGGAGAAGTGTAGCACTTCCCAGAACATGTGTTCTTTGCTCCGTCTTAGGCACTTTATTACCTGGTAGAGATGCTCAGCTGGTGTTTGCGGGGGTGTTCCTGAAGGCCACATCTGCCAAAGCGGAAGGAACAATGCACAGAAGCATGGTTGTTAAATTCACGCACAGCATTGAAACATTTCAGTAAAATACATCTTTTGCAACATAACAATCACTTTCTCACTGACCCATGGCAAGCACACATCTCTGCAAACACCCAAAGCATGGTGAGTGTTGGTGGGTGGAAGGGGATGCACTCCACATGGGGAAAAGAGCACTCACTCTTCAAGGGTTTGGTGCAGCCGACTTGGAAAAAAATTCTAAAATTGTCCCACATTTTCCCACAGGCGGGGGTCATTCTAGCAGATATCTCACTGCTAAGGGTAAGCAGGGAAATGAGGGTACATCTACTACATGCTTGTGGCTTCCACCTTGCTCCCTGTGCTGCTCGCCTGTGTGCCGCTTTGGTCCCTTCACAAGTGATTGCCGAATGGCGTGGGAAAGTTTCCGACAATGGGAGAAGGAACAAAGCTGCTCTGTCACAGAACCTTCAGCAGAGGATTGCCGAGTACATCCAGGAAACTTTCCTGGAGATCTCTCTGGAGGATTCCCATGAGACCTCGGTGTGCATCAACACCCTGTTCCACCGTACTGATTAGCTACACAGCGAAATGTCCAGCACACAGAAATACAGCCAACCTAGTACGTTTCTATATCCACAGCCACTTACCAGCCATCTCCTCTCCTGCTTCTTGCTCACCGGAGAGTGACTGCTGAGACTGGCTAGACACCTCTGGATTGGTGAACAGTTCGTGACCACCGGCCCCACCAGGTGACCCTGTCGGGAGCTCTACATCATCGTCTAACTCCACCTCTTCATTAATGACTTTGTCCTCTGGGTTAGGTCCTTTTTCCACTGCCTCCAGGCCCATTGAAGTATCCACGGGGCTCTTGGTGGTGGAGGTGGAGTTGTCACCGAGAATAGCGTCCAGCTCCTTATAGAACCGGCAGGTCTTAGGTGCAGCACCAGAGCGATGGTTTGCCTCCCTCGCCTTATGGTAAGCCTGCCTCAGCTCTTTTATCTTCCCTCTGCACTGCAGCATGTCCCGATCATACCCCTTTTCACACAAGCTTTGAGAAATGTGCCCATGGGTGGCCGGTAACCTGGCCATTGTGGGAGGCTAGCCCCTGGCCCCTCTCCTTGTGCCCAAGGACCCTCCCATCCCTGTCTGCCCCCCATTTTGCCCTCCTCCCTGCAGGACCCCAGAGCACCACCACCATGACCCCCAGCCCCAGCGCTGGGTGGCCAGGGGGTGAAGCCCCAGCCCCGGTGCACTGGGGCGGCACGGCCAGCCCTGGTGCTCCGGGTGGCCAGGCAGCGTGGCCAGTGCCCTGGTGCTCTGGGTGGCATAGCTGGCCCTGGTGCTCCGGGCAGGCAGACGGCATGGCCAGCCCCGGTGCTCCAGGTGGCGCAGCCCCAACATCAGCTTCCCTGACTCCCTCCAGGAGGCAGGCCAGCCAGCCTGGGCCAGCCAAGGCAGAACGCTGGGAACCATGGGATGGGGCCTGGCCTGGCGGCGGAGTGGGGTGGGGCCATGCTAGGCTGTTTGGGAAGGCACAGCCTACCCCTGCCTATAATACCCACTGCGCATGAATGTACCCGTAGGTGTCTCAATTCCTACAGCTCAAGCACAGCTGGGACTGCACAGCCTCCTCTCCCCATATACCGAGCAGATCCAGCAGCTTCGCAGTGGTCCAAGTGGGAAAGCGTATGCTGCGATAAACCACCATGGTCACTTGGGAAGATGCGATGAGACCTCTCCATGCTGAGCCAACAGGAAATTGAATTTCAAAAATTCTTGTGGCTTCTAAGGGGGAGGGGCAGATGGTTGTTTTCCTGGCTGCAGAGCAGTGGAGTTCAAACTGCTGACCAGAGCAGTCACAATGGGCATTATGGGACACCTCCTGGAGGCCAATTAAAGCTATAAAATCAAGTGTGGTGTATACACTGGCATGTTGTCAACAAAAATTTAGAGGAAAAAGACTTACGTCTCTCATCGGGGTGGTTGTATTTTGTTGCCAAAACAGGGCATTTTTGCCACCAAAAGTCGCATCACAGTGTGTGTGCATTCACTGTTTCGTTGACAAAAGCTGCCTTTTGTTGACAAAACTTTGTAGTGTAGACAAGGCCTTATTCTAAAAATCAATATGATCTCTAAGGGCTTCTTATTGAAAGTTACAGAAATGACAGATAGCAGAGAGCTTCATTACATTGACTACAGGTATTCAGAAATATTTTGCTTCCATGGTGGACAAGGAAGTGGAGTTGGAGGAAGATGGGGGGCAGGTGACAAGGACGTGTGAGCCGGGACCTCTTCTTAACTTTGGAGGGGTCTAGCCGTCTCAGTACTCTGGCTCTGGAATGCCTGATGCAGGAGAGAGGAGCTCTGGTAAGTACTCATGCTTTGATACTGCAAGGAAACATGAGGTAGAGCTATGCTTTTTTAAAATCAGGATAGAAGAGGCATTGATATAAGTCGTATAAGGGCCCTACCATCAATGAAACCCTAACCCTGCCCCTTGACTTCTTAAACCCTGCCCACCTGTCACCGGAAGTCCCGCCCTGTGGGGGTATTACTTCCGGGGTCAAGGCGGCCACATGACCAGAAGGAAGGTGTGTCATGGGACCCCTCTAAGAACTCCTCCCACTGCCCTCTACCAATCAGGAGGGGTTTCAGCTGCTGGGGTCCTATAGAAAAATGTATTTGAACTAAAAGGGAAAAAAAAGCAGCCCAGTTGTGCAGACAACTTATTTCCCCACCCCAGATCACAAAAGGGAATGCTAGGGAGGGGTGATACAATGAATCTGCTAACTATTTTGAAACAAAGAGTTAGGATGGTATAAAAACCTCAGGTAGCTTGGAGACTGTCTCTTTCAACAGAAACTCTCTCGAATTGCCGGTGGACTGGAAGAGGAGGTAGGCTCCCTGTTTTTAACTCTGCAAATATATATAATATAATGCCATTCTTTGGCCATGCTGTCTTAGTAAATAATGGTGCCTATCTTTATTGCAGTGTGGTCTGTTTAGCATGGAACCAGTAACTTTAAGCTACATTTCACCACCAGGCCCAGGTAAAAACCATTTTAATTGTAGTTGTGCTTAGTACTGTTAAATTTAAAAAAAAAAACTTCAGGTATTACACAGGTTGTATAGGGATTTGGGGGTAACACTAACTAACATTTTTGCTTGTTCTTTAACCCAAAGGCCCAAACACACATGGTGGGAAACAGAATAAGCAAAAATGTTAGTTAGTATTACCCCCAAATCCCTATACAACCTGTGTAATACCTGAAGTTTTTTTTTTTTTTTTAATTTAACAGTATGAAGCACGACTACAGTAGGGCCTTCTTACAGTACCCATTTCAAGTGGGGGCCCTTTGCAGATATCAATGAATGTCTTGGGGCTTGGTTTTTGTTTTAAAAAAAAACATGTTTCTTTCATGTTTAAAGTTTGGGGTGGGGGTGATTTCTAGAAAAAGTGACCCATAGCCTACAACCAACTCCTGGGTCATATTTAAACTGTCCAATAGTGTTCCACCAACTCCTGGGTCATATTTAAACTGTCCAATAGTGTTCCACCAACTCCTGGCGTCATATTTAAACTGTCCAATAAAGTTCTGCCAACGCCAGGGGTTATATTTACACTGTCCAATAGCATCTGCAAACTCCTGAGGTTTTATTTCATTTCATATTAATCAGAACTCACCATCCTCACCCACCCACCTCCCTTACTATGGGTGCACCCCCATCAAAATTAACCCTATGGCAACAAGGGTGAGTAATCACAGTCACCCTGGCTATTCAGTGGGAGGAAAGGGGGGGCGCGGTGTGGTTAAACCCATTCAGTTCAACCGAATAAATCAGCTCTATTGTACTCAACCACATGTCTGAACCATCCCTGTTTGTTTTATTGTAAACACATTTTTAGGATATTTTTTTCCCTCCCACAACATACATTTCAGCTTTTTGCTGTAAATGCTCTTACACAAAAGACACAAGAACTAGGTTCTCACAAACAATTTATTTTTTATTTGAAAGACATACAGCTCCTTGAAAACAAACCAAGATGCTCCATTAAAAAACTTTTAGCTCACTTAAGGGCCAGAGACCTTCTAACAGAAATATAGATAGTCACAAAGCCCTTTACAATAGAACACCTACCAAGTTTTATATCGCATGTTTGGCCCCCTCACCATTTTCTAACTTAATCCTTTTAGATTTCTTACAAATAGCCTTTTTCTTAAGCGGGGTTCTGTAACTTTTTGTGAGGACCAGACGGTCAATATAACGTTCTAAACAGGCATCTTCCGGTTTGGTCATTTTCTTTAAAACATGGTCAGGTTCTCCACTGAATTGCACAGCATTTATCACGGTCACCCCTTGCGCTAAATGTTCTTGGGTTAGGCACAGACATTGCATAGCATAACCTATGGCAATAATAGTGTTTAATAAGCTTTCCAAACACAGCTCAGCACACAGGCCCCAGAGCTTGCAGTTTATACCCACTGAAGTCCAAGTCACTCAGTCATGGTGCCGTTGGGCTGGCGCATCTAGGACACAGCCCTCACAATCTTCAGAAAGCTTTTCCCTAAGACAGTGGTTAAGGGCAGCATAAACAGCAATGTGTACAATAGTCTGCATAACTTTTTTATGCTCATGACGTAGCACTGGCTCAGTTAATTCCATTCAAGCCTCCTCCTAAACTCCTCATAGACGTCATCCTCAGAGTCCTCTTCAAAAATTTGTATCGGTGTTGAGCAAAAACAAGGTGGGCCCGGTTCATCTTCGCTGCTTGATGCAACGCTGTCCGGGGCCTCCAGGTCCTCTAGAAAGTCATCGTTGAGCTGTCAAGAGATTTTCAGACAAGAAACAAGTGTAAGTTCCCACTGCTCGTTTTTAATTTACACAATCCCTAGTTCCTAGCCCCATTACAACCCCTCCCCCACCCTCGACCGTTGCTTCTTAGTCATTCATTTACCTAAGTGATGTCTTTTCAGTTCACCTTGTTTACTGGTGACTCCCCCGAGCTGCATTCACCTTCCTCCTCCAGGGGGGTGGACTACAAGAGGCCACCATCTCATTGGGGTGTCTCACAAGCAGCTGGATTTCAGGTTTGGGTTCCAGCGTATATATCAACGGCTGGGCCAAAGGGCTCCCCTCAGTCGCTCCCTCCTCCTCCTTGGAGCTGTCACTGATGTAGCGCTTTCTCCACAGATTGTCAAAGACCCTCAGGGCTAAAATAAAGTCTGAAGTTCTCACAGGGGTGGTGAAGGAGTCCATGTTTCCACGATTTCTAAAACATGCATTCTTGGTAAAAGATGGCCTCTCCTGCCCAGCGCTGGGACTTATGGGGTGATGGTGCTGTGATCTGATTGGCAGAGGGGTCACACAACCCTCTTCTGCCTTATTTTGGTCAAATCTGCTCTTGGGGTGGTCCTATACAGCCAAAATCCCTTCTGATTGGTAGAGGGAAGTGGGAGGAGTTCTTAGTGGGGTCACATGACACACCTGGTTTCCAGTCATGTAACCCCGCCCCAGAACTTGCCCTGATTGGTCAAATCTCCTCTCGGGGGTGGTCCCCAGAGGCTGAAACCCCTCCTAGTTGGTAGAGGGTGGTGGGAGGAGTTCTTAGAGGGGTCACACAACCCACTTCCGGACAGGTCACCCAGCCCCGGAATTCGCCCTGATTGGTCAAATCTCCTCTTGGGGCAGTCCTATCAGGTCGAAAACCATCTGATTGGTAGAGGGAAGTAGGAGGAGTTGTTAGAGGGGTCACATGACACATCTTCCTTCTGGTCAAGTGGCCGCCTTGATCCCGGAAGTAATACCCCCATGAGGCGGGACTTCCAGTGACAGGTGGGCAGGGTTTAAGGGGTCAAGGGGCGGGGCTAGGGTTTGATTGATGGTAGGGCCCTTACACTACTGATATAAAGGAGGAAGTTCTGGGAGGAGGAAGGAAACATTTTTCTGACAGATTTTAAAGATTGGTGACTGACCTACTTAGGGATTTTGAATGCTAATTGTCCTAGTGGAGATTAATTAGTGGGTAGAGTGCAAATGAAATGGTCTGTAACAGCGTATCACTACTCACCACTGGGGCGTATCCTTGTGGCTCATCAGGGGATTAGCTCTTGACCAGTCCGATGCTGCCTCCTTCAGTTGATCACCCCATGGTCTCTCTCTCTCTCTCTCTCTCTCTCCCTCTCTCTGGAGTCCTGTTACTCCCTCTTGGTGACTCAGGTGCTTCCTCATGGTGGCTTGGCCCTCTGGCCAGGTCACTATAGTTTTCCCCTTCCAGGATATCAAAGTCACTGGAGTAGTTGACAGGGTACTGTTCCCAGCAGTCCTCCAATTCAAAGCTATGCCACTTCCCCAGGGGCTGGTAGGAGAACTCAGGCCCTCCATCCTCCACTCTGGGTTCCATCTCAGGGATCCTCAAATCAGCAGCCAAGATCTGCGCCATCCCAAACCTTGCTGCCATCTCCCTAAAGCTTTGCCTACTCCACTTCTATTGGGCTTCTGCTCTACCACCCTTCTGGGTAAACCCTTCCTTCAGGTCCTGGATCATGGGCTTCTACTCTCCCCCTGTGTCTCCTCCTTGCCCATTCTAAGTGACTACTGGCTTTCACACCGCAGTCTCCTTCTGCCCTCACTGCTTGCCTTATACCAGCTCTGCCTGCCACTGCCTAGCTGGGCTCCATCTTCTGTCAGAGCTTTCCTATCAAGCCTCACTCTCCTTCAGGTATGGCTTATCAGGTTACTTAACCCCTTCTGAGCCACATTAACCCTTTCCAGGCTAGTGTGGGGGTGGACACCCCATCACATGCTCAAAGAGTAATGATAAATACATTTTTTCATATGCCTATTACCAGCAGATATATTGTATACCATGGCAAAGAAAATAACAACATACCCAATAAGCTCAACAAAATGTATCTCAATAGATAATATGATTTATCCTGCACTTATCTATGTGATGATTACATTTGTAACTATCTTTTATTCAGACCCAGGTGCAGGTGACAGCATGTTGTCACTTTGTCTTTTTAAGATGCATACTATTGTTAGTCATATGATAACCTCCCATCTCTAGACCTTAGAAAATGGCTTCATTGCCTCAGCACACCTGAGGACAGAGCAGAATATCTACAGGCTTCACTGTTAAACAAGCTAAAAGGAATTCTGAACAATTAGTTTAAAAATTATTATTTTTATTTAATATTATTACTGCTGGAGAGGCCCTCATAAAGATCAAGGCACCCCTCCAGCCCGCAGTACTAGGCACTGTACATATACAGAGGCAGACTTGGCCCTTGTCTTGAAGAGCTTATGGTCTAAGAAGAAGTACAACAAAACTGAACTATGCAAAGAGTTGTGGAGTTGGGTTTTTTTGTTGCTAAGTTTTTAAATTTTCTTCTTTTGTGGCAAATGCCTCCCTTATTGCTAGGGAGGCTGAGGCTTGGCATGATCAACAGTTGTAAAGCCAAATCCTTTTATTGATATAGTATCAACAGCATACTAGACCCTTGATGATCCTGGATGTAGATAAGATTCCTGCTGCAAAGACCATACTCACTTGAACATTCTTCTTAAAGTTAATGAGACTACTTGTAAGATGAACAGGGTTTAAAGTCAATGGGGCTATTCATAAAACTACAGTAGGGTCTCAAAGTTACAAACACCTTATCTAGGAAGTGACCGGTAAACCACATGCCTCATTTGGAACTGGAAGTATGCAATCAGGCAGCAGCAGAGACCAAAAAAAAAAAAAAAAGCAAATACAGTACAATACTGTATTAAATGTAAACTACTAAAAAAAAAAAAAAGAAAGCAGCATTTTTCTTCTCCATAGTAAAGTTTCAAAGCTTTAAGTCAATGTAAACGTTTGAAAGAACAACCATAACATTTGTTCAGAGTTAGGAACATTTAGAGTTAAGAACAACCTCCATTCCCGAGGTGTTTGTAACTCTAAGGTTCTACTGTATCAGGATTTGAAGCAAATGACCCTGATCTTCAACTCCCATGAAATTACAAAATAGTTGAGGGTGCTCAGTACTTTGCTGGAGGTGCTCCACATCACCTGCGATTAGTCTTCATGGTTTCAGTCTGGCAAGGTACTGAGAATTTGAATCCAATCCAGCAAAGCAATTGTGTTTATGTAAAGTTGAGAATATTAGTTTTATTAGCTTCAATGGGACAATTCACATGTTTAAATTTAAGCATATGCTTATGTGCTTTACTGGACTGGGACAGAGAGTGTTCAGCAGCTAGCAAAGACAAGTCCTATGTGAGTAAGACAAAGAAGATTTGAATGTAAAAAGAATATTGACATTGATTTCAATAGGAACAGAATTAAGGCTTTGGTTCTTACACAAGGTAAGAACATTGTCATCTGACCCCCTATTCTGGCTTCCAAGGTCCTGTTGAATGTAAAAAAATCCACCGCAAAAATCAAGTTACTACCCCTTCAGTACATTCTGAAAATCCTAACTGGCAATAAAAACAGAAGGCGAGAACAGCTGTGTACATCAGACAGACTGAAGACTGCTGAGATAAAGATCTAGAGAGGCTGGATTTTTATAGAGGATTAAGTCCCTGAAATACCAGACAACATAAATTGCAGATTTGTGTTGGGTGGGAGTCATAACATTGGGTCTGGGTATAAATAAAATTATATAAATCATTCTTGTTGTAAATGTTAACTTCCAGATGTGATCAATTATTCTGCTTTATGCCATATTTGGCAGGCTTTGTTACTAAATTATGCATTAATTTTCATGCCTGTTTCTGAAAGGCAGGTAATAGAATGACAAATCATACTGCATTGTTAATAAAGCTCAGAGTCTATTTCCACAATATATTTCCATGAGGACCTAATGTTTAGGATTTCACTCACTTTATCGAACTATTCACATATGAGCTATTTTTGTCTGCACTCTTATCAGTGGAATTCATTTAATTGGGGGACTTGCATGAGGACATTACACAGGGGGACCCTAGAAAAATGAGGATGAACTACAAAAGCATATCTTTATTTGCTCTAAAGTACATTCCACTACCTGTTATCTGACATCATTAAAGCCTGTCCTGACAATCTTTCTGCAAATGGATATCTATAAAGATTATTTTGGCAGCTTTCTGAGCTAAAGCTGTCTTAGCTTCTTCTTCTTTTTTTCTGTAACATCAATAAGTATATAAAGTTTCTCCTATAACACTGGAATTGAGAATCTGCCTTTGAATCAAGGAGAGATAGTAATGGCAAATAGTCCTAGGGGATAGAACACCAATCACACTGTAAAGTCCTATTTTGGGCAGACTGTACGTAACTGGAAGGATCTGTCACTTTTTTTAGATACATTTTGGCAACACTTGTGTAGCTGTCATGCCACAAGAGCAGTGGTTTTCAATCAGGGGTATGTGTAACCCCGGGGGTATGCACAGGTGTTGCAGGGGATACATCAACTCATCTAGATATTTGCTTAGTTTTACAACAGGCTACCTAAAAAGCACTAGAAAAGTCAGTACAAACTAAAATTTCATACAGAAAATGACTTGTTTATACTGCTCTATATACTATACACTGAAATGTAAGTACAGTTTTCATATTCCACTCAATTTATTTTATAATTATATGGTAAAAATGAGAAAGTAAGCAATTTGTCAGTAATGTGTGACACTGTAAAATGTGTTGTGACACTTCTGTATTATTATGTCTGATTTTGTAAGCAAGTAGTTTTTAAGTGAGGTGAAATCTGGGGGGTATGCAAGACAAATCAGAGTCCTGAAAGGGGTACAGTTGTCTGGAAAGGTTGAGAGCCACTGCACTAAAGTATTACTGAAGGCCTATAAAATAGAGATTTTTAATTCACCAAGTGAATTATTGTTGATATTTCTCTGTTTTCTCTAGGTAATTCAGCAATATTCAGGTGACAGGAAGCTGATGGATCGCACTTGGAGTAACTTAATTAGGTCATTTAAAAAAAGATACCTTAATGTGTTACAAGCACCAAGTTCTCTTTTCTCTATGGAGTTGGGGCTGGGAAGAAGGATGAAAAAATATTTATGTGTCCCATTTCAGTGCATCTCCACAGTGGCATAGTTATTCAAACCAAGATATCAATTTGCTTTTTCTAGTGTTTGAAGATGTTTTTCCATAATAATAATGTGCAGAATTTAAGATGTCATGGAATGGAATGGCATCTGATCTGATTATCGTCACAGTTAATTTGATGGTAGATAATTACAGTCTGTTGCATCTGAAATACTTCCATGACATATTTCAAAATCATAAAGAAGAAATGGTAATTTCTCTACTACTGGAAGTCATCCTTAGCATAGCAACACTACCTTTCTCCAGAGAGAATTCTGCTTCACGTTCATCCTCCTTTCATCGGTTGATCTATAGGTCCCTGATGAACTTTTGTAGAGAGACAGTATTGGTAGTGCTCATGACAACATTCATGCGTGGGAAGCTTGTTGTTATGGGACCAGGTTGTTAAATCACACAGTACATGGTTTTGGTTTTTTTTCTTCCAGGAAACATGATGAAAGAATGGCATTTCCGTGTGCCATCTCCTCTTTCACTGACACGATTGACTACATCTAAAATTTGAAAGGCACATACTTATGCACTTTAAAAGATACACTGAGACGGTTCCTATGCAAATGAAGAGTGAAAGCCACATTAATGAATAACATAAACTAGCTACCATTATCCCTCTTCCTCCTGAGACACTCCAAACAGAGAGGGTATTTTTTATTCAGAGGAAATATCTCATTAAGACTTCTTATGCTCTTAAATACAGTACAGATGGGCAAGCTGTTTCCTGCAATTTCATTATTTTATTTAACCATTGAATTTTTCGGTTCACGAATGATCTGTGAACAGATCATGAGTTCCATGAATTTGTTCATTGTTCAAAAATTACTCCATTTATGTTTTATGTAAACATATTTCAGCCCACTAGTTTATTGGACACAGGCCACATGGTATATTTCTGTTTTCTACGTAGATGAGTGTAATGCTTAGAATCAGGTTTCTGGTGTAATTACTGTTATGACTTCAGAATTGCTACTATTATGATTTCAGAATTCACTTTCCATTAATATTTTGCAATATTCACTGTTTCTGCAAACTTTCCTGCAAGTGAAAAGGTTCACTAGGGACTCAACCCTGCAAACACTGTCAGACATAATGAATATTACCATGCTTAGTACCATTTAGGTCAATGGACCCACTCCTAATAGTAAGAATGGGTCCCACATTACGTAAGTTGTAGGACTTGTCTACAAAGGAAATTCACAGGGAAGTTAGTGCAAAATAAGTAAGGTGTAAATTTAAAGGGCAATAGCTATTTCACAGTAGACTCCTGTCTAGACACTCTTATTATTCTTCATTAAGGGTGTATCTACACAGGAGATTTAATGCAAAACTTTTTGATGTGTGTCTGCTGCAGCGCTGTTTCTGGGCCCGGTAAACCAGAGTAAACTGGTGGTAAAGGATCATTCTGCAGGCCAGGGGATGACCAGCAGTGGAGAGAGAATTTCAGGATGGGAGGGCTGTCTTTTTTGAGGTGTGTGCAGAACTGACCCTGGAGCTGCAGCAGCAGTGTACCAACATGCGGTGCCCCGTGTAGAGAAGCAGGTCACCATTGCCTTCTCTAAACTGGTTCCCCCAGAATGTTACCAGTCTGTAGCCAACCAGGTCAGCCCAGGGAGATCAACTCTTGGGGCCATTGTCATGCATATACTGCCTAGCCATGTTATAAAGCTGGGTCATGCTCAGGAGATTATTGAACACTTTGCATGCATGGGGTTCCCAAACTATATTGGAATCCATGTATCTATCATTTGTGCCGCCCTCCCCCATCTCCCACCAGGGTACAGAATTTCTAAATAGAATGGTGTATTTCTCCATGGTGCTCGAAGGGCTGATTAACCACCACAACAGGTTTACAAACATAAATAATGGGTGATGTGGATGAGGCCATGATGTGAGGCTTTTTTGGAACTCAGTTCTATTTAAATTAATGGAGAAAGGACTGTTTTCCCCTGGGGACTACTCTGAACATTAATGGTGTGGAAGCTTATCTGCTGATGCCCTGGCTAATGAAGTCATACGCAGGCTGTTTGGAGAAAAGGAAGGAACACTTTAACTGTTGCCTACATGTTTGTCTACACATAAAATGCTACAGCAGGACAGCTGAGCTGCAGCAGCTGTGCCACTGTAGCGCTTCAGTATAGCCGCTATCTGCGCCAACAGGAGGGATTGTCCCATCGGTATAGGTAATCCACCTCCCCAAGAAGTGATAGGTAGGTTGACCGAAGAATTTGTCGTCGACCTTGTGTTGTCTGCATGGGGGACTTAGATTGGCTTAACTACATCACTCAAGGGTGTGATTTTTCACATCCCTGAGAGACATAGTTATGCTGACCTAATTTTCCACTGTAGGCCAGGCTGTAGTAGTTGCAGAATGGTGGCCGAGCATACATTTGGCTGTCTGAAAAGTGGATGGTGCTGTTTATGGAATTGTTTTGAAGTTGCAGAAAAATACATCCCCACCATTACAGCTGTGTGCTCTGTTCTGCACAATATTTGTGAGACCAAGGAAAAAAGTCTTAACAATGAGTAGGAGGCTGAGGTGCAGAGACTTTCTTGGCAGTTTGAGCAGCCAGCAAGGCATCCCACAGAGAATACTAATACCAAGGGGAATTTTGTCAGGGATGCCTACTGTTCATATTTTCAGTCTTATATGCAGCTGTACATCCAATTGCTAACCTGTAAAGGGATCAGAATAGACTGTGTATAGTGTTCAGAGGAACAGCCGTGTTAGTCTGTATTCGCAAAAAGAAAAGGAGTTCTTGTGGCATCTTAGAGACTAACCAATTTATTTGAGCATGAGCTTTCGTGAGCTACAGCTCATAGTATGGTTTACGGTGGTGGTGAAAGTGGGATGTTGTCTATGTACTTTTGTAAAACAGTATAAATTGTTTTAGCTTTATTTGAAGGATTTTGTGTTACATATAGTGATGAGTCAAAATTGACCAAATTGGATTTTAAACAGTTTTTACTTGAAACAACAGTAACAAATGCAAACCTAAAGTTTTAATTGAATTGGTCGATAAATAACGATTTACCAAAACAAACTACTGACTAACCAACAACCCCCCCAAACCTTTAAATAAGATGGTGCAAACCAAACTGAAAGTGAGACAATCTAAACAGTACACAAATAACAAGGTTGAAGGGTGGAGGTTAAAGTTACAGGTGCATATAGGTCTTTCCTCTGCCTCTTCTTGTATGAGGGGGTTCTGGGGTTGAGTACCACAGCTCAACCTTTTCAGTTGTGTTGCAGGGCTCAAAAGTGCTGGGCTTCCAGGAACTAGCATTCTTGGTGTGCAGATGATGGACCTGAGAGGAGAATGGTCTCTGGGACAAGTGCTGTATGGTATGGCACAAAGGAGTTGCTGCTGGTCCCAGTAGCCAGTACTATCCAGGGTCTGAAGGATGTGGCTGGGTTCCAGCTTATGGGACAGTGGGGCCTGTTGGCCTAGCATGAGAATGTTTTGTAGGAGAGCATTTTGGCTCAGGATAGTGTCCAAGAGTTGCCTCTGCATCTTCCTATCTTGCCATGTTCTTCTTGGCCATGGCAAAGCTTTCCTTGGCCATTGCCACACTGTCCTTAGCCACTGCCATGATCTCCTGGGAGAGCTGCATTTTTTTTCTACCTCTGGATCATCATGTACTGCCTCTACCCCTCAGCCAGTGCGGTCTTCCTCTGGGTCTCTGCCATGCCTCTCCAAACAGCTCATCCTGAGTCTTCCTTTTTCACCACATCAGATTGGCCAGCCTCTCAGCAGTAGATGAAGACCCTGTGCTGGATGGTCTGGCTGTTGCAGGTGCTGTGGAGGTATGGAAAAAACCCTAGTCGCTTATTGTTCATATTCCAGACAGCCCATGTGAGAGCATTTTTTTAGTAGGCGTATATGTGACCTTACGTCCCTAAGTTTCTACCTCAGAGATGGTAAATGGTCTGCATTGGAATTGCTGTCTGCTGCGTATGCTATTTGCTGTTGTACCTTAGAGGGTTAGGGGGTGGGGTGGGGCTGGAATTATGCTCCTGTTTTGGTTTTACAGGTTTGTTTGTGCGTTTGAGATGCTTCTGTTGTGTCAGAGTGGTTGGGGGGGGGGGTTATGGGGAGTGGCTACAGGGTTTAAGCCAGATAGTAATCCCCTCTGAATCCCCTTTAGGCTGTCTTGACTCTCAATGCCATTACATTGAGGTGGATGACTAGGAGGCAGAGAATGGCCTTATTTAAAAAGGCAAAGGGCAGATTAGTGAGATACAAGATACACTGTAAAGTTATTTTCCAGGATGGTCCCCGTTAAAAGTGCTAGAGGAGTGGAAAGGGCTTACGAGCTACACCAGGGGATGGGCTATTCCCTATAATATGCAATGCAAAATCAAGCAATTCTGTTGTCTTAAGTTCTTCTTCGTCTCCCCTGCAGACATGAAGAAAATACAGAGAAGCGTCCTGCAATGACTGCCATTTACAATGCTTGTTATAGGGCATTTATACCTCAGCAGGGAACAGTATTGTTTGTACCTTTACCAGGCATGCAATGCCTATATCATGTAAATGGTGGACACCAACCAAACTTATTTTCCTGTAACCAATGTCTCAATAAACTGTTGCATTTCCACAAATCATTTTTTTCGTTATTTGAATGTTCTGTGTGTGGGGAGTGGGGGACCGTGTGTGTAGAGGCTGTGGCTGTGCCAAGCTGTTAGCTGCCATTTTAGGATGGCAAACAGGGTTGTGGGCAGGGGTTTCAACAGATGAGGGAAGGGGAAAAGGAAAATAGGCAGATGGGCAAGAGTCTCTGTGCTGCAGTCCTGGAAACTGTCAATAGTCATGGCTTTAACATGAGACAGAGGTTGGGCACCTGGGGGGAGCACCCACCATTTTGGAAACATGTATAAGGGGGCTGTATACTCAGAAGGACTCCTAGCTCACATCTATCTAAGACGGCTGCAGCCAGGGGCACCCAGAATAGAAGGCAGAAAGGCAGCATAGCACAATAATGATAATTAGTTATAAGGATCGGTACTTGCATGTTAAAGTTCCCTCCAGGAATCTGCCTCTTTGGTCCTGGCCTGGGTTTCTGGCTGGGACTCGAGCTTGGCTGATGTAGGGCAGAAATCAGGGTACATTGCAGAAGGGCATGACTGTAGCTGGCTTTCCAAGTGGCTGGCATCAGGATCCTGGGTCCCAAAAAGATTCTGGCTCTCAGGACACGGTGCCTTTCCAACATTCTTCTGCTCATCCTCCGGAAGGCCTTGCCAGATGTCCTCAGTGGTGGGGTGAATGTGGGCAACAGGCTCCACATGGTATTTTGAATGGATTGTTCCATAGCTGTGTAGGATCCATTCCTGTCCATCATAAAATGGACAGTTCACATGTCCCCTGGCAGATTGTCTCCTTTTGTTCCTTGTTTCATTTTACATCCTCCTGAACTACTTTCTCTTTATCTGGCACTTGGCAGCGTCCTGGTTGTGTCCCCTCTCGACATCTGCTTGGCTATATCCACGAAAAGGGTGTTATTCCGGTGGTTGGCTACAAATGCTTCCTGCATCGACACTTCTTCCCAGACGGCTCTGAGATCCAGGGTCTCAGCATGACTCGAAGCAGCTGTTGTGGGGCTTCTGGTGCGCTATTGCAGTTGTATTGCAAGAATGTTGACACACATAGCTCCAGGAGCAAATGGGCAAATTCTGGACCAGTGCCAGCTTTTAAAGTGGTGGAGGGGACATCCTGGGAACTTACTAGCAGAGCAAGGGAAGGTAAACTAGATACCATTAACTTGGGTTTGAATAGAGACTGGGAGTGGCTGGGTCATTTCACATATTGAATCTATTTCCCTGTGTTAAGTATCCTCTCACCTTCCTGTCAACTGTCTAAATGGGCCATCTTGATTATCACTACAAAAGTTTTTTTCTCCTGCTGGTAATAGCTCATCTTAACTAATTAGCCTCTCACAGTTTGTATGGTAACTTCCAACTTATCTGTATGTGTATATATATCTTACTATATGTTCCATTCTATGCATCTGATGAAGTGGGCTGTAGCCCACGAAAGCTTATGCTGTAATAAATTTGTTAGTCTCTAAGGTGCCACAAGTACTTCTGTTCTTTTGATAAGTTAGTGACAGTTGCCCTGCAAAGCACTGTGGGATAGCTGTTGGAAGCCATGAAAGAAAGTGGAGAGCAGCCACTGCGTCCACATGAACACTAGCCCTCGCTAATTCAATTCTCAGCAAACCTAGTCCACTTGGCAAGAGGACTCCAGAGTTTGTGGCAAATGTGGAGTTAGTGTGCAGTAATGGATTGTGTCATGAGTACATATTTGTTTTCAAACCAGATAAACTCAGTTTGACCCACTTTAAAATCCCTGTGTAGACAAGCCTTAGGAGTATATTTTTGCACTTTATCTTAATCCACTTTCAAAGTGGATTAAGCTAAACCACACAAAGTGTTTCTTAGTGCACAATAAAAATATTTCCACAGAGTGCTAGTGTGGAATAGCTATTTAACAATAGCTTTTTTTTGCCATGTAAACAAATCCTTAGAATATGTGTGCATAACAAATACAAGGAATAATTCAGTCAAAGCCAACTGGTCTACAAATGAGAATGATGTTTATGCAGTATGTCAAGTTCTATTTTTAACACACAAATTGAAAAACATGACTGAAATGTTTTCAGACTTCTAAAACATAATTTAAAATATTTTATCTGATAAGAATAATGAGAAGATATTAACAATTAACAAAATACTTTTTTAATACTTACGCAAAATTGCCCATGGGAAGTGGAGGTAAACTTTTGCAGGATTAGACCATTTTTGTCAATCATCTGGTACATTAAAACATGATTTCAAATTAATCCTTATATTTAGAGACAACTTTTCTTGTATTATACATTTATAATTTATTGGGCAGATTCTTTTTACCCCATCTATAGCATCTTTGTGTACTTAATTTTACTATATCCAATTGCAAGATTTTTCATTAGTTATCGACATTACCTTCCGGACATAGTCGGGTAGTCTTAATATGTAACATTTCTGCCCCAACAACTACTTAAAATAAATTGTTGGGTGAAACTACACTACTTCTGTGGAAAAAACATCTGAGATAGTGTAAACTTTTGAATCATTTCAGGACATATGTAAGCTATTGTAGTCAGTGTGCATCTTCTGTTTCTTTTAAAATTATTTGTTTGATAATAAACATAATACTATATATCAAAAGGATTGAGAAGTTATATTAATTTAGCTTTTACTTTAATAAAAAGTGTAATCTTCTGAAGAGAGAGGCAAATCTAGTTTTCTGTACATAAAAACTACAAACTGATGATTCAGAACAGTCTATATTCAGTTAAGAGGACCACTTGCAACCCTACCACCACCACGCCAAGCTGCTTTTTTCCTCCTACCTTCCTTTCTCCCATATAACTGAAGGGGTGTTAATGGGCCACTTCACCTTGAATGGTCCTTATGCTAAACTATTTGTTCCACCTTGTATTTAGCTGTGACACTCTGAGTACATTTCCCAGACCTGAAGAAGAGCTCTGTGTAAGCTCAAAAGCTTGTCTCTCTCGCCAACAGAAGTTGGTTCAATAAAAGATATTATCTCACCCATCTTGTCTCTCTAATTTCCTGGACCAACACAGCTCCAACAATGCTGCATATATACAAAATGATGCACTGAGACCTAGCTGTGCAATTCCTGTTAATGTACATAGGAAATACATGCCCAAATCCCGGTAGATGGCTCTGAAAATATTCCCTTGGCTCTTTGCTGATTTACATCTCAATTAATATAAATGTTTTTACAATACTTAATGGTTGGTGTCTCATTTCTGAGGACGAACAGAAAGGTTTTGAATTTCTTTTTCTGTGCACTCAACTATGTAATAGAAATATTAAAGCTGTTAATTCCATTTTCTGCTGGAACATATTTATTATAAAATGACTTAGATTCCTCCTTTAGAGCTGAAATTTGGTTACAAGTTCATAACTTATTATTAGTGACTGGTTTGTGATTTGTCTTTAAGCCTTCCTCTAAACCCCTAATCTACAAATCACATAAGCACATGCTTAACTGCTTTGCTGAATCAGGGCCTTAAACTGTAAACTTTTGAGGCAGTGAACCAGTTATTAGTCACATCTCTCCCATTACTGTACAGTAGAGTATACATTTAAGGTACTTTTATAATTATTTTCACTGAGCCAAATCCTGAAGTCCTTATTCACTCCTTACTGAGAACTCCACTGACTTCTCTGGGAATTTTGCCTTAGTAAGGAATGAATGAGGACTTCAGTATTCTTAGGTCATATAAAGAAGTAAGATAATAATTCTTGATACTATTGTATTTTAAGATGGAATGCTCAGTTATGTAAAACTATCTGGCTGTCAGTCCTTTGGAAAGCTCTAGCAAAAGTAAAAACAGTTATTTTTTAACTGGCCTTTGGGTTTTTTTCACTGTTATGACCCAAGTTTGGCTACAGTGCTTCATCTCTAATTGGGATCCTTTCAATTTTTACTTTCTATGAAACTGAAATGCTAGGCTCAAAATACTACAAGTGTTGCTCTCTTAATAAAATGGGACAGCTGAGTATTATAAAGCTATAGGCAAATACCAACAAAAACCAGAGTGAGAACAAATCTGAGTCCAGGGAACAGTTCCGGTCAAAAAGGGGAAAACCAAAATATCTCAATCTTGTTTTTGATTGCTTAAAGTTTATAAAAGGTAAACTCACAGTTTTCCCCCCCTCAGCCCTATTTATTAGAGCAAATAGATGGCTACTAGTGCAGTGAGTTGAATGATAGAAATTGGAAGAAAAATTAGTATAACATTGCTAATGCCTCTACTTGCAATTGAAGTCATTCCTTCCTTTCATTTAAATGCAAGAGCTCAGTGATTAAGCTAATTACTGAGCCTTGATACATTTGTTAGGGGGCTTATTCCTTCACCCATTTACTTCCCGGTCCTTCTCGCATGAACAGAGAGCAACAATACCCGAAGTCCAAAGGTACAAATAATTCAATGTTTATTGGGGTGAACTTTCAGCAAGCAATGATTCCAATTTCCTTCCCTAGTGTCCCCCTTCCCAGCTCTGACACCACAGAGCCTTGCCTGTGTCCCTGTTCCCATTCCCCTCCTTAGCAAAACATGATTCCAATTTCTCCCCCCCCATTCCCTGTTCCCATCCCCCCCCTTACTTCCTGATTGACTGCAGACTATATAGTAAAACCTGAGTTCCACTTAGCTATACCTTAACCAATCATTTTACTGAAATTTAACTAACCAATCCTAACATATTGTAACATGGTTATTTAACCAATTATGTCCCACCACCTTAATTTGTTTATACTCAACAAAATTAATTATACAGGAGACAGAAACAATCACAGAACCAGAGAGAGATTATACAGACAAACAATAGGGAAAGGGGGACTACAGTGATAAAATAACAAAGAAATGAAGGTTTCAGAGTAACAGCCGTGTTAGTCTGTATTCGCAAAAAGAAAAGGAGTACTTGTGGCACCTTAGAGACTAACCAATTTATTTGAGCATAAGCTTTTGTGAGCTACAGGTCACTTCATAGGATGCATACTGTGGAAAGTGTAGAAGATCTTATATACACACAAAGCATGAAACAATACCTCCTCCCACCCCACTCTCCTGCTGGTAATAGCTTATCTAAAGTGACCACTCTCCTCACAATGTGTATGATAATCAAGGTGGGCCATTTCCAACACAAATCCAGGTTTTCTCACCCCCCCAAACTCACTCTCCTGCTGGTAATAGCTTATCCAAAGTGACCACTCTCCTTACATTGTGTATGATAATCAAGGTGGGCCATTTCCAGCACAAATCCAGGGTTTAAGAAGAACGTCTTGGGGGGGGGGGGGTAGGAAAAACAAGGGGAAATAGGCGACCTTGCATAATGACTAAGCCACTCCCAGTCTCTATTCAAGCCTAAGTTAATTGTATCCAATTTGCAAATGGATTCCAATTCAGCAGTTTCTCGCTGGAGTCTGGATTTGAAGTTTTTTTGTTGTAAAATAGCGACTTTCATGTCTGTAATCGCGTGACCAGAGAGACTGAAGTGAAGATTTCACATCCCAGCTATTGATGTACGTTCTTGCCAGACAGGATGCTATCAAACTAAGTTTTCTTTAAATCTTCTAGGCTCTTCCCTTTCTCTGTAGGTGATAGGCATTATCAGGACAGGATTGTATTCCTAACAGCCCAATAGCACCTTATTTCAATGTGACTAGTTTGGAATGTGAGGATGTGACCATGCACTTCCCAGCTTATGGCTGCCTCCGCTGCTTAGCCAAAGGCCTTAGTTTAAAAACAGGGCCTTAGACTGTCCTAGTAAGGGAAGATCCTTACACCGGCAGACAGTGATTTTGATTCTTTCTTTTATACCTCTATAACTAGTGTGACAGATCCAGACCAATAAGGTACAGGAGTCTGGTCTATTGGGATCCAGGAAGTGGGCGGGCGGAGCTCATCCACTACGAAAGGAGCCCCCCCGAGCCTAAGGGGGAGATCCACAGGGCCTGGAGAGCCAACTAATTACAGGGGACAACTAATGAAAAACAGGGACGGGAGTGCGGTCAAAGGGTCAAACGAAGGGAACCGGACAGGGACACCGAGCAGAGAACCCCGGACAGCGCCCACCGCTCCTCAAAGGCGTCAAGGGAGTCGGTGGACGCCGCCCAGAGGAACTCCGCTCGGAGGCGTGAACGGACAGAGGATCAGAAATAGGCCCCACAGTCGCAGGAGACTCCATCGGCCAACCTCCTTACCCTGGTTTTATAGATGGCCGCTTTAACCAGGGCCAGGAGGAGGTTGACCAGGAGGTCCCGCGACTTAGTGGGGCCACGGACAGGGAGTGCGTAGATGAGAAGGTGAGGAGAAAAGTGCAACCAAAACCGTAACAAAAGATTGGTGAGGAGCCGGAATAGGGGCTGCAACCTGGCGCACTCCAGATAGACGTGCGCCAGGGTACAGGAGTCTGGTCGAAGGCAAATATACTGGCCAATGGATGAATAGTTTTCTGTTCCCTGACTGACCAGAGCAGGGGCTGCACTAGAGCAATCAGGAAACTGCTAGAACCAATTAAAACAGGCAAGCTAATTAAGACACCTGGAGCCAATTAAGAACACACTAGAATCAATTATGGCAGGCAGACTAATCAGGACACCTGGTTTAAAAAGGACCTCCCATCAATTAGTGGAGTGTGTGCAGGGAGTGAGAAGGCCTGCTGCTGGAGGACTGAGGAGTACAAGTGTGATCAGGCTTCAGGAGGAAGATCCTGTGGTGAGGATAAAGAAGGTGCTGGGGGGAGGCCATGGGGAAGTAGCCCAGGAAGTTGTAGCTATCACGCAGCTGTTACAGTAGACGTAGACAGCTGCTATACACAGGGCCCTGGCTGGAACCCGGTGTAGAGGGGGGGCCTGGGTTCCCCCCATTTCCCCCAACTCCTGATTGGACACAGGAGGTATTGACCTGGTTTGTGAGCAACACCAGAAGGGAAGGTCTAATTTGGAAAGGGATCTGGCCTGTCCCTGACTCACTATGTGGGACAACAGAGACTGTGGAGATCATTCTCCATTTCCCCCACGCTGGCCAGTGATGAGGTTAGCTGAGTGTATGGCAGGTTTAAGCCTCTAACAGAAGTGGCCAAACCGAGGGCTGCTGTGAATCTCTGAGGTGAGCAAATCTGCCAAAAAGCGCAGGACCCACCAAAGTAGAGGAGGAACTTTGTCACACTAGCTAAATAATAAACATATACCTAAATTCTTAAAGTATAGGCCTTTAAGGCAGGCCTGCATATTGATATTTGAACAACATTCAAAGAAGCAACTACCCTCATAATAATACATTAAATTATTTGTATTATTGGACACCAGGAATACCCATATTGACCTTTGAAAACAAGAATATTGGCCTTGACATTGGTTAATGCTCCAGTGATTTGTAGTTCTCTGGCTGTTAACTCCTGATTCCCCAAGAAAAGCCTCTAGCCTGATTCTCCTCTCAGGTATTCTGACTCTACACCAGTGTAAAGCCGATGTAAGAAAAGAATCATGCTCTCTGTCTCTAAGAATGTACTACCAGAATATTGGTAGAATCTCAACACACGCATGTAAGAAACAAAATCACACATTCCCTGTTTGCAAGACAGACCTCCCAACTGTCTCTCACTGGAAGGGGTATCTCCAGTTATTTTTTACCAAAATATCCCTGCAGCTCACACAGAACTTTCCTTCCCCCCCACCCCCATGTTTTAAAATGACAATTAATGACAAATTCACTGGCCCTGTGTCAGAGAAGAGGATGCATGGAGTCCACTCTACCTCTGTGTAAAAGCTGGACAGAAGGTATTCCTTGCAATTCACTGAGTGAAAAATTGCACAGAATTCATGTCCCACAAGAGAATTATTTTTTCTCTGCAGAAAATACATTCTGCTGGAGAGGTGCTGCCGTTAAGCCTTTCATCCACCAGAGGGCTGCTGTGGTGGTACCAGAACAGAGAGCAGCCCAAGCTGTGGCTAGGGAAGAGAAGAGACTGCATTGCTCACAGCGCCCTGCCCATCGAGCCAGGTCAGGAAGCACAGGATATGGGGAGACTAATGGAATGGGGCACATGGGGGGTCATTGGGGTTCAGAAGGGTTAGTGGGGGGAGGACAGACTGGGGCAGGGCGCTGAATGGGAGCGGTGGTGCAGGCACACGTGGGGACCAGGGTAGATGTGCCTGACTGAATGAGAGAGGCTAGGGGTTAGCCAGGGCCTGCATAGGGGAGGCTCTCTAACAATCCCTCCCCAAACAAACAAAAAAACCCACTGTTCCATACTTTTCCCACCCACACACAATAACCCTCTAAGTTCACACGCAGGTTCCTTCCCAACAATTATTTCCTCTCCCTCAGCTCCTTTGTTACCCTTGACTCTCCCAAGCATTTGCACTGCTTCTGAGGGATACAGGAAATATGTTTCTGTATTCTAATTTAAATGAATTATTACTCAAAGTTCTGTATTAATATGGGTAGTAAATAATCTATTTATCAAAAACATTTCCTGAATCTTTTTTGTTGTCTATACTGTTACAGACATACTTGCTGACAGGTATTGAAATAAATTACCAAATTAATTGAAACTGGTGTGATTATATTGTTTTGACAAATAAAATATGCAGAATTTTAAAATGTCGTGCACAGACTTCCTCCAGGAGTAACAGAGCCAGCGAAGCTACCATTGCTAGCCTTTCCAAAATGGAGGGGAAAGGGTGGAGCGAATGGCCCTGTCCTTTCCATGCTCCTGACTCAGAGAGGTGGGTAGATGTAGAAGGGTGAAGCCATTACATTCTCTTCAAGGGTGACAGAGTGACTGTGCTCAACCTGCTTTTCCCTAAACTCCAAGGATGTTCCAATAAGTCCTGAACATTCCTGCTTTGGGCAATTTGCCTCCTGGAGGTCTTGCAATGCTTGTAACTCCTGATGAGGGTTAATCTTGCTATGCCAATGACTACCTTGTCGGTAAGTAGTTTAGGTCAGGAGATGGAAGGCTCTTGTTGCCAGAATAGGGTGGGATCTGAGGATATTCCGGCTGGAGAGGCCAGAGCAGCTCTTAGGTAGGAATATGACCATTATAAATTATGTATTAGGTGCTGACAATGTGCTCTGCATGGTACAACCATATAGAAAGACATGGGTAACATTTTCAAAGGTACCTATGTGACGTAGGGAGCTTCTGTCCTATTTTCAAAAATGACTTAGTCACTTAGGACGCATCTACACTTGCAAAGTTACAGCACTGGAGTGCCGCTCAGAGAGCACCGAAGGGAAACCGCTGTTGTGTGTTCACACGGACAGCTGCCTGCGCAATAGCGTTCACACTTGCGGCGTTATTTGGAGCGGTGCACTCTGGGCAGCTATCCCACCGAGCACCTCTTTCTCTCTTGTTGCTAAGGCTTGTGGGAAGGTGGAAGAGGTTGCGGGGCAACCTGGGTCCTGTCCCAATGTCCCGTGATGCATTGCTTTGCATCCCAGCAATCCCTCTGCTTCCATCCACATTTGGTGCCATCTTTCAATGGTTTGTGTACTGTGTGCCCTGCCTTTCCTCTTTCTGGCTGCAGGAATGGATCCCCAGCTATTGACCAGTATGCTGCTCGCACTGACCAACACATCACGAGTGGCAGTGGAGCTATTCTTAAATTACAAAGTCAAGAGGAGCGCGACATTTATCTTGCCACACATAGTAGCTACGACACGAGATTGCTTGTGGCATTCACAGAGGTGCTGACCACAGTGGAACACCGCTTTTGGGCTTGGGACTAGCACTGAGTGGTGGGATCACATTGTGATGCATGTCTGGGATGATGAGCCGTGGTTGTAGAACTTTTGGATGAGGAAAGCCACATTCATGGGACTCTGTGATGAGCTTGCCCCAGCCCTACGGCACAAGAATGAGAGCCGCCCTGTTGCTGGAGAAGCACGTGGTGATTGCACTGTGGAAGCTGGCTACTCTAGACAGCTACCGATAGGTTGTTAACCAGTTTGGAGTGGGAAAGTCGACTGTTGGAGTTGTGTTGATGGAAGTGTGCAGGGCCATTAATTGCATCCTGCTCTGAAAGACAATGACTCTGGGCAACGTGTGTGACATTGTGGATGGCTTGCACAAATGGGCTTCCCTTACTGTGGAGGGGCGATCAATGGCATGCACATTCCAATTCTGACACCAGACCACCTAGCCATCCAGTACATTAATCACAAGGGAATTTTCTCAATGGTTCTCCAGGTGCTTGTGGATCACCGTGGATGTTTCATAGACATTAACGCAAGCTGGTCTGGAAAGGTGAATGATACACACGCATCTTTTGGAACACTGGCCTGTTCAAGAAGCTGCAAGCAGAGACTTTCTTCCCTGACCAGAAGATCACCATAGGGAAAGTCGAAATTCCCATTGTGTTCCTGGTTGACCCTGCCTATCCCTTAATGCTGTGGCTCATGAAGTCATACACGGAGCAACTTGACAGCAGCAAGGAGCGGTTCAACAACAGGCTGAGCAAGTGCAGAATGACTGTGGAGTGTGCATTTGGCTGTTTAAAAGCCCACTGCTGATGCCTTTATGGGAAACTGGACATGGCCAATGACAATATTCCTATGCTTATAGCCACGTGCTATACAAGACATAGTATTTGTGAAAGGAAGGGTGAAAGCTTCACTCAGGGCTGGACCACAGAGGCTTAGTGCCTGGAGGTTGAATTTGAACAGCCAGAGACCAGGGCTATTAGAGCGGCACAGCTCAGGGACATAAGGATCAGGGATGCTTTGAGGCAGTAATTTGAAGCTGAAAGCCACTAATATTTGTAGCTAATCTTGGGATTGCAGTGCGTGTAACGCTAGGAGGTGATTAGTGCTTATGATGCAAGAAGGGACCTTAACATAATTGTCTGTTGCTTTGCAATGCTCTTTTTGCTTTCACTTAATAGAATAAAGATTGTTTGAAAGCAATCGCAATTCTTTTATCGAAAGACAACACCCAGAGGAGAGAGTCAAATGAAAAAAAATCATCAGCAGAGAGTTTGATAGGGGAAGGGAAGGTATCAAGAGGAGGAGGGGTCCCAGGATGGCTACAGATTTGTGTATGTCCAGGGATCATACCCAACCTTCTCCTTTGGAGTACGATGCAGTGGGTGCTGGACTTCAGCAGGGCCAAACTGCAGAGGGATGGGTCTTGAGTGCAGTGGGTAGTGGGAGTCCACAGTGCTGGACTGTGAGGAGGGAGGAGTGGAATGCTGCGGATAGAGAATGGAGCCAGGAGGTTGATAGCAGTGTGTTTGGCGGTGCGAGGGGGGGCACATGGGAAAGAGTTTTGCGACAGAAGCTGCAGGGGAGGGCGGGCGTGGAGCTGCTTGGTTTGAAGAGCTAGTACCGCCTGGAGCGTGTCCGCTTGGCGCTTCATAACTGTTAAGAGCTGTTCCGTGGCTTCTTTCTGGTGTGCCGCATTCTCCTTTCGGTCCTTCTTCTTACTGTCCTGCCACTCCTTCAATTCTTTTTTCTCAGCAGCGGAGTGCATCATAACCTCACATATAAAGTCCTCCTTAGTTCTTCTTGGACGTTTTCTAATTCTCTGCAGCCGTTCTGCCGCTGACAACAGAGGGAGGCTGCGTTCCCAAGGTCATCTCTGTGAAGTTTAAATGCAGCATTTTACAGAAACAGTATTGTTTGCAACACAGACAACACTGTTTCAGTGCTTTAAAACACAGCCGGTACTCACACACCTGTCACGAACTAGCTGACCCCAGGCAAGCACACATGAGCTGCAAGACCCCCAAAATGGTGAGTAGCCACAGGGGCAGGGTAAATCACTGTTCCTGGACCCTGCTGTACACTGTGCACATGGCTCTTGAGCACTTGGGGAGAGCCAGCACTGTAGGGTGGGCCTAATAATCATTCCTGTCCTCACACTTTCCACAGGATGTGATCATTATGGAAGACATCCCGCTTCTGAGGGGGAGCAGGGTATCAAGGGAGGGTCTTCTCTAAGCCTGCGGCTTCTGCCCTGTCACCTATGCGGCTAGCCTGTCTGTCACTTTTTGTGGTTTTGCAGTTACATTTTCCGCTTTTAAATTTTTTTCTCACCTTTGTTCTTAAGTGACTCACCCAAATAACAGGGGAAACCCATTAACTAAACTGCCATACACCGAAGTGCTATCAAATGCTCAAGCAATTTGTTCTGTCATCTTGCATTCACGGTCACGGTGTTGCTTGTGGCAATAGCAGATTAAAAAAACGTTCAGACAGAAATGTGACTATTTAAGTTGATAGTCTCTCTCCCACAAAAACTGAAAGTTGTGAGGGTTAAAACTCCACTTCTCACAAGCCCTCCTAACCCTGGAAGAAACCAGAGGGTAGACCTGGTGAGATCCCACACTGGAGTTAGGCTGAGTTGTGAAGCCTCTGACTGGACACGGGGGATGGGGGACGGACAGCCAACAACCCAAAAAGCAGAGTCATAAAACCGCGGTTAGATATAAAAATTAAAGTGAATCCTTTCATGCTCCTTCCTCTTCCTTTTCGTTATTGTTTTATCTCTTCCCGGGAGGTTATTTGCCACTAGTTTTAAGAGCCAGTGTCCTGCACGTACAGACATGCAACTGGGAGTCAGGGTGCAAGAGCGAATCCCACCCGGCTCCCTAGCAGCTGGCTGGGTGGGACCACTTTTCTCTTCCTCGGGAAATTCCGCAGATGGTCTCCCCTGCACCGCTCCTGCCTGTTCCCAAAGACACGGGCATTCCCACTGTAGCACGTAGCTGCAATATGTGAATGCAAGTGACACATACGCACAGAGCTCCCCTCCAACACAAGCCCCTTACACTTGCGCCCTCCTCCTCTCTTTCCTGCCGGATCAGTGTCGCTCCTTGCGACTCCTCCTCCTCCTCCCCCGCCCGGCTAGCTGGGACTCGGAGCCGCCGGGATCTCGGCAGTCTGGCAGACCGGCCCCAGGGCGCAGCGCCCCGCCGGGGGAAGGAGAGGAGGCACGAGGGGCCGAGCGCCCTGCACACCGCTCGCTGCTCCCGAAGATCTCGCAAAGCAGCCGGGAGAGGAGGAGCAGGCACCGTGCGGGGGAGCCGCGGGGATTCCCGGGCTCTTCGGGGAACGGAGAAACTTACTGACTCGCCTTTCCTCTTGCAGCAGGGAGGTAAGAAAGGGGCTGGGGCCGGGACCCCGCCTGTCCCTCCCGGGGGCTCTCTGTCCCTGTGCCTAGCTCTGGGCGGCCCTGTGCCCCACCCGCCTAAGGGATCCTGTCCCTGCCCAGGGGTCCTGTGCGGTCCCCGCCCTCTCCCAGCGTTGGCCTCGCCCTTATCCCGGGCTAGGGGCTGCGGGGTCCCTGCTCCCAGCTAGGAGCTTTGTTCCTGTCCCCAGGGGCGCTGGGGTCCCTGTCCCGCCCCCAGGCCCGCCCCGCTGTCCCCCCGGCGCTCCGTGGCGCACGGGGGGCAGCTGGGGGCTGGTTTCTGCGGAGGCGGGTTGCAGGCTGGGAGGCGAGAGGTGAAAGTTAGCGGCAGGCAGGCAGGCAGGCTGGCTGGGCCGCGCCCCCGGGGCTGGAAGCGGCGGGCGTGAGGGGCTGGGCGCGGGCCGTGCGCCAGGCGCGGCTGTGTGGGTGGCTGGCCGGTGGGCCGCGTTTGCGGGAGCTCCCGCGGGGGTGGGGCGGCGCCGCACGCTCTGCAGCCGGCAGCTGAAAACTTTCCCGCTTGTCTCTCCCCCTCTCCAGCTGACGGATGAGTCCCGGCTGCAGCCGCAGCAGCAGCCGAGGCGCCCCCGCTCGCGCTGCGGTCCGGGAGCCCGGGGCCATGGCGTCTCCTCGGTGCCCAGGGATGAGCAGGAGGCAGCAACCTCTGGCTGGCCGCGCAGCTCCCGGACGGCGAGCCGCCTCCCTGGGCCAGGAATAAGTGTCCTGCAGCCGCCCCCGGCCTCTCCGCCACACGCGCCCCCCAGCATGGCTCCCTCGGCCCGGGTCGCTCTCAGGATGGTGCTGGGAAAGGGCCAGGCAATCGGCTGCCCAGCCACCCGCTGAATCGCCCCCGCCTCTCTGAAGAGGGCTGATGCTCCCGCGTAGGCGCCGAGCAGCCCCGGAGTTCGCTTGGGAGCAGGGAAGCAGCCGGAGCGGCTGAGACCTCGCACAGTCACTGCAGGTATGGGAGGTGGTGGGGTGCGGTGGGGTCTTAACCAACCTTCTCCTCCCCCGCCCTCCCTGTCCAGAGAGCCATGTACACGCCGCACCCTCCCAAGTCAGTCAGGCGTGACTTAGGAAGAGAGGCACAGATCTGAGCTCTCCAGGCAGGGAAGACACGGCGTAGGGAGAGCAACTCAGCGCCTGTTCTGCCCGTCCGTGAAACTCTACAAAGCTGGGAAGAAGGAAAGAGAGACACCCCTTCCTTCCACTCACTGCGCTAACCTGGGGCAGGAGAGGGGGGCATGGTGGGAAGACCGAAATACAATTCTCACCCTCCATAAACTCTCTGCCTCCTAAATAGGATCTTTAGCATGGTGGAGGCTGCCGGTCTCCTTGCGGCTGCTACACCCTCCTTTGTTGTGGTCTCACAATTCTGAAATACTTCACAGGCTGCGATCGACTCAGTGGCAGGAGTCGCTAGTGAGGAGTGGAATCAAAACGGTTGTGCTTTCCCCAAGGCTAGTTTGCCTGTTCGTGTTTATTTGTAGAGAACTTTGATTTTTGTTTAGCTTTATGTGTGCTTTGACAGAAATGGTGGTGTACTGATTATTGGTGAGAGACAGATGGAAACTACCAAGGGGACTGTATTGTTTCCTTACATCGATACATAACTGACTACAGTGGACAGAAGCTTATTAGTAACTGTATGTTCCTAAAGGAGACTATAGGTACAGTTTTGAGGGTTAATTGATAATTATTGTGCCTAGGAAGAAATATAAAGTAACAATAGTTACATAGAAGTCAATCCATATGTTGCTCTGCAGAATTGAAAACACTTATCTAGCCAATATTTTAGGATTGAAGAGGTTAATTTTTTCATTCATTATTATGCAGTATGTTGATACAGAATTATTGTATATTCATTTAAGTTCTTGGCGAAGTATATTTTATTCAATAGTTAAATATACAAAATAAGTGTCTTTACTGTTTGAAGAGGAGATAATTCCCTTAATTTGTCCTTTTGGTATAACACCAGTTGCAAAACAACTAGTTGCAAAATGAGAGAGACTTGCATTTTATTACTATGCTTTTAAAGGATGAGGATTATATGGTTCAATAAAATTCTGTTATAATAGGTTTCCTCTTTTGTGATTTACCTTGGTTCTAGATTGACACAGAAGTGATTGTTTTCTTATTTTGCTGTAAATAAAAGGCATTCTCATAAAGTGATAGGAGCCGTATCAATACCTAGAAAGGAAAAAAGCCCCATCAAATTCCCCCTTTCTTTGTTTCTAAAATACTCTACGCAAAATGTAGAAACTTTAAAAGCAGTAAATTATGTTTTCATTGTATAGAAACTGTAGTTGAATAATTTGGAAATACTGCGATGTTGTTCTAAGTTTGGAACATTTTAGTGTATACGTTGCCAGTAGCATTTACTTGTAGCAAAATACTTTGAATATAATTATGGGACAATTAGTCTTTTGACTTTAGCAGAAAACAACACTCCATACGGGCAGATAAGATGCCTTAGATAGATTAGTAATTTGGAGAATAAAATCATATGTAATTTGTAGGTTGTTGGCATAGAAACATATTTTACTTGTTGCTCATTTGTTAGAGTCAGCATGAAAGTGCAATATTGCTAAAGGGATACTGACTCACTGAGTTAAGTGTAGTAAGATTGCTTTACTTGAATAGAAGTGAGCTACAACTGATGATTTTACCCATTATAAATTTGTCAGAATCTAAGGGTTATTTTACTTTCACTGAAAGCTCCATAATCAGATTAAAACAGTCAGGTTTCAGTCCTGCAAGGTACTGAGCAATCCAGGCTTGATCCAGCAAAGCGTTTAACCGTGTACTGACTTGTAATTACACAAGTAGTCCTAGGTTCAATCCCTACTGCTGGCTGTGGTGGGGTTTATTAATTTACATATGTTTGTAGTCCCATTGATTTTAATGCACCTATGTGCTTGTTTATGTGCTTTGGATCATGGCCAGAGTTCCCAGCCCCTTGCAGAATCAAGCCCTAATTCACTGAGGTATGTTTCCATTTCCTTGGATTTACATGGTAATATGACAGAAAATACCTATTGCATACCACAGGAACCAGAATTTGTGGATAAAATGCTCATGGTTCATTCATATGCCTCATAGGAGAAAAAAAAATTAGGGAAAAACAGAAAATCAATAGTTAGTTGAGAGAAAAGATGAGACAAATTTATGGTACAACTAAGGGAGATGACTACTAACTGTAGCTTATTTGTTTGGAACCAAAATCTGAATTTTTTTTACTACAGCAAAATTCCCATTGAAATTGTTTAATCCAGATGAAAGTGTGATATACAAAAAGGGAGACTCAAAGGTTGCTGTCAGGAAAAGTTTACTATTTTAAGATCACTTTATTTTTTGTACAGGAGTCAGTGGGAGTTTTGCTTGAGTAAGGACTGGAGGACTTGGCTGATATGAGAGCTTGATGTGATAGTTAATAGTAATATTTTGGTGTCATACATGTTGTTTTAATCCTTCTGATGTATTTTGTAAGCAGTGCAGTTATTTTATTCAGTAGGGACTCGATCCTGCCCCACTGAAGACACCAGGAGTCTTGCAATTGACTGCAGTAGAAGCAGAAATGGACCCTAGGTTGCATACATCTCTGGTCTTCCCTGTTAAGATTTGGTTGCTTTTTTGTTTTTGTTTTTAACCAAACAAAGAAAAGAGAGAATAAATAACTGAGCTAACCAGAAAAAAAAGTGGGGGGACAAAAGCAAAGATTAATCACCTAACCAGTGTTTACATATTTTAAAATCACTATTTAATATTTATATTATGGCAGGTCCTAATAAGGATTGGAGGGTTGTTGTGCTAGTTTATGTACAAACACACAAAAAAGCATGGCCCTTGCCCCAAAGAGTTCATAATCTAAGGCTCTGGTACTGAAATTAGATCTGTGTGAGTGGATTTGTGTGTCTACATGGAGCTGAATTCTGGGTATTTTATGGGATAGAAAAGAATGGATAGAAATTCTAGTATCCCTATTATTATACAACTCTGATACTTTGTCAGCCACGGTGTCTCATTAACTGGATAACTGACTCTAAATCACTAATAAAAGTTAAAATCCAAAACCATCAGAGTTAGAAATCTGCATATTTCTGAAAGAATAGCGTGCAATTTTTTTTTTTAAACAAAATCAAAACACTATTGATCAAAATCAAAACACCACTGTTATCATCTGGGTGGCTAGTGCATACAATGGGCGCATTCTTTAAGACAGTCAGAAATGTAGCAACTGTCTGAATTCCCTCTGTTAATGCGTACTCTGTATGTCTCATACCTTCTTGTAAAATAAGAAAATATTTAAGAGAAAATTTCAGCTGCTCATTAAGGATGAAATACCCTCTACCCAAATAATGCCCGAGTGATCAGGTTCTTTGCAAGTGGACCACTGAGATGATGTGCAGACCATATTGCTGTATAAAAGGGTTGAGTGCAGATGGCTTTTGACATTATACACAAAAGACAGTCTTTGGAAAATCATGCAATACTGTGGAATACCCGCAAAAATAATTAGAATGATCAAAGACCATATGTTAATACTGGATGTGCAGCCAGAGATGGTGACATCAGCCAATAGTTTGCAGTGACAGTTGGAGGAAGGCAAGGGTGTACTATGTCGTCACTACTGTTTGTACTGGTGACTGAGTATGTCATGAGGAAAATAACAAATGAGGACGCAAATGAGGAATTTTTGGGGCAAACGATAATGCATAGTTGGTTGACCTCCGTTTTGAGGATGATGATGTCCTGTTTAGTTCAACACGTTGCTTAATTGAAGAAAAGATCTAGCTTTTGGCAGATAACAGTGATACAAGTTGGCTTGTTCATCCACAAGGGGAAGACAATATATGGTATCAATGTTCCAAAAGTAACCATTAGAAGAAATGAAGAAACGCTAGAAGTAGTAAATCATTTTATCATCGCTGCACGTCTTACTCTCTAGATAGGTGACACTGCTGCTTTTGATATTTGTTGCTTATCCTCCAGCATAAACTACTTTCATAAACCTGAAAAGATCTGGAAAAGTAGTATGATTGACAGACTCAAAAATATGAATTTTTAATATGAGGATTGTGTTTGTTTTCCTTTATGGAAGAGAGACATGGAAATTACTACAGAAATTGATAAGAATATTTATTCATTCTAAAATAAATGCCTGCAGATGATCTTCAGAGTCCATCCATCAGAAAGTTTCTTGCTACACTGGAAATTCTAGAGCAAACCAATGTAAAATATCAAACATGATATAAAAAAACGTGACAATGGACATATTTAGGATAAACTTTAAGGATTCCACCAGTACAACTTCCGGGGCAATTGATAAGATGGACACTACCTGGAAAGAGAGAAAGAGGGTGACCTAGAGAAACATTATGCAGAATAATAGAGACAGAAACCAGATCTATCAACATGACACTTAGAAGCCTGAACAGACCAGCACAAGACCAAAATAAATGGTGGAAACTGGTGGACGCACTATGCACCTGCAGGAGGAGAAAGAGGAGAAAGAATGCAAGTGGAGTGCAGACTAGGTTGGACGGTTAAATCCTCTTTTACCTGGGATCAATGAGTGAGGATCCTGTAGAGTCTTATTGTGTGCTATGTTTCAGAGTAACAGCCATGTTAGTCTGTATTCGCAAAAAGAAAAGGAATACTTGTGGCACCTTAGAGACTAACCAATTTATTTGAGCATAAGCTTTTGTGAGCTACAGCTCACTTCATCGGATGCATACTGTGGAAAGTTTAGAAGATCTTATATACACACAAAGCATGAAAAAATACCTCCTCCCACCCCACTCTCCTGCTGGTAATAGCTATTGTGTGCTATAGCAGCAGCAGCAGCTCCTCTCACCAGTTGTGCAGGCTGTTGTGTATCCTTCCTCTTTCTTTATATGGAGCATAAGTGGTGTGGAGTACTTTCTGCTAGTCCCCCATGCCTTGGGTGAAATTCACACTAATGGTACTGCAAGTAACTGTCATTCTATTGCAGCAGTATTCATTTCCACACATGACTAAATTCAGTACGTATACACACGTTGCTCTGATTCTCAGTCAATCTTGGTGGAGACCACTCACGTGAACATGATAGCAGAAGTAGTCTCCAAAGCATTTTATTCATTTACTATAAATGAAATCAAGTTGTTATAACTGAATATTGTCACAAGATCAGGGTCTCCTCCTTTGAATCTAAACCTCTTGGTTTTTCCTAAATGCTTACTTTTCATAAAGGCCTTGATTTAACTTTGGTATACATCTGGCAACAGGAGATGACAGTCTTGTAAAAAAGTATTAAAGAACTACCGGCAGCCTGCAATTCTGCATTGAAAGTAGGTACAACGGCCAATGAGAAGGAATCATGAGCACAGAGCAGTGATTCTGATTTACAGTGTTGTGTCTTTACACAGCAGTAGTGTTGGGAGGAATACGATGGTTGGTTGAAAATCATGCAGTTCTATAGAGATAATTCTGTAACAATATAATTCTGTATAGAGAATTTTTTTTTTCCTGAGTCCTTTTCTGCTCGTCACTACTCTGCCTTGGGGAAGGAGGTGGATATTGTTTCTCTGTATCCATGCTCCCACTGGCAGAAGAGGGTGCTAGAAAGGAGCAGAATTAGGTGTTTGCTGCAGTAGAGGACTAGTCAAGATAAATCCCACTTTCCCAGAGCTGGAGCCCTGGGGAGAAAGTACACTGCAACAGGATTCCCTGATGTAGTAGAGGGCCTAACATAAGCTCAAAGAATGGAGTTGTAGAAAGTAAAGCAACAAAATACATATCTTTACAAACCTCATGAGGCCTGTGCCATGAGTGGCATTTCAGGCTCCTATTGTACATTTCCATATATTTTTTTTTATTATTAATACCCCTTGTTGGAATCTTACTCACTCATTCAGTTTGCTGAAAGTGTGACCGTTTCCCCCAGTTAAAAGAAGTGAAAAATTAATGAAAGTATTTTTCTAAATTGTTTTTGGAGTTCCATGGTGAAATTCTGGCCTCGCTAATGTTAGTGCCAAAGCTCCTATTGACCTCAAAGGGATCAGGATTTCATCCCTAGGGTTTCACGTATGCATATTGACCAAATAAAATATTTTTTTATATAACTGTGATAGGGCCTTCAGTAGCCGGGCAGCCTAGCGCCTAGATCATTGGTTGGGGCGGGGAGGGACCTGCCCTCCTTTCCCTCAGGTCCTGGCTCAGAGTCCTGGGCCACTCACACCCCTAGACAGGGGAGATGGATCTTGCTCCCAGCTGTGTGTGTGTGGGGGGGGGGGGGGGGGCGGGGGCGGGGTTTAAGACCTGTTTGAGCTGCTCCCTATTGTAAGTCCTTTAGTTTGAGGCGTGGCCCTGCTAGTCCAATTTCCCCACAGTTGGGGCTTGGCGGTAGATTCCCCCTGACAGGGGAAGACTTACTTGATTCCAGTGGCTGCATTGGCTGGCTGGCACAGAGAGAGCTCCTTCCTCTTTGCCGGTTAGCCCCTGGCTGAGGGGGGGCTCCCTTCTTTTCTCCCCCTTCCAGGCCTGGCATTGGCTGCAGGTATAACGGGGTAGGGCTAGCTGAACCCACAGGTTTTCTTTAACCCCTGCTGTGCCTGGCAGCCGTTTCTATGCTCCTTTACAATAACCTATTCATAAAAATACAGAAAATAACTGAAGCTACTTTCCATCACAACCGCTCAGTGAAAAAACAATCAAGAAAGAACAGAAAATTCTACTTTTATGAATTTGCTGCTTCTTACCTGCTGTTTCATAAGGGAAGGGGGACGGAGCACCTCAGGATTGCCATCTTGGCATCCTCCATAGACAGAGGCAATCTGAGGTTGAGTTTTAAAAATTTGTGTATACTGCATTAGGGTTTGTGTTAGCATGCTTGTAAAGTATGTGTTGCCTCCACACCTAGTGGCTGAGGTATATAGAGGAAAACAACCTCATAGTGCCACCAGTTAATGGACTTGCTGTTTTAGCTCAGGTGGCAAAGGTATGTACTTTGGTCCTGAAGGTTCCAGGTTAAAACACCACTGAAGACCCACGGTAGGGTTTGTTGTATATACACTCATAAATAAAATATGAAACCAGAATAGGGCTTTTAGAACTTTTACAATGACAACTGTAAGTATTCCTTCCACAACAGGAGGGAATTCAGAGAATTCCAGGAATTTATAACTATTTATAACCCAAGTTTTTATTCGTTTAAATCATTACAAAACCAGATTAATTAGGAGGCCTTTTAAAAAACTTAACTTTTATGTTTGGTGTGATATCACTATTGCCAGGATGTGATTTTTTTTTTAAACCCATCCCCCTCTCCCCCTTATGAGCCTGAATGTTTCCACATGAATATCTCTGCTTATTTGTAAGCAGTAGACTGTTATTGGAGAACAAGTTTATATCCAATTAATGTTGTCACTTAAAATTTACTAAATATTAAACTAAAAATATAAAAAAGATGTTTGGTCATTCTTTCAGTAGCATGCTTTTAAACTTATCCACTTGACCTGCATTATGGATCTTTACCACTCCTACTCTAAATGGTTCATCTTGCCCAAAGGTTTTACATGCTAAAACACATGAGCAATATGACCAATAGTTGAATATTGTCATGAGTGAGATGAATTTCCAATTATTCAAATTTATTCCCATATTTAAAATTCATCCATGATTTGTTAGGACTCAAAGCCTTAAAAACTGCAGTACAGACCAGTGACTCTTAAACATTTTACAATAAAGTCCAACTTCAATCAAAACAAGTAAGCTCAGGCCCCACCTTTCCATCAGTTTGGGTAAATCAATATTTATATATCACTGCAATTAATGTAATGCCAGACTACTAAAGCACTTTTACAATAGCAATAGCTTTCACCTTGACATGTTTCAGTAATATGGATGAGCTTGTTTCTGTGCACCTAACTCAACCCAGGTGTGGAAAGCTTTACTCACACTGATACTGTGTAGAGGGACCCACAAGTCGCCACTAATCCCAGGAGAACAGGGACTCGAGGGGGAATGTAATTAGAGACCTGAGGTTTAAGAGGAAACGGACTTATTGGAAATAATGAGGTGCCATAAATATTAGAGAAAGGGTAACCACCTTTCTGCATACAGTGCTATAAAATCCCTCCTGGCCAGAGGCAAAACCCTTTCACCTGTAAAGGGTTAAGAAGCTAAGGTAACCTCGCTGGCACCTGGCCCAAAATGACCAATGAGAGGATAAGACACTTTCAGATCTGGAGTGGGGGGAACAAAGGGTTCGTCTGTCTGTGTGATGCTTTTGCCGGGAACAGATCAGGAATGCAGCCTCACAACTCCTGTTAAATTAGTAAGTAATCTAGCTAGAAATGCATTAGATTTCCTTTTGTTTAATGGCTGGTAAAATAAGCTGTGCTGGATGGAATATATATTCCTGTTTTTGTGTCTTTTTGTAACTTAATGTTTTGCCTAGAGGGATTTTCTGTTTTGAATCTGATTACCCTGTAAGGTATTTACCATCCTGAGTTTACAGAGGTGATTCTTTTACCTTTTCTTTAATTAAAATTCTTTTTAAGAACCTGATTTATTTTTTCATTGTTCTGAAAATCCAAGGGTTTGGGTCTGCGTTCACCTGTACAAATTGGTAAGGATGCTTATCAAGCCCTCCCCAGGAAAGGGAGTGTAGGGCTTGGGGGGATATTTTGGGGGAAGATGTCCCCAAGTGGGCTCTTTCCCTGTTCTTTGTTTCAACGCTTGGTGGCGGCAACATACGGTTCAAGGACAAGGCAAAGTTTGTACCTTGGGGAAGTTTTTAACCTAAGCTGGAAAGAATAAGCTTAGGGATTCTTTCTTGCAGGTCCCCACATCTGTACCCTAGAGCTCAGAGCGGGGAAGGAACCTTGACATGACAGGATACATATTCAAGGGATAACCAGGACTCCAGGGACCCGCCCATCTCCCCAGCTTGTCTTCCCCCCCGCCATGTTCCATCCTCCCAGTCCTCAAGCTGTTCCCTTTTTTCTTTCTGCCAGCAAGGCCCTGAGGCAGCTGGATGATTCTACCTCCTCTTTCCACAGACGCTCCACTCTGGGCACCACTAGGGAGAGTATAGGGAATGGAGAAGAAACAGGTTTTTTGACTTTAGCACTAGCAACACTGTGCTGCCCCCACCCCAACTGGGGTGGCTAGGTGCCTGGTTTTCGACTGGAAAGTCCGGTCAGATCTACTACCAGATCATAGAATCATAGAATATCAGGGTTGGAAGGGACCTCAGGAGGTCATCTAGTCCAACCCCCTGCTCAAAGCAGGACCAATCCCCAATTAAATCATCCCTGCCAGGGCTTTGTCAAGCCTGATCTTAAAAACTTCTAAGGAAGGAGATTCCACCACCTCCCTAGGCAACGCATTCCAGTGTTTCACCACCCTCCTAGTGAAAAAGTTTTTCCTAATATCCAACCTAAACCTCCCCCACTGCAACTTGAGACCATTACTCCTTGTCCTGTCCTCTTCTACCACTGAGAATAGTCTAGAACCATCCTCTCTGGAACCACCTCTCAGGTAGTTGAAAGCAGCTATCAAATCCCCCCTCATTCTTCTCTTCTGCAGACTAAACAATCCCAGTTCCCTCAGCCTCCCCTCATAAGTCATGTGTTCCAGACCCCTAATCATTTTTGTTGCCCTTCGCTGGACTCTTTTCAATTTATCCACACCCTTCTTGTAGTGTGGGGCCCAAAACTGGACACAGTACTCCAGATGAGGCCTCACCAATGTCGAATAGTGGGGGACGATCACGTCCCTCGATCTGCTCGCTATGCCCCTACTTATACATCCCAAAATGCCATTGGCCTTCTTGGCAACAAGAGCACACTGCTGACTCATTTCCAGCTTCTCGTCCACTGTCACCCCTAGGTCCTTTTCTGCAGAGCTTCTGCCTAGCCATTCGGTCCCTAGTCTGTAGCTGTGCATTGGGTTCTTCCGTCCTAGGTGCAGGACCCTGCACTTATCCTTATTGAACCTCATCAGATTTCTTTTGGCCCAATCCTCCAATTTGTCTAGGTCCCTCTGAATCCTATCCCTGCCCTCCAGCGTATCTACCACTCCTCCCAGTTTAGTATCATCCGCAAATTTGCTGAGAGTGCAATCCACACCATCCTCCAGATCATTTATGAAGATATTGAACAAAACTGGCCCCAGGACCGACCCCGGGGCACTCCACTTGACACCGGCTGCCAACTAGACATGGAGCCATTGATCACTACCTGTTGAGCCCGACAATCTAGCCAACTTTCTGCCCACCTTATAGTGCATTCATCCAGCCCATACTTCTTTAACTTACTGACAAGAATACTGTGGGAGACCGTGTCAAAAACTTTGCTAAAGTCAAGAAACAATACATCTACTGCTTTCCCTTCATCCACAGAACCAGTAATCTCATCACAGAAGGCAATTAGATTAGTCAGGCATGACCTTCCCTTGGTGAATCCATGCTGACTGTTCCTGATCACTTTCCTCTCATGTAAGTGCTTCAGGATTGATTCTTTGAGGACCTGCTCCATGATTTTTCCAGGGACTGAGGTGAGGCTGACTGGCCTGTAGTTCCCAGGATCCTCCTTCTTCCCTTTTTTAAAGATTGGCACTACATTAGCCTTTTTCCAGTCATCCGGGACTTCCCCCATTCGCCACGAGTTTTCAAAGATAATGGCCAATGGCTCTGCAATCACAGCCGCCAGTTCCTTTAGCACTCTCGGATGCAACTCGTCCGGCCCCATGGACTTGTGCACGTCCAGCTTTTCTAAATAGTCCCTAACCACCTCTTTCTCCACAGAGGGCTGGCCATCTATTCCCCATGTTGTGATGCCCAGCGCAGCAGTCTGGGAGCTGACCTTGTTAGTGAAGACAGAGGCAAAAAAAGCATTGAATACATTAGCTTTTTCCACATCCTCTGTCACTAGGTTGCCTCCCTCATTCATTAAGGGGCCCACACTTTCCTTGGCTTTCTTCTTGTTGCCAACATACCTGAAGAAACCCTTCTTGTTACTCTTAACATCTCTCACTAGCTGCAGCTCCAGGTGCGATTTGGCCCTCCTGATTTCATTCCTACATGCCCGAGCAATATTTTTATACTCTTCCCTGGTCATTTGTCCAATCTTCCACTTCTTGTAAGCTTCTTTTTTATGTTTAAGATCCGCTAGGATTTCACCATTAAGCCAAGCTGGTCGCCTGCCATATTTACTATTCTTTCGACACATCGGGATGGTTTGTCCCTGTAACCTCAACAGGGATTCCTTGAAATACAGCCAGCTCTCCTGGACTCCTTTCCCCTTCATGTTAGTCCCCCAGGGGATCCTACCCATCCGTTCCCTGAGGGAGTCAAAGTGTGCTTTTCTGAAGTCCAGGGTCCGTATCCTGCTGCTTACCTTTCTTCCCTGTGTCAGGATCCTAAACTCAAACAACTCATGGTCGCTGCCTCCCAGATTCCCATCCACTTTTGCTTCCCCTACTAATTCTTCCCGGTTTGTGAGCAGCAGGTCAAGAAAAGCTCCCCCCCCCCAGTTGGCTCCTCTAGCACTTGCACCAAGAAATTGTCCCCTACGCTTTCCAAAAACTTCCTGGATTGTCTATGTACTGCCGTATTGCTCTCCCAGCAGATATCAGGAAAATTAAAGTCACCCATGAGAACCAGGGCGTGCGATCTAGTAGCTTCTGCGAGCTGCCGGAAGAAAGCCTCATCCCCCTGGTCCGGTAGTCTATAGCAGACTCCCACCACTATATCACTCTTGTTACTCACACTTCTAAACTTAATCCAGAGACAGTCAGGTTTTTCTGCAGTTTCGTACCGGAGCTCTGAGCAGTCATACTGCTGCCTTACATACAGTGCTACTCCCCCATCTTTTCTGCCCTGCCTGTCCTTCCTGAACAGTTTATAACCATCCATGACAGTACTCCAGTCATGTGAGTTATCCCACCAAGTCTGTTATTCCAATCACGTCATAATTCCTTGACATCACCAGGACCTCCAGTTCTCCCTGCTTGTTTCCAAGGCTTTGTGCATTCGTATATAAGCACTTGAGATAACCTGCTGATCGCCCCTCATTCCCAGTATGAGGCAGGAGCCCTCCCCTCACAGACATTCCTGCCTGTGCTTCCTCCCGGTATCCCGCTTTCCCACTTACCTCAGGGCTTTGGTCTCCTTCCCCTGGTGAACCTAGTTTAAAGCCCTCCTCACTAGGTTAGCCAGCCTGCTCGCAAAGATGCTCTTCCCTCTCTTCGTAAGGTGGAGCCCGTCTCTGCCAAAAGTCTGCCAAAAAGATGCCAAAAGTCCAGTTACTGCAGGAGGGGGAGGTAGGGAGGTGCTGGCTCATCACCCGTGCCAGCCCCTACTCAGGCAGGGCTGCCTCCTACCTGCAGTTGGGCAGCTGCAGCTACCTGCGTTGGGCTCTGCGGGTGAGTCCCTTCCCAGGCGGGCTGGTGTGGGGGTGGAAAGAAGGGGAGAGCAGCGAGCAGTGCGGGAGGGGAGAAGAGGAGCAAACTGGGGATGGGGCTTCAGGGGGAAAGGCCAGGGGAGGTTCAGGCACTCCTGATGTAATGTCTAGTTTTTAAGTATTACAAAGTTGGCAACCCTAACTGCGGCTGGACAGAAGGACTCATTATAGGGGAATACCTCCTCAGTTCCTGCAGCCCTGAGGGATGCATGAAAGAGTCTTTAGTAAGAGCTGGAAAAATGCGCACAGGAAATCTAACAGAATCTCAAGCAGTAATTTGCATTTTGTTATTGTCAAGACAGTGCATGAAAAGACCCAGGTTTCAAGCCCCATCCAGATATGTCTAGGGAAGGAAAGCAAATGAGACTGGCTCAAGAATTTGAGAAAGCCAGGTATAGACAGCTCTTCTAATTTATTTCCCTTAATAGTGTCTATAAAACCTGGTCTCGTTTCATTTCTATGTAAAGTGGCTTAGAAGTAATTGTGCAAACATGTATGCTATTTTCATTCTTTTCCATTCCTCTAAAACAACGGCTATCGAAGAATTTAGATTGTGGGGGGAAAAAAAAGAACTCCTTTTAACCCAAATGATTGAGTTTAAACCAGTATTGTTTTCTTTTAAATCACAGAAGTTTTTGTCATGGTGGACATATTTACAGCATTAGATCTTGTCCTATTTGAAGTGTGACTTGTGCTACTAGGTCACTTGCATACTTTGAAAATTTTACTCTTTTACTAAGCTTCATTTCAAAATAGTTAATTTTGTTTTCAGACTTGGTGTTGGTAAAATTTAATAATGAAAGTTTATAGTATTGTTGTAGCTGTGTTGGACCCAGGGTATTAGAGACACAAGGTGGGTGAGGTAATATCTTATATTGGACCAACTTCTGTTGGTGAAAGAGACAAGTTTTCAATCCACACAGAGCTTTTCTTCAGGTCTGGGAAAGGTACTTAAAGTGTCACCGCTAAAGACAAACAGTCAACACTAGGACTGTCGATTAACTGCAGTTAACTCACATGATTAACTCAAAAAAATTAATCACGATTAATTGCAGTTTTAATTGCACTGTTAAACAATAGAATACCAATTTAAATGTATTAAATATTTTGGATGTTTTTATACACTTTCAAATATTTTGATTTCAATTACAACACAGAATATGAAGTATACAGTGTTCACTTTTTATTGTTATTACAAATATTTGCACTGTAAAAATGATAAAGAAAATAAATAGTATTTTTCAGTTCACATCATCCAATACCATAATGCAATCTTTTTATCATGAAAATGCAACTTACAAATGTAGATTTTTGTTTGTTTGTTACGTAACTCCACTGAAAAACAAAACAATGTAAAACTTTAGAGCCTATAAGTCCACTCAGGCCTTCCTCCTGTTCAGTCAAACACTAAGATAAACAAGTTTGTTTACATTTACGGGAGTTAATGCTGTCCTCTTATTATTTACAGAGTGAGAAAGTGAGAACAGGCATGTTATAGCTGGCATTGCAACATCTTTACATGCCAGATATGCTAAACATTGGTATGCCTCTTCATTATTTGGTCACCATTACACCATGCTTCCATGCTGAGGACGCTTGTTAAAAAAATAATGCATTAATTAAATTTGTGACTGAACTCCTTGGGGGAGAATTGTATGTCTCCCACTTTGTTTTACCCGCATTCTGCCATATATTTCATGTTATAGCAGTCTTGGATGATGACCCAGCACATGTTCATTTTAAAAACGCTTTCACTGCAGATTTGACAAAACGTAAAGAAGGTACCAATGTGAGATTTCTAAAGATAGCTACAGCACTCGACCCAAGGTAAGAATCTGAAATGCCTTCCAAAATCTGAAAGGTGTGAAGCATGCTTTCAGAAATCTTAAAAGACCAACACTCTGATGTGGAAACTATAGAACTGGAATGACCAAAAAAGAAAATCGGCCTTCTGCTGGTGGCATCTGACTCAGATGATGAAAATGAACACACGTTGATTTGCACTGCTTTGGATTGTTATCGAGCAGAACCCCTCATTAGCATGGATGCATGTCTTTTAGAATGGTGGTTGAAGTATGAAGGAACATATGAATCTTTAATGCATCCGGCACATAAATATTTTGCAGCGCCAGCTACAACAGTGCCACGTAAACACCTGTTCTCATTTTCAGGTAACATTGTAAACAAGAAGAGGATAACATTGTCTTCTGCAAATATAAACAAACTTGTTTGTCAAGAAGTAGGACTGAGTGGACTTAGTTTTATTTTTGAATGCAGTCATATTTTGTACATAATTCTACATTTGTAAGTTCAACTTTCATGATAAAGAGATTGTATTACAGTACTTGTATGAGGGGAACTGAAAAATACTATTTCTTTTGTTTTTTATAGCACAAATATTTATAATAAAAATAAATATAGAGTACTGTACACTGTTGTGTTGTAATTGAAATCAATATATTTTTTAAAATGTAGAAAACATACAAAAATATGTAAATTGTATTCTATTATTGTTTAACAGTTCGATTAATAGCGTTATTAATCTTGATTTTTTTAAATCGCTTGACAGCCCTAGTTAACACATTTTGAGAGATCATTTAAAGTGAAGTAGCCCATCAAAACCTCTGCAGACATAGGACAAAAAAAGGGGAGGGGTTAGTGGGTTACTGATTGTTTTAATAAGCCATAAATCTAGTGTCTTTATTCAGACCATGATTTTTAGCAAAGCATCCCAGTGGCTCCAGGAGGCCCTGGAGGAGGAGAGGGAAGCAGAGGAACTCTGACCTGTGGTTGGAGATATGTTTGGACAGTGAAAGTTTTGGGGTGACTCCAGATGGGAAAAAATGGGTTTGGGAAGATGAAGGGAATTGTAAAAGTATGAGTGGAGGATAGGAGTGTCTGAGGTGGGTAAGTGTAGTGGGGTGAGTAGTTGTGTGTGGGGGGGTGGGGAGGGTTGGGATAGTAGAAGGAACAAACATTGGGGTATGCATTAAGGCAGTGGTTCTCAACCAGGGATACGCGTACCCCTGGGGGTACACAGAGGAGTTCAAGGGGGTACATCAACTCATCTAGATATTTGCCTGGTTTTAAAACAGGCTACATAAAAAGCACTAGTGAAGTCAGTACAAACTAAAATATCTCAAAGACAACGTCTTGTTTATATATACTATACACTGAAATGTAAGTACAATTTATTTATTTATATATACATACAAATAATTTTATATTATAATTATGCTTAAAATGAGAAAGTAAGCAATATTTCAGTAATGCTGTGCTTTGACTTTCTTTTGTATTTTTATGTCTGATTTTTGTAAGCAAGTAGCTTTTAAGTGAAGTGAAATGGGGGGTATGCAAGTCAAATCAGACTCCTGAAAGGAATGCAGTAGTCTGGAAAGATTGAGAGCCACTGCATTAAGGGACAGGGAAGTGAAGGTGGGTGAATATATTTGGGGATGGGAGGGAATGACTATTGGAGGGGAAAGTGGAGAGAGTGTATCATAGAGAAGGATGCCAGTTTGTTTGCTTAGGCTTTGTGCAGGGGGAGACACAGAATTGGCTATAGATTCCTACTTACTTTTCAAACCATATTGTTTATTTCCATCCTACTACTGTGTCTGCTTTATTCTCCTAAGATTTGGCCCCAGTGAATTGTGTACAATGTGGAATATGAGTGAGGCCCTATGTGCCTTGTTGAAGACAGTTCAGTAGTTTCAGACCATATTTTTATTAGAAAAATATAACTTGCTTCCTGAGGCCCTGATCCTGCAAATACTTGTCAAATGAAAGATAGTCATGAGCATTTGCAAAGTTAGTTAGTTGTGAGTGTGGCAGAGCTCTCATCTTGTCCCCATGGGTCCCGTACTTTCAGGTGGTTTATGCTAGCTTCAGAGGCTCACTGCAACCCTCCATGTAGCCCTTCTCTCTCTAGGGCCAAAGATACAGTCTACTGAGCCCTTTTCATCATAAGCCAGCAATGGAGGTTGGTGAGAGAATTCCCACAGTCTCCATTTGTCCTACGGCCTCACGCCAAAACAGTTTAGCCTCCTGTCCTGACAGGGGCCTGTTTTCCCCTCCCAGGAGGTGTTTCTGTAGTGGCAGGTTGGGGGGAACCCGGGCTCGCCCTCTACTCTGGGTTCCGGCCCAGGGACCCTAATGGTAGCAGCTGTTGGCAGCCAACCTTTTACTGCCAGAGTTGCTACATTTCCCTGGGCCACTTCCCCGCAGCTCTCCTGCTTCTCCCTTCTTCACCCTTACCTTAGGGCTCCCTTACTAATGACTTGAGGGTCTCTTCATTAACCAGCCCTTTAGGCACACTTCCTCTCCCCTGGCTCCTCTCTGCCTGACCGGAGGGAGCCCTTTTATATTTTCAGAGGGGCCTTAATTAGAGTCAGGTGGTCACATTAGCTTAATGGCCTCACCTAACTTTTTGCAGGTTAATTGGAGTCAGGTGTTCTTATTAGCCTGGAGCAGCCCCTGCTCTGGTCTTTCAGGGAACAGAAAACTGTTAATCCAGTCGCCAGTATATCTGCCTTTTGCTACTCTGCTGTACCCAACTCACCTGGGTCTATCACAGAGCTATATTATGTTCCACAGAACATACTTTTTTAGTCTATTATTTTGGGTGTTACTGACATTACTGTTGAAAAGGTAGCATGGATATAGGTTGTAATAATTGGGTGTGACATACCAGGGTACAATTCAGACCAGTGCGGGGCTGTTTCACCCCTGCCCTGCAATCTAGGGTGCCTTACAATGCTTTGTCACTCAAACAGCCTTTGAGCGTGCAAGTCACACCCTGCGTGTCTGTGTGTAACTGCAGCCTGCCAGTTACACCCTGGCTCTCACCAGCCTTGCTTATACTGCAGGGTGAGCCCAACACACTCCCTGTCCCGGATTTTCCCCAGACACGTATGCCTTGTACTGTCCAGCCCTCTCTTGGACAGTTCAAATATATTAAGTTTGTTATTCCTATTAGGAAATAATATACGAGTTTATTATCTTAAATAGAATCACCCAGACACTTCAATTCAAACACACTGGATAAAACAGTGAAACAAGTTTATTAACTACAAAGAGAGATTTTAAGTGAGTACAAGTAATGAAGCATAAAAGTCAGAAATGGTTACAAGAAAAATAAAGATAAAACGCTTACTGGTGCCTAACTTAACAAACTATATAAGATTCAAGCAAAACTTCTCACCGCATGCTTCCAACAAGATTACTGATCAAACTCTCAGGTCAGGACCCTTCCCCCAAAGTCAAATGACTGTGTTTCCTTTTGTCTTATCAGGTTTAGAGAATGCTAGGGGAAGGGGGAGAGAGAGAGGGGTAGATTGGGATATTTGCCCCTTCTTTTCAGAAGTCTCCCTCTTGAAAAATGTTTCCATTTGGGAACTAGAAGACAGAGTCTGGGTGGAAGGATGTTCCTTGCTTTTTTGTTTTCCCACCTGTTTGAGATTCCTTTGTTTCCCTTCTTACTTGGTGACTCTGTTTACTGCTTATATGCAAATTAAGGCATATGTACACTCCTTTATTCATGACAGGCCTGCTTGACCAGTTTGGTGCTACAACGAGTTTTGAACATGCACTTGTAACATCATACAGGGAAATTTTAGAAGTTCACCTGCAATGCTGCCATACATATTTTATCAGGACAGTATTGACCAGCAAATTATGAATTTTCAGATGATATCTTACAAGGTATACTTTGTACAAAGGTTATTACAATAGCATTTAGGGTGTGAATAAAAGGGGGTGCTCCATCACAGTGGGGTGGGGGCAAGGGGGTTATTCCAGCTGTTGGTACTGTGGATTTTAACCTTTAAATTAGATCATTGTTTTTCCTGCACTACTTGGTGATTGTGGATTATTAAATGCAAAAGAATTTCTCCAGAGGCATTATTAAGTGACCACACCTGGATGTGAGTGGCGTGTCCTAGGGCCTATAATATAGCTTTCTATTCTGTTCTATATGTTCTTATGCTGCCTTCATCACCGTTGTATCTGAGTGCATTCCAGTAGTGCATTAAATGACGTGATTAATATTATGATGTGTGGTTTGTTCCTTCTCTCATCCTCTCAGGGGGGAGGGGAGATTGTGTGTATAATGAAGTGTTTTGGGTTTTTAATGTTGTTGTGGGTGTTTTTTAAATTTACATGTTGCTGTGTGTTTGTTAGAGAAGGCAAGGTGAAAGAAGTGTGCACCTGGAGCAGAAGATGGGTAAGATTTGTGATGGTCCTTATTTCATGTGGGAGTTCATTCCATAGTCTCAGACTGCTCCTTGAGAAAGCTTTGTCTCTTGCAGAATTATAGTAGAAAGTTCCATTGTTTCTGAAGAATGGGATTCTTAACCACATTCTTCATTCCTGATCTTTAAATGATCTTTTGGATATGCTGGGTCCAGGCCAATGAGCGCTTTGAAGATGAGTCAAGTTCAAGGCCTCCGTCCTTCATATTCATGGGAATCCAGGGTAGATTATGGAGGACAGATTTTATATGCTCCCATTTAACTGTGGGGCTGAGGAAAACACACTGCAGCATTCTGTCCTTAGTTTTTTCTGAAATGGCCACGTCCTAACCTGGCAGTTCTCTCTGAAGGTCTCAAACAGCATCCACCGAAAAATATAGGTCCAATAACTAAATTTATGTCGGAGAGCTAAGCAATCAGACAGAGGAAGGGACTTGTTCAGACCACAGGCTGGAGCATGAATGGCCCTTGCAGAAGTTGTTGATGCTGCTGAAAATGTTCATAGGAGGATATTTCTCATGAGTCATTTCCTCTGGAGTTAGTTAGAAGGATGCTGTCTTGGAGCACAGTTGTATTTTGTTGAGAAGAGGGATGAGGTTGTAAATTGTCTATTATTTCCTTAAATTTTGATTGTTGCTCATGCTCAGTCCTGTGATCTCCTGTGTAAAGAGCATAGATCAGATTCAATGATGCTTACATAACCGTGGGATAACATAACAGTGGGATCCTGCTTGGAGATTTTGCTCTTGCTCATTCTGCTGCTGCTGTTCTCATTTCAAACTCTGTCTGCTCTTTTGATTCAGTCGCTGTGGTGTGATCCGTGTCCCACCTGTCTGGACTAAACTCTTTCCCAGACATCCAATGGCCCTTTTGCTTAATGCCAAACTGACAAAAGTGGTGGCACTCAATTCATTATCGCTTTTATTGGCTTACCTGTAGAGGTGTATGTGTGGGAAACACAGTTCACTCATGATGACTATAGAGCTATGACTATGATCAAATCAGGAAGAGAAAACGTGGCCAGGAAGAATAGATCAGTACTGTAGCAGCAGCCAGTAAAATGCTAAACTGCACAACTACAAGACCCCCATGCTGCCGTAATCTGTTGCACTTGTTGAGGAAGTGGGCCATGAGTGGGTGACAGGGCCAGTTTTAGGCAATACCCAGTAGAGGGTGAAGTGGCAATGATGACCCTCTACTACTACTCAGCCATGGCAGCAGAGCCCTCACAGAGCAGCAGCAGTGGGCCCCCCCCAGAACTGGCTCTGGCCTGCTCTAGTGGTGTGTGCAGCCAGGCATTTTCCATTGTGGTTGCTGTCTACATTTTCATGTAACCATCTCTGCATTGGTTACACTGGGTTCATGTTTTTAAGCTTTTCTTTGCAACCTTGAGGTTAATAAACATAATTTGTTTTTCAACAAAAGCTTAGATTCTGATGTTATCACATGGCTTTGGTAGCTGGGGCTCTAAGGCGATGTCCATCGTACCCTAGGCCTTGTCTACACTACACAGTTTTGTCGGCAAAAGTTACGCTGCTTTAATTAAACCTGCTGTTGCATGTCCCCACTAGCTCCTTGTGTCGGCAGAGTGTATCCACACTAACAGCTCTTGCATCAACACAGAGAGCAGTGCACTATGGTAGCTATCCCACTGTGCAACTGGCCAGAGGGTGCTTTGGGAAGGGTTTGCAACACCTTATGGGGCAGATACAGCATCACATGATGTAGGTTTCTCAATTCCATTGTTCCAGGGACATCCTAGTAATTGTCAACAGCTTTTTCAACTGCAGTGTGGGGGTGAGGGAGAGGAGAGTGGTGTGTCTGGGGTAGGGGAGACAGCAGGCTGACTCACCTATCCTGAGGCAGAGGAGGGGACCCCCCCCACATCAGCTCCCATCTGCTCGGCACAGCAGTCTCTCCCGAAGCAGCCCACTCTGCCTGCCTATGGTTCTGTGATTCCCTCCAAGTTCTCCCACATCCTCCTCAGCTGCTGGGAGCCGCATTCTGAGCAGCTCTGAGCTCTCCCTGCAGAAGTTGTCAAAGCAGGACAGCAGTTCTCCCCTCCCTGCCCCGCCATCCTCCCTCTCCTGCTTCCTGCAGCAGCCCCTGTGTTCCTAGTGCAGGGCAGAACAGGAGCATTCCACATTAATGATTTGCTCTTTGTTCCCCAAACTGACCAGCTCGCTCAGCTGTTAGCTACTTCCCTAGCTTTGAAAGGGGAGGAGCGCATGCCTGCAGGGCAGCAGAGATCAAAACAGTGAGCAGAGTGGTCAGGGCAGGCATGATGGAATACTGGCGGAAGCCAGTTCTGTCGACAAAACAAACAGCAGTGTCTACACTGATGCTTTATTGCTTTAACTTTGCCTCAAAAAGTTTTATGCCTCTCGTTGAGGTGATTTTATTTTGTTTGCAAGACATCAGAGTTTTGTTGCCAAAAGTAGCTTTATAAAAGGCAGCTTTTGCCAGCTAAACTTTATAGTGTAGACAAAACCTTAATCAAGCCTTGGTAGGTGACCAGCTTCTCAGACAAGAGAATCCATGTGGTGAGTATGATATATAATGTCTATATAACCTGCTTTGCACTCTTCCAAATGTGTTGGGATCCAGTTGGATTTCCATAGAAAATCATAATTGTGGCAGCAGAAAACTGCCCAAAGCAGCAAAAATTAAATTAAATTAAAAAAAGAAATGTACCATTTTCACATCTCTAGAGCACAAAGCCATCAGGGCAGATTAAACAAACTTATGTCTGTGTACAAAAGTCAAAGGATGAACGTTGTTAAGCATTACTTGATTTATGTGGATCTTCAAGACAACTATCAATCATGGAGGTAAAACTGTAAAAACACATACCTTGAGTCACTGCAGAGAGCTGAAAACGAGCCAAAAACTCCATCCTGCCGTTTGTCACCCAAGAAAATGAGAGATGACAGGGTGTAATGTCATCATGACTTTAGCAGATTGATCAAATTAAAAGGGATGGATGGCTTGTATTTATCATTTTATATTTTGTTTACTGTTCTAAATTTCAGTGGAGTATATTTTATTTGCCAAACATTTTTTTTTATTGCTCATTCTCAGGCTAGGTTTTGTTTTTATTAAAACAGATGCCACATTTTTATATTGCAACAACTCTTACCCACTCTGCACATACAGTAAAATAAATGGAGAACAGGGTGGGAATCCATTCTCCCTGCTTCTTAGGACAAACATTCACAAGTTATGATAAAAGATATCATAGCCACGTATCCAGCCTTCTATTCAAGGGTCTGAATGTTTATCTGAATCTGTTAAGGTCTTCTTAAGGCCTAGCACTCAAGAAACTATTACTTCCCTCAAACAGTTCCTTGTTTCTTCCCTCTTCTTCCCCAACCCCCCCATTCCCTCGTGGGGAAGAAGTTTGTGTACGTGGCCTACTACCCCATCTCTAGTTTATTTGGTATCAAATGGTGGGCCCAGTCCATTTATAGAACTTTTGGTGTCAAGTTCTCTATCTTCTCTTCTGAGGTTTCCTTTCTTCTACCAGCAGAAAATTCTAACCCCACTGACGTTCTGTGACCCCATAACATACCCTTCTCTCTAGATGCCCCAAAGAAGTCCTGTTTCTGTACTTCATCCTTTCCTCCCACTCCTTTGCCTTCATTTCTTCTCACCTCTTTGTTTCACTGCTCCTGCATCAAAGTCTGTATTCCCTAAAGGTACGTCTACACTGTACACGCCTTTCAGCAGTGTGTCGAGCACATACACTACGTGACTCCCTAATATGGATATGAATAGCAGTGTAGATGGTGAGGCACTGCTGAGATGAGTAGAATAAAGAAACAGCCAAACACTGGGGCATATATCCTACATGGATCTCTACATGCCCAAGCAGCACTTCCTGTTTACACTGCTATTTTTAGCAGTGTAGTAGTGTCCCTCTGTTTCCTCTCTGCGAGTATAGACTCCAGCAGCGGAGAAAGGCTCTGGCAGCTCCCTGTTGCTGAGACTTACCCCATTGCCTCCCCATTCCAGAGCCTTTCACTACCAAGTGTAACTACACACCACAATGTGGATATAGCCTCCTTTTCACCGTGATGTGAGTGGTCTTAGATGTAGCTGAAGGGGGTGGGAGTGGTGCTGGTGCCACCCAGACTAGCCAAGCGCTTCTGCTGTTAGCCAGGTGAGAAACCAGCAACTCAATGCTCTGTCACTGTGTGACTCATTTAGTTTGTGAATTGGAGCCTTCCAGAGTAACTCCTAAGTTTATGTAACCCCCAGTGGTTCAGGAGAGACATAAGGACTCTGATTTTCTATTTGCATTATATCAGTTTTACACTGATGCAACTGCATTAATTTCAAAGCAGTTACTCTGAACATCACGAAACTGGTTTAAGAGAGTGGAGGATCATGCTCTTTGGACTCAGAATGAGGAGGTATAAGATATGGGAGTTTACTCTTTCTTGGCGCAATCTTCAGTTACTCAAATAATTATTTTTGACTTCTGGTTTGCTGACTGTTTGTTGTAGCAACCAGGCAAGGTACTAACAAACTTCAACAGGACTTTATTTTTAAAGTGGAAACCTCTTTACCAAGATGCTGCTGCACCCTTGGTAGCTCTCACTCTGCCTCCTCAACTTCCCCTCCCCTTCCTGTTTCCTGTCCTTTCAGATTCCCAACAGCCAGTGCTCCCAGTTCTAATAATTACAAGCAGCATCTACACACCACATTCCCTCCTCTCTTAAGAAACTCTTCCAATTAAAATAAACATTGTTGTTCTAACCACAGGAACAAATATGAAACAAGACATTATATCGTTGGCAGAAATATTACACTGAAAACACAGTAGATACTACATAACATTAGTCTCTATTCCAGATAGATGGTCGTCTGGGTCTGACAGGCCATCTCTCAAGCCCTGGTTCCAGTGCAATGTCTTGTTGTGTTGATACTACGGTGAAGTCATCCAATGCTGACTGGGTGTTGGCATAATCTCCTCTTGGTGCATAGGCAGGCGCAAGATAAGAAGCATTCCATACCCGCCCATCAGAAAGTCGATAGGTGTAAGGTTCCTTTTCTCTCTATTTTTAAGAGCAGCTGTGACTTTATGGTCCCCTTTGCATAAAATTCCAGGTTTTCGGATTCTAACGAAGGAACCACACTCGAACTTTGGTTCCTTAGCACCCCGCTGCTTGTTTGTGAAAGCCTTATACTTTGCTTGGTTCTGTTCAGCTGTTTTTCTCACATCATCCTCGGTTGGGGCCTCAGGTCGTGCCTTTAACAATCCAGCAATGTTCAGTTTAGTATTCATCTGTTTCCCATGCAGTAACTCTGCGGGTGATCTTTGCATTGTGGCATGTCGTGTAGCCAGGTATGCTTGCAAGAAATCAGTAGTGAAGGTTATCCACAGTCGCCCTTCCAGTTTAGCCATTTGCAAACTCTCTTTCAAACTTCTGTTAAACCGTTCGATTTCCCCATTGGCTTGAGGGTAATATAGGGATGACCTTCTGTGTAAAATGTTCCTCTCTGCTATAAAAGTTTCAAACTCCAGGGAAGTAAATTGACTACCATTATCTGAAACCAGTTCTTTGGGGTTACCTTCCTTGCTAAAAACTGAAGAGAGGAACTTAATTACTGTAGCAGAAGAGATTTGCGATGTAAATGCTACCTCAGGCCATTTACTGAAATAGTCTATTAAAGTGATGGCATAACGGCAGTCATTTGGAGCAGTATCAAAGGGTCCTACAATGTCAATCGCCACTTTTCCCCTGCAGATTCAGGAAGAGGAACAGGGTGTAATGGAGGGATACATATCACTGATGTCTTATCATGCATTTAACAAGTGATACAGGATTTTATGAGTGCTTCAGTTTGAAAGTCCATCCCTGGCCACCAATACAGATCCCGTAGTCGTTGTTTGGTTCTGACAATTCCTTGATGAGTATCGTGTGCCAGGTGTATGAGTGTGGTTCCCTCGTTAGAATACGAAAATCTGGAATATGCACAGTAGTGCTTTTGTCCATGCTCAGCACACTAACATCTGGTATTGTAACTGCATGCACCTGTTAATTGAATTGGCTGCTGCAACATACTTTAGCAAAATGCCCAATCTTTTTGCAATGATTGCAATGTGCTACTTATGCCGGACATCCTGTGTAACTTGCAAGGTGTTGTGGGGATCCACAGCGAAAGCATGCTTTTACAGTATTTTGAATTTGCTGATTCGGTGGTTTTCTATTAGTTTTCCTCTTGTAATTGTTTGTCTGCAGCGATAGTGAACTTTTCTGCAAAGGAGTCACAGCCTGGACTGTGCCTCCTGTATCCATGCTCATTATTTTGGCTTCAGCTGTAGCTGACTCAATCTGAGTAGCAATGGTTATTGCTCTTTCTAGTGTAAGTTGTGGTTCTAGAAGTAAGTGTTCTCTTACACGAAGCATGGTTGTTTTCTCAATGAGCTGGTCTCTAATCATCTCATCTGCCATATTGCCAAAGTCACAAGTTACAATCAGACTCCTCAGGGAAGCAATATACTGCATTATAGTCTCCTCTGGTTTCTGCTCACACTGGCGAAATCTGTAGCGATTAGCTACTAGATTCACTTTTGGCACAAAAATGTTCTTTAATGCCGTGAGTGCAGTCTCATATTTATCATCTGCAAGGGGAAAAGTGTAAAATATACGCTGCCCTTCTGCTCCAAGGCCGTGGATTAGCAGAGCACATTTTCTTACTTCAGAAATCTCTGTAGCAGTGATTGCAAGCAGATAAGACTCAAACGTATGGATCCAGGCAGTAAAAGCAATTGGAGGCTCACCTGGGCTTTGCAGAAAGGGTGCAGGTGGGTTCAGAGGCAGAAGATCCATCCTCGTCGCCAAAATGTTGTAGCAACCAGGCAAGGTACTAACAAACTTCAACAGGACTTTATTTTTAAAGTGGAAACCTCTTTACCAAGCTGCTGCTGCACCCTCAGTAGCTCTCTCTCCGCCTCCTCAATTTCTTCCCTCTTCCTGTTTCCTGTCCTTTCAGACTCCTAACAGCCAGTGTTCCCAGTTCTAATAATTACAAGCAACATCTACACACCACGGCATTCCTTTAAATACTGTGCATGAAATCCTGGCCCCTCTGAAGTCAAAGGCTAATCTGGGAGTATGTAGGCATGACATTTTCTGCTCCTGAGCCCAATCAGGCCTGCCTAGCTGCTAGGCTTTCTTCAAAATTGAGCTATTAAATTTCTTCCTTGACTTAAAAAAACATTTTAATGTTTCGGAAAAGAATGTCCTCCTATGTTAGGATGTCAAAAGACATTACTGAGTATGCAACCTCTCCTTGACTTTATTCCAGTGAGCACTGCACTGGCATTCTGAGGTCACTAACAACTTCTCCATAGGTGGGAGTTCTAATAGTTGCAAAGATGAATTTGAGCTGCCTAGGACCAGTGGTGAGCTGGAGCCAGTTCGCACCGGTTCGCTAGAACCGGTTGTTAAATTTAGAAGCCCTTTTAGAACCGGTTGTTCCGTGTGGAACAACTGGTTCTAAAAGGGCTTCTGAATTTAACCAGCCAAAAGTGGCGCCTTAGGCGCCGACTCCATGGGTGCTCCAGCCCTGGAGCACCCAAGGGGAAAATTTGGTGGGTGCAGAGCACCCACCGGCAGCTCCCAGCCCCAGCTCACCTCTGCTCCGTCTCCGCCTCCTCCCCTGAACGCGCCGCCCCACTCTGCTTCTTCGCCCCCACCAGGCTTCCTGCGAATCAGCTGTTCGCGCGGGAAGCTGGGGCAGGCTGAGAAGCAGGCCGCAGCGTCCCGCTCAGACCCAGGGAGGTGGAGGTGAGCTGGGGCCAGGGGGCGCGAGGAGGGCCTCCTGTGCTGCAGCAGGTAACCGGGGTGGGGGTGGGGTGCAGGGGAACCACTCCACGCCCCAGCTCGCCTCCGACACCCTCAGCCTGAGTGCGAAGCTGCCGCCTGCTTCTCAGCCCTCCCAGGCTTCCTGCCGAACAGCTGATTTGCAGGAAGCTGGGGGAGGGGGCAGAGAAGCAGAGCGGGGCAGCACGTTCAGTGGAGGGGGAGGTGAGGTGAGCTGGGGCCGGGCACGGGGCGGGGAGGGGAGCTGCCAGTGGGTGCTCTGCACCCACCAAATTTTCCCCGTGGGTGCTCCAGCCCCAGAGCACCCAGGGAGTCAGCGCCTAAGGTGCCACTTTTGATGTGATCAGTGGGGGAGCAGCTGCTCCCCCTGCTGCCCCCCCAGCTACGCTCCCCCGCCCCTAGGAGCCAGAGGGACCTGCCGGATGCTTCCTGGGAGCTGCCCCAGGTAAGCACCTCCAGGACTCCCCACCTCGCCCCCCAGCAGGTGCCTCTGGCTCTTAGGGGTGGGGTGGGCACCCTTCTGCCCGGTTCTGGGAGCAGTCAGTGGAGGGGGGTAGATGGGGCAGGGGTCCTGGGGAGGGGGCATCAAGGAACGCATGGGGGTGGATGGGGCAGGAGTCCGGGGGGCGGGGGTGGGCAGCGACCCCCTCGTGGGGTGAGGAGGGAACCCGTTGTTAAGATTTTGGCAGCTCATCACTGGCTAGGACCATTAATTTTTGTGATTCATTAGACTTAGAGTCATATTGTAGGAAGTGTGTTAACAATGGTCAGTCGTTTGAGACAGTGTGCAGGCTGTCTTGTTCTTGTTCTGGACTATTTAAAATATTAATAGTAAATGTGCAATACATTTTTGAGGTGTTTGTAATGCAGATTCTAATGCTTAAGCCGTGTACTACAGTACTTCAGAATTCTGTCTTCAAAGCATAAGCAATCTTGAAGTAAAAGCACAGGATTGAGAGCCTGGGTTGTATTTCCAGCTCTGCCACAGAATTCTTGTGTGATTTTGGAAGTCTCTCTATGCCTTAGTTTCCCTAGGAGCAAAAAAAAAGGGATAATATTTACTTACCCCATGTGATGCTTCACATTCATTAATTTTTATAAAGTTATTTGAGATCTTTGGCTGGAAGGTGCCAGACAAATGCAAATTACTATTATGCTCTTTGATCAAAAGGAGTTCTGAGAATGTTGGAACCTGAATATAATCTGATAGCAGAAGGCACTTTAATCTAGTAGACAAAATCATAGGAAGATCCAGTGGCTGGAAGCTGAAGCTAGAATAAAATTTAAACTGGAAATAAGGCACACATTTTAAACAGTGAAGGTAATTAGCCATTAAAACAATTTACCAAGGGGTTTTGTGGGGTCTCCTTCACTTGACATTTTTAATTCAGGATTTCATGTCTTCCTAAAAGATGTGCTCTACTCAACCAGAAGTTATTGTCTCAATGCAGGAATTATTGATGAAATTCTATGGCCTGTGTTATGCACTAGATCAGACTACAATGGTCCCTTCTGGCCTTAAAAATTATGAATCTTTTTTTACTGATCAGTCATATGTTTCCAGCTATAAATGTGCTTTTTCTCTAGAGGAATTTAACTTCCATCCAGACTATTACATTATACATTTTAAAGTAAGCTAATTATTTAGATGACCATGATGGCCTAAATGTTTATTTTGAGCAAGTATCTCCAGCTGTATTGATAAACAGAAGATGGAGAGGTTGCTGCTGAAGATAGAAAGCTGTTCTCCAATATGCATTTCTCTGAATAGAATGAAGATTGCCCATGCTCAATGAAGTAAATGGAATACAATGAATTCCACCAAATAGGTGCTAAGGCTTGTCTAAATTAAGTTGGGAATGCAGTTCTGCAGATATATTGTACTTTCAAGTACAATGTTCATTTAAAATTTAAAATCTTTTGAAGATCTATGCCAAAAATAGTATTAACATAGAGGTTGGAAACAGTTCACAGCCTACAAGGTGCGATAAGCAAGACATAATGGCTATAGACGTTTCCTATGTAGAGTGTTGCATTCCAGCTGTTGGTCACATTTTTCATGCATCAGACTGAGATTTTATATTAATTTTATAATAGGGGACTATGACCCCTATTATTGTATTATCTTAGGTTTCAGAGTGGTAGCTGTGTTAGTCTGTATCAGCAAAAACAACAAGGAGTCCTTAGAGACTAACACATTTATTTGGGCATAAGCTTTTGTGGGCAAAAATAAAAAGCTTTTGTGGGCATTCATCAGATGCATGGAGTGGAAAATACAGTAGGGAGGTATAAATACACAGCATATGTACAGGGTGAACAAGCCCCTGATGGTGTGGCTATGTCCTATGATGGTGTCCCTTGCATAGATATGCGGACAGAGTTGGCACCGGGGTTTGTTGCAAACACTACAAAAGGGATTTCCACCCCTTCTTGTCAACTGTTGAGAATAGCCCACTTCCACCTTAATTGAATTGGCTCGTTAGCACTGACCCCCCACTTGGTAAGGCAACTCCCATCTTTTCATATGCTGTGTATATATACCTCCCTACTGTATTTTCCACTCCATGCATCTGATGAAGTGGGTTTAAGCCCACGAAATCTTATGCCCAAATACATTTGTTAGTCTCTAAGGTGCCACAAGGACTCCTCCTTGTACTATTTTAGTGCTTCCAAAATATTTAAAAATCAAAATAATGGCATTTCTGTTCAGCCCTGCAGCCTCTTGCAAGTGGGACAGGAGTAAAAGTTATCAATACTGCAGAGTGGTCCAACAGAACAAGTATGGCTACCTTTCTCTTAAAGCAATATGTGGTGTCTGTTGCTATCACATAGCTGGGCTTGAAGCCTGACTGAGATTGTGAGTTCAATCCTTGAGGGGGCCATTTAGGGATCTGGGGCTGTCAAACCTTTTGTCTGCTTCCTGTTCGGTCTGGAACTGTTCCCTTGATGCTGGAGACATCAGTTCCTCATTGGATTGTGGGCCTATGCTTGGTCCCTCTGGGAGCGATGTAGGGGATGGGGCTGTTTCCGTTGACTGTGAACCGCTTTCCGCTGGTGCACTATGTTGGGATTCAGGCTCCGGCTGAGCCTCTTGTGTAGGGTTATCGGCTGCTGCCGGTTCAGGTTCGGTGGGGCCCTCTGGTGTTGAGGTTGCAAGTACTAGATTCAGTGCTGGCAATGGGTCTGGTGTTGGTTGTTCGGCTGGTTCCGGTTCTGGGATTGGTTCCATCTGGGTCTCTGGGACTGGATCCACTACTGCTGTTGCAGACATTGGCCTGGGGTCTGGGTCCATCACCTCTGACTGGGTCCTGATAGAAGTTTCCAGAATAGAGCTAGGCCTCACGGCTTGTTTGGCCTGGCTACGGGTGACCATTCCCTCCTTCTTGGCCCGCTTCACATGATTGGCCAAGTCTTCCCCCAACAGCATGGGGATGGGATAATCATCATAGACTGCAAAAGTCCATGTTCCTGACTAGCCCTGGTACTGGACAGGCAACTTGGCTGTAGGCAAATTGAATGAGTTGGACTTGAAGGGTTGAATCGTCACTTGGATCTCTGGGTCGATTAAATTGGGGTCCACTAAGGAAGCATGGATAGCTGACACTTGTGCTCCGGTGTCCCTCCACGCGGTGACCTTCTTCCCGCCCACACTCACAGTTTCCCTCCGCTCCAAGGGTATCTGGGAGGTATCTGGGCCTGCGGACCTCTGGTGTGATCCCGGTGCAATGAACTGTAATCTGTTGGGGTTCTTGGGGCAGTTGGCCTTTACATGCCCCAGCTCGTTACATTTAAAACATCATCCAGCTGACGGGTCACTGGGGCGAGGTGGGTTGCTGGAGAACGGGGTGGTGGGATGATAAGGGGTCTGGAGGGTTCTTTGGGAGGTATGTGGGGCTTTGGGTGGCCCCCGGTGATAGGGTGTGGTCAGAGGTTGTCCCTTCTGGTCTCCGCTCCCACTGCGACCAGTTTTCTTCTTCTCGGCCACCTCCACCCATCTGGCTCCAATCTCTCCTGCCTCGATTACGGTTTTGGGTTTCCCATCTAGGATGTATCTTTCTATTTCCTCAGGAACACCCTCTAAGAATTGTTCCATTTGCATTAGGAAGGGCAAATTTACTGGAGATTCAACACTTGCTGCTGATATCCAGGCATCCCAATGTTTCACAATGTGGTAGGCATGTCGGGTAAATGACACGTCTGGTTTCCACCTTAGGGCTCTGAACCTCCGACGAGACTGCTCGGGTGTTATCCCCATTCTGACTCTCGCCTTGGATTTAAACAGTTCATACTTGTTCATGTGTTCTTTAGGCATTTCAGCTGCCACCTCAGCTAAGGGTCCACTGAGCTGCGGCCTCAGCTCTACCATGTATTGGTCAGTAGAGATGTTGTACCCAAGGCAGGCCCTTTCGAAGTTTTCTAGGAAGGCCTCAGTACCATCGCCTGCCTTGTAAGTGGGGAACTTTCTGGGATGGGGAGTGGTACCTGGAGAAGGATTGCTAGGGTTTGTTGGTATATTCTGCTGAGCCTTTATCTTCTCCATCTCCTCCACATGCTTCCTCTCTTTTTCCTTCTCCTCCAGTTCTTTGGCCCTTGCCTCCATAGCTCTCCTGTGAGCAGCCACTTGGTGTTGTTCTGCCTCTTTCGCTACCTCCCTTTCTTTTTCCTTCTCCTCCTTCTTCAGCCGCATGAGTTCTATCTGTCTTTCATGTTCACTTTGTTTTTCCTCAGCCTGAAATCTGGCTAATTCCAGATTTTGTCGAGCCGTGGATTTTGTCATTCTAACCTCTCTGTTTTTGACTAACTTTACACCCGAGTTTTAGAAATAAACAAAACTTGGCTGTAAAATTTTGCTGTGCTGGAATAGAATGCCTATTCTCTGATAGTGATTGTCAGCCTACAGAAAAAGACAATTCCCTTTTGTCTCTGCTCTGGCCCCAAATCAAAGCAAAAAACCTCCAACTACTCGGAAACCTGCTTACCAGCAGCCTAAAGGGAAAAAAAAATTCCTTTTCAAACTTGTGCTCCTTGTAAAAAATCAAAATCCTAAAAAAACAACCCCTGCCACTTTTGTCTCCAGGCAAACACCCCCCCCCCCCGTTTACTTTTAGGGAAAAAAAAACTCTGGGTTGGAAGACTGTGAATTTCCCTGCAGGAGTTAAGTATCCTGCCTCCAGGCAAAGAAAACCTGCAATTCACAAAGATAATCCCCTTTTGTCTCTGCTTGGCCACAAAGCAGAGAAAAAACAAGCTGCTTTCAGTTTCAGCTGCTTTCTGGACTTCCTTTCCAAAGGAAAAAAAAAATTTCCTTTTTAAAATCTGTATTTCTAGTTCAAAAAATCTCAACTGGATCTCAAAATGATTTCAGGTTAATCCCACCACTCTGCCACCATGTCAAGGTTCCTCCCCCACTCTGAACTCTAGGGTACAGATGTGGAGACCTGCATGAAAACCTCCTAAGCTTACTTTTACCAGCTTAGGTTAAAACTTCCCCAAGGTACAAATTAATTTTATCCTTGGAATAACCACTGCCACCACCAAACTCTAACTGGGTTTACTGGGAAACATAGTTTGGACACGTCTTTCCCCCCAAAATCCTCCCAACCCTTGCACTCCACTTCCTGGGAAAGGTTTGGTAAAAATCCTCACCAATTTGCATAGGTGACCACAGACCCAAACCCTTGGATCTGAGAACAATGAAAAAGCATTCAGTTTTCTTACAAGAAGACTTTTAATAGAAATAGAAGTAAATAGGAGTAAAGGAATCACCCCTGTAAAATCAGGATGGTAGGTACTTTACAGGGTAATTAGATTAAAAACATAGAGAATCCCTCTAGGCAAAACCTTAAGTTACAAAAAAGACACACAGATAGAAATAGTCATTCTATTCAGCACAATTCTTTTCTCAGCCATTTAAAGAAATCATAATCTAACGCATACCTAGCTAGATTACTTACTAAAAGTTCTAAGACTCCATTCCTGTTCTATCCCCAGCAAAAGCAGCAAATAGACAGACAGAGACCCTTTGTTTCTCTCCCTCCTCCCAGCTTTTGAAAGTATCTTGTCTCCTCATTGGTCATTTTGGTCAGGTGCCAGCGAGGTTACCTTTAGCTTCTTAACCCTTTACAGGTGAGAGGAGTTTTCCTCTGGCCAGGAGGGATTTTAAAGGGATTTACCCTTCCCTTTATATTTATGACAGGGGCAAACACTGGTGACTGGTCCTGCTTTGAGCAGGGGGTTGGACTAGATGACCTCCTGAGGTCCCTTCCAACTCTGATATTCTATGATTCTATGACTTAGAGTACGGGCATCTGACATGTGGTACAAGATATTTGTTAGCTTTTTGCTTAGCAAAGGGAGGTTAGACAGAGCAGAGCAATGGTTTCTTTAGCGCTGGTTGGACTACTGAATGTTTTAAAGTAGGTGGCCAATTATTAACGCTCCTTTGACAAAGGGAATCTAGTAGGGATTGCAACTGTACCTTCTCTTCTACTATCCAGGGAGAGCAGGAGTCAGAGGGCTGGTCTGCCCTAGAAACTTACATTGGCATAATTACATCTGTCAGAGATATGAAACCCCCCCTCCACCCCCCAAGAGATGCAGTTATATCGACCTGACCCCTGGTGTAGACAGTTCTATGTCAATGGAAGAATTCTTCTGCAGGATGGATTTGATTTAAATCACTTGTCAGGAAGACTCGATTTTAATCATGGATTTCTACATAGAAGTGTATTCTTGTTGGTTGTGATAACCTTAATACATATTTTTCACAACTCAGAGATAGATGTAGGTTTCATTTTTAGAAGTTACAAACTATACATTTTTAAACAGTGTTTATTTAGAAAACTTTTCAGATTAGTTTGACAGCTATATCAGAAAATGAATTATTGTTTGGTTATTTCATTTACCAAAGGTAATTAAAGCAGAAGTCATTGGGAGGTGAACTATCTCTAGTTCAACAGGTTAATCGTTAATATTTGGAGGATTTTCTTGCCATGCTGTATTAGGAGAACATCATCAGAGAGACATTTTAATTGTTTTATTTAACTGAAACAACATTATGTATTTTGGAATTTTTTCTTCAACAGCAAATATAATATTTTAACAAAACAAGCATATGGATTTTTTAATTTAGTTAAACATTCAAGTTTTCTAAAATCAGGTTTGTTTTTGTTAAAATTGTTAACTAAAATAGTTAAATGAAATATTTTTTTTTAAAACAAAAAAAAATTAAATCGACTACGTCAGTCAGGTCAACATGAGAAACTTAAAATATTGGTGTCAACTATCTCAGTTGTCTTTACCTTCATTTTCCTGTTTGTTCATAATCAGAAAAAGAAAAACAAGCTTTCCTGCTTTTTCAGGTCCCAAAGGAGTTCTCAATTTTTGGAATGAATTAGTCCAAAGGAAGAAAATATTCTTTCTACACCAGCAGAAGAAGCTACTGCTGTAAAAGTTAGATTATCACTTCAACAGTCTCTGAATCCAAGATCTTAAGTGACTTCCACCAGTTCACTGGTGTGACTTTCTTTAAAACATCATCCTCAAACATATATTTCTTGAATGGTTCACCCTTAGCTCTGAAGTTTATTATAGTTGGCATTATGGAGGGATGATTGCTGGACGACCATGTCATAGCCAACTCCTCTTCTTCAGCAGTTAAGGTTTGACCCTGGTACCGAGTATTGAGAATATTTGCAAGAAAATGAGCTGGAGATAGTGCTTGTCCCATTCCTTTTTTTAATGCTTGTAATTTAACTCTGTCATGCATATTTCTCTTTTTAAGATCTCACTCAGTTCCTTCCAAATTTCAACAGTGTCAGCAATAAAACAGCTATTTCCCTGTATTTTGTTCAAAGCTACAGAAATAGGCTTCAGGGTACTCAGCATGTGTTCAACATTTCTCTTAAGCCCAATGTTGAGAACCTTGGTGCTGACAGTGCCATCTATTTTTTCACGATTTTGTTCACAAACTGTCATCCGATTAGGCCAGTTCTTGGTACAGTGCTCAGAACAGTCCACTGCTGAGTTCCATCACACGCCTTGTGGGAGAGTTAGCTTGATTCCTCCCCCTTTTTTCAGAGCAGCTGCTGCAAAGTGGTTGTTACGGAAGTATTTTGCAATTTCAACAACGTTAGCCTTTATTTCTGGAACACTGAAGTCTTTGGCTAGGAGGTGCATCAAATGAGCACTGCAACCGTATGTTATTAGCTCGGGACTCTCTTCTAAATTTCTTCTCATCTTGGATACATTTGCAGCATTGTCTGTGACCACGCTGCATCCTAGATATTTGCATTTTTTTTCACAGTTTGTTATAGCTTTTACTGCTACTTCTTGTAAGCATTCTGCTGTGTGTGCATTTCCTGATGTATCCATTGGTTCTGTAAGAAAGTAATTCCCTTCTTCTGTTGTCACACAGGCACATACAATAAGATCATTTTGGACGTTGCTCCACCCATCAAGACTCAGGTTAACAAGTTCACCCTCTAGATCTTTTGCATACTGCTCAATTTCTCTTTCATACACTTTATCCAGCAATTTGCCTGCGACATCTGTGCTGTTGGGTGGACTGTATCCTGTTCTTAATGACTGAACCATGTTAATGAAGTGTAGGTTCTCAGTCATACAGAAAGGAGAGTTTGTTGCATAAACAAACCACACAATGTTTTTATCGCTTAACTCTTTTTGTAATCTGCTGGTTTTTATCACAAACTTATCTATGGCTGTTTCTGGATCATGGAGGTTTTTTTTTTCTTTTTGCTACAGGTGATATACTGTGGCTATGTGATATATATGATGTGACTGAAACACTGTCATTGGCAGATAACTCTGAAACTATAGAAAATGATGGTGATCTTGAAGGTGGATAGTCGTCGGAATCCCGTATGTTGAGGATGGATTCTACTAAACAAAATAAGTCAATGCAGTTATTTAATTATTATTACCATACTACTCATTTAGTATTACTCATTGCATTTACTGACACTCAGTACTACTTTAAAGGTGAAATTGTAAAAGGAAGATCTGCCTATTTCAGCTATTTATTTTTTATCACAACTGTATCTAAAACTATAGTACCATAGAGTAACAGCTATATTTTTTGCTCAAACATGAGAATTCAAGAGTAGTCCGGAAGGAAGACAGGCAGTCCTTAAGAAAGAAGCATGAAATAAAAAAGTTTACCAACCTGAAGTTCCTGCATGTTCAGACATGTTCCTTTCATCATCTTCAGCACAGCTTCCTCCTGTGAAGGAGCACTTCTCATGATGTTGTTTCATTCGGGCAACCAGGCCTTGCATTTCTTTGTTGCACTGTTTGCATTTTGCACACGTGCCTGTCTTACCCACAGGCAGAGGAACTTCATTAAAATATTCCCAAACTGGGTATCTTTTTACGGCCTGCTGCCATTATAGGTTTTCCTTTCGAGTGAAGAATGGTATGGTAGATCTCAAATCAATGAAGGTTATGCTCAGAAAGACCTCAAGACTTCTGGAATATGGAGCTCAAACAGTTTCGCTTTTGTTTCTACTGCCTGTCCCTCCCTTCTCACATTTATCTCCAGACTTCTCCTTGTCCAGATCTATTCTGCCCCCAACAATCTTCAATTCATTTTGAAACTGTGCACTTTTAGAGAGAGGTAAGGAATTGACTCTGTGTACACAAATTTGCAGAGGCACAATAGGGCTGAGGTCTTTTATTTCTCACCTCGATATATTTATTTATTTATTTTAACATGCTTGTTAACAGCAAAAATGTTTGATCTCTGGAGACACAAATCCACAGTTTGAGAACTGTAAAACTAAGCATCACTGATAGTGCTCAGTCTAGAAGATACCGAGTCCCACTGAGTAGATAGAAAGATTAACTTAAATAATCTATGCAGAAGCCCTGGAACCCCATAAGATTGGGTCTCTAATCCACGAACTATTGGAACTCATTTACAAAACTTTTTTCTTAAACATTAAATGAATATATTGTCTCATACTGTAGAATTAGAATTTATAATCCCTATTCCATGATGAGATATCTTTGAGCTATAAGTTTTAATTAAGATACATATCTTTGGATAGGTGTTTTTTCCTCAAAAAGCATTTAATCAAAAATATCTGATTTAAATAAAAAAATCTGATTTTATTTAAAATTATTTTTAAATCATTGATTTTTTTTTTTTAAATCCACCCTTCCCTCGACCCAAATGTAATGAATCTCTGTGGGATTTAGAGGGGATGGGCCCTGCTATATTTCCCTGGCAATACAGCTCCATTGCAGCCACGCTACCAGGGCTTCTTATTGGTTGCATTGGCTCTTAGGATTCCCAGGAGAGCCAAGCAGAAAATACAATATAGTATGTGGCTGTATTATACTCTTCACCCAGTTTTTGTGGGGTGTGATATGGGATGAGACCATCCCAAATTCATGGTTATAAAATCTTTACACCACTCGGCTGGAGGGATTATATTGTTATTGGTAAACATCAATTTTACTGTATAGACACTCCACACCAGGAAAAAAATATTTACATAGATAATAACCAAAATTTACAGGTAGGCAAAGTAAGAAAAATGCTGCCTGAGAACGTAGTCAGAATCCAGTGATTGACTTCTGAATTAGGCTGGTTACAAATGGACTAGCGAATGAATAGTAAAAACAGGTATGATTTGTTGATTTTTAAGGATATTTACTGTGTATATTTTGATGTGATGTTGACAAACTGTGTTTTAATAATTTAACTTCTTGAATCTGTGTCTAACTCCCATAATTTTCCGCAACTGTGAAAGTTTAAATTTATGATCTAAAAATATGCATAAAGATAAACAGATAACATCCATAAAAATTATTAAAAAATAAAAATTGAATTCTGTCAGGTCTAACCACCATGTGCTCACTCTCATTGTTAACACATAGTTAAACACATGTATAACACATAGGATGCATCCGATGAAGTGAGCTGTAGCTCACGAAAGTTTATGCTCAGATTAATTTGTTAATCTCTAAGGTGCCACAAGTACTCCTTTTTCTTTTTGCGAACATAGGCTGCTACTCTGAAACCTGACATAGTTAAACAGAACTATACATCTTAAGACTTGAAAATGACAAATAAGGATATTTTAAAGCAAAATATTCTAAGCTAACTTCAACCTCCACCTAGTATGTTCCAGATTCTCTCTTCCCCACAGTCAAAGATATTACTATTCTTATATAACCAGCAGTGCAGGATAATAATACACAAAGGAGGAAGAATCTCTGGAAAAGTAATTTTGAAAAATATCAGGAGGGAAGAGTATAAATGTTGCCAAAAAATGACTGATTTTTCATAACCATGTAGTTCATTATAATCTGTATGGAAAGGGAAGGAACACGCTGTCTAAGTTTTCTTCAGTGAACTATGGGAGATTTCATTTATGTTTGTTCACTCCAGCTTATTGAAGTTGTTCAAAAACTCCCAAAATGAAGCACATCTCTCTTTCCGGCAGAATACCAACTTTGTCTTAAAATGCTGAAGGCAGAAAAGCTGCAGCTCTTATGAGACAGGACAAAAAGTAGCCCAGCTCTGCTGTCTCTCAGAATTTTCATAATGGTTTAGAAATAAACATTTTATGTTGTTTTCTTCCAATGTGTGTCTGTTCACTTTTCAATATTTTGAAATATGTTTATTCTAGTTCCTTTATTTATTTATTCTGCTGGTGAGTAACCAGTCTCTGCAGTCAAAAGGCACTGACTTAAATACTATTTCTAAAATTCCAAAATTAATGTAAATACAGTACCAAATAATATATGGACTGCAGTCGTCCTTTGGTTAAGACCTTGGTATAACAATACTTATATCAGATATTTAGAATTGGCAAAATTCAATTTTTATTTTTTTATATTTTTGATCAATATCTGTTCATTTTTAAGCATTTTTTTTAAATAGATTTTTATCAATTTAAATTCAAAGCTGAAAAGAAGTTAAAAGGGGTGAGACAATTATTTAATGACAGATGCTGAGATTCAAAAAGTTAAAGCTTTATAACCCTTAAAACACAAATTGTCAATATCACAAGTCAAAATATATTAAGTAAATATCCTTAAATCTACTAAGGTCAAGGTCTCAAGCAGCATTTTTTTTATCTCTAAATTTTTATTAATGGATGGAAACATTTTTTCATTATTTTGTGTTTGCACGGTGAAATCAATGTTTACCAATAAGAATATAATCCTTCGAAACCTATGTATGTTCAACTAAGTGCAGCATCTATTTACACAGGGCTAGATTGTGCCAGTTAGGCACAGCCATAGAAAAGGGTACTGTGTGCTATTCCCCCCTGAGATGAGTATTGAGAAGCATTCTGTCTGAGTTCCAGGGTGAACTATATGTAGCATGCCTATTATTGTAGTACTTTTAGTGGATGTGGCTTACTCCCCTCACAAAATCAGCAAGTCCTGGTGCATGGAGAGCAGCACCATTGGAGTAAGAATGTAGCTGCCCTGATGCTCCCCAAAATGCCATGGCTGCAGTATTCAACTTGGCCTGTCTGCAGGCGATGCAAATGGGGGAAGGCTCTTCACACTGTGGTCCACACATGCTGCTCACTCGTTTAAGGACCAAACAGGACCTGCCATTTGATTATACAGAGTCTATTTCATGTGATTGTAAAACTGTGTAATATTCTGGGTATTTATAATTCACTTGATGGTGATTGTTTAATAAAGCTTTTATATTCATTTATTTTATTGAAAGTGTAATTAATATAACAATTAATAAATATTTTATTTCTATTTAATAAATGCATTCCAACATCCTCCTCCACCCTGTATTAGTTTTAGTAAAGCTACTGTGACATTTAAAGTTTCTAACTGCTTTTCTCTTTAGCTACCCACTGTGATCAGCTCTATCTCTGTGGTTCAAAACTCTTATAGAACAAAGTCCATCTAGAAACCCTGATCAGAAAAACTGTCTATGAAGAGATAATTGAATTTCCTTCTTCCCTAAAGCCAGTATTTTTGCTACCCAGAGATACACTGGGAATAGATCAAATGGTAATAGTCAAAATTTGAAAAAGAAGAAGGCTGCCATCCATCTACAGAACAAAAGCATTGTTTGGGAATGGTAAAATGGGAATGCTTTGAAGACAAGCCTCCTTTAGGAACTGGTTTAGATATTTCAGTTAGGACCCTGCTCTGCTTGTCCCCTGTGGTTGCCTATGAAGGGCCTGTATAGTGAGGAGGCCACTCTTTCAGGTAAAAATGCCCCTGGTTAGAAACAGAGTCTCTGCCCACCAGGCAAAACGGCCACATTTATCTTCAGAAGTAATACAAAGTTGCATTTTGACCAGGTACACACTGAAGAATGTTCTGGCTTTATATAATGGCAGCTGAGGGTATGGTGGCATAGAAAGAAATATATAGTGGGCCAAGAGGCTTCTTATTGCTTGCTGGCTCTTCCAGAGCCAGACTGCTGCCCACAAATACCCCCTCTGCGGGAGAAATGGAGGTGGTAGTGAGGCATGGCAACCTGAAACAGAAGCTGGGAACAATAACCTGAACATTAGGCCATGGTGACATGCAGTGGTGGCTAGGGACAATCACCTGATACTTTCTCAGTCTTTTAGGTGTGGCGGGAAATCCCTATCTCTCTATTACTCCTTTCCAGGGTGTATGAGATAGCCCTAGACAATCTATAAGTATCTATCCTATGTCTACACTAGAGACCTGACAGCCGCATAGCTGAACTGTTGCAGCTTCACTGCTGTAAGATCTCCTGTGTAGCCACTCTATGCCGACGGGAGAGAGCGCTCCCGTTGATATAATTAAACCACCCCCAATGAGTGGAGATAGCTATGTCGGCAGGAGAAGCTCTCCCGCTGACATACCGCTGTGCATACCACTGTGCACACTATCACTTATGCCAGTGAAACTTATGTCACTAAGAGGTGTGTTTTGTCACACCCCCCAGTGACATAAGCTTTGCCGACGTAAGTGGTAGTGTAGACGTGGCCTAGAGCACCTGCACGCTTCCTAAGCATAATTTCACAAGGATCAGTAAACTCTTGCCTGGTGGGTTTTTAAAAATATGTTTTAGTATTTGAGTTTCTAACTCTGATTTGGACTGCTGGCCTTCCTCCCCTAACGAGGAAGAATCCCCTATGGAGGGGGAGAGAGTGTGTGCACACCTGGTACTAGCTATGGAATTTCCCTTAGAAAAGCTCTGCAGCAGGGAGGTCTGGTTGAGCCTACTTGCTGTTGGGGAGGCATAAAAAAACTGGAGGGAACTTCAGAAGATGAGGCATTTCCCTATTGCCAGTGACTGCTAGGTCTGGTTCTGCCCCATGATGTAAGCAGGCTGAAGTACCCATTGAAACAAATCTGTGGACTTCAGCACGAAGAAGAAAGGCTACTCCTGTGAGTAGAGATGTTCAGGATCAGGTCTTCTGTGAATATTTTATGCCATAATGTAGCAACATGTACACTTATGGCACTATATAAATAATAAAGTCATCATAATTCCTAGGTGTGCATTAGAATGCATATACCATATTTTTAGCTATGAATCAATCAACATTTTTATCCACATCTGCAAAATAATTACCACCATATTGTCTCCCTTACTCACAATAAATAGTACCTTACTCAAGGTGAGCAATTCCATTGAAATCCATGGCCAGGGTGGAGAAATCACTTGAGCAAGGTATTACTCACCATTTGTAAGGTGGCAGAATTGTGTCCTAAAAACCTGTCTGATACTCTTATATTAAATAGCTCTTTGATAACAATAGACCTTCTTATGGAGTAAGGTCATATTCAGTGTGAATAAGGATATCAGAATTTAGCCCTAAATGGCAAAGTATTGCTGATAAAGAATAATTGCAGCTATTTGATAAAGAGGTGACGTAGGTGGTATGTCACCTTCTCTCACTTACGACTGTTTTGGGGTTTTTTTTTGTTTTTTTGTTTTAAACAACAAATGCAAACCTCAGCTCCCTATTAACATCTTAGCTGTTATTAAAATCTTTATTATAGGGAGGGTTTGAAAACAGTATATATAGTTTCTTATTTGATTAGTTATTTTTTTTTCCCCACTCTCAGCAGATGTTCAGACATATATGGCCTGTAATGAAGCAGTGGATTTTATGCCAAGTGGGTTGCAGATGTTCTAGATTTGAATTAACCTTCAGATGTTGATAAACAGCATTTAGAGATTTGTAACACTTTTGTCTAAGTGGTTTTCCATTTTTCATTTGATAGCTTATCTTGAATTTTTAGAAGTTAGTGAGAATAATAAATCAGTTATGATGCCTTAATCACCAACAGAGATGGATCTGATTTATATGTCACAAACACTAACCTTTCTGTGGAAGAAAAGCTATATAAATAAAAAGCATGAAGTATTCCATAAACATTCAATAAATCTTTCTTATTGCAGAGACAATTAAAAATATTTCCATCATGTCTCTGTAGCTGTTGTGTATGGAAGACCTAGTTTAGGGCTGGAGTATGCAGCTCTGAGTATGGATCGTGATAAAGATAAGGTTTCTGCAATGCATGGAAAAATATTTTCAATTCAGGCCTTTAATCTCTTGTGTTTGCAATGTGTGGAAAAATATTTTTAAACAGAAGAGCATTTAAGCATGTGTTTAAAGTTAAATGCATGTTTTACTCTATGTACTTCAATGAATTCCATGACTCAGGTGGAACTGAAGGACATGCTTAACCAGTTTTGTGGAATCAGGGCCTAGATCTGTAAAGTACTAAGCACACCTTTGGTGCTACTTATATAATAGTCAGGGCTTGATCGATGCCTCTAAGCTGTGGAAAATGACGGGGGGGGGGGGTGAGGGAGACTACCAATAAGTTGGAATTTTGATTTACTGTACATTCCTGAAGATTAGAAAATGTTTAGGGATAGACTGTTGCTGGAGCCTGCACTGGTGAGCAAGGAAGGAAAACATGAACCTGTGACCCCTTTTTCTCCTGCACATGTTTTGGCCACAGTTATAATTCCCGCACTTTTATGGGTGTAGGAGCTCCTTCCTATTAGGACTGCCTGGGGTGCTAGTCACCCCAAATGGTGGGGAACCGACACAGCCATCACCCCAAACTCCTGTGGGCCAGCCAGCAAGGCTCCTGTCAGTACAAGAGTGTGTGTGGAATCCCTTTAGGAAGCGTAGCAGCAGATGTGCTCCCCATGTATGACAGGATGTACTAGGAGACATTGGGTATATCTACACTGCAATTAGACCCCTGCAGGGTCCTATAGCCCTGGTCCCAGTCCCAGCCCAAACATCTACGCTGCAATTAAACAGCTCCTTAGCGCGAGTCAACTGGCACAGGCCAATGGCAGGTGTCTAATTGCAGCATAGACATACCCTTAGGGCCTCTGAACTGCTCCTGATTGAAGCCTCCAGGGAACAGATGGCAGGCCTAAGGAGCTGTTTAATTGCAGCGTAGATGTTGCAGCATCTCTCCCTTCTGTCTTCCTTTTATTGTTCCTATTATTTGTATTACCGTAGCACGTATGGGCCCCAGTCGCAGACTTGAATGCCATTGCGTGAAGCACTGTACAAACACAAACCAAAAAGATGGTCCTTGTCCTGAAGAGCATACTCTGAGGATATGTCTACACTGCAAATAAAAGGTGTGTTCTTACTTCCAGTTAGCTGACTTGGGTTAAAAGCACTGAAGACAAGACAGCGCAGTTTTTAACTTGGGTTAGTAGCTTGAATTCAACTCCAGGCTCCCCTATGGGCTTTAACTCAAGCTGCTAACCTGAGTTAAAAGCTACGTTGTCATATCTTCCCTGCTTTTTAACCCAAGTTAGTTAACACAGGTTAGCTAACCAGAGTTACTTCAAAAACAGATGTTCTTGAGATTCCCAATTTTTTCTCTACATGTGCAAAGTTCTTTCCTTTTATCTCTGTTCCTATCTAGCCTTGCCTCACTGTAGTCTTGTCTTACTCCAAAGTCCATTATGTCTTTCTTTTCCCCATTCCTTTTTCCCTGCATCACTTTTCCCTTCCCACTAAGGTTATCACCAACAAGCTATGTAAGGCTGTTGCTGTAACCAGGGTGGATAAAAATCCATGATTTAAAAAAAAAATTTTTTTTAAGAAATCTGAGTTGTTTTTTTTTAATTTTGTTTAAATCAGGTTTTTTTCCTTCAAAAAAGTCCATCTAAAGATGGTTTTAATTAAGATACATTATAGCTCAAAGATATCTCATCATGGAATAGGGATTATAAATTCTAATTCTATAGTATGAGACAATATATTCATGTAATTTTTAAGAAAAGTTTTGTAAATGAGTTCCAATAGTTCATGGATTAGGGACCCAGTTTTATGGGGCTCCAGGGGCTTCTACATAGATTATTTTGGTTAATCTTTCTATCTACCCAATGGGACTCAGCGCTCAGTCTAGAAGATACCATCAGAGATGCTTAGTTTTGCAGTTCTCAGACTGTGGATTTGTGTCTCCAGAGATAGCATGCTTGTGAACAGCAAAAATATTTTTAAATAAAACAAACAAATAAATACATAATATACAGAGGTGAGAAATAACAGACCTCAACCCTGTTGTCCCTCTGCAAATTTGTGTACACAGTCAATCTCTTACCTCTCTCTAAAAGTGCAAAGTTTCAAAAAGTTCAGTGAATAGAAGATTGTTGGTGGCGGACTAGATCTGGACAAGGAGAAGAAATCTGGAGATAAATGTGAAAAGGAGGGACAGGCAGTAGAAACAAAAGTGAAACTCTTTGAGCAGCATATTCCAGAAGTCTTGAGGTCTTTCTGAGTGTAGCCTTCATTGATCTGAGATCTACCATACCATTCTCACTTGAAGAGAAAACCTATAATGGCAGCAGGCCGTAAAAGAGACCCAGTTTGGGAATAAGAATAATTCAAGAAATATATGTTTGATGATGATGTTTTAAAGAAAGTCACACCAGTGAACTGGTGGAAGTCACTTAAGCACTTGGATTCAGTGTTGAAGTGATAATTTCACTTTAACAGCAGTAGCTTCTTCTCCCGGTGCAGAGAAATATTTTCTTCCTTTTGGACTAATTCATTCCAAATTGAGAAATCGTTTGGGACCTGAAAAAGCAGGAAAGCTTGTTTTTCTTTTCCTGATTATGAACAAACTGGAAAATGAAGGTGAAGACGACTGAGTTAGCTGCAGAAGCCAATATTTTAAGTTTCTCATGTTGACCTGGCTGACATAGTTGATTTAATTTTTTTAAAAAAATATTTCATTTAACTATTTTAGTTAAAAACAATTTTAACAAAAACAAACCTGATTTTAAAAAATGTGAATGTTTAATTAAATTCAAATGCTTGTTTTGTTAAAATATGTTTGCTGTTGAAGAAAAAAATCCAAAATACATACCGTTGTTATTTTAGTGAAATAAAACAATTTAAATGTCTGTCTGGTGATGTTCTCCTCCTAATACAGCATTGCAAGAAAATCCTCCAAATATTAATGATTAACCTGTTGAATTGGAGATAGTTCACCTCCCAATGACTTCATAAATATCTGCTTCTATTACTTTTGGTAAATGAAATAACTAAACAATAATTCATTTTCTGATATAGCTGTCAAACTAATCTGAAAAGTTTTCTAAATAAATCAGTTTAAAAATGTATACTTTATACCTTCTAAAAATGAAACCTACCTCTGAGTTGTGAAGAATGTGTATTAAGGTTATAACAACCAACAAGAATGCACTTTTATGTAGAAATCCATGGCTAAATTGAGTCTTCCTGACTAGTGATTTAAATCATAGAATCATAGAATATCAGGGTTGGAAGGGACCCCAGAAGGTCATCTAGTCCAACCCCCCTGCTCGAAGCAGGACCAATTCCCAGTTAAATCATCCCAGCCAGGGCTTTGTCAAGCCTGACCTTAAAAACCTCTAAGGAAGGAGATTCTACCACCTCCCTAGGTAACGCATTCCAGTGTTTCACCACCCTCTTAGTGAAAAAGTTTTTCCTAATATCCAATCTAAACCTCCCCCACTGCAACTTGAGACCATTACTCCTCGTTCTGTCATCTGCTACCATTGAGAACAGTCTAGAGCCATCCTCTTTGGAACCCCCTTTCAGGTAGTTGAAAGCAACTATCAAATCCCCCCTCATTCTTCTCTTCTGCAGGCTAAACAATCCCATCTCCCTCAGCCTCTCCTCATAAGTCATGTGTTCCAGACCCCTAATCATTTTTGTTGCCCTTCGCTGGACTCTCTCCAATTTATCCACATCCTTCTTGAAGTGTGGGGCCCAAAACTGGACACAGTACTCCAGATGAGGCCTCACCAATGTCGAATAGAGGGGAACGATCACGTCCCTCGATCTGCTCGCTATGCCCCTACTTATACATCCCAAAATGCCATTGGCCTTCTTGGCAACAAGGGCACACTGCTGACTCATATCCAGCTTCTCGTCCACTGTCACCCCTAGGTCCTTTTCCGCAGAACTGCTGCCTAGCCATTCGGTCCCTAGTCTGTAGCGGTGCATTGGATTCTTCCATCCTAAGTGCAGGACCCTGCACTTATCCTTATTGAACCTCATCAGATTTCTTTTGGCCCAATCCTTCAATTTGTCTAGGTCCCTCTGAATCCTATCCCTGCCCTCCAGCATATCTACCACTCCTCCCAGTTTAGTATCATCCGCAAATTTGCTGAGAGTGCAATCCACACCATCCTCCAGATCATTTATGAAGATATTGAACAAAACCGGCCCCAGGACCGACCCTTGGGGCACTCCACTTGATACCGGCTGCCAACTAGACATGGAGCCATTGATCACTACCTGTTGAGCCCGACAATCTAGCCAGCTTTCTACCCACCTTATAGTGCATTCATCCAGCCCATACTTCCAAATCCACCCTGGCTGTAACCCTCGTCTTTTCTCACTTCATCCTGTTTTGCTACCCCCCATTTATTGCATCATAGCTAAGCTATTGGGACATGCACCTCTGCCTTTCTATCTGTATTGTAAAGTGTCTACTGCCTTCTGAGTTATCTGAGCTACTGACCTGATTCCCCTTCCCATCAAGCAGAAGCTGGGATGGTAACATTCAGCAGTGGGGAAGAGGCAAAAACTTCAAATAATAATAATTCTGTTAGCCAGTTTAGGAGAAATGCAGAAGAAGGGACAGAGGGTTAGAGAAGTTGAGAAGAAAGTCTGAGGGTACGGCCGAAAATTGGAGATTAGCCTGGTCTGTATAAATATCATATAACCGTGCTGGTCTTCTGCAATTCTGCAGCACTCTAATATAGGGAGATAACATTACTGATTTCCCATGACATTTCATAGTGTGACAATTTGCTGCCTAAAGTAATGTCATAAGAACAAAACCACACACTCGACATTTTTCAGCCCTGAAAATAAAATATTCTAGCTCTTTGGGCAGGTCCTTCCCTACAGTGCGGCAGCTCTGGCTATCTTTAAGTCAGTTAAACTGGGCCCAGGAAGATTCCATCTGTATACGGGATCCACAATTGGTGCAGAGCCAGCACACCACTCCCTCCTGCTTAAGGGATAGGGACTGTGGCTGACAAAAACGGGCCTGATTGGACCATCTCAACAATCTTTGACTGCTCCTTGGCTTCTTAGGGGGCTGTGAGCAGGCAGCACATATTAGGGCAGACTTCAGCACTGCTTGAATGCAGCAGAGGACGATGACCTTTTTGTACATACAGTTAGCCTCACTGTTCAATTTTGAATACTTAATACACACACTCATTAGAATATGTATGTATTTCTATAAACAAGGATTAGACCATGCCTCAGTCAAGAAATGAGTTAAACAGAGACACAGACGTTGTTAAGCTATAAACCAAAGTCCCAGCTCTGCCCATTTGAAGTCAATGTGAGGTTTGCTGTTGACTTCATTGGAAGTCCGATGAAGATCTAGGAGAATTTGGCTCTTCTGGTAGATGAGGACTTAATGTTTCACATGGCATATGGGCAGAAACTATGTCTCTAGGCAGCTGTGAATAAAATCAAAGTAATTATAAAGAATAATTCTTTATTGCTGGAATTTGTCTCTCAGAAAATTGATTTTTTTAAAAGGCATAATCTTTTTAAAACCAGTTCTTTTGGCTCCCTCTAGTCTATCTAGCAGATAAATAGCAAGGTGTGGGGGTGTCTCTACCCTTAACCTAGCCTTTTCTATTTTTGGAAACTTGAATTTGACCTTTGTCTTTTCGTTGGCAGCACAATAGACTAGTGTTGCATCATGCAATCATCTTAAACTCTTCCTGGAAGAGGAATACATTTTATGTGTCCATTGCAAATTTTATGACCGGATGTTAGAACCGGTACAAATAGTTCCCAAATGCTTCTAATATAAACAAAATTAGTCTAAGATTTAGTATTTAAGGGAACAACATTTATGAGAAGTCTAGTGAAATACGGTAAGTTTCAGATCCTTTGCCTCCAAGTCCCCCTGCCAACTTTTTTACTTTTACAATAATTTTTTCTTCCTCCCCCCCCTCCGTGCAAAAACAAGCTTTATTCTCCCCTGTTGCTGTATGAAAATCTCATACAAACAACTATGGCTACCTGATCACACAGGGAATAGCAAAGCTGATCATATAAAAGTATTGTCAAGTACACAAAGTCAACGAAATGAAGAAAGAAGTAAAATATTTATTTTGTCTAATATTGCTCAGTTATAGGAATCTTAAATAATTGTAATAATAGTAGATAAAATGTTTAAGTAAAAATGTTGTTTTTTTTAAATTGACTACATCATTGATTTCAAAAGAGAATGTCTTGATTTTTGTGAAAGATTGGTACCATTTGTGCCCTGATCCTGCATCTGGGTTTACTCTAGCAGAACCTGATGTAGGGTTAGAGACTCAGGGTTTGTCTGCATGAACATTTAGTTTGTGGCAAGCTGGCGTGTAAATCTACGCTGCACTAGCCTTCCATGTACTAACTGTCCATGTAGACCTTGCAAATACACATTAACAGTTGCTACTCCGCTTGATCTACCTTACTTTGAAACGGGAGTAGATCAAAGTGCAGTAAGTAACAGTGTGTGTGTGTCAAGAGGGTCCATGTGGACACTTAAGGAAGGCATGGCAGGCTAGATTTACACCCCAGTTTGCCACACACGGAATGTTCATGTAGACAAATCCTCAGTCCTGCAAGGTGCAATAGGATTACTGACATGTGTAAAGTGTGAATATGCGTAAACATGTTCTTAAGTTCTGTGTTGGATCTGGATCAGAGTGCTCCAATGAAGTCAATGGTAGTTTTGCCACTGGCTTCAATTGCTGCAGGATCAGGACTTTACTGATTATGGTCCTGATTCTGGAAAGTACTAAAATATATGCTTAACTTTAACATACAATAGTTGTCAAGTTTTGTGCAGCTCCCTTATAGTCTATAATTGGCAAATATGTAAATCAATTGCCAACCTAAAGCTTAAGTACAACACATCCTTCTGCAATAAGGGGTAGTAGTAGGGCATGGAGCTGCACTAAACCTGGCAGCTGGGGCTAGGATATAGTAGAAGAAGTCTGGGGGCTTCTGCAGATAGCTGGGTGGATGCATGTTGTGGGGACAGGCTGGAAGGTTGGCAGTTTCAAGAGAAGCTGGAGGAAATGGGGGCTACCTGGGCCTCTCTCCTTAGGCCCATTTCCTCAGTCCCATTGGATATGTGATCTCTCAGGTAGGCTGCAGGAAGGTGCAACAGGGCTGCCTGCCAAGCATGTGCTTAAATATTACCCTGAATAGGGATGCTTTCCTAATTGAGGCCTCTATCTAGGATAATGAGCTCATAGTTGATATGAAAAAATAGCAAAAAAATTGTATTTATAAAGCGGTCACTCTTTGTGAGTCTTCTCTTTAATAGAGCTTCCTTATTTAAAACTATTTAACTGTAGCTAATGGTTTAAAACTCCATTTTCTGTCAGAACCAGCAGGCAGAAATATTCAGAAATCTTGGCAAACAAAATGTAGCTTTACGGTGAGGGAGCACTGTGCTTAAAATTGCAGTAAAGAAAAATTCTTTTCAGTTCCATGATGACATAAAAATGCTATGTTCTTCTAATACATCTGTTGTGGTTTTGAGCAGCATCTTTCTAGCTGTTGGCAAGTTTATAAGGATGTTTGACAGCAAAGGCAAGAATTTGAAAAACCTCAAGGGGTGTGCTTGGCTGCATCTGTGAGACCGTTCATGATATATGCATTTGAGATGTGAAATGGTTTACATACTATGAAATTTATAGGATCTGTGAAATTCCAATTCAATTTCCATTAAACAGTTAATGATTGCTTTTAATCATTTAAGTGTCTTTCATCTTTAGAGGGGGTTTTCCCCCCTCTTTAAATGGTGTGACTTATAACGAGTCATTCTATACATGCAATATTTGGATTAAAGAATAGCACTTAAATGCAAAACATTGCACTCCTCCTTGTTATTGACAATTATATGGAAAGAGAGGTGTTGTCAGCATGTTGTATAGTTTCTCATTTGTCATCTCTTTTGTATAATACCTGACAAAAATCTACATTAAAATGGAATTAAGTTTGAGTGTAACTTAGAGCCAGATACATTACACGGATGTTGTAATTATCCCAAAATAAAGCATTATAAAGCCAGGAAATATAGAGTTATGGTTACACTTACAAGAAATCCAAACATTTTAAGGTAAGAAATGCACAGTTAAGGCACTTGTGACAAGGTGGTTGTTTCGCTCTTTCAAAGTCCCCAGTAACTCCATACAAGATTTCCAAGTATAAATAGCCTTTACTTGGTTAATATATTACAAAAAAACAGCCCTGTGCATGTAAATTATAACAAAAGTCCCACAACTATAATACAGAATTCCTCAGCACAGTCCAAAGAAGTACATTCAATCTTTCAAGTTCCAGCAGGTCATCAACACACCAGGTAAAGCTCCAGCATCTCTCACCATGCTGAGGCTCTGTGGTACAGCTCCATTGCCTGTCAGCACACCTGACCTCTAAGGTACAGCTCTGGCAACTCTCACCATGCTTCACACCAGCCCCTCTAGCTGGGGTGCTTCCCTGTTTTTGATCTCAGGTCTGGTTCTAATTCTCACCTGGATACATCAGTGGGCTCACCCTTTCATTGTTCCCCAGACTTCAGTCCTTGAGCTCAGATAGCCAGCAGCCATCTCCCTCTGCTGCCCTCAGCCTTTGGATCCTCTCCTGCCATGGCTTTCTGGCCTGGGGAAGTTTGTAGGTGATCCATGCACCTGCAGCTGCATTTTGGTGTCAGCAGTCCGATCTGGCTCCAGTGGTTACTAGGGAACTCTCACTGTTCTCTCTGTCAGAAGCGTTACCTCCCTTGCCCCGGCTGTGATTCTCTTCCCCCCGCCACCCCCCAAAGCTCTCAATCCACCTCAGCTTCTCTCTCTGGATTCTGTGTCCTCCCTTGCTGTTTCTCATTTATAACTCTGGGGGCAGCTCCACCGTCCTCATTATACCAAATTAGGGAGCACCCAGACTGGAACAGGAGAGCTGGGCCCCATTTCATTTAAGATGCTAGCTACCCTGTGACAACACCCACATATCCTTAACTCTGTCCTGTAGTTATGCCATGCAATAATCATAATCTTATGATTGACATTTTACTATTTTTGGATTTAATTATATTGATTTTTAAAGACTGATTTTTCATATTTTTTCCTTTCATAGTTTCACTTCAATTGTATTGGGGATAAGAATTTTGTTGTTGCTTATGGATATCTTAAAAAATGGATGAACTCTAGAGCTGCACATCCCATTGGATAACCCTCTGGAGAATAGTTACATAATGATTTAGAAAATCCGACCGTGTTAAATTATAAACAGTTTACTCTTGCACATTGAGGTTTTTCTTTCATAAGTCTTGTTGCCTGCTTCAGTGCTATGGATTTTGTGTGTGTATGGAGAGGTGCAGTTTAAAACCAATGAAGTTCCACGAAAGCTTATGCTCTAATAAATTTGTTAGTCTCTAAGGTGCCACAAGTACTCCTGTTCTTTTTGCGGATACAGACTAACATGGCTGCTACTCTGAAACAAATACTCTTCTAACTCAGTGAGTGAAATCCTGTCCCATTCAAGTCAATGGAAGTTTTGCCGTCGACTTCCATAGGGTCAGGATTTCATCCAATATTGCCATAGCTAAAACCACTGTTTGAGTCCAGCAAGGCAATTCCTGTGTTCCTACGAATACAGTTTGGGAACATGGTTAAGGTACCGTTCACACTATTCTGTTGTTACTGGGTGAGGGGACAAGTGTTTTGTAGCCAGGTCCACAAATACTGTTCAGTTGTTATATAGTAGGGCCTTTATACTGTGCTTCCATGATATTGCAGTTATGGTACTGACAGCCAGTGTTTACATGCCATAGAATAAGCAATTGCATATGTTCTGTGACTATGGGATCGCTCCTTCTAGGGGCAGAAAGGACTTTCCTTCATGCCTTTCATTGTTTTCTGAAGGCATCTGCATATTCTCTGTCTCGTTTAAAACTTGATCTGGAGTTTGTGTAGAGTGTTCTTTCAGACAAACAAAAATCTAGCAGATTTATTTTTCATGAGATTTCCCCCCCTGTCAAAGATGTTGGCCTTAAAGAGCTTAAGAAAAATCAATTGAGATGAAAGTGAGAAACAAATAGGGCAGCACGGAAAAACAAACAAGCATCAAAACCAGACAACCCAGAAACAAGAGGAAAAGAAAGAAGGTTTGAGAAATATGGCCTTTTCCAGCATTCCTTGCCTGCTGGAGTTTCAGTGCTTAAGAAATATAGGATTTAGCATCATGGATGAATATTCATTCTGTGGATGAAAATTACCTACGTGTTAAAAGTGAACTGCAAAGCCTTTTAAAAACAGCCAAGATCCCATGTATGTAGAAAGCTTAAAACCCACAAACTGTTTTGAAAGAGTGAATCTGAGCCTGTAACACTTACATGAGCTTCTTGGAACAGGGACTATCTTTATGTGAGTCTTTTACAGTATGGAGCATTTGTCAGAACTTAACAAGCAATGATCCTTATTCTCTAACTTCAGTGGGATGGCTCATGTGAGTAAAAAGGAGTAGAAGTTCATTGAGGATACAATTTTGATCCAAAGGAGCACTATTTGCCCCATAGAAACATCCACCAGTTTGCAGTACTGGGCCTTTAGCCCTTCACATACTTACCAAATCTTGAAATAAATATCTTACATTTTCTTGCAACTGTTGATAGCACCATGAAAAGTTAAGGGCCCAATTCTGCTCTTGCTTAAAGATGTTTATAATATGGGAGCATAAATTCACGATTTGGGAAAGCAAGAGAAGGGGGAATGGAATAATTTTTAACTATTTTATTTTCTGATGTAAATGTATTGGTAATGTATAAGACCGCAGTCCTGCAATTTGCAGGATATAGGCATTTGTCAGCATGCACATCTATAACTGATTTCAGATTTTGTGCTTTACATTCTCAAAAAATGTTTCTTTTAATAGACATCAGTTTAAAAATCACACTGTTTGAAATATTTGCTAAAATCAACACCTTCAGTTACTGAGACTGATATTAGATGAATTGTGTCTCAGGTTCCTTCCTCCGGCCCCCAGTGCATGTGTGCATTTTTCAGCATTTTGTGTAACACCAGTTTAATGTATGATTTTTTAAAAAAAAAACCAGACCTTATCTCTGAATATGTTGTCCCTTGTTGTGATCCTCTATATAAAGAGCTAGAAAGAAAATAGAATTCCTACATTAAAAGTGAACAACAAAGAATAAGGAACTGTGTGTCTTACACTCTTACTTTCTTATGCATGAAGTTAGCCTCATTTGTTTCTTTGTCTGTTTGTCTGTCTCTGTGCCTATCATTTACATTAGCAAGATCAGGCCTTGGTTTCCCTGTTTATGGGCTCAGTTTCGCAAGGTGTATGCTGGGTCAGTCCAGCAAAACACTTGGATTTACAAAGTAGATGTTTCACTTTAAGCACATAAGTAGTGTTACTGAGGTCAATGGACTATTCATATGCTCAAATTTCAGCATGCCGGTTAAGTGCATTGTTAGAATGGGCTGGAGTGCTCAGCATCTGGCAGGATCAAATCCTGTGCTGAAGAGCTCTGTCAGTCTTTGGAGGATCTGAACAATTAGATCATAGTTTGAGGCTGAAACCTGAACTTCAGATTTCTTATTTGAGGAGGGAGAAGATGCTGACTCTGGGCTGTTTTATGCCACAGGTATCTCGCAAATGACCTCCTCACAGAGTAACACTGGAGTATCTCAACAACTCCTTCCTCCTTCAGACAGGGCTGGAAAAGCTGCAGTTCAATTTCTAATGTAAAAGCTTAATATTTTTTTTGCCACCTTTATACAGGACACAAACCTCTTTTGTTTGGCTATGCAGTTCACCTTTAAGTATGGTGCTAAAGATAGATATTCTCAAGGAGATCAGTTTGAAAAAACACTTATCCTGATTGAGGCAAAACCTTACATTTATAGAAAAAGGTTTATTTTAAAAATTTAAAGTGACCCAGACAACACGTGGTCCAGAACATGAGCGTCATTTCAGCTCCATGTGGAAAAGACTATTTGCTGAGACTTTCAGTTGAATATTAAATTCCAAACTATGAACCATTGCTTTCCTCATAGCAGAAAGCAGACTTTATGGCAGCTGGACTGTTTCAACAAGACAGTTTGCAGAGAGGAAAATAAACAATGGCTTGTGTAATTTGTTTATTGCATTTATTTATCAATTCATTTATTAAGCATCTAAACAGGCAGAATTTAAACTTGACCTGTACTCAGTTATCTATTTAATATGTCAATCGTTGAGATCTGATGAAAAGTTTTGTTAATCATCACTGAGTAACTTATCATCCCTTTGGACTTATTATATGGTTTTACATGATACACATACAAGCATCCTCACTACTAAGCAGCATAAGAATATTGATGCTAAATCTGGTTAATATTCAGCCAGCAGAGAGTTTAGAAAGAATTCTTGCTATTGCACAATATGTCAGTATGCTGTTAGACAGACAGACAGATCGATATCTTTCTTTTGCAATGGGATTTATGATACATTCTTCCTCTTCCTACAAAATTTAGTAGGAAGAGAGTTCTTGGGATTTAAAGTGGATTCTGAACTGCATAGAAACCTGTTTTAAGAGAGAGAGATTAAAGGCATTTTGTAATCAGAAAGGCTCCCTCAGCAACAGGCAGATAAATCTTTAGTAGCAATTTTGCTAACCTTTCTCTGAGAATTTTTACTTTAAAAAATATTATTGCCATATTAATCCAATTAGACTTTAAAAGAATCTCTCATGAGTAAGGCTAAGATTTAGTCATGGGTATTTTTAGTAAAAGTCATGGACGGATCACAGGCAATAAACAACAGTTCATGGCCGTGACCTGTCCATGACTTTTACTAAATATATCTCTGACTAAATCTTAGCTGCTCCTGGGGCCCAAGGGCACATTTGCTCTGGGGTCCCCTGCGGGATTGACAGCTGGCCCCTGCTCTGACGTTAGGGGCTCACTGTCCCTGGCCGCCTGCTGCTCTGACGGGCTCTGGAGCTTCCCCTAGGACTGCTGCTTCGGGACTGGTGCTCTGGGGCAGGACAAATGCTGCTCCAGCAGCCCCCAAAGCCAGCTGCATTGGCTGCTGCTCGGGTGGCCCCAGGGCCAGCTGCCCAGGGCTGCCTGAGCAGCAGCCAGTGCAGCTGGCCTCGAGGCCACCCCAGCAGCAGCCAGTGCAGCTGCAGAAGTCACGAAGGTCCCAGAAAGTCACAGAATCCAGGACTTCCTGGACCTCTGTGAAAGACTCGCAGCCTTACTCGTGAGTTATGTTTTTTTAGTAGTGGGAGTCAAAAAAAAAACAAACATTTTCTGTTTCTGTTTGTGGTTTATAGAGACAAATATCCCAAACAGATTGGAATGCTGAAATAAAGAGTGAAAAATGCCAAAGATTATATCCTAAAATAGAAAAAAGAGTCACCATATAAACAGATTAGGACTACTGACAGCATGGCATGTTCTTTTTTTTTTTTTTTTCTTTCTTTTTTTTTTTTAATGGTTTTCCTTTGTTTTTCCATTTACAAATTCTAATAGACAGCACAAAATGTGGCTACACAATCCACACCCTGCCAGATCTGGATTCACCAGCAGAGAGGCTGCCACAAACCCTGAGCCTAAAAAGAGATTCCTTAAGAGGTTGGTGGATGTGGACAGCAGAGGAGTGAAGAGGGAAAAGGTTAGCAGGGAGGACGGGTAAGAGCCAAAGCCTATTAGTGGCTTATGGGTAAGTAGGGAGCTGGGGACGTTATTGCATGTCAATGAGAAGGAGCCATAGCCATATTATTAGATAGGAAAAAGAAAGGAGTGAGGGGAGATCTGATTGTCAATGTGTCTATTCACATGCTTAAAGTTAAGCACGTGCATAAATGTTTGCTGGTTCAGAACCTAAGGATAATATTTTCCAAAAGGTCTAAGAGACCTAGGAGCCTAAGTCACTTTTGAAAATGGGATTTAGACACTTTCTAAAATTTTACCCTATTTGTGTGTGTGTGTGTAGCAGTTACTCCATCTACAGAATGGGGATAGTCCCCTTGATAAATTGTTATGTGTTCTAAAGATGAATAGTATTCCTGCCAGCATAAACCCAGGGTTGAATCTAACCAATTTAAATATATTTATATTACTGATATCCAGGATCATCACTTTACTGTAGCACTGTCTAAAACCATGTGGTATATTGGGGTCTTTAATATTTTACCCATAGGACATGTGAGTCAGGAGTTCTCTACTGGAAGCAATATCCCTTGCTGACCATCAGTTTCAACAAAGTAAAGAAATGCTTGTCATTAATCCCCAGCTAACATTTGTCCTCAAAATTGGCATTCCTATGATGTAACGTAGTTACTACGTCAGAGAAATAAAGTTCCTTAAAAACTGCAGTTTCCCCATACCATGTGTGCTGGCTAAGAGAGGAGGTGGTATAACGATATAGATGAACCAAGCCATGCTGAAAAGCACCTCCCTTCCCCAGCTCACCCTGCATGCACAAATAAAACTATAATTGTCTTCCATTCTACACCTACTCTGTTCTGTCTGCCCTCTCTCCATGTTCTTTTTATTGCCTACGTTCTTTTTTAAAGTAATAGATTTTTCAAATAATTGATTCAGTAAAGAAAAGGGGGTTGCTTTGGGGTTTACAGTAAGACAGTGAGGAATCCATTTAAATGGGGAGAGGGTATAAGTACTAAAGCAGTGGGGAAAGTGCTGTAGCCTGCAGTGGAGAAAATTGGAGCAGGCATGGATTAAGCAATGAAGTACATACTAGCATAAGGCCAGGGCAAGCACAATTAAAGCGAGTTCATCAGAACATCTCACCAAGCCAAAATATGTCATTAAACACAAAAATCAATCTTGATGCAATGCTCAGTTGCACAGCTAATTCCCGAGTGTCAGAAAATGCAAAAATTAAGATTCCAACAGCCAGGTTAACTTGGTTGAATTGCACTGCTTGCATGTTTTATAGCAATATGTTTCACAGCACAAAACATTCTATATTATGTGACACAATTGGGATCAGATGACTTTAGTCAAGCACAGACGTAGTGTGTACTAAGAAGCAGTGACTGCAATAGTGGAGTAATGTTGGGGAGCAGTATGAAGCTGCACCACCTGGAGTGGAGCTTTGGGACTGGATTATGAGCCGGGGAACTAGGATGAGACAGCATGCTCAAATCTCTGCTTCTGGCCAGCTCTGCTGGCTAGTTCAGAGGGTTGTCAGGGCTGTGGGCTTCTGGGTGGTTTGCATTCTCTAGGAGTACTGGAAGGGAGTTTAGGGGATATCATGGTCCAGGCTTACCAGGTAGGTTTTCTGTAATTTACACTAGGGTTCCCACTGTTACTGACCTGGTGGAGCTGAAATGGTTCTAGCAAGAGTGGGAATTTTTTTGTGAAAAAATCCTTGTGTAGATTGTGTGTATGGGAGTCTCAGTTGGTGAGACCTTCACATTGGAGGTGGTCATGGTGGAAGAGGTTGTAATTCCTTCCAGACTGTTAGTCACCCGTGAATTTGTCCCAGTGGCTCCATGGCAGGCTAAATCATCCAATACATTGTCTTGTTTCTGCAGCTGTGGAGACCTGTGTAAGTTCCAGTGTTTTAGGAGCACACTCAGAAACACACTGTAGAACTGGACACTTGTGCTGTTAGCTTGGTTCTTGCCATATTTATGGATTTATACTTCTGCAAAAATAGATGTACAACAGATATTGGGAGTTCTAAATCTGTGCTTCTGCGGTGAGGCTGCCCAGCCGTGATGTGGTTCTTGTACTTTTGCTGTCATGGCAACATGCAGTGACAGCACTCTTGCTGAGAGGCCAGCGGGTGCGGCATTGGTGCCGACCTGTTGCTAGGTACCTGCAGTGTTCCCTCTAAGCTGGGTTGGCAGGGTGGCATGCAAGTGCTGTTGCATTCTAGCAGCGCCCTACCCACCCCGCTCCCCAACCCTTGCAGAGACCAACCCACCATACCAAAACAATTAAATATATAGTGTAGCCAGACTTTCCCTGTGAATGTTTCCAAGCACAGTTTTAAGTAGCTCCACACTATTAGGAGTATCTATGCTTCCCACCTAGAATTGGCAACAAGTCCTCTAAAAAGGCAGAACGTCAGGATGAAAAGAGAAAAAGGATCAACAAAGAAATGAGCTGTCCCTAATGGCAGCTTGGGGATCTATTTTTTAATAACTAGGACAAAGGAAGAAATCTTTTTTTTTTTTTTTCCTGGCCCCACTACTGTTTTCCATAGTTGGGTCTTTCTATTTTGCGGTTAATCTTCTTGTTTTAACCCCAGCCCCAAAGCACAACTCTTGGGAGTATCACTGATTCTGACCTGCGCTTTTACCCACACACCAACTCAGCTGTAAAGACTTGCAGATTCCATTTGTTAAACATTTCTGAAATTCATGGCTATTTAAAGGGCACTTGTATAGGAAGCAGAACCCAGCCTCTCAATTAGGATACATCTGGTTTACAGCAAAGCCCTCAGTCATCAGCCCAGGACCACAAGAGTCCGATATACATAGATTGATGCTAGCCACACAGCCCAACCTCTTCTTCCAGGTGTTACCCTACCTAGATACCAGAGACTTATGGAGGTCTCCTGCCTGTACAGCTTATTTCTCTCACTTTTTGCCTATGACCCTAATCCAGCATCTATGGAGTCAATATGCAGCCTTTCCATTGACTTCTATGAGCTCTGTAGCAGGCCCTATGTGGTTGCTAAGGTCAGCTTCTTGGCCTCCTTGAAGACCATGATGTTTCAGGAGAGTGGCCCTACCTAGTGATCCACATGACAAAGGTGGGAGGCGTGCATCAAGCACACCAGTGAGGGGTACTGTTAGGCAGCATGCAGAAGAGGGTGGACCACTCACTACCAACCAAAGACAAAATTGTGAAGTAAAGGGTGCCTGTGACTGGAAGGAGTAAAGGGGTAGAAAAGGAGGAGGGATATTTCTGGTAGGCTTTAGTTATATAGAATTGAATCCTCAAAATGAACCACCAGGGTTTGACCAGCTCCCGGGTCAAGTAAGCAGTCCTGACTGTGTTATATAGTTCTCACAGTTAAAATGGTGCCTGCTTTGATTCACCTGTAACTCAATTCTCAGTGGTCTTTCTGTCTCATTGATTTCTCATTTGCTGTAGATACAGAATCATGTGGTTCATTTGATTTTTTTTTTCATTGCCTCTCTTCTCTCCTCCATGTTACTCTCTTATTTAGTCATCTGCACTGGTTAAGTTATGAATTCAGGGTAACATTCTGTCTCTAACATTCCAGGCCTTTGCACGTAGTTCCCTGATCTGGTTCATCTCTGCCTTCTGCCCTCTATGTTCACTCTGTGTGGTCCTTATTGCTTGCATCTCTGTCATCCGTTATCTCAGTGTCAGGCTTTTGTTCATTTTGGATGGAACTTTTGCCCTCCTGGTATTTAGTTTTAAAATATGCACAGGAATTAGCAGCTCAAACAGTTTTTCATCCAGTTACTTACTTAGTTAGCCTGCTGAACTGTGACATTGGTGGTTGTTTTTGCCGCAGTACATTGATTGCCTTGAACAAGCACAGACTAACTTGTTTTCTCTTTTATGGCCCTTCATGGCCTCTCACATACATATTATCAACCTGCCAATCATATCTGCAGTGCCATCCTTGATAGCACATTTCAAGGTTCCTTCCCCACTCTAAACTCTAGGGTACAGATGTGGGGACTTGCATGAAAGACCCCCTAAGCTTATTCTTACCAGCTTAGGTTAAAAACTTCCTCAAGGTACAAATTTTGCCTTGTCCTTGAACCCTATGCTGCCACCACCAAGCATGTTAAACAAAGAACAAGGAAAGAGCCCATTTGGAGAAGTCTCCCCCTCCCCCAAATATCCCCCCAAGCCCTACACCCTCTTTCCTGGGGAAGGCTTGGTAAAAATCCTCACCAATTTGTACAGGTGAACACGGACCCAAACCCTGGGATCTTAAGAACAATGAAAAAGCAATCAGGTTCTTAAAAGAAGACTTTAATTAAAGAAAAAGTAAAAGAATCACCTCTGTAAAATCAGGATGGTAAATACCTTACAGGATAATCAGATTCAAAACATAGAGAATCCCTCTAGGCAAAACCTTAAGTTACAAAAAGACACAAAAACAGGAATATACATTCCATTCAGCACAGCTATTTTACCAGCCATTAAACAAAAGGAAATCTAACGCATTTCTAGCTAGATTCCTTACTAACTTTTTACAGGAGTTCTGAGATGCATTCCTGATCTGTTCCTGGCAAAAGCATCACACCGACAGACAGACCCTTTGTTCCCCCCTCCCCCTCCAGCTTTGAAAGTATCTTGTCTCCTTGTTGGTCATTTTGGTCAGGTGCCAGAGAGGTTATCTTCACTTCTTAACCCTTTACAGGTGAAAGGGATTTGCCTCTGGCCAGGAGGGATTTTATAGCACTGTGGACAGAAAGGTGGTTACCCTTCCCTTTATATTTATGACAGCACATTTGTCAAATTTTCCAATAAGCACCTTTACAGTTTTTCCCATGCCACTGCTTCTACAATGTCAAAATCCACAAGGCCACTGTAGAGGAGGTGAATGAGCTTTCTTTACATCTCTTTTTAAGACACACCTATGATAGGATGCCTAAAAAACACTTGATAATGTTTAGGCAACTGGTGTCCTGTGACTGCTACTTATTACACTACTAATAATGGTCTCACTGTTACCTTGTGCTCTGCCATCTGTTTGTTGTATCCATCTGCTGTCTCTTGTCTTATACTTAAATTGTAAGCTCTTTGGAGTAGCAACTGTCCCTTCATTGTATGTTTGAACAGTGCTTGCCACAATGGGACTCTGATCACTGACTGATTAGCCTCTAAACACTACAGCAATGCAAATAAAATAGATATTTGTGAAAGGTGCCATACAAAATTTTAGATACTAATGAATACTCTTAAATATACTTGAGTATTCATTTTGTTTTCACTTGTTACATTAGCTGTCTGAATTGTCTACTTTTAGAAAAGCATCCCTAGGATGCTATTTAAAAAAAAACCATAATTGGTAGTGTATATATAGCATGACCATCCCCCCACATACTGTAAACCGAAAGATAAGTAGCTCTGTACATATCTGCACTGCAATAAAACACCTGCTGCTGGCCCATGTCAGCTGACTTGGGCTCATGGGACTCAGGCTGCAGGCCTATAAAATTGCAGCAAAGGTATTCGGGCTGGAGCCTGGGCTCTGAGATCCCAGCCTGAGCATTAAAGTCTACATTTCAATTTTATAGCCCCACAGCCTGAGCCCGAGTCAGCTGACACGGGCCAGCTGCAGTTGTTTTATTGCAGTGTAGATGTACCCTCTGTGGTCATATGAATGTTGGTAGATACCTACTGCTTCAATCTATTACAGCTATCTTCCCCCCCATACATTTCTCCCACCTTCCCAACTTCTTCACTCAGCATTCCCACACAGCTGACAATCCAGAAGCGTTTTTTTAGAAAAGAAAAAACCCACACTTACCTGCTGGTGCTTTGTAGTCTGCAGAGGCAGATTTATTGACCTTCTTTTCTCTTGAGCAATGTATCAAGAAATTGGGTTAATGATTTAGAGATAGAAAACTGACTAATACGAGCAATCCTCTGTGATGGTCTGAAGAGACCCTAAAGCAAGAAACATACTATAAATTTTACAGTAATTGGAAAAACATGACTCTAGATTCTCTTTCATGTGGCCTTTTAACTTCTTATTGAAATAATCTCTGGGTTGCTTATAAAAGTATCACAATCCAAATCACCAGCTTTTAATATGATTTCCTGAATAGTTTAAGTTTGCATTCTTTTTCATTTCTAATTTAAACACAAATACGTTATTTATATTTTAGGTATCTGATTCTTATCTTTACACCAAATTGGTGTAAATAAGGGGCATCTCCCATTGATGAAATTAATTGATGTACATCTGTAACTGAGAGCAGTCAGATTCAGGACCAAGATAAGGTAGCTTATTAACAACATAGGGCCAGATTCTACCTACAGGTAGATGTGGGTCCCCTAATAGCTTCAAAAAGAACTTTGCATGTGTAACTGTGAATAAATTTTAACCTATGATGTGCATTAATAAAGCTTTCATTTAGGTATGGGTCACTTGCTATGTCAGATTTTATGTACTGCCGCTCAATTCCAACATCTGTCTGAGCGAGGTTGAGGTCCTGTCCACAAACCACATAATGCATCTAATTTATGAGAGGCATAAAACCAGACTCTGTGAATGAAGAGCTTCCGTTTTCAGCTAAATACAGGACCTGAAACACATCCATTATTAGGTCTATAACTGGTACCTCAATTCTTTAGCCAGTATTCTATTTATTGTTCTTCATATGTTAGGGACATTCTCTTTTTTTCTCAGTCCTGGTAGCCTACAGTTCTACAAACTCTTTAGCAGGAATCCTGTCTGTAGTGGTAGTGACTGGTACAACTGGTACTGATTTTGAATGTGGTGTGATACATTTTCCACAAATAGCTGAGCAGAAGTATACTGATTTATAGTTTCACAACCAAGCAACAACAACTTTGCCTTGTTTCAGAGTGGCTACACTCTGGGACAAAGCTGGAGTTAGAAATAGGTATTTGAAATTTAGTTCTGAGTGCATAGTGGACAGTGAGTTAGGTCTCAGGGAGTGCAAGGGAACCCTGGGTGCTCAGTGGCAAAGTAGGTAAGGGATAGGAGGTGGGAGTGTTGGATCATATTAAAGAAGTTCTGTATTAAAATCACAAATGAGTTTGATTCCCCATAGTTTAAAAATTCCGGGGTATTACTAATTAAGAGGTCTCTTGGTTTTAGGTATTGTTTCTCTCCCTCTATGTGTGAAACTTGCAAGCTGCTAATTGTGTTAGTACATTCTAAGACAGAGTCTGTTCTCAAAGCAATTCTTTGTAACAACCACCACTCACACAGAGAGAGACTCAAAGCAATACTCTGTAACAACAGAAACAGCACCCAGAGACTCCCCGCTCTTTTGTTGTATTCATCTCGCTTTGTTAACAATTGTGATTAAAATAGAGATAGAGGATGTATGTGGATGGATGCTTGGTGTGGATAATAACTGAATGATCAGGGAGGTGCCAGCCTAAGAATTCAGTGTCCATCGGCTGAAGAAGGCGTCAAGTGGAAATAACCAGAGGATCCCCGGAGGGCAGACTGGAATCCACCCAACAGCCTCAAGAATGGGAGAACCAAAGAACAAGATAACATCTGGCAGCACGGAGCCGTCAGGAATGTGCCATCTGCTGATTGATTCAGCAACAGCATGATGAAGCAATTCCCATAGACTGGCATAGGAAGAAATTCCTATAAAAATGGACTCTGGTAAGTGAGAACTTTGGGGTCTGATTCTGTAAACCAACTTCCAGGAGCATCAGATGTGCATCTGACAAGGCCCTGTTCCCTCCTCATGTCCAGGCCACCTGTGGCCACCTCATGTCCAAGCCACAGTGGCTTGGCATGAGCAACTCTAAAGATGGTAACTACGATAACAACCTTGCAGAACCTGTGTGTGTGTATGAATGAATGTGTGAATAAATATGGGATTGAATGGAATGTTATAGCTATAACTAACTGCTTACTATGATTCTTTCTGTATTCACAATAAATGTGGCATTTTGCCTTTTCCCCTTTAATAAGATCCTGCTGGTTTTTATTTTATTGGTATAACAGGAGCAAAGGCTGACTGGTTTGGGTCGAGGAAGGGAAACAGGTATCTGAGGTAGGGAAGGCAGAATGGTGGAGGGAGGGCTATCTGAGCAGAAGCAGGTCTCTGTGTGAACAGGAATTGGACCACTGGGTGGGCAAACTAGAAATACAGTATGCTGGCACAGGAAACTGTTCTTCCTTAGTATCTCATTGGCCCTTATTCTAGCTAGGGTTTTTAGATGCCTGAGTTGATGGGAATAGGAACTTCCCTCACATGGAAGAAGGCACAAAGGCACTGGATGGCTGCACTCCTCTTTTCTTACCACAGCTTCCACTTTCTAGCTTCACGTTGTTGCTGCTGGTTTTCATCAGTTCAAGCAGAGGGGTGACAAAGTCAAAGGATCAGCCCTAAATCCTGTGCCCTAACATCGTGGATGCTGATAGGGTTATCTAATGTAGAAAAAAATAGCTAAGCAATTATATATTTGCTGAAGGGAATTTTGCTGCCCAAATCCCTATGTACCATTCTGATAATGTACACCTCTATGTTTCAGCATGACTTTCTCCTAATGTCTCATTACTGATATGTTGTTTTGGTCCCTGCAGATTCTTGCCATCTGCAGTTTTGAGCATTGTAACCAAAGTGTGGTCATTCTATGTCATTTTAACACTAATGGTACTGGGTAAGGTCCCATTTCAAAAGCGTTTGTGAGAAGAACTCATTTGTGAGTGCCAAATTTAGGCTTCTTAAATATTTCTTTATATTGAGATATTGACATTCCCATAAGTGCCCCCTCATGATTTTGTATATATGAAATATTAATTCACTGTTTTTGTATGACTTAAACTGATTCTGAGAGACAAGGTGGGTGAGGTAACATCTTTTATTAGACCAACTTCTGTTGATGAGAGAGACAAGCTTTTGAGCTTACACAGCTTTTCTTCAGGTCTGGGAAAGGTACTGAGACTGTCCCAGCTAAATACAAGTTGGAACAGATTATTTAGGATAAGTAGTGAACACATATTTTAAAAGACCATTCAAGGTGAATTGGTCCATTAACACCACTGCAGTCATAGGACAAAAAGGGAGGTTAGTTGGTTACAGATTGTTGTAGTGAGACATAAATCCAGCGTCTCTATTAGGAGTATGATTTTTAGTGTCTAGCAAAGTTATGCATTTAAGCACCAAGGCTCATCTTTTGAAGGTGTTGTGCAGGTTTCTTATGACAGTGAGGACTGAGAGGTCAGATACAGAGTGATTATTTTGTGAAAAGTGTTCTCCCATGTGTGATATGGTATTTTTGTCTTTTATCATTTATCTGTGTGAGTTCATTCGAGAGCATAGCGGCTATCTGATTTCACCCATGTAGTTGCTATTGGGCCATTTAGTGCACGGGATGAGGTACACCACAAGTTGGAATAGGCATGTGTAGAACCCAGGGATCTTCAAAAGTGTGTTGGGGGTGGAGGTAATGACTGCAGAGATGTTAACAGGCCACTTCACCTTGAATGGTTTCTTACAAAACATGTTCACTACTTTATGTTAAACAATCTGTTCCACCTTGTATTTAGCTGTGACATTCTGGGTATGTCTATGCTACAGTGTAAGCCCAGGGTTAATTGAACCCAAGTTAGTAGACCATGGATTTGTTAACCTAGAGCTTGAGCATGAATGCTCATTTGTAACTCCAGGTTAGGAATTGTTGAACTCCTGGAGCTCCAGAGGCTACACTGCATTATGTGAGCCTGAATCCAACCACCCATAGCCCAGACTTCCTATTATCCTCCTTAAATGTGGACACTCCAGCTCTTTGTCCATGGTGCAGTGTGGGGAAACTTGACTATCCACCAAACTGGACTGTCCAGAAGATAAAGAAAATTGGCCCATGGGACTGTGGAATACTTTTGGCAAACTCCCACGGTACATCTACACTGGAATAAAAGACCCATGGCATGGCAGCAGCTGGCCTGGGTCATCTGACTCAGGCTTGCAGGGCTCAGGCTAAGGGGCTAAAAATTGCTGTGTAGATGTTCGGGCTCAGGCTGAAGCCCCCTCATGGGATCCCAGATCAGGTTCCAGCCTGAGCTCGAATGTCTAAATAGCAGTTTTAGCCCAGCAGCCTGACCCCCGTGAGTCCAAGTCAGCTGACCCGGGCTAACTGTATGTGTTTAATTGCTGTGTAGAGGTACCCCCAGAGCATGAGTCCATTGGGGCTGTGTCTATACTGCAAAGCAATAGGGATTGAACCCTGGATCCCAGCTTGACTCAGGCTTGGACTCTCCATCCTCGTGGGTAGGTCTAAACTGCCATTAGACACCTGCGGCTGGTGTCTAATTGTAGTGTAGACGTACCCTGTGCAACCCTGGATTAGCACGATTTGTGTGTAGACGGAGGGGGGTTAGGCTTGAGCCTCAGTTCGAACCCTGGGCTTACATTGCAGAGTAGACATACCCTCGGAGTACTTTTCCCAGACCTCAAGAGGAGCTCTGTGTAGCTTGAAAGCATGTCTCTTTCTTTCACTAGCAGAAGTTGGTGCAAGAAAAAGATACTATCTTACCCATCTTGTGTCTCTGATATTTTGGGACCAACATAGCTACAACAACACTGCTAAATTTCTTTTGGTATCTTAGTTTTCATAACTTCGGGCTAGCTGTCAACAAATTGAGTATAAGTGTGAATGATTAGAAGCTCTAATGATGCCCTCATGTGGATGTTTAGCTAGTTCACACTAATTTAATACTAATTTAAATTGAAAGCACTATGTAGCTTTACCATACATTTTATAATGGTTTCTTCATAACTTCAAGGTATCACAAACATAATTCAACTGTTCGTGGCAATGTCATTTAGCAAACGGAATATTTTTTCAAATAATGCGTTTTCCATTCTTTATTAATACTGATTTGTCCTTCATTAGTAGTCTGCCTCTCAAAAAACACAATATTAACTTTAGGAATTGTATAATATTAGAAACAACCTAATACTAGGGGTGATGTAGTTCAAGGAAATTTTTAGACCTTTATCAATGCCTTGTTAACACTGCAAACAAACAAACTTATGATTAAACTTTTGTTAAAATGGTTGTAACCCAAATCTGGTATGCTGTTACATGATTTAGTCTTGCCAATGTGGACAAAAATAACCATGTTATAACCATCTTCTAGAGCCATGGTTTTTTAACCCTGGCAGGTATCTAGTCTAGAACATCATTCTCTAACATGGTTACAACAGGCAATTTTAATAAACCAGATTACAGTATAACATGTTTCAGCCACAACCATATTTAAATATAGTTACTTTTGTAATGTTGATGAGGTCTTAAACGCTGTCTAACAGGTACTTATGATGGCTGATTAGTCAAAGGGCCCATCCCACTACAAGTATAACTACAGTCTAGCACACTTGCCTGACACAGGTAGGGGTTTCAGTGTTCTAACACTCTTCACTGTTAGCTTTGATGGGGCGACATGGTTCTATAACACTGTAAGGGGATGGCATTTTAATCTAGGTATTGGCTACTGGTAAAAGTTTCAGAAGTGCCTAAGTCTCACTAAAAGACACTTAGGGCTTGTCTACATGGCTTTGCAGTTTGGACTACAGATTGTGAATTGCAGAGTGTAATAGTGGACGCTGGTGGCATGAACTAAAAGGTTTCAGAGTAGCAGCTCAGTTCGTCTGTATTCGCAAAAAGAAAAGGAGGACTTGTGGCACCTTAGAAACTAACAAATTTATTTGAGCATAAGCCCAGGGGTTAGAGCACTCTAAGGTGCCACAGGTACTCCTTTTCTTTTTGTAAAAGGTACCTAGTTCATGTTAACATGCTCCTCTTTGAGAGAGGACTATGCAAACAAAAGTACCTTTTAGATTGTGCCAGCAGTGTCTACATGGGAGAGTTACACGTTCCTGCGCACTGCAGTTCACAGCCCTGTAGTCCGTACTGCAGGGTCGTGTAGATATGTCCTATGATTTGGGCATCAAAATTCCTTTGAAAATCTGGCCCTTAAAGAGGCAGGAAGGCACTTGTGAAAATCCTACTAGGTGCCTAAGTAGGTTAGGCATGAGGGATGGGATCCACAAAACTCCCGTCAAACTCTGTAGGTGTCTAAACTCATGCAATGCCAAACTTTTCAGTGTAAAAGTTCCCTTGGTAGCTAAGTTTCTGCCTCGTGGGCGGCAGCAGTGCACAGGCCTGTAGACAGCTGGACACCTTTCTCCCACTGAAGCTCCAGAGCAATTCACAAACTGGGGCAAGCTAGATGTTTAGCCACTTAAGTCATGTGCAGGACTCAATCTGGTAGGTGTGTTCAGGGGCTGCCTACTGGATCAGGTCTCATTAAAAATCCAGTGGTCGTGCCTACTTTATAACTTTTAGCCCAGTGATTAGAGCACTTACCTCTGGTGTGGGCGACTTGGATTCAATTCCCCCCTCTTTACCAGATGGGGGGATCCCTGTGCAGATCCTTTCAGGAGAGTGCTCTAACCTCTGTGCTATGAGATAGTCTGAAGCGTAGCTCCCTCAGCCTCTCTTGTTGCAGCTGTTCTTCTGTGGGTAAATAATTAGCAAGTGCTTGGAGCAGGGGGGCCTGAACCAGACCCTGGTGGGTGCCCTAGCCACTGGACTACAGTGTCATTCTCACTCTCTCTAATCATTGGGCCAGAGAGAGAGTGAGATGGAGACCCCTGAAAGGTGGGATACCTCATTCAAATCCTTTCTCCCTGTCTGCAAGAGAGAGGGGAATTGAACCTGGGTCTCCTACAGCTCAGGCACATGCTCTAACCCCTGGGCTAAAAGTTAGTTATGAAGTGGGCAGCACACCCACACTCTTTATATGACGTGAGGCAGGCAAGCACATAACTTATACCTACAAGAAGAGCCTCAGCTGTCTGACTCCAGGTGGCTGGTTCCCATTCGTGGATTGCTAGCAAGGATAGGTGTTTCCTTGCAGCCTGGATTTAGGCACCTATCTCTGTGAGAAGGGCGGGACTTAGCACATACCCCTGTGGCCAGCATGTCTCTGACTAGCTTAGGGAGCTCCCTGCCTAGCGTACTGGGTTTTGTGGATCCCATTATATAGGGAACCTAGGAACTTAACTCAGGCTTTGTGGATTGCAATGTGTTCCAGTGATTTTCTAGGTACCAAAAAGTTAGGTGCTGACACATTCAGCATGGCAACCCTTCAGTCCCTAGATGGATCCCACCCTAGGTGCCTTTGGAAATGTGACTTAGGCTCCTAAGTCATTTAGGCGCTCTAGGTTGCAGAGCTGCTAAGGAGAATGTTAGATAGGCTCTATTTAACTCCTGCAACTCTGAAGGGTCATATTTTATATAAATGAAATGTTTTTAGATCAGAAGGAAAACTCTTCTAAAGCATCACACAGTTTATGCAGACTTTGATTTCACATCTGTCAGCATACATTCCTTAACCCTCCCTTTGGATCTCTTCAACAGGGAATTTTGTGCCTGTTGTTCTGTCTGCCACTCACTGAGTATGTATACAGTGGGAAATTACATTTTGTTAAACATGTTAATTAACACAATTAATTTAGCATTCAGTGTAGACAAGGACATGTTGTGTTTTACATCATGACATTGTCTGCACTGAGTGTGTCTAGACTAGAGTTTTTGCTCATTTAAACTCAAGTTGAAAGATTGCCAGTTAACTGGAGTTAGCTAGTATGTCTGTAAATGCTAGTTTAGAGGCTCCACAAATGTTTGTGGCTTAAATACACCACCTTATTTGTTTAACGTTGGCTCAGTGTACAGAAATGAATGGGTCAACGATTAAGGGATCAAGTAAATAAGCCCAGTATTTACAAACTAAATTATTTCTGAGTGTTTTGGGCATTGTTCTTTGTTTAGATTTAGGGGGGAAACTGCATTCATCCATCTTTCGGCACACCGAGCTCCAGAATGTTTAACCATGCTCTGACTTCATATCCAATCTCATATGCCAAGTCACACAAACCTCTTCTTTGCTTTATACCACAGAGAGTAAGCCTTCTATTCTGCACCCCCACATGCTACACTTCAGAAGTGTCAGAGTCCTTTGAAATATTTATTTCATGATTTATGGTTGATGTCTAATCTCCACTCTCATCTGCATCATGTAAGATTCAATCTAAATTCCCATTAGTTTTGTATATTTGGGATTTTAGATTTAGAGATGCTTAGCTACAGAATTATCTTCCAGTATCCTTTTTCTAATTCTAGAAGAAGCTCCTTACCCATATTTCTCAATCTCTAGAAGATAAAAGCAGAACAAAGACAAATGCGTATAAATATGTACAAACCCACATCCTTCACCTACGCAGTTGAAATTAAAATGAGCTCCTAAAGTTTTCAGCACAAAGATTTCCTTTCAATTGTATCACAAGCAGATATAGCTTATGACATAAAAGATGAAAAATACTATACCTGTTTCATCTAGAGGTGCAGTTTGTCATGGATTCTTTTCTTATTCCTAGATATTAGGACTGATAACTATGAATGAACTGGTATATTCAATATAGATATTTGGACAAATAGCTAATACCTGCTTCTGATCAAAATACTGATTTTGATTGAAACAATGATTTTACATAAAATAAAATGCTGAAATGGCTTAGAGCCAGATTCTGCCACTTTACTCATAATGGGTAGTACCTTACTTAAGCTAAACCAAAGTAAATAGAAGAAGTTACACAGCCAGATCTCAAATAAACTGGAAATTCAATCAATTATAAGCAAGCACAAGAAATTCTAACCCCATTGGGTTTATTTTCCTGTACGCACATGCCATTTTTATTCTTCTTTCCTTTTTAAACAATACTACTGCTTTATTAATATGGCCCCTTGTAAAGCAGCCTTTTCTCATATGCCATAGATTTCTTGCCATTTTTATTCTCACTCTTCCTTTAGCTCCTTGGATTTGTTTCTTGTCTCTGTTATGTGACACAGACTGTATCCTCACATAGCAGCATATATAAAAGAGAGAGAGTCTCTCCTTAAGGAAGGAAAGTTCATTATGCACAGTTCTAGAAGGATTACTGTTCTCAACTTTTGATTATCAAGCTAGCACTGTGACTAAACGTAGTGCATTGAGGCTGTTGCACCTTTAGAAGCTAGCCTGTCAACAAGACATGAACTCAGCTGGTATAGTACAGCAACTTAGAATAGAAATGTGTTTTATAAAACAAACAAAGATGGAGAGGCAGGTGGGTTTTATACCTGGAATTCATCTCAGAACAGGTGTTTTGTGACTAATGGAAGGGAAGGGCTTGCTATACATTGTTTGGGAAGTTGTTAATAAACAAGACCTTCTTGGCGACTGGTTTATTAGCATATAATAAACTCAAAATAAAGTTGCTCCTGCCCCAGTCTCTCACTCGGCACAGCCCCTTCCCCTGAGGTCCTGTCTTCAAGTTTCTATGCTGGGCACAGCTTTTCAGCCCTTCCCAGGCTCTCCTTGGGTTTTGGGAATCACCATCTCCAACTGCAGATTCTGCTTGGTACTTTACTTTGTGTTGTGTCACAAAGTACTCTGGCTCAGTTATGCCCACTGAAAGCATTTTGGACTTGTTTTAGTGTGTTTCTCTTAACCTTCAGGAAGCCCACTGGGTTTATCAGTCACTGGCGCACTCAACCCCAATTCCTCCGAAAGGGGCCATTCACTCTATGACAGAGCAGTGCCTCAATGAAAGCTTAGCCTATAATTAATTAGTTGTTAAGCAACTGATGCAGGAATCAAACCCTTCATGCTTTGCTGGCATCATGGAAATTAATGACCTACGTGACTGTTAATTTGCCCAGCTCCTCAGCTATGGCTGACGAGCACACGGTACAAATCAGAAGGGACTGGGGTGTGGACTCTTGTGATCTTGGTCTCCCTGCACTAAATTACACTGCCTGCCCATAGCCATATAGCTGGGGCTTATCTATCCACCATTGGGTGCAATTACTACCCCAGTTTCCCCATTAGCCTGCGGGTAGTTTTAGCCATCTGATTAAGTTAGAAGAACTCCACCCCTTCTGGGGTAAACAAACATCCAATGGCAGTCCACAACAAACTGGCTTCTCCAGCTGTTCTTTCTCTCTCTGTCTCTCTCTGGTTCCTTTCTGAGCCACAGCCCTGTGTTTGAGCAACTTTGCCCCCATACTCGATGCAGAGAAGTGAAAGGGGAGAATTCCTCCCAGCCTCTCTGGAAACCCCAGCCTGGAAATGCTAAACAAGAAGCAGGTACAAATCCAGGGTCCAAACCCATACTACTGCTTTTACCCTGAGCTAGTTCCTTTACCTGCTTCCTAGCTCATAGAATCGTAGAACTGGAAGGGACCTTGAAAGGTCATCTAGTTCAGTACCATGCACTCTTGGCAGGGCTAAGTATTATCTAGACATGTTCAATCCTTCATCTTTCGGTGCAGGGCTCACTGCTCTGGGTCTAGGCCTTGCCAGCAGTCTTTCCCCAAATGGACAACTTATTCTCCCTAGGGTCCTTACTGCCCTGCATTCCTCTAGGTCTCATGCTCAGCCCTTCTCATGCTTCTTTCCACTGTCCATCGCAGGCTGCTCTCTTCAGGCCCTACCCAGGCTCCAGTCACCTCCTCACTGGAGAGACCCATCAGCAGCTGCTACTCACCAGGTCTTCCTTTCTTCCTGTCTGTGAAATGCACCATAACTCCCATTAGACCTTTTTGGGCAACATCTCCATAAAGCCTTGCCAGAGAAACAGAATTGTGCTGAGCCATAAGCCTACTTTAAAGGGCCCGGCATACGTTGTTACAGGCTCTGAGAGGCTGATACAGACTCTGGCCATGCTCCCTTCACTGTCAGCAGACAGAGTATGGTGCAGGAGCTAATACACCAGCTCTGTGCTTTTGTAAATTTCTACCAAATTGCAGTGATCCCCCTGAGGTTGACTAAGCTAATTTTTAGGAATACGTAAGAATGGCCCTACTGGGTCAGACCAAAGGTCAATCTAGCCCAGTATCCTGTCTTCCAACAGTGGCCAGTGCCAGGTGCCCCAGAGGAAATGAACAGAACAGATAATCATCAAGTGATTCATCCCCTGTCGCTCATTCCCAGACTCTGGCAAACAGAGGCTATGGACACCATTCCTGCCCACCCTGGCTAATAGCCATTGATGGACCTAGCCTCCGTGAATTTATCTAGTTCTTTTTTGAACCCTGTTATGGTCTTGGCCTTCACAACATCCTCCGGCAAGGAGTTCCACAGGTTGACTATGTGTTGTGTGAAGAAATACTTCCTTTTAAACCTGCTGCCTACTAATTTCATTTGGTGACCCCTAGTTCTTGTGTTATGAGAAGTAGTAAACGACACTTCCTTATCTACTTTCTCTACACCACTCATGATTTTATAGCCCTTAATCATATCTCCCCTTAGCCATCTCTTTTGGAAGATGAAAAGTCCCAGTCTTATTAATCTCTTCTCGTACGGAAGCCGTTCCATACCCCTAATCATTTTTATTGTCCTTTTCTGAACCTTTTCTAATTCTAATATATATTTTTGGGGATGGGGCCACCACATCTGTACGCAGTATTCAAGATGTGGGTGTACCATGGATTTATATAGAGGCAACATGATACTTTCTGTCCTATTATATATCCCTTTCTTAATGATTCACAGCATTCTGTTAGCTTTTTTGACTGCGGCTGCACATTGAGTGGATGTTTACAGAGAACTATCCACAATGACTCCAAGATCTCTTTCTTGAGTAGTAACAGCTAATTTAGACCCCATCATTTTATATGTATAGTTGGGAGTATGCTTTCCAATGTGCATTATTTTGTATTTATCAACATTAAATTTCATCTGCCATGTTGCCCAGTCACCCAGTTTTGAGACATCCATTTGTAGCTCTTCACAGTCTGCCTGGGTCTTAAATATCTTTAGTAATTTTGTATCATCTGCAAATTTTGCCACCTCACTGTTTACCCCTTTTTCCAGATCATTTATGAATATGTTGAATAGGACTGGTCTCAGAACAGTGTCCTAGGGGACACCACTATTTACCTCTCTCCATTCTGAAAACTGACCATTTATACCTACTTTTTGTTTCCTATCTTTTAACCAGTTACCAATCCATGAGAGCACCTTCCCTCTTATCCCATGGCAGCTTACTTTGCATAAGAGCCTTTGGTGAGGGACCTTGTCAAAGGCTTTCTGAAAATCTAAGTACACTATATCCACTGGATCCCCTTGGTCCACATGCTCAGGACCGGCTCTAAGCACCAGCAAAGTAAGCACGTGCTTAGGGCGACACATTTCTAGGGGCAGCATTCCGGCCATCCCAAGCACATGCTTGCTTTGCTGGTGCCTAGAGCCCATCCTGTCTCCTTCCCCACGAGCACGACTGAGGACTTGGAGCTGGGCGTCGCAGCCCCGTGCCGGCAGGAACAAGCAGTGGGCATTGGGGGTGGGGTGGGGGGGTGGGCTGCCCGGTCCCTCCAGCCAGGTCACAATCACCTCCACTCCCCCGGTGCCAATCCCAGTCTGAAATGGCTGTAGCAGCCCTGCCCACGGCCCCACGTCTTGCTATGCTAAGACTATGCTATGTCTTGTTAAGACAAAAAACCCCAAACGTTGCAAAGTGCAAACATGTAAAAGCCAAAAAAAAAGGGGGAGGGGGGACAGCCAAAATTTTTTTTGCTTGGGGCGGCAAAAAACCTAGAGCCAGCCCTGCACATGCTTATTGATCCCCTCAAAGACTTCTAGTAGATTGGTGAGGCATGATTTCCCTTTACTAAAACCATGTTGACTCTTCCTCAACAAATTATGTTCATCTATGTGTCTGACAATATTTTTCTTTCTTGTAGTTTCAACCAGTTTGCCCGTTCCTGAAGTCAGGCTTACAGGCCTGTAATTGCCGGGATCACCTCTGGAGCCCTTTTTAAAAATTGGCGTCACATTAGCTATCCTCCAGTCAGCTGGTACAGAAGCTGATTTAAATGATAGGGTTACAGACTAAAGTTAGTAGTTCTGCCATTTCACATTTGAGTTCCTTCCTGCAGCAGTAGCACACTGCAAAGTGGCCTCAATAGGGAGGGAATCTGGGGCATTCTCTCCTTCCTGTCTGAATCACTAAACTGTCTTTGGAGCTGACATTTCTGTTGCATGAAAACTAGTACAACTGCAAGTTGGAAGGTCAGAAGCTTAAAAAAAAATCTTTGTTCTTTAAAAGCTATATGGTGACTGTGATGCTTTTGCATCAGCAGGCTGAAGATGTTATGTTTTATAGAATGAATTAGGCAAAAAGAGAGCTGCAACCACTGCCTATCATGTTAAACAATATTGTCTCATTGTTTTCTTTTACTCCTCTCTGTCTTAATCCACCTGCAGTCTCTTGTCTGATACTTCGATTGTAAGCTCCTTGAGACAGGGGCCATCTTTTTGCTCTGTGTTTCTATAGCACCTAGCACAATGGGTCCCTGGGCTAGGCCTGGGGCTCCTAGGTGCTGTGGTAATACAAATGATTAATAATAATTAATAAAAATCTTCCCCTCTCTTTCTCCTTCTTATCCATTGCATCATTATTTGATCCATTTTATTAGCAGGGCTGTAATGTCACTCAGAATGCCACCAAAATACAAGATTGAATTGAAACTTTTAACATACTCCATTTCAGCTCTGAGTCAAAATCTTAAGATTTGCTTGTTCAGATGTGTGTATTCAGAGATTTGTCTTTTCAGTCAAACTGAATATAGAGAGAACTCCAGTGTATCCGATGAAGTGAGCTGTAGCTCACGAAAGCTTATGCTCAAATAAATTGGTTAGTCTCTAAGGTGCCACAAGTCCTCCTTTTCTTTTTGAGTGTATCTGTAGTTCCTCTTTAACATGAATATAATATAGTTTGTAAAAAGCTTCCTAATGAAATGTATTCCATCCTAATAAGTAGATAAAACATTGTGCCATAAACAAGCAATGTATTGGAGCATTGCTCTGTAAGATTTAATTGCTATCCTTTCTTATAAAGCCAGGTTTTGATCTCCTGCCAATCTAAGTCCATAGTGATTACATTGATTTCTGTGCAGTTACTCCAGATAAGTGAGATCAGAATCTAGCCATTTCTGTTAGCACCAAGGTGAAGCTTAAATCTTTGCCTGCCCTGTACCTTATTTGCTTTATAAACCTGGTGGCAGAGGTGGGGAGGAGGGAGGGAGAGAGAGATTTTTGTGGCCATGAATTTAGAAGTAATTCTACAATGAGGGTGAGGTCAGGAAAGATATAGGAAAGACAAGGGAATGTTGTCTTTGTTTTCAACTGTTACTCAGGCAAAAAGACTTTTCCAGTCCTGCAGCCCCCTCCTACTACATGTTTTCCCAGAGGGAGAGAGAGTAATCTGTCCTTAAAGAATATAAGGAATCAGGTATTTAGAATGTCTCTCTTTCTCTCCATCAGCTAAGCTATTGCTGAACAATTAATAATGAATAATAGACGCTTTTCTTCTGCAACCTTTGTGAAGTCTGCAAATGGGAAGCATTTTCTATAAAACTTGGACATTTAAGTGTGGGATTTTCAGAAGCACCTAAATGACTGTGCTCCTAAAGGAAATGGGGAACTTGTGCTCCTGAGTTTATGTATTTTAAAAAAATCCCATCCTAAATGTCTGGGACCTGGAGAAGGATAATAGAACTAACCCCAGTATGTTAGCAAATCTGTCAATACTGTATTAGTACTGTTATGGCATGCTTCTCTCTTCATTTACTTTACAGAAAAACTAATTACGTTTAAATTGAACCCTAACAAAAGAAAACATTTTCCACAGACCAGGCCCTGTTTATTTTTGTCTGGAGTCCAAAACAATATTTTACAAAAATTGAGAAGAGTCATCTTGATGTTTGATTGTGTTTTGGCACAAACCTCGTAAGCACATATGTGTATGGGCAAATTTTGTTTTCATTTATCTTAAAAAAAAAAAAATCTGAACCTTAAACACTCAATTATTTTTAGTCTCCATTCTGGAGTTTTTAAAGTGACATATTTTTAGAATGTATCTTTTCTGAAGCAAGAGACCACATGGCAGTAACACACTGAAGTTACCAAAATAGCATTGAAATGCAGCTCCAGTTTAATTACAGGGCCAGGAATTTTCAAAGAATTCTAAGAGAATTAGGTACCTAATTCCTACTGAAGTTTCAGATGTCAAAAGTTTTTTGAATAATTGTGATTTTTGCTCTCCAAAATTCATAAAGTACTGTGTGTACCCAAGCTGGCAGTCTTTACTCAGGCAAAACTCTGAGACTTTTCATGGAAGCTATCTATTCCTTAATAACAATGAAGCAGTTAGGCCACTTAGGATGTCTCTGTCTCTCCACTCACTAAACAATGTCTGAACAATTAATAATGAACACTGGACACATTTCTTCTGGAGAAGTGCTCCCACCTTGCCCCATTCTCAAACAGTCCTACCCGCTCACCATTCATGTCATGGTAATGTTGACTGTTACCATGTTGGACCAATTGTGTCCTCAGATGTGCACATATGACACGTTAAGCAAGCCAAAGGGTGTTGTGTGCATGAGTTCAAGGGCAGAACCTGCCCTCTTATATTTAAAAACAACCATAATTTAGATTAAATCTCAGGAAAAACTTCCTAACTAAGAACAGAAGGACAATGGAACAGACTGCTTAGGGGAAACTCCTTCACTAGAGATTTTCAAAAGGAGGCTGGATAGCCTTCTGTCTTGGATGGTTAAACACAAACAAATCCTGCGTCTTGGTGGTGGGGGGTTGGACCAGATGATCCTTGTGGTCTCTTCTAACTCCATGGTTCTATGGTTCTATAAATCACAGATTTTGTTTTTCTTTATTCCCCTCTGTCACTCAGCTTTCTCTTTGTCTATTCACAAAGTCTCATCACTCTTGGAGCAAGAGTCTTCTCCTCTACAGCCATTTAAAACTATCTTCCTGTGTACCTCAGCCTAATCAGGTCTCCATTTCACCTGAGCACCATTTCTGTACTCCCTGGCTCGTATCTTTCAATTACTCATGCCCTCTCTCTTATTTGTTAACATTCTTTCATGTATTATTTAACCCTAGAAAGCATTCTGAAAGATTCTGTACAAAATAAAGTTTTATTTCCCTGTATTTTGTTGGATGGGTACTTTCTTGGCCACTCTCAAATGTAATGATCTGAACAAGAACTATTTCTACAGCTGTGCACATTCCTCATGATAGTTTTTTAAAACAGTATTTGTTGAAGTTTCCCACATCATTTATAGACACCCAGGCAGACAGGTGAACCCAAGGGGAAAAACTTACTTTGGACAACTAGATGATGCTGGTTCAGAAAGAAGGATGTAAACAAAAATCCATGGGGCCTTGTGCTCCATGAAAAACAAAGAAGAAACTTAGGATTGCCATGTGGAAAAGGGAAGCATTATTAGGTAAAGGCAAGAATGACCCTGTTATTAGGAATTAAAAGTCTGGTATTAATAAACTTAATAATTGTAGTAGTAATAATAATGGAATGTATTTTTAAAAATACACTAAAATCTGTGATAGTCATTGTCCTAAAGATGATATTCAGTACAATTAATATTCACACTAACGGTAATTGTTTCACAGCTTTTAAAAGCTTTTTTAGCTAAAACTTCAAGATTGTCTAACTGAGATAATGTCGATTGCGTTGTTAGAGACCAGTTCTGAACGATGCCATATATTAAGCATTTTCAGTAATTTCATTTTATATACTCCTGACAACTCACCGTGTGCCATCTTATTAGTTTTCCGCTATATCTCTATCAATTATGCCAGACATATTACCTAGCTTTACTGTGCTCAAAAACCAGTTTGTTTTCTCAAATGCCATGTACATCTGAAAGTTGCCATTTATGAAGAGCTGTTAAAATGTAATGGCTTTTTAAAGTAATATTTATTTTAATAAAAAGTAAATGTCTGATTAACAAACATATGTATATTATATTGAAATTACTTATATTAGTATTTCTGTTTTCTTTTCTAGCGCAGAATATAGAACTATGATAGCAACTGGTGGAGTAATAACAGGGCTGGCAGCCTTAAAGAGGCAAGACTCTGCCAGATCTCAGCATCACCTAAATCTTGCCACATCACCAACTTCTGAAGAGAAAAAGCCAGTCAGACGCCGGCCCAGGGCTGATGTAGTAATTGTTAGGGGCAAAATCCGACTTTACTCCCCATCAGGATTCTTTCTTGTTTTGGGAGTGCTTATCTCATTCATGGGAATTGCAATGGCTATCCTTGGATACTGGCCCCAAAAGGAACAATTTTTAGGTCCTGAAGCTAGTCTAGCCTTAAATGAAACCCAGGTCATAACAAACCAAGGTGGAGTTATATTTCGTTTCTTTGAACAACATTTACACTCAGATAAGATGAAAATGTTGGGCCCCTTTACTATGGGCATTGGAATTTTTATTTTTATTTGTGCAAATGCCATCCTACATGAAAATCGTGACAAGGAAACAAAAATCATACATATGAGAGACATATATTCCACTGTAATAGACATGCACAGTCTGAGAATCAAGGAACAAAAGCAGTTGAATGGCGCTTACACTGCTTTATTGGGGGAAAGTGAATTCAAGCATAGTGGGAACTCATGTGCATCGCGGTTGGCTGCAAACACAATTGCACCTTTCTCTGGCTTCAGGAGTAACTTTCGAATGGACAGTTCGGCTGAAGAAGATGAGGTTGCCATAAATGAAGACAAGAACACTTCTAACCTTCTACCACCTTTGCTGGCTGAGCATTCTGGCTCTGTCTTTGGACTCTACCCTCACACTAGCAAGGCAACGAATGACAAAAATAGTAGCTCTATAAAGTGTGAAACAAAGTCAATTGTATCATCCTCCATTAGTGCTTTCACACTGCCCGTAATTAAACTAAATAATTGTGTTATTGATGAACCTAGTATAGACAATATCACTGAGGATTCTGAGATCACTAGAAGCCGGTCTAGAAATTTGTCAGTGGACTCTCTAGCCATTTCATTAACTGATACCAATGAACCCTACAAACCTGCCAGTGCAATGCTACCCCGAAATAATTCATTTGTAGAACCTCCATCCAGTCAGTTCAAATCTTCTATAACTCTTGGACCAAGCGCTGGAAAACTTTTATCACCTGGTGCTGCCAGAAAACAATTTGGGTCCAACGCGTCTTTGCATCTTCTGTCTGCACATTCAAAATCCTTGGATTTAGAGAGGGGTCCGTCAACACTCACTGTCCAAGCTGAACAAAGAAAACACCCCAGCTGGCCCAGATTGGATCGAAGCAACAGTAAAGGATACATGAAACTAGAAAACAAAGAGGACCCAATGGATAGGTTACTTGTACCCCAAGCCACAGTTAAAAAGGACTTTACTAATAAGGAAAAGCTGCTTATGATTTCAAGATCTCATAATAATTTGAGTTTTGAACATGAGGAGTTTTTGAGTAACAACCTAAAGCGGGGAACTTCTGAAACAAGATTTTAATATTTAAATTACAATTTACAAAACGTCCTACAGTATTTTTAAAAATATTTTGACAAGTTTCTTTTTCAGTGAAACTGGCACAAGCCTGTTTTTACCGAATGCTTATGGCACATTCAGATTGGCTTGTGTGAACAGAGATCATCATCTCTGTAATGCCAAGAGTTTCATGTGTTAGTAACATACAACTGTAATACTGTATATTATCACCACTCAAATATATGTTCGTGCCACAGATCCCATATTCTCCAATCTGTTACTCTTTTGTTTCTATATAAGCACATGACTTTTCATCACTAAGTCAAAAAACCTGCATCAGAATTGGAGCTCCCATAAGCTTCTAGTCCGTTCTTTTAGTGATTGCAACATTCTAACTATGATGCTTCCAGTCTAGGATGAAAAGTGAGTAGCAGTATCTACAGGAATTGCCAAATCCAGACACACATTGTCTTTTACAGATGATACATCTTGGTAACTGCAATCCTAGAATGTCATTGTGTTTACATGTTGGGGTGGGAGGGTAGAAGAAAACTGGGCAGATTAAAACCATTTTTGTGAACTCACTGTAAATGGTCAAGTTGAATACCAGTGTTGTGAATTCTAGTTAACTATGCTTTGTGATAACTTTCTATATCCACTATAATTTAGTACTGCAATTCAAGAAAACCATATGTAGAATAACCATGGCTTGGAAATTTGCAAATTTTTCTGGGATTAGTTATCCAAAGTGCATTAATTGGCAACAGCTTTACAAATAAAATGTACAAACTTAATTAAAAAGATCTGAACATGATGAATAACAGGATTTTAGAATTATGATGTACAGTATGATATTGTGACAAATCTAAAGAGAATAATTAAATATATTATATATAGTGTTTACAGTAGCCAAAACTTAAATAACAGGATTGCTATGTTTGAAAAAATTGAAACAACAAACTGTACAATTCAGTATTTACACTAAGGTTAATGTGAAAGCCCAATTGGCTAAATTTAAACTTGTATATTTTGCATAATTATAGCTTGATGGCTCAGGGGAGGTTTAGCTGTGATAAATTGCATAGAAAGCTTTTGCAAACGATTGACGTTTAAGACAAAAAGCGTTCTCTCAGCAAAGCACGCTTCACAGTTGCAGTTGTAGGCTAAGAAAGTTAATACGAATGACTCTACATGCATCCGATGAAGTGGGCTGTAGCCCATGAAAGCTTATGCTCAAATAAATTTGTTAACCTGTAAGGTGCCACAAGTACTCCTTTTCTTTCTACTAGAAAGTTTTCATTTTTCCATTAAGCCATTTAGGCCTTGATCCTGCCATGACAGCCACACTTAAGAACTCCTTCTACCATTCACCAAGCAGTATTGGGGCCTTAACTGGTCATCTTTAACAGATGTTTGATACTTTCACTTCATCTAAATACTCAGGAATTGTGTTTTTTTTTAAAGGCTTTCCCCAAAAAAGAATCAAAAGTTAGAATGTTGTTGTACTTCAGTTGATCATGAAAGATGAAAGACAGAAATATTTCTTTTTTTAATTTCCAGCTCCATATTTCAACAATGCAATGTTTATGTGTCAAGAGCATTACTTGCTCAGTGAATTGAGGCATAGTGTTACTTGTTAGAACCTCAAGCCTATATATTGTAACAGAGTTGGCTAAATATTTTGCTATGAAGCTTTTAATAACTTTCTGGTTCGTGTTCTTAATACATTTGCTATTTTTTGAAATAAAATAAAATGTATATCTATGTCTATGGTAAGACTGGTTTTTTTCCCCCCCTCCATACATAGGCTTTCTCCATATCTAGGAATATCATACATTACATTTGTCAAACATATTGGTCCATTACTGGATATTTGCCTGTCCCTCCCCTTGATTTCTTTTTGCCTGACATCCACATGTGCACATATCAGGATAGCATTTGGGACACTGTAGTTCAGCCATCAACTTATCATTACAGAAGCCTAGATTTAGGGTCCTATTCCAGTACTTTCCATATTCTGAAGGTTTTCTGTTGTGTCGAGTCTTGGCCAGAGTGACAGCCAATCTACTCAGAGTACCCCACTGATCAATCCATAAAGCAATGTTGGTGTCACCTGGAAGGGGGAAAAAAGAGGCTGATCCTCACTATATATGCAAGTAAGGTGCTGATTACTTTGCTATTGCCATTCAATATTATTATTATTATTTATTTATTTATTAATACCAGCACCTTCCTCTTATATAGTGCTTTTCATTCATGGATCTTAAAGTGCTTTACAAAGGAGATAAATATAATAACAAATAGGTAAGTAATGTTGAATTCCACATTATACATTCAGAGAATAAAATTATCAGGCTCAATGGCAAGTAAGGAACTTTACTATCTTTGCAGAGAAATCTATTACATTCTATGGGGGACTGATCCAAAAACCCACTGAAGTCAATGGGAGTCTTTCAGTTGTGTTCATTGGCTTAGAATCATGCCCTGGGTGCCCAAAATTGAAGTTCAGCAGGTACCTTTCTTCTCAACAGTGCCATTGGACTCAGTAATACTGCTAGAGGAATAAGGAATTATTCAATACAAGTGCATGTATCACAATCTGGCCCAACAGAAATGAGAGTATTATAGGGAGAGTTGATATTGACGCCTTGTGATGGGGTATACCTGTCCCCCACTGGGCAGGAAGGGGTTAACCCTATACTGAGTGCTGAGGAAGTCATGCCCCCTCACTCCTGCTGGGCATACTCCAACTGGAACCACACTATAAAATGGAGAAGCTAAGCTCAGTTTTCCTTGACCGGGGAAGGGAGAGAGCGTGTGTTGCAAGCTCCTGCCCAGGAGCTATCGGAGCCCCAGACCACAGAGGCCAGGCATGGTGAGACCCAGGCGAATACCTGGCTGCCCACAAGGGGAAGGAGTCGTTGGGAACTTCGCCTGTTGACTACCCTGGAGGATCAGAGGACCTGTGGACTTTGGAACAGGAAGACAGGGTAAGAAGTAGTTTAGGGGAACCAGACATTGATCCGGTTGTGGAACCAGGAACAGAGTCCCTGTGTTTTGGAGGGATCCCTGCTGATTCATGGTGGATACACTCACTACTGTTAGGGCCCTGGGCTGGGACCTGGTGGAGTAGGGAGCGCCTGGGTCCCTCTACCCCGGACACCAGCCTACCCTTGGGTGGTGGCCAACCCCCTGCCTAACCGCTAGGCCATGCTGACCTGCAAAGAGGGGTGGTCCCACTAGGCCACACCACCCCGCACAGAGGGACTGTCCTACAGACTCTGACCTCCAGGCCCTGCTGCCCCGCACAGAGGGGCAGCCCCATTGACTCTGGCCACTAGGCCACGCCGCCCTGCACAGAAGTATAGCCCCATTAACGCTGGCCATTAGGTTGTACCGCCCTCTTCTGAAGGGTGGTCCCATTTACTCTGGTGGCATGGCCAGACAGTCCTGAACCTAAGGACAGCTCCCCGACTCTAATCATTATGGTATCCCACCCTGAGAGGAGGAGCGGTCTCTTGGACTTGGCCACAGGGCCATAACGCTACCGCCCCGGGGAGGTGGTGTGACAGACTATACTTGCCCACAACACCCCTATTTTAGGTTGCATAATACTTTCCATTATAAGAATGCTTGGGACCTTTTCTTTGAGAAGCTCTCACATCTCTCTTAGTTGCAGCAGGCCTTTGATATTTTGTAGGGGGAATCGCTCTGGCTATGTCCTATGAAATTCTGTTCAGATTTTGCTGAGACCAACTGTTAAAAATCATAATTTCTCTTCTCTCACCTGCATTCCTCAGGAACATATTGGCAGGACATCATGGAGCGACAGGACCAGCGGGCTGTAGTGTTTGTGTGGGAGGCTGCAACAGAGTTGGGCCAGGATGCCTCCATTCTATAGATCACCAGACTTAGAACATGGTCACAATGACCCATTTAATGAAAACCCCTCCCCGACTTTTTTTTTTAAGGAAGAAAAAAAGGTGTACAGAATGTTACACTATGTTACAAGAATTTTGTTTAGGTTGCAAAGTCAAGCACTCAAAAGTTAGGAATGTGAACCTTAATTCAGCCTCCTGGTGTGTATGCATTATGATACAATATTTAATTATATGATCACATCACTGTTTTTTCCCAATGACCCCATTCAGTGCACATGATGGATATACCCGGGGGCAGAATTAAGGTTGCATGGGAATTGTAAATCTGGCATTTCCTAATTTTGTGTTCTTGATTTTGCAAACCTACATTATATTATTTTAACATCCTAGCTTTTCCTCAGACCTGAGGAAGAGCTCTGTGTAATCCCAAAAGCTTGTCTTTCTCACCAACAGAAGTTGGTCCAATAAAAGATATAACCTTACCCACCTCTCTCTCTCTCTCTCTCTAATATTCTGGGATCAACGTGTCTACAACACCACTGCATAAAATTATTTTAACATAGTTTTTGTGTGTAAAATGAACTATGTTCATACCTGGGCTAGATCTAGGGAAATCTGCCACGTGTACCCCTTTTAATTGTATAATTGTATTTATAAAGACTGAAAAGACTATTTAAAAATGGATGACATGATCTTTCTTGATTAGTTAAATTATGTCTTAGCCTAAAAATCTGGCTTTTGAGCACCATTTTATGGAAGAGTAGTGGTCCTTTCTAAATTGTAGAACAGCTGGTACTTGGAAATTTGAATTTAGAGACTGATACTGTAGAATTTACTCACAAATAGTTGTACTAGTCACTGGAAACACAAGGTAAAGAAAGTCTTAAACTTCTGAAAAGTTTTATCAGAAAGCTGACTTTTTCTACAGAAAAAGCCCAAACTAATTCATATTTGATATAGCTCAGGACAGAGGATGCAGGACTCCACCCATGTACTAAACTAAATTCTGCTATTATTGCCACCTATTAAAAGGAAGAAATCATAAACACAGTGTAACTTTGTAGCTTATATACTACACTACAAAATCAAAATTCAGCTTATGCACATTACATTCAGTTAACAGCATTTATTGTCACTTACGAAAATAACTGGCTCAAGCTAGGCAAAAATTTCTTAATATATTACTTAAGCAATATATTAACACTTAAAAGTGTTAACCTTTTCTCCTGCAGGCTACAGTGGCTTTTAAGGCGCAGAGGGCCTTTCTGTGACCTAGGGGTAATACTGCCTCTCACTACAGTACTACGTTATCAGCTCTCAAGCTCTGGTGAACAAAGTCTGAGAAGTACTTTTAAGTTCCAGCCTAGCTTTCTCCCTGAATAAACTTTGTAGTTACACTCTGGCTAGTAGAGTTGCCAGACTTACTCCTGTTATTTTCAACCTCACATTCTATTTCCCTTCAGTTTGTCTCTCTGTTTCTCCTGCTTCTAGGAGTCTCTCTCTGTCTTTTTCCAGGAGCCTTCTACTTCAATCCTCTCCGCTCTATTTGTTTCTCTTTTCCAGTTTCCCACAAAACATTACACTGTTCAGAACAGAAAAGGGTCTTTTTTAACATGACTCTTGTTTGGTGGGAAAAGTGCAAATGGATGTGTGGTTTAGGAACATTCTGGTCAATAGACTCCTTATCTTTTGTAGAATAAGCTCATATTCTTTGTTACAAAGAATTCAAACTAATTCCAGCTAATTTATCTAAAATCACATTTAACTTTCAGTTCACCCATTTCAAATCTTTCATTAGTGTTAAACATGTGCACCTACTGGGAGTGGCTGTAATTTGAATTTTTGGACTTGAAACTGCAAAATAGCCTCTCATAAGTAATTCATATTCACACACAGAATCCCCGATTTTAATGGGATTACTTGTAAGAGTAAGGTGTTTGCAGGATTAGGTGCCTTAGTCGGGAGGGAATGGAAACTAGACTGCAAATATTTTTATATTTGAACCATTATGTTTTGTTGAAACTGGAACAGATCAACTGTCCATCTAGTCCAATATCTTGCATTTGACACTAATTCATAGCAGATGTTTTATAGGACAGTGTAAAACTACCATAAAGTGCCTATAAGGAAGGTGGTTTTTTTTCATAAGATAAGTAGTTAGTGACAGACTTATATGCTCAGGCATAAAGGTTGCTATCCTTTATCAACTTTTGTCCCAACTAATGTAATTGCAGATGACTGTATTCATGAAAATATCTGTTTTTTCGTTACTAAGCTCTCCACCTCACTGATGTTGTTTTTTGCAGAATTCTGCAGGTTAATTATGTACAAATGTGTTTCCTTTTAACAGTTTTAAATTGGCTCTCTCTCATTTTCACTGGAACCTCCCACCATTTTGGTTTTAAGAGAGAGATAGCAGGAGCACCTGATTCACATTCATTATAACAGTCATTTATTTTATAAGTCTCTGTCGAGTCCCCTCTTATTCATCTCCTTTCTGATCAGTTCTTTCTTATCTTTTAAATCTTCCTGCATATGAAAGTCTGTCTGTGTCTCTAATCATTTTCCTTGCCCTACTCAAGACCTTTTCAATTTCTACACTATGCCTCTGAAGACAAAGTGATTATATTATATTATAAACATTATATTCAAGGTGAGAGTATCCTGTTGATTTCTGTAGCAATATACTATTTCCAGTATTAATCTATATCCCTTTCTTAAGGCACAAAAATATCCTTTTGTTTGCTCCTGTGCATAGAAAAGTTTTTCAGTGAACTGCCCTCTGTGACACACAGGTCACTTTTTGAGTGGTTACAATTAGTTTACAACCTACTACAGCGTAGGAGTACTTCAAATGATTCCTTCCAATATGCATGTCCTTACATTTTTCAGAAATAATTTAATTTTTGACATGTTCTATTCTAACTTTTAGGGATACCTTTTAATAGTTTCTTTTTATTACTCTTATTACGTTCACATGACTTTCAAGGCTCTCCATATGTCACATTAACATATATGAGTAAAAGAATATAAACAGCATTCAGATTCTGAATCTCACAGAGTAGGACATAATTAAACACTTTTTCGTGTAGAGAGCTCATTGTCATTTTAATAGACAGGAAGCACTTTGAAGTAGTATGAGTAGATTATATGATCTCTGGTTTACCAGTGTGCTTCATTTGTTCTTTTTGAGGACTGGAAAAGATTTTAGACTTACAACTTTTAAAAGAATGAAAAAGGAATTATTCTCTAAACCTATTGTAGGTCTAGGTTGAGTAAAGTACATCAAGTGTTCAGAAATTTTAAAAGGTATGGTAGAATCCCATTAAACTACAATTTGTTAATCTGCACCTTTTGTAATTTAACACAGAAATGGTGGTCTCTTCCCTGTTCTCAGCAAAGATTATCTTGGATGTCCACCTAAGGAACAAATCTGAGATATTTCTGGCCCAGTGACTTTTGAACGAACTTTTGTGTTCCTCAGAAAAAACATGACAACCTTGAAAATTAACTTGAGGAAGGCTGTTTCACAATCAGATTAAGAATGGGTTTCATACCAAGTTGATTCTGAATTTTATCTCCATGCTGAAATTCAGAAATTCACTTTTGGTCTCTTGTAGATTCAGTGGCATTCATTCACTGTGTTCTAAGCAGCTGGTATTCATATTTCGCTTCATCTAATGGGGCTTATGACAGTTGCTGTATGGAATTAATGTACAATGTCTCATCACTGCATTTCATCACTTTCATGTATAGCTTTACATAAAAATAATTGTTTACATTAATAATGTTTTTTATTTAAATAATGATTTTCTCTAAGTTAAATTGATTTTTTTAAAATTTAAACTAAGGTATTTTATTTACATGTTGTTAGTTCTTTACTTTCTTCTTCTTTTATAGTCAAATTGCTAAAATGGATGTTTTGTACTTGTTTCTTTAATTAGTTTCCTAAATGATAGCATTTCAGATTTTACATATTTTTTTTTCTAATAAGAAGTTTGACAGGAGATGGGTGATTGACTACTAAGCTAAAGATGCAGAAAAGCTTTTTATTTTTATTATGTTTTCTCTGTGATGCTTTTGCTCTGAATAAATAGCACTTTACATTATGAAAGTTGGTTGGTCACTGGTTAATCCTGACATTGCTTCTGAGCTGAACTAAAGTCAGACTTGCTGAGATAATTACAGTAGATTGGAGGCATCTGAGGCCAAGATCTAGACAGCGAGAGTTGTGGGACTCTGCCCCAAGAAGGGTAACAGCTAGATGCTAGACAACTAAGCAGAGTGCTCTCAAGAAGGTCACGAAGATGCCAGAGATGCAGTTACCTTGGGAACTGGGACACTATCCATCAGAGTTTGCAGTTTGAAGTCAATAGGCCTTGTAACCTGAAGTTATTTAAAAATGATGGAGAATCATCCACCACCCTTGGTAAATTGTGCCAATGGTTAATACTCTAGTAGTCAAAAATGTACACCTTATTTCCAGTACAAATTTGCGTAGCTTCAATTTCCAGCCACTGGATTGTGTTATACCTTTCTCTGCTAGATTGAGGAGCCCATTATTAAATATTTGTTCCCCATGTAGATACTTATACTAATTAATCTTCGCTTTGTTAAGCTTGATTAACCTTTTTGACTCCATCACTAAAAGGTATGTTTGCTAATCCTCTAATTCTTCTTCTCTGAACCCTCTCCAATTTACCAACATTCTTCTTGAACTGTGGCACCAGAACTGGACACAGTATTCCAGCAGAGGTTACTCCTGTGCCAAATATTGAGGTAAAATAACTACTCCTAGTTGAGATTTCCTTGTTTATGCATCCTGGGATCACATTAGCATTTTTGGCCACAGTCACATGGGCGCTCATATTCGGATGATTATCCACACAATCCCCTAACCTTTTTTGAAGTCACTGCTTCCCATGATAGAGCCCCCTATCCTGTAAGTATGGTCTATGTTTGTAGAGGTATACATTTATATTTAGCTATATTAAAACATATAGTCATTTGCTTGTGTCCAGTTTACCAAGTGATCCAGAGCGCTCTGAATTAATGACCTGTCCTCTTCACTATTTATCACTCCTCCAAATTTTGTCTTATCTCCAAACTTTATCAGTGATGATTTTATGTTTTCTTCCAGGTCACTGATAAAAACGTTAAATAGCATAGGGCCAACGCCTGGGGATGCATCTGGAAACATGCCCATTCGATGACAATTGCCCATTTACAGTTACAATTGGAGACCTATCAGTTAACCAGTTTTTAATCTACTTAATGTGTGCCATGTTAATTTTATCTTGTTTTAGTTTTTTAATCAAAATGTCATGCAGCATCAAGTCAAATGCCTTACAGAAGTCTAAGTATATTACATCAAAACTATTATTTTTAGTAACCAAACTTGTAATCTCATAAAAAAAGATTTTAGACTTCAATTTAGTTTGACAGGTTATTATGACATGTCATTCCATATTCTTTATGAAAATATGCTTATGATATGAATGACATAACTGAGATATACTTCATGCAAATGGCTTGTGTAAGATATCATTGGAAATGTTATGATTTACTGAATGTTTTTATCCAATTTGTATGCCTGTATCATTTCTGTATCTGAAGTTAGGAATATTGACTATGTATCTCACAAAAAGAACAGGAGGACTTGTGGCACCTTAGAGACTAACAAATTTATTTAAGCATCAGCTTTTGTGAGCTACAGCTCACTTGCATCCGATGAAGTGAGCTGTAGCTCACGAAAGCTTATGCTCAGATAAATTTGTTAGTCTCTAAGGTGCCACTAGTACTCCTGTTCTTTTTGCGAATACAGACTAACAGGGCTGCTACTCTGAAACCTGACTATGTATCTGTATTTCAACTATGCTACTTTGGGTGACACCCACTGGTAACACTATAGGTACAACAATGAAAAAGTCAGACAGGGCGGATGGCCCATCAGCGAGGACAATAGACTGTGAAAAGCTTGGCCTTCCTGTGGAATCTCCATACTGCCACTGACTCATGGACTCTTATGATCCTACAGAGTCAGGTCTTGTAACCTGATACTAAACATTACCTGGGACTTCTTGTAACTTTCCACTGGAAGGAAAGAGGTGTCAAGTTTGGGAAACAAAGGATTCCCACGTTATGTAAATCCTATTTAAGGGGGGGGAGGAAGGCAAACAGGACTCCTCCTCTCCATGGCCTATCTACCCAAGAAGAAAGACTGCAAAAAGGAAGGCAAGGGGGGAGTCCAGACTGAGACAGGGGTCTAGTCTGAAAAGGAATATAACTGGAACTCTGAACCACAGAAACTTTGCAACCTGTCTGCAACAATATCTAGGGTGAGAAATATTGTTTGTAACCAATTTCTTTAGTGAAACTAGCTTAGTTTGTATGTTTGATTTCATTTGCGTAGTAATCTGCTTTGTTCTGTTATCCCTTTTACCACTTAAAATTTGCCTTTTATAGTTAATAAAATTTGTTTTGTTTGTTATTAAACCCAGTTTCTGTAATTTCTAACTTGGGGGGTAAGAAGTGTGCACTCCTCTCTCCACACTGAGGGGGCAGATTTCATAATATACCTTTGGGTCTGCACTCCAAAGGAGGTGGACATCTGAGTGCTGGAGCAAGTCCCTTAAGCTGAGTCTTCAAGCTGAGCAAGACAGGTTAAAGGGCACCCAAGCTGTCAGAACAGGTAGACTCAGAGGTATCTCAGCACATCAGATGGCTTCCCAAGAGGTTCAACCCGTCACAGCTATATTTTCCGTTGATTTGCATTAAATTACATTACCCTATTTTAGTTCTTTGTTAATTGAGTCTGGTTCCATCTGCTCCACTTTCTTGCCTGGGATCAATGTCAGGCTGCCAGGCCTATAATTAGCTGGGTCATCTGGTTTACCCTTTTAAAAACTGGCACAACTTTAGCCTTCCTTCATTCTTAAGTTTTCCCAGTGCGCCAATACTTAGTGAAAACTCCACATTAACAGTGCGGAGAGTTTCACAGCCATCGCTTTTGACACACTTGGATGCAGGTTAGCTAGACCTGATGATTTAACAATGTCTAACTTTAGTACCTCAGGAGGATGTTAAACAGCAGCTATTAGTGGAATAGAAACAGAACTAGTGGAAATGTATTCCAAGTAGGTGTGTGCGTGCGCTGAAGCCAGAGACTTTTGCCTGGTAGTACTCATAGAAGGGTGGTGGTCGTGCCCCTCCCCGGCTATATGAGGCAGTGTCGCGCTGACCCCCCTCAGTTGCTTCTCTCCGCCTCTCGGCTGGTGTCAGAGCTCTGCAGGGTGGTTGTTTTCACAACCTCACAATTTATCCTCTTAGATTAATTCATTGTACACAGTTACTAGTTAGTTTAGTTAGTGTTAGTGCAAAAGTTGAGGGCGTATACTATACCGGTAGTGGTAGTGCTCTCCCTGGGATTCGTGAGGAGGGGTGATTCTCAACAGTGATCCCCACATGAGGTGCTTGCTCTGCCTTGGTGAGGCCCATCGTAAAGAGCACTGTTTGATCTGAAGACCATTCAAGGAGAGGACGCAGGTGGCACGGGACCTCTGCTTTCAGCAGCCCTTGCTTGAACAGGGTTTCCGAAGGCCACGGATCGCCCTCCGGCTCCCAAAGTGCTGCTGCCTCCCACTGTGGGCAGGCGCCTCTCGAAAGAGGCATGGGAGTCCTCCTGTTCTCAGTGCCAAAGACGACTGGTAAGACAAATCATGAGTGCTCCAGGTCCTGGGGCAGCTCTTCTGTCTCCCCTAAGAAGAGCGTGACCTGACATGGGACTGTCTCTAGTGTGCAGGATGGCATGGGTACTTCTGACCCTCCTTCAGTATAGGGTAGGGAGGACAGACACTCCATATTGTCAATTCCAATTCCAGCGTATGTTGAGTCCAGTACTGAGGGGAATGATGCCCTTACCGACAATGTCTGTGACATCAACTTACCTGGCTGTGGAAGACCTTTTGGTCCTGGCTTTGCCACTGGTCCAGGACTTCATGAGGCTGGTGTCCACAATGGCGCCTCCAGTTGGAGCATGCCACTGAACTCTTGGGTCCTTCAGCAATGTACCATAAAGCACCTCTCCTACTGGTTGGTATTGGCTCAGCCCCAGAGATGGTACAAGGTTCTTTGGTTCCAGGCCCTTCCTCAGCACCAATGCAATCGATGCCAAGGATGGTGCTGTAGAGATTGTCACCACCCTCAACTTCGATACACTCAGGTGCTCCAATGCCACTGTTTGTACCAGAACCAACCTTGCCTGTGGCAATGACATTTTTGGCACAGGTGGTGCCAACGACATTGGGAGCACTGGTTCTGACCTTGTTCTGGGCCACAGATGAGTTGGATCACTGGATGGCTCCCAATAGAGTTTCTCCCCTCATGTCCCCGAGGTCCTGGGACTTGTCTGTTTCAGAGTTGGGCTCCTCATCCTCACACCTCACTTTGCAAGAGGAGGTCTGAAGGCCACCAGTTGACCAGTATGGCTACGAGGGTTGGCATGCACCCGTAGGCTGGGATGGAGGCTCCTTGCCCGGCCCCTACTGGCCACAAATGTGTTTACCCATGCCAATGGCCCCCTTGGGCTCAACAGGAAGCTTCTCATTTCCAGAGGTCTCACTCATTGTCCAAGTCAAAATGGAGGTCTTCTGCTCATGTAGCATTGGTGGCTGCAGATTGGCTGCAAGTCCAGACACCCAGCGTTCCCCTTCCTGTGGAGCCTCTGGTGTTTCCCTGTTTAGAGTCGCTACCTCAGAAGCAGGACCCATCTCTGGCTCAGCCAACAGTTTCATCCTTGTCCCCAGATGATGTGATGCTGCCTGGTCCATCCTTCAAGGCATACCAGGACCTTTTATGCTGGGTTGTCTTGTCCCTTGGTATTCAAGTGGAGTTTCTCCAGGAGAATACCCATAAATTCATGGATGTTCTCCAGCCCTCTGTTCCTGGGAGGGTAGCCCTTCCAATTAATGAGGAGCTCCTCAAGGTATGATGGCCTTGGTACCGTTGGTGGCCAAGTGCTTGGAGAACCACTATTTTGTGCCCCTGCAGGGATATGAGGGGTTCTATTCCCCTCATCTTGTCCCAACTTGGTACAGTCAATGTGAAGGACATGGGGTTCATCTATAATAACTTGTGACTACTGGATATTGTGTTGTAGGTATAAACTGAGTTAATTCACCAGCAAGTTTGTCAGGATATGCTTCCAGGAAGGCAGGGTGGTGGTTGTGGGAGGGGTGGGGGGAGGTTGGATCCTGATAGTCTCATCTCCTCTCAAACAATTCAAGGGATAAGAGACAATGCACAGCCATCTACTTTGAAATGCACCTCTGATGCCTTGCTGAGCTCTTGGAAGTGGTTTAACCGAACTGAAAAGACAACACAGAATAAAGACCTTCAACTGGTTTTAAAAATGGAGTTCCTGAAGGACAGGGAGGGAGACTGAGGCAGAGATTAGACTGACAACCAGACACTAGAGGTTGGGGATCTGGGGTAAGATAGGCCTGCCTTGGAATATAGGTAAGATCGTCATGCATATATAGACCTTTAGTGTGTTAAATTCCTTTTTCTCTTATGTTATGCTTTATTCCTGCTACTAAGATTAACAATTCTTTGTTTTGAGACAGCTGTCTGGTCACCTGTGTTATCCACAGGTCAGAAACTCCCAAAGGGAAAATTTCAGTGCTGAACTCAGTTGGTCCTGCTGGAAAAGCTCAGATGATAGACTGGGTTTTAGGCAGGACAGTGTAAGCACAGGAAGATCATGAGATTCCAGCCAGGAGCAGGTGAGGCCTAACACTTAGGGGGGGGGGCACATTCTGAGGGACCAGAGAGAGGACAAAGATATAGCTAGTCTTGTAACCATGACAGTCAGCACACAACCAATAAATGAAATTTGGAGGACATGAACTCCTCCAAATACCTGATAATTCACATCCACATACAAGCAAGGACTTGACTCATTCAAAGCACAAGACAGGCCCAGCTGGAAAACTTATGTGGACAGAAGACTTTACAATAGGTAGGAGATACAGAATGTTTGTATTTGGTTTTAGACTTATTACATAAAGACAGGGTTGGTGGTGTGGGGGAGGATTTAGCCAGTCACAGAAAGTTTATGTCATTTGCCTGTGAGAGACTACGGTCTTGACCTACAATAAAGCATACTGCCAAGAGAGTTCCAGTTAGGGTTTTCCTCTTCTGCCTGTATGTTGTACAGTGGCTTGCAATGTCAGCAATAAATATATTTAATCAAAATAAAGCCAACAATGCAATTGCTTTCTGGTGACTTCAGAGCTTTTGTAAACAATCAAGAAAAGTGATGCTTCCCACTGGGAATTGCCACTGTGTAGCTGTATTTCCCTGTATAATCCTCTCTTAAAAATCTTTATATGTCACGTTAGTAAAAACGAAAGGTGAGCAAGCCAGTTAAGACTTACCCTTACCCATTTTGAAAATCAAAGTTGAGCTTAGTGTTTGAGATTTTGAAAAATTATTTTTTCCCCTTTTCATCTGTCCTTGAATTTCTATGATCCAGTCAGCATTAGGACCAATACTGAAAATACCTGAAGTCTTGAGAGAGAATTTGTTCTCCTAGGATTTCCAGTCCAATTTTGCAGATATGGTAGGTTTGTTGGAATAAGAATGCAAACTGCTGGATGCCCAAAATCCATGCATCTCTAAGCCATGTGTGTTGGCACCTTGCAGATAATATGCATGTTTTTCACTTCTCATGGTTTCCCTTTTTGTTTATTTTTGGTTAGCCTTATAAAATGCTAATGGACCATCAAACTTCCTAATATTATAAGGACCCTGAAAAAGCCATTACAGGGGGCTAAGGTACAGCACTTGAATCCCTCCCCAGGCTAACTGATTCACTTTGGAGGTAGAACTAGTGTCAGGAGCCATCTGGGAAGGCAGCAAAGTAAAACAGAATAGCTACTTCAATCGATTGTTAAGGCCAAGACCCACAGCTCTGATATGCCTGGTCAATAGCAGCCCAACAAAGGATTGCGTGGCATGAGAAGCCTAGCCCACCACCCATGCAGCTATGCTCTGGAGCAAGTTTGGGGAAACCCATCTTCTGTCATGCATGTTTTTTCCAGGGAGGATACCTCTGCAGCTCCCTTTCTGATGCTCCTGGATGGTGTGTGTGTGTGTGTGGTGGTGGGGTGCTATGCTAGCATTGAAAAATTGTGTTTTGTAAGGCAATTTTCCTCAGTTTGTTCCTGGAGGATGGAAACTAATTTACATGACATTATTGGGGAGGGGAGGGGAATTACTCTAACTACTACTCCATTCTCACAGGTTTCAGAGTAGCAGCCGTGTTAGTCTGTATTCGCAAAAAGAAAAGGAGTACTTGAGGCACCTTAGAGACTAACCAATTTATTTGAGCAGCCACCCTTTACTCAGGGAGTGGAACTACCCACATTTCCTTCAGCATTAAATCATTCACTCAAATTTAAAAAAAAAAAAGATGTGTTCTAATTTTATCTTTGCTGGAGAACATTATTAAATATAAAGGGGAGATACTTCACTAGACTCTGAGATTGAGATCAATCTCTCTTTCAATCTGTGCAAAAAGGCCAGAAGTTGCCTGTCAATTTTAAGCATTTTTTCCACTGCTGTTTCTGAGTTAGACTATCAGCAAAAATTGGCCTCCATTAGCAAATATCTGTCCCATAATGTAGCAACATGATAACTCCATATTTTATGCTGAGAAACCAGAGAACAGACGACACTCACTTTTGGCCTCAAGGAAGTAAAACTTGTGTGCTGACTCAAATACAGTGAAGACTAGCAGAGACTGTGACATGAATTCTCAAATCTTTTGAGGCGTTAAAGTCTAACAGAAGCTGAAGAAACCGGCGCCTATCTTGTGATGCCAGTTGTTGAGGCTCTGAGAATCCATCTCTGCATGGAAGTACTGGATCAAGGCATCAGAGGTGAAGGCATGAAAAAGAAACTATTTCTGAGCATTTTGATGGTATGAATTCAGAGAAAGGATAAAGAGTAGCCTGAATGCTGGCTCCTGTGTTCAAGCTTCTCTTCTGCCCCTCAGAATCTCATCAAGATAATGTAAGAGCAGCTACACACAGGCCAGCAGAAGGAGAGCAAAACAGAAATAACTGTACAGGGGAAACAATACCAACAGTATATAAAACCAATAAATAACATGATGCAGTAGTGAAAAAGGCTAATGATATTCTGGGGAGTATTAACAGGAGTGTAGTACGTAAGACCCAGGAGGAAATTGTCCCACTCTACTCAGCTCTGATGAGGCCTCAGTGTTCAGTTCTGGGTGCCACACTGTAAGAAATATGTGGAGAAATTGGAGAGAGTCCAGAGGAGCACTGCAAAAATAATAAAAGGATTAGAAAACCTGACCTATGAGGAAAGGTTTAAAAAAAAACAAAACACCTGGGCATGTTTAGCCTTGAGAAAAGAGGACAGGAAGGTGGACCCGATAATAGTCTTCAACTATGTTACTGGCTGTTCTAAAGAGGATGGTGATCAATTGTTCTCCATGTCCTCTGAAGGTAGGACAAGAAGTAATCTGCAGCAAGGGAGATTTAGGTTAGATATTAGGAAATGCTTTCTAGATATAAGGGTAGTTAAGCACCGGAATAGACTTCCAAGGGAGGTTGCAGAATCCCCACCATTTTTTTTTTTTTATAAAGAACACCTGTCAGGTGATGACACCTGGTCCTGCCTTAGCACAAGGGGCTGGACTAGATGACATCTTATGGTCCCTTCCATTCCTATGGTTCAGTGATTCTGTGAAAGTGTCATTGGTGAATAAAACAACATAAGGATTTGACCTCTCTGTTGTATAGACTGAAATGAAGCTACAATAGAGTAGATGAATTAAATTAGAAAAAAAAATAATTTGTTAATTTGTAATTTGGCATCTGTTGTGAATTTGAAGCTTTCTAAAAATTAGTATATGTATTATTAGAAACTAATTTAATAAGATTTAGAATCACCCTCAATCTTAATGACTCACACACAAACCAGATAACTAACTTGGTCATTTAAATAACTAAATAGTAATTCACTTACTGTAAAAAGCAGATAACTTGATTCTAAGTTAAAGGTTATCTGCATTCTTGTGCTATATTCCCCCGCTCCTCCTCATATATGCAAGACATCTGCTAATCAACAGTCTTTTTTTCCTTTCACAGTGAGGCAAATCAGCTCTTACCTGCTAATGCAATTTTCTTGAGGGATTTTCCATTTCCCAGAAAAGCAAATTCTCTCATTAACATAATCAGCAAATGGGATGCTTTCTGTGTTACCAGACACACTTTTTTCTCCCTCCTTTAGCATTAGAAAGTCATATGATCATTTAAAAAATGAAGCAAAAACAAAACCACACATATGCCTCAAAAGATATGCTAATATTAGTCTTTGGCCATCTGCTAAGAGGAGGATAATATGAAAAGAAAGTCTTATATAGCTGCAGACATTTTGCACTGTGGTAGTTCAATGTACAGTTAAGTGAGCTTGTATTACACTTAAAATAAAGCAGTAGTTAGCAACATAAGGATTGGAATGACCGTACAAAAATATTCATTTGAGTGCTACACATACTCTACACTTTCCAATGAGATCTAAAGATTAAAAAAAATCACACAGAGAAAAAGTTATCACCCTCATTGCAAATAAGCCAATAAGAAATGTTTCATAGGTTCTATGACATCAAAGTATAGGAGCCTTTACTGTTGCTGAAAAGCTGAATTTGGGAAAACACGTTCCTGTGTGTTTCACTGAGCTAAGCAAATTGCAACTACTCTTAAATTTAGATATTTAGATGTATGTGAAGTTTTCATTGCAAATTTCCTCCAACGTGACTACTAGAAGTAAATTCACAAAGCCCAAGTATTCAGGATCTGATGAAGTGCTGTAATGAGGGTTAATTCACATTCCTGAGTCATAGCCAGGAATCCCACAACCTCTTATACTCTTTAAATTGCCCAGCCCCTCCACACTGGGCAAGTTCTGGAGCCAAAGGATCTGCATACATACAGATCCATGACTTCTTACTCCACCCATGAAGTGATTTTCTGTGCCAAAGACCACTGCCTGAACACATAGGGGTTGCAGGGCCATCCCTTTACAAGGACTCAGCCAGCCAACATGGCTTATATGGTGAGATAGGGCTAGGTGCCATAACCTGCTGAACCACTGATTAATTTCTCCCTATGTGAAAACTGGTATCTACTAGAGCAGAGCAGAAGTTTTCTAATGAAAAATTTCAATTGAATTTCAAAATTAAATAAATAAGCAAACCCCACAGGCACAGAGGGCAAAGTTAGAACTTTCAACTTTCTCCCCTTACCGCCCTTTATCTTAAACCAGGTCCAGCATCTTCCTTATTCTTTTCAAGGATGCAGGAACAATGATGTCATGAAGGAGACAACCAATAAACGCCTATATTTTTAATATTATTTTTGTTCTGATTAAGTCCTGTCAAAGAACATGTAGAAATTGAATGGAATAGACTTTGAAGGACTCTTCAATGTCTTGTCAAAAAATCACAATCCCGAATACATGCTGAATACTTTGGACAGAGAGGGGGAAAGACACACAAAAATCACAGCTGAAGGAACTGAATGCATGTCCCATTAAAGAAACAATAAATTATATGGACAAGTTTGAAATGAGGATTATTTTACTTTTGCTATTTATAGATCAGAAAGCTGTTGAAGAAATTCACCTTGGCCAACATTTTGCTACATAGTAGACTGAACTGTATTTATCTTTAGGTAACTTAAGTGCTGGTCAAAGGTGTTAGAATGACAGCTTGACTCCACAGAAGTGCAGGCTCCCCTCAACCATCCCATAAATATGCCTCAACCCCGTTTTAGAGGGAAAACCTCCTACAGCTATAAAGGGAGCTGGTTCTCCATGCTCAGTCATTCCTATGCCTCCCTGACATTAACAAAAAAGGGTACCAAATTAATGCCAGAAGTCAGTTTGGCGATGAAGAGCCCTGGCCATTAGCAATGAGACTGCAACAATCTTATTTCACATAGACTACTGAATTGTTTTGAAACCGTAACAACTTTTAGATAATGGTAGTCAAAATTACATCTGAACATTGAAAAAGGGTAAGGATCTTCTAGGCTTTATATAATGTGGCTCTTGCTCTGATTGGGGTCCTCTGTGTACTACTGAAATATAAAGAACAATAAAAATCAGTCCCTTGTACTATCCTGCCCAATTTCCCTTTAAACTTGTTTCTATTACTGCATTTATTTTTGGATAGAAGGATATGCCTCAATTTACCACAGGTCCTTTGAGATCCCTGTGTAACTCAAGCCTGGAGGCATTATCTTAAATGATAGAATACAGTCTCCTCTATTTGCCTTTTTCAGTATGAACCATCTGTTTTCTCTCCTACACAAGTAATGCTGACAAAGGACATATAACTGCTGTAATATTATCTAAAAGGAAAACAACATTTGCTTGCTCCAAGCAACATAAATAAGATGTTGAAAAGTATATGAACATCCACAGTATATGCATATGTAGAAATAGTAGTAATTTAACTAGTGTAATGCCAAACTTATATCAGTGGGAGTTCAAGGTAGTCAGATTTTAGCAGACAGGCAGGTGAGGAAACAACCCTGCCCAGCTGTCCATTTTATTCTCCCCTTAGCCAACTCCTTGCACCTACTACTAATCTTTTAGAATTGGTTCTCTCTCCCAAACCTGTCCATTTAGACGTGCCCGCAAAATGTGCCCAGTTTCAATGGAAGCAGTGAATACTGCAAGTCATTCATTCCAAAGAGGAAAAGACTCACTGAGAAGTAAGTTGAGTGAAGGGTTCATGTAGAGTTCATGCACCTGGAAACATTCAGGGCACACACTGCTCCGTCCAAGGACATGGATCATGGGAAGTCGCCCAGAGGACATAAACCGTGGGAAGCTTCCTTGGACTGGGCTCAAGGCCTGAGAACAAGGACAGTAGTAGATAGAGGCTGGTAAATAAGAATATTAATCAAAGTCATATTATTTCCTTTGTTGATGCCTTTAGCGGTCGGAGTATGTAATGCGCAGGGGGGAGAGAAATAAAAGAGAGGGTGGAAAAGCTGACAGGCAGAAGCTCATCGGCAGACCAGCCTGCTTGCTTGCTTAAAGCTTTGTCCTGTCTTGTCATTGAACCGCAACAACTGGCGCCCAAACGTGGGGCCCTCAGCACTCACCTCGCCCGGCAAGGGTTTCAGACGCATCACTCATCCGCTTTGCGGATCCCGGATTTTCATTGTGGTAAATATGGGAAGCTCCCTCTCTGCTTTGCAAGTGCAACACCGCAATGAGCTACAGTATTTGCTGCGTAAGGCTCAGCATGATTGCCCCACTCGAGAACTCACTCTCCTGCTACAGGAGGTGAGTGCCCAGTGCCCGTGGTACCCTGAAGCCGGAACCCTTAAGCTAGCGGACTGGGAGCGGTTGGGCCAGACACTGCACAAAGAGCCTCGGGCGCCCGTGCAGGCTTTACATGCCTGGCACCTCTGCCGCGATGCAGTACAGCGTGTCGCCTCAGAAAGATCCTCTCCCGCGCCAATAGAGGGGTTGCCGATCTCGCCACCCCTGTCCGCTCCTGCAGCCATCCCTCCCCCTGCTTCGCCCCCAGCACCCCAGTTACCACCGCCTCCCCTGTCTTCCCCACTGGAGCCGGTGTGTGATCGCCATCCCCTCGTGGGGCCCCATGCTCCGGGGCCCCCCGGGGGGTCATCCGCGTCTGTTCAGGGGCTTTCGCTGGTGCAACAAATGGTTCACACAGCGAAGACTCGCTCAGATATTACAGCAGAGGAGCTGGCTGATCTGGTCTCAGTTTGTCCGGTGACCTGGCAGGATGATGGCCAGGGCAACCAGCTTGCAAACTGGGTCAGTTTGCCTTACTCGGTGATCCGAGAGGTAAAGAAGGCGATTCACGAGTTCGGCCTGACTAGTACGTATGTACGTGGTCTCATTGAAGGGCTAGGTACTGAGTACACCCTGGTCCCTGAAGACTGGAAAGTGCTGTTGCGCATGATGCTGACACCCAGTCAGTATGTTATTTGGCTTAGTGAGTATCGGCAGATGGCGGAACGCCAAGCCCAGGTATATAGAGAGCAAGGTGTCATTTATGAGCACTTGGCAGGGGAGGGCCAGTTTGCTACCGTTCAGATGCAGGCCCTCTTCCCCATTATTTCCACCTGCGCCCAGCATGCTTTCCGGAAGGTCCCGGATTCAGACAAGCCTACTAAAAGTTTTGCCAGTATCCGTTAGGGTGCATCAGAGTCCTTTATGGATTTTACCAACAGATTGCAGGAGGCAGCAGCTCAGGAGATCCTGTTAAAAATGGCAGTTGAAAATGCGAACGAGGATTGCCGACGTGCTCTCCAGGCGGCACAAGCCTCTGGAATTCTAGAGCTGTCAGACATGCTGCGGGCGTGCCAAAACATCGGAACCCAAGCACATAAAGCTGGAGTTCTGGCTGCTGCCCTGCGAAAAAGCGGGAAGGAGGGGAAGCGTTGTTACCGCTGTGGTAAGGAGGGTCACTTTCAGCAGGAGTGCTGCTCCTCGACGGCGCCCGCTCGCCCCTCAAAGAAATGCCCCAAGTGTCGGAAGGGCTATCACTGGGCTAATCAGTGTCGTAGCGGGTCGGGAAACCGCACGATGGGTCCCCCCCAAACCCAGGGCCAAACGGGGGTGTTTCCCACTCAGATGACTGTCCCTCTGCCTTAAAATCCATAGACTCCATGAGGGCGGCGACTGCCGGAAGTGCAGGGCTTGATTTGATTATGTAGAAGGATGCTGATTTTCGGTTGCCGGGGGAGGTTTGCGCCATACCTACACAGGTGATGGGACCTCTCCCTGCCGGATTTGTTGGTCTGGTTCTCCCTCGCTCACACGCTGGTAAACAGGGTTTTTTTGTCATCCCAGGGGTCATTGACGCTGACTACACCGGCGTTATTAAGGTTCAGGTGTGGACCCATCTTCCGCAGTCGCTCCCGCATGGACGGTCAATTGCACAATTGATTTTAGTCCCCTATCAGGTGCCAGCCGCAGAGGATCGAGCCAGGGGTGGAGGCAGCTTTGGATCAACGCTGTCTCAGTTGCCGTCTCACAACACGTCCTCTCTGTTTGTTGCTCTAGCAATGTCGGTCCGCCCCTTGAAACCTCAGTTAACACTTCTCTTAAATAATGTTCCTTTTACAGGGCTGGTGGACATTGGAGCTGACGTTACGGTGATTCGTGATCCGGAGTGGCCAGGTAGTTGGCCAACAGTTCCTTCTAAAGAGTTGTGGGGGATCAGGGGTAGCAAACCCGGGCGCCAAAGTTTGTCTTGGGTCACGGTCTCTAAACCAGGAGGCCGTGCCCTTGCTATGATCCGCCCTTTTGTGCTCCCTGTCCACCTCAATATTTGGGGCCGTGACTTACTTGCAAAGCTGGACACCACTCTCGATATTAATATATAATGGCCCAAAACCCTCCCTCACCCACCTTGCCCTCCACATTACTATTGGTATGGCAATCCTTAGAGCCCGTGTGGATTGACCAGTGGCCCCTCCCTCTAGAAAAGCTGAAAGCGCTTCATTCACTTGTGCAACAACATTTGCATGCACAGCGCTTGGAGAGCTCCACTCGTCCTTGGAACACCCCGGTGTTTGTTATTAAGAAAAAATCTGGTGCATGGCGGCTGTTACATGATTTAAAGGAAATAAATAAACGCATCCAACCCATGGGCCCCTTGCAGTTTGGGTTGCCAAACCCGAATTTAATACCTCAAACCAATCAGCTTTGTGTGTTAGATTTAAAAGATTGTTTCTTCACCATCCCCCTTTGCCCACAAGATCGCGAAAAATTCGCGTTTACAGTGCCGGAATATAATAATCAGCGACCCTCTCAAAGGTATCAGTGGAAAGTCTTGCCCCAGGGAATGCAAAATAGTCCAACCTTGTGTCAACTTTTGTGGATTGGGCCCTCGCCCCTTTTCATGCCCGATACCCCACACTAAATGTCTACCATTATATGGATGACATTTTGCTTAGCGGTCCCCAGGTCACGGCACAACAGCTTGAATATTTGTCCCAGATTCTCGGCCAAAATGGCCTGTTAGTGGCACCCGAAAAAATCCAACGCTCTTATCCCTACCAATACCTCGGGCATAAGGTTTTACAAACCTATGCTGCCCCTGTTTGCCCGGAAGTGGTCCTACCCCAACCCCTAACCCTTGTTAAATTACAACAGATTCTGGGTCATTTAAATTGGATTCGACCCTACTTTCGTCTCCCCACATCGATGCAGCAGCCGTTGTTCGAGCTCCTACGTGGAGCTCGGGCACCGGGCGCAGTTATTGCCATCACTGAGGAACACATTGCCTGCATTCAACAGATCAATGCAGCGTTGAGTCAGCAGTTTGTGGATAGACTCACTGAAGTTCGTCCCCTGCGGTTGGTTCTCCTTGCCACTCCCAAAGTTATTCAGCACTTGCTAGCCTGTTTTGCTGTTATGGGTCGCCCGAGCCAGATAAAAACAGATAATGCCCCAGCCTATTGCTCCACAGCCCTTTCCACCTTTTGTGCCCAATGGGACGTCCGTCTCAAACACGGGATCCCTTATAATTCCATGGGCCAAGCCATTGTTGAACGTGCAAATCGCACGCTAAAAACCTTGCTTGACAAACAATTAAAACAAGGGGAGCTGCGTCTCCGAACCTTAGGAGACATTCAGCAACAATTGCATATCCTTTTGTTTACTTTAAATAATTTAACGCTGAACGCAGATCAGCAGACCCCCGCGGATCGGCATTTTCACAAATCCGAGGTACTGGAAAGACCACGTGTCTATTACTGTCAGCTGCCCGATCCGCAATGGTTGGGCCCAGTACCTTTAATTACTTGGGGGCGGGGATATGCTGCTGTGTCTCTCCCTGCAGGACCATTGTGGGTTCCGGCCCGGTGTGTGCGACCAGCACTGAAACAGCATGGCGTGGCACCAGGGGCTATCGAACCCCATACTGGAGTTTCAGCTGACCGTGGAGGAGAATGCGGTGCCTCCCAGGTCGACAACGGCGGGACGGAAACAGAGGAGGTGTAGCGTCCCAAGCCAGCCCATGACATGGGGAGCAGTAAAAGCATTGGTCGCTGCGGCTCAATGAAGACTGGCAGCAAACCAACAGCCAGAGACTCCTGAGACTCTGTTTGTGGCAATTCTTGCCCAAATTACTGCTAATTCTGTATTAATTGTATGCCTTTTGTGCCTGCTATTTCCTGTAGGGGTTGGCTCGGGAGCGCTTCCTCCGTTACGGGCCCAAATGACATATAACCTATGGGAAAGATTGGCTTCAATAGCAAATGTTACCCACTTTTGTTTATCTGATTCTGTAGCAGCCGGAGAACTGTTAGGTACATGCCTTATTCCAGTATGTCATCACCCTGAGGAAATAGGGAATGAGACGATGCTCGCTGCTTACGCGAATCTCTCTTCCCAGTACTCTGGCATGGCTAATTGGGGCCCGGCCAACTATACTTTGCCTCAAACGGCCGTATCCCTCCACACGCCGTATCCGGCCGGGGCCAACAATGTCACCTGTGCGCGTGTGGTCAATTGCACTAGTACAAAGGTGCCCTTAAGCTGTCGGCAAATTTCTCAACCTTTTTTAAATTGTTCCCACGCCGTGAATATTTCGTACAATTATGGCCATATCATCCTACCATCAGGGTGGTTTTTTACCTGTGGCTCACGTTCCTTTAGTTATATTCCCGCAAATTTAAGCGATGGCACCCTTTGTTGCCTCAGTAGAATGACACTCATTTTGCCTTTTGCCGGCCAAAAGCGCAGTAAAAGAAGTACACCCCTTTCAGAAGATTGTGTCGCAGATGTCAATCTTCTCAGCCGCTCTGAGTATACCGCCTTAGAGGCCTCTATTGTTGGGGTCCCCGGGCTTGCCACCTATACAGCAAAAACTTTAAATGCCCTGGCGTGTTTTGCGGCAAAGGCAATTAATACTACATCCCAGGCAATTGCCCTACTTAACACAGAGCAACACGAATTAAGGGATGCAATTTTGGATACCAGAGCAGCCATTGATTTTCTGCTCTTGAAACATCATTTAGGCTGTTCCACGTTTCAGCATATGTGTTGTTTTAATTTAACTGATAATAGTCATTCCATAGAAACTAGACTGGCCAAATTGGCCAATCTTATGGCACACATATGCCAAGATCTGGGGTCTGAGGGCTTTTGGAATTGGCTTACAGGTTGGCTGCCCTCTCTAGGATGGCTGCGACAATTCTTCGGTTATGCTGTATTTGTGATTGTTGGGCTTATTTTTTGCTGCTGCTGTGTACAATGTATTCCCTCTTTGTTAAGGCTTTGTAGAGACCTGCCCTGGCAGGCTCCCCGAGTTATGTCCTTGTCTGTCCGGGAGTTAAATCACTTGCAAAAGCAAATTGATGGCTGCCATAAGATGGCCGAGCACAAATAAACAAAAAAGGAGGGGATGAAGGGTTCATGCAGAGTTCATGCACCTCAAAACATTCAGGGCACACCCTGGGTGTTGTGTAGGAGCAGTGCACACACTGCTCTGTCCAAGGACATGGATCATGGGAAGTCGCCCAGAGGACATGAACCGTGGGAAGCTTCCTTGGACTGGGCTCAAGGCCTGAGAACAAGGACAGTAGTAGATAGAGGCTGGTAAATAAGAATATTAATCAAAGTCATATTGTTTCCTTTGTTGATGCCTTTTGCGGTCGGAGTATGTAATGCGCAGGGGGGGGAGAAATAAAAGAGAGGGTGGAAAAGCTGACAGGCAGAAGCCCGTCTGCAGACCAGCTTGCTTGCTTGCTTAAAGCTTTGTCCTGTCTTGTCATTGAACCGCAACAAGTTGAGTCATGATAATGATAACAGAGACAGTGCCATTACAATGAAAACACTGGAAGGGGCACCCTCCAGGTAAGGAAAAATTGTCCCCTATGGTATTGTGCATTCTACACTCCCTCGAACTTATTTGGGCAATGGGACTTCCACAATTATTTTCTTTCCCTCTTCCTATCAATTTCCCTATCATCTTCTTCCATGTCTCTCAATCCTCATTCTTACATTCCCCACACCCCCATCCCATCCTCCTCACCATATGAACAGAACCAGTTTTTATCTTTTTGCTTTCTCCCACCTAGCTGGCTTGTTTTTCTCAGGATCCTCCTCATCTTTTAATTACAGAGAATAGCTGATTTCACTGCCTTTCACCTCATTCCACCGCTACTGCTAGAGTCTCCATAAATGAGGCACACAGCTGACGCTACTCTGCACACCTATGGGAAATGAAATAAACCCTTGTATATCTAAACCCCTTTCCATTTTTTCACAGTTTATTAAAACACTAAAGTGCCAAATATAGGACTATTTTTATCTTTAGCAGAATAAACAACAGAAGCAGCATCGCTGCCAAGATAATTACCTGGAAAAAGCTGAACTACGTAGTGTATACTTTTGGATCACAGAATTGTGTTACTGTGAATACTGTGTAAATACCAAAGTAACCACAAACCAAACTAAACCAACCTGTTAAAAAGTCTATTTCTGAGCTGTCACAGGAATTAGTCACATGTGCGCAAAAAACAGGGCATTGTTAGCCTGTGAATTAAAAACAAAGACTCATTATTTATTTTTCAATAGTTTTCTTTTTGTTTGGTTTAAAAATTGCATGTGAAAGGAAAACGGATTCACTTGGATTCCTCTTCAGTGACCTGACTGGCTCAGTCTACCTTCATGGTGTTTGAAAAAATAAAAAACTATTGTTCAGTACCAGAGCATGGCCTCAAAGACATCTCCTCACAGCTCCCATGATACAGGGGAGCATATTGGACGCGCGTAGCCACTGCCCCATCCTGCCCGAACTTTAATTGTTCAATAATAATTGAGAACCACAACAAAGATCAGACGGAACAAGGAAAATTTACCGGAATGCCTGGAGTGTGTCCACAACTCCTAAAAAGCCAACCTAAGGGGATGGGGAGAGCACTGTGTTAGAGTCACTCTCCGGTTTCGCAGCATTGCAGCTTGTGACCGTGGTGGGATGTTGCTTTCTCTTCACCTGGAAAAAATAGCAAGAAAATGAAAAGTTACAAAAATCTTAAAGTGAGACCATTCAAAATCATACATTTTTGTGATTACTCCATTACTTTGAAATCAGAAGAGGCTGGAGACTGAGTTTGGTTTCAGATCCTTAAGAAACCAGCAATTGAAGGAACCAGCCCAGCAGCTCCTTGCCTTTCTTTCCCCTCATGAATTAGGCTGCTTACAAAAACAGTTTAAAGAAATCGGAGAACCACAACTCCAGCAGGACCTATCCTCTCTTTGTTGTTTTTTCTCCATACCTCTGCACATTCTAATGTGCACTGTCCTATAAATGTCTCAATGTGATCCTGGTGATGCAATAAGAGGGGGGAACTAAGGACAGAGCTGAGAGGAGCCCTGTTGCAAGCAGGCTGGCCCTGGAGAGTGCTGCAGAGATCTACCTGCTGTGTGAGAGGGAGAGAGCAATGCTAAAAAAAACTGAAGGGAAAACTGCCAGAAAGGTGCAGGGCAGGGGAGAGATGAACCCATCTAAAGGCCTGAGAAAACAAGGTTTCTACTTTCCTTAGGAATAGCTGGGGTCCCTGGGCTGAGCAGAAAATGGAGGGAAAGCCTGCTGCTGAATGGCAGGGGAGATGAACCCTCCCCCACAGTGACTGAGAGACAAACAGCAGTGATGTCTCCTGCACAGAGCTTGGAGACTGCAGGGCTAGAAAAGGGCTTAGCTGGGGTGGGGGGCAGGGCAGGAGCTGGCCAGCCGGCTAACAAGAGTAGGTTGCTGAGAAATCAGACAGGCTTTCAGGGCACTGGTTTTCCAGTGAGGAGTGTGCATTGGCTCCCTGAATAGAGGTACAGGGAAGATTCGGACCCCAGGCATCCAGCACCTTAGTGTAGCCAATTACTTCATTTTATCACTATTTATTCTGTGTTGTGTAATGTTATGATTAACTGACATGCTATATCATATATGCTAAATAGATGTAAATTGTAGGATTATAGAAGTATAAGACTGATCAGTAGTCAGACGCAATAAGATCCCCCCACTCGTAAGAGTCTAAGGGCTAAAATGAAAGGCCCACAGGCTGAGGCCTGTAAGATGTCAGTGTAGCCATACTAGGCCATTGGCTTAAGAAAGACTTGACATAAGTCCCGACCAAAGAATGACCCAATGCTACAAGATTATGGGAAAAGATGTACCAATGGGTGGTATTGCAAAATATTAACCGCAAGAGTAATTTTGACTATAAGATACCTGATAGTCACATTTTTCTAACACATACACATGCGCAGAGTGTAAGGTGTAGTCAGAATCACAAGATAAAAGAAGGTTCCCAGACTGGGTAAAATGAGTTCCATATGGGAAAACTCCAGCAGGAACCATCTCTCCACTGATGATCAATTTGCAAAATATCCATCAAATCCGAAGAATATCGTTAAGGATGTGAGTATGACTACATTTGTAACTTGTGCATAAATCTTTATAGGACTTCTATATGCTTGGGTAATCATAATCCTAATTAAACCTTTAATAAATCTTGTAAACCAAACTAGACCTTGTACATGCGAATGTATATGTGGTCACTATCCTTGGTCTTTATGTGTTCCTAGAAACTCAAAGGGCTTGGCTACACTTGCGAGTTAGAGTACATTAAAGGAGCCCCCGGTGCACTAGCTCACTATCCGTCCACACTGGCAAGGCACTTCGAGCACTCTGACTCAGCGGCTAGAGCACTCCTGGTACTCCACCTCGGTGAGTGGAATAACGTTTTGTGCGCCCCCACTGGAGTGCTGCGGCGCCAGTGTGGATGCCCTGGTCTGTTAGCGTGCTCCAATCGGCCTCCAGAAGTGCCCCACAATGCCTGTTCTAGCCACTCTGGTCATCACTTTGAACTCTACTGCCCTGCTTTCAGGTGATGAACCGTCAGACCCGCCCTTTAAATTCTCTGGGAATTTTGAAAATCCCCTTCCTGTTTGCTCAACCAGGCATGGAGTGCTCTCAGCGAATCTTTCCAGGTGACCATGCCTCCATGCACCAGGCAATCCCCAGTAATTGGAGCAATGGCAAGTTGCTGGATCTCATCAGTGTTTGAGGGGAGGAAACTGTCCTGTCCCAGCTGTGCTCCAGCCGTAGGAATTACGATACCTTTGGGAAGATGCCAAGGGACATGATGGAAAGGGGCCATCATTGGGACGCACTACAGTGCAGGGTTAAAGTGAAGGAGCTGCGGAATGCCGACCGCAAAGCCCGCGAGGCAAACAGCCGCTCCGGTGCTGCCCCTGCAACCTGCCATTTCTACAAAGAGCTGGATGCGATACTTGGGGGCGACCCCACCTCCATTCCGAGGACCACCATGGACACTTCAGAGCCCAGTGCAATAAGGCAGGAGGAGGAGCAAAGCGGGAGCGAGGGTGCTGAGGTGGAGGAAGACACCCCGGAATTCTTAGATGCATGCAGCCAGGAGCTGTTTTCAAGCCAGGAGGAAGGTAGCCAGTCACGGCGGCCAGTGCTTGGGGAAAGACAAACACCAGAGGAGGTTCCCGGTAAGCGGCTTTTATTTTGGGAAGGAAGCTATTTGGTGCGGGCTCTTGGGGCGAGGAGGGTTAGGGCTGCATGCATGCCTAGATGCAGAATAGGGCATTGATGTGCTCTCTCACATCGCGGTAATCGGCCTCAGTGATCTCTTCAAAGGTCTCATTCAGAACTTGGGCAATGCGCTTGTGCAGGTTTCTTGGGAGAGCCACTGTGGTCCTTATCCCATGCAGGCTAACTTGTCCATGCCACTGTGCGTGAGGGGCAGGGGGACCATTGCTGCAGAAAGGCAAGATGCATATGGGCCAGGGCAGAAACCGCATTGCAGTAGAAGACCCTCCCTTGCTTCCCAGGTCACCCTCAGCAGCGAGATATCTTCCAGGATGAACTCCTGTGGAAAATGTGGGGACAGTGTTCAGTATAGGGGCCTCCTGCTGCTGTTGGCTCTTCCCAAGGCACAGAAACCCAGAGGACAGTACAGCCATGAAACAATCAGTCACGCTTGACCCTGTGCTTACTCACCATTTTGAGGCTCCCATGGGTTCTGTGCGCTCGCTTTGCGACGGGGAAATTATGCTATTGTGTAGACTGTGCTTGCCCTTAAGTACGGGGGAACCATTGCTCTGTCTGGTGTGAACAATGCTGCCTCTGTTAAGTGTTACATTTTGCCTTCACAGATGCAACCTTGAGATCTCAGCTGTCCGTGTTATCACCGGCTGAAAGACTCCAAAGAATCAGAAAGAGGCCACGCAGAAGCAAGGAAGACATGTTGCATGAAGTAATGCAGCATTCAAGTAATGAAAATCGAAAAGTGCAGGAGTGGCGGGACAGCGAAAGGAGGGTCTGCCAGCAGAATGAGGAGCGCTGGCACAAAAGCGCGGTGCTCTGCCAGCAAAGCACGGATCGGCTGATAAGCATAATGGATCGCCACGCAGACTCGATTCAGGCGCTCATAGCCATGCAGGCGGAGCACTACCGTCCGACCCTCCACTCCCCACAGCCCTTGTCCCAAAACTCTTTCCCTTGTGCCCCCGTGTCACCTCCAACCCACTTTCCCCAACATCCGGGTTCTTGCTGCCACCAGCTGCCTCCAACACCTGTAGCTTCACCACCCAGACCTGAAAACTACAACCCTTACCCACTGCACTCACCCCCCATCACCATGCAGTATAGCCATCCTGAAGTGCAGCATCCATTGCACAGCACTCCAGACAGGAAGGCTGAGTATGATAACAGGACATAGGCAAATCTGTGATTGTACCATTCCCCACCTCACCCCCTTGCCCCTTCTGTTTCCCAGGTAGTTGTGTTTCTTTTCAATAAATGGATTTTTTGGCTTTGAAAACATTCTTTATTATTGCATAAAGTAAAAGATACCTTAGCCCAGGAAAGAAACAGACACTGCAAGTCAGTGTAGCAAACACAGATTCCTACTAACATTGGAACCACTGCACTTCACTCCCGTGAGGGCACCAGACATTACTGTTGGCTTTCAGCCTCAAATTGCTCCCTCAAGGCATCCCTAATCCTTGCAGCACCGTGCTGGGCCCCTCTAATAGCCCTGTTCTCTGGCTGTTCAAATTCAGTCTCCAGGTGTTGAACCGCTGAGTTCCATGCCTGACTGAATCGTTCACCCTTCCCTTCACAAATGTTATGGAGGGTACAGCACGTGGATATAATCGCAGGGATGCTGTCATGGGCCAGGTCCAGCTTCCCATACAGAGAGCACCAGCGGCCCTTTAAATGGCCAAAAGCCCACTCCACAGTCATTCTGCACTGACTCAGCCTGTTGTTGAACTGCTCCTTGCTGCTGTCAAGGCTCCCTGTGTAGGGTTTCATGAGCCACGGCATTAAAGAGTAAGCGGATATTCTCCAAGGATCACAGTGGGCATATCGAGTTCCCCTACAGTGATCTTCTGGTCTGGGAAAAAAGTCCTGGCTTGCAGCTTCCTGAACAGGCCAGTGTTCCAAAAGATGCGTGCGTCATGCACCTTTCCGGGCCAGCCTGCGATAATGTCAATGAAACGCCCACGGTGATCCACAAGCGCCTGGAGAACCATAGAGAAATATCCCTTCCGATTAATGTACTCGGAGGCTAGGTGGGCTGGTGCCAGAACTGGAATGTGTGTGCCATCTATCACTCCTCCGCAGTTAGGGAAACCCATTTGTACAAAGCCAGCCACAATGTCACGCACGTTACCTAGAGTCACAGTTCTTCTGAGCAGGATGCGATTAATGGCCCTGAAAACTTGCATCAACACGATTCCAACAGTTGACTTTCCCACTCTACACTGGTTAGCGACCAATCGATAGCTGTCTGGAGTTGCCAGCTTCCAGATTGCAAAAGCCACCCACTTCTCCAACGTCAGGGCAGCTTTCAATCTCATGTCCTTGCGCCTCAGGGTGGGGGGCGAGCTCCTTACACAGTCCCGTGAAAGTGGCTTTTCTCATCAGAAAGTTCTGCAGCCACTGCTCGTCATCCCAGACTTGCATGACGATGTGATCTCACCACTCAGTGCTTGTTTCCCGAGCCCAAAAGCGGCGTTCCATGGTGGTGAGCATGTCCGTGAATGCCACAAGCAAATTCGTGTCATATGCATTACTCGAGTCAATATCATTGAGTTCTGTCACTTTGGATCATAAGGAATAATGCGACTGCAAAACGTGATGTGCTGGCGAGACTCGTCAGCATACTCCTCAGCAGTTCGGGGTCCATTCCCACAGACTGAAAGGGAAGACAGAGTGAGCAGTACAAAAAACGTTGAAAGATGGCGCCAAATGTGGGGACGGAAGCACAGGGATTGCTGGGATGCAAACCGATGCATCACAGGGCATTGGGACAGGACACAGAATATCCTGCACCCCCCACCCCCTTCCCACAAGCCACAGCTCCAGAATGGGAAGAGGTGCTCTGTGGTATAGCTGCCCATAATGCACCGCTCTCAATGCCACTGCAAGTGCCACAAATGTGGCCACGTCAGTCTGCTTGTTCCTGTCAGTGTGGACAGACTGCAGTGCTTTCCCTGCTGAGCTCTCCGAAGGCGGGTTTAACTCAAAGCACTCTACATCTGCAAGTGTAGCAATGCCCTAACTCTGAAGCAGGTAGCCGAGGTGACTTTCACTCTCTTGATCTTGAAACTGTAGTCACAAAAGCTGAATCCACAGTGGTGTAATACAACATTACTAAATTCACTTAAAATAAAATAGAATAGGCTACATTAGAGATGTGAATTGCATTGTTCATCTGGGAAGAGACTTGGACTACAGGAGGCTGAGCGACACTGGAGGGGGCAGCTGAGTCTGGAATGGTAGGAGGAGCAGAATAAATACCCACCATTACAGTGTTGCCAACTCTCATGACTTTATGGCAAGTGTCGCAATATTTGGTGTTTTTGTTAAAGGCCCAGCTCCAGTCATTGGGAGGAGGGAGGAGAGTAAGTTCTTAGCCCTCATGGTTGCACAGAAAAGCTTGAAAACATGACCTGCACACATAGGGGTGCTGGAACTAGGGGTGCTGCTGCACCCTATGGCTTGAGGTAGTAATAACAACCCAAATACATGGTTTCTGCCTTAAGCACCCCGCTATAAAAACTGTTCCAGCACCACTGCCTGAACATAACCTAAAGACTCAGAAAACAGAAGATAAGGCCGGGGGAGGGCAGGGATTTGTTAGTCTCTGAGGTGCCACAAGTACTCCTTTTCTTTTCATGATTTTTTTAAGACACTCATGATTTTTAGGGCCTGTCTGATAATTTTGGCATCCTTGGCATTGGCAATAGTGGACTTAACAGAACCGGGGCTGTCTGGAAGACCGTAGCTTCAGGAACCTGAACATCTGGGACACCAACTCCACTCAGTGTGAGCCAGAGTGCTGACCTGACAACTGAATCAAAACCCACTTTGATGTTGATGTATGCCATGTGAATCGGGTGGTTAAATTCTCAGTGAAGCTCAGTCAGAAACTGGAGGGTAAGGACAGCATCCATTGTCCACCACCCAGCAGTGAAACCTGATTGCTGTGGAAGCTGTTAAGGAGCAGCTGCACTCTACCAAGCAGAATGTGAGTGAAGATCTTTCCTTAGAGGCAAAGCTCTGCAGTAGCGTGGAAATGCCTTGTTGCAGTGGGAGCCCCAAGGGGCTTTCTGGCTCACTTAACCAGAATGCTGCCTTACTCTCCCGGGGAGTGAACACCATAGTGGGAGCTCTACCATCTTTTTTGCAGGATGTAAACATGTCCTCGCCTCCAGTCTTGTCCAGATCCACTGGTTGGTACAAACAGTGAGACAAGAGGATGGTCTCATCTCATATCTTTTGGGGATGCTCACACCAAAAGCAAGTGCTAGCTTTATGCAATACTTTGTGCTTCCCAGCTGCACTGTGTATAGGAGTGAAAGACTCCTTGCTCATCTCCACTGGACCTGACACAATCTGAGCATCTGTGGTATTTTAAAGAGAGGTTTCTTTTTGCTAGCTATTTTGTGTTTTCTGCAGATGGAAAATCATGCTGGCGGGGGAAGTTTGGCTACTCCTTTTGCCGTCTCATATGCATTCTTAAAGATTCTTTTTCTCCTGATCAAACTTTTGATTGAGCCTGTTGTGATGCTGTTTGCCATATATTGGGTCAGACTGTCACATGGGGCTGCAGGTTTCTTCAGCTGGCTAGTCAGCATGGGAGGTAAAGTGCAATGTGGCAAATTTCTAGTGCATCAAGAGGAGATGGGAAAAATCTGTAGGAGCAGTAACAATTACTCAATTTTACATGTCCTGGGGACTCCACTCTATTTTGGTGATTGGTTTTGGTCCTCTCCTTTATGTTCCATTTGAATGACTTCATGTTGGAGTGGGTAACAGTCCATGATATTTGACTGGGAGGATTATTAGCTAGAAATGGTTTTCCAAGCTTAAGATACGGAAATAATAATAAAACGATATGGAACATGGAGGGCTGCATGGGTGACTAATACAGGCAGTGTAAAACACACCAGAACCTGTTGCTTCTGATATTAGTTTATTGCACATAACAGTCTTATTCAAAAAGCATACATCATGCTGAGGCAGTGATTTAAAAAAAGCTGGCAGGAGCATATAATGCTGGATGGATTTTGCCACTTAAGCTACATGTGGGTAATAGCTGGTAGTGGGTAATATGTAGTGTTTGACCTTTACATAAATGAATGAATATTACACTAGAATGTTGATTGATAAGAACTTTACTTCTATTAAGCAGTAGGAATTGTTTCGTGCTGTTTGGGGCAAAAAGGTTTTATATAATTGGAGTTGTAATTAGAAATGCCAGCCCTAATTACCCGTTACCTATTTCTGTTTGAGGACTGTAGAAAAAATATTCACTTTTGACAGCTATTTCCACCCTCTAATTACTAGTGAGAAGGTCTGGACAGAAAACAGAGTCTAGATCATCTAGTAATAGAAAAGCCAATCAAAAGAAAAAGCAAGCCATTATTTAAGTTCTCTGGATGATTCATTGAATTATTGTGATGTCATTATCATCACACATTATATTCCTTCCAGTTTATTGGTAGTGTAGGGCTCTACACTGAGGCCCCTTTACCCTGCTCTGTCTGTTTAAAGGAGCCACACAGTAGGAATAAATTGCAGTGTAAAGGGACCTTTGAGCAAATGAGAATCAGGTCCCAAGTCTTCACAAATACTGGGTATCCCTTCACCACCCAGCCGTAAGGGTAGCAAAGAGTATGTCAGTATGAATTCAGCTCTTTGGGTCACTTGCCTTGACATGCATGTCCATGGGGTTTGTCATTTCTCCTTGAATCAACAGATCCCACTGACACCTCTGAAAGCTAATTAACATGAATTGCCCACAGCCAGTATTTTTAAAGCAGCTAGTCCAAAGCAGAGCTCAATCTCCCATCTCCACATAAAGCACTGCAGGCATTAATGGAGGACAGCATTGTGGAAGCATTTCTGAAGTCTGTCCCCCCAGCAGAGATAACACAATATGTTAGCACTGGTATCACACTGGTTGATCTAATGCATGAGCGTGGGGGCATACTATATAGCCACATAATACTGTTGCTATACTCTGGGCCATTCTGTTTCTCACAAAGCCACCCCCTTTGTTGATTTTAATTCTCTGTAAGACAACTGTAAGCCATGTTGTCAGTCGCCCCTCCCTTCGCCAGAGCAACGGCAAACAATCGTTTCACGCCCTTTTCCCTGGATTGTGCGAGCAGGAGCAGATGCCATAGCACAGCAAGCATGGACCCCATTCAGCCCACCACAGCAGTTATGACCATTGTAAACACTCGCGCATTATCGTGCAGTGTATGCAGAACCAGCACCTGAAAAACCAGACAAGGACGCGACAGCAGCGCGGTGAGGAGGACATGAACACACTTTTCTCTAAAACCGCATTCCTCTGTAATTTGGCGATTACGGTGTTAATGGGGCAGGCTCATGCCGTGGAATGCTGATTCTGGGCCCGGGAAACAAGCACAGAGTGGTGGGACCACATAGTGTTGCAGGTCTGGGATGATTCCCAATGGCTCCGAAACTTTCGCATGCATAAGGGCACTTTCATGGATCTTTGTGACTTGCTTTCCCCTGCCATGAAGCGCAAGAATACCAAGATGAGAGCAGCCCTCACAGTTCACAAGTGAGTGGCAATAGCCCTGTGGAAGCTTGCAACGCCAGACAGTTACTGGTGAGTCGGTAATCAGTTTGGAGTGGGCAAATCTTCTGTGGGGTTTGCTGTGATGTAAGTAGCCAATGCAATCATTGAGCTGCTGCTATCAAAGGTAGTGACTCTGGGAAATGTTCAGGTCATACTAGATGGCTTTGCTGCAATGGGATTCCCTAACTGTGGTGGGGCTATAGACAGAACGCATATCCCTATCTTGGGACCGGACCACCAGGGCAGCCAGTACATAAACCGCAAGGGGTACTTTTCAATGGTGCTGCAAGCACTGGTGGATCACAAGGGACGTGTCACCAACATCAACATTGGATGGCCTGGAAAGGTTCATGACGCTCGCGTCTTCAGGAACTCTGGTCTGTTTAAACAGCTGCAGGAAGAGATTTACTTCCCAGACCAGAAAATAACTGTTGGGGATGTTGAAATGCCTACAGTTATCCTTGGGGACCCAGCCTATCCCTTAATGCCCTGGCTCATGAAACCGTACACAGGCACCCTGGACAGTAGTCAGGAGCTGTTCAGCTATAGGCTGAGCAAGTGCAGAATGGTGGTAGAGTGCGCATTTGGACGTTTAAAGGGTCGCTGGCGCAGTTTAATGACTCGCTCAGACCTCAGTGAAACCAATATTCCCATTATTATTGCTGCTTGCTGTGTGCTCCACAATCTCTGTGAGAGTAAGGGGGAGACATTTATGGTGGGGTGGGAGGTTGATGCAAGTCGCCTGGCCACTGAATACACGCAGCCAGACACCAGGGCAGTTAGAAGAGCACAGCAGGAAGCAGTGCGCACCAGAGAAGCTTTGAAAACCCGTTTCATGACTGGCCAGGGTACTGTGTGACACTTCTGTTTGTTTCTCCTTGATGAAAACCTGCCCCCTTGGTTGCCTCTAAATTCCCTGTAAGCCACCCACCCTCCTCCCTTCGATCACAGCTTGCTTGCAAAGGAAATAAAGTCACTATCATTTTAAAAACATGTATTCTTTATTAATTGATTATAAAAATAGGGAGATAACTCACAAGGTAGCCCGGGTTGGGTGTGGGAAGAGGGTAGGAGGGAAGGAAAAGGCCACTTTAAAACTTGTTGAAAGCCAGCCTTTTGTTGCTTGGGCTGTCCACTGGGGTGGAGTGGCTGGGTGCCCAGAGCCTCCCACCCCGCATTCTTGGGCATCTGGGTGAGGAGGCGATGGAACTTGGGGAGGAGGGAGGGTGGTTAAACAGGGGCTGCAGTGGCAGTCTGTGATCCTGCTGCCATTCATGAACCTCCACCAGACGCTGGAGCATGTCCGTTTGATCCCGCATTAGCCCCAGTGTTGCCTCAAGCCTCCTCTGATCTTCCTGCTGCCACCTCTCCTCATGTTCATTGGCCACTTTCCTGTACTCTGCTATTGTGTCCCTCCGCACATTCTGCTGAGCTCTGTCAGTGCTGGACGACTGCATGAGCTCAGAGAACATTTCATCGCGCATACTTTTTTTTCGCCACCTTATCTGAGATAGCCTTTGGGATGGAGGAGGGAGGCTTGAAACATTTGCAGCTGCTGGAGGAAAAAAAGGGAGTGAAAGCATTTAAAAAGATACATTTTACATAGCACATGTGATTTTGGTACAAGGTCGCATTTTGCATCTTATATTGAGTGCCTGTGGCTTTGGTGTTAGAGATCACACATGCAGGACCGGGCAACAGAATTTGGCTTGCAGGTGGCCATGGTAAGCCATAGTCTTTCGGCTTCTGCAACCTTCATAACAGCAGCCCCCTTCTTTCCCATACCAAACAAAGCCCACTGAGTTGGCCATTTAGTGCTGCAGTTTTCCTGTTAACGTGCAGCAGCAGAAACCAAACTAACCCCCTCCCCCCATCCAATTCTCTGGGATGATAGCTTTTCCCCACCCCCCACCTCCTGGCTGGTATCAGGGAAGATCCCTGCTAACCAAACACGAACAGCTCAGTGCCAATGGCCCCCCCGCACGTTGTGGCTAACTGCAGGGAGGATTTCTTTTCAGCCACAGGCAAACAGCCCAGCAGGAACGGGCACCTCTGAATGTCCCCTTAATCAAATTCCCCTATTTCAACCAGGTTACCATGAATGATATCACTCTCCTAAGGATAACACAGAGAGATAAAGAACGGATGTTGCTTGAATGCCAGCAAACATCAGGACCATACGCTGCCAGGCTTTGTCATGCAACGATACCAGATTACTTGCTACTATCATGGCATGGTAAAGTGTCCTACCATGGAGGACGGAATAAGGCTGCTCTCCCCAGAAACGGTCTGCAAAGGCTTTTAGAGTACCTCCAGGAGAGCTTCATGGAGATGTCCCTGGAGGATTTCTGTTCCATCCCCAGACACATTAACAGACTTTTCCAGTAGCAGTACTGGCCACGAATGCAACCCAAGTCCTCAGGGCTATTTAATCATTAAAAAATGCTTGCTTTTATAACATGTATTATATTTTAAAAAGTACACTCACCAGAGGTCCCTTCTCTGGTTTCGCTGGGTTGGGAGGGTATTTCAGTCAGGGTGATAAGAAGATCCTGGCTGTTGGGGAGAATGGTGTGCTGTGTGCTCTCCCCAAACTCGTCCTCCTCCTCATCTTCCCCAAATGCAAAATCCTCAGCCATGGTGGAGAGTACCCCATCATTGGAGTCCACAGACAGGGGTGGGGTAGTGGTGGCGACCCCCCCCTAGATTTGCATGCAGCTCAGCATAGAAGCGGCATGTCTGGGGCTCTGTCCCGGAGCATCCGTTTGATTCTTTGGTTTTCTGGTACGCTTGTCTGAGCTCCTGAAGTTTCATGCGGCACTGTGTTGCCTCCCTGATGTAGCCTCTGTCCCTCATGGCCTCTGAGATTTTTTGAAATGTTTTGGCATTTCATCTTTTGGAATGTAGTTCTGATAGCATGGATTCCTCTCCTAATACAGCGATCAGATCCAGTACCTCCTGTTCGGTCCATGCTGGAGCTCTTTTTCGATTCTGGGACTGCATGGTCACCTGTGCTGATGAGCTCGCCTGGCCAAACAGGAAATGTGATTCAAAAGTTCCCGGGGCTTTTCCTGTACACCTGGCCAGTGCATCCGAGTTCAGAGTGCTGTCCAGAGCGGTCACAATGGTGCACTGTGGGATAGTTCCCGGAGGCCAATACCTTTGAATTGCATCCCCACTAACCCTAATTCGAAAAGGCGATGTCGATTTCAGCGCTAATCCTCTTGTTGGGGAGGAGTACAGAAATCAGTTTTAAGAGCCCTTTATGTCAAAAAAATGGCTTTGTTGTGTGGATGGGTGCAGGTTAATTTGGATTTAACGCTGCTAAATCCAACAAACTCATAGACCAGGCCTCTGAAAGCAGAGCTCTCCATTGATATTATGGTATACTCTGAAACCTCCAAGATACAGTCATTTATAATATTACAGCAGAAATATACAGATTTAAGGTATTGCAAATGTTATATATGACAACTATTGGGCTGTGGATCTTCAATAAGTACAGTAAGACCAAGAGTTAAGGTAAATGGTGATAATCAACGTTGATATGTCCAAAATGTAACATTTTGCATCCTTTAAAAATAAATGCTCCAAAGCAGGTCTCACAAACAGACCATGTCTATTTCTCTCGAAAAGGTGGAGGAAGAGGAGGAGGATGTAATTTCATGCTGTGCCTAAGGCTAGCTAAATCTTTAATCTATCCATTCATAGATGTATTGTACAGTTTGAAATAACTACTCCCTTAGCTCCATATTACCACAAACTGCCTGCAAGAACTGTCTGTCAAGTGAACCACATCAAAAGTCAGACCCTCATTAGACACATTCTAGTGTGAGCATCCCACACCAGGTAAAGTAGGGAGCTGTCTTTCCTTTTATTCTTTGCCTTTATAAGGCTGAAGTGTATTCCAATATATTTTCAGGAACTGCCCACATAACTGAATGATGTCTGTTTGCCCAGAAAAAGAATATAAAATGGCAGATGGATATCTGGGATTTAATATTTCAATTTTCTCTTCCAAATACTACTATTTACTTGGGGTTAAATTTTCATTTCTTCTTTTTCTTCAACACAGAGACATATGAAAAGATCAGCATATATGTTATTTCAGCTCCTGGATGATGGAAACACTGCAAGGATAGCAAATCTCATGTTGTTTTTGTCCCAGTGACAGCTCTTCTAGCTATTAAAAATAGACGAAACACACGTACAAACAGTTGCTATCCCTAGGCTGCCTGGTATGTTTCAAACAATATTCCACTTCACGTCCACTAAGTTTTCCAACTTCAGCCTTAAAACCCATTTCTTGTTGTGGGGCAGACTGCCTGTATCAGAAACCAAAGCTCTGTTCCACAAGTACAGTCCAGAGCAGATCTCCTGCCTTCGTAATGCAGAAAATCACCTTTCTTCTGCTTACAATCTCAACAACTGACTATGGCTAACCTAGTATTAACCTTAACCTCCTCCAGCTGTGATCGCCTCGACATGTACATATTTACCAGTATTTTTCAGGACTGCCAGTGAGTCATACACAACATTCATGTGAGTACAAAACACAACTGAAAGATTCGGAAAGGACCATTATACAAAAAAAGGAGGACCAGTGAAAAAGTAAAACAAACATCATACAAACATGCAGTGTCAGGGGACTAGCAATGGAATACAGAGACCTTCACCTGTCACGTAATGGTGTGAATGGATCAATTGTGCCCATGTTATTACTAAAGTTGGTCAAATTAATTCTGAATAATATCCAGTGTGAAATTAGGTCTTTTCTTCCTGTTCATTGAATGTTTGTGAATTCATCCTACTTTCCACTCATGCATTTGATATTTTTAAGTATTTACCAAATAGTTTGATTGAACAATTTTCAGCCTATGGAATGTCTGCAAACTGTTCACTTTTATTATTCACTAGTTATTATTCATCATTTGTGGCGTGTGATTGTTCACCTAAACTGAGATTTTCAAAAGAGCCCAAGGAAGTTAACTGAACATCAGGAGAATCTGGGAACCTAACTCATCAGGCTCCTTTAAAAATCCCAACCCTAATCTAATAATGGTGGTGTTTCCCCCCCAGATTAGAGGGCTGAAACTTTCTAAGCAGGAGAACAATAAAAGCAAATAATAAATACTCTTGTTAATCCACAAATATCCTTCTCTACATGGAGACACTGATATTTCTATGAAGAATAAACATTTCCAAACATTTATAAGATCAAAACCCTATTTTCACAAATATTTGCAGTCAAAAAAAAAAACAAACCCAATTAAATTTCAAATGAATGGTTGTAAATAGTGGTTTGGCAGCAATCAACCAGCCCTAGTTACTACCATCCAATAGCTACAGAATCCTAGATGGTATGTGGCAAGGCACTTCTTTGTCTCGCTTGACTCAGTGTTTTCCCCTATGGCGATGGGTTGGGAGGATGGGGAAAATTGGTCGGACTCCAGAGCATTTTTATTCATCGCTTGGGTTTTATTTTCCAATATTTACAAGGAGGGTCTTGGGGGAGGCCCAAGCAGTACTCTTCAGCCAAATAAAAAAAAATAAAAAAAGAAACTTTTAACGCAACAAGGGAATACCTTTCCCTGCCCCCTCTCTGGGTGTTATCTTATTATGCTGGCTGCTGGGTGCCAGGCTTTCCCCAAACTATCCATTAGCTCGGTTGTTTCCTCTATAGGGAAGAGAGCAGGCTTTCACCCAGGAGAAGCCTCTTCTCCCTGCTGCCATTAACCCTTCTGCAGTTTGTCTTTCACCTCTCCAATCAGAAGAGGCGTTTTTAAAGGCCACTGGCATCCCTTAATTGGACTCAGGTGTCCCTAGTTGACATGATGTAACTTTTTCAGCTCATAGAAAAAGGGCCTTTAGCATTCTGAGGCTAAAATACTTGTCTTCCGCCACCCTCTGGTGGCCCGCCCACTTCCTGGAACCCAACAGGACCACTCTCTGGTGGCTGTCCAGTATGACTTTGTCACTAGAGCCTATGTGAAATGAATTGGCAGACCAGTTCAGTATCTCTGCAAAATTCCCAACATAAAGAATTAAAAGTGAATGAGTATAGAATCTGAACTGCACTCTTATCTTTAGGGTTGTTCTCTCATGGTTGAAGCAGATTGACAAGACAGTGTCTGGAAGCTATGACTGCACTGAAAATTGATCTATCATCCGGCATCTTTCACAAGTACTAAATAAAACTGAAATAAATTAGAGACCTGTTTCTGCCAACCATACATAAAGTAGTATCTTATAGTAGTTAGCTATTACTCCACAAGAGTAAGGGTGCCAGAATCTGGCACTAAAGAAGCAGACCACCTTGATTTTGGTAAATACTTGAATAGGAGAGCCTTCTTTCTTCGGTAACCATCCCTAAAATAGACAGAGAGTTAGTACTCCTTTAAGAAACAAATGCTAATTTCCATCTCATCATTATTCATGTAATACTCTCTCTCATTTTTGATGAGGAAGGATATCCTCTTAAATGAGTTCTGAATCTCTGAGTATTTTCCTGAACACATATATAAAACGGCAGTCTGAGCAAGTAACCCAAATTCCTAATTCTTCTTGTGTGGCATTTTCGTATAACATCTTGATAATGAGTATTTTCTTTTAACTGTTGCTTTGATTTATGGCATACTCAGTGTGACTAAGGATTAATTAATTCTGACTTGATAAAATATACATGTGTGACTCACATACTGTATCTAAATTTAAAGCAACTATAAACCACATTGCAATACTGATGTAAACCTTTGGCATGTCTGTGATGCATACAGTTAGAGATGGACTGAACTGGTACTGAAAAGTTCATTTGACTGAATATGAAGATGCCTTTTGCTTCTAAATTAAGCATGTTGAAAGGCTTAATTTAAATTATATATATTTGATTCACATACAGTATACAAGAATATAAAGTGGATGAATATTTAATTAGTTAAGAATAGGCTAGGAATGTTGGCTTGTGCGCTGCCCATACTGCTCTTGCTTTTTGGAACGATACTAATCCACACAACCATGGAATGAAGATTAAATCAGGCCTGTTTGGATACAAAGTCTATTTTAACGTGAAAGAAAAAAAGGGGAAGATTGTAATTATGAAAGACTACCTTTTGTCTGCAACGGTCTTTGCTGTGACTATTACATAGAAACAAACAGCAAAGCCCATAATACGTATCTGATGCAAATGGAGTGCCAGTAAGAAACTGGCTTTTATTTCCTGGTCCCAGTCACATGATCTGGATCAATACCCCTGCCATCCAATAGGGGTCAGTATGTACTTCCACAGCTACTGTTACTTCAGTTTTATAGCCTTTGTATCAAGAGGACTTCCCCTGCAAGATCTGGTCATAAGTAAATGAAAGCAAAAGTAATTAGCTGTGAGTCACACACACACACTGGAAACTTGATTTACAGGCACAAGTTCTTTATTATTATTGTTTATTATTTGTATTACCATAGCACCTAGGAGCCTTTGTCATGGACTTTGTAAATACTATTTTAATTGTATTAGTGTTGCACAACCTTACTTTGATCCTAGATGTCTGATCTGCAAACAATACTATTAATAAAGTTTCATGCAACAATATAAAAACATTTAAGAAAAATGTGACTAAAGCTGTATTTCCCCCTTATGTTTCTTTGCTCTTAAACAATCCTTTACATAGCATTTAAACAGAAAAATAAACCCCTCACCTACTTTATTTCTAGGGAAAAGCTGTGACAACCATATCTAGTGTTCCAGCTTGCAGTGATCCTGGGATTTTAGATCTGAGTTCATGAGACAGATATGAATTTGGTGGTTTCAGATTTCTTTGTTTGTGGTAACTATATGCTAAAAAACCTGAGCTACTGAAGAAGAAATTCTGCAGGTAGGCTTGTGCAGCATGGTGTAACTCATGCTCATAGCGTGGCTCATTGTCCTTTGTGCCTGTACTAGCTAGACCCCACATAGAGGGCTTAGTTCACTACTGCCTGTGAACTCGTGGACCTGGTTGTTTAGCAGCAGGGGCTCATGTTTTCAGATGCAAAGGTCCCAGGTCCCAGCAAGACTGAATTATTTCAGTGGCATAAGCCAGGTGGCATGATGTTGAATTTGAAAAGGCCTCTACAGGTATGTCTACATAAAAGACCCATGGCAACGTCCCAAAGCCCGGATCAGCTGACTAAGGCTTGTCAGGCTGGGCTGTGGGGCTCAAAATAGCAGTATAGCTGCTGTCAGGCTGGCTGGAGCCTGCTCCGTAAAATGCTCCCCCCTCGCAGGTTCTCAGACCCTGGGCTCCAGCCCAAGTCCGAACATCTACACAGCTAATTTTAGCACCACCGCCCAAGCCCTGGGAGCCCAAATCAGCTGACCCAGACGCTGAGACTCACTGTCACAGATTTTTTTTTTTACTGCAGTGTAGACATATCCTCTATGATCCAAGTGTTGTTTTAGGCTGATGACTGAGATCATCTTCATCTGCTAATAAATCTGAAGGACTACTATATTTTGCTGTATTTAGAAATTCCAGAACTTCATCTCTTTTTGGTAGGAGATCATAGAATCATAGAACATCAGGGTTGGAAGGGACCTCAGGAGGTCATCTAGTCCAACCCCCTGCTCAAAGCAGGGCCAATCCCCAACTAAATCATCCCAGCCAGGGCTTTGTCAAGCCTGACCTTCAAACCCCTAAGGAAGGAGATTCCATCACCTCCCTAGGTAACCCATTCCAGTGCTTCACCACCCTCCTAGTGGGAAAGTTTTTCCTAATATCCAACCTAAACCTCTCCCACTGCAACTTGAGACCATTACTCCTTGTTCTGTCATCGGGTACCACTAAGAACGGTCTAGATCATTCCTCTTTGGAACCCCCTTTCAGGTAGTTGAAAGCAGCTATCAAATCCCCCTCTCATTCTTCTCTTCTGCAGACTAAATAATTCCAGTCCCCTCAGCTTCTCCTCATAAGTCACGTGCTCCAGCCCCCTAATAATTTTGGTTGCCCCCTGCTGGACTCTTTCCAATTTTTCCACATCCTTCTTGTATGTGGGGCCCAAAACTGGACACAGTACTACAGATGAGGCCTCACCAATGCTGAATAGAGGGGAATGATCACGTCCCTCAATCTGCTGGCAATACTCCTACTTATACAGCCCAAAATGCCATTAGCCTTCTTGGCAACAAGGGCACGCTGTTGACTCATATCCAGCTTCTCGTCCACTGTAACTCCTTTTCTGCAGAACTGCTCCCTAGCACTTGGTCCCTAGTCTGCAGCAGTGCATGGGATTCTTCCGTCCTTCCTTGTTGACCCTCATCAGATTTCTTTTGACCCAATCCTCTAATTTGTCTAGGTCCCTCTGTATCCTATCCCTACCCTCCAGCGTATCTACCTCTCCTCCCAATTTAGTGTCATCTGCAAACTTGCTGAAGGGTGCAGTCCACACCATCCTCCAGATCATTAATGAAGATATTGAACAAAACCAGCCGCAGGACCAACCCTTGGGGCACTCCACTTGATACTGGCTGCCAACTAGACATGGATCCATTGATCACTACCCGTTGAGCCCAACAATCTAGCCAGCTTTCTATCCACCTTATAGTCCATTCATCCAGCCCATACTTCTTTCACTTGCTGGCAAGAATAGTGTGGGAGACCATGCCAAAAGCTTTGCTAAAGTCAAGGAACAACACATCCACTGCTTTCCCCTCATCCACAGAACCAGTTATCTCGTCATAGACAGCAATTAGATTAGTCAGGCATGACTTGCCCTTGGTGAATCCATGCTGACTATTCCTGATCACTTTCCTCTCCTCTAAGTGCTTCAGAATTGATTCCTTGAGGACCTGCTCCATGATTTTTCCAGGGACTGAGGTGAGGCTGACTGGCCTGTAGTTCCCCGGATCCTCCTTCTTCCCTTTTTTAAAGATGGGCACTACATTAGCCTTTTTCCAGTAGTCTGGGACCTCCCACGATCGCCAAGAGTTTTCAAAGATAATGCCAATGGCTCTGCAGTGCATCTGGCCCCATGGACTTGGGCTGGTCCAGCTTTTTTAAACAGTCCCGAACCACTTCTTTCTTCATAGTATGGGGAGGAGGTGACCTTGTTTGTGAAGTCTCCCATAAGAACCAGAGCCTGTGATCTAGTAACTTCCGTTAGTTGCCGGAAGAAAGCCTCGTCCACCTCATCCCCCTGATCCGGTGGTCTATAGCAGACTCCCACCATGACATCACCCTTGTTGCTCACGCTTCTAAATGTAATCCAGAGACACTCAGGTTTTTCTGCAGTTTCATACCAGAGCTCTGAGCAGTCATACTGCTCTCTTACATACAATGCAACTTCCCCACCTTTTCTGCCCTGCCTGTGCTTCCTGAACAGTTTATATCCATCCATGACAGTACTCCAGTCATGTGAGTTACCCCACCAAGTCTCTGTTATTCCAATCACATCATAATTCCTTGACTGTGCCAGGACTTCCAGTTCTCCCTGCTTGTTTCCCAGGCTTCTTGCATTTGTGTATAGGCACTTGAGATAACCTGCTGTTTGTCCTGCTTTCTTAGTATGAGGCAGGAGCCCTCCCCTCTCGTGCTCTCCTGCTCATGCTTCCTCCCGGTATCCCACATCCCCACTTACCTCAGGGCTTTAGTCTCCTTCCCCCGGTGAACCTAGCTTAAAGCCCTCCTCACTAGGTTAGCCAGCCTGCTTGCGAAGATGCTCTTCCCTCTCTTTGTTAGGTGGAGCCTGTCTCTGCCTAGCACTCCTCCTTCTTGGAACACCATCCCATGGTCAAAGAACCCAACGCCTTCTCTCCGACACCACCTGCGTAGCCATTCGTTGACTTCCATGATTCGATGGTCTCTACCCAGGCCTTTTCCTTCCACGGGGAGGACGGATGAGAACACCGCGAGCACCTCAAACTCCTTTATCCTTCTTCCCAGAGCCACATAGTCCGCAGTGATCCACTCATAGAATCATAGAATATCAGGGTTGGAAGGGACCCCAGAAGGTCATCTAGTCCAACCCCCTGCTCGAAGCAGGACCAATTCCCAGTTAAATCATCCCAGCCAGGGCTTTGTCAAGCCTGACCTTAAAAACCTCTAAGGAAGGAGATTCTACCACCTCCCTAGGTAACGCATTCCAGTGTTTCACCACCCTCTTAGTGAAAAAGTTTTTCCTAATATCCAATCTAAACCTCCCCCACTGCAACTTGAGACCATTACTCCTTGTTCTGTCATCTGCTACCATTGAGAACAGTCTAGAGCCATCCTCTTTGGAACCCCCTTTCAGGTAGTTGAAAGCAGCTATCAAATCCCCCCTCATTCTTCTCTTCTGCAGGCTAAACAATCCCAGCTCCCTCAGCCTCTCCTCATAAGTCATGTGCTCCAGACCCCTAATCATTTTTGTTGCCCTTCGCTGGACTCTCTCCAATTTATCCACATCCTTCTTGAAGTGTGGGGCCCAAAACTGGACACAGTACTCCAGATGAGGCCTCACCAATGTCGAATAGAGGGGAACGATCACGTCCCTCGATCTGCTCGCTATGCCCCTACTTATACTCAAGGTCATTCTTGGCAGTATCATTGGTGCCCACGTGGAGAAGCAGGAAGGGGTAGCGATCAGAGGGCTTGATGAGTCTCAGCAGTCTCTCCGTCACATCGTGAATCCTAGCTCCTGGCAAGCAGCAGACTTCTCTGTTTTCCTGGTCGGGGTGGCAGATAGATGACTCAGTCCCCCTGACAAGAGAGTCCCTGACCACCACCACCCACCTCCTCCTCTTGGGAGCGGTGGTCGTGGACCCCCCATCCCTTGGACAGTGCATCTCATGCCTTCCAATCAGCAGAATCTCCTTCTGTTCCCTTCCCTAAGATGTATTATCTAGTCCACTCTCGGCATTAGCGGAGAGAACATGAAAATTGTTGCTTACCTGTATCTACACTGCTGGTACATGGGCGGTCCCCTTGCTGCCAAATTTCTTCACCGTCCTCCTGTCCCCACTGTGCAGCCTGCTCTGAATCTTCAGAACATTGTGCCCATAGAAGCATATCCTGACGTCTGTCCAGGAAATCTTCAGTTTCTCTTATGTAACACAGGGTTGATACTTGTTTCTCCAGACCTTGAACCTTCTCTTCCAATATGGAGACCAGCTTGCACTTTGTACAGACAAAATTGCTTCTGTCCTGTGGAAGAAAGACAAACATGGCACATCCAGTGAAGGTCACAACAGCTGAACGCTCCCCATCCATATTACTTTCCTTCTACGAGCTTCCTCAAGAGTTGTAGTAACTACTCAGAGAAGCCGGCAAGATGTAAGCCTCAGTGGGCTCTCCCCGGGCAAACTCCCAGGCAAACTCCCTCTGTTAGCCTCTGGTTTGCAGCTGACTGGCTTTTTGTAACAGTCAGGCCCACCCAAGGCTCACCTGGAATAAAGCACTCCCAATTCACACTTTTCAAACAACTAATCAAGCACACGGTCAAACTGTCAAACTGTATAAGTCACCTGCATTTGCTAATCACCAGCATGTTTCTGGCACTGCTGTATGTGTTTTTATTTCAATGTTAATATGTGTGCTTTCAAAACATCCTCCAGTTCTCTCTAATTAAATATTTACCTGCTTTTACTTTAGTCAGTTTAGCTCCTTTTTATTACAAAGGTTTTTTCCTTACATTTTTGTTCAGGTACCATTTCGTAAGTGAGCACTGTTTACAATGGAGAAGCAAACTTATCTGAATTAGTTAGGGCTGCAGAGGAGCTGAATATTTATTTTAGTTAAAATGATCCTTTAACAACAGAGTCCAGACAAAAAAATTCTACTTCTCCTTTAGTCCAATTATTATCTTCTAGCTTGTTCTTTCACTCTCCTTTCCCATATGTTTTGCAGCCTCCTCCTATTCTTCCTTCCCTCATTCTCATATGGTTTCCAATTCCCTTATGATATCTGATCACCAGGGCCCTATTTTGCAAAGAGTTCAACGTGGGTAGACACCAGAGCCCATGAGGAGAACTGTTGACTTCCTTGCAAAATCTGGGCTCCAGTCATGATACACGAGCGTGGGCTAAGGGGTGGAGGTGGGAGTGATGGATGGGACAGGCCTTCTATAGAAAAGGAAGGGGAAGAATCGACAGAGAAGGGTCTTTTAGGAGCAGTGAAGGGATGTGAGATGATTGCAACCTCTTCTGGGCCGAGGTTTTATACATGCCTTTATATGAATTTGTATGACACCTAGGACAGGCAAGCCCTGATTATGATGGGGGCCTCACATAGTATAAATCTTACAAAATAATAAAAGGTGGATGCAAGGCTTATATAAGCTTCAGATAAATATCCAGATTTTAGATGCTGATCCATACTGAACTGACCTGCCACGCCGTATCAGCTTTGTCCTTCTCTCTCCTGCCAAAAAGGAAACTGAAGGAGCTATCTGCACAAACCAAAGAAATGCCTTTTAAACAGGAAAATGAAGTGCACTCTAGCCACTTGCCAACTCTGAAAAAGATTTGTTCTCAATAGCTCATTCAGTTTTTGTAGAATATTATTTAATAGTAAAACTTCACCTATTGTGTGCTGCTTTGCTTTTTTTCATTAAAGCAAATTACATAGTGTTTCTATTGGTTATGGTAAGTGATAGATGCTTCCCCTCGCCCCTCAGGAATATGTGGATAAAACCTGTCACTAGTCAGAATTGGATTTCATTCGTTTTAAAGCGTCACAGACACTTCCATTGTAAATGGGGCTTGACTGACAACACAAAGCGAATGAGCCCATTGAGAGCACTGACAGGACTCATCTATGATACAAATATAACTGAATCATGGGACGTAAGTACAGACACAGACGGTTCAAGATTTGAACCCATGGATGCCTGAAGATGTGGCCAGGACCCATCCACTCTACACATTTTAACCACGCGGTAGCTGGGTTATTGGACAGCTGTGTCATAACGGATGCCCTGAGTTGGTTTTATTTGTGATGCAGACAGGGCCTTAAGTCCCACCATAGCACAGTCTTTTATTCATACGGTTTTCTTGGGAAGCTGGAGAACAGCAATGAATGAAATATGAGGGGAAAGAGTCGAGTTAAGCTTCCGTTCCAGAAGAATATCCTTTCGTATTACAGAAAGAGTTCTAAAAGTCACTAGAAAAATGGGTTGCAAAGGGTTTATATATCTTCACAAAGTAAGTTTAGTTAAAGATGGTGTTTTTCGCTTAAAAAAAAACAAACCCTGAAGGAGTTTAAGGAGCCTGGCTATAAAAAGGCAGGTTTAGCACAGAGAACCTTTCCCATCTCAACACAGAATAGTATTTATTAATTAGTAATTATTCTTGTCAAGGATGGATTCACCCTGACAGCAGCAATGAAAAATTCATGACAGAGACTTACCATTTCTAATCAGCTGTATCACTATGTGGAGACTGCCAAACTTCGGAGACCAGCCAGTGCTAGGAACACAAACAAACATCATAGTTTCCATAGTAACTGAGATCACCTTGGAGATGATTAATACCAGTATGACGTACAATGGGTGTTCCAAAGATATCATCCTTTGCTGATTTAATCATGATCCAATATAATGTCATTTAACATCTTAGTGAAGAAAAAGGAATCTGTATCTCACAAGTATTTTCTCTTATTCATTAGGTGTTGGGTCCCAGAGGGAAATGCCTACTATCTGCTTTTATTCTATTTCTTGCTAGCAGAAGAAAAAACAACATATATGGCCATGGCATTTGAGCTATAAAAACACGGATAAAGTGGATACTTTATAGGAATGGTAGGTAATTTCCTGAAAGAAAAATACTATAAAAGCATGAATTACTCATCCACTGTATGAAGAGCCATGCAAAACAACCACTGAAATATTTCAGCTTGAGAAGCACTGCTCTAAAGCCTATCTGATTTGGGGGACCGGCAATTTTTTTTTCCAGTGTGTGCGCAGACCGGCAGCCGATGACTTGCGGACTGGCACTCGTCCACGGACCACAAATTTGAGTAGCACTGCTTTGGAGAACACATGAACTGGTGAAAAACGAATTTTTGCCTTCTGTGAGAAACACTGTTTGTATGACAAAATAATGGAAACATTCTGGATGGGAACAAATCCAAAAGTTTCCAAGTTTTTGCCCAAGGTGAAATTTTGCCATCTTCACAAAAGCCATGTTGTGGAAAATCAGAACAGAGACAAAAATCCCATTTGTCGTGGATGCTGTCAGAAAGAAACTTGCATTGTCTAGGAACTAGCACAGGACTAGAAAAAGAAAGGTGTGGATTCTGTTCTTGACTTTCATTATGTCATTGGCTTAGTAAAAAGTGGATAATACTACTTATAAAAACAACGAGGAGTCCGGTGGCACCTTAAAGACTAACAGATTTATTTGTTAGTCTTTAAAGGTGCCACTGGACTCCTCATTGTTTTTGTGGATACAGACCAACACAGCTACCCCTCTGATAAATAATACTTATGTGGCACCAGTTAATCACTATTTCTAAAGCACTTGGATAGAAGGTGCTAGAGAAGTAATAATTTTATTATTTTCATGAAACTAGCATAAAATTTGATTTTCATTGAATTTGTCATTGGTGTGAATTTTTTCACGTATTCTACCATATATAAGTTTCAAAGTGGCAACTCCATGTTAGAGATATGAAATATTTCCCAAAATGGGCCTTGATCCTCTTAATACCAAAATAGCTATATCAGTTACATTCAGTTCTTATTTTCTCAAATAAGAACTGTGAACAACAGCTTTAGGATAGTTTTATCATTCTAATAGGCTAAAATCTTACACTGGAAAACTTACCTATGAATAAATTAATACTTACCTGAGTAAGGGGTGTAAGACAAGGTCCTTACTTTGTACCTTTTTTCTGCACATTAATTTTCTAATTCAGCTCAATTCAAATGCAGGATTCTCTGAGGAAGAAGTGAGAGTGGTTTATTCTTCTGTCAAAATTTTACTAAGGTCCAGATAATTAAAAGTATTTAGGTGTCTAACTCCCACTGATAGCAATAGATTTAGGTGCCTAAAGAACTTTGAGTATCTGGGCCTAACTTTTTGATTTGATTCTTATACCTAATTCCCAAGTGATTCATCAAGCAATAAAATGATTGATTGTGCTGAAAACTAAGAACTGTATCATATCCTTTCCAAATAAAAGAGCATATAATCCAAACATATTGGTTATTCTCTGAACATTATTATGTTGGAAACCAGATTCCTGCTATATTCATCCCTTTCACTAACACAGCTGTTGTTCTGCATAGCCGGCAGTGGAACATATATGCAGATATGGGAGGGCAGCTTTGCAGATAATTAGGTGCAGATTCTCTTCTCACATATTCCAGTTTTATACTAGTGTCATTCCATTCACTTCAGTGGAATTACTCTGATTTAACACTAGCATAATTAGCCAATACTTTGCTCTAAATCTGAGGCTGTATTTGAACATTTTTAGTTAATTCAAGTGCTTCAGTTAGAACTCAAAGCATGCAGCAGAGTCTAACAGCATTAGGTACATTGTTTATTAACTTGTAATTGTGAAGTATTACTTTTTCTTAGTCATTTTAAATATAATAAATCATTTATAGGCTTCTACACAAAATACTAGAAGTCAAGAGATTCTGTTCAAGAAGTCTATTCTCAATTCTGCCTCAAATTTCCAGCGACAAATCACAAACAATCTGATTGAAATCAATGGGAGCTATAGGTGTCATCCCCCTGAAAATCAGGCCTTGAGCATTTCAAGTTCACTGTCCAAATTAATGTACCCTTTAGACAATTTTGAACTTACCTTCTCTCTCCCCTCTTTGGTAAAATGTGGACAATGCTACTTTTTTGTAGTACCTCCTGTTAATGTTTTGACGCTTATTTCATTAATCTTTATATCATTCTTTAGGAATCCTTGGATGTGTTCCTCACAAGTGCAAAGCAGTACTGTATGATTTGATATAAATAGGCTTTTGACTCAGGGAGTCAAACACAATTTTTGAGCCTATTTCTGATTTTGGCCAGTATGCTGAAAAAGTGATACCATCTGACACACCAGAAGTAGCCAAGTGTTGCAAACGCATTCATATCCTATTTCATTACTGGTTTAACAATCAAACTACAGACTTGATCTGACAAACACTTAGGCACATGCTTAGCTTTGCTGTTATGAATAGTTTAATTGATTTCAATAAGACTACTCATGGTAGTAAAGTATAACCCATGCATAAGCATTCCTATGCTAGTCTATAAGGGTTCTTATGCTGTGCTTATCACAATAATAACTGAGTGCTAGATGTCTGCAGGATTGGGTGCTTAATGTTGAAACATAGAACTTTTTAATCAAGCTATTAAATAGCAAAATGTAGGCTCCCCCCTCCTTTCCCACCCCATATGCAATCAGTGCAAGTTTGAGCACAAATAGTCACCTTTTAACAGAGCTAGAGTTGAAAATGCCAATTGCAATTTAAAGCATTTCACAGTTTACAGACTTCACAGAAAATTATTTGGATCATATAAGCTTCAGAATACATACTAACAAAAATAAGAGCAATTTCCTTTCCTTTCAAAGCACCATACTGTGACTTTCAACCGGCCCTCTGTATGCAGACAGACTTCTGATTTAGGGAAGCCACTGTAGCAATAGATAGAGACAATCCTCAGAAAAGTCTCGAATTTGTATTAATCAAGCATGCATTAATATGCTAATAATGAAGAGCTTTGTATAGTTTTCAGCTGCCCTCTTGCTCTGAGTGACAAGAACTGATTTGCTTTTCTTCTGGGATGACTTTTTTTTGTTTTTTTGGATTAATTATGCTAAGGTGCCTGAAATAACACAGAAAAGTTCGAAATTCAATCATATTTTCCTGATACTTCTTCAGAGATGGCATTATTCTCACTGTAATCCAAGTGGGATACATGAAATATTAAAAAAAAAAAATCAAGGCTCTCATCTCAGTGCAGCAAATATTATACATTTTATGTTTCTTAATGCCTCCTTAGAATTCAGATCAGTGATAGATATGGAATACAGGAAACAACTTGTTGAACTACCCTTATTATAAAAAAAGAGAAGGAAAGCTGCTTAAACAAATTTCTCCATATGTCTATAAAAATAGTCCACAAAATGATTGCTCAGTTCCTTCCATTTGAGAAGGATTCGCCAGGCAAAAAATGAAAGATTTTTTATAAAGATCAATGGACTAGATTTGTTTATCTTTTTTCCCTTGTTTTTATGCCAAATTCTTCCAGGTAACATCTGTAAGATATTGCTTTTCCTATCCATCTGTACCACTAAAACTCTTGTCCAGGTTCTCAATCTCATTACACGATTATTCCAACAACATTCTCTCTGGCCTTGCAATATGCAATCCACTCATATCCATTCAGAATGCTGCTGAAAGATAGTTTCCTAGCCCATCACTTGGACCACATCACTCCTCTCTTTGAATCTCTCTTCTATTGCATCAGATATAAGCTGACTATCTTCATTTTCCACATCCTACAAATGATCTTTCATTCACTATTGAAATGTCAGCCCCCACCTCTGACTAGCCCATAACACTAGAATCCATCATCCACTTAAGTTTTCAAACATGCACCTTCATGTTTTCTCCCAGTCTTCCCCTCCTGCTTGGGAGGAGCTCCCTGCAACCAAAGTCACCTCGTTATGCTCCTTCAAATACTCCTTAAAACTCTCCTTTTCCATCATGTCTACAAAAAAATTGACAGCTGTGAGGCCTAGGTAGGCAACTGGTGTGCAGAGACCTCTGTCTATCACACGGACTAATACGGTCTCATTGTTTCCTTGTACCTCCCATCTGTCTGTCCGCTCTTTTCTCATACTTAGATTATAACTCTTTGGGGCAGGGACTGTCTTTTGTTCTGTGTTTGGATAGTGCCTAGCATCTGTGACTGGGACTACTAGGTACTACAGTAATACAAATAATAATAATGAGTGTTCGTTATCTTGGTATAAAATCTTAGTAGAGACAAGACATAGCTAGCTTTTATCATAAGGTAGTTAGGTAAGGTCAACACTAGATCCTCCACCCATGATTGACCTCACCTGGATACATTGCAATGAAAACTACATAGCCTTGTCTCCATTGGATTTTACAATGAAATCACTAATGTATATTATTATACCCAGTATATACATAACTCTTTTGGCAGCGAAGACACAGCCTAAGAGCTAGATCATGCCACTGAGGAACTGCCCTTAGCAGGGGGCAATATGGCACTGCTACTCATATGCAGATTCTCACTGCAAACTCTGTTTGTTTTTATAAATAGAAATGCTTCCAATATTTTAGGCAGTGCTAACTAAACTGACTTTTCAGTCGTTTAGATGCATTCTTTGATCTTCTCCAAACTTTTCTTTGAACTTAAACCAAACCTAATTTGCAAACAGAATATCTTGCAAGTTGCTTGCTCATTAATGTAGAATTAGTTCCTTTTGATATTTTGACAAAGAGAATGTCAAATAATTAAGCACCACTACAAACTGGGTTTACTGAGATTTCTGAAACACCACAGGCATTCATGTTGTTCAGACAATAGAAAAAACAGCACTTAAGCCCTTAGGTCATTGTGGAATCCTATGAAATCTTAAAGTATATTACTCCTATGTTGAGACTTTGTATGCCAAGTTTCAGCCTGTCATGGTTACTGGATGGTCTCCCTCCCACACTTGCCGCCCTACATATATTTTGTAGCTTTAGATTAGAATTGTTGCAAAACATTTCCTTTTCTGAGCTATTTATAGATCAATCATTAAGCAGTAATTAAAGATTTAATTAATCATTTTGATAAACTATTATTTTCAGTTTAGATGTGTAGTGAAGTCACTTAAATCAGCGCCCAATGATAAAAAATGCCTGTCAAAGGAATTCAGTTACTTGTGGACTAATTTCTGTAGCACTTACATTCATACAGAATTCTGGGTCTGATTCTCCATTATCTTACACCTCGTGTATTCAATTAAGGCTTGGGCCTACAAACACTTCACTTTAAACCAAGGGTTCTCAATTCAAGCGTCCACCCTGCCTTTCTCATATTGCAAATTAAGAAGGGAATCCTGGCTAGTTGGGAGAAGGTACTAGAGAGGGTCTTGCTATGGAAAATGGGTTTCCTGAATTGGAACTTTGAGAACAGCTTTAAGCATACGAGTAGGCCAACTGAAGACAGTGGGAATACTCCTGCTTAAAATTTTGGATGGGTGTAAACTAAAATGTTCAAAACGTTGGGGCCTTACTACTGAGCAAAGTGGGTATAAAATGCTGCCAAATCAGAATTCTCCTCTTCTTCTGGTGGTAGTTTGTAACACTCACTTTTGTCAGGTACAATTACAAAAGGAGCAAAGCAGATGAGATCCAGCCATCCTGGCTTAATTTTAAACATCAGAAATACTATTATTATTCCTTGTATTACCGAAGTGCCTAGGAGCCCTTCTCTTGGGCCAGACCCCAGTGTGCTTTAGGAGTTGTACAAGCACAGAATGAACTTGTAAGGAACATTATCTTATGGTACATGTGAGCCCAATATATGTTGCACTGACATTTATTTAAGGGACAAATGTACAGTGGCTCTAACTTTTGTACAACTTCTGCCCTTTGTGGTATAACTACAACCTCACAAAATAAACTGTAGCTCTGACTTGAGGAACATGCATATCCAAAGGCAAAATAATGAAATTAGGAATAAATGGCTGGGTAGATGGTCATCTTAGATTAAAAGCTCTTCTGGTCAAAGGACCATTTCTTCACATGCATTTGCACAGCACCTAGCAGGATTGGGTACTAGTCCTGACGGGAGTATCTGGGCACTGCATTAATACAAATTTTAAATACATACATAAAAGATTTTGGACGTTGGAAACAAGATCTATCCCAAGTTCCCAGTCATTATCAGTAAAATGTATATCAGAGCTGGAGAATGTTATTAAAATTCAATTTAGTAGATTTGAGGCCTGTCCCTCCAGGGGAAGACAAGCTCATACTGACTTGTTCACTACACAGCCATAATGAGAAGACATCCTAGAGTGAGTGTAAGGTCTTGTAATATAACAAGCTCCTATTTTGCACACTTTTTTAATTAAGTGGCCTATTCTGAGTGCTAATGTCACACTGTGGACACTAACCAGGAAATGCCTACTAGCATCACTCATATGAATACTTTATTAAAGAGAGACTGCATGAGCTTTCAGGTGTAATTAATATAATATGAAAAACAACCTCTGATTTTACATCTTGCAGATTTGCATCCAGAGCACATTCCCCTCCATGCACCCCGCAGCCTTATATGTACATTTCACTTAAAGTAATTGCAATTAAAAGGTGCTTTTTACCCACTAAAAATGTGTCACAACTTGGAGCTAGCATTGCTGCAGGGTGTTGTTTTGCCCACACACTATATTTCTTAATTTACATTGGGCTGTTTCACCTGTTTTGTCAAACCCTTTTTCTTTTCTGCAAGCATACAATGTAATCCACCCTTCATGCATGCATCTGACTAAGTGTTAACATATCTACCTCTTTGTTCACACTCAGCTAGCTTCCCAACTGAGGAAAACAGAAAGCCTCTCCTTAGAGCACCAGTGCCTTTAGAGATTTCTTTTCAAGACCATACACAATGAGTAAGATGACTTTAAAATGAAAATGTCTGTGCGAAGTTGCCTCGTAAAAGCTTCAAGCCTTATGGGACTAAGCTGACAAGTAGGCTGTCTGGCATTCATATACCTACTTCATTTCAAGCCCCAATTGATTTTGATTTAATATTCATTTAGGCATTTTAAAGGGAATATTTTCATGGGTGTCTGCCTTCCTATGTGTCTATAATTGAGGACATGGGATGGAGGGAGGTTGTTAGATTAATTCCTCCTGAGGATGAACTTGACATTTCCTAGAAACATTGTGTCATGACCAATGGGTCTCAAACTCAAGTCCACAGGGTTCATGAGAGGCAAGCCTCCACCTAGCAGCATTCTGACAATGGCTTACCTGGGACCCAGGAAGCCCAGCCCCAGTGCGAAGCTCCATCCCTGAGCTCCAATTGGTGGAGCCCCAGAACAGCTGATTGGCCCACTGGCCCTACTTTTGCCAGCAGCAGGAACAGGAAGCTGTCCAAACAACTCAGCTCTGGCTCTGGCTCCAGAATTTCCTGGCATCCCAACCCAGCTTGACTCCTGACACCTGACCTGTGATTTCTGACCTCCAGTTGGTTTCCTGTCCTGTCCTGACTTTGGTTCCCAACTTGTGATTCTGATCTCCAGTTTCTCTCCTGCTTCTGATCTTCTGGTATCCTGACCCTTGACCCTGTTTTGTGACTGTGGACTCTGGCTTTCGCTACTAGGTCTAGCTGTCCACAGCCTGACCGTGACATAGGGTTTTGTTGTACACCACCATCTTCTCTGACATTGACTAAAGAGAGATTTCAGTGAGCCATGTAAACAGTCACTCTGTCCCCTCTCAGACAAATACTAGGATAAAGAAAAGACAAAAGGCTATTTCAGTTTTTATGTTCCATTGCTATTGATGCAGCAAAATGTATACAGTGTCTTTGCTATAAATGTCTCTTGTGGAATTGTGTGTTCACATGTCAAAATGAAAAAAAAAATAAACTGAATTCAGACATAAGCTGTTAAAAATTGGGTAACCCAAAGAAATTAACTACTCTATATGCAATTGCAACCAAAGAAAGGAATATCATAATTCCTTGATTTCTGGACATGAGAAAGTCCAATAATGAGTTAATGAGTTTTTAAAAATAGAATTTATATGGTTACTTCACTGTTCTATAAAGCTCATTCTGATGGTCTCCAAAATGAAACTGAGCCTGGAGGGAGCATGTTCTAAAAGGTTACATAAACCTGAAAAAGTTTTGGTTGGTTTAGGAACAATTTCTCAGAGCCATTTGTAAATGTACATCAGCCCCTGCAACTTAGTATATTTCTGAAATGTTGCTGTGGAACTTTTCTTAACATTATTTCCATGTAGCCCTGGGGGAGCATCATAAAAGTACAGGTGACCTATGAAGAGAGCTCAAAAATTGCTCACAAACGGCTTCTTTTCAGATTCTCAGCAATACTAAAGGTGGAAGGTTTTAATTGAATATTCCTAACACCCCAGTTTATGTAAATGTTAAGTTATCTCAAAATGTGGAAATTAAACAATGATGCTGTTCAGAAAAGAATACACTAATAACTCTCCATGTGTTTGCTTTACTCAGACTGTACACTTGAATGTTGATTTCTATTCCACTGCTTTTCATACAAGATACTGTTGCAATGCTCCCTAAAGCCTTCCCTGGGTCTTTTTGTAGCAACTGATTTATATACCAAGTATCAAAACCATTAAAGACTCTGAAAGTGACAATTACATTATACAGTGTACTGTCTAGTGTTAGAAAAGGGGCAAATTAATTCCCAGGGTGATCACAGTGACAAATATATCAGGAAAAGTCTTAAGAATAAAAGATAGTTCTCAGCAAAGAGAGACTTCAATTGTCTTCAGACTTTAGATCAGGGTCTAAATGCACCACAGACAGTGGTGAATGTCTACAAAGTTTTATTTTAAAAATATATATTTACTGAATATTAATATCTTCAACATGAATGCTTAACATGACATCTGTACCCATAAGCATAGTTTGACTTCTATATGGGTGGAGAAAAGGGCAGCTCCAACCAGTCCAACAGGGCCACACATTCAGGGAGGGCAAATTCTGTGCCTGCCAAGACTTGCAGTTTGGGGGTGGCAATGCCCCCCATGCCCATCCCAAACTACAGCCTTGTCTGTACTCCCTTCTCCACACACATATGTAACATGGTAGAAAGTTCTATTGCTCCAGAGGATTGGAGTTGGTGACCACAATCTTTATCCTGGAGGTTTAGTGGGTCTTTTTGATATCTTGGGCCGAGGCCATAGAGCACCCTGCAGATAAGGACTAAGACCTTTTCATTCATTCAAAATTCTATAGAAGCCTGCATAGAAGGTGCAGGACAGATTTGATGCATTTGTGGTGGCCTGTATTGTTGAGAATAGGTGTAGTATTCTGTATTTGTTGGAATTTCCTGTGTGCTGAAGGCTTCATTCCCAATACATTTGTATATTGATTGCTGTATTCCAGATGGGAGATGATGAAAGCATGAATAACTGAGGCCAGGTCATTATCCATCAAGAAAGGATGTCGTCTCCTAAGAAAGCATTACTTGGAGATGCAGCTATGTGAGAAGTCAGTCAGTGAGGAACACAGGAGCACTCCTGAACTACAGTCTGAATTGACCGATTGTGGATATGTACCTTCAACCAAAGGAAAGAGAACCATGGCTACAAACTCTTCATAGTACTTTCCTCTGCCAACCAGCATCACCTGTGTATTGTTTGGGTTTAGCTTCAACCAGCTGTTCTTCATTCATTAGCCGATATTGTCCAAGCCCTGGCTCATCTTGATGGTAGTGGGGTGGTTCTGAGTGGTGAAGGACATGTAGAAATTTGTCATACTTATGTTGTTGGTACTTGAGTCCATATTTGTCTGACCAGTTCAACTAGTGGCTGCATATAGATGTTAAATAGCACTGGAGAAAGAATTGATGCTTGGCTGGCAGGCAGACTTTTGTTTTTCTGGGAGTGAGACAGAGCTCACTATATAACGTTTGTTTCAGGACAGTCTGCCCAAAAACTGCACAAAAATGCTTTGAAATCTGAAAAAAAAAATTCTGGAATCCAGCAAAGCTCTAAAGACTTCACTAAAGGTGGTTCTCAGTCTTCTTCTTCCACAAAATGGCTATCCTAGAAGAGGCGAGCTGCGTGGGTACCTCTCTCTTTTTTAGATGCCACCAACACTCTTGACTAACTGAATAAAAAAACGTGAATGGTCAACCAACTTTTGAAGTTGAAGTCACTTTATATCATAGAATCATAGAAATGTAGGGCTGGAAGGGACCTTAAGAGGTCATGTAGTCAACCCCCCCATGCTAAAGCAAGATCACGTATACCTAGATCCTCCCTCACAGGTATTTGTCTAACCTGTTCTTAAAAACCTCCAGTGACAAGGATTCCATAAACTTTCCTTGGAAGCCTAAAATCTAGTGGGAGCATCTGATGTGAATAACTAGTGTTTCATATACTGTATGTATGATAACAACATGGGAAGACTCCATTCTTATTAAACTAAACTACTTACAGAGATGTTCCAGAGGCACCTTAACATTCTTAGCTACACAGACTGACTTCCTCGTGCCTCTTCCAAATTCTTCCCTCCTACAACCAATGTCCCCAGTTGCATGCAGGTTGACACAAACAGGGGCACTTCTGTGTGGAAGAAATATGCAGAACGACAAGAGCCGAGTCTTTTGGATCAAGGATCTGACTAATTATCAGGATCACTCTCTAAACAGCCCATGAAGAAAAACACATTTGTTTTTTAAGATAGTAATTTATGTATGAGACTTTTGGAGAAAATAAAAAAGAACATTCCCAAAAATATAGCATGGATATTTAGTTTTTATAAGAACATATTTTGAAGAATGTTAAGTACTTTCAGTTGCCACCGTTGAGCCTTATTGGTTCCCTGTTTTACACCTTTTGCAAGGTGTTAGTTTATAACATGCTGTTCTAAAGTGATGAAGAATTTATCTAGCATGTGGGGGCATAACTCCCAACCCTGAAGCCTTTATGGTGCTAATAGGCCTGGCACTGCAAGGCCATTTACAGCTAGTAGCAGTTCAGCGTAGCTCAACTGAAGCTGTCTCCTTCTGATCCCCTCAATCTCCCCTCCACTAGAAACTGCTGCCAATGACTTAGGACTTCTTCTACATGTCCTCTTAGCTGTCAACTCCTCTGCCTTCTACCACCTCACTCAGATTAGTGTGCATTGAAGGCTGAAGACATGAGACACTCTGCTTTTCTTATACTTAATATTATAACTAAGAATTTGCTAATGATGCCAAGTAGAGAGCCTCTGAATCTTCATTACTTTCTCTGAATATTCCCATTCCATCCCTTGTTACATTTCCCCACACCTACAATGAGTTTTGATGGGGGAGGGGTTGGGGAGAAAATGCATTGACCTAGAGTCATTCATTTCCCATAGAAATATTCATCACTTACACACCATAATTTCAGCAGTAACTCAAGCAGTATGCTTACGGCCTTTGAAATACATAAACCTCTTTCAACAGCTTCTTGGAGAATCCATTTATTTTATAATAAGGGAACTTGTTATGCATGGAAAACCAAATGCTGCTGGTACAAGTGATTTTGAAGTACTCTGCAAATGTTTTAGGTAATATGTATGATAATTCTTCACAATAAAGCCACCATTCATGTTTGCAGCAAGACACTAATAATTTATATTCCCTGTTCCTGCTCTGCCCTGGTTTTTGCACGATAGTTGCTACTGCTATTACAAAAAGCCAAATAGATTTCTATATTATTGTTTACTAGGTAATACACTTTTTAAAAGCCTGACATGGGGGAGGAAGGAGTTTAAATATAAAGTAAAGATCAAATCCAAGGCTTCGTTCAGAGCTACGGGTCTGGGAATTTTGGGGCTATTTTCCTAGTGAAGTATATTTGTTTTAAATGTCAGAAATGTAGTTTCTCTATGAAAGGCTGAAGGATCACTGTCCAATTCCTGGAGAATAACTGTCCACATCACCAAAACCATCATCACAATTGGCACTAATTGGCAGCCCTTCTGGAAATCTCAGCAGAGAGACAAACACCCACTCACCCTTTGAGGTTGGCTTCTCCAAGGCATGGTTGAGACACATTGTCATAGCATTAGGGGAAGTTTGCACTGTGGTGCTGTAGATAATTAGAGGATTTGAGTCTCCAGACCTTTTATTCTGGAACCCTTCGCAACATTAAGTTCATTCATATTAGCATTAACTATTCTTATTTTAATAAAGGAAGAATAAAGTTGTTTCCTTGAAATACCTGCAGTACGCTTGTAGAACAGCACAGGAGAGCACAAAGTAGATAATCCATACCACTTCTCAGTTCTGATTAATCCTTTTGTATAACTACAGTCTAACGAACCTGAACAAATCTTAGTGCCTTGCTGATGTTTCTCCCTTAGACAATGTGAACTGCACCTTACTTACCTGCCTTTGAATGCTCTATTCAATAGATTCTTTCCAGTTACTTCCTGGAAGAGACTTTCCGGGAGAAATTAAGGCTGGCCCTGCAAGAGTACACTAGCTAGGGTGTGTAACGGGTACATAGAACTCTCCCTCAGCACACCACACCACTCTAGGGCGCAGGCACAGTCGGGCTGGCTGCATGGTGCAGGAGGTGGCCTGTATTGGTAGTTCCAAAAGGGGAACATCCAGAGAGGGAAAGAGAGGGACCACGTCCACCAATCCTGCACCAGCAGACCTGTACTGCAGGTGTGGGGAGGTGGCGGTGAATACTGATTACATTTTTAACAAGATCTAGAATGTGAATCAGTGCTGCCTCCAAGACACAGCTTTGTTGTTCCCATAACTCAGGCTACTATGAGGAATAACTGAACACAAGCTTTTCAAAGCGTATATGCAGCTGTTCTGTTGTGTGTATGTGTTGACTATCAGAATAGCTAATAGCACGTAGCCCTTGGGAGCCAAGGGAGCACCAGAGGCATTCATAAGGCTTCTCAGAGTTCCATGGCACCACACACACTGTTACTCCTCCTTACGGCGTGCAGTATCCTCACCAGCTTTTACGGCCAGAGCATTGGTGGGGCACAGCCTGGTTGTACCTAATAATATGCCCTCATTCCCCCTCCATTCTCCACTATGCTGTCCATTTACATACACACACACAAAGAAATATGCACACTACTATATACCTATTATTATTTGTACAGGCAAATAACAGACTAGCCCTACCTCGATGAGCTTACAGTTGAAGTCTCTGATCCTACAAATACATACATACAAGAGTAACTTTACCCAACAAGGTAGTATAGCAAACAGGCCTTGGGGTGGCAGGATGAGGGTAACAGTGGGAAGAACAGATAGTAATGCAGGATGGAAATGTGTAGAGTTTTGAGGGATCAGGGGCATTGGTTGGGATTTTTTTTTAAAGGTATAAATAAGCAAGACATTATAGATGGCAATTGTCCTTACTGGCTACCTAACTAATCATTATATAATGTTCTGTTAACTTATAACCCATAAAATTGAATACATAAAATAGGTTGCTTTTTCTAAAAAAGAAAAAAAAAGGACTAAATTTGGAATATTATTTGATCATTTTCCCTCCTGCATCATAAACCTTCATACCTCCCACATGTGTTAGCTAATTACTTAGTGAGGACAGGAGAAATAACTAACATCAGGTACATTAGATCCAATTAGAATTCATATATTTAGCTCTGTGTGTGCCTTGCTGATTCATTTATGCTGCACACCAGGTGACACTTGTTTTACTTACAGTGGGCTGGGAGGGCTATCCAAGAAAGCAGAAGGGAGAGAGAGTGAGAGGCATCATTAAGAAGCATTTTTGTTCTCTTCAATTCCCTTTCATGCTTGTTTGTTTTGATCCCATGGCAGCAGTGCTGAACACCAATACAGTAAGGAGATTATCCTAGTACTTGCACCAAATTTAGGCAGTCATATTCACATTAATAATCTGAGTGGTGCACACCAGACCAAAATCTCTGGATGCGGTTTTTGCAGGGAGGTAATCTGCCTGTTCATAGGTTATTTCTAATTACTCTTAATTACAGTCCAGAGGAACCATAGCAGGGGAAAGTATTTTAATTCTACCTTGTCTCTATGTTAGCCCTTCTAATGAAGCGCAACAAAGGATGATATAAGCTCTCTCTGTACCATCCAAACAGGAGAAGCCAGCCCTAGAGCTTCCTTAGTTCGTCTCTTGTGGATTCCCATGCATTGAAGAGCCCTCAGGCTGCAGAGAGTTGCTTTAGTGGCTCCTATATCTACCTTTTGAGGTGTAGGGGACTTGTCCAATGGAAGGGGATGTGACTGGGTTGTCTCTACACTCTGGTGATTCCTGGCTATTGGAACATGCTCTGGGGGTCCACAGGTAGCTTGCATAAAATAGAGCAGCTCTGATGATCCTCTAAATTATGCCAGAAATCCAGACCACAGATTGTCCTCAGGATCTGGGGGGCTGCAAATGTGTGACTTAAAGCCACCCATGTCTCCTTCCTGCCTGCACCCCTCCAGTTTTGTGACAAACACAGCATGATTAGACTGAAAGGTCTGTCCCACTGAATTTGCAAAAGATAGGCTGTTCCCTCCACTGTAAATCATGAGGAGATACACGGGGTGAAACTGGCTTTAAGTGAAAGCAGAATCAAGTCCAAAGGGATCGCATTCTAACTAGAGCTTGTAAGGATGTAACTCGGGATAAAACTTGGCCCACCTACTGTCAACAATTTTAAATCAAAAGTAATTGACCCTAACTGTCCACAGCATCACTGAAAATGGCACCCTCAGATAACCAAGGATACAAAGGCCATGAAGCCTGAATTGCTGTCTCTTCTTTAGAAACTATCCATCCAGAACAGTGCTGAATGGCAAACACATTCTAATCAGATTAAGGGGCCATTTCTGCAAAGTGTACTCATAATCCCAATAGTTTATTACTTTGTAAAAGGACTAAGCCTCAATATTTGCAGCTTTGTTCTTAATTCAGAGACCCAATTTAAAGAAAGAAAAGGAAGTTTCTTCTATGCAAACAGGGTGTTTTATTTTAATAGCAAATACAGTACAAGTGCAATGACAGCATGCTAATTAAGGGCCTGACCCTAAGCTCTTTTTTTTTGACTGAGTAATGATGGCTGAATTGAGTTCAGACAATTTTTAGCAGGCTAGCTTGTTCAGAGCGAATGCAGATAGGTCTCCTTGAGCTGGAATTTATACTTACCAGATCTAGTGTAAACATACCATAGATTGTGATCAAATCACCCCTTAACATTTTCTTTAATAAGATAAATAGACTGAACTCCTTGTTATCCAATCCCTTAATCATTCCTGGGGCTCTTCTCTGAACCCTCTTCATTTTTTTCAACATTCTTTTTGAAATGTGGACACCAAAACTGGATACAGTATTCGAGTGGTGGTTGCCAATGTCAAATACAGAGGTAATAATAACCTCCCTATTCTTACTCTATATTCCCCTATTTATACCCAAGGGTTGCATTACCCCTTTAAGCAACAGCATTGCACTGAGAGTTCGTGTTCAGCTAATTATCCACTATGACCCCCAACTCTATCCTGTGAAGCAGAGACTCTGAGAAAGAGTCTCCCATCTAGTAAATAATCAACCTTTCTTGGTTCCTAGACATATAACCTCACATTTGGGTTTATTGAAACACATATGGTTTGATTGAGCCCAATTTAACAAGCAATCCGTATTGGTCTGTATCAGTGACTCATCCTCTTCATTATTTACCATTCCCCAATCTTTGTCATCTCCAAACTTACTCAGTAATGATTTTATGTTTATTGGTATTAATTATATTATCCTCCTTTAGTTCTTTACTGAGTCCCAGACCAGCCATTCTATTATTTTGTCAGGGTCAATATCAGGCTGACAGCCCCTGGGTTATCCTGTTTACTCTTTTTAAATATTGGCACAACATAAGCTTTCTTCTAGTCCTCTGGAACTACCCCAGTGTTCCAAGATTTATTAAAAACCAATATTAATTGTCCAGAGAGCTCCTTTGCCATCTCTTTTAAAACTCTTCGATGCAAGTTACTCAGACCTTCTGATTTAAAAATTTCTAACTTGAGTAGCTGCTTGCTATGTAACACCATCCTGAGTAACTGTTGGGAGAGAAAGTATTTCATCATCATGATACAATATGAATACACCCCACATTCAGACAAATATTTAAATAATAAAATAATAATAATAATAATAATGAAATGTTGCAAACTGTTATGTACAAAGGAGGCTTTTTTTAGTCTGTAAATAAATATAGTCATTACATTGGCAAACTTCATTATTCACAAAACAGTTGCTATCCACACAAAACTAACAAAGTAATAACCTGTAGCCCTTAATATAATTAAGATAGCATTACTAGGAAGTAAATTGGATGTTTTGATTTCAGTAAAAAATATTTTATAATGTAGAAATATAGCAGTTATTAGTAAACTGTTATTAGTAAAATAAAAAATTAGTAAAAAAGTCAACAATTCTGTTTAATCTTTAAACAAAAGTTCATAGCTAAACAGGAAAAATTTACTGGCAGTTACCAATCTGTGCTATCTAGACAGTATAAGGAAATACTAGGAGTATTTACTGTAAAGGCCTCTTCTTGCTTCACTTTTCGGGAGGCTGCAAAATCCTGCTCTCTTTCCCTTTGAGTTATTGGTGGGAAGAGTATTGTTTGGAATAATATCTTTAGGAGACATCTTGTATAGTGAAATGCTTAATAAAGTCACAGCACTTCATAAGGATCCTAATTCCTGTCTATTTCCTCCTGGCCCTCTGGCTACTGCAATACAGATACAAACTAATAAACAAATGGCCATACTACAAGAAAAAACTAAACTAATTTAGCTGAACCGTGTTTGTGAAGCAGCTTTCAAAGTAGGTCCGTGTGCCTCAGAGTTCCCAGAACTGTAACAAACTGGCTTAGATCAGAACCACAAGTCACTTTCTGTAAGAGGCCCTCAGTTTTGGAGTTTGTTTCCCCCCATCCCCCTTCATCTGCCAAAGCCCAGATGTGTTAAATTTCTTGGGAACAGGACAAAATTCATCTTCTTTCCTGAACTTTTGAGGATGGGAAAGGAGGAAGAGGTGTTCTTGTGTCTCAAAGGAGGGAATGATATTTTCTTTACTGGTGGGTATTGATCTATTCACTGAAGTGGGTTAGGTAGTCCATTCTATCAGATCAGTTTATCTTTTATAATGTGAACATCACACATGCCTAGCCTGTCATAGCACAGTTTCAAAATGACACGCCCTGCTAGGTGATTTTAAATCGTATTAAGGCATTTGGCAATATGAACAGGATTGTAGCAGTCACTGCATGCTTCTAGCATTTCTCTACTTATGTCAAATAAGAAATACAAATCCAAAACAACAATTAAAGGGTAAAAAAATAAAAGACACACAAAACAGGTGGACAAGAGCTATTTGGACTAACAGGCTAGTGGTGGTGCAGATCTTAGCAGGGCCAGCTGTAGGTTTTTTGCCGCCCCGAGCAAAAAATGTTTGGCTTTTACACGTTTGCACTTTGCAATGTTTGGGATTTTTTTTTGTTTTTTTACTGCTTAAAATTTTTAAAAAATGAAAACAGAGAATTTGTAGTTAGTGAAATAAAACAATTTCCTACGAGTGTGCTCATTTACTCACCGGGCCGGCCACGGAGTGAGCTGAGCTGTGTCTGCCTGGGCACAGCTAGGGCTGCCCCGGCTCTGGCGGCCTTGGCATAGGCAGGACGTCAGCGCCGCGCCCAGGGCTCACGTGGTCCGCACGGGTCAGACCAAGTCACGCTGCTGGCGGGGTGCCAGGCCTGGCTGTCGCTGCCAAGTAACCAGAGGGGCCTGGAGCTGCATGGGAGGCATCGAACAGCTCTGCCTCCTGCCTCTCCTTCCCCACCAGCACGCCCGGGGGCTTGGTGCTGCCTCTGGAGCTGGGTGTCGCAGCCCCGTGCCAGCAGGGGCAAGCAGCGGGGGTTGGGGGTAGCTGCACGGTCCCCTCAGCCAGGGCACAATCACCTCTACTCCCCCGGTGCCAATCCCAGTCTGAAATGGCTGTAGCAGCCCTGCCTCCCGCTCCTCCTCCTGTGCTGCATAGAAAGACGTGGGGCTGTGGGCAGGGCTGTTACAGCCATTTCAGACTGGGATTGGCACCGGGGGAGTGGAGGTGATTGTGTCCTGGCTGGAGGGACCGGGCAACCCCACCCCCCCGCATGCCCGCTGCTTGCTCCTGCCGGCATGGGGCAGCAATACCCAGCTCCGGAGGGCAGCGCCAAGCCCCCGGGCGTGCTCGCGGGGAAGGAGACAGGACGGGCTCTAGGCACCAGCAAAGCAAGCACACGCTTGGGATGGCTGGAACGCCGCTCCTGGAAATGTGCTGCCCTAATCACGTGCTTACTTTGCTGGTGCCTAGAACCGGTCCTGGATATTGGATGTGGTTATGCCAGGCATGTGAGCAAGAAGGGTTGCATATTGCGGTGAAGGGCAGTTTTTATTCTGCAGTCCTGCTAGCAAGAGAGCAGAGCATAAGAGACTGAATACGGATAATGGAACATACTGATCTAAGTAACCATCAAAGTGAAAGAGCAAGGAATCAGTCACATAAAGGTGTTGAAGGATCTGTAGCCATTCACCCTCCCATTCTTACAATTCTGGCTGGGCATTTTCCCTCCTGAGATCTCTTGCCCTTAGCATTTCTTTTTTAGTTTCTTGCAAAAGCAATTCCTGTTCTCATTAGCCTCATTTTTACCTCACATGGGCTCTTATTAGAGCCACCTGTTGTCGGTAGCTACCGGTGTGGTGCTCTGCTCTTGTTCGATGATGATAACAGTCGGCTGCATGCGTGTTCCCTCTGTGTGCGGCCCCAACTCTGTGCAGATAGCTGACATAGAAGACCCCGAGAGAACCAGCAAAGACCACAGACTCTAGTAAGATACGAAGGCACCCGGCCAGGTTTATTGTCAAACAAAGCACAGTAATAGTTTCCTATAGACTCTACAGGACATACTACGAATATGTGCCCCCTGGCAATGGACACAGCTCGGTCAGTGGCAGGACACTCCACTGCCCCCCTAGGCTGGACAAAGGTATGCGCTCCGGGACCTATTTTTATACAGTTGCAGGACAGATTACTCATCCCCACTGACGTATTGAGGTACAGCCCCTTGACTCATTAGGGTGCTGTCTCCCCCTTTGATCATGTTGGTTCAAACAAACAGATCTGTCCATCATGCTGTCCTTTTGACCCTGTCTTTGGGATGCACCTGGCTGTTGCTTGTATCTCTGTGAAGTGTCCTCATATCGGGATGTCCAGGTGCTATCTTGGCACACATTCCTCTTATTACTACTTATATCATTAGTGCGTGCTTTCTAGGATCCCTTTTCTTGCCAAGTTCTGCAATTAGGGCCTGCCTCTGGCTCACAGCCCAGCTTTACTTAGCAATGCCTGGAAGTACTTTGGTTCAGGCTTTAGGCCTCAGACCAGGCCTCTGATACAAGTGTTTATGTTTCAGGGCCTCTTATTACACCACCCATTCCATTCAGACTTTATGGGTGGTGTAGTAAGAATGAAGACAAGATCCAAAAAAATGATCCCCGCATCAACCCACTTGACACTTCCTCCAAAAAGTGATACAAACACTGGACCAGACTGTACCAGTGACCTTCCATGTGTGAATCTCTTGCTCCCATGTGGGAAAGGAGTCCAGCCACCTCTGTGCCAGAGTTTCTTCTTCTCCCCTTTGTGGACGGCTGTCAACAACTCTAGGTTTCTGTGCATTGAGAGTGGTTGGGCTGGGCTGGATGTGAGATATACATTAAACCCCAGTCACTCAGCAATGATAATACAACAAGAGGGTATAACTTCCCAGCAGGGACCTTTCCATACTGGGGAACTCTCTTAAAAAGGGGGTGCTAAAGGTAGGCATTGGATGAGGAGTCTCTGGCAATGTGGGTCCAATGGAGATGTGCTGTGAGGGAGAGGGAAAAGGGTCACTGGGGCCCCAGACTTGGTGCAGAGGCACAGGGCCTCCATTCAGATGGCCCTGTGGCCCCAGTGAATCCTTGAGAAGAACACAGATCTGAGGGGATCGGTGAGGTTTTTAGAATGGAACACTGACCCTGCCCATTTATACCCCCCTGAGGATCCCATGCTATGATGCAAAACAGAGAAAACTCCCCGTTGAGGACAGCCTATTTCTGGATAGTGGTATTATCTGGGCCATCGTCATTTATCATTCTTTCTATATAGTCCTTCAGCAATTGTGCATCCATATGGTGTTATTGCAGGCTAGATTCTCATCCCAGTTACACTGATGTATATCTGCTGTAACTGAGATCAGAATATGGCCCAATGCCTGAGGAATTAATGTATAATAATCAAGAGAAATGGGGAACTTATTTAAAAAGAAGAATGCATTTGAAGCTCAGAGTGCTTCATCACCCTCCATTTCACTAGGAGGGTGGTGAAGCACTGGAATGGGTTACCTAGGGAGGTGGTGGAATCTCCATTCTTATTGGTTTTTAAGGCCCACCTTGACAAAGCCCTGGCTGGGATGATTTAGTTGGGGGTGGTCCTGCTTTGAGCAGGGGGTTGGACTAGATGACCTCCTGAGGTCTCTTCCAACTCTAATCTTCAATGATTCTATGAATGTATTATTTGTACAACACTGTAGCCTGGCAAGTGATTTTCAGCAGTCCAGAGGGAAGGAGATATGTGAAGGCAGAGACTATGCTGGTGATAACTTTCACACCACAAGATAAAAAGTAGCATTGGTAGAAGCTCCAAGCCATGGGCTGGACCAATAAGTGTATGATCTGACCTTCTGACCCTCAATACAATTACAAAGGAACGGCTTGCCGTCACACAACTTGCTGCAGGCTTGGATTACACAGAGCTCATCTGGACAAACTGACAACTACCAGGAGGGGAAAGTATAAAAACTCTAATTGTTTTCATTAGAGCTGTGAATGTCATTCTTGATTTCTACTTGATGAAGGGCACCAGAGGGCCAAGTGCCATGACCTGTAAATTAACCTAGATCCTGGAGAATGAGATATTTTCTCTATCATGAAAAACCATTCCAGCTACAAAAAATAAAATGCAAGTAATGCCTGTTTCTCCTCCCCCTTCGCTGCATACTCAGTTCCTTCACCCATGTCAGATCATTTCAAAAATGAGATCTGTATCTGGGTTTGATTAACAAACGAAAAGAAGTGATCCAAACTGTACTGGAATCTGCCTCAGATGTTTCTCTTGAATTTTTAGTAACATAACATCCTAGACACAGTTCCAGAACTGGGAGGCGTTCAGCAACTCTTTTTTTACAGTTGAAAAATCACAAATGAACGTTCATAAGTATTTTAAAAAAATAAATGGTTTAATGAAAAGGTGCCGCACTGGCAGCCCAGAAAACAGACATTGTATATGGATCCATAGAACAGGTACAGCACTGGCAGCAGCAAAATAGGCGTATCCAGACTGCAACCAGTGTGCCCAGTTCTGCTCTAGAGCATCCACCTGTGGGGTGAGAGGGCAATCTAGTCACTATTCCCATTCAATCCTTGGCAACTCTTCTGAGACTGAAAATATGGCCACCAATTAGAATGATAGAATATCAGGGCTGGAAGGGACCTCAGGAGGTCATCTAGTCCAACCCCCTGCTCAAAGCAGGACCAATCCCCAATTTTTGCCCCAGATCCCTAAATGGCCCCCTTAAGGATTGAACAAACAACCTTGGGTTTAGCAGGCCAATGCTCAACCCACTGAGGTATCCCCTCCCCCACAAAATCCTGGCAAGATGTTTCCACCTGGACTGGTCGTGTCTGCTGTAAACAACCATTCTGACAACCTCCCCACTTCACATAAGGCAATTAATGGTGATCATATGGTAACAAGTTCCAAGTCATTACCAGCCTGAGCTGAACTTAAATTAGTACTCCAGAGGTTAGCTCCATTGCTTTCAAAGGAGCTAGGCCAATTTACACCAGCTAAGGGTCTGATTCCATTTCCAAAGCTTTGCGTCCCGTTGCTAAATCCCTTGAGCCACCCATTGTCCTTTTGTTCTTTTATGTTTGTTTTGTTTTATTAGGGACCAATGTTCAGTTATCCAGCTAGCTGACTGGCCAACAGAAATTCCTGTGCTATAATTTACCATATCAAGCATAAACTATCCAAATGCCACCAACACATCTTTCGTGTACTTTGGTTGATCTTTTGCCATACTACTGTGCAGCCAAGACTCATCTTTCTGCACAGAAAATCCATGGAGGGGAGGGGAATTGGTTGTTTGCAAGTGCAGGAAGTTAAAATGAGCCATCTGTTGTTTTCAATAGCTACATAAAAATAGTGCTTCTAAGCCTTATGACTGTAGTGCAAGGAAAGTGCTTTCATGTTACTGATTTTTACTGAGTCATCTCAATGCTTGGTAATAAAGTCATAGCTTTGAGGTCTTGTTTTGTTTGCTTTATATTATGACTCAGATTGTGCCCAAGCTTTACATGTGTGCACAAAGGAATAGCTCACAGAGTTTCTCCCTCTTGTGCAATTCCTCAGCAGTAGCTAGACACAACAGGAAGTCCTACACTCAAGGTGTATGAGGAGGAATTTCAGTTAGCAGTGAATCTCTGCAAATGAGGTAAGAGGAGAAGGAAGACGAAAGGCGACAGTTCTTCCTATTCCCCACATCTATGACGACATATGGAATCGTATCTTCTTAAACAGGAGGCATTTAAGAAAGAAAACAGCTAATAACTATAGAAAAACAAACAGCTTTAGTTTCAGCTTTGTCTCCTTCATTTACCAGGGACCACACCCTGCCTGAAAACACTGTAGAGCACAGAGTCGTCTAATGGATGAAAAATATATTGCAGGTAAACATACCATTATACTGTGCTGCAGAGCTGTCCATTGTAGAGAGGAGCAAACATCGCATTTTCTTTAGGATGAAACACAAGCAGCTTGCGGTTGTTCATATTCAGGGTTTAGATTCAGGAAAGTCTCTGCAATGGACAAATATTTTCTCATCCCTTTGTATTTTCATTGAGAACACCATTTATGCATGCTCAAGTTAAATGTGCTGCATGCTATAAGTACAGTACAGACACTTTTCTTGCACATTGTAACTACATTGTAATTACCATGTAATTTGTTGGGGTAAATACATACATCATAAAATATAACTAAATCACAACTACAGGTATCTGGACCCTAGAAATGGTCACGTTTGAGTTCCGAGCCCATGATGTTAGAGTTCCGAGTTTGCCCATCCGTACAATGAACCATAGAAGATGTGCATTCTTTTCTCACTTAAATCACCGATCAAAGTCCATGGGTATTTTGAGTGAGTCAGGACTGAAAAATTGGGCCATAGATATGCATATGTGGGTGATGGTTGTTCCAAATTATTTTTAAACTCTATGGTCCCTCATCAGGCATCATCAACACACTTTCCTGTCCTCTCACCCTATCTAAGGGAGAGGAATTCCCCCCACTGCTGTGTTGCCCTCTGTGTTGCCCTCAGATGGACTGCTGTCCTTTCTTGTGTTAGGGTATCCTCTTCAGGGAATACCAAGTGTTTTCAGGAGACACCCTACTTTGCCCACTTTACCTGTCACATTATGTATTTTCTTCTAGGGCAACAAGTTGTCTGCTCCTCCATTGTAATACAACAGAATCCAGGAGACCCCTGAACTGGATCATACTGATCTGCCTCTTTAAAATTTAACACACACACACACACTTACACTTTTGAGTTTGCTATGGATTGTAAAATCCTGGAATAAACAAAAATCTGTTCTTCATAAAACCCCTGAGGCAGGAATGGGGGAAACCCTGCACCTCAAACAGGTTCAGGTATGCTTAGAGGCAGGAGCTTTGCATCAGTGCGGTTCTTATTTTTACTGAGTAACATTTCACTAGGGAGGGGAGAATCAATTATTTCCAAAGTAAAAACTGTGTTTTGGAGTAGAAATGGTCAAACACAACACACATTATTAAAACAAAGGCATGTCTGTGCTTTGTTCCATCTGTAAAACAGAAAATATCAACTTAAGATGAGTCACTGCCAATGACCACTGACATAACTCGGTACATTTATTTGAATATAACCATAAATGTTGGCCAAACTTTTCAAGCCTGGTGTCTACAGTTAGGCTTCTAATTCATATTCAGGGTCCTCAATAGATGAATTATTTAGGAATCCGTATATGAAGAATTTAAGACTCTAACTGTAGACTTGAAAAGGTGAGCCAATATTTATAACTGTGGGCTGGGATAATAAAACATGTACTAGGATGACCTTTTTTGGTGAAGTGCAAATTATTCTTTCAACATCAGAAGTGTGTTTAGAAGGGGGAAAAAACGATTGGATTAATAAAACATTCAGTTATGCAGAACATGAAAGACAAGGGGTGGATTTTTAACTGGATATCGTGCAGTGTAGTTTCCTTTACAAAGATGCAAAATACTCTGTATGTACTGGAGAAATCATATGCTGGCATGCTGCCACTGGAATTTTTTATTATTTCATTGTGGTAGAATGAAAATAAAGGCATATTGCCACTGTGATTGTGACCACAGTCATTACAGTTCTTTAAACCACAAAGCACCAATTGAAAGAAAATATTGCCATTTATATTAGCAGTGAAATTAAGTTTTTTTAAAACTGTAATACAAAAGAGCAGTGCTTTCTACGCTACAGCAGCCTCTTACCAACAGAGTTGAGCATTTTAAATCACAAGATAATAGTGTATGCTTGAATAAATAGAGTGTGATTAAAGCCACAAAATCAAGGAAATCCAAAGTAATGAATGAAAAGTAATCAGCAACTCACCATGCTTTGCTATCAGAGTACCATATACTCTAATAATCAAGTTCACTGAATCACACACAGTGTAGGTATATTTCACCACCGAGTGCTGAGCCTGAGCTGCACAATTACCCTAAAGATGCTCAGTCCCTTTTGGCATTAAGAGTTTTCTAAATATTGACATGTACTCTTAAGATGGGTTTGCTTCTGTATATATGCACCACTACCCTCAGCTGTGGCTTATCTGCTCATTACTCTATGTATATAATTTCATCCAGCTGACTTGACCCCCCCAGACAGCTGCACTATGATATTAAGTGGTGTGGAAAGGAAAAACAAACAATGTTTGCTCATCAGCTACCCAGACAGGCCTTTGAATAATTTAATCAACAACAACAACAATTTTCTATTACTTTCTAGTGGTGGATGTCGTTTCTTTAATGCCTTCACTTAGTGGTTCAACTGATTCATGGTTATGAAACGGATTCAAACCTTATAACCAGAATAATTATTCTGTTTCAGAATTGTTTCTCTTATGATTCCAAGTGTATGTTGAGTGTAATTACAGTTACTTAGGTTAGTATATAAAGAAGGGGCTGCACCCATAAATAATTGTACTTGCTGAACTCCTTTAACTCTCAAACTACACATTCATTGTGGGATTCATATATTGAGCACTGCAGAAATTTATGTGGGAATTTAATGTTGCATTTCTGAATTTTCATGTTTTGCATCTCTGGAGCATCTTTTCCTCAAGCTGTCATCTCCTCAGAGAGTCATTCAGGTCTTATGGAATTGCATGTATAACATTTCATTCACTATCACAGAAAATGCTGTAATGTTTCTGCACTTACAACAACCACATGATGTCACAGGATGGGCTCTTCTAGGACTACATGCTAACTCACCCTATTGTCCTCTCAGGAACAAAATCTGCCTCAAAGTAAAGCTCTTCTCTTATAATGTATAAGCACAGCCCCAGAAGAAAAACAGACCTCTTTCTCTGATCTTCTGGTCCACAATCTCCTTTTCCTGTGATGAGGTGTGCTTGCTGCATACTCTAGCGCCAGGCTCTCTCACCTGATATTTAAAGCATCTGAGCCTGGTTAGCTGATGAGATCCAAGATCTCAACTTCTCAGACCATTAGCTCTTTCCTGCTTGTTCCCCAAATCCTGTGAACAAAAATGGAGTTTGGGATGGGTTCCCCCAGGGAAAGCTGTTTAAATCTAAATATCTTGAAATACTTTAAATTATGCAGTATGAGTACCCTCCTCCGCCCACTTTTTTTTTTTTTTTTTTTTAAACAGGAAAAATCTTCTGAAAAAGTGGTGGGTTTTTATGTTATTTTAGAGGAGGGACCATATGAGGCAGCTGTTCAGGAAGCAAATTCCACACCCTTGGAGCCACCATATCAAAATGTCAATCACCCACTAAACTTAGATGCTCCGATAAAACCTTGAAAACTGGGTGGTGTCAGACCTATTGGTACCTGCCGGAGAAAGGTTGAAAGATGTGGCATTGAATAATATCAAATGTTTTCCCTGAATCTGCCCAGGTTAAAATAAAATGCTTTCTGAATATCAGGGGATTTCAGGAAACCACTAACCTTTTTGGATAGTATAATTATTTCACTTTAATTTCTCAAGAGAACAAATGTACAGTTTTATTTCATATAATCACTGCCTCAGATTCCCATAGAATATTTATTTAAGATGAATAATTCACATTTACAAGTGAAGTTTTAACAATCTGAAGCATAGTCATTGCTCTTGCTTCAGTAGCCTCTGGACCTTCCCAGCACTTCATAAGTGTGTACTTTTGGGCTGGTTACCCTTCTTTTTGTATATCATTCATATATTATAGAATATATATACCAGTACTGTAAGCTCTTATTTTTTGGCAACACTCTACTCTGTAGGTGACTATACGAGTTCCCACTTATGTTTCCATATTCCCTTTGGCCTAAAACATGACAGATTGACAATATTATAATAATGAAAAATGCTGAAGGATAAGATAATTAGAGAAGCTAGAGAGACCTGGCTGCTAGAATATGTGACAGATAATTAAACAAACAATGAACTACTTGTTTGATTTCTTGTTCATTAAGAAATGGTTCAACCAGAATTAGAATCCTAGCTGAGGCTGTACTTGTAACAAGGATTTTCACAGCTTCGTAGGAATAAAATGGATTTTAAAATCATGACATATGACATGAAAACAAAAGACTTGAAAAGCTAAAGCTAGTAGCTTGGAGGACATGTCTGATAAGTTTCTGTTTGAATAAAGGATAAATATATCTTCTCCTGTAGATTTTCGGATTGGTGCATTTAACCAAGTTTGAATCATGGATAAGAATTGAATGAACAAATTAAAATATAGAAATGAATTGTATATAGAGTAAATATGCTTGCACAAGTAGCTAGAGCTACAGCTTGGCAGCATTACTGGTCTTAAAGGGGGAATCATGCCATCAGTCTTTGAAGATGAAGAAAGGGGTGGAATAGGGAATTTGAACATTTAAAAGCACATGATAAGAAGGCCCAGTGCATCCATACACGCACAACTGGTCAGCATGTGATTCACAGTACCCAGCAGAGATGAACTGAGTCTTCTTCAATCTTGTGATCTTGTTACACACAGAGAAGATTAAGCAGCGCTATTTAAAACATTTCAGGTTTTAAATAGAAAAGGAGGCAAAAATACCCCAACCAATGTGGGCTGTTCCCTTGGTCTTACAAAATGGGGAACAGATTTGGTACATTTTAACTCAAGTGAAGATTTTTAAAACAACAATGGAAACATTTTCTCACAAAATTCAGGTGGGGAACTTCAGAAAATTCAGAGGTTAGTTTAAGATAAATATCCATGTGTTTGGGCATTCATTAGTACATTATTTATACTTTTAGTTCTACAAAATAGGACTGCCAAGGTAAAAAGAAAAGCCTTTTAACATGCTGTTCCTTTCCTTCCCTGCTGAATCTACGAAGGGCAAAGAGTTTAATTCAGCTTCTTTTTGAAGAATGGGTGAAAATTCAGGTCAGTTTTTATTTGATCTGAACTGGTTCTCCTTTCCTGCAATAAGAAAGAACTTGTGAGACTAAGTTTTCTTGAATGCTTCCTTGTCCTAAATCCCAGCCTCACTCACTCACTAACTAACTATGCCAAATCTTGAGCAATGGGGCAAAACTTGCATAAATGGGCTTTCCTCCTTAAGAAAAAAAGTAACATGTCCAAAAGACAATCTCAGCCCCAGCTGCCCAGGTGTCAGTGCATCAGAACTGCAGATGTCACTTCTGGGTATGGGAAGCAGAAGCAGTTGCCCTAGCCCCAGAGTGGGGATTCAGCCCACTGCATCCACACTGTTAGTGGATCCACTGGACACATGTCCAACTTGCCCATCAGTGCCTCTTCCACATAATGGCTCAGAGAGCTGCCACAGAACTCAACTCTACAACAAGCATGGGATTGTTGTGCAGAGAGCCCTGTATTTTCACCTGTATGTACAATTATTCATGAAAGTCCACAAAAAATGGAGAAAACAGACTGATACACACAGTGTTGTTTAAGTTACAAGTACCGTGCTAAGAGGTCTTCAAGGTTCCTGGTAAAGTCATTGGTTGGCATGACAATGAACTAAAAGACTCTAGAAATGGGAGAAACATTTATGGTTGAAAAATCACCAAAATGCATTTGGATTGGGTAATTTTAATAAGATGGAGGTTTGTCACCCCTTCTTAGGCATTGCTTATCTGAGGGTCACTGAACAGGAACACCAGGGTGGGTGGACTAGAAGAAGATTTACTATCATGACTGCCACCCCCATCATATTGTGGGATTCCAAAACCCACCAAGACACTGTTGGGCCTTTGTCACCCTCATCCGAAAAGGCATCCTGATCAGACCCAGCCCAGAGAGAGGGACTCAGATGACACCACCACCTCCACTTGGTTCTTGTCTTAAAAGGAGACAGAATCAGATGTCAGCAACAACCGCTCTAGAGGATCTAAACTACTTTTCCCTCCTCTCCCCACCAACAGAAGAAAATTTTAATATCTTATTATCTAAAAGACTGCCAAGCCAGGGTGCTCCCCTATAAGACAGTCTATGTAGCTAAAGTGAAAGGGAATAAGGAAAACTGTTAAAATGAAAGCTTTCCTTACGGCTTTACATTTCAAATGCTTTACTTGTGTTTCTTTCCCCCCTTCTCTCTTTAATAAAAGGTTTAAAATATTTTAAATGGTGATTGTTACAGTGCAAGCCGCCGCCAATAACTTGACATGAAGCCTCAGACCACACTTAACTGTTCAATGTTGTAACAGAGAAAAGGGGATTTATAACCATCTTATCCCTTTGTTATCAACACAACAGGGTGCAGGTTCTTCCAGTGAGCAGTCCTTGTTGCCTGGCTCTCCTGTGTAAGGGAACCATATCTGAGTCCTTGTGTAACCCACATGCCTAATAGGGAGGTATCTCTAAGAGATCTAGAGAGGAGAGGAGAGGGGAGGAATGAGTTGTGCCTGGGTCATGGTTGCTTGGCAAATGCACAATTAGGATTCCATGCCCAGAAGTTTCTGGAACTGGGTGTGGTAACTTTGGGCATGCTCAATAGGCTCAATGTAGCTGGACTAATAGAATGTATTGAGGGCAAATAGTCAGGGCAGCTGCTTTACAAAAGGACATTTGACCTGCCTGAGTTGGGAGAAGCTCAGACACAGGAGCAGAAAGCAGGCTGATGTCCCCAACTTTGCAGTGGGTTGTCGATGTCATTCACTTTACAGCAAGGATGCACTGGGAGTGTTTATAGAAAGGGGAAATTGGGAGGGAAAACTAATTAATATAATTTCATTTGTGTACTTTGAATATTATATAATTGTAGCCAAATTGTTTTAATCAAATTGCCTTAACCAGTCTGGTTCACCAACTAACTCTTTCCTTATATAAATGGGATGATGTGGAAAGTGTTATCTATATTTTGCTATTCTGTTTTGTATTTTTCTTGTAACAGGGTTTTTCCATGTATATACTTAATACTGATTGGTTAGTTACTTAGCTGACTAGCTAATTGAGAGATTCCACAGTCCAGCAGGTGGAGGAGAAAGTTTGCAGGGGTTCCTGCTAGAGATTTTTGCAAGCAAGAGGAAGAAAGACATTGCTAAGGCAAAAGCACTGCAAACATTATATAGCTGATGAACAAAGACTCTGAGGGTATGTCTACACTGCAATGAAACATCTGTAACTGACCCATGTCAACTGACTTGGTCTTGAGGCGCTCAGGCTGCTGATCTATAAATTTGCACTGTAAACTTTTGGGCTCAGGCTGGGGTCCCAGAGCCCAAGCTCCAGCCTGAGCCTGAACATCTACACTACAATTTTGTAGACCCACAGCCAGAACCAGCTGATGTGGGCCAGCCGTGGGTGTTTTATTGCAGTGTAAGTCCCTCAGACTCAGGTGAATGCAACCTAAGCTTTTGGAACTCTGTGTTTCTGTGGGGACTAACCTGTTCTGATTTAATGACAGGTTTCAGAGGAACAGCCGTGTTAGTCTGTATTCGCAAAAAGAAAAGGAGTACTTGTGGCACCTTAGAGACTAACCAATTTATTTGAGCATGAGCTTTCGTGAGCTACAGCTCACTTCATCAGATGTATACCGTGGAAACTGCAGCAGACTTTATATACACACAGAGAATATGGGGGGGTGGGGGGTGGAGGGTGAGAAAACCTGGATTTGTGCTGGAAATGGCCCACCTGTTGATCACTTTAGATAAGCTATTACCAGCAGGACAGTGGGGTGGGAGGAGGTATTGTTTCATATTCTCTGTGTGTATATAAAGTCTGCTGCAGTTTCCACGGTATACATCTGATGAAGTGAGCTGTAGCTCACGAAAGCTCATGCTCAAATAAATTGGTTAGTCTCTAAGGTGCCACAAGTACTCCTTTTCTTTTTTCTGATTTAATGTGTTTCTTTTGTTTATATGTATGTATAACTCTGAAGATAATGTATGTGGATTATGAAGTGGCCTTGTTACGTAGTAGAAATTAAGCTATTATGTTTATCATTACATTTTACAAAGTTGGTACTTAATTCTTGACTGTGGGGAGGCTGGCCCTGTGCAATCCTTGCTGAAAATCCTCAGTGACTAAATTCTGGGTCTTAGTGTACTTTTCTATAGGAATTGGATTGAAGCAATAGAAGACGGGTGGTAAAATAAATGCTAGCCCAACCAAAGGTTACACTTGCACTCCAATGCAGATTGACCACATGGTAGACTAACGAGTTGTTACATAGATTATTACAGCTGTTACACTTCATTATGGTCTGGGCAAAGCCAGGGGCAGACTGTGCTTCCTGCTGGGCTCTGTATTTAGCCACACTCCATGCTACATCTGGCACAAAAGATGCAAGGAGCTACAGCCACAAAGGGATTTAGGCATTTAACTACCACTTAAAGTATCTAAAGTACAAATTTAGACCCTCAAAACCCCTGCTCAACTGTCATCTAACCCTGTAGGTACCTAAATTCCCTAGGCACCTAAGCTTCTGCAGGTGGGTGTATGCACAGCCAGCTCAGGCCTGGTGCCTACCCTATGCTAAAACCCTGGCAGGATTAACAAACAAGGCATTCTCCCATCTATCTTTTCTGTGATCCAGTAGGTGTGCTCTAAGGCTCAGAGGATGCCTACTGGATCAGGTCTGAAACAAAAGACAGCTGGATATGGTGGTGCACCTCCAATAGCCTAGTGGTTAGAGTAGACATCCAGCATTTTGGAGACCCAGGTATAAATCCTCACTCTTCCTGAGAGAAGCAGGGACTTGAACCCAGACATCTCCTCTTCCGGGTGAGTGCCCTAACCACAGGGCTAAATAGTCACTTTCTCTGGCTCAATGAATATGTTTCATACAAAGTGGAACAGCTTCAACAGGAGAGATTGAGAGAGAAAGACCCATCCCAGAATACCCCATAACTTGACATCAATCCTGGGCAAAGAAATGGAATGGCTGATATGAGATTAAATCAATAAATAATTAAAGAATGAAAATATAATTAATGACAATCACCACAACTCCATGGAAAATTGATTTTGTCAGATAAACTTGATACCATTTGTAACACATGGCCAGAAAAGGTTAAACATCCTGCAAAATAAATAACCATCAAAAGACATGTGGGGAGATAATGTTTGTGTTTTTGTGTATTTACATATGTATGAGTAGGGTCGATAATGTAATCAACAGTCCCTGTCTATACTGTATTCTAATAATTCAGAGGTCAAAAGAACAGCGGATCATTTAAATGAATTGTAAATGCTGTATTCTTCTCTCTTTGAAATGTATAGCAAATAATCTGTGAATGGTGGAGGAACAAGCAAATTGCCTTATGTTAATTCTATAGCTAAGTACCAGTGATGGACCTCCTTCAAAGTCATGCTAATTACCTCTTGGACTCGAACTTGTCAAAAAGGACATGAAATTGGATAAAAGATCTTTGGGTCCTGATTCTTTTATCTCAGATCTGCTTAGGCTTCATCAGGGGATGTTTGAGTCACAAGACTGAGGTCCCGGTTATGCTACTACACCCTGAATGTGATATTTGGACATTGGACTATACCCTATGAACTATTTCTAAAGGAACTCTTTGCAACTACAAAGCTCACCATCTCTGCTATGAATCTGGACCTAAATGAATTGAACTCATGTCTGTATATATACTGATGTTTTAACCATACTCACTCCCTTTTGTTTTTTTATAAAGTTTCGTTAATAAGAATTGGCTGTAGCATGTATTTGGGTAAGATCTGGAATATTCATTTACCTGGGAGGTAATGTGTCTGATCCTTTGGGATTGGTAGAACCTTTTCTTTTAGATGATGAACTATGATGAAAATTTCTGTAAATCTTACTTGATGTGGGTACTTGGATGGAGGTCTGAGGCTGGATCACTTTAAGGGAACTGTGTTGTCTGGACTTCTGAGTAACCAGTAAGGTAATAAAGAAGCTGTTTTATGCTGGCTTGGTAAATCTAAGTATTGGAATATCCACCAGTTTTGGGGGGATTGTCTGCCCCAATCTTTGCAGTTCACCCTAGTTGAATGACCACAGCTGGCCCACTGGGACCCTGGTCACACCATTCTCTGGAAAAATTACAAGTTTGATTGTAAAAGGTAACTGCTGACATAGTAATCAGCTTTTGGAAGGTATTTGACTTGCACTGGATGATACTCAAATTTAAAAATTAGTACTATACAAAACCAACATGATACATATGAAATGGATTAAAATCTGGTTAACTGAGATCTCAAAGTGTAATTACTTATAAAGAATCATCAACAAGAGGGGGTGTTTTTAGTGAGATTGGTCATCGACCCAATGCTATGGCATAATCAACATGCATATCAACATGCAAATCCAAGGTCGTACATTTAAGAATAAAGGACACATTTATAGGATTGGGCATTTTATCCTGGAAAGCAGAAACTCAAAGGAATTTAGGAGTCACGGAGGATAACCAATTGAATACAAGGTCTCAGTGCGATGCAGTGGCTAAAAGAGATAACAGGAAATTTGGATATGTAAACAGAGGAGTAGGGAGATATCACCACCTCTGTGTGGCATTGGTGAAACAACTACTGGAATACGTTGTATTGCATCCACAGTTACAAAACATGTTGAAAACTTGGAGGGCATTCCGAGAAGAACTACAAGAATGATTTCAAATCTGGAAAAACAAGTCTTTACAATGATAGTTAAGAAACAATCAAAGAGAAGGTCAAGAAGTGACTTAGCATTTTCTATAAGTACCTACACAGGGAGAAGGTAGCTGACACAAAAGGGCTCTTTAGTTTAGTAGACAAAGGCATAACAAGATCAAATGGCAGGACACCTATGCTAGAAAAATGGAAATATGAAATAACATACAATTTTATCAGTGTGTAAATAACCAGTGAAACAGCCTAGTAAGAGATCTGGTAAATTCTGCATCATCTGAAGTTTTTAAAAGATGGGATGTATTTTTTATTGATATTCCAAGACTACTTCAACCATAAGTTTTTAGGCTCAATGTAATAGACACTAGGTCAGGTTCTCTGGCCTGGGATAAGCAGAAAGTCACAGTAGAAGATCATAATGATCTTTCTGGCCTATAAATCTATGAATCTTCAGATAAGTATCTATACTTTTAGGTTCTTATCCATACAGAACCCAAAACACCAGTCTCCTGAAGTTTGGCTATGACAAATAGTCACTTCTCCGATTATTGAACAGTTACAGTGTAAAATAATCCAGTTTGGGAATTATACAAACATTTAAACCTACATTTCCTCTTCAGTTTACTGGAAACAGTCAATTCAGACACTAAGGAGTAGATTTTTCAGCACAAGAGAATCGGATGCTGAGCTCCCAATATTGCAAATGGAAGCTGTGCATTTTATTGTCTGTTCATTGTGATTAAGAGTCACCTTAGGTTTCCAGGTCTAGGCTTCCAACACAGCCACTGAAGGGAAAAGATAAAAAGTGATCCGAGAGTTTCCAGTAAGGTGACTAGCTGTCCCGATTTTATAGGGACAGTCCCGATTTTTGGGTCTTTTTCTCACATATGCACCTATTATCCCCCACCTCCTGTCCCGATTTTTGACACTTGCTTTCTGGTCAGCCTATTTTCCAGATGTTCTTCATTGCCAGGGAAATGCTCACCTTTGTGAACACCAGTTCATAAAAACTGTTTGAGTGGGGACCAACATTTAGACAATTAAGATTGTTAGGAAGAAGTTGGATGGGGAAAAATAGATTAAAAATACAGCAACTGGACAAGTAGCTTCTATGATGTGGTCTGGCAGTGGAGAGGGAACAGAATTTCCAATTACTCTCTAAGGGCTTATCCACACAGCATGGGCAAAGCGCCTTAGAGGGATCTAAGCTGTAGAGCACTCTAATGTGTTATGCTTTAACTGCCCTTTCCAGACTCTGCTGGCATACTCTGAAAGGAACCTAGTTCACATTGATGTAGTTCTGTTTCAAACAGGACTATATGAACTAGGTACCTTTAAGAGCATAGGTCAGCATGTTAGTGAGCTTTACAGATCGCATCTCTCTGGTGCACATTACAGCACCATTAAGCTCAGGGGCCTGTGCCTAGGGGTGCCGAGCAATTGGGGGGCCCCCAGAAAAATGGGCTCCGCCACACACCAACCTGCTCCCCCTCCCAGCGCTCCTGCTGAGGAGCAGGGGAAGCTCCCCACATCCTGACCCCACTCCCCAGCAGGAGAGCTGGTGTGGAGGGGACTGCAGGCAGGAGGAGTGGGGAGGGGCCCCGCACTTGCTCTGGCCCAGGCCCACACAAACCCCTAATCTGCCTCTCCCTAAGATAGCTACCAATGTCTCAAACAAAACATTCCAAACGTTTTAGGAAGCCTTTTTAAAAATAATCAGGTCCCTTCCAGTCCTAATGTTCTCACACAGAAAACAAACAAACAAAACCCCACCACAACCCCCCATTAACTGCACAAAGATTGAAAAGGTGTGAATTATTCATACCAAATAATTTATTGTATGAATTTAGCTATTATCTGTACATCAGTGCTCTAGGTAGTGGTAAGGAAGAAGGAAGGGGAAGATCCACTACCAATAGTTCCTCTAGGCTTGCCCAACTCTGCACTCTCGTGTGCAGGCAAGTCTCTATGGAGCTAAGCTCTGAACTATATGCATGGCCTTCCCAAATCCTACCCCTCCTTCTGAGAGGTTTTGTTTCCAGTAAGGACCAAATCCAGAAATGCCACAAGAGTGGCTGTTCTTAGCAGGACTGGAATCAGCTCTTTTCTATGGTGACATACTGGCTCTATTGAAGTCAATGGGAGTTTTGCCATTGATTTTAGCATATCACCCATGGTATTTCTGTCCACCCACCATACTGCACCTTGAATATGTTTGATTGCGTCAAATCAAGATTTTGGAAGGGGTAAGCAGGTTAATGAGCCTCCACTGACTCAGGCAGACAACGTAAAGCTAGAAGAGCCAATTACTACTGACAGTGGGAAACCTCCAAATTTAGATTAGCATCTAAAGTGCTTCATAGCAATCAGAGTTGTAACACCTACTAGGACATCCATGGGATGGTAAGACAATACTGTGGAGCCCTGCAGCTTTTATAACATGGGTCCTGCCCCCACAAACCTATGATCCTCTTCTCAACATATCTCCAGGAAAAAGGGCTTCCTTGGGGAGCAAGAGAAGGGGGTGGGAAAATTTCCTTCCCTTCCATGCTGGCTAAGGCAATCATGCCTCTGCCTTCGTTTATCAGCAGCTAACCTACCTGCTACAATTTTACAAACTCTTGGATTTATTTTACTATGAAAAAGATGTTCCATTTTTCTACCCAGTGAGTCAACAGTTTCAAATGAGAAGTAGGTCCATTCTGTGTCTTCAAAAACATTACATTTAAAAGTTCCTTTGGAACAAACAGGCATGCTGAAGTAGTGCAGCACAAGGCAGGAAGAAAAAGGGTTCAAATTAACAGCAAATACTGAGTATATTACACAAAACCTTTTCATTCTCCAGAGAAAATACCCCCTTTTAAAGAACAGTGCATTATATTGATCGATAGAGAACTGGAAATACTACAGTAATAAGAAACAATGTAAAACTTATCATAACATGAACAGACAGGAAATTGGGACTCTTGTGAATTGGCTAAGGACAACAAACATTATTATTAAACTGGCAGACAAGGGGATCCATTGTAGTTATGAATTACAGTGATTATTTTAGGGAAATACTGTAGCATAGAAACAAAAGTATCAAAAGCTTCTTTATATTATTAGCCTCCTGCTTTCCAATACAAGAGTGGAAAAGACACTCATTTTTATCTCATCCATGTTTGGGCCATATGGTAAGATGACTAGCTTGAAAGATTTTATAAATCCTTCACTAAACCCCAACAGATACTTTGTAGCATCTAAGGCTAAAACATATATAGGTTGGGGTAACAAAATAAAGTAAAAATAACTTGTTAGTAGATAACTATTTAAGGGCACCGTTTATTTTCTGAATAAACCCTTTTTCAATGGAAACTCCTTGCCTGAGTAAGAGCTGCAGGATTTAAGTCCTCCAATAACAGGAAAAATGTAAAGATCACACATAGAATATAAAAAAATTGGCCTTAACTAAATACACTCAGGAGCCTTGAATAACTGATATTGGCATGTCTTACATTGTCCATGCTTCTTACTTTTTCCCTTAATTTAGGCTGGTTTGTCTTGCTCTTCCTACTAGTTATCCCTCCTAGTCCTCTACCGGAAAGGTAGGAATACATCTTTACTGTGTGTATTTTTAGTAAAAGACATGGACAGGTCACGGGCAATAAACAACAATTCACGGCCCATGACCTGTCCATGACCTTTACTATAAAACCCCCTGACTAAAACTAAGCAGCTCCTGGGGCCTGGGACACCGCTGCTCTGGGAAACCCCAGGGGCCGACAGCTGACCCCTGCTTTGGCAGTGGGAGCTGACTGCCCCCTCCCCGCCTGCTGCCCCAAGGCCCCTGGGGACTGCTGCTCTGACAGCCTCCAGGGTGGCCCCTGGGACTGCTGTTGCTCCAGGACTGCTGTTGCTCCACTGGCCCCTGGAGCCAACAGCTCCAGACGCTGCTCGGGCAGCCAGGGGGCCACCCCAGCAGCTGCTCAAGTGGCCGGCTACAGGGCCCACCTCAGCAACTAGCCCCTGGGCAAACTGTTCAGATGGCCCTGGGATCAGACGCACCGGCAGCTGCGGAAGTCACGGAGATCTTGGAAAGTCACAGAATCCATTACTTTCATGACCTCCATGACAGATTCGCAGTCTTATGTATAAGTGATTTTTAATACCATTACTACTGTTACTTCAGGAAAATGGCCACTCTTGCTATCACTTGTAGGACAGATGCATGTGGAAGCTCCATTGCATTCTTCCTCCCCCAAAACACAATCCATTTATGACACCTTTTAAGCTATAAATCAAACCAATATGCCTCAAATATCTCTCTCCCACTGACTTCTCTCTATCAGTGTAAATACCATAGATTCATAGACTGTCATCCTCATGCCTTATAATGTCATCCTTACAATCTCTCAGGTCTGTAGACCTTCATTCCACCACAGACTGAAACAGACCAGCCTAATTTCACTTTGTAAAATGTGTGAAATTTGGTTACCCCCCCCCCCCAGATTTTAAAGATTTCAATTATTTATAACACAGATAAAAAATAAGATGAAGTGAGTTGTAGCTCACGAAAGCTTATGCTCAAATAAATTGGTTAGTCTCTAAGCTGCCACAAGTACGCCTTTTCTTTTTGCGAATACAGACTAACACGGCTGTTACTCTGAAACCTTTTTAAAACCTTATTACAGTTCTCATTATAATGAAATGGGTCATTCCATACCAGCAGTTTTAAAGCAGGACTCCACTGAATGGGGTCTTCTGCTTATAAACTGAATGATACAGTTCACAGGTAAATATGTATGTGACTGTATGTAATGCATTCGGTATTTGACAGATGGTCTTTCGGCATCTTAACATATCCAGCAGTTTAGTAGGTGAGCAATTTCAAAGTGAAATGCTGGTAAAAAAAAAAAAACACTCAAATATATGGAAGAATATGCAGGGGAGTACATGCTCAATAATGCCAAGCAGTAATAATTTTTAATCTGATAGCATCCCTTTTATATGCAGCTCCAGAATGTCCACAGTACATCCATAAAACAATGATACAACTGTTCTTTGAAACAATAATCTACAAGAGCATCAATTTTTCACAATAATTAGTAATTATGGGCCACAGCTCAAGGACTGATTTTGTTCCTTTATTTGTGGGGATTAATAGTTGTGTGTGTCTGAAATCAGACTGCTACTCTCAGTTTGAAAGGGATGTTAAGAGTGCACATTCTATTTTAATAAGGTCTAAATGCATGTCTTGCAAGCAACAAACAGGATGTGCTGTTTCCATAGAAACAGAAGCTGGTATTATTAAAAAGGGATAAGCCACTCTGTGGCTGGTTCCCCTTAGACACAGTATCATCAACATATATGATCATTTCGATTTTTATTTTTAAAATTGAAAATTAAATCCAAGCCTATTTCCACCTGACTTGATTTTGGAAGCTACTGCTTCTCATTGTCCTGAAGGGAACTCATATGCAAAGAATTAGGGCCCAATCCTGCCTGTAGTTATTCAGGCAAAATTCCCACTGGAATCCTGATGGTTTTGCCTGAATAAGGACTGCAAGATTGGCCTCTCTCTAAAAAAAAAAAAAAAAAAAAAACGCACTAGACAAATAGCATCAGAAATGGGGAATAATATTTCAGAAAGTTACTGCTCAGACATTACAATTATGAATATATATATCCTGTGATTGGTATGTAATAGATACAATGCTTTCTAGTGCCGGAGGATAAATAATTTTAAATATAATGATGTTCAAGATAAAAAGAGGGTTTTTTTTCTTTTTCTTCTGTAATATTATGTCAATAAGACTAAATTCAGTCTTGTCAGCGTCTCATTTTTTCAGTGCTTAAAGAGTAAATGGCAAAGCAGAGGAGTGGTGAGAAAGAGTATCCAGACCTTTCTGCCATTACCATGCTAAATTAGAAGCTGATAATCCAGCTCAACACATCACCAGTGCACAATATTGCTCTATGGAAAGAGAAGTAAGAGGACTACATAATAAATAGGGGTTTAAGCCGAGTGTGTGCTATGCTCTTCCCCAAATTTTATTTTATTTCTAGGGCATAAGGATAACACTGTCATTTCTCCAAGTCTTCTACAAGCAGCCCGTGCTTTCAATTCCATGTTTATATATAATGGAGGCCATATGGGGCACTCTATATTCATTTCTATTACAGTTACTACAGGGATGTATAGTGCTAGCTGCAACTCATTAGGGAACCACTAAAGACAATGACTTGCATATTGTACATGGATCTCACCTGCACATTGCTGAGTATGGGTGGCCAAATACTGCCACTGCAAATACACATACTGAAGCAGCAACCCACAGCAAGTTTTGTATCTCCATGCATGCCATTTCTCTTCATATCAAAACCATTTGTCATGATTTGGCAGCACAATATTGAAAACAGTTCTCACTTTGAGGCAACTCTTTCATGCACTAGTGGCCTTCTTTGTTTCCCCCTTTTCTGATAGGCCTAAGTCACATTTGGATGTAAAATACCTTTAGGGCCATGTGTGTTGGCAGCACCCTATCATCACATTGGTTATATTGGAGCGATTTCATATTTTAAAGTAGCTTCAGAAAGGTGTTCTTCCATGTGCAATCATAGTGTGTGCATTTAGAATGGAAATTTATATTCAAGTATATTCAATGTAGAATATTGAAGTATATTCAGTGTAGAACCTGGACACTGTTGTATGCTGGTATGTGTCTAACCAGGTAACTAACCGCTTTCATGTTCTCTCCACAGGTATCGTTGCGGAGAGCGGACCAGATGATATGTCTGGGGCGAGAAAGCAGAAGGAGACTCCGCTGGTTGGAAGGCATGAGATGCGCTGTCCTGAGGTTGGGAGTTCCACGACCACCACTCCCAAGAGGAGAAGGCGGGTGGTGGTGGTCGGGGACTCGCTCCTCCGGGGGACTGAGTCATCTATCTGCCGCCCTGACCGGGAAAACCGAGAAGTCTGCTGCTTGCCGGGGGCTAAGATTCGCGATGTGACGGAGAGACTGCCGAGACTCATCAAGCCCTCGGATCGCTACCCCTTCCTGCTTCTCCACGTGGGCACCAATGATACTGCCAAGAATGACCTTGAGCGGATCACTGCGGACTATGTGGCTCTAGGAAGAAGGATAAAGGAGTTGGAGGTGCAAGTGGTGTTCTCGTCCATCCTCCCCGTGGAAGGAAAAGGCCTAGGTAGGGAGCGTCGAATCGTGGAAGTCAACGAATGGCTACGCAGGTGGTGTCGGAGAGAAGGCTTTGGATTCTTCGACCATGGGATGGTGTTCCAAGAAGGAGTGCTAGGCAGAGACGGGCTCCACTTAACGAAGAGAGGGAAGAGCATCTTCGCGAGCAGGCTGGCTAACCTAGTGAGGAGGGCTTTAAACTAGGTTCACCGGGGGAAGGAGACCAAAGCCCTGAGGTAAGTGGGAAAGCGGGATACCGGGAGGAAGCACAGGCAGGAATGTCTGTGAGGGGAGGGCTCCTGCCTCATACTGAGAATGAGGGGCGATCAGCAGGTTATCTCAAGTGCTTATATACGAATGCACAAAGCCTTGGAAACAAGCAGGGAGAACTGGAGGTCCTGGTGATGTCAAGGAATTATGATGTGATTGGAATAACAGAGACTTGGTGGGATAACTCACATGACTGGAGTACTGTCATGGATGGTTATAAACTGTTCAGGAAGGACAGGCAGGGCAGAAAAGGTGGGGGAGTAGCACTGTATGTAAGGGAGCAGTATGACTGCTCAGAGCTCCGGTACGAAACTGCAGAAAAACCTGAGTGTCTCTGGATTAAGTTTAGAAGTGTGTGCAACAAGAGTGATGTAGTGGTGGGAGTCTGCTATAGACCACCAGACCAGGGGGATGAGGTAGATGAGGCTTTCTTCCGGCAGCTCACGGAAGCTACTGGATCGCATGCCCTGATTCTCATGGGTGACTTTAATTTTCCTGATATCTGCTGGGAGAGCAATACAGCGGTGCATAGACAATCCAGGAAGTTTTTGGAAAGCGTAGGGGACAATTTCCTGGCGCAAGTGCTCGAGGAGCCAACTAGGGGGGGCGCTTTTCTTGACCTGCTGCTCACAAACCGGGTAGAATTAGTGGGGGAAGCAAAAGTGGATGGGAATCTGGGGGGCAGTGACCATGAGTTGGTTGAGTTCAGGATCCTGACACAGGGAAGAAAGGTAAGCAGCACGATACGGACCCTGGACTTCAGGAAAGCAGACTTCGACTCCCTCAGGGAACGGATGGCCAGGATCCCCTGGGGGACTAACTTGAAGGGGAAAGGAGTCCAGGAGAGCTGGCTGTATTTCAAGGAATCCCTGTTGAGGTTACAGGGACAAACCATCCCGATGAGTCGAAAGAATAGTAAATATGGCAGGCGACCAGCTTGGCTTAATGGTGAAATCTTAGCGGATCTTAAACATAAAAAAGAAGCTTACAAGAAGTGGAAGGTTGGACATATGACCAGGGAAGAGTATAAAAATATTGCTAGGGCATGTAGGAATGTTATCAGGAGGGCCAAATCGCACCTGGAGCTGCAGCTAGCCAGAGATGTCAAGAGTAACAAGAAGGGTTTCTTCAGGTATGTTGGCAACAAGAAGAAAGCCAAGGAATGTGTGGGCCCCTTACTGAATGAGGGAGGCAAACTAGTGACAGAGGATGTGGAAAAAGCTAATGGACTCAATGCTTTTTTTGCCTCTGTTTTCACTAACAAGGTCAGCTCCCAGACTGCTACGCTGGGCATCACAAAATGGGGAAGAGATGGCCAGCCCTCTGTGGAGATAGAGGTGGTTAGGGACTTTTTAGAAAAGCTGGACGTGCACAAGTCCATGGGGCCGGACGAGTTGCATCCGAGAGTGCTGAAGGAACTGGCGGCTGTGATTGCAGAGCCATTGGCCATTATCTTTGAAAACTCGTGGCGAACCGGGGAAGTCCCGGATGACTGGAAAAAGGCTAATGTAGTGCCAATCTTTAAAAAAGGGAAGAAGGAGGATCCTGGGAACTACAGGCCAGTCAGCCTCACTTCAGTCCCTGGAAAAATCATGGAGCAGGTCCTCAAAGAATCAATCCTGAAGCACTTACATGAGAGGAAAGTGATCAGGAACAGCCAGCATGGATTCACCAAGGGAAGGTCATGCCTGACTAATCTAATCGCCTTCTATGATGAGATTACTGGTTCTGTGGATGAAGGGAAAGCAGTGGATGTATTGTTTCTTGACTTTAGCAAAGCTTTTGACACGGTCTCCCACAGTATTCTTGTCAGCAAGTTAAGGAAGTATGGGCTGGATGAATGCACTACAAGGTGGGTAGAAAGCTGGCTAGATTGTCGGGCTCAACGGGTAGTGATCAATGGCTCCATGTCTAGTTGGCAGCCGGTATCAAGTGGTGTGCCCCAAGGGTCGGTCCTGGGGCCGGTTTTGTTCAATATCTTCATAAATGATCTGGAGGATGGTGTGGATTGCACTCTCAGCAAATTTGCGGATGATACTAAACTGGGAGGAGTGGTAGATACGCTGGAGGGGAGGGATAGGATACAGAAGGACCTAGACAAATTGGAGGATTGGGCCAAAAGAAATCTGATGAGGTTCAATAAGGATAAGTGCAGGGTCCTGCACTTAGGACGGAAGAACCCAATGCACAGCTACAGACTAGGGACCGAATGTCTAGGCAGCAGTTCTGCGGAAAAGGACCTAGGGGTGACAGTGGACGAGAAGCTGGATATGAGTCAGCAGTGTGCCCTTGTTGCCAAGAAGGCCAATGGCATTTTGGGATGTATAAGTAGGGGCATAGCGAGCAGATCGAGGGACGTGATCGTTCCCCTCTATTCGACATTGGTGAGGCCTCATCTGGAGTACTGTGTCCAGTTTTGGGCCCCACACTTCAAGAAGGATGTGGATAAATTGGAGAGAGTCCAGCGAAGGGCAACAAAAATGATTAGGGGTCTGGAACATATGAGTTATGAGGAGAGGCTGAGGGAGCTGGGATTGTTTAGCCTGCAGAAGAGAAGAATGAGGGGGGATTTGATAGCTGTTTTCAACTACCTGAAAGGGGGTTCCAAAGAGGATGGCTCTAGACTGTTCTCAATGGTATCAGATGACAGAACGAGGAGTAATGGTCTCAAGTTACAGTGGGGGAGGTTTAGATTGGATATTAGGAAAAACTTTTTCACTAAGAGGGTAGTGAAACACTGGAATGCGTTACCTAGGGAGGTGGTAGAATCTCCTTCCTTAGAGGTTTTTAAGGTCAGGCTTGACAAAGCCCTGGCTGGGATGATTTAACTGGGAATTGGTCCTGCTTTGAGCAGGGGGTTGGACTAGATGACCTTCTGGGGTCCCTTCCAACCCTTATATTCTATGATTCTATGATTCTATGATTCTATGTGTCCTGTGTGTATTTCACCATCAATTCTAAGAAATATGCATCCAGTTATTTTTAGGACTCTCATAGCATTCGTTCTATTCCAAACCACTTTGATTGCTATAGGGCTTAGAAGGCGTGTGGTGGGGATGTTCATCAGAAACATCTGTCTCAAAGTTTGATATTATTTATTGGTGGAAAGAATAGCAAGATTTTACTGGTCAGGACAGTTTTAATTTGTGATAGATATTTCCATAGCTGACTTTCTCTTACTAGAGGTTATCAGAAAATATACCCTTATTTTCTTATGCCACTGCTTACTGTTCTCTTGTCAAAAGTAGAGCTGGTTGAAAGTTTTCCAAATAATGGTTTTCTATTGGAAAATGTCAGTTATCAAAATCAAAACTTTCTGCAGGAACATGTTAATGCGGACTGTCACGGAGTCCCTGGGCGATGCTCTGGAACTGCTCCCCATGAAGCCAGTCAGGACTCTGGGGAAGTCTCCTTTCTGTGAGCAGCCTATCTTCAGGACACAAAGCTCACACAGCTTCCACCTTCCTGGGTCTGACCTCGGAGCATTCAGCATCCTCTGCCCCTCTGTGTGCTTCCCACAGCGAGCCCGCTCAGGCGGGGCTCCTGGGGAAGCCAGAGGGTCCTGCACCCCAACTTCGCAGTCAGACGTGACTCTCAGCCAGCCAGTAAAACAGAGGTTTATTAGACGACAGGAACATGGTCTAAAACAGAGCTTGTAGGTGCAGAGAACTGGACCCCTCAGCTGGGTCTATTTTGGGGGGCAGTGAGCCAGACAACCATGTCTGCCCTTCACTCCATGTCTCCATCCAGCCCCAAACTGAAAACTCCCTCCAGCCCCTCCTCCTCTGGGCTTTGTCCCTTTTCCGGGTCAGGAGGTCACCTGATTTCTTTGCATTTCAATAAGGTATGGTAGGAGTCTCACATACTGCTATACACTGGCTGAGTGGATATCTTTTTGTACTAGTTTTCCCTACCCATTTTTGATGTCACTAACCTCCACTGATAGTGGAGTTTAAGTAACCAAATAGAATATAAATCAGATTCATTCTGCAAAAGAAGCAAGCAAAACAAGCAAGCAGTGATAGGTAGGCCCCAACAAGATCAGGAACAACCTACAAGTTCAGATGTTTAATATAAACCTCTAGGGTCTGCCAAAGCAAGCCTGAAATCTCACAGTAATAGACTCTCATTTTATTTCTGCTTTCTGTCCCAGCCAGAAAAATGAAATCTAAGGAGAGAAAAGTTAAATGTTTTTCAAACTTTAACACATATTTGGTTTGAGTTTGGGGCAAAAGTTTGTAAGGAATCCACATTGGTATGTAGATCCCTAAAAACAACATGCAAGGATTTCAAAGCTGGTAAGTAGAGGGGTGTGTCCGTGCATGGAGTACATAAAGTTACTCATCTCTTCTTGCGCTGTTGCTATAAGAGTTTATGTTACTTTACTGTCAAGGAAATTAACTATACATTTTCTTAAATTTCTGTCTAGTTTGTTAGAACATTCAGCCGTGGCTGCTTAGAGAGCTGCCCAGTAAAGGAAGATTAATCTCTCAAGGAGTCACCTTATATTAAAAGCAATATGATACGCTGGAAAGGGACCTCTGGAGATTTTTTCAAAGTGTTAATTAGAGCTGCTGTGGAAGAATATGTTTTGAAGGCTGGGTTTTTAAAATGTGAAATTTTGGAAAAGATTTCAACTCAAAGGCAATTGTGCAGACAATTTAACTGTTCAAAGAATGTAAAACAGCTTTTGCTTTGCTCTTTATGTCACACCTCTGGAGAATGACCGAGCCAGTCTCAATCTCCACTCCTCAAGCTTCTCATCCCAGTCCCCTTGCACAGGCCATTCCCAGCCCCTCCCCACAACTACTTGTCCCCAGTGTTCTTGCTCAGCCACTCCCAGCTCTCCCCTGACATCCTGGCTCCTCATCAAATCCAGCTCCACTCCTCACCCCACTTTTTCCCCCCACCCTACTCTAGTTCTTGATCCCCGTGTCGTTGACTAGCAAATTACAGTCTCTTTCCTCTCTTCCCTGGCTCCACATCCATTTTCAGCCTCCCACTCCTACTAGCTCCTAGTCCTGTCCCCCTGCTCCATTTGCCTTTCTGGCTCTCAGTCCCAGTCTACTTGCCCAGCCAGTCCCAGTCTCTTCCCCACTCTAACTTCCAGTCCAAATTTTCCTCTCCCTCTTGCTAGCCTCCAGCCCCAATTTCCACCACAACCAACCCTCATCCCCAGGCTCCTTGTCCCAAGCCACCCCACTTGTCACATCCCACCCTAGCAGGTCCAGCTATTGTCCCCTTGGCATTACAATCAGATAGCTTTCTCCTGCAGGCTACCTGGGCCCTATGTGTGTGTGGCTGTGGGGTGTCACTGAGATCACAGAAGAGACTGGTCCCCCTGCTTTCAGTTCAGGTGCCTGGCCCCAGACCTGACTGGGCCCATAGCAGCTCAGAATTACCAGGAAAGTCCAGCTCAGCCCTGCACTGTAGCATGCTGAGAGTAGAAGGGATCTTTGCGGCATTTGGTTGCTAAAACCTAAGGAGTCTCTACTGAACATGCGCAAACCATGATTTTTCAAAGGTTTATAACATGGCCAAATTTGGGCAGATTTTCATGGGAGCAGCAAAGAGCACGTCCCTGACACCGGACACATCTACAGTGGAATAAGAGACCTATGGCACAGCCATGGCTAGCCCAGGCTCACAGCCGAAGTTGTGTTGACATTTGGGCTCAGGCTCCAGCCCAAGCCTAAACATCTACATCGCTCGAGCCTTCCGAGTCCAAGTCAGCTGACCTGGGCCAGACATGGGTGTTTAATAGCTGTGTAGATGTACCCACAAAGGCCAACTCCCCTGCCAAATTTCAAGTCCCTGCTTCAAAGCATGAAGATGCCAGAACTTTTCAAAGAAAAGGTCATCAGAACTGACTTACATGGGCAAAACAACATTTTCTCCTAGCTTCCTTCTCAGAAACAGCTGAGCCATTCTGGCTGAAATTTTCCAAAAATATTCAGCTTGAGATAGACACCAATGTGGAAGATTCCAGCCCAAAGAGTCTGGCAAAGTTATAAGCAACCAAAAAACTGGGTCTTATAACAGGAAGTGTCATGGACCCTAGTAGGCAGTGCAACCAGCCATACCTATAATGACTTATAAAATATCAATTAGTGAATGATATAAATAATCATGATGATAATGATATAAAATATCAATTAGTGAATAAATCACACATTGTAATGCATTCTATGCTATATCTGAAAAAATTACAATAATTGTTTAGTTTGCTTTTGGTTATCAAAATAGCGGTATAGCCAATTCTTGTGATTTTATTATGTCTCATAATTTGGGGGGGTTTCTTAAAGCCCCAGCCCCTAGAAGAATGGGATTAGGTGAGAACCGCAGCATTCATTGAGAAAAAAAAATGTTTCTAGCACTCATGGCTGTGGAGAAAAGCTTGAAAATGTGACCAAAGTGGATTGTAAAGATTCAAAAACCAGAAGGCAAATTTAAAAAGTACCTACCATTTATTTTTTAAAATCTCAGTACTTGTAAGCCAGTCTCATGGTGTAGGGGGTCTGACTCATGACTTTTGAATGCAGGGGTTGGCAATATTCAAATACTACCACACGAGAAGAGCAACTGCTGAATGCAAGAGGACTGATTCTCCAGTCTCATAGTCTGATGTAAACCTGGAGTAGCTGTACTGAAATAAATAGAATTACAGCTGTGGAGGAGAAGGAGAAAAAAGGGTCCCAAGTAAATTCTCACAAGTACTGATTAGAATTCCATGATGATTTGGACACAAAAATTGGTGTGTCAAAACTCCACCTCAAAGTAACATTGAAGTTTGAACCCTTCTGTAATAATCATTATATAGCACCAGTCTGTTTGTATAGTGGGTTGTGAGTTTCAAAAACTGAAGTATTGGAAAAATGTTTTCAAAAGGAACAAGTCAGAATTAAAATGAGAAGCGAAACTTGGCTATCAGAATGAAGATAGCAGGCCAGAGCCTCATGTGGTATAATTCAGCGTACTTCTATTGACCTCAGTGAGGCTATACTGTTCTATACCAATGGAGAAAATGGAACATCACATTTCAAGAGACATTTGTCATAAAAAAAAAAACTAATTTATTTGGGACAATATATTTTGTACCACTGAGCTAAACTGGAAATCATAATGATGAAACAATAAGTTGCATTCCTTGCATAAAGAAGTGACGTTGAAGACACCATGGAGATGGCTGTGTCTGAATCAGATTAACTGGGCAACAAGGTTGACATCATTAGCAGAGCAGGTGGTCATGGAACAATATGGGAAGAGATGGGACTTATTAAATTAACAAGTGGTTTTTTTCATGATTTGAGCGGTTGGGGAGGGTTTTGTATAAGGCTTTAAGTCTTTGTTGGGAACATTAACACAAACGTTTCTGTTGTGTGTTTGGAAGGTTTTCGAACATCAGAGAAAGTACTGAGTGGGTGGGGGAATAAGACAACCACCACATGATAAGATGGAAACACATTTGTGATCACTTTTCCAGGCACTAGTACTTCTGGCTGAAAATGGTAAAAAAATTAATTCCCGACCCGCTTTTCAGAAAATAAGTCAGCTCTAATAAGAACGGTGCAAAAAGCGGATACAAAGGTGACCACAAACAAGGACTTATAGCTGTGTCTCTGAAACTCACCCTCCACCCCCAGGTTTCAGAACCCAAGCTCCAGCGGAAGCAACAACTTCAAAGTGCTGTCTACACAGCTATTTTTTTAGAGCACTAGCCCGAGCCCCGCAAACCCAAGTCTGTTGACCCAGGCGAGGCTGAGAGATCTGTAGACATACCCTAATGCTCTTCATATCATTTTCTGGTCAAATTCCCGACGTGGACAAGGAGAGAGAGTCTTGTTCAAGAGAAAGTGATTAAATTACAACACCTTGTTACTCAGCAAAGCCATGTGTTTACAGGTATATCTGATGATTTCATTGACAACCCCTTTCTCCTCCACACATGCACTTGTGACAATTTGCATTGCTAAAAGGAATGGAGTTCATAAATCTATGGGAGAGTAAATAAGACACTATTTCCCCCCCCCCCCCATGAACAAACTTTTAACTAAGTTCCAGCCACAGAATCTTTATTACTGGTTCTGCCATTGCCATAAAGATCCTAGCTTGACTAAGATTCAGGGTTAAGTTTGCAGGGCTGGCAATTATAAAGACAAGGTTTATTGCACAGTGAGTAAATTTGAAATGGAGTTAGTGAGTCACAGCAAACATATAACCCCTTTTCCTTTGTGTCCTATTTACGGTCACCTTTCAGAGTGTAACTGCACTTTACCACCACTACACAGTGCTGTGATGCAGATTCTAGCCAATGCATAATAATAGCAGGTCCAATTTGGATATTTTTGATCAGTTAGACTAATAGACTGAAGTCAACAAGGTTCCTCCCTAGCTGCAAATATCTCACAAGAACCTTGCCACGTACCAGGTGTGACCCTTGCTGGGGATACCCAGTGCAGTGAGGCACCTCGCGCCCACCTGTCCTTAGCATAAGGAAGTCTTGTCTGTGCCTGCCATGTGCAACTCCTTGGCACCACCAGCCATGGGCACCACAAGCACTTCCCCTCTCAGCCTGCGCAGGCTCCACTGTCCCTCTGTAGGTTAGCAATAGGCGCACCCTACCCCTGAGCTTCTCCCTGGAAGGCCCAGCCCATGTTGCCCTGGAACTCAGAATTCACAGATTTGATATTCTCAAAGGAATAATACACACCAGCTAATCAGTTTCATCTCAGGTCACTGCTCTCTGCTCAGCACAAAGCACTTAGAGAAATGAACTTGCCTTCACTATGAATGTATTAAAGAACAGAAATTCAAGAAGCAACAAGTAGAATGGAAACAAATGGTTATATAGAAAATAGAATCATCACACACTAAACATAACTAACAAGACATTTTCCTTTCTCATAAAGGTTAGGTCACCCAAAGTTTCTCTCCCAGCGTGAAACAGCCACACTGGCTGTGATCCTTCATTCGTAAGACAAACCAGCTGGCAGTTTGTTCCCTAGGTGAAGGATAACTAGGTATCTAGATAACTACCTCTGCACCCCGAGATATTGTTCCAGGTGGTTAAACTCCTCATGAGAGGTGGTTAAACTTCTCATGCCTGAAAGAAACTTGTCACCTTTTGGTGACCAGCCCCAACTCATAGACCTTTAGATCATAATTTTCAATATTACATCTCTTCATCTTTACATATTAACCGTACACATACGTGTCACATAATTATGCTAATCGGTGTGACACTGGCTTTCAGAAGAGACCTTATGTGACATCCTTTGACTAACTAACTACTATCTAGAGAACAGATCCAGGGGATCCCAGTAACCTTATGCACCCTGGTGTCCTCTGCCAGTTGGCACCAAGAGATTCCTGGGTCACACCAAATCAACTCCATTAACAGTCACTCATTCTCAAAGGAGGATAACCAGAGTTTCTTTTAGAGATTGCAAAAGAGATTAGGACTGCTGGGGTGTGGTATGGAAAACAAATAAAATTCTTAGGAATGGATCTATACACGAAGTTTTCTCCGAAATAGCCTTGCTTTGTACAGAAACACTAAAGAAAAGTGATACGAGTTGCAGAGAATGAAGTGAAAGGGTGGAGGTGAAAGTCACAGCCCAAAGGGAGCAAGAAGAATGATGTTTCTTCTCCTCCCCTTCCAAACTCTGTATGGAAATACTGATGCTATGGTGACAAGTTCAGCAGAAGCAACTGTATTATTCCACTACAGGAAGAAATACACACATTTTTCATTATGCTGGAAGGATTTGGCTAGAATTTTGCACCACTTCACAGCGTGTGTAGTCAAAGGCAGGATATTCTTGTACAAGGCTACTTGTTTTACTTTACCACCATTATTTAAAAGCTGACAAGAGACTGCTATTCATCAATGGCATAACTTAGAGATTCTCTCTCTGACTCAGTCACCAGTGACTGGCCAGATGAGAGACAACAACAGACTTTTGCGTTGGTAACAAATTAAAAAAAAAAATCAGTCATTTTCTTGGACGAGCATACTCTCTAGTTTACACAGCTTAGCTTTCTGGTTATCACTTTACTATCTTGATTATAATTTGCAAAACAAAAAAAGTAAAGTAAACTTTCAGTGGAAAAAAAAATATCTCCAAACTACATGTTTTGGAAATGCAAAATAGATTTTATCCTTCAATTTTTGGGGTCTTTTTTTTTAAGTCTTGTTTTTCATGCTTCATAGACATTCAACTGAAAATGAGTGGGAAGGAGCTTAAAATATATACAAAAATTCTATACATATATATTATAGCACTAAAACATTAATCAAATGTTTAGAAAAGGTCAAAAATCTATTTTTTAAACAGCATTTGCCTGCTTGGAAAGGATTTTTACCATCTGTATTACTCATGAGTTTTAACCTGCCATATTTCAGTTATGTGTCTGAACTATAGAACTTTAATTTTAGAACATGAATGGAAGCACAAACTCTTAAGGTGCAAATGTCAGCTGACTGCCATTCTATATCAGTGATAACAGCTCCTCTGGAAAAAATTAACCTTTATTCCATGTCAGTAAGCAGAAAGACTGCTGACCCATCAGCAAGTTGGTTCAGATTGCTAACTAATAACTAGCCAGGTTCACCATCAAGAGTCATGTTTAATAACTTAAAAACATGCAGTGTGTAAGGGAGGATTAAGGTGTCAATAACTGTCTCTGCCTCTTATAAATATCCTCAGAATAACTGCTTATACAAGCTTTCCTCAGCTACAAAGAATATCTGTTCTGCATATTGATACACTTCCACATCTTTAAACCCTGATAGCACAACATTTCACCACTCTGAAGCCATCCCACACAGATTTTTTTTAAGACTATCCTAATAAAAATCAGAGGGTCTGCCAGAAAATGGAAGGAACTGAATTCTACATTGTTGTAATATATTATTTTTTCACATAGATTCAAGTTCTAATTTTATTTTTGGTTTCAGTTTAGATTTCATTCTTCAAAATATCTTCAAATGTAAAGTACAGTAGAAAGTTCAAATACTAAGTAAGAGAACTTGGGGTGTATCAGAAACCATTGGGTTTTCCATGGATGGTGAAGCATGAAGCATGCTCTAAAGCCCCACTCCAGCAACATACATAAATTAGTGCAAAACTTATAGCATCTGAATAGTTCCCATTGATTTCAATAAAAAGAACAGGAGTACTTGTGGCACCTTAGAGACTAACAAATTTATTAGAGCATAAGCTTTCGTGAGCTACAGCTCACGTAATCGGATGCTCATGCTCTAATAAATTTGTTAGTCTTTAAGGTGCCACAAGTATGCCTTTTCTTTTTGCGGATACAGACTAACACGGCTGCTACTCTGAAACCATGTTATTCCTGTGTGTACTTTCACTGCATGAGGCAGCTGTGACGTGTGGATATTAATGTGATAGTCAGAAGCAGTGCTGGGTAGCTGTCACACTCTTCTTTCCATACCAAATCTGAAAGGTCAAAATGATTCTAATGGAGGATGAAGTGTATTGGTTTTAGGCAGGATACTTCAGGACAGTGAAATCTGTCCCAATAGTTTTGATTATGGAGAAAGAAGTTTCTCTCACCCACAGCACTCAAACGCTTCTGAAACAATTTCATTCAAGTTTTCAAAACAACATTTACTACTAAGATACTTAAGAATGTAAGAATGGCCATACTGGGTCAGACCAAAGGTCCATCTAGCGCAGTATCCTGTCTTCCGACAGCGGCCAATTCCAGGTGTCCCAGAAGGATTGAACAGAACAGGTAAACATCACCATTCCGTCGCCCATATGGAAAGTTTTGGCCAGAATTTTCAAAGCAGTCTAGGGAGTTTATGCAGCTAACTCTTGAATATATCAGCCTTCAACTCCAAAGGAATTCATTTCAGAAGCTATAGACAAATAAACATGGAAATTAAAACCGAACATTTAATGGAAATTTACTGAAAATTAAAACCCAACATTAAATTGCACCTACCTTTGCTTGTCATAATAAGAGCAGAAAAGCTGATCAAAGGCACAATTGCTGGATAAGGTGATGCATGTTCACCATGAGTAAAGCTGCCATTTTATGGAGTGTTTAATATATTGTAAATAAGTTTTAAAAAAAGTCTCCTTTACTCAGGAATCAGGGCCTGCAGCAGAGCCACGGGCAACTTACTGAGAGTAGCTGGCCTGTAGTAGGCTGCCTGTTTGGCTATGCCACCGGATTGGCTGGAAGAGTCAGCAGACCAGCCCTTATGCCCAGCAACAGTGTAGCAACTGCACAAAGTATTTGCCCATGACTGTGATTTCTCTTGTGGCTGCTTGTTGCTAGCCTTGCTCCTGCCTTGCCTCATTCCAAGTAACCTAGTTCTGACCCCCTTGGCTCTGATTGCTAACCTCAAACTGACTCTGACCCATGAATTCGGACTCCAGTTGTGATCCTTAGCTCTGGCACCTGGTCTCTGGCTCTGACTCTAGGCTCCCGCCTCCTGTTCTAACCTCTAGGCCTCACTCCTGCTCCAACCACTTGGCGGCATGACGGCCCACATCCTGGTCATGTGATGCCTGCTTTCCCAAAAATGCATCCTCCTGTATTGCAAAGTTATGTTTTTCTTAAAATGAGTTAACATGAAACCACAAGTACCACAACAGAACACAAATTGAATTTGGCTCTTACTATAATTACTACTGATTAGAGCTGATTGAAGTTTCCAGATTTCAATTTTGACAACATTTTCAGTTTTGTTTACTTTTCAGAAGCATAATGATGTTTTTCAAATTTTGTAAAAAAAAAGAAAGTATTAAAATTTAGATGAGAAAAGCCAAAAAAATTGATGAATTGATTACATTTTTTGATCAGCTCTGAGCTTATTCATTAGCATGTAATCTAGCTCCTCTTAGTACAGATAAAACAGTCCCTTTTATATATTACACTACATAGAATCATAGAATCATAGAATATCAGGGTTGGAAGGGACCCCAGAAGGTCATCTAGTCCAACCCCCTGCTCAAAGCAGGACCAATTCCCAGTTAAATCATCCCAGCCAGGGCTTTGTCAAGCCTGACCTTAAAAACCTCTAAGGAAGGAGATTCTACCACCTCCCTAGGTAACGCATTCCAGTGTTTCACCACCCTCTTAGTGAAAAAGTTTTTCCTAATATCCAATCTAAACCTCCCCCACTGCAACTTGAGACCATTACTCCTCGTTCTGTCATCTGCTACCATTGAGAACAGTCTAGAGCCATCCTCTTTGGAACCCCCTTTCAGGTAGTTGAAAGCAGCTATCAAATCCCCCCTCATTCTTCTCTTCTGCAGGCTAAACAATCCCAGCTCCCTCAGCCTCTCCTCATAACTCATGTGTTCCAGTCCCCTAATCATTTTTGTTGCCCTTCGCTGGACTCTCTCCAATTTATCCACATCCTTCTTGAAGTGTGGGGCCCAAAACTGGACACAGTACTCCAGATGAGGCCTCACCAATGTCGAATAGAGGGGAACGATCACGTCCCTCGATCTGCTCGCTATGCCCCTACTTATACATCCCAAAATGCCATTGGCCTTCTTGGCAACAAGGGCACACTGCTGACTCATATCCAGCTTCTCGTCCACTGTCACCCCTAGGTCCTTTTCCGCAGAACTGCTGCCTAGCCATTCGGTCCCTAGTCTGCAGCTGTGCATTGGATTCTTCCATCCTAAGTGCAGGACCCTGCACTTATCCTTATTGAACCTCATCAGATTTCTTTTGGCCCAATCCTCCAATTTGTCTAGGTCTTTCTGTATCCTATCCCTCCCCTCCAACGTATCTACCACTCCTCCCAGTTTAGTATCATCCGCAAATTTGCTGAGAGTGCAATCCACACCATCCTCCAGATCATTTATGAAGATATTGAACAAAACCGGCCCCAGGACCGACCCTTGGGGTACTCCACTTGATACCGGCTGCCAACTAGATATGGAGCCATTGATCACTACCCGTTGAGCCCGACAATCTAGCCAGCTTTCTACCCACCTTGTAGTGCATTCATCCAGCCCATACTTCCTTAACTTGCTGACAAGAATACTGTGGGAGACCGTGTCAAAAGCTTTGCTAAAGTCAAGAAACAATACATCCACTGCTTTCCCTTCATCCACAGAACCAGTAATCTCATCATAAAAGGCGATTAGATTAGTCAGGCATGACCTTCCCTTGGTGAATCCATGCTGGCTGTTCCTGATCACTTTCCTCTCATGCAAGTGCTTCAGGATTGATTCTTTGAGGACCTGCTCCATGATTTTTCCAGGGACTGAAGTGAGGCTGACTGGCCTGTAGTTCCCAGGATCCTCCTTCTTCCCTTTTTTAAAGATTGGCACTACATTAGCCTTTTTCCAGTCATCCGGGACTTCCCCGGTTCGCCACGAGTTTTCAAAGATAATGGCCAGTCTCAATATATCTCAATATATCAATTATAAAGCTCTTAGCACACTGGTGGTATTACCACAAGCAATGAATTAATGATGATGTTTGTATCATCCTACTATTATCCAGATTTACCCCTTCTTATTTAAGGCCAAATTACTTAGGGCAAACATGTGATCAACAGAACAGAGTAGTGAAGGTGAGCATCTGAATTCTCCATCCCTCCTTGGCTAGATGTCTGTTCAGCCACACCACAGAGATACTTCACTGGGAACAGCAGCAGTGGCTCAACAGAGCTGCTCCTATTTAATGGCCAGCTGCACAGACCAGAGGATGTGAGTTGTCCGCTGGAAATATTGGCGCTAGTGTCCCAGCCTAGCCACCATGACATTTTCCCCCCACCCCTGAAGACCTGCTACCGAGTTCTGTTCCAAGACATGCAGTGGTATGCGCCAAGCTGCTTTGTCTGCCAACCATCAAATACAGCAGAAATGTATGACTCCCACTGCATTGGGGTTATGCATTCCTGTATAGGAAGCCACAGGATTTGGCCTCTATGTTACATTATCACAGACTGCAAGCCTTAGGCAGGCACAGAATTTGCTCCCCACGCATGGCCCCATTGGCCTGTCTGGAGCTGGCTCCCCAAATACAGAAGTCAAATTCCATTAAAGATAATGAAATTATCTGGAGGTGAAGTTTAAGTGGATTTCCATCAGCGTAAGAGTAGAAGTTAACCCTGTGTGTCATAAGGTTGGTTCATCCTTCTGTCCTGGTTTTAAATTGTGACTCATCCAATTACACTTTGATAAGAGATCAAATTATTTTCCCTTTTCTTAAAAGATTTAATACTAGATAAGCCTCCATGTGTTGAAAATTGATAATCCTTAATAAAAGATGAGAGAGGTTCCTGTAACATCTCTGCAGCAAATATTTTGAAGTAGCTGCTAAAGTGGATACTAAGTGAAAGATACTTCAGTGTAGCCTTGATGAAAATATTAGGTTATACTGTGAGGAGTTGTTAGACTGTAGACCATTTTATCTCATATTGGACATTACATCTTGTATATTTTATGTAACATTTGGCTAGAGGATCCCTTGGAAACCACTGGTTATGGGATACATGCAAAATGGACACTAACACAAAATGAAAAATAATAATCTGAGAATGACAGGTATTTCTGGATGCTACATCTGGGTCACCTACCAGCCACCTATAACTTCTTGAACTTCCTCTGTGTTATCATTCAAGTGTGTATATAGGCAAAGCCTGACGCATTTCACCATTCTGCATGCTGATAACTACTGAATGATCTTTTGATTATTACCTATGAAGCTCTTAACACAAAATGAAAGAGCACAGATATGCACAAGGCAAAAGCAGCCATAAAAGGAAATGCAAAAATTCTGCAAATTACTTTTTTTTTAAAAAAATCAGCAATTACAGTGAGCTTTTTTTTTACTGCACAGGAGTGTGTGTCACTTTATGGACATGTGTTATATCTGATAATGTGCTGACTTCAACAGAAGTTGCAGATACTCAACATCTTTCATGGTCTGCACCAAAAGACGTAACTCTGCAAGGCACTGAGCGTCCACTCAGAGGTACTGTGCTTCCTTTATGTCGCATTCGAATCATGGTCACTTTTGGGTGTTCACTAGCTCTCAAAAGGCATTCAGCACCTTGCAGCATCCGGCTGTGAGTAATGACCCAAATAGATAACTTAAGCGAATAAAGGTTAGAGAAGTAGGCCCCAAGGGCCAAGGCTTGTTATTACTTACTACCATTCCCACACTGGTAGGGCCGCTCAGCATCCAGAGTGGACATTTCAGTGAATGAGGTGGAAAGGGATATGAATCTGGCTTAAGTACTCATCTACTAACCACAGAAACAAGATGGATATCAGCAGGGTTGGGAATTTTTTCTTTTTAAATGGAAAATTGGGTTTCTGACTAGATGAAAATTGTCACTGGGGTGTCTGCTTTTCCAGAAAATTTTTTCCTTGGAAAACCAAAAACATGGCTGAAGTTTTTAGGTTTCCAGCTTTGACAGAGTGGAAATTTTCCATGCAAAACCTCTTATTTCCTAACCAGCTCTAGTTATCAGCATTACTGACAAAAATGGTCCTGATTCTGCCTCCATCAAAGTCATCTTGGAGCAGGAGAAGGCTCAAGGTTACACATCCCCAGCAGAAGTAGTTCCTTGAGCAATGTGCTTATCAGGAGGGTTTAATTGTTTGTAATGGCTCTCCATAATGGCTAACCTTTCATGGACAAAGTACTGTACAGGACCAATTCCAGACTCCAGGCACCACAAAGAGTCCCAGAATGTACATTTAGTAGCCCGGCAGGCTCCAGTTTTTTAAAGCATGCAGTAGTAAGAAAGTTACAAACATCCAAGACCATCCCCCACAGCCCACATATATTGATGTCAAAACTGAGGGAATCCTGTGTGCCTTTGTAATCTGGAGACAGTACAGAACACACATATGCAAGGAGCAGATTTGATAAGAGATTGCAGTTCCTAGGCACCCACGCTCAAGCCTTGAAAATGTAAAACTTGCATAATATGGCAGCTGAGGACAGTCTGTATTCACAATTAGGTTTTCTTTTCTGCCATTACTACACAGCAATGGGATTAAAAGACTTGCTATACGGAAAAAAACCAACACCCATTAGCCTGACAGTTCCGACAAATTAAACAGCCCACAGTGACTTGCAGGCATGTGAACCATATGCTGTCCCTTCAGCTCTTTCTTGGAAATAAGCAATTAATTCCTTAAATGCTAGTCACCATGTGACCAATACACACAAAAATCACTTCTTAAATAGCGTATAGATGTCAGAAATAAGGCTAATCATTCTACCAAAGTTAGCTCTGCATCACACAATCAAGTCTGAAACTAAACAGCAATTCGTGTGTCCCAGACAGACACTTGTTTGTTAAACACCTTGTTTTCAAAGAAAATATTCGGAAACACCAGTGCCATAACAGTATGGGCTGCTATACTCAGAGAAAGGAAATAATTACTTGTTAGGAGTCATTGATGCGCTGCTTCTCAATGCTCCCTGGAGGACTACAGTATGTGCAGAATTAATAAAATGCTAGTCATATGGTAGAATATTTTAGTTGAAGCTACTCAAGCTCTTGTGTTGATTTTAGGGTTTTCTACAATGCTTATCGCTGTAGTTCAAAGCAAGGTCCATCTGTTGTGTATCAAAGTGATTTAACTTTTGAAAATACCACACTGTGTAACTGCTTTACTAATGCTCCTGTTTGATCAATGTTTAAATGTTACAGACCTAGGGTGAATTTCATAAGCTTTCTAAATGTTAGGATTTGACAAGAGCTTTTACGCTAGAGTCAGTAGCTAGATAATCAGAAGGCAGGCTAGTGGCATAGCTGATCATACATATTTTGACAGTGCAAGAATTGCCTTGGGTGGGGAAGGAACATGCCAGTTCCTCCTGCATGTGCAGTCTTCTCTAGCCCAATTCAATCTGTTTCTCCAACCTTAATGCCCCTTCCCTTCCAGTCCAAATCATTCAGTTACATTTTCCAGGTCTCCTTCCTAAGTCCCACACCTGCTTGACAAGCACAAATGGTCAAGGTCAATTGTTGCCAATAGCCCACAAAATTCTAATATACTTCCCCGCTCGGTTTACCAGAATCACAACAGTTGCATGTAATGTGCATGAAATACACACTTCAGAAAATCTGGGTCATAATAAAGTACCAGTATATGCACGTAGATGCATAGCTCTGGTAAATGTATGTAAACCATCAGATAAGTGGTCATTTTGATATTAAATGCAAATTTCTCTCCCCCTTCCTTTGATGGTTCTTTTCTCCTTGTTATATTGTCACTCTCCTTAACGTTTGCTGTTTTTCCTTGTAGATCTTTTCATTTTTCCTTAATCTTGACTGTAATATTTAATGACTCCACCACTTTTTTCCTTTTCTTTTCCTCCTTCTTCAAGAGTCTCACCTTCCCCTCCCCCCCCCGCCCATCCATTCTCCTTTCTTCTGTAATACTAATGAACAATCTCTATCCTGTTCCTCTTTCCATAAGCAAATAGCTTTTTGTTGCCGCGCAACAACTAGTGCTGGATGATTTCCCCTCCCCCCACTCGCCTCCACAAAGAATAGTAAATCTGGGCCAAATTCAGCAAATAGTTTCAGCAAAAAAAACCCCTGCAAATAAATTGAAATGCCTGGTTTTGAAAGTGTCAGTTTGACATTTTGTTTTGAAAACATCAGTTTGAAATTGACATTCAAAACATTGAGTTTCATCCTGAACTAAATGTTTTTTGGTTTAGTGAGGGGAAAAATAGCTTTGGTTAGAAACTAACTGATATTTTTTTATATTTTTTTCTCCGTTTGGCCACCAACCTCCCCCACCCCGCCCAATTATTTGCTCAGTTCTAACCACAACAATAGACAAGGCTCGATCCACATAGACTACACCACACAGAGATGTTGCTGGCCCTCTATCCCATCCTGTTGAGCCTCTGGGATCTGGTTTCCTCTGCATTTCAGCTGATATATCTTAGGGTAGGACAGGAACTGCTGGTTATGGCTTTACAGGGAACCAGTGAGATTTCCACTCCGCTCCATGGCTAGACACAACTAACAGGATGAAAAAGCAGATGTTTTTGATAACCTCTGGTGGCTAGAGTGGGTTAGTGTGGGCAACAGCTCTGGGTCTGCTGTTTCTGCTGCCTTCAGTGACATGACCATACTGGACACCCCACATCTGACACAAGATTGGTATTGGCTAATGGCGCGCATGATGAACCATTGGCAATATTAATGTTTTCCTGGTATTTTTACTCTCATAATTCTTCACTCTTATTTGTAATTTGTGTTACTTATGGGGTTACTCTCCCTCAGAAGGAAAATTGTTACATAGTGTTTGCTTATCTGTGAATTGTATATAAAATCCTGCAAACTGATGGAAAGCTTTGTAACACTTCACTCCATATTCTCCATCGAGATATTATGATATGATTATGGCATAATTATGACGTATTTTATGCAAGATAGGTCATGTGAGATGTCATTGGAAAAGTTATGATTTACTGAATATTATTATCCTATTTGTATACATGTATCATTTTTGTACCTAAAGTTAGGAATATTGACTATGTACCTACATTACAAATGTGTTTACACCTGGGGAATGCCCACTAGTCAGAATGCTCTCAGTCTAGATGGCTGGCTGCGAAAGACCCATTCAGATTAAAGGGCTATTAGAGAAAACAATAGGCCTTCGAAGACGTTTATCTCCCACTGCTCACTCCCCTGGGTGCGGGGAGGTTGGGGGCCATCACCTTGTGCTGGACTCCATCTTGGGATGCTAATGTTTTTCCACTGACTGGCGGGGAAACCAAGCTTTGAAATGAAAGGTTCCCGCCATATGCGAAAAGCTGTTTAAGGCTGGGGAGTGACATCATAGTGGTTCTTCACTGACTCCCCACCCAAATCGATTATTGGAAACACCTAAGAAACAAAGACTGAACTGGGGGGAAGTCCTGGACCCAGGCTAGAGGAATTTTTAACCTGTGAATGAAACACCTGGGGATTCAAGCTGTAAGTTAGTGTAGCTTTCCCCTTAAGAATCTGCAGTCTGCTAGTATTGTTTAGGATGAGAATTTGCTATTCACATCCAATCTATTTAGTATATTAAGCTTAGGTTGCATGTTTTGTTTATTTGCTAGGTATTCTGCTTTGATCTGTTTGCTATCCCTTAAAATTATCTTTTGTAATTAATAAACTTGTTTTGCTTTGTCTAAAACCAGTCTGTGTGGGAATCATAACTCAGGGCAGAAAGTGGTTGTATATTCCTTTCCACATTGAGGGAGGGGACGAATTTCATGAGCTTATGCTGTATAGTTCTCTGTGCAGCACAAGATGATATAATTTTGGGTTTACACTCCAGGGGCAGAGGGGCTGGGTTCATGTCTTAGGACCCGGAAAGCGTCCTAGCTGTGCCTTCCCATGCAGGGGCTGGTTAAAGAACCTGTCTGCATATAACTGCAGCTGGGTTTGTCCCTGACTATATGTGTGCTGGTAAAAGTGCAGGCTGGAGCCCAGGAAAGGGCTTGGCAGGCTGGTCACAGCAGTACATTGTAAAGGAAGCCCAGGCTGGTGGGTTGTGGGGCTCAGTGGTACCCCAGTTCCAGATGGCATCCTGGGGGGAACCCATCACAGGCTTAATAAAGCTTCCTACTGGAGTTAAAAAACCATGATAATGTATTATTTGGTGTATATATTTAAATATTCACAAGAGACACACCGATGCCTTTTCTGTCAGTCATTCAGCTAAGTAGTTCTGCTACTAAATCAAATTTAGAAAGCAAGATACCCGCAATAAGATGAATAGCATCTGATCATGTCTGAACTGTTACAACTGTGAAGCACTAAGTTATATGGTTCTGTTCATGTTTAAATAGTCTGCAATACATACACAGCTGACTCACCTACTTCTGAACAGTCTTTCAAATTAAAGCTACAATGCAAGCTGCTTTAATAGCACTGTTGATCTGTCAGAGGTAAATCTTATTACATAATAAGCCCTTTAAGAAGTCATTTTTTATTTAAAATTGCACTCTACACTTCAGACACATTACATAGAAATTCTAACTGCGGCAAATACTACTACGACCCCTTAATAGGTTGTTCTTTAAAGGTGCCCAAATTAGTCATTAAGAAAAGATGATGTACAAATTAGCTTGCTGAGCCTAACCTCAGAATTGATCATTCTTGCTCTCCAACCCTCATTCTCTTTCTACTGGCAATGGTAGTTTTCTCAGACAGGTCTACAGCAAACAAGAATACACTTCACTAACTCTCCGAATTACAGACCCGATTACGTCTCCAATGAAAGCAATTGCAAAAAAACTCCCACCTGTGCCAACAGAAGGATTATTATCCAGGAGTTAGAATGAGAAGTATGAAATCTTATTCTAATATAACAGCTTCTTACCTTTGCAGTATCATTTATAGTGTTGGGTAAGAGCAATGCTTGCAGACTAAGATCCCAGTTGTGTAACTGCCTCCATGCAAACAGACTACTGTACCTACATGGCATGACACTGATATTCTTCAAACATGCACACAAGAACTTTACTCAGATGAGTAGTCCCATTAGCTTAATTATGTCACAGGAACTGGTTACTGATCTGGTATATCAACACAGCATATTCAGAATAGGTTGCTTTCCAGGTCCCCAATCCAGATTCCATTGAATTGATGGGAATAGACCTGGTTCAGGGAGTTGGCTTCAATGTAACTATTCATGAAGGTAAAACTGGATTATGAATCTATAGGAGTACGTATGTGTTTACAGATTGGTTTTGTCTATTTGGGTATAGGTCTGAAGCTGGCCACCAAGATCTCTTTGGGCAGATTTCCCAAAGGAGGAACAGGATTTTCTTTGGAATTTCTTGCAAGTCACAGACTGCCTGCAACCCTTGCCTTTGCTTTAAAAGGCATCCTGTTGTTGTGAAATGAACCATAAGAGACCATGTTCCCAACTAAACAAATCCTAAACTATAGACAGGTCAAGGAGAACACTAATTTTGGAGAGCCTGAGTCAAATGTTCTCCCACTTCAACAGCATTGCCATAAATTGAATTCTGTAGAAATGCTGAGAAAGGTGACTAAGTTTTACTATAGCTGGTAGGACAGGGATCAGAGAAGCACAATGTTCAGCATGCTTTGAAGTTCTATAACTTACTCTCTCCTCTGATCACTTCTACTGCTGTTAGAGGATAGCATCCTAAAAACCTGATCCTGGGAGGTACTTTTCATCCATAACTCCTACTGATTTCAAAGTGAAATGCAGTGCTCAGCACATCTCAGGGCTAAGCCCCATGGTCCCAATACTGTTCCCACTGAAGTCAGAGGCAAAAGGTTTGGAGCAAGATAAGAAAGAGTATAATTTTTCATACACCATTGACATGTGGCCAGCAGCAGGGTGAAAATCAGCTGTGTAACAGTGCAGAGATTGCTATGCAATGATTTAGGCTGTTTAGGCCCAGATTCTGACACCTTTACCCATGAGCATAAATTACTGCATGTCATCCTATCGACTTCATGGAGTCAAAGTTCTGTTCAACACAAGTACGGTATCAGAATCCAAGCTTTACTGAAGATATTCTATTTAACAGAGAATGGAGGGATTTATTAAGCCAGAATGTGAGGAAGATACTTTTGGAAACAATATCCAAAAGAACACAGGTAGTTTGATTGCTATTGAATGGAGATTGTTGCTCAAAGATGAAAGCTCTACGTGCCCAGTCTTACTATAGCAAACGAGGGTAGCAGTAAAGGTAATAGATATTTGCACTGTAGTTTTCCTCTTTAAGGAAGAATGTAGAGAAAAATATAGGGGGAAAATGCGGATTCAAAATGTCAGGATCAATCACACCTACTAGAATATAGAACAAGAAATACAGTCTCCCATTGTCAGCTCCCCTACACCTTTTAAACAGTAAAAAGAATGGCACAATCATTTATGTGGAGCACAATCAATAGAACAGCAAACAGACATTTCCTAAGGGTGGGGAAAGAATGAACATAGAGGGGGAAAAAACATTTCAAAGTGGTGAATCAGACTGCGGGCAGGATATGACCTTCAGTAAAGGTTTTTATAAATAGATTCTTCTCTTTATAAGACAAAAAATTAAACTTACCCCGTACTCTATTATATTTGAGATATAGCCTCCAGCAGCAAATAAATAGATGTGTTTACACCTGTAGAGAGTTTGCAATTTGATTGGATTTCCTCCTCTCCCCCCAACAGCAGAATCTGACAATTGGGATTTTTTAAGACAATAAATTGAATTTTGTCTTGTCTCTATATTTGGTTTTGAATAGAAAAAAAATCAGTTTTCTCCTGGGCAAAAAGTGATGGGCAGACAATGTATGTCACTTCTTGAAGCTGGAATATGTCAGAGTGAAAGTGGAACTGAAGATCACACTGCTTTTTAATTTTTATAATGTTATAATCTTCCCTTACTCAGGATTCACAGCAATCCTTTATTTGTGCAAGCAAGCCCACTGACTCACACAGTGTCAGGCCCTTACCTCTGGGCTGAGCCCCTGTATGCAAAGTAAATTTCTGAACCCTAAATGTAAGGTCTGTAATGAAAATGCTCTGAAATACTTTACTAGGATTATGCCAGCATTGCTATAATTAGCTCTTCTCTCCTGTCATATTTGAATTCTTGATTTGATAAAGGTTGAGACAGTATCCATTTTCTTTGTAAAGATTATTCCAGTCAAAATGTAAATACTACTTGATTTCATATGCACTTTGCATATTTAAGGTATTCACTTTTTATATGGTAATGAGTCAGACAGTGGAAAACCAGCCATTATGCACTCAGTAATAGATCACAGACACTGTTGGATATTTTTATAACAAGAGGATTTTCCCATTCATTTTTGAAAAGGGCTACAGAATCCATAATTTGCACCTAGACATCAACTGGAGGATTTTAGCTTCATGTTTCATCCAAAGGTTTACATGTTCAACAGTTCATCTCTCTTCCTCCCCAATACCACACAAGTCACAATGTGGCTTAAAACCTAGATCTTTTTAGATTATAAGCCAACTTTTGACCTAATTAAGGCTTCTGTTTTTGTGGGTTTATTTCTCATCTCAACCTGACACTGCAGCTCTGGCTATCCACCATCGTGGCCACAAGTAGTACCCCCATCCATCAGCAATTAAATCCAGCTCACAGCAGTGGGAAACAGATCAAGAATATTCAATCATCACAATATCCACAGCACAATCATTTGCACTGGGTGCAGTGTTTTTATCCTGAGGTTAAACCCAATCCATAATCTAATCATCTTTAAAAAAAGATGAGAGTAACATACCCTACTTTTAATTTAAAAACAATAGGATAATCAATTTATAATTCTAAGAGCACTGCATCATTTTTTCCACATTTATATAGTACTGTAAAGAAAGACACATGGTGACATTGTACAGTGAGAAGGCTTAAAGTGCAAAGGCATAAGGGAAAACAAAGAACAAATAAGGCAGAACATACACAAAAAGAGAGGTGTGGCCATAATATCTTAAACATGTTGTGAAAGAGGTGGGTGTTCAAAAGTTTCTTGAATGGGCAGATGAAAGCAGATTGGGATATGTTAGCAGTGAGGCTATATATGGGGCAGTACAGAACAAGGCACACAGGGTGAAGGAGACAAAATGGGACATGGGACTTTTAAAGGCACAAAGGGGAGTTAGGCACTCCGCTCCCATTGATTTTAAATTTAATTCCTTGGATACCTTTGAAAATCTCCCCCTATATAACAGTACAATAGTGGTACTGTTGGGCAAATCTGTCCATCTTAGCATCAGTTCCTCAAATGGGCAAGGAAAGTATGCATCCTACTAAGAATAAACCTGTATGTCATTCTGTAGTTCACATAAAATACTGTCCACTTAACAGAATTTTATCATATGGATGAGGAAGGAGAACCCTTCTCCTGCTCCCTTTAAGTCAATTGCAAAACTCCCACTGACTTTAATTGGAAAGATGGAGTCCAAAGGGCTTGATGCTGTTCCCATTAAAGATAATGGAAAAAACTCTTACTGATTTTAATGGGAGCTGGATCATGTCTTGGGTAAATACCAATGGGAAGAGAAGAGAAGAGAAGAGAAGAGAAGGGAAAGCAGATAATGATTGTTCATCGGCTCACGGCTGTCACGAGCTTGATGGATTGACAGATATGCGAGCACAATCTGCAATCCTGGCAGCAGGAAAGTTCCTGTATACAAAAATAGATGATACTAGGTAGGTGCAGGGAAGAGGAGAACACAAGGAGTCCGATTATCTTGTCAGCTACACATGCAATCGGAGTTGGCCATGTGTAACTGATGGGACAATCAGGACCAGAAAACGCAGCAGGAAAAACAAGGTTAGTGGTAGAAGGGTCAAATGACCAGAGCTACCTGGAGAAAGAGACAAAACCAGCAAGGAGCAGGTTAAATGAAGGAGGCAAAGCGAGATGTGGGCAGGACATGAAATTATTCAGTGGATGAGACAGAAACAACACTCAGCCAAGCAGAGGAGTATATGTTCTCAAGAATCCACAATGTTCTTGGCAGGCCTGGAATTAGCCACCTGTTTTCCTCTTCCTTTTATGTCTCCCTTTAACTTTGCATATCTCCCTATGTAGATGAAGAGTGGCAGAGTATTTATCTTCATTATACAGTTTGGAAAACACATTTAGTCCTAGATGACTTCTTGCAAAAGTAGTCACATCTTGCCAAGAAAGCATCATGCATTTTTTAAAAGTAAGTGCAATTAAAAATAAAAAGACTCTTGGATTAGCAAATAAACTATTGAAATAATAATAATAATAATAATTAAAAAAAAAAGAGGATAGCGGGGGGAACCCTTTGATTTATATTCTTCAGAGAAGGACTGATTTCCTCCAGAAAGGGGTTGGTCTTTTATCTTAAAATCTTTTCCAGTCAGGGCAATCAGGTCACGAGTCTTTGGAGTTTTGCAGCAGTAAATATAGTCAGTAAAGTCTTTTGGTCAGTTAGAAAGGGAGCTTTAATTTGGTTTCTTTGCTCTTGGTAAAATTGTTCTGTGAAGCATAATGTAGAAACTGAAGGGATCTGTTTAAAAGATTCAACCTTAGATGCGATAGTTGCAAAAGATGACTTACCATCGGCTGAAGCGACAGGAAAACCCAAACTAAACTAAATAAAGTTTTACTGGGTCCTGATTTTAGAGTCTTTTGGCTTGTCCCATATGACCATTTTATATGAAAAGATTTTCACATGACTTCACAACATTATGGCAGGTCATTTTTCTTTGATAAATGTTTTGGTCTCAAGGACTTATTTTTCCCTTTTTATAAAAAAAATTATGCAGAACTAAAGTTTGGACGATATATTTGAAATTGTGTGATAAGTGAGGTAGAGGCAGAAAATAATGTAGTGGCATGACTCCTGAGTTCTAATCCCAGATTTACAATTGCGGCAGCCTGTGGCCACTGGAGAGTCCCTTAAATTCTCTAGCCTGGTTCTGACCCCAGTTACACCAGTGTAAATCACAGTAAAGTTACTCCAGATTGAGGAGAGGAAGTCTCCCTTCAGCTATGATCTTTTTACACCGCTGTCCTGTAAGAGCCCTGGGTGTGGCCAGAAAAAAAATTCTCTTGGCACAAACTTTGTGCAAGGTGGTTTACACTGCCCTACAGGGCCTCGCCTGTGAGCTCAGGGAGAATGTCAGGGCTAGCAGGGCATGTTGAGGATGAGAGAGTGCACTCCACCCTACTCTGTCTTCCACCAGTGTTAGTTACAACAAGCAAGGTGACTCCAACACACTACCCAATTTCCCCCAAGCAGTGTGCTCTGCAATGTCCAGGCCTCTCTTGGACAGTTCAAAGAAATAATGAGGCTCCTTTGTTCCTCTCAAGACACAAAAGCACATCAGAGCTTATTAACTTATAAGGGATAAATACACCCTCCCCTGCAAGCACAGCACTGAGTTGGTTTATAGTAAAAATACAAACATAGATTAAGTGATGCCAAATAAAAAGAGTGAAGTTACAAAGGGTTACAAGCAAATAAAAGTGAACACACACATTGAGAAGTCTAACACAATCTAGCAAGGTACCAGCTTTGTTCAAGATGCTTTTTATCACCTCTATTTAGTCTCCAGAGATTTCAGCCCTCCAGCTCCACTCCGCACCCACTGCTTTGGTTGAGGGACCCATTTTCTCAGCTTGCAAGAACTCTGTTCTCTTGTGGCTGTCTATTAATTGATGCCAAAGACTGCTTCTGTGTATATCTTCTAAAGTTCAACTACTTTGTTTCAAGAGGCAGGATGACCTCATGCTTTTCTTCCCTTCTTGTGAGCTTTCAGTTGTGATGCTGGCAGACCAGGTGGCAGTTCATGCCAAAGTCCCCATGTCTCAGTTGAACACTGACAAATATATAGCTGGAATCAGTCTGGGTCACTTGTGTTAGTATTGTTAATATAATAAAGTCTAAACACATTCTTATAATTCTATCAAATGCGTGTGAGTTGCTGCATGTATTAATCTCATTGATAACATCTATCTCATACTGTAAGATCATATTTGAGTGACTGAATTTTGAGCCTCTGACTTCATAGATCACCAGACAGGTGAAGAGCATTAGTGTGAACTGCTAATATCCAACAGAAAAGTGTTGCATCCTGAACAACAGGAAAGGTCCATCAACACCAGACAGACTATTGTGGGACATTAAAGAGGACAAGAGACATTGGTTGTTCTGCCCTCCCAATGAAGACCAGTCATGCAAGTGGATTTCTCCCATCAGCTAAGTTTGCAGCTCAGAGCTCAAGGGAGTTTTTCCTGGGCCATTTCCTATCCAGTCTCCTAAGTTCTCCTCTGGGTTTCTCTAGCTCTTCCATAATCAGGGTCTCTCCCAGGCCCTGAGAGCTTTTCCTACTCTGCTTGGCTTTCTCTCACCCCTTTTCCCCGCTGAGTTTTATCACCACTTAAGCCTAGCTCTCATTCCCATTACTGCTGCCACCTTCTGCTTTCTGTGGGGAATTTGCCAGATTCCCCCTAGGTGGGTCTCATTCTGTAATTAGGTTGGCTTAGCTCCAGGTTCTACAGCCCTGGGGAAGTCACCCTGTTACACCCCCCTTCCCTCACTCTCAGGTATTTGGTTGCATTTGCTGGGAAGGTAATGATCTCAACAGTGTTTCCTTTCAGACACTGGCAGGGGGGACACCTCCCCCTGTCAGCTACCCCATTTTGGCTGTCCCAGTCCCTTGCAGGTTTGGAGCTAACTGAGGGGGTCTGATTCACCTCTTCTGCCTTCAAAGCCAAAATATCATTCCCCATTAACAAAGAAAATGGACTGTCTGCCAACATCCCTACAACCAACACCCCTGGCCCTTCCTGGGTCTGTACAGAAATCTATACTGGTGGTAGAGTGAAGGCTTTTACACTGGGAACTCAGATTTCACACCCTGAGAGCATTCAATGGGGTTTCACAGCATGGGGTTTAACTATACTCTTAGCAGTCCCAGTATCTCTCCATCCAGTGAATGTCTCCCCATTTACTACCACCTTCTGTGCCCATTGGGGATCAGAGGGATGTGTGGCATAACACATGGGCAGTGTTGGGGTGTGAATGGCTTGGCCTGAACATTATATGCCATCAACAGACCGGCTGTGTGATTCCCTCCCTCCAGAGATTGTCACGCAGTTAACTCTGTGAGACTGGGGTACAGCTGGTCTTTCTAGCACTGCACTGGGCCTCAGTTAGTGGAGGGGGCAATCCTAGGCAAAGTGATCGAGCTGGCCACAGATGAGACACCATTTTCCCCATCCACCCCCGGGTTTCTCAGAGATGGCTTCCCTCCCCATAGGTGTTGGTCTTGGCTTAGCCCAATCCCCATCCTCTGATCCTATTCCATCCCTATTAGGTTTTCTATGAAGCCCAGGGTGACTATCCACATAATGGTCTGCCAATTTCCAAGCTATGGGTACATCTCTAGGATCTTTGTCTATTAACCCCAGGAGGAGTGGGGGAAGAGTTTGTAGAATTGTTTTAAAATCAACCCACCAACCAGTTCCTCACTTTCTCATGTAAGCCCTAATTTGTGATGAAACCTCAACATAACCTTCTATGTTTGCTTGATCAGAAAGAAGGTCCTAACTCAGTTTAAATGCAGCCTTTTTAAGCCAAAAGTCCTTTCTTATTTTCCTAGGCTCTGGAAACTCAGTTTGAAGCAGTATATGCAAACCTCCCCAGGATGTGTTACCTCTCTGGAGATGTTTACAACATGAGTAAGGCACCTTAATCACCCCACAGTGTTTTAGTTCCGGGAGGAGCTGTGGTAACCTCCCCTGTGGAACAGGACACAAACATACAATTCCTGGCCCACAGTGATACATAATCTTAATACCATATGTTCCCCACAGACACTGCGTGTGACTGCAATGTCTGTCACCATCAGTTCTTGAAAACTTTAAAGATTTTAAAGATTTTATCCCGTTTCAGGAGAGGAAAATATTCAAAATCTCAAACTCTTACGGGACAGGAAAACAATTTCCCACTCATCTCAAATGGGATGGAAAACAGAGGCACAAAGGGTCTTGCCCAGGGAAACATAGCACTGCATAGATGGGAATAGAATCCAGGTCTCCCAGCCCATTGTCCTCTCCACTAGAGCAACTTCCAATATGTAAATAGCACCTTAAAGATTATCACTAATGTTGTGCACGTACTTATTGGGGAAGAGTTAATGCTTTAATATAGGAAAGCCACAATTCTATTGATTTCACCATACCTTTTTCATGGCCATTACCTTATTTTGATCATGTTATTAGGTACCATAGCACTACGTTAAATCCACGTAGTTACATCTGCTCTCGAGCTTCTGTTTTAGTTTGTCAGACAGCAATAAATTAGTGCCACTGTTTGATTAAAACCACAAACAACCTGTCTACTTGCCCAAATGTGACCTTGCTGAAATTAAAGAAATGACACATGTCTGGAAAAATGTCAGGGAGAAAAACAATTAAAAAGTACCACATGTTCTGATGCAGGCCCCCCAGAGCCCTTCTGGAACATAATGCATTATTATTTTTCTTCCCACATTCACAATTGAATTGCTCATGATGGGAAAATTATTAAACAAAATCAAAGATTCTTCTTTTTTTTTTTTTTTTGACAAATGGGGTAAACACAGCTTTGGAGCCACATCGGCTCCCCTACCACATAGTTTCTTCTTGATTACTAAATTGATACTTTTTATGGTGTTGAAGGGCCTGATTCTGCATCCATTAGATACCCACTGAGAGTTCTGAGTGCCAAAGGAAGGAAGGACTGGATCTGAAGAGTACTTTAATGCTTTGTTTTTTATTGCTTATCAAAGGAATACGCAGCTGGTGAGGAAATTCATTCAACATTTATTCTCAATAAATTAAAACCCTCTCTGTCTAAGGGATTTATCTGACCCCCATGATAGTAATATCTGAGTCCCTCACAATCTTTTTCAATGTATTCTTAGAACACCCCTGTGAGGTAAGGCCATGCTATTATCCTCATTTTACAGGTGGGAAACTGAGGATAAATAACTTGCCCAAAGTAACACAAGAAGTCTGTGGTAGAGTAGGGAATTGAACATGGGTCTCTTAGGCTGGTGCCCCTAACCACTGGACCATCCTCTCTAACATACCTCCCTATTAGACAAAAATGCTGCAAAAGAGTGAGTGCTTTTAACACACCTCCGCTGTTAAAGGGTATAAGCTTTGGAATGTTTTTATACTCCTTCAGTTGTTTCTTGCCTACTTGTTCCTCCAAACTGGGTTATTTTTGGTTTAATGTCGTTTAAACTAAAGGGGTTAAAACTGGGCGTGTATTTCACTCATTGGGTAGGATCTGGATTTCAATTACTGTGATGTAAATGCATATTAATGACTTCAGTTGCATTAGAGTTACACAGTATTTACAGTGGCGAAATCGAGTCTAGAGACTGGTCCATTGACTCTAATCCAGATTTCCTCTATGAACTCCTCACCCCAGCTCTGGTCTATTTACACTGGGTTTAAGGTTGACTCTCACTCTGGCCCTTTACAGCAGGTCAGAGAGCTGAAACAGCATAAAGGGTCCTTGAAAGCCCCAGTTCCAGCCAGGGGGAGATTTCTGCACCGCAGGCACTGAGGAAGACAGCAGTAAGACTTTCACCAATGATCGCCTTGCAAATTCCAGAGTAGGGGATGTGCTGGGGGCATGACTAGGGTGAGAGAGGCATGTTGGGGGCATAGCATCGTCATTGTAGAGAATCCAGTCAGTGCTGTGGCCCACAGGGCAGTCCAGGGAGACTGCCATAATTTAGACAGGCCGCCAGGGTTATTTAAATTACACCCAGGGCCCTCTCCAGCTGATGGAATGTGTGTCTGCACTGCAATGTAAGCCCAGGGTTAACAGGACTCGAGTCAGCTGACCCATGTTAGGGAACCCTGGGCTTGAGCATCTACATTGTATTTTAACCCTAGGTAAAGAATTTTCTGACCCATGCTCAAATCTAGGGCTCTGGCGTCCACACTGCAGTGCGCAGACTTGAGTCAAAGTAACCATATCCCATAATCCCAGCCCCTTGAAATGTTGCTGCTCTAGCCCTAGGAATGTGATGCATGGCAGGAAACCTTTACTGCCTGCCCTGCACATTATCAGGAAGCAGCTTGCTTTGTAAAAGGCTTGATCAGTTCACTCTCCATTGCAAATCCTGGAGGCTCTCTGACAATGTGCTTGCAGATCGGTGATAAGAACAGAATGGGTTACACTGACCTGAGCTGCTGCTGTTTGCCAAGGATGGGAGGGGGCTTCTGTTTTCACTTGAGTGGATTGCAGATTGTTGGCATAAAGGAAGTTGTCCCATGGAATTGTGGGATACTTCCAGATGACTCCCTGAACCTGAATCAAGCAGGGCTGTGGCTACACAGCAAAGGAATAGAGTTCAGGTCCTGGGTCCTGGCTTGACTTGAGCTTGGACCCTCCAGCCCTGCAGGGTCCTGGGACCCTGGGTTAGGTCAGTTGTAGCGTAGACCCAAGGGGAGTTAGCTTTGAGACTGGGCTCAAGCATGGGTGTACACTGAAGTGTAGACATACCCAGAGCAGCCCAGGATTGGAAGCATGCAAAGGTGGCATAAGGGTCACCATGGCATTGGGCTGCAAATTCTGTGCTGCACAGAATCTCACCCTTCATGCTTTAGTTTTAACAATCCAGAGAATGTATTAAGATGGGCTTGGAAGACTGAGAGGAGACATGATGACAGTTTTCAAGTACACAAAAGGTTGTAGAATCTCCATCATTGGAGATTTTTAAAAGCAGGTTAGACAAACACCTGTCAGGGATGGTCTAGATAATACTTAGTCCTGCCATGAGTGCAAGGGGCTGGACTAGATGACCTCTCAAGGTCCCTTCCAGTCCTATGATTCTATCTAAGGTCCCATTCTTCTGGAAGACATAAATATGGTGTTGAAAATAAAGCATAAGAGAACACTGGCAGATCTTATACAAACTTGTACATACAATTTGTAGGACTGCAGGACAGCACAACTCTTTTGGGAAACATTGTTTTAAAACAATGTACTTTGATCTTAGACTTCCCATAAAACTCCTCCTGGGAGATGATAACACTGGTCCTAGTAATACATCGCTTCCTTTGTTTTCTCTTGATCCAGGCCAAATTCTCTTCTAGGTCCTCATATTTCCTACATGTATACTTGGCACAACAAAATCTGGGAATTTCTTCTATGGAACAAATTTCTGCACCACAAGCAAAAAGACAACCCAAAAATTAGCACTGCCCTGCTGTCTGTGCACTCTGAATCCAACACTTGTACCATTAGATCCCAGACTCTATTGTCCTTTAACTCTTATTGACACCGTTGCCGGCTAATTTTTCCCCTTTCTCTCTTGTAGCAGCTAGGGATAGCCTTAGATTTTCTTTGCAAATAATGTTTTGCCTTTTCCTTGTCTGTAGTAGTTGTTCCATATGCTGAATTTATTCCTTATTAGGATCTAGATGTGCCCCTTGCCCTAAGGCAGCTGCATAGAAGAGTGGATTTCCCTGCTGTGTGTTATCATATTAGGGCTACCCAGATTTTGGGCCTGGGTTCTGTGACACACAAGGGTGTCTATATGGTTGCTGATCCCCCACCTGGACAGAGACCAGGAAAGGGCAGGAAATAGTTGAAGCCATGACTTTGACCTCCCACATGCTCACCAGCACAGCTAGCTAGATGTGTGGGAAGTAAGCTACACCTTTGACACTGCTGCAGTGAATTATTTACTATATACCCTAGGTGCCTTGGGGATTGACAATGCATTGTACAGCTCATTCTGGGCAGACAGCTACTCACCGCCTCTTAGTGGGTGATGCTATTTTTGTATTATGATAATTTCTTCTGTTTACTATCTTCAATTTTTGTTGTTGTTTAACTCAACTGTTGCTCACAATATGGGACCAAACCTGCAAGGGTCTGACTGCTCTCCACTCCCATTGGAAGTTGAGGATTCTCTATACTTTGCATTAGCCATTCAAACCCTTATAGGATCAGGAAAAACATTTCAGGGCTTCTTTCAAACCAACAGAATTATTGTGAAGTTCAGCCTAGTGTTCCTATAATAATAAAGGTCTCCATTTACTTTTCTAGTGAACATCAAAGACCCTGATGATCTCAGCTTGCACTGACAAACATTGATTATGCCTCACAAAACACCTGTGAGCTGGTGCGCAAATATTCCTGTGATGTGGGCCATATAAGTATAGCTATACAATAATAATAATAATAATACTTCCCAGCTTTTACATAGGGCTTTTCATCTATAGCTCTCAAAGCACTTTACAAAGGAAATCAGTATTATTTCCCCCATTTTTATAGATGGAAAAACTGAGGCACAGGGAAGTTAAATGACGTATTATTCGTACCAAATAATAGTCAAATACCCAATAATCTATTCTAATTCTACAAAGATTTATGCATGTGTTTATCTCTAACTTTGACTCCACTGGGACTATTCATGTGCTTAAAGTTAAGCAATGTGCAGAAGTGTGTCCAGGATCAGGGCCATATGAAATAAAATGTTCTCCAAATAAACAGCAGCAAAAAAAGAACAAGTTTTAAGCAAGACAGGGCTGGATTCTCTCACCTCAGGGTACAAGTAACTTATGATGATATCAATGGGACTTGTATTGTACAGCAGGAGAATTGGGCCCTAAATAATTAGCATTAAACAGAGTAGTGCAAAGATAATGGCAAAACCACATAAGTATTTTACTCAATGAACAATATTTAACTTTGCTTGGCAAAGAAGCACAGGGATATCATGTTCTCCTTCAAACATCTGATCCTGCCCAAAGGAAAATACCAGACAGTCCCAAAAGTCTGCAGATTAGAGATGGGGAATCAATGTCAGTCCAAATAAAGGAGACAGGGTGAATAACAATTACCTTTTCTGTATTAGAGTCAAGGTTAGTCCCACTGATATCCAAAAGAGATGAGTCTACACAACGGCTAACAAGCAGCAGAAACTGCAGCCTCAACAATGGCATCAAGAGGCTACTTCTGAAACTGAATTATAAAACCTCATTTGCATTCAAGGCAAAAATTGCTTACTTTATGTAAACAGGAATTGTAAATCAGTAAATACAGCATGCAGTCCCATGTGAATTTCCCTCCCGCTACCTATGTCAAAACTTAGTTAGTAGACTTAAAACAAAACGATAACAACAAACTTAACTATGCAGTGAGGTGAGCTGTACAGTATCAAAAGAAGGCGGATGACTATCAGGCTTTGGAAGGTGCTTGTGTTGGTGTGGTGAGAGTGCTGACCAGGATGTGCGTGAATAGTAAGTGAATATTTCACAAGGGGAAAAACAAGAACAAACGTAATTTGATGAGAAAAATTAAGAAAGGTTAGGGGAAAAATGTAGCGTTTAAGAAAGCACGAAAATACTGCTAGAGCCAGAGATAAGTTTTCACTCCTATAACACCTTCACCTGAGATTTCCAAAGACAATGAACATTGAAAACATTGATCAATGTAGCTTTACAAAACTCCTATGAGGTAGTATTATTACCCACATTTTACAGATGAGGAAACTGAGGTGTAGGGAGTTTAAGTGACGATATGTCCAAAGTCACACCGTTAGTTGTTGATTCAGTGATAAACCCATCATTAGATTTTGGACTCTGGAATTTCAAACTTATTTTAAATATAATGGAGGCTTCTGTAGAGGATAAACAAACACATTTTCCTGAGACATATGATGGACTATGCTTTGTTAAAAGGATGATGAATGAATCTTAGAATAGATGTAGCTCAGACAAGGTGTAACATAAATGGATATATTGGACCAGAATGTGAAGGTGATTAAGGCCCACACCCAGAAGCCCTTGTTCACATGAGGAGCACAGTTAACTTCACCTGGGATGCCTCACATGAGAAAGAGCTGCAGAATCTGGCTCAAAGTGTTTAAAAAATTCTTTAAAAAAATTAAAGATTTTATCACGACATAACAAACACTATAGCCATTTAGGAGTATTATTGTGCCTCCTCCTCTGAGAGCTTAGAGTGCTAATTATATTAGAATTAGTAGGGGAAGCAAAAGTGGATGGGAATCTGGGAGGCAGTGACCATGAGTTGGTTGAGTTTAGGATCCTGACACAGGGAAGAAAGGTAAGCAGCAGGATACGGACCCTGGACTTCAGGAAAGCAGACTTCGACTCCCTCAGGGAACGGATGGGTAGGATCCCCTGGGGGACTAACATGAAGGGGAAAGGAGTCCAGGAGAGCTGGCTGTATTTCAAGGAATCCCTGTTGAGGTTACAGGGACAAACCATCCCGATGTGTCAAAAGAATAGTAAATATGGCAGGCGACCAGCTTGGCTTAACGGTGAAATCCTAGCGGATCTTAAACATAAAAAAGAAGCTTACAAGAAGTGGAAGGTTGGACATATGACCAGGGAAGAGTATAAAAATATTGCTCGGGCATGTAGGAATGAAATCAGGAGGGCCAAATCGCACCTGGAGCTGCAGCTAGCGAGAGATGTTAAGAGTAACAAGAAGGGTTTCTTCAGGTATGTTGGCAACAAGAAGAAAGCCAAGGAAAGCGTGGGCCCCTTAATGAATGAGGAAGGCAACCTAGTGACAGAGGATGTGGAAAAAGCTAATGTACTCAATGCTTTTTTTGCCTCTGTCTTCACTAACAAGGTCAGCTCCCAGACTGCTGCGCTGGGCATCACAACATGGGGAATAGATGGCCAGCCCTCTGTGGAGAAAGAGGTGGTTAGGGACTATTTAGAAAAGCTGGACGTGCACAAGTCCATGGGGCCGGACGAGTTGCATCCGAGAGTGCTAAAGGAACTGGCGGCTGTGATTGCAGAGCCATTGGCCATTATCTTTGAAAACTTGTGGCGAATGGGGGAAGTCCCGGATGACTGGAAAAAGGCTAATGTAGTGCCAATATTTAAAAAACGGAAGGAGGAGGATCCTGGGAACTACAGGCCAGTCAGCCTCACCTCAGTCCCTGGAAAAATCATGGAGCAGGTCCTCAAAGAATCAATCCTGAAGCACTTACATGAGAGGAAAGTGATCAGGAACAGTCAGCATGGATTCACCAAGGGAAGGTCATGCCTGACTAATCTAATTGCCTTCTATGATGAGATTACTGGTTCTGTGGATGAAGGGAAAGCAGTGGATGTATTGTTTCTTGACTTTAGCAAAGCTTTTGACACGGTCTCCAACAATATTCTTGTCAGCAAGTTAAAGAAGTATGGGCTGAATGAATGCACTATAAGGTGGGTAGAAAGTTGGCTAGATTTTCGGGCTCAACGGGTAGTGATCAATGGCTCCATGTCTAGTTGGCAGCCGGTGTCTAGTGGAGTGCCCCAGGGGTTGGTCCTGGGGCCAGTTTTGTTCAATATCTTCATAAATGATCTGGAGGATGGTGTGGATTGCACTCTCAGCAAATTTGCGGATGATACTAAACTGGGAGGAGTGGTAGATACGTTGGAGGGCAGGGATAGGATACAGAGGGACCTAGACAAATTGGAGGATTGGGCCAAAAGAAATCTGATGAGGTTCAATAAGGATAAGTGCAGGGTCCTGCACTTAGGATGGAAGAACCCCATGCACAGCTACAGACTAGGGACCGAATGGCTAGGCAGCAGCTCTGCGGAAAAGGACCTAGGGGTGACAGTGGACGAGAAGCTGGATATGAGTCAGCGGTGTGCCCTTGTTGCCAAGAAGGCCAATGGCATTTTGGGATGTATAAGTAGGGGCATAGCGAGCAGATCGAGGGACGTGATCGTCCCCCTCTATTCGACATTGGTGAGGCCTCATCTGGAGTACTGTGTCCAGTTTTGGGCCCCACACTATAAGAAGGATGTGGATAAATTGGAGAGAGTCCAGCGAAGGGCAACAAAAATTATTAGGGGTCTGGAACACATGACTTATGAGGAGAGGCTGAGGGAACTAGGATTGTTTAGTCTGCAGAAGAGAAGAATGAGGGGGGATTTGATAGCTGCTTTCAACTACCTGAGAGGTGGTTCCAGAGAGGATGGTTCTAGACTATTCTCAGTGGTAGAAGAGGACAGGACAAGGAGTAATGGTCTCAAGTTGCAGTGGGGGAGGTTTAGGTTAGATATTAGGAAAAACTTTTTCACTAGGAGGGTGGTGAAACACTGGAATGCGTTGCCTAGGGAGGTGGTGGAATCTCCTTCCTTAGAAGTTTTTAAGGTCAGGCTTGACAAAGCCCTGGCTGGGATGATTTAATTGGGGATTGGTCCTGCTTTTGAGCAGGGGGTTGGACTAGATGACCTCTTGAGGTCCCTTCCAACCCTGATATTCTATGATTCTATGATTTGCATTAAAAATGTGCCAACACTATGGGGATTGTTTAATGCTGTGATGGTTTAATGTTAATCGGTGTTTAAGTAAAAAGTAAGCTAAAAACCAAAAATCACAGAAACATAGGCTAAATTATTATTGATATGTATAAATTGAAAGGAACTGTTTAAAGAGAAAGAGATTCCTTCCCCTGGGAGGACAATAGTAAATCGCAAAACAAGATAAACTAAAGGTTAAAGCACATCTGAAGCTGCTGAGTGATTGCTTTTATTTTCACTGCCTATATTTTTCCTCTGCCTGGGGATATAAGTAATTTGATTGGAACAAGTAATTTGATGCTATAAAGGGAGAACAAACTAGAGTTAAATAAGTCAGTTTTCCCAGTTTGAGCAGCTGGTAGACCAAGAGTTATTCTCATAGTCAGAAGTAGTAGACCTCCATACTAAGGCCTGAAACCTTACAAACATGCATATGATGAGTAGTCCCACTCAACACAAAGTTAAAATGAATCATATGCAAGACTATTTGCAGGACTGGGGGCCGAGGGGGGAGGGGGAAGAAGATAAGAAGACAATGAAAGTAACTGAAGTAGCCCATAGTCAACAATCAATTAAGACTCAACAAAAATGTCAAAGAAGACCAAACACTTACATTAGACTATGAACCTATATGAAATTCCTGCTGGTTGAACACTGGTTATTTTCGTAAGGAAGTCCAGGAAAGGAGGCAAGGTGCTCTCTCCAGAGCTTAATTTGTATAATACTTTTCTTATTCTTACAAGTACAGAAGAATTCATGGTAAATTCAGATGACACTAAAAGAATGAACAGTTTTTGACATATTAGGCCTGATACTAACGTCTATACAGCCACTTTGCACCATTCCAGCAGCATAAAGAAGCCATAACTCCTGTTTAATTACTCCCCCCTGTATCTGCAACACTTGCCTAGGGTCAGTGCAGGTGAAGGAGAAGGTGTGCCCCTATTCCCCAGCAGTCCCCAAATGCCAGAATGGCCTCTTAAAGGTTGTGAGAAGCTGATGTAAGATAGACCAGCTTGAAGCTTGTGATCTCTTGTGCTGGGGTCTGGACTGGCAATGATCAGTTGTGAATCACGGAACCACAGAAGTGGCTTAAACCTCAAGCCACCTTTAGCGCTCCAATCCCCGCCCAGATTTACACCACACACAACTCATCTTGCCCAGAGACACTGGGCATTATGGTAAAAAAACAATGGAAGGGAAAAAAATTATGTCTAAAACTCATTAGGATTCTGTGCACTGAAAACATGCCAGAGAAAATGGTACAGTGGAAGGGAAGGGAACCCGAAGTGTCTAAATTTGCCAGACAAACATGGCCCAAGAAACTACATCTTCAGTCAGAGTTATCAAACCAAAAGACTTCCACTCACCTCCCATCCCATCTCTGCAATCATTGACAGGAGGCTCACAAGCATGCTGCCTTTGGCTCCCTGGCATGCAAGTTCCCCCTCCATGTGTGGGGAAGCTGCAGAAGGGAGATACACTGAAACCTTCAGCATTAATGACAGGTTTCAGAGTAGCAGCCCTGTTAGCCTGTATTCGCAAAAAGAAAAGGAGGACTTGTGGCACCTTAACTTGGTTAGTCTCTAGGGTGCCACAAGTCCTCCTTTTCTTCAGCATTAATTTACACATTTGCCACACAAGATGCACCATTTTCCCCTTGGGAGCAGGATGTTTCCCTGAGCTGTTCTTCCTTCCCCCACTCCATAATTTACACAGAACTCTGTTGTAGTTCAGGGACTCTTGGTAGCTACCCAGAGAAGGCAGAGTATGCTATTTGAGCAACTTCATTTTGTGTGTCCTCCTTTGCTTCACCATCAATGCTTCCCTCAACACAGTGGGGGTTGGTTCCTCTCTTAACAGTGCCATATATTTCTCAGACGTTTGAATGTTTAAAAAATCTGGGTCCAGGTGCAAAATGTTGTGGGTTGAGCCCATTTGGTAAATAACATTTTCATTTAAAATTCGTGAATAATCTCTGGGTTTCTATTGAAAGTCTCCTTACTGAGGAATTCACTGAATAGACAAGGACTGTCTTAGCCATGCAGAAATCATTCAGTTGCTAATTTAGTTGATAGTGGCGAATGATTCCTAACCTTTGAGTCATGAAACAGTGACAGATGGAGAAACCAAGGCACTATTTTTAAATTCAGTAAGAGCCTTTAATAAGAGCAAAAAAAGATCAATGTTACTACATTATAAGAACACGGGGTATTTTTCTATTACTGTTTAAATTCCCTTGCTAAGTTCATGAATCCACTTCTGGCAAATTAGCAGTTGCTTGCGTTTACCAAACCTGAGAGAACCGAGTGCTTTCTACTCTACTGACACTATATTGTGTTGGTCTCATTAGCATTTTGTTAGACCTGTCATTCATCTCATTAGTATCTCAACTTCATAAAAATTTTGGGGCTCTTTCCTTACATAAGTAAGAAAGCTCAGATGTGAAGGAGTTAATGAAGTTAAGCATTTTCTCTACTTCCTAAGTACACTTGCTGTTGGCACTTGCTGAGCCGTGTCCAGCTGATATTTTTAATAATACACTGTGTTCTTTTTAGCCCATATCTCTGTGAATCACACTGAGCTGAAAGAAATTTCCAGCAGTTTAGGTTTCATGCACAGCTCGGTATAACTTATTTAACATGGGGGTTCTGATGTGACATGGGTTTGTGTAAAATGTGTGCCTCTAAATCCTTCCTGAGAGTTTGAAACTTTTGTGTATGTCACACTCTTAGTAGCAGATGCAAAAATATGTCTTTTAGGAATAAATCTGGGGAAATGTATTTCAGATTTGCTTACTTTAGCAAAAGAAAAAAGGTTTTTGGGGATCATGAGACTCCACTATGCCTTCCACACCTATTATATTTGGAATAGGAACCATTGTCTAATATATTCTGAGCTAAAGATCTTCTGAAGTCATGAGGACAATTTTGCCTGAAATTCCTCCAAGTAAAACCCATCTCTCTAGATAAAGGGCCTAGTTTCAGATAACTACTGAATAACTCCACAGCAGGATCTTCTTCCTATTTCTAAAACTATTTTCTTCCAATCACCACGCTCTCACAACCTCCACTCTAAGACTGTTCAAATGTGAACTCTCCGGGGCAGTCTTTATGTTATTTGTTTGTATAGTGTCTGGTATAACAGGGCCCTGATCCTTCACTGGGGTACGTAGGTGCTACCACAATGGGAGTAAAATAATGATATTGAGCACCCCAAAATTAAGCTTGTAAAATGGTTCAGTATGTAGAGAAGGGTGATGCCGAAACAGAAGGAACTGAGTTTAAATAATTCTACAGGTTCAAAAATTAGGGACTTATTTCATTTCAAAATGTTATGATAATAATGCCAGCGAGCACCATCTATTGGTGTTTACATTCTAAACTCTGATTTTCTCGAGTTTGCTTGTAACTGACTTGTTGCAGTTTGCTTCAGGCTGGAACTGGACATATAAATTGTCAGTACCAAGGCAATGGTGTTTTTAATCAAAAAAGATCGAAATCAGTTTAAGCTGTTTTCATTTAGAAAACAGCAAAAGCGTTGATTGTAGATTTGGGGTGGCTGTTCCAGCAATCTTAAGAAGGTCATTTCCTCCCAGATAAATACATTTTTAATTTGCAGACTGCCAGTGATTTCAGTGGGAATCTATGCATTCAAAAGACTTCACATTTGAAGCCGAAGATCAGAATAGCGTAGGGAGATGTGAGATGGGATTAGAGTAATACATAATTAGCTGACAGAGGAGGATGAAAACACATGAATATTTAAAGAAATGACTTGGCCAAATCTGGGAAACTGAAGCATTACTAGATTTTTATTAGGAAATATGCAGAAGCATGCAAGCATCTTAGCTATAACAGTATAGATATTTTTTGTCAGTGATTTGTTGGGTTACATTGGTACATTGACTATAGAATGAATGTTCAGTAGAGCCAAAACCATCTCTTCACTGGTTTTTAGGAGGCTTTTAGCACTTAGTAAATCAGGGGTTCTCAAACTGGGTGTCGGGACCCTTCAGGGGGGTCATGAGGTTATTACATGGGGGGTCACAAGTTGTCAGCCTCCACCCTAAGCCCCGTTTTGCTTCCAGCATTTCTAATGTGGTTAAATATATAAACAAGTGTTTTTAATTTATAAGGGGGGGGGGGTGTCACATTCAGAGGCTTGCTATGTGAAAGGGGTCACCAGTACAATAGTTTGAGAAACACTATTAATAAATAAATCAAATTATTAAGTAAATATCAGTTGATTTTGAATAACGTAACATATATTAGTTTACAGTATTAATAGCCTCCTTGAATATATTTCTAGTGATAGATTATCAGCCACTTTCTTACACTGGTGAGTGGTTACTCATCTGAGTAATCCCATTCACTCTAGGGGGCCCCCGCAGGTGTATAATACAGTAATACAGTAAGCCTTGTCAAGCAGACCAGAAATACTGAGCTACATAAATCTTTTAATGTGGCGTAATTTTTATGACAGATTTCAATAATTTATCATGGGACTTTCAAACTTTGAACAGATGTTATATGTTAGAGCAAATTAAGGATTTTATTTAAGGAACTTCAGGGGTTTTGTTTATTTGTTTTAGGGGGCATTGGGGTTTTTACATCCTGTAGCAAGCTTAAGTGTTAACTACAGTAAGATCCCCATCAATTTCAATAGTGAAATATCAGACCCAAGAAGCCCACCTGATACAGGGTCAATCCATAGCTCATCCAACATGGAGCCAGCTATTCTCAACACAGATTGCCATGCAAGTGTGAAATCAGATTTTGCAAAGCTGCTACTTTCCACCCCGGTGAGGGAGGTGGGATGGGGTAGAACAAGACAGGGAATGGGCACAGTCTTGGTTTTCCCCACAATGTTCCTGGTAGCATAGCTGCACTGGCGCATCAGGTGATGTGTGTTGTACAGGGAAAAGATTCAGCATGGCTCACTCTGTGAGAGAAACATTCAGAGTTACAATCTCCCTCCTGGGCTGCTCTCAGGGCAGGTCACTATCTTGTGATCTCTCCCATAATAATCACGTGTTCTTAAAGTCATTCAAGAACCATAGAGATTTTCTAGGGCTTAGATCAGCAGCCTTCTGCTTGTTAAGATTCTCTTGAAGGTTACGATAAAATATTGAGGCTGGACTGAAAATTAGGCATCTCGTGTGGTTAGGATTGGGCTGAGAATTCAGTGGAGTGCAAGATTATAGTTCAGTTTTCATTTGGGCCAAATTCTGCTCACCTTACTTACTCAAGGAGCCCCAGTAAAGTCAGTGAGCAAGCAAGATCTAGCAAGATTTGGCCCTTTTGGAACCAATTGGAGTTTATCCACTGATTTTAGTGGGAGCAGGTTAAGGTCTTAATATTTTGCCTACTTATTCAGGTTGTTGTTTCTGGAATCTGCCAACTTTAGCTGTGCTTACATTCAAAAGACTGAAGTCATTTTATATAGAGAGGGAATGAGAGAGAAATACTCATGGAAAGGAAGTATTACATATAATACAGTGATGTTAGCCTGTTTGTTTGGACTGTCTAAGAATGTCTAAACTTTTCATACAACATGCTTTCCTCATGTTGTCATTCTTTCTCTCCAGGAGTATTTCCCAATTAATATAATTGTGCTTGGCAAAGCTGATGCAAATCACAAAAGGCAAAAAGCAGTGCCTAGCTTGACCCATTAACAAAGGCAGCCCCTTGTTTTCTGTTGGTATTCTACTTAGTACGCCTGAATGCAGTTAATTTACAAGACCAGTACAATAAATTTTGTTTTCTACTCCTATTCTGCCATATCTTGGAAAGCCAATGTCAAGTGGTAGCCAAGACTAGCAGCCTGAGGAACAATGCTTCTACTTTTGAACGTCATTATATCCCTGATCATTCAAATTATGGAACTGAGCAGTATAAAAAAATTTAATCATGGAGGAAGCCAGGAAACCCATTTAAAATGTTTCCCCTGTGTTGTATCCCAATGAGACCCCTGAAAAGTTGTAGCATTGAGAACCAGTTGTTTGTTTCTGATAGAATATATTAGCTAATAATACTGATCAAGACTCAGAGATTCCAGCAATACAGTTCTAGCAAGTTTTTTGTCACAGTATAATTCACTTAATCATGACTCGCTTAATCAACTGACCACTTAACTGGGACATTTCTCAGAGAACTGGATTTAACCTAATGATAGTGAGTGGTAATGAATGCTGCTTAATTAAAACAATATTAGCATAAATTCCACTTAAAGAGAATATATATTCAGAGAGTGTTATATTATGAAGTGGTGCTTCACCTGGTGTGAAATTCTGAGCTCCAGTCATTTAATACAGAAGTTGCCAAATAATATTTAAGGATAAAAAAAAGAAGAAGAAAGTTCAACTATGGATGAATGCAGTGCATTTCATTTTTCTCTTTGTATTTTTAATCCTTATTTTGCCATATTAAGGTTTTTCAGATTGTAATAGAGATATCTCTTAATAGAGATATCTGCTTACTCAGGACAATAGGGTATCTACTAAAGGTGATTGCATTAAGGGGATTCTACTATATAATAAATCAGGGCACCTGCATTCATAGATAGGGATTGGATCTTACAATGATTACCACCAAAATTATTTGCTTGCTTAGTTTTTGTTTTTAAAAATAAACTTAATTCCAAACACTAATGGACCTAAATCAAGCCATAAGCTACTACATATCTCCAAAATCATCAAAATCAGTCTGAACGCGAATATATCACTATCTCCAGCCATTTCAGCTTTCTTACTGTCAGTAAAAGAAAGCATTGAATGAAAAATGAATATCTGACATCCATATTTGCCAAGCACTGAAGAAAGGTATTTCAACCCAACGATCATTTGTTTGCAAAACTAGCCCTGCATTGCTTGGTGTTCCATCAGGGAAGTGGGGTTTTCCCTGCCCCCACAGAATAAGCAGTCGTGCCTGCCTACCCAAAAAACACATGGAACTTGGGGAATTAGAAGGATCCTCTTAGGGGAAAAGGGCTCTGAAAGAAAAATATCATCACTCTAAGTTTGGCAATCTCTATGGGGATGGTGGGGTGGATGAATCTCTATGGATGGATGGTGGGAATTGGCTCCCCCCATTATGAGGCTTCTCACTTCACAGATCCATCCAGTCCCAGCTCCCTCCCCCTGAGTCAGATACCAGCTACATAGGGTCTTCTGAAAGGAAGAGATATTCCAGCAGAGACAGCTGCTTCCCACGTTCGTGCATCATGGTGGGGATGCACAGTCTGGTCCACAATTTGAAAACCTTTGGTTAAAAATGGTATATAAATGTAAGGCCCCTTACTATTACTGTCATTATTCCAATTTCCTGCCCTACAACAGCTGGTTCTCTGATAACCGACTCCGACTGGGAACCCATCTCTCCTCTCCACAAGCAGGTTTTTGAGTGTAATAAGAATTGTGCCTAGAGACTCACTTTGAAAATTCTTCCTCTCTTGAAGTGTATTAAAATAGATCAACCTAAGGGATTTCTCAGGAAGATTTTTTTTCACTCCTTGACAATGGGGCCCAATCTTAAGTTCTGCAAGCAGTGTCCTTTTACTTCTACTCACTACTTTTCTAGGCAGATCTTAGGAGTACCATGCCAAACATCTAGGAATGCTCTTACATAGGGTGACCAGATTGGGGGTAATAGGCGCCTATATAAGAAAAAGTCCCCAAAAAAGGGACTGTCCCTTTAAAAATGGGACATCTGGTCACCCTACTCTTTCTGTATGATTTGATCCTAGTACATGTAAGTTCCATATTCTACTGTCTCAAAAATCAAAACATTAGCTCTAAAGATTAGATTGAGAGTGCTGGAGAAAGAAGCTGCTCAGTTTCTCTTGTCAATAAGACACTGTCCAGAAATGGTTTTTAATAAAGGTTCATATCTGAGGTTAATGTCAGTTTCCAGAGTTCATCAACGATGGAATAACTGGAAATTTGAAAATAGGAGCCAAAAAGAGCACAGACAGAACAGAGGGAACTACAGTACTACTCAAATACAGCGGAGGAAGGAGTAGTGATCGCTATCGTATGACACAATTTGAAGAAGGCAACCAGACTAAAGATATAAAAAGGCTGAGGTCTTGTTGAAGCTCAGATGATAAAAGTATTTTGATCAAACAGATAAGTCTTTGGAAGGAGGTGTATTAGACATGTGCTAGTTACTGTAAGGAACTGAAGATTAGGATGAGGGATAAAATGCTGTAAGTGAAAGTCCTTGCATTCCATTACATACTGTAGTGATATCAGTTAATATTTTCTGCCTGTTGAAGCAAGAAGGGCGCGTTCAGAGATCCAGACAACTGGGTCAGATCCTCAGCAGAGTTTCATTGATTTCAACAGAGCTATGCTGATTTACACCAACCGAAGATCTGGCACACAAAATTATTGGAACTGCTGATGGTGTCTCTTTAAATGATTTTCAAATGGCAGCTTTTGGCCTGAAATGCTCCATCGTGGCCCAGCCAGCACACATCTTGTATGGAACTCTCCGATTTAGGTAGGAAGTAGGGCTGTCAAGTGATTAAAAACATTAATCGTGATTAATAGCACAATTAATCACACTGTTAAACAACAATAGAAGGCCATTTATTTAAATATTTTTGGAAGTTTTCTACATTTTCAAATATATTGATTTCAATTGCAACACAGAATACAAAGTGTACAGTGCTCACTTTATATTTATTTTGATTACAAATATTTGCACTGTAAAAAACAGAAATAGTATTTTTCAATTCACCTAATACAAGTACTGTAGTGAAGGGTTAATGTTTAGCTATTCCACCTGGAAGCAGGCGGGGCACACCCTGACTGTTTCGTAGAAGCAATGCACACATTGCTCTATCCAAGGACAAGGGCTAGATATGAACCATGAGAACTTGATTGTTTGGACAGCAATTGTGGGAGGCTTTCTTAGCCTGGGCTCAAGGCCTGAGAACCAGGATTGTAGTAGATAGGGGATGGTAACTAAGTATATGAATTAACGTCATACATTCCGTTGTGTAGCAGTGTGTAATGCTTAGGGGGAGAAATATAATAAAAGGAGAAGGTGGAAGGCGGGGGGGCAGAACGGCCCATCTCAGCTGACCAGCCTGTTTGCTTGCATAAAGCTGTGTTCTGTCTCATCACTGAACCGCCACACTGTAGTGCAATCACTATCACAAAAATTGAACTTATAAATGTAGAATTATGTACAGAAATAACTGCATTCAAAAATAAAATAATGTAAAACTTTAGAGGCTACAAGTCCACTCAGTCCTACTTCTTGTTCAGCCAATTGCTGAGACAAACAAGTTTGTTTACATTTGCAGGAAACAATGCTGCCAGTTTGTTTACAATGTCACCTGAAAGCGAGAACAGGCATTCACATGGCACTTTTGTAGCTGGCACTGCAAGGTATTTACATGCCAGATGCACTAAAGATTCATATGTCCCTTCATGCTTCAACCACCATCCGTCCTAATGCTCCTGCTGGAATAGTGCAGCTTTGCACCACCTGCAGCCTGCACCTGTGCATTAATAATATGATCATAGAATCTGGCCCCGAGCCATTGGTGTTTCTTTCTATTTCCCTCTTGGGAAGAAGAAGATAAACAAGGTTTAGACATCAGCTAGTAAGCAAGTGAACTGAACTAATAACCTATTGACTGCTTTTATAAAAGAGACCTAAAAAAATTGCTGGCATAGTTCAAAAGAGCTTAGCCTGGATCAGCTCTGCCATCAGCAATGAAGGTCGCTAGAGTCAAGGAGAATTATTAAAAAGAGAGCATGTAGGCAGTGAAGAAAATAGGACATTCATTTTTTAAAAATATCACCCATCTCTTGTTCCTTGGCTCAGCATTTGGAGAACAGCTGACGGCTGGTTTAAGGAGACTTGGGGAAGTATGTTGATAAATGAAAAATCAATGCTAGAGAAGCAGATATTATTTGTTTCCCTTTTAGTGGAGAACCTAAGGCTTTCTGGGACATTACCATTCTGCTGCAGAACTCAGACTTCTGAAACTATTTCAAAACACCGTAACAGAGGCTTAAACTAAATGTATACCTCAAGTAAAAGAAAACAAACAAACAAAAATGCCACCATGGCTAAACAGCAAAGTAAAAGAGACAGAAGCAAAAAGGCATCCTTTAGAAATTGGAAGTCAAATCCTACTGAGGAAAATACAAAGGAGCACAAACTGTGAAAGTTAAGTGTAAAAGTATAAGGCAGGCCAAGTAAGAATTTCAAGAGCAACTAGCTAAAGACACAAAAACTAACAGCAATTTATTTTTAAGTATATCAGAAGCAGAAAGCCTGCCAAACAGCCAGTGGGGCTACCAGATGATCAAGGTGTTAATGAAGTACTCAAGGAAGACAAGGCTGTTGTGGTGAAGCTAAATGAATTGTTTGCACTGTCTTCACTGGAGAGGATGTGGAGGAGATACCCACAACGGAGCAATTCTTTTTAGATGACAGATCTGAGGAACTGTCCCAGATTGAGGTATTAGTAGGAAGAGGTTTTGGAACAAACTGATAAATTAAACAATAAGAAGTCACCAGGACCAGATGGTATTCACCCATGAGTTCTTAAGGAACTCTGATACAAAATTGCAGAACTACTATCTTTGATATGTATCCTATCACTTAAATCAACCGCTGTAGCAGTGACTGTGACTGTAGCAGTGACAGCTAATTTAAAGCTGATTTTAAAAAAATCTCCAGAGACAATCCTAGCAATTACAGACTGGTAAGACTAATTTCAATACCATGCAAATTGGTTGAAATGATAGTACAGAACAGAATAATCAGACATACAGATGAACACAATATGTTGGGGAATAGGCAACCTGGCTTTAGTAAAGCGAAATCATGCCTCATAGAATCATAGAATATCAGGGTTGGAAGGGACCTCAGGAGGTCATCTAGTCCAACCCCCTGCTCAAAGCACGACCGATCCCTAATTAAATCCTCCCAGCCAGGGCGTTGTCAAGCCTGACCTTAAAAACTTCTAGAGTAGGAGATTCCACCACCTCCCTAGGTAACGCATTCCAGTGCTTCACCACCCTCCTAGTGAAAAATTTTTTCCTAATATCCAACCTAAATCTCCCCCACTGCAACTTGAGACCATTACTCCTTGTTCTGTCTTCTGCTACCACTGAGAACAGTCTAGATCCATCCTCTTTGGAACCCCCTTTCAGGTAGTTGGAAGCAGCTATCAAATCCGCCCTCATTCTTCTCTTCCGCAGACTAAACAATCCCAGCTCCCTCAGCCTCTCCTCATGAGTCATGTGTTCCAGACCCCTAATCATTTTTGTTGCCCTCCGCTGGACTCTCTCCAATTTTTCCACATCCTTCTTGTAGTGTGGGGCCCAAAACTGGACACGGTACTCCAGATAAGGCCTCACCAATGTCGAATAGAGGGGAACGATCATGTCCCTCGATCTGCAGGCAATGCCCCTATTTATACATCCCAAAATGCCATTGGCCTTCTTGGCAACAAGGGCACACTGTTGACTCATATCTAGCTTCTTGTCCACTGTAACCCCTAGGTCCTTTTCTGCAGAACTGCTGCCTAGCCGTTCGGTCCCTAGTCTGTAGCAGTGCATTGGATTCTTCCGTCTTAAGTGCAGGACTCTGCACTTGTCCTTGTTGAACCTCATCAGATTTCTTTTGGCCCAAGCCTCCAATTTGTCTAGGTCCCTCTGTATCCTATTCCTACCCTCCAGCGTATCTACCACTCCTCCCAGTTTAGTGTCGTCTGCAAACTTGCTGAGGGTGCAATCCACACCATACTCCAGATCATTTATCGTCCTCCAGATCATCAACCTATTAGAATTCTCTGAGGGTGTCGACAACCATGCGGACAAGGTTGATCTAGTTGATATAATGTACTTGGACTTTACCTTGATAAAGAAAAAGTAAACAGTCACAGGATAAGAGGGAAGGTCTTCTCCTTGATCAGTAACTGGGTGAAAAATAGAAAACAAAGGGTGGGAATAAAAGATCAGTTTTCACAATAAAGAGAGGTAAATAGCAGGGTCCTCCAAGGATCTGTGTTGAGACTGTGCTATTCAACATATTAATAAATGATCTGGAAAATGGAGGTGAACAGTAAGGTGGAAAAATTTGCAAACAATACAAAATTACTCAAGATAGTTAAGTCCATAGCTGACTGCGAATTGTTACAAAGAGATTTCACTAAACGCGGTGACTGGGCAACAAAATGGCCGATGAAATTCAATGTTGATAAGTGCAAAGTAATGAACATTGGAAAATCTAAAACCAACTCTACATACATACCCCAAAATGATGGTGTTTGAATTAGCTGAAACCACTCAAGAAAGAGATCTAGGAGTCATTGTGGATAGCTTTCAGAAAACATCCACTCAAAGTGCAGTGGCAGTCAAAAAAGAGAACAGAATGTTGGGAATCATTAAGAAAGGGATAGATAATAAAACAGAAAATATCATAATGCCACTATATAAATCCATGGTATGTCCACACCTTGAATAGTTTGTGTGCAGTTCTGGTGTCCCTATCTCAAAAAAGACATATTAGAAATGGAAAAGGTGTAGAGAATGGCAACAAAAATGATTAGGATATGAAACAGCTTCCAGACAAGTAGAGATTAAAAAGACTGGGACTGTTCATCTTAGAAAAGAGATGATTAAAATGGGGATACGATAGAGTCTCTAAAATCATGAATGGTGTAGAAAAGTTAATAAGGAAGTGTTATTTACCCTTTATTAACACAAGAAACAGTGGTTATCCAATGAAATTAGGTAGCAGGTTAAAACAAACATAAGGAAGTACTTCTTCACACAACACACAGTCAACCTGTGGAACTTGTTGCCAGGGGATGCTGTGAAGGCCGAAAGTATAACTGGATTCAAAAAAGAACTGGATACGTTCATGGAGGATAGGTAGAGCCCTGCAAATCTGCGGATATCTGCTTTATATCTGTGGACATCCGCAGACCATGTTTGTGGATCATGGATTGGATGTGGATATGAATTTTGTATCTGCCCAGGGCTCTAAGGATAGGTCCATGAATGGTTATTAGCCAAGATGGTCAGGGATGCAACCCCATGCCCCAGTTGTTGCTAAACCTCTAACTGCCAGAAGCTGGTACTGGACAACAGGGGATGGGTCACTCAAAATTGTCCTGTTCTGTTCATTCCCTCTGAAGTATCTGACACTGGCCACTATCAGAAGACAGGATACTGGACTAGATGGACCATTGGTGTGACCCATGATGTTCTTATGTCCTTACAACACACAATGCAAAACAATAGATTGTTGTTGCAAGTGTTTGGCAAAGTAAAAGGTATTCCTGCAGTTTATAATACAGTGGAACTTCAGAGTTACAAACACCTTGGGAACGGAGGTTGTTCATAACTCTGAAATGTTCGTACCACTGAGCAAAATGTTCCTAGAATCATAGAGTATCAGGGTTGGAAGGGACCTCAGGAGGTCATCTAGTCCAACCCCCTGCTCAAAGCAGGACCAATCCCCAACTAAATCATGTTATGGTTGTTCTTTCAAAAGTTTACAGCTGAACATAGACTTAATACAGCCTTGAACCTTTACTATGCAGAAGAAAAATGCTGCTTTTAAGCATCTTAATTTAAATGAAACAAGCACAGAAACAATTTTCTTACCTTCTCAAATCTTTTTCTAAAACATTCCCTTTATTTTTTTAGTAGTTTACATTTCAAACAGTACTAAACTGTACAGTATTTTTTTTTTTTTTTGGTCTCTGCTTCTTTATTGCATACTTCTGATTCCAAATGAGTTGTGCGGTTGACCAGTCAGTTCATAACTCTGGCGTTCATAACTCTCTATTGTAGGTACTATCAGTCATTTGGTACTGGGCTGCTGGGTGACCTTGGGCAAGCCACTTCCTCTGAATCAGTTTCTCCATATGTAACATTGGAAAAAATGATACTGACCTTTAAAAATCACTTTGAGATCTTCTGACAAAAAGTACCTTGTAAAAGTTGGTTTTATTATCACCCTCATGTGAAAAAAACAATTGTTAGTGACACAAGGCCTTTACTTGCTTCTGTATTAAACCATGCTTAATATCAGTAGATCATCATAAGGATTTTCATGTCAGGTTTCAATTTTAAAATGTAAAGCATAGAGGTATTTGCTAATCATTCTGCTATCTAATGAGTATTTAAATGCTTTCCCTTGTTCTTAACATTGAAAGTGTACAGGCATTTCCATTTTAAATAGGGCAATAAGTCCTATTCCTATTCCAGTGTCCATTCAAGTCAATGGATACACTCCTATTGCCTTGGATTAGCTTATGAATAGGATTTGGCCTGTTGTGAAGCAGCCATCGATGCCTCTCCAAGAAATTGGCAATGAGGGTTGCTGCAATCTGGCAGCCTTTGCCCCAAATAACATATGCAATTTCCTCAAGACAACATATCTGTTCTGTACTGGCACCTCTTTCTACCTATGTTCTTACATGGCATTATCACTATGGCATCCGAGTACCTATGGCAATATGAAGCACGGCCATTCAATTGTCACACAGATTCTTGCCCCAAATCTTTTCAAGGTTTATTTTAGATTCACAATGACAAGATTTCATAAAATTAAATAATCTGTGTGGGTTTTGAGTTCCCTTTTTGCATCTTGTCAGAACTGACTTAATTATTCCCAAACCATCCTTAAAAGACAGCCTTCATTATTTCTGTTGGTGATGATTCCATATCTGGAAGCTTGATCCATTGCTTAAATTCCCTCAAAGTTTTTCTGAATAGTTAACCTAAACTTTCGCTGCAGCAGTGTAAGTTCATCAATTTATCCATATTGACTTTTGAGCAAACTGATCCCTGTTCTCTTTATAATCACTCTCCATTTACCAATAGTTATGTCTCCTCTCAATCTTCTTTTCTCCATTCCAGAATGAGCCATTCCCATACGGTTAACCTTCCCTTCAAGCTATGGATCTTATCCAAACCTTTTATAATGTTTGTTGCTCTCCTGTGAGCAATCTCTAATCTATCCACTTGTTTAAAAAGAAACAACAGGTGCCTAAAACTCAATGTTTTTGCTCTAACTAGTGGACTGCTTAGAACATATGACACTCCAACTAAAAACTGACCAATATATGCAGAAGGTAACCACTAATATGACAACTTGTGATTTTTACCCCAGTGCAGAGGGTTTGCACAAGGGTCTATGTTTTTAACACACACTAAATGCCCCTAATTCAGGTGTTGCTTAGTCTATTGTGTGGGGCCTCTGCACTGTGGTAAATGTCACCCTTAAGGAGTATTTGAGAGTCCATTTTAGATTTTTCCTTTATAATTTCCTTGTATCTGAATCCGCCCCTTTTTACCTCCATAGAAGATGATGACCAACGAATTCTTAGGCAAAGACATCTGGGGCCCAGTCCTGCTCCTGTTGATGATGTCAGCTCTCCCATTAAATTCAACAGCAGCAGGGTAGAGCCTTATGTTCCTAAGTTAGCTCTTAGTATCTCCTAGCTGGAATATTAATGTTATGGATAGATAATTAAAAGTTCAAAGCATCCAAATAGAAAAAGAGAGACAGGAATTTGTGAAGAAATGATTAGATGATCTGTTATGAGGCTTGTTTGCATAGCACTGTAAAGTATAACTCATGTTCTTAGTTACAAAGGGAAGAATTATAGTTACAGAATTAAATGACACATATAAGGGAGAAAACTAAACAGGAAATTGTGACATGTATTCCATATTCTTTGTGAAAATATGTTTATGATATGCATATGTCATAAATATAAAGGGAAGGGTAAACCCCTTTAAAATCCCTCCTGGCCAGAGAAAAAAAATCCTCTCACCTGTAAAGGGTTAAGAAGCTAAAGGTAACCTCACTGGCACCTGACCAAAATGACCAACGAGGAGACAAGATACTTTCAAAAGCTGGGAGGAGGGAGAGAAACAAAGGGTCTGTGTGTCTGTCTATATGCTGTTTCTGCCGGGGATAGACCAGGAATGGAGTCTTAGAACTTTTAGTAAGTAATTTAGCTAGATACGTGTTAGATTATGATTTCTTTAAATGGCTGAGAAAAGAATTGTGCTGAATAGAATAACTATTTCTGTCTGTGTATCTTTTTTGTAACTTAAGTTTTTGCCTAGAGGGATTCTCTATGTTTTGAATCTAATTACCCTGTAAGGTATCTACCATCCTGATTTTACAGAGGTGATTTCTTTATTTCTATTAAAAGTTTTCTTGTAAGAAAACTGAATGCTTTTTCATTGTTCTCAGATCCAAGGGTTTGGGTCTGTGGTCACCTATGCAAATTGGTGAGGCTTTTTATCCAACATTTCCCAGGAAAGGGGGGGGTGCAAGTGTTGGGAGGATTGTTCATTGTTCTTAAGATCCAAGGGTCTGGGTCTGTAGTCACCTAGGCAAATTGGTGAGACTTTTTACCAAACCTTGTCCAGGAAGTGGGGTGCAAGGTTTTGGGAAGTATTTTGGGGGGAAAGACGTTTCCAAACAGCTCTTCCCCAGTAACCAGTATTTGTTTGGTGGTGGTAGTGGCCAATCCAAGGACAAAGGGTGGAATATTTTGTACCTTGGGGAAGTTTTGACCTAAGCTGGTAAAGATAAGCTTAGGAGGTTTCTCATGCAGGTCCCCACATCTGTACCCTAGCGTTCAGAGTGGGGAAGGAAACTTGACAGCATATGACATAACTGAGATATACCTTATGCAAGATGGCTCATGTGAGATATCATTGGAAAGGTTATGATTTACTGAATGTGGTTATCCAATTTGTGTGTATGTATCATTTCTGTTTCTGAAGTTAGGAATATTGACTATGTATCTGTATTTCAACTATGCCACTTTGGGTGATGCCCATGCTAACACTTCAGGTACAACAATGGAAAAGCCAGACAGGGCGGATGGCCCATCAGCGAGGACAACGGACTGTGAAAAGCTTAGTCTTCCTGTGGACGCTCCATACTGCCATTGACTCATGGACGCTGTGATCCTACAGATGCAGGTGGTCTTGTCACCTGATCCTAAAACATTACCTGGGACTTCTTGTAACTTTCCACTGTAAGGGAAGGGGGGGATCAAGTTTGGAAAACAAAAGATCCCCGCCTTATGTAAATCCTATTTAAGGGTGGGAAGGAGGGCAACCAGGACTCCTCCTCTCCATGGCCTGTCTGCCCAAGAAGAAAAACTGAAGGCAAGTGGGGAGTCCAAACTGAGACAGGGGTCTAGTCTGAAAAGGAATATAACCGGAACTCTGAACCACAGAAGCTTTGCAACCTGCCTGCAACAACATCTAGGGTGAGAAATACTATTGTAACCAATTTCTTTAGTGAATCCAGCTTAGTTTGCAGGTTTGATTTTATTTGCTTAGTGTTCTGTTTGTTACCCCTTTTACCACTTACAATCTGCCTTTTATAGTTAATAAAATTTGTTGTGTTTATTATTAAACCCATTTTCTCTAATTTCTAACTGGGGGAGGGGGGAGTGGCAAGAAGTGTGCACACCTCTCTCCACATTAAGGGAGGGGGCAAATTTCATAATATATCTTTGGGTCTGCACCCCAAGGGAGATGGACATCTGAGTGCTGGAGCAAGTCCCTTAAGCTGAGTCTTCCCAGAGCTGATCTGCAGCTGTGTGTGGCCCTGCCTGTGTGTGTGTGTGTTAGAGGAGGTTTTAAGAGCCTGGCTCAGCAAGACAGATTAAAGGGGACCCATGCTTGTGGAACAGGTGGACTCAGTGGTATCTCAGCACATCAGATGGCTTCCCAAGGAGTCCAACCCATCACAGTAATTATTCAGAATCAGAACTATGGAACTATCACAGAAATCAAAGCTGGGAATAGAATTCCCTTGAGATGGTCATACATTATTATTAGATCTAGCCAGAGAAAGAAAATACAACTCCGAGGGAAATAATATTATAGCACACATAGGAGTAGCTAATAGGCACGCAATAGCAGTGAACTGGAATAAATCAGATACACCTTGTTTTATTAAGTGAAGTAACAGAGAGGTAATGGAGAAAATGATTTATTTGTGAAAAATTGAAGCCAAAAGCATTACTTGTGGTGGAATTTGTAGGATAGGACTTATATGAGGAAATAGATGGCTAATTAACTGGAGATCAAGTGAAGATACTTAGCTTTCCAGAAAGTCCATACTTCAGAAGATGAAAATCATAAAATTGTGGGTGGCCTGATTCATGAAGTCCATATCTGGATTCAGATTTGAATCTGAACTTCCTCAAAGTTCAGGTTATTTGGATAGAGTTATAGTTCTGTTTAATTTGTTATGTGGTTTGAATGACCTGGCTCATTTGAGAAAATTATTCTCATAATTAATGAGTGAGAGTTGATATTTTAATAGTATATGGGCTAATACTTGGGAGGCAACCTCAGTCCTACAAACTGATCCATTAACTCAGACACATTCTACCACACACAATCCTATTGATGTCAATGGGACTGTAGGCCAGTGTAAGTATATGCATTTGTACAAACCTTTGCCGGGTCAGAGCCTGTGTTGCATCTATTCCATAAGTTATATGATAAACATTCTCCTAACACTGGTTCCAAAATTGTGGTCTGTGAAGCATTTGCTCATGATCTGCAGAAAGCTGGTCACATTGCTGGCTTTTCTCCTTGTTTCCAGCTACTAAATAGCTTTAAAAGAAACTAAAAATATATTAAATACTTTCTAAAATTACTTTGTAATGTAAATAGTTGCTGTGTTCCCCCATAGGATGTTCTGACATCACAAATTGAGGCCAGGCTCCATTGATGGGGTGAGGAGGCTGTCGTGGGCACAAAGGGGGATATGTAAAACACATTGACTAGCGAGCCACACACACATATTTTCACGTGTATTCTTTTCTCTTTCCCTTGTTCCTTCTTCCCTTGCCCTTTGAGGAGAAATGATTAAGCATTGGTGTGATGGGGTGTACAAACCCCACACTGAGCAACAAGAGCTTATGGGCTTATTTTGGGCTCAACCAACCCTGCCCTGCCACACCTGCAGCAAATTCTCCATCTGCTGGAGGAATTAAAAGGCAGAAAATTAGCTCAGTTGGCAAGCAGTACTGAAGGGGAGTACAGCCCACAGCTCTAGCAGAGCAGAACAGAATGAGTGAAACCTAAAGGCTCTGATGCACTGCCTTCAGGGGCCCTCCGTGAGGAAAGGGAGGACCCTCCACAGAGACAAGCAGACAGGAAAATATTCTATGTCTCTGGACAGTAGTGATTTCCTCTTGCTTCCTTGGGATTTGGATTTTCCCACCAGGTGAAGGCCTTGGACTGAGGTGACCCCGGTGGGGAGACGAGAGGAAGAGGCCCAGGGAGGACAGCCTTAAGTAGTCTTGTTTGCCAGGTTACTGGTGGCTAAAAGCGCTCTGGGTTGGAGCCCAGTAGAGTGGGAGGGCCCAGGCTCCACTCCCCACAACCCCTTGGCAGTCCAGAGTTGTGACCATGATCACTAGGCCACACTTCCCAACCAGACCCTGAGTGGAGACCATTACAATTGGTGGAAAAGACGGGCATTTGATCCCACACTTAGAGAAGGGGACATTGACTGACATAGGCGGCCACACAGCCTGATACAGAACAACATGGGCTGGTCAGCCAGCAACGATGGAGGTGGAATGATTGCTGAAATGATGACCGAGAACCAGCAGCAACAGGTGGAGCAGCAGCAGCAGCAACTCCTGCAGCAAATGACCGCTTACCAGCAGCAATTGATTCAGGACTTAGGGGCCCAACAACAGCAAAGGTTAGTTCAACAATCTGGGGTGTTGATGCAGTCCCAGGGGGCCCCGGGAGCTTCCCCATCAGAGAGCCTGGGCCCAAGCCCAGGTTTATGCCAGAAGACCTCCGCCATTGTGATCAGCTGATCTCCCCCCAGTCCTGTTTGCCATTCAGGAAGTCCCACAATCCTCTACAGGTTTTTCCCCATTTGAGCTCCTGTATGGGATACGGCCCCGGGGAATTCTTGAACTGGTCTGGGAGATGTGGGAAGGACAAACTCTGAGAACTCAAAATGTCCTACAGTATGTGTTGAGACTCAGGGGGAGACTTGAGACTGTGGGAGCTTTGGCTAAAGAAAACCTCCTCACTGCCTAACAAACCCAGGAATGCTCCTATAACAAGGGAGTGCAGGTATGCGCTTTCAGGCCAGGCAATCAGGTCCTCCTTCTACTCCCAAGCACGGAGTCTAAACTACTAGTCAAGTGGCAGGGACCCTATGAAATTGTGTGCCAAGTCAGGTCAGTCAATTATGAGGTTAGACAACCTGATAAATGGAAACCCACCCAAGTCTATTACATCAACCTGCTGAAGGTGTGGAAAGAACGAGAAAATCTATTCATCACCCGGTGCCCCCCAGAGACAGAACTGGGGCTCTAAGTACCTTACGCCCTGTCCCCAGGGGCTATGCAGGTGAGGGAACAGCTTTGCCCTGAACAAAGAGCCCAGGTTCAGAGCCTAGTGAAAGCCTTCCTAATGGTGTTTTCCTGCCTACCAGGAAGGACCCACCTTGCACACCACCATATCCAGCAGACAGAACCTGGACAGATAGTCTGGGAGAACTCTGGCTGCTTCCCCAGAAAGTGCGTGAGGCAGTAAAACAGGAAGTCCAGACCATGTTGGAGCTTGGGGTCATTGAGGAATCCCACTGTGAGTGGACAAACCCTGTCTTATTAGTCCCAAAGTCGGATGGCACTGTCTGGTTTTATATTGACTTCAGAAAGGTTAATGCAATCTCCAAATTTGATGCCTACCCCATGCCCCGGGTGGATGAATTACTAGACCGGCTGGGCAAAGCTCAGTACATCACCATCTTAGACTTAACAAAGGGGTATTGGCAAATCCCACTCAGACCAGACTAGCAAGTAAAAACCTTTTGCCACTCCATTCAGTCTGTACCAGTTTCGAACTATTCCCTTTGGACTCCATGGGGCACCCGTGACATTCCAAAGCCTTATGGATCAGGTGTTGCAACCCCATAACTCATATGCCGCAGCCTATTTAGATGATGTAGTCATCTACAGCTGAACCTAGGAAGAACATCTGGCCCGAGTGACAGCCATGCTCCGCTCCCTGAGACAGGCTGGACTAACAGCCTGGTAGAGTGGGAGGGCCCAGGCTCCCCTCCCCACAACCGCCTTGGCAGTCTGGGGTTGTGGCTATGACCACTAGGTCATGCTTCCCAACCAGACCCTGAGTGGAGATCATTACAATTGGAATAAGAAAATATTTTAAAAACTCTTTCCCAGCATGCTTTTTATTGTAAATAATTAAAAGCTGGCATCCATGCTGGAAAGCCTTTTGTCTCAGGTTTTCACAAGTAGATCATTTTCTCCATTGCCGTATGTCATTCATATTTCAGTTAGTTTAACTAGATGTGTCTGATTCATTCCAGTTCATGACTATTGAGTGTATAGCAACTACTCAGATGTGTCTTACAGTATTTCCCTCCAAGCTTCACTTTCTTTCTATAGTTAAGTCTAATAACAGTAAAGGATCATAACGGAATTTATTTCCATATTAGTTTTGATTTCCATGATACTGGTTTGCACACAGTTCTGATTCTGAATATTACATTTCCACCATACTGTGTGTTGGTAAATGATTCTTCCATGTAAAACTCCCATTAAAATTTGCCATCTCGAGCATCAAATAATAATTATTTTTTAAAATCAGGCTTAATTATTAACACAACAGGCCCCATATTCCCTTCCATTGTGGGGTAAAGAGGGAAGCTAAACCACAGTACTACTGAAGTTACATTTCAACAGGGCATATCATCTCAGGCAAAGGAGGAATGAAGCCTATGCAGCATGTTCCTCCCCCATCCTGCAGCCTGTGAAAACCCCTTGGGGTGGTTTAGGGAACAGCATCCCTAGCAGAAACACAGATTTTCCCATGTTTCTCCTGAGTGTTAACTCTCTGTCTACAACTTCTGTCCTCCTTTAGTGCACAGCGGCAGACGAATGGTAGCACCGACACAGAGCCCACCATGCTGCCAGAGGGTGAGGTGACTAGGGATCAGTACAGAGGAAATGGAACTCCATGTGGCTATCCCAAGGATTACAGGCAAGGGACCATGATTCCTCATGGATCCTCAGATTCCATGCCATTAGGAGATGCTGCCCCTACTCGCTCCGTTAGACTGTTAGCCCTTTCCCTCCTAGCAGAAAATGCCTTAGCTGTTGCGTGGCATCAGAGCCATGGGAATTTTGTATTCATGTTTCCCTCTTATGCACATTTTTCACGGAAAGGAATTGTGTTGCTCATAATTTATAATCTTTTCCTATTATTCCAATAAAGGCAAATCAGCTCCACTCCATATTTCCCTCCACTGTTTCTGTCACAGTTCAGGTCAACTGCACCAGTATTCCCACTCCATGGTCCAGCGACAGCACCCACTCCAGGCTTCCAGCTCACCAGCCGTCACCTCTCTTGCGTGGAGACCGCATCTCTCTTCCTCCTGACCAGGGTATTTCCACACTGCACAGTTCCCTGCCTATCCCCAGCAAAGGACAAGCCGCCTAAATGGCCAGCATCTGCACTATGCTTTCTCTTCAGACACTAACAGTGTAATTGCCAACAGTTATAAGTTACCATACAGCTCTTTCTACACACGCACTTTTATTCTTAAGGTAAAAGTGTTACAGAGAAAACATGTTAAAAACAATAAAAGAAGTTACATGCATGCTAATAAGCTTACCAGAGATCACCCCCGAACTCCAACAAGGGAAATGGTTTGTGATTAGTCCTTCAAAGCACACACAGTGTTTTTTTCCTCTGGTCATATGTTCATCACAGCTCCAGTTCAGAACTAGCTCCCAAGTCTTACGGGGCCTCAGTGGGTCAAAGACATTCCAACATTCCAACCCTTGCCTGAGGATAGGGGGGCCCCCTTGGAACAGATGTCCTGTCCCATTTGCTGGATCAGAAAGAAGGCCCTGAGTCAGCTTTAACTCAGGCCATTTAACCAAAAGTCTTCTCTTTGTCTGTTGGTCCCTGGAGAATCCAGTTTGAACCAGAACATACAAGACTCTCTCCAGGTGATGGGCACTCTCTAGAGGTGTTACAACCTGAGTGAATTTGCCTAACCACCCCACACTGTTCGTAGTTCCCAGAGGGCTGGGGTTCCCCTCCCCCATGGAAATACATACAATTCCTCAGCAGTACATAAACATTTGCATTTTAATACAATGAACTCCTAAAATATTTAAACCTAATTCTGTAAGGTTTAACTTAATTCCATAAAATTTGTCCAGAATATTGCAGGATATTGTTATATCCGTCAGACCTCTGTCACAGTTCTTTGTAAGGTAGTTCCTCTACAGCATTTCCCCATTAGTCTGTAGCTGTACAACTTTGACTCTCATGTCATTTTTACTCTTAACTTGAAAAAAATACCACTGGGACTTGGAAAATAGTGTGTCATTTATTCTATATTATTCAGCAGCGAGGGCAAAAAGGTCAGATTTCCTTACAAAAGCCCAAATTTTCTCCTCAGATGCACACACTGAAGAAAGTGAAATCCAAATGAGTATGTCCTAGAGCAGAATTGGCCGAAAGGGTCGATGATGGTAGAATTAGAACTGAACAATTCTGGGACAACTGAGAGTCAATCCTAAATTCCTCCTCCAAACTAGTAAAGGAATCTCTGCCCTTTCCCACTGCCAAAATTTCGAAGAGTTTAATGCAGATAAAAAACACAGTTTCCCATATGCAAGGTTTTTTATATTAATGTTGATTTAGGAAAGACATTTCAAAATTTCCATAATTGCTCTCGTAGACCATCTTTTAATTAGTTACCTTTTGGCAAGACACAAAGTTCATTTACATTCCTTAGAGAAATAACTCAATCTTTTAGATAAAAAAACATTTCAGTTTAAACAGACATTTTAGGCTTGACTATTTTTAATTCCAGTAACACTGTTCAGAAGGAGGGCAGCAGTACTATGATTCCCTTCTGTACAAAATGTGTTTTTTATCATCCAGCCTCAATCATGCAATAGCCCGAGCAATACTAAAGACACCACTGCTTAATACTAGAGATCTTGGACTCCGGTCTCTCTTTTTTAAGCAAAGTAATTGAGCAGCTAATAAAATAAAATAAAAAAACAGTCTCCAGTGCTCCCTACCAACTATAGCTATTCTGGATGCTTCTCAGTCAGGTTTCAGCCCAGGGCATGGTATTATGGAGAAAGCACTTGTTTCTCTGTGGAATGATGTATGCTGGTCCGAAGACAAGAGAAGTACATCCCCTGCTAGACCTCTGCAGGACTGCTCATACAGCTACTCATCAAATAATTAACCTCTAAGAAAACTTCAGGGTTCAGTGGAAATGCCCTGAAATGCTTTCAGCCTTTTCTTTCAGATCAAACCCAGAGTGTTGTTATGGGCAACCGTTCATCCACCTCCAAAGACACACAAGGTTTAATTCTCTGCCCCATGTTATTCAGCATCTGTATGAAGCCATTAGGAGATCAGGTGAGCTGCTGAAGTACAAAGATGACACACAGCCCTAAATTTCCTGTATGTCAAATGTAAACAGTACCATCTCCCAGCTTTCTTACTGCCTAGCAAAGATCAGCCCCTGGATAATGAGCAGCTGGCTAAAGCAGAAACCAGGCAAGATAGGTGATTCTGATAGGAAGGAAAGCCCTTGGGACAATTTGCCTCCCACATTATCAGGTACATTTGTCCTCAGATTATCAAAGAGACATGCATGTTTCTATATAGATCCAAAATATATAGCTGTCTCTACCCACAAGAGAAACATGCTAGTGAGTCACATAATCTATACTAAAAGGATCTTTTAATCTCTTTGTCCACTTCCTGTCTTCCTTGGAGGTGGAAACATTATATCAATAACATTTTTTAAAGCTAGAAACTAATTAAATTAACTGCCCAAATATCCTCTTTACAATGTAACAGAAGCAAAATGCAAATCTCAACAAAGCATATCAAGCTCTGGCAGTCAAAGTTCATTAACTATTACAAAGCCAAGTACTTGACAATTATAGAGTCATAGGTTTTAAGGCCAGAAGGGACCATTAGATCATTACAGTCTGACCTCCTGTAGATCACAGACCATTAAATCTCACACATTTATGCTTGTATTGAGCTCAGTAACTTGTGGCTAAACCATAATTTGTGTTTGGCCAAGGCATATACTCCAGAAAGGCAGCCAGTCTTGATCTGAAGACATCAAGAGATGGAGAATCCACCACTTTTCTTGGTGGTTTGTTCCAGTGATCAATCACTCTTGCTGTTAAAAATGCGTACCTTATTTCTAATTTGAAATTGTCTGGCCATTGGTTCTTGTTATAGAGACTTCTCTACTAGATTAAAGAGCCCTTTAATACATGGTATCTTTTCTCCATGATGGTTCTTACACACTGTAATCAATCCACTCCTTAATCTTCTTTTTAATAAACTAAACAGATTGAGCTCTTTAAGTCTCTCATTGTCCGGCATTTTCTCCAGTCCTCAAATCATGTGTGTGACTCTTTTCTGCACCTTCTCGAATTTTTCAACATTCATTTTAAAATGGGATTACCAGAATTGGATACAATATTCCATTATCTGTCTCACCAATATCGTACAGAGGTAAAATCACCTCCCTACTCTTATTCGTTATTCCACTGTTCATACTTCCACGAATCACAATTAGCCACAGCAAAAGTCTAGCTCTTGTTTAGTTGCTTGTCCACTATAACCCTTAAGTTCTGTTCAGAGTCACTGCTTTCCAGGATACAGTCCTCCATTCTGTAGACCTGACCTGTATTCCTTGTTCCTAAATGTATAACTTTGGCTGTATTAAAATGCATTTTGTTTGAATGAGGCCCAAGCTTACCAAGTAATTCTGGTTACTCTGCTGCCTTGTCCTCATCATGCCATTCGTCCACTCCTTGTTTTATTTTTACAGGTTTTAATCAACAGTGATTTTATATTTATTTCTAGATCATTGACGAAAATGTCAAATAGCTTTTCCACTAGACACACCCCCATTTGATGATGATTCCCCACTGACAACTACTTTTTGAGATTTGTCAGCCAGTTCTTAATCCATTTAACATGTGCTTTATTAATATGGTATAGTACCGATTTTATAATCAGAATGTTGTGAGGTACAAACTCAAAAACCTTACAAAAGTATATTACATCTACACAGTTACCTTTTGTCATCAAACTTGCAATCTCATCAAATGGCTCAACCTTGCTCCCACCGGCAAATATGGGAGTTTTGCCCTTCATTCACCTCCACAGAAGTAGGATCAGGTAGAAAGCTTCATTCATATTTTCTCTAAAAATAAAAAAACTTGGTTATTTACAGCTAAGTGTGGTATCCTCCACACTTCACAAGAAAAGACATCCCTTCTTCTGGTAAATTGCCATCAAATAGCATTCTATTTTATGAAAAATGCAAGTTTCTCTCTTAGAAACATCTCTCTGTCCTTTGCAGACACTTCTAGCATACTATGCATAACCTTTACAGTTTTCCACCAATCCTTTGTGCCCTAGAATTTATACAACATCTTGTCAATAATTAGGGTAAAAAGGGTTATCTGCTGCAGTGAGAGGTGAGCATATTATTCACTGGAATACTTAGTCCTCTCCTCTCTCATGATATTATACTGGCTTATCAACTGTCCGATGAGCTTTGAGACCTGATTTGCCAAAGTGCTGCACCAGTTTTCCATCAGTGTGAGTTCACTGAAATCGCAGCGTCACACTGGTGTAACCCTGTGGAGAATCAAGCCCATAACATTTAATAAAACAGCACTTTGTAAAATGTGTGTAAAGCATTTACAGAGCAAAGTTTTTCCACTGAGTTTGAATAATCATTAAGCAAGGTGGAAACTCTCTCTTGCAAATAGGCTCTCAGTCTGCCAGCATCACAAACAATCTCACCTTTCAGCAAGATGCAGGCACCAACGGTAAGACTCAGAGATGCCCCAGCATTCAAGCACATTTCAGAATTTATATAAGGCAAAAATGTTTCTTTCCACATGAGCTTTTGGAGTGATATGCTGATTAGAATGGGCACGACTTTCTTTTAAATTGATGAACATAAAACTTCCCCCATCCATAGCATTTGCATTAAATTGATGTATTCTACAGGAGATAAAAGGGGAGGAGAAAGGGAAAAAACGGTGAGCTTAAGACGTTTTCAAACTGTGGAACAAATATCTGACAAGCTCATTTGAAGGATGTGGAAAAGAAAGGCAGCTTTATAGATACACAGATAAAACTTCTGCATGTTTTTGTTTCTGAAACAGTTTATGAGAAATATGAACTGCTGGTATTTACAATATTTCAGTGTGAACTGTCTAGTTCTGAATGCATAATGATTGCCCTCTATTTCTATATAAAAAATCCTTAGGATCTGATCCTGTAGTCCTTACATGGGCAAAATTCCTACTATAGTCTGTATGTAGGCAAAGCTCCCTCTAATTCCAGTGGGAATTGTATCTGTTTAAGAATACACACTTGCCCCTCCAAATGTATGTATTCCAGAAGATGAGGGTGGTCCTTTCCTGTATTTATTTTTCTATGCAGTTTGTTTTGACTAACTTGGGATATTTGCAACACACCAAAAGCAGAGCTGAACAAAATTAAAATGCTGGGAAACGGTTTGTGCAATGTCAATTTCTTTCTCTTAAACACTTTGAATTTCATTTGTGTGTGGAATACCACCAGCTGTTATTAATTTTAAGACTGTATGCTAGCCCTGTGTGATTGATTCCATCCTACTGGACTTTTATTCACTGGATTCTACTAATTCCATCAAGTAATTTAGGTATACATTTCATTGAAAAAAATTCTCCCTTTAGATAATATTGTAAAATCAGGTGCACAAGGAGGATTTGTGTCTTTCTGTTATTGGCCTTTGGCAGAAACAGGATATCAAAGCAGATGGACCAATAGCCTGTTTTATGTGGCAATTATTCTGTTCCTAAATCCCCCACCCCAAAACTCACAGGTTTGATATAAATGTCCTCTGAAACACTGAAATGGCTTCTATGTTGCAAACACTGAAGCACATGCCTAACTTCAGTCACACAAGTAGCTGTATTAAGTCAAGTAGTAAAGATAAACACATGTTTAGTGTTTACAGGATTGGAGCCTAAACGTGATGAAAAGGAAAAATGATAATTAGTCATAGGAAAAAAAGTCCATGTTCTAATACTACATGTCTTTTCTCCATTTCACAATGGAGTTTTTAATAAATATTTAGAATTCATTTTTTCCTTTCCATTTTAACATAGCACATTCGTCAATAAAGCAAGCTGTGTGCTAGATAAAAATTAATATTGAGATTAGAAAAGGGCACAGACTAACTCAGGTTTCAAATCACTCTACCTCCTTCTGCAGAGTTTGAGAGTGTCTGGATTCAGAGTTCTAATGAGTCTATTATAGAGGGAAGAGCCATCTGAGAAATTCACACCTGGGTTTGGATTTCAAAAGTTCAGGGGTATTTGGACTTCTTGTTTTGGTTCAGACCCATTTCCAACTGAAATGAAAGGGTAACAAACAAGAAAACTCAACACTGGTTTTAGTGCTGTCCTGGAAAATATTCAAGTTTCAAGTGTTATGTACACACACACACACAGAGTTTTGCTAATTATTAAGTTCCAACAATATGCTCAGTGCTGTAAAAGACACAAATAAATAGCCCCTTCCCTGAAGAGTTTACAGTGTAACAGACACATGGATTATAGGAGGTAATTATCTCCAATCTGGGAGCAACCCTTAAACAATTGGGAGACAAATAATCTACAGTTTACATGGATTTATGAATAAGAACACAGTTATCTAAAATATGTATGTACTGTAAGTACTTGCTTTGAAAACCTCAATATAAAAAGTATTATGGCCCAGATTTTTAAAGGTATTTGGGCATGGCTGCTCAGAGTTGCAATGCCTAACCGATTTAGGAGCATAAATCTCATTTTCAAAAGAGATTTAAACACACAGGAGCAAAAATCCCACTGACTATCAATGAAAATGAGATTTAGTCTCCTAAATCAGTTAGGCAGTGCAACACTGAGTGCAACACCTAAGTAGCTTTAAAAATCTGGGCCTGTGTCTGTGTATAGCGGAAATCTGACTTATCATGTATCGGATATCTGTAATATCTGTTGTGTTAGTAACACTTTGATCTAGATCAAGTGATCAAAGGACAAATATTAGAACAAAATGGTTCCCAAAAACTCTAAAATATAGTAAGCAAGTACCAGTAACCATAGTCCCATCCATCTGTGAATACTATAAGGGAATAGCACTGCAGCTCCAGTTACATGCTTTTGATAACCAGAGTTCTCTAAACCATGCCCTTCCTTCATGGAGAATGGTGCCACCCGTTCACTGATTCTGAGTACAACTCAGAGCTCTTTCTCAGTATCTGACATATTTGGTAACAATCCCCAGTATATACTTTTTATTTTTGCTGTCACACATATTTTAAGTTAGAGTTTGAATAACAGGTATATCTATGAAAAAATGGGTGTTTATCACTACAAAAGGTTTTTTCTCCCCCCACCCCACTCTCCTGCTGGTAACAGCTTATCTAACGTGATCACTCTCCTTACAATGTGTATGATAATCAAGGTGGGCCATTTCCAGCACAAATCCAGGGTTTAACAAGAACGTCTGAGGAACAGTGGGGAGGGGGGGAGGAATAAACAAGGGGAAATACACATTGTAAGGAGAGTAATCACTTTAGATAAGCTATTACCAACAGGAGAGTGGGGTGGGGCGGGGGGGAGAAAACCTGGATTTGTGCTGGAAATGGCCCACCTTGATTATCATACACATTGTAAGGAGAGTGTTCACTTTAGATAAGCTATTACCAGCAGGACAGTGGGGTGGGGGGAGAGAAAACCTTTTGTAGTGATAAACACCCATTTTTTCATGGTCTGTGTGTATAAAACCATCTTCTGTATTTTCCACAGTATGCATCTGATGAAGTGAGCTATAGCTCACGAAAGCTTATGCTCAAATAAATTGGTTAGTCTCTAAGGTGCCACAAGTACTCCTTTTCTTTTTGCGAATACAGACTAACGCGGCTGTTACTCTGAAATCTGAGGTATATCTATGTGATTAGTATATTTTCTAGTCTTTTCTGAATGGGTTGGTCACAAGATAAAGGGATGAACAGTTCAAGCCTATTAACTAGGTCCATAGAATCATAGGACTGGAAGGTACCTCAAGAGGTCATCTAGTCCACCCCCCTGCACTCATGGCAGGAATAAGTATTATCTAGACCAGTGGTGGATAATCTGATTGTGGGCCATGAGACACTTTGCTGACTTGGACCGTCCTCAGGGACAGCCCCATGTAGCTCCCACTGGCCGCAGTTCAGTGTTCCTAGCCAACGGGAGCTGCGGGAAGCGCAGGGATGTGAGGTTAAGAAGAACAGTTTTTCTCCCTCATCTTTGTAACAACCTTTTACGCATTTGAAAACTGTTATGTTCCCTTTCAGTCTTCTCTTCTCCAAACTAAACAAACCCAATTTTTTCAATCTTCCCTCATAGGTCATGTTTTCTAGACCTTTAATAATTTTTGTTGCTCTTCTCTGGACTTTCTCCAATTTGTCCACATCTTTCCTGAAATGTGGCACCCAGAATTGGACACAATATTCCAGTTTAGGCCTGCATGGAAAGCAAAAAAAATATTTATTGTGTCTTGCTTACAACGCTCCTGCTAATACATCCCAGAATAATGTTTGTTTTTTTTGGCAACAGTGTTACACTGTTGACTCATATTTAACTTGTGATACACTATGACCCCCAGATTCCTTTCTGCAGTACTCCTTCCTAGGCAGCCATTTCCTATTTTGTATGTGTGCAACTGATTGTTCCTTCCTAAGTGGAGTACTTTGCATTCGTCCTTGTTGAATTTCATTCTGTTTACTTCAGACCATTTCTCGAGTTTGTCCAGATCATTTTGAATTATAATCCTATCCTCCAAAGCACTTGCAACCACTCCCAGCTTGGTATCATCCACAAACTTTATAAGTGTACTCTCTATGCCATTATTTAATCATTGATGAAGATATTGAACAGACCAGACCCAGAACAGATCCCTGCAGGACCGCATTTGATATGCCTTCCAGGTTGACTGTGAATGCCTGATAATTATTGTCTGCGAATGGTTTTCCAACCAGTTGTGCACCCTCCTTATAGTAGCACCATCTAGGTTATATTTCCCTAGTTTGTCTATGAGAAGTTCATGTGAAGCAGTATCAAAGCCTACTAAAGTCAAGATATACCACACCTACTGCTTCTCCCCTGTCCACAGGCTTTTTACAATATACCGAAACATGGCCACACATTGGAAGAAGGAGATTAAAATCACAATCCCTCCTCATGTCGTTGCACAGGTCCAAGTATGGCAGTGGAGAGTGGACGGGGGCATACGCAATCCATGAACAGGTGAGTGGGGAAATGAATGGAGCCTAAGCTCCTCTTCTTCCCATTCTCTCCCCTCCTAAACATGGGACAAGTAGGCAGGGCGGGGGTAAGTTGCATCCTCAGGATGCAGTAAATTGATTTCCACCTGGAGCAAGGAAGACATTTGGTCACAATTCCTTCCCAGGACTCTTCCTGAGGCAGTGCAATTATACACCTCTCCTTACTCAGATCTAAGCCTTCCAGCTCAGGCTAGCCCGAAAGCAATGGTGAAGCTGTCTTGGGCATACCAAAAGGGATGTGTAACTACACATCAGGGCTTAGACATTCTAATGACAAAGCACATTAACAAGTCATAGCTCTGGAAACTTCAGATATCGGCGGAGGAAGGTGATAATTACAAAACTGAATAATTCCCATATCTGAAAATCTTTGGAGCATAGTAACCCATTAACACAGCCTGAGCTTACAAGAGATGAAAACAAATACAGGTTTCATTTCGCTCCAGCCTCTTAATCTTGAATCACCATTTTCAAGACAGATTCGTTGCATCACATCCAATCTGCATAGAATGGTTTAGCAAAAATTGATGCTCCCATACCAAATGCATATACTGGTATGAAATAACAACAGTGTCATTTTTGTCTATGGCTAAAACAGCACTAGCCATAGTCACAGCACAACATGAGAGGCTTGGCAACTACATCTCCTGTAGTTAAAATTATGGCACATGTGCAGTGATTACAGTGGCGGAATCGGAGCCAGGACTCCTAACTATTCCCAGGTCTTTGGTATGACCTTGGACAAATCACAGAGGGCCCAATGGGAGTTTGCTATTGGCTTCAATGTGAGCAGAATTATGACTTTACTAAAAAGAAAAGGAGTACTTGTGGCACCTTAGAGACTAACCAATTTATCTGAGCATAAGTTTTCGTGAGCTACAGCTCACTTCATCGAAAGCTTATGCTCAAATAAATTGGTTAGTCTCTAAGGTGCCACAAGTCCTCCTTTTCTTTTTGTGAATACAGACTAACACGGCTGTTACTCTGAAACCTATGACTTTACTGTATCTCAGTTTTTCATCTGTAAATTGGCTAGTACGTGGAAGACATGGGGTGCAGTTAGTGTCTGTAAATTCCTTAGGGCAGAATAATTATCTATTGCGATTGCTGAGAGCTGATTCTAGCACTGACCTTTAAATAGGTGTCATACATATGAATAAATATAGAATAAACAAAGGAAGTTTTTGTATGGAACAATGGTAAAGAATCACAGAAAGAGTTGGTTTCTTATAACACTGAACAAGGAACTTAATTAGATTAAAGAAAGCATTACCCCTAAAGCGACTGTGTGTTTGCTTCACTATACACTCCTGCCTAGAACCTTCCTCATGAGTCTTGCCTGGCTTCCTGCTACACTTTTAAAGAAATAGTACACCTATCCTCACATCTATGTTTGTACATAGTGCATTGGAGCAAGGGTGCAAGTTCCAATTTTCTCAAAATGATGCCCTTATTGATGTTGACATGTCAGGAAAGTGACAGCCTTTTGTCTATTCCAGTCCCAAATAGTGGGCTAGAGCAGAGCAGAGGTGACCTCTCTGGGCTAAATAACTTGTTAAAGTTTTTTGGGGCCTCTCTCATCCATGAACAAGTGGATTAAAAAGAAGAAAGGAGTGGAGTTTGTACAGGCATCTCCTTTTTGTGCTCTATAGCTGTTTTTCCTGATCACATACCACTATGAATTCCCACAATATACCAAACAGCCTGCTTTGAGGAATGCCAGTCTCTAAGCATTTATACAAAGAGGTTTAGTATATTTGATTTCCCATGTAAATAAAACCTAAATCAACAGTAAACAAGAGGCAAGACACTAAGTGAGCTGAAATTGTGTTTTCAGCAAGTGTCAAGTGTTAGAAAGTTTTCGAATGAAAACATTTTTGTTCTGATGGTGCAGTGAAACAGCTGGTCATTTGAATAGGAACCTGTTTTAAGGGGGAATATGTAGTTTTAATTAAAGCTCATCCGCTGTTTTACTGTTTTTGATTATTAAACACAGTTTCCGTTATTAACAAAATGCTTGGAGATGTAATCACCTTCAGCTTTTGTTTATTATGATGTAAGCCTGCTGGTTTTGGGGAGTTATGGAGAAGAGTATTCATTTCCCCCCCTTTCCTGTTGTGTGAACTCCAGCTGAGTTATGTGGTTCTTTTGTTGTTATTGTTTTTAAAGTGAGTCATTTTTATGGTATGACTCACCATATGGTATGGTAGACTGGTTACTTTTCATAGTGTCAGCTGTATACATTAGATACATACCAAAATGTTAAGATTTATTTTTTAAAATGTCAGTTTGTTTTAGTTGCTGTTTATTGCTGACAATTTATCCTACAGTAATAAAACCTGGAAATATGATTCTCCTATAATATTTTGGAGATAGACACTGTGATGTTGGATACATTCATAAGGGTCAGGAATTCATTCCTATTTTGGCATTATGTGACTTTCTTCACTGCTTGCTGACCTTTTATTTCTTATGAGGGTTAGTGTCTGTCAATTATTCTGACAGGTTTAAAACCCACAAATTAATAATGTATCGAACTTTAGATTAACCAAATCTTACACAGACACAAGGAGTCTCACACTCAGATGTTGCTTGTTAGAAGGCAGTGCTGATATTCATTTTAAACACTTAAATTGTGGTGTGACTAAAGGCCATAACCAGATTGTGATCCATTTGCTAGGTGGTGCACAAGTATGTATATGACAGCAGTTCCTGCTTCAACAGAAGCTCACTTTGGGCCTGATCAAACTGCCTTTGAATTCGAAGGGAGTCCACTGACTTACACATCGCCCCTCTATCCAGACTGATGGCTCTTTCCTATCAGCTTGAATATCCATGCCTGGAAGACCCACCCAACCACAACAAGCCAGGTGTCCACCTTCACACCTGACAACTCATTCCTTCAATAAGCCCTTCAAATGTTAAACACAGTGCTAGTTAAAGCTGTCTCATGTGAATAAAATTAACTCCAATTTAGCTTCAATTTCTGGGTCTTCCATCTATATCTATAAACTCTACAAGGCAGAGATTATACCTTCATTTATGTCTTGTACAGCAGCAAATACCTTTTTGACATTTAAATTCCAATGCAAAAACCCATACGTTTATCAGCAATTCTATCGATCAGTCTTCTTAGGCTTATTTTGATATCACTTAATTTTGAGATTTTTTTAAAACAAATAATGTATGCCCATGGAGCCAATGCCATGGGAAATGATAGTGTACCTAGTCCACTGTCATGGTTGGAGGGTGAACTGCATTTTCAACCTCCTCTCAGTCTTTCCTGAATGCATCCCTCAGGCGACAGGCCTGGCTTCCTTCACTCTCTGAAGGATGCAAACCCCCGCCCCGGTTCAACTATCCTTGGATTCCAGTCGGACTGGTGGCAGCCCCAGTTTCCCAACTCTGTAAATGTCACAGGCCCATCTGTACTTAGCACCTGCAATAAAACTTCTCTTCAGGAACCTGTGACCAACAGCGGATTAAATTGACTCAAAATAGTCTTATCAAAACAAACGTATGATTTATTCACCCCAGGTACACAGTGAACAAAGAAACGGCTTAAAACAACAAATGGCCTACACACCTGGGCCTGACCTTAACTTTATCCTTTCCTTCAAAGTTGTGGGTGAGTTCCACGTGGCCCACACCCGCTATTTGTTGTCTGCGAGAAACACTGCGCTGCTGCCTTCTCTCAATGTCTCTCTGTCAGAATCTCACCTCCAGCAGCTGTTGCCTGCTCCTCGCTCTTTCTCTCTAGGCAAAGGGTTTTAATATCCCTTTTGATCCTAAGCACTGGCCTTGGGAAAATAAATCTGTTAACCTGACTGAAGTCAGGTAGGTAGGCATTTCTGATGAATAGCGCCCATGTTGTTCTCTTAAAAATGCTTGGTATTCTCTTTGGAGGTCTATTATCTGTGTCATTGTTTCATTTCCTGCTTATTATCCCTAACAAACTACTACTCCCTAACTGTATAGACAGTTTATCCTCCATCTCTTTCTAAATCCCTAACAGACTCCTTTGATTTAACTCGGTGTATTAAAACAGAATAATATCAAGCCTATAAAGTGAAATACATAAGATATTCATAACAAATAATACAGATATTGCCCTCATTCTCCATACCCACTAATGGTTGTTAATACAGATCTGGATGGAATACCTCAAGAATATATAACCAATTGACATCCTATTTCTGTTCAGGTTTTGGCTTCGTTAGTGTGAATGCCAACATAGGTTTCAGTTATTGTCAACTGTAGTTGTGCTATTTGTCATGTCGGCACCTCTCCCCAGGGAATTGGACTGGGACCACCAACTCATTTTACATAGGCCACTGACTGCCATCAGATAGTAACAACTTCTAGTCATCTGGGCTGGATTCAAACCAAAGAATTAAGCCTTTGTGATTTATAAATCCCTGAGCATTCCTACTGTAACCCTTCTGCCCATCAGAGTTGGCAGCAACAAGGGCCGGATTCAGTATCTAGGGGTTCCGTTTCAATAACACAATGCAAAACCGGCTCAAGCCCCCACCCACCCCACCTGGGACAATTATATACCACCCCCCTGGGTGCCTCTAAGAGGCAATACTTCCCCTCTCGCAAGCACAGAGTCTGAGTAGCAAAAGCCTTTTAATAAAGGAGGGAAACAATGCGGTATTATGTTGGGAAAACACCACAAACAGGATTCATAATACCAACCATGAGCAAAAGACCCACCCCCAAGTAAGTTTGGCAGTGTCCTTTTCCCCTCAGGGTCTTAAGTCCAGCAACCCAATAGTCACCCTCTCCCCCTCCCCCCAGTTTCTGTCCTTGGTCAGTGCAGCCCCCCAGAGTTCAGAAGTTCATCTGCAGAGTTTACCTCCAAGCCTGGGTAGAAGTGGAGGGAGGTATGGGGGGCATCTTACATGCTCCGCTGCCTGGGTCGATGGCCAAGTGCCACACCTCTCCATGGGTTCTGCTGCAGTCTTCACCACCAGCCGCGCCTCTCCGTCAGCTGCCCTGCTGTCCGCTCCACTCTCCACGCCTCTCCGCTAGCTGTCCTGCTGTCCACTCCTCTCCACCAGCCACCCAGCTATCTGCTCCACTCTCCGCTCTCCAGTAGCTGTCCGCTCCTCTCTGCCAGCTGCCCAGCTATCCGCTCCACTCTCCGGGCTAGCTGTCCTCTCACCAACTTGTCTTCAGGCCCCCCCTACTTAACACAGTTCTCAGCAACTTCAGCTCTTTAGTGATTTCAGCTCTCAGTGATTTTTAGCTGGTAGTAGGGGGAGCCTCAGTGCTGGTGCACCACTAGCCCAAAGTAGGTCTAATGCTTAGACCTAGGTGTCAGTGATTTTAGCTCTACAGCATGTAATGGAGCCAAAATTAGCTCTGTTATTATACTGTGGACAGAAGAGAAGTTAAAGTAGTGTTTAGCACCCTCACAAAGGGCCCACACTACCATGTACACATACCTATCCCCAGCCTCTCTCAATTCTTTGCATTTTGGAACTCATGTCCCTTGCCTAGCAAGTGCTACTTAGTTGAGGATGAGTCCCTCCGTCATAAAATACCAAGTACAGTTCTACTGTCCTTGATTCACATAACCAGGATAACAACCCTTTATTACTCATGCCCCAGTAACAGAGAGACTGGGGATCCCACAGCAGCCAAAGTGACCATTTGGGCAAGCAGTCCATCATGCTAGGCAGGTGTGCCCATGCAAATGAGTTCAGCCCCTGAAGTCCTTTTCTACAGCTCACCACCAGATGTCAGGGTAGAGCTCATTCTGACTCTGCTTACACTACTCTGTCATTTCATGTTAATATACTGATATCAGCAATTTATGGTTTTAGTGTTGCCTACAGCAGAAGATCGGCTATGAGGGAATCAGCTAACATCTAAGAATGTATCTAAAGTAATAACAAAGGGACTACAGAAAATAACCAAGTAAATTACTTTTAGGATGTATGCTCTCTTTTATTTAATTTTTTTCTTGCTTGAAAGTCCTAACCCTGAAGACTACCACCTTTTAAAAAGGTTTGGATTAAACATTATAAACCTTTATTTTTAAAAAAACAATTGGTACCACATGATCCATGTAATAGGGCTTGCATGTACAAACATGTACATGAACAAAAGTGAAATAATCAAAGAAAAGTAGGTCTCAGGTCATATCATAGAACAGCAGCTAGAAAAAAATCTACAGCAAAAAGAGGATACAAGAAACACAAATATTCTTTCAGTGAAAGAAAACTGATCTGAAATAAGAGGTGCAAAACAGGGGAAGGGCCATTAAAACAGAGCACTTAAACAGAGCACTCAGTTATAAGGGTTGATTCAATGGCCCTTTGTTCAGTGTTATGGTCTAACATGCAAGAGAAACAGGACAAATTCCCGGCTTCAATTTCCCACTTCCCATTCTAGCAACAGCTCTGAGAAAAATAGCAGTGAGTAAGCTCAGCGCCAGAGGAGAGTTTATTCCTTTCATTGCCTCTTCTATCCTAGCAAGCAGTGATGTTTACACTGATGTGCTCCAGAGGGAGTTTCATTCAACTGTCCTTGGACAAAAGAAATTCATTATGATATGGGGCCTTTAATGGATAGAGTGCAATTTAGGAATGCAAACCGTAGGGTTTACCCTTCCTAAATTATAGTGGTAATAAAAACCCTCTGAGGAGAATTTGATTCTTTAACAGGTAGCAAATTTGATAAAAATAGAGATCCTATGCCTTAGTAATCATTTCCAGATCGGTGGGTAGCGATCGATATATTGGGGGTTGATTTATCATGTCTAGTCTAGATGCGATAAATCGATCCCAAGCGCTGTCCCGTCAACTCCAGAATTCCAGCACTGCGAGAGGCGCAAGCAGAGTCGATGGGGGAGCGGCAGCAGTCAACTCACCGCTGTGAAGATACCGCGGTAAGTTGATCTAGGTATGTCGACTTCAGCTACCCTATTCTCGTAGCTGAAGTTGCTTACCTTACATCAACTCCCCCCCCCCCCCCAAAGTGTAGACCAGGGCTTAGTGTCAGAGAATACACCCTTGTGCAGACATAACATTCTGACTGACATTTTGTGTGCCTGAAATTTACAAAACATTCAGGTATAGTCTACAATAGACCTATGGAATTGCTGCTCACTTCATATCTTCCTATTTCAAGGCCATTGGGCAGTCAACTGGATTGTGTTATCACTAGCCACTTTGTCATATTTTGCATGGTTGCTGTCAAGGTCCAGTTGCATTATCTAATAGTGCTGTCATAAATATAAAGGGAAGGGTAACCACCTTTCTGTATACAGTGCTATAAAATCCCTCCTGGCCAGAGGCGACATCCTGTTATCTGTAAAGGGTTAAGAAGCTCAGCTATCCAGGCTGGCACCTGAGCCAAAGGACCAATAACGGGACAAGATACTTTCAAATCTTGGAAGGGGGGGGGGAGGGAGAAAGGCTGCTCTCCTTTCTTTCTGTATCAAAAACAAACAAAAGAACTATAGCAATCAATCTAGATCTTGTGGATAAAACTCAGTTTCAGTTGAATCTGGGTCACTTTTTATAATGTATAAACAATGTATTAAAGAAAAAAGTTCTCAGTTCAGCAAAATATTTAAGCACATGCTTACATTCGTCTCTATTCAGCAAAGCACTTAAGCACATGATCAGTTTTAATTCTACTGAAACGAGAAGAGCAGCTTAAACAAATGCTTAATGTTAGGGAATAGGGATAGATTGCTGAACTGGGGCCAAGGTGAACAACATTTCTCAGGGATAAGCTCAGTGACTGAATGGATGGAAGCTGAAATTCCCAATAGTCCAAGGCTACTTTGCATCAGAATTTAGGTGTGAAAAAGATACTCAGAAGCTGCTCATGCATGATGCAGCTAGAACATGGTGCTATTCCACTCTTTAAGCAACTACTTAGTGACAGTTTCACAAGGAACTGTCTAAGCACTTGAAGCTTTGCCAGACTACTGGAAAGTCATCATTGTTGGAGAAGTTGAAAAGGAGCAGCATAGTCTAGCTGTGTGGGTTAAATACTGTTGTGACTCTTTTTCGGGGTTCAGAGTAACAGCCGTGTTAGTCTGTATTCGCAAAAAGAAAAGGAGTACTTGTAGCACCTTAGAGACTAACCAATTTATTTGAGCATGAGCTCAAATTTGATCACTTTAGATAAGCTATTACCAGCAGGACAGTGGGGTGGGAGGAGGTATTGTTTCATATTCTCTGTGTATATATAAAGTCTGCTGCAGTTTCCACGGTATACATCTGATGAAGTGAGCTGTAGCTCGCGAAAGCTCATGCTCAAATAAATTGGTTAGTCTCTAAGGTGCTACAAGTCCTCCTTTTCTTTTTTCAGGGTTGTTTATTTTAAACTTGCCTCCAAACACAGAAGCAACATTAAAGAGCCTGGAGCAGCATCAAACACCATTTTCCATGGTGACTGTAACAGGGTCCTCTGCCCACCCCTCTTCCTGGGGCCTGCTGACTGCCCCAATAAAGCTCAGAGAGGCTTCCTGTTATGCAGCACTCATGGCTTTATTTACACCCACAGTTCTCCCACCACCAATGTTGAACTATGTACAAGGCTTACAGGGTTAGTTCCCTCCTTCCCAAGCAGTCAGCCCACAGCCAGGAGACTGCCTGTTCTCCTGGCAGCCCCCCTTCATACTGGCTCCCAGCCCTTATAACTGCTGGCTTGTGAGGCCCACAGGTGGAGCCAATCCCCAGGCAAGGCACCATGTCTGTTACACCAGCTCCAGTCTATTTCTCTTGATTGGAGCTAGCTGAGCAGGGGCTAATTAGGTGCTTTTGCAGCAGTACCCTGCTACAGTGACATACAACTGCTCCTCCTCCCCTTTCCTCAAGACCTAGACAGAAATAAATAATGAAGAGGCATTTCTAGAATACTGATTTAAATTAGGGGTATTTGCTATGTACACTGCAATTGCAAACCCACAGCTGGCCCATGCCGGTTAAACAATCACAGGAACAGGGACTTGAATTGTTTCGCTCCACGTGAGTGCCCTTACCACTGAGCCATGGAGTCACTCAGTTTTACTGGCCTGGTGAATATTAAATTATTCAGACAACATGGAACAGCTTCAATAGGACAGCCTGAGAAAGCCCTAATCCAGAATGGAGGTCTGCTTGGGCCTAATTTTAAAGCATGACTGGAACCTGACTAGACCACTGCCAAGCCAAACCTGAGACTGTCGAGTTGTTTTCATACCCAACCCAATCCTGACTCTCGTAGTCAGGCCCTGTTGGGTTTGGATCGTGTTGTAAGGGTCTACACCCGAATACCCTATAGCCCAGTGGCTAAAGCACACAGCTGCACTGTTGGAGACCTACATTCAAGTTCCTGTGCCACATCAAGCAGAGTAAGGATTTGAACCTATGTCTCTCATAGCCCGTGTAAGTGCTCTAATCACTGGGGTAACAGCTGGGGGGGCCATAACGCTACCTCCTAATTTTTGTGCATGAAAGGGCTTAGGTACCTAACTCGAGAAGAGGGTTCACAGCTGTGACCATGCAAGTGGTGATAGAAGTCTCACTCTGGCCTGGATTTAGGCACCTTAGTCAATCATACAGCATCACCCCCAAGATAACTATGAGCATTTATGCCTTTGATATTGCCACTGTTATACAATTGCAACAAATCTTGTACAAAGTATGTCATGTAGGGTGTCGATGGAAAAGTCATGATTTGCTAAGTAGGATTATTCTGTTTATATACATGTATCATCTTTGTATCTGGAGTTATGAATATTGGCTATGTACTGGCATACTACACGTGTTGTATCCCTGGGTAACACCACCCTCTCCCCAAATAGAATTTACATTAAAGCCAGACAACTATGTACTGATGGCCCATTAAGGACACTTCACTCTAACAATGGACCATAGAAGAAACTGATCAATTCCAGTAAGGCTTCACCTCAGCAAGAATATGGGCAATGGCTGCACCTGTGTGTCATCAAAGCATGTTAGGACATGTGATCTGCTCATGTGACCCTGGACTCCATTTTGGGCCAGTAACTTTCCACAAACAGAGACTGTGAGCTTTGTTTGGGACAGTAAAATTCCATGCACAATGCAGCGGAGATAAAAGACCCCTAAAACATCTTGTCTTAATTTCCTGCTCCATTTCTCGGGACTAGATTTCTAACAAGGAAGCTTTGAACAAGGACTGACGAACGCCCAGTATGCTTGGGTAATTTCCAGATAGACTTTTGTAAGATAGCAGTTTATCCCATTGCTGCTATTATCCTGATCTATGAATGCTGAAAAATCACTTGTATGTATATGATCTATTAACCATTAATAACTCTCTTCTTCTTTTCTTTTATTATTAAACCTTTAGTTTTTAGCTATCGAAGGGATTGGCATCAGAGTGATTATTGCGTAAGATCTGAGTTATATATTGTCCTAGCTAAGTGGCTGATCTCTTGGGATTGGAAGGACCCTATATCTGATGAAACTGGTTTTCAGTAACCACTCATCATAAAGTCCAGTATCTGGGTGGTGAGCCAAGGGCCGGGATACCTAAGGAGACTGCATTTTTTGGCTTCTTGTTAACCATTGTGGTAAGACAGAAGTCCACTTTTGTTACTGGCTTGATATAATCTAATGATAGAATAACCACCAGTTTCGGGTGAGTCTGGCCTATTTCTCAGCAGTTTGTCCTGAATTTGGCATTCTCAGCTTTGACCCAAAGAGGCCCGGTGTGGCACGGCTTAGGACCCCCCCCCCCTCGCATTTCCTATTGACTGTCTCAGGTGCCTCCCCTCCTAGCATGCTAGATTTTGGGGATCCCATTCTTAGGCCCCTAATTCTTCCCATGCATTGTATGGGGAGCCCCGGTGCCTAATTCAGGGCTGTTGCTTGTACTATGTGATAGGGTGCCTAAACATTAGGCATTGCAAAGCAGAGCCTACATCCCCTTTGTGGATCTAGCCCAGAGACTGCAAAATATTCATGGTAGTCATACACCTCCTTCCCCCCAGTCCCCACTCAGAACAGCTTGGGTCACTGAGGCTATCATTCTATTTTTACTGCACTAGCTCAGTGAGAGCCAGTGTGAGGATATCTCCTAAGCAGGGAATCACACCCCCGGCTTCAAGTGTAGACTACTAGGATTTCATCACTGGGGTATTGGCATAATTATATAGATATATTGACTACTTAATCCAAGATCTTAAAATTGCTTTATCTTTATAAATAATTCAAAATAAGAGTTAAAAAATTAATTGAAGTATCTGCCTCCTACCTCATGTGTTAATGAGACCAAACTTATCCGATAAAGCAGATCACACTGTAACCATTTAAGAAGGACAATATAAGCGGTAGTTCATCACTTTGAGAACAGTCTGATTTTCCCCCTATACCTGCCAATACAAAATGAACATGTCTCAACATGACCAGACTGCTGTGGTATTAAGAAGGGCCACATCCTGGGACGGTGCTGAGCTTCTCTAACTTCAAATGAGAGTTGCAGGTGCTCTGCACTTCTCCTGATTTGGCCTTTAATGTGGCCAACTAGATCCACCATCTTAGGCTACAATCCTGCACAGGTATTAGATTGTGAGAACAGAGGTCTGCACTATGATGTCATTCTGTCTGCTGGAAACATACACAGTATTCATGCAGACTGGATAATACAACTGTGTTTTAAGTCAATGGGACTCCACATAGGTCTATGGGATCATGCTAGCAGATTCCCATGCAGAACCGGGTCCTAAAAATGCCAATAAGAGTCCTGTCCTGTGCAATACTGAGCCCCCTCAACCACCATTGGCATCAGTAGTAACTGAAGGCCTTCATCAACTCCACCACTTTGCAAGACGGGGCTCAACGAAGCCTTACACACCTATTAAAATAGAAAGAAACCATACCATTAGTGCGGAAAACTGATAAAGGAATAAACTGTCAAGATATTTTATTCAAATAAGCATCATATTAATATTAGTTTTCAATTATAGTATTAAGGTTTGGGGCTTTTAAAAAAACCTAATAAGAACAGTAATTGGCTGACCCCTATTGACACAACATAGTCTCAAAGCATTAGCAATACCACTTTACTTTTCCCTTTCCCACACCAAGATTTGTTCCAATCATTTTCAGTTCTCTTCCACATTCATTCTGAGGTTGAGGTGTTGGAGCTTGGAGGGACTGGGGAAGAAAAACTAGAGAATGTCAAACAATAGAACCGATGAGAAAATCTCTTTGTTAGTGCCTTATCTGGTTTATTAATTTAATCAGACACTCCTTTGACAAGTTTCAGAGTAGCAGCCGTGTTAGTCTGTATTCGCAAAAAGAAAAGGAGTACTTGTGGCACCTTAGAGACTAACCAATTTATTTGAGCGTAAGCTTTCGTGAGCTACAGCTCACTTCATCGGATGCATTCAGTGGAAAATATAGTGAGGAGATTTATATACACACAGAACATGAAAAAATGGATGCTTATCATGCACACAGTAAGGAGAGTGATCACTTAAGATGAGCTATTACCAGCGGGGGGGGGGGGGAGAAAACATTTTGCAGGGATAATCAAGGTGGGCCATTTCCAGCAGTTAACAAGAACGTCTGAGGAACAGTGCGGGGAGGAGGGGGAGGAAATAAACAAACCTCTCCAACTCATCATCAAAGATCTACAACCTATCCTGAAGGACGACCCATCACTCTCACAAATCTTGGGAGACAGGGCAGTCCCTGCCTACAGACAGTCCCCCAACCTGAAGCAAATACTCACCAGCAACCACACACCACACAACAGAACCACTAACCCAGGAACCTATCCTTGCAACAAAGCCCGTCGCCAACTGTGTCCACATATCTATTCAGGGGACACCATCATAGGGCCTAATCAAATTAGCCACACTATCAGAGGCTCATTCACCTGCACATCTACCAATGTGATATATGCCATCATGTGCCAGCAATGCCCCTTTGCTATGTACTTTGGTCAAACTGGACAGTCTCTACGTAAAAGAATAAATGGACACAAATCAGACATCAAGAATTATAACATTAAAAAACCAGTTGGAGAACACTTCAATCTCTCTGGTCACTCAATTTCTGACCTAAAAGTGGCAATTCTTCAACAAAAAGACTTCAAAAACAGACTCCAACAAGAGACTGCTGAATCAGAATTAATTTGCAAACTGGATACAATTAACTTAGGCTTGAATAGAGACTGGGAGTGGTTGAGTCATTACACAAAGTAAAACTATTTCCCCTTGTTTATTTCCCCCCCTTCCCCACTGTTCCTCAGACTTTCTTGTTAACTGCTGGAAATGGCCCACCTTGATTATCACTACAAAAGGTTTTCTCCCTCTCCCCCCCGCTCATCTTAATAGCTCATCTTAAGTGATCACTCTCCTTACAGTGTGCATGATAAACACCCATTTTTTCATGTTCTGTGTGTATATAAATCTCCTCACTGTATTTTCCACTGAATGCATCTGATGAAGTGAGCTGTAGCTCAAGAAAGCTTACGCTCAAATAAATTGGTTAGTCTCTAAGGTGCCTCAAGTACTCCTTTTCTTTTTACTCCTTTGACAGTTACAGTTTCCAGAGTGGCATAGAAAATGAGCTGAGAGAGAATTGTTTCTTACATGTCTCTCTCTTTTATCAGTTATTCTTCCTGTCTCTTTAGCAAAGGATGATATCTATTTATCATGGGATATAGCCTCTACCTGGGAAACGCCTTATGGCCTGTGTCAGGTAGGAGGTCGGACTAGATGATCACAGTGGTCCCTTTTGGCCCTTAGAATCTATGAAATATATAGCCTGTAAGGAGGGAGCTACCTAGGATTGCATACAGCTACACCAGGGGTGAAGGTACTGCAAGTACAGTGATGCCTATTGTTACAAAAATAACACTTTTCCATCTCCAACAGACTCAGATGATTCTAAATGCTCATAGGTGGGATTCTCTGTGATTTCATGGTGTCTGGAATCTCTGTACCCAACAGCAACAAGCTACATTCATTGATGCAAATTCTTATAAAGTAACAAAATTATCTACAATCTGACCCCCCCCCCCCCGTATATATATTTTGAATGCCTTGCACAAAAATTTGTGCAACTGTCACTTAACAGCATATTAGCCTTGGGAGCGGTTCACAATCCTCCTCAGGAGCTCAGGTAAGAACTGTAATACTGATAATCAGTGTATTTATAGACTAAATACTCTAGCTTTGGATTTTTTCCCCAGTTAATTGGTGGAAACAGGGTCTTCCAGTTGTGAAGCAGAAGCAAGGGTGTTGGATGGAGGATGTATCTTCCAGTGCTCACTGTAGTGCTGTTTTTCAGTTAATATAAGAAACCTGCCACCTCCATTCTTTCTGATGTGGAAGGAATAAAGAAGAGCTAAAATAAGAGGAGATTAAATAGCAAAAGCCTTCCATAATCTACAGGGAAATGATCCATTAATATTTTATCCATTTGAAGCAATAGATCCCATAGTAATAGTATTACAGCCCTACAGAATTCTCAGACCAGTGTCTCCCCACTCAGTACCATTTTCTAACATCAATCATTTATCTTAATCAGCTTTGCAAATTTATCTCTAGGAAATTTTTCTACTGAAGTGTAATCTATCCTGCTAAAACTGGGTAAACCCGACAGCTTCTCCGAATTAGCCCTCCTAAATAAGCACATTCTCTGTGTGCTACAGTAGGCATATTCCCTTAAAATGAAGAAAATTAAGGAAGACAAGCTTGACATTAATATAAATAAATTAGCATCTTTCCTTTTGCATAAAGATGTCAGAGCAGCATTCAAGTCTAGGAAATTTAAGCACAGATGCACCTGCATCTAAGCCATATTTCTTACTGCAATAATAAGAAGAAAGGTGCTTTAACAGAAAGTAGATATGTCTTTGAACCACGTATACCTTTACGTGGACCAGTTGGAGTAATGAAATTAAATATGAGTTCAATATAATTTAAGGATCATTGAATATTTTTAAATTCATATTAGTTCAGAGACTGATAATTTTCAATTACACAAGTGTGGTTTCAGAGTAACAGCCGTGTTAGTCTGTATTCGCAAAAAGAAAAGGAGTACTTGTGGCACCTTAGAGACTAACCAATTTATTTGAGCTCAAGTGTGGTTTGCCTTCTTACTTTTTTAAACAAAAGTACAACTTTATAGTTAGTTCACCCTTCTGCAAAGAGGCAAGGTCAGAAAGGAACAGCTCCCTAAAAGGTACTTTGCATCAACCATCTAGGGCTGTGTAAAACAATAAAACTGGCTCTTTAGATTAAAAAATATAATTATATATAGATTTTTCACAGCCATTTACCATTAATGACTATTATTACATACTTAATTAGTTTTGTGTGGATCATCAGGATATCAAAGTTTATTCAGATGTTAAAATCCAGACTCTACCAAAAATTAGCAATATTTAACTATAACTAGAGATAAACTGTGATATTTATGTTTAAATGTAACCTTCCTACATCAAAGCCCCTGATTTAAACATTGAGTTGAGTTTAGGCCAGATTCTGATCCCTAACACAGCAGTGATTGTAGCAATTTCAGAGAAGGTTACTTCCAATACTTATAGCTCACAATCTAGTCAAAGAGAGTTACGTGCATAAAAATCTTGAAAAACTGTGTTCATAATGTAAAATATTATTCTAACTACAGTGATGGGCAACTGTTACAGTGGGAGTCATTCAGGGCCCAATCCAGCAAAGCACTCACTTTAAACATGCTCCTAACTTGAAGTAGTTTCATTGATTTCAACAGTACTACTTAACATGCTTAAAGTTAGGCATATACTTATGTTCTTTGCTGAACTGGGGCCTCAGCGGGAAGGACAAATGTTAGATTCATAAGAATATAAAGGGAATATTTAATTTCTTAACTGTTTTATAAAGTCACATAATCTAGTACACCTAAGAATTAAGATAAAGAAATCTGAGGAAGACATTTAAGAAGCACTGGGAGTCATTGCAAATAAATTTAGGGGCTAAAAAAAGTATAAATTGAAAGTATCCCAAAAATAGGCACTTTCATATTTTTAGAAAGTTATTTTTAGAACCATTCATGTGTTTACAGATTTAATTTAAATCAAGCATTGACCTGGTTTCTATAAACAAATGCATCAATTATGCTTATTGCCATATGTTTTCTTAGCCAATTATATGAAGAGCTGCCTATATTTTTACAAGGAAATGTATTGTAGACTCCTGAGTGTAATGAAAATATATACAAGCGGGATAAATCCTGGTCTCTTTACTCAACCAAGTGATCAAAAACTTCTTGAAACTCCATAATCAGAATAAAATTTCATTTAGAAAAAGAAAACCCAGAAAAATAATGGTTTGTGCATGAGTGCATTTGGGTTCACAAACAATCTATAGCTTGAAATATGTTTGCCTAAATTTTTGGGAAATTTTCAACAACATATACATGTGTTAAAATAAAAGATCTCGGATTAATTTCTGAACAGAAAAAAAAGACTACATTCATCATTGCAATAAATGTATTTGTTATAAATAGTTTACCCACAATTGGTCCCAGTTCAGGAAAGCACTTCAACATTTCAACTTTAAGCATGTGTGTTGTCCCACCGATGTAAATGGGGCTATTCTCATACTTAAAGTTGGTCACATGCTCAAATACTTTGCTGAATTGGGGACCTAATCAGCTAGAGTAGTTTCTGAAACATCAATATCTGCAAGAATGATAGAGTCCTCCAGGTGCCAATCATTCCAGGAGATAAATGGCTAGAAAAAAAAAGTGTTTCTCAATTTTATATATCACTTTTATTTTCTAGGAGTTCTTTCTTTCAAACATGTTTGCTTTAAAAAGGTGTTTATAGCTAGAGGTGGTTGGAAAATGTATCATTGGCATTTCAAACTGTAAGCCAGTTGAAAAACAGCAACAACTTTTCATGAAAATTTCTGAAAAAAATGTTCACCAAAATTTTTCATTGAAATTCAATTTTTTTTTTTACTAGCTCTACTTACAGCCTGAAATCACCACCAGAGGAAAGCGAAATGATAGAAGTGTTTATGGCACGCATCTCATGACCCCTCTGCTCACAGAAAACAACCGTTGTCTGCAATAAAGTTCTCTCACATCAGGCTCAGATTTGTGTACAACAAGCCCCAAAGCCACATGAATTTTGCCTTGTTTAGGCTTTCACTGCAAACTCAAAACTCAGACTAGATTTGTCAGCCAAACGATGCTGGGCGCAGTTTGGCGTGAATTTAGGCAGATCCATGATTTGAAATCAGAACTATTCTATTTATGATTTTGTCATAAATATAAAGGGTCACGGAACTATCAGCCCCCTACAGGCCAAAGTGGATGCTATCCAAAAGTGGCCTGTCCCAAAGTCAAAGAAACAGGTTCAATCCTTCTTAGGCTTGGCCGGTTATTACAGACTATTTGTACCGCACTACAGCCAAATCACTGCCCCACTGACAGACCTAACCAAAAAGAAACAGCCAAATGCTGTTCAGTGGACCGAAAAGTGTCAGAAGGCCTTTAACAAGCTTAAAGCGACACTCATGTCTGACCCTGTACTAAGGGCCCCAGACTTTGACAAACCGTTCCTAGTAACCACAGATGCGTCCGAGCGTGGCGTGGGAGCAGTTTTAATGCAGAAAGGACCTGATCAAGAATTCCACCTTGTAGTGTTTCTCAGCAAAAAACTGTCTGAGAGGGAAAGCAATTGGTCAGTCACTGAAAAAGAATGTTACGCCATTGTCTACGCTCTGGAAAAGCTACGCCCATATGTTTGGGAATGGCGTTTCCACCTGCAAACCGACCATGCTGCACTGAAGTGGCTTCACACCGTCAAGGAAACTAACAAAAAACTTCTTCGGTGGAGTTTAGCTCTCCAAGATTTTGATTTCGACATCCGACACATCTCAGGAGCTTCTAACAAAGTGGCTGATGCACTCTCCCGTGAAAGTTTCCCAGAATCAACTGGTTAAAATCGTCCTTGAGATGTAGAAAATATTGTTAGTCTTTATGTACTTGGTAGTATATTTAGAGATGCATGTGTCTTATTAACTCTGTTTTTCCTAGAGCTCCAGGAAGAAATCCCAGCCAGTGTTTCACCCTAGCTGAGATTTGGGGGGCGTGTCATAAATATAAAGGGAAGGGTAAACCCCTTTGAAATCCCTCCTGGCCAGGGGAAAGCTCCTCTCACCTGTAAAGGGTTAAGAAGCTAAAGGTAACCTCGCTGGCACCTGACCAAAATGACCAATGAGGAGACAAGATACTTTCAAAAGCTGGGAGGAGGGAGAGAAACAAAGGGTCTGTGTGTCTGTCTTATACTGGTTTCTGCCGGGGATAGACCAGGAATGGAGTCTTAGAACTTTTAGTAAGTAATCTAGCTAGGTACGTGTTAGATTATGATTTCTTTAAATGGCTGAGAAAAGAATTGTGCTGAATAGAATAACTATTTCTGTCTGTGTATCTTTTTTGTAACTTAAGGTTTTGCCTAGAGGGATTATCTATGTTTTTGAATCTAATTACCCTGTAAGATATCTACCATCCTGATTTTACAGGGGGGATTTCTTTATTTCTATTTACTTCTATTTTTATTAAAAGTCTTCTTGTAAGAAAACTGAATGCTTTTTCATTGTTCTCAGATCCAAGGGTTTGGGTCTGTGGTCACCTATGCAAAGTGGTGAGGCTTTTTATCCAACATTTCCCAGGAAAGGGGGGGTGCAAGTGTTGGGAGGATTGTTCATTGTTCTTAAGATCCAAGGGCCTGGGTCTGTAGTCACCTAGGCAAATTGGTAAGGCTTTTTACCAAACCTTGTCCAGGAAGTGGGGTGCAAGGTTTTGGGAAGTATTTTGGGGGGAAAGACGCGTCCAAACAGCTCTTCCCCAGTAACCAGTATTAGTTTGGTGGTGGTAGCGGCCAATCCAAGGACAAAGGGTAGAATATTTTGTACCTTGGGGAAGTTTTGACCTAAGCTGGTAAAGATAAGCTTAGGAGGTTTCTCATGCAGGTCCCCACATCTGTACCCTAGAGTTCAGAGTGGGGGAGGAACCTTGACAGATTTCACATTGGTCTAGCATGAAACCAGTAGACACTCAACAGTTGCAAGTGATGCTTGCTTTGAAATTTTAGGCTCATTTGGAATCAGAACCCCAATAGTGAAATTCACCCCTAAGCAGAGGGCCAGCATAAGGACTACGTGTAGCCCACTGATAAATGTGTGTGTTACAAGTCCTCTTCTGTGCTAAGCTATGGAGGATATGAGTTCTTACAGCCCCCAGCTATGTGGCCTGGGCTCTTTAGCTCAAGCTGCAGAAGCTCATGCTTTTTGTCCCCAGTGTGGTGCCTCGGTCAAGATGGCAGCCATCACACACACATTACTTCAGGTCTGTTTTGAGGACGTCAGTGTGACTTGCGGGGAATCTAAATGGTGCATTTAGGACCTAGTGTGGGTCTTCTGCAGAGGAGTGAATTTCACCCCAAGTGACTTGGGAGAGGGGTTTGGGGTGGAGGGTTGCAAACCCATGCAGATCTAAATCAAAGAAAATGTGACACAAACCTCCCTAAAGTGAAGCCACCAAATTGGTTTTCATGATTGATGTTCAGTTTTGATGTCTGAAGCCAAACAAAATTTGGGTCCCTGGCTATTTTAGATACTTCACCTCTCTCTTAGGACCTCCCCAGATTGGAATTCTGAGGTTTTCAGTTGTGGGGCTTTGACTCTGAAATTGATCCCCACATTGGTTCAATAGAGCCAGAGCCAAGGTTTCATGTTGTCAGATCTCTCTCTCAATCTTTCTCTCTCTCCATTCAGGCCCTTGCCACAGGGAGAGTTTCTTTAGTTGTTTGCATTCTCTTAAGCCAACATTCTGTCTTTTGAGTTGTTTTCATTTGTATATGGGTTTATGTGCTTAGAGACAACAATTATGTGTATCTTAAAAGTTTTTAAATAAATATAATTTGAAAATTTAAGCTCTGGTTTTAGTTCTTTTGCTCTTCCTAAGTTTCTCTCTCCAAACAAATGCATTAATAGAAGTGACTGACATGTAACTGTATCCATTTATTGTCGAATGAATTTATAGACACGGAGACCAAAGGGATGGACTTTCAGTATTTTAAAAGGTCCAGCTATAATCCCAGAGAGAGTGATCAGATCAGTCTGTGAGGAGTAAATAGATCTTTCCTTTAGAACTTATTCGCAAAGACCCAGGAAGAGCCGTTTTATAGCTGCAGCATTCCTATTCAATATTGCATGTAAATACATTTGTCTTCATATGTACAAAACAACAAGCCCATGTCTACCAGGTCCTGTATTAATGAAATGCTTTTCTGTACCTCTCCTGATAGACTTCAGGAGATACTGTACCACACATAAAAACACTTCGTATGCTAAGTTTCTATGGCAACAGCAAAATCTTTTTCAAAAAGTAGCTGTCTTTTTTTCCCAGGTATACTTATTCATTTGCTGCATTTAAATGAAACTAAGTCTACAGCGCTGTGCTTATAACTCCAGAGATCATAATACTGCTGTACTTAAATTATCTTGCCAAGTATAGGGGAGCCAAACCCAATCAGCAAATTGTACCTGCTACTTGTGGTAATTTCTCAGTTTCCTTACATTTCTTCCAACTGATACGACAGATTAGGTGTAGCTAAGACTTGGGGGTTAGAAAACTGTTAATGGATAAAGCTCAAGGTTTTGCCTCAAACTATTTGGGGGGTTCAGAAATGTTTGCACAGGCACATTAGTTACACTGTAGTTAAACTTTCTGATAAACTCATGGCTCCAACTGGGCTGGAACTGGTTGGAGCAAACACTGCAATTATGGATTTGTTTCTGTATGTAATAGAACAGTGGTTCTCCACCACAGGTACACGTACCCTTGGGAGTACGCAGAAGTCTTCCGGGGGTACGGCAACTTGTCTAGATATTTGCCTAGTTTTACAACAGGCTACATAAAAAGCACTAGCAAAGTCATCACAAACTAAAATTTCATACAGACAGTGACTTGTTTACACTGGTCTAAATATTGTACACTGAACTGTAAATACAATATTTATATTCCAGTTGATTCATTTTACAATTGTGTGATAAAAATAAGAAAGTAAGCAATTTGTCAGTAATAGTGTGCTGTGACACTTTTGTATTTTTATGTCTGGTTTTGTAAGCAGGTTGTTTTTAAGTGTAAATTAGGGGTACTGTAAGGGAACTCAGCTGGAGCTCGTCCCTCGGTGGGGGGTGGGGCACCACACCACCTCACTACACTCTCGGCTGGACTGGGGAATACCCAGTCTATGGCCCAGACCCTCAGTCTGGGTTCCGCAAGCAGTTTGGTATAAGCCCAGGACCTGGCTCAGGGCGGGGCAGCAAAGAAACAGGCAGGGGCTCAGGCCCTTAGGCAGGGGCTGAGCAAATAGTTCAGTAAAGGCCCAGGCCCTGGCTTTAGCAACCAGGGGCGAGGAAGGGGGGGAGACTGCCACCTGCGAGGTGGGTGACAGGGGGTTGCAGCCCCACCCACTCCACTGCATCCCAGCCCGGGGCCCTAGCAGCAGTCAAAGACCCACTGCTGCGCCAGTGGGGATCCTGGCCGCAACACACGGACATTGGCTCTGGCAGTGCTGCAGCCAGACTAGGGTCAGCTGCCCCCGGGCTACTTCCGGACTCCCCCTCGCAGGGTACCCTGGGTCAGGGTGGTGTCCTCGGAGGGTTCCAGCACCATGGGCTCCTCTGGGTAGCTGGCGAGGGGTAGGCTCGGCCGCTCCTCTGGGCGTCGGTCAGTGTCAGGCCTCGGCTGGTCTGGCCAGTCCTCGGGTCAGCCGCGGCTTGCCGGGGTCTCCCAAGTTGGAGCCAGGCCATGGGCGTCTGGCCTCTCCAGCTGCTGTTGCCCAACTGAGCTCCGGGGTTGGGCTTTTCTACTTCCTGTCCTGCATCTTGACCTCTGAGGGGTGGGTGCAGGAACCATTGGCTTCGCCCACTTTGGTGTCTGCGTCGGAGTTCATCCCTTGGCGGGGTGGTGGGGCATCACACCGCCTCACTGCAGGTACACAAGACAAATCAGATTCCTGAAGGGAGTACAGTAGTCTGGAAAGGTTGAGAGCTTCTGGAATAGAAAACAAACAAGCAAAAGTCAGAGGGTTAAAGAAGAAACACAGAAGAGGGACTGAACAAGCCACAAGCCAAAGCCTGATGGCTTTCAGCTAATTGTGGCTTTGTGCAAGTTCCAGGAGCAGTCCAGGAAAGGAACCATCCTTCCCCTGCTCCTCCTTGCTCTGCAGAGATAGCAATAGTACTCTGGTCCATACCAGCAGCAATCACACAGCTGTGGGTGGGCAGAGCCAAGGCTCTGTCTATTCTCTGCCTGTCCCCAGACCACAACCCTCCCACCTGCTCAGTGGGAAGTAATGGGCACACCCAGATTTAAGGTGCAGGCAGCCAAGTAAGGTAGGGTCTTATGCAGTTCAAGGGACAATTTTACTTATGTATTGTATCCCATTCCCCCTTTATTTCTCTATTTTTATACTTTAAACTGTATCTTCCTGTATGTGTATGCAGCACCCAGAACAATCCATCTCCCATTGCCAGGTAATGTGAGCACATGGTGGTCTTCAAAGTATGTATGTATCCTCACAACACCCCCGTGAGGTAGAGAAGTGCTTTTATCCCCATTTCACACATAGGGAACTGAGACACGGAGAGAATAAGTGACTTGTTCAAGCTCACCCAGGAAATCTGTGGCTGAGCAGAGAATTGAACCAGGGTCTCCTAAATCCTAGGCAAGCACCCTAGCTGCTAGACCATCCTGGATCAGGGTCTTTCATCATTAACAGAATAGGAATAATTATGCAGGTTTCATTTATACCTTTTCAAAACAATTCATATTTCTACAGCTAAAATAATCTTCCTCATCTTCTTCCTTGAATCATTTAATTGATGTCCTGTACCTTACTACCTCAGATTCAAACTTTTTATTTTTATCTCACTATAAAGCTCTTGTCCAACTCTGCCCCTACCACCTATCTGCTGTCATCACTTTTCTTTCCTACATTCTTCTCAGTTCTCACTTTACCAGGAGTTCCCTTTGTCCAGATTCTCCTGCTCTTAGTGCATTTTTATCCATGTTTCTCCCTAATGTTTGGAGCAACATTTATCTATCAAGCACATTTGATCTCTTTCTTCAAATGCTTCTGTAAAACTCACTTCTTCCAGGATTTTGTCTTCCTTTGCTTTTTGCACCAATAATCCCTCCATGCTATCCCATACCCTACTAACTGCTGTCTTGTCCTTAAAGAAAAGGAGTACTTGTGGCACCTTGGAGACTAACCAATTTATTTGAGCATAAGCTTTCGTGAGCTACAGCTCACTTCATTGGATGCATACTGTGGAAAGTGTAGATCTTTTTATATACACACAAAGCATGAAAAAATACCTCCTCCCACCCCACTCTCCTGCTGGTAATAGCTTATCTAAAGTGATCACTCTCCTTACAATGTGTATGATAATCAAGTTGGGCCATTTCCAGCACAAATCCAGGTTTTCTCACCCCCCCCCCAACCCACTCTCCTGCTGGTAATAGCTATATTTGTGTGTTTGTGGGGAGGGGGGGGTGAGAAAACCTGGATTTGTGCTGGAAATGGCCCACCTTGATTATCATACACATTGTAAGGAGAGTGATCACTTTAGATAAGCTATTAGCAGCAGGAGAGTGGGGTGGGAGGAGGTATTTTTTCATGCTTTGTGTGTATATAAAAAGATCTTCTACACTTTCCACAGTATGCATCCGATGAAGTGAGCTGTAGCTCACGAAAGCTTATGCTCAAATAAATTGGTTAGTCTCTAAGGTGCCACAAGTACTCCTTTTCTTTTTGCAAATACAGACTAACACGGCTGTTACTCTGAAACCTGTCTTGTCCTTGTTTGTCTAGTCTTTCTCTTAGGTTGTAAACTCTTCAGGACGGGATTTGGGGCTGGGATTTCATCCTATTAGTTATTAGGGAGTGACGAGGAGGTGTTGAGAAAGGGCCCCTGTAAAAGGTTTGGAATAGCTAGTACTAGCTGGTGAGCCAAACTAAGGGAACAGAAACATACAATCAATCATTAAGATTGTTGTTTTTTGACTTGAGATTTCTGAGCTTGCTGATTTCTAATTGAGCCTGGGCTGAATCTACTCTGTTCATATAGTGCAGCACACAAAAATAGCCCAGATGAAATTTCACAGCAGTATTTGTCTATAATCCCTATACTCTATATAGACTTTTCATTTATAACATCATTCAAAATCTTGGTGCAGCGATTCCACAAAGTCAGTACAAGGTATGCAGATATACTGTAAACCTGAAGCTATACGAGTTAATGATCGGTAATTTTTCACAGACTGGGAGGCTGAGCTCAGCTAAACCCTACCATCTTGCATAAACCCCCGCAACCCTGCACAGCAGCAAGCACAGCTAGTCCAGTATGGAGAGAAAGAGAACCTTTACCCAGGGAGCACTTGTGTTACAGTCCCTCCTGGAGTTCACCAAAGTGGCACAGATCTCCTCCTCCCTACACAGTCCAGCCCAGAACATTTAAACCATTATTTTAACCTCATTTTCAGACTATTTCTCTGTTTAGAAGAACAGAGTTGGTAGGTGTAAAATGTCATAATGTTGCTCCTCTCTCTCTAGGCTCCTCTGAGCAGAAAAGGGCCTGAAGCAAAACACCCCAAACTATGCAAATTTGGATTCTGATCCATAATCCTCCCTCGCAAATTTGGATGTGTCCAGACCTGTGGTTACAGTGGTGTCTTTTTATGCTCATGCCTGACCCCATAAAGTGCTCTCAATGCTCACTGAAGACAGCAATTCACAGTATCAGACCCAGTGCTGCTACATTCAGCCGAGTGAATGAGTTTTGGAGTTCAAAGATCTTTCATGCAAACAGCAGCAAGGGATGTGATAAAGATGCAAGGGAGGAAGGACAGCTCTTGAAGAATATTGATTTAGCTATATAGTCTAAAGAGCAGATACTTTCACATTAGCATTTACACCACAAATGCTCTCTTTAATGTAACTGGGTTGCTCTTCTGTAATTTAATAGATTAGTCACTCGTTGGAATGAAGCATTGAAGCAACAAGTAAATAAAGTAGACAGGATCTGCTGCTGCTGCATGACTTCTGTTTTGTTATGCTGCACGTTTCAGTGGGGAGCAAGGATTGCTTTAATTACCAGCAGCTTTAGTGTCTGATTATTATTATGGTAAAATGTGAATCATGTTAATTTACTCTGGCAGCAGAGCAATGGGGTCATTTGCAATCTTTTGTGGGAGGAAAATAAACTTTACACACCTTGTTATGGGGGGAGGGATAGCTCAGTGGTTTGAGCATTGGCCTGCTAAACCCAGAGTTGTGAGTTCAATCCTTGACGGGGCCATTTAGGGATCTGGGGCAAAAATTGGGAATTGGTCCTGCTTTGAGCAGGGGGTTGGACTAGATGACCTCCTGAGGTCCCTTCCAACCCTGATACTCTATGATTTCAGATGGGGTATACTCATTCAGTGGAAAGCAGGGAGTGGCTCAGCCTCCTGATCTCCTCCCTAAGCCATCAGACTTTGCTATGGGATATCCAGTATAAAAGCAGTGAAGAGTCTCTAGTTCACCAGTTTACAATTAATCTGTAAAACTGCAGTGACTCGTGGAAAAGTTGCTCCTACAACTTCTGAGCTTAACACTTTACTCAGTACTCTCAGCCCCCCCCCCACCCCCAGTTCTGTTTTTCCTCTAGCTTACCCCAGTTTAGCATTCTCCCACTGGCCTGTGTAACTTGCAAAGTCAGATGAGGTTCGGAAATCAGTAGGCAGATGGTTTTTACACAGAATGAGAATGGGGATTCTGTGGTGGCCTCCTTGGCTGAGATGAGTTAGTATTTACCTTAAACAAAAGAATGTTTTTACCTTAATGTATTTACCTTAAACAAAAGAATGTTAAAAAACCCTCCCCCCCATGCCTTTCTGGAGTGGGAGGTGAACCCCTGTGCACACACCTCTGAACTCTGGGTCTTCGCTAACCAAGAACAGCCAACTGTGAGTGGGCTGCGGCAGAGGAAGAGGGGACTGACATGTTAAAGGAACATTCATTCATCAGACTTTCCCACCATAAGGTGGAAAACTAAGGCAAAGGACAGTGCCCAACACACTATGTGGCTGGGTTTACTTATGGTTGCATGTTTTGAATGTGGTTGTGATGTTTCCCCAAATCAGTGCTTGTTTCTCTTTCCCTTTTAATAAAAGTCCTCTTTTGTTACACATAGATGCAGTGCTTTTGAGAGGGGAAGTATTGCCTCTTAGAGGCACCCAGGGATGGTGTTACATTTTCTCAGATTACTGCTTGGGGTCTCGAGCTGGTTCTGTTCTGTACTGTTAAAATACATATTGAACCTGGCTCTTGTTGCTGCCGGCAGAAGGCTTACATTAGGGAAGTGACCGACAGAAATCCAGTCTATGGACTCTGCCAGCAGAACCAGAAATATCTCTATGTTCACCCCATCAAAGTTTAGTAAGGACACTTCTGGACCAGCCTCTCCCCCAGACCAGATTGGTGGAGAGAGGTGAAACAAAGCAGTTGTCTTTGGGGTGATCACTGGAAAAGGCGTGAGACAGCCAAGCAACATTGCAGGCTGCCAGAAGACTGTAATTGAAGAGCCACCTAGAGAGCCCGGATAGTGCTTTCTCCTAGGGCAGGCCACTAGACACCTTCACTCCCAGCTAGTACCTTTAAGGAGGCACCTCCTCTTTCCTTTAATGCATGCAGTTATTCTCACCAACTCCCCTTCTCTCCGTTTCATTTCCTCCCCTCATTATCTCATCCAAGCTACATTTATATTTGGTGAAAGAACAGGTTAAGGACTATTTAGAAAAGCTGGACCTGCACAAGTCCATGGGTCCAGATCTAATGCATCCAAGGGTATTGAGGGAGTTGACTGATGTGATTGCAGAGCCATTGGCCATTATCTTTGAAAACTCATGGCAATCAGGGAAGTCCCGGATGATTAGAAAAAGGCAAATATAGTGCCAATCTTAAAAAAGGGGAAGAAGGAGAATCTGGGGAACTACAGACCAGTCAACCTCAACTCAGTCCCTGGAATAATCATGAAGTAGGTCCTCAAGGAATCCATTTTGAAGCAGTTGGAGGAGAGGAAGGTAATCAGGAACAGTCAATATGGATTCACCAAGGCAAGTCATGCCTGACCAACCTGATTGCCTTCTATGATGAAATAACTGGTTCCGTGGGTATGGGAAAAGTGGTGGATGTGATATATCTTGACTTTAGCAAACCTTTTGATAATGTCTCTCGCAGTATTATTGCCAGCAAGTTAAAAAAGTATGGATTGGATGAATGGACTATAAGGTGGATAGAAAGCTGGCTAGATCGTTGGGCTCAACAGGTAGTGATCAATGGCTCGATGTCTAGTTGGCAGCTGGTATCAAGCAGAGTGCCTCAGCGGTAGGTCCTGGGGCTGTTTTTTTTCAACATCTTCATTAATGATCTGGATGATGCAATGGATTGTACCCTCAGCAAGTTTGCAGATGACACTAAGCTGGGGGGAGATGTAGATATGCTGGAGGGTAGGGCTAGGGTCCAGAGTGACCTAGACAAATTGGAGAATTGGGCCAAAAGAAATCCGATGAGGTTCAACAAGGACAAGTGCAGATTCCTGTACTTAGGATGGAAGAAACCCATGCACTACTACAAGGTGGAGACCAACTGGTGGCAGTTCTGCAGAAAAGGACCTGGGGATTAGAGTGGATGAGAAGCTGGATATGAGTCAACAGTGTGCCCTTGTTGCCAAGAAGGCTAACAGCATATTGGGCTGCATTACTAGGAGCATCGAGGGAAGTGACTATTCCCCTCTATTGGGCACTGTTGAGGCCACATATGGAGTATTGCATCCAGTTTTAGGCCCCCCACCTCAGAAAGAATGTGGACAAATTGGAGAGAATCCAGCAGAGAGCAACAAAAATGATTAGGGGGCTGGGGCACATGACTTACGAGGAGAGGCTGAGGGAACTGGGCTTATTCAGTCTGGAGAAGAGAAGAGTGAGGGGGGATTTGATAGCAGCCTTCAACTACCTGAAAGGGGGTTTCCAAAGAGGATGGAGCTCAGCTGTTCTCAGTGGTGGCAGAAGACAGAACAAGGAGCAATGGTCTCAAGTTGCAGTGGGGGAGGTCTAGGTTGGATATTAGGAAACACTATTTCATAAGGAGGGTAGTGAAGCACTGGAATGGGTTAGCTAGGGAGGTGGTTAAAAACCATCCTTAGAGGTTTTTAAGGCCCTGCTTGACAAAGCCCTCATTGGGATGATTTAGTTGGGGTTGATCCTGCTTTGAGCAGGGGGGTTGACTAGATGACCTCCTGGGGTCTCTTCCAACTCTAATCTTCTATGATTCTATTATTTTAAATTTTGCAAATTCTTTCTGCTAATGTCTCTAAGATATGGCCTTTCTTATCCACTCACACAGCTAAAACTCTTGTCAGAGCTCTCCGATCATGTCTCAATTATGGCAACATCCTCTGCTCTGGCCTTGCTAAAAATAGCCTTGTTCTGCTCATATCTATTAAGAATGCTGCTACAAAGATCATTCTCCCAGCCAGTCAATTTGACTGTGTCATCCCTCTCTTTCCATATTTTCACTGGTTCTCCCTTCTCTGTCACACCAAACAAAGTTACATGTCTTCACATCTAACCCTCTTCATGGTTAACCCACGCTCTACCTATTATCTCTGATTCATTAGCTAGCAGACACTGGTTGCCTCCAATCAGCCCATGATGCCAGCCTCCCCAGCCTACTTGTCAAATTTTCAACCAAGCATCTTCATGCTGCTGCCCCATATCTTCAGGAAGTGCTCCCTGTAAACATCCACAACACTATCTCATTATTCACCTTCAGATCCCTACTCAAACCACTCAGTTGTCATGATGCCTACAAAATACTTGACAACAGCTAGCCCACTGGTATGCAGAGACCACTCCCTAGCATGGTGACCAATATTATCTCCTTGCTTCCTCATACTCCCCATCTGTCTGTATCTGTTCTCTCCTGTCTTATATTTACAGTATAAGCTCCTTGAGGCAGGCACTGTCTTTTTTGTTCTGAGTTTGTACAGACAGTAGTATAATGGGGATCTGGTCCATAAGTAGGGGTCCAACCTGCTATGCTAATACAACTAATTAATACTAGTACATAATAATCCACAGCATGGTAGCCAGGCCAGTTCAGTGAGTAAGTGGCTGGCAGTTAAAGAAGTGGCATATTCAGGCCCAGCAAAGACACAACAGTAGCAGGGAGTTGGCAGGGTTGAGGTAATCGGACAGCTAGGTGATTGCATCACCTGGTCTAATGAAACCAAGATGAAATCCTGAGACCATTAGAACTACCTGAAAATCAAAACCACCCCTGTAAATTGGGCCATCTGGCCACTGTGAACATCTGAGGGTAAGAGCTGCCATACCGGTTAGACCCTGGTCCATCTTGTCCAGTATCCTGTCTCCAACAGTGGCCTGTACCAGAGCTTCAGTGGGAGTGTACAGAACATGACAATTATGGAGTGATCCCCCACCTTCCACTCCCAGCTTCTGGTAGTCAGCTGTTTAGGATTACCCTGAGCATGGGCTTGCAACCCTGTCCATCTTGACTAATAGCCATTGATGGACCTATCCTCCATGAATGTATTTAATTCTTTTTTTGATCCAGTTATATTTTTGGCCTTCACAAGATCCCCTGGCAATGACTTCCATGGGCTAGTTTTGTGTTGTATGAAAAAGTACTTCCTCTTGTCTCTGATAAAATGCTGCCTATCAGGTGACCCAAACATTTCTATTGACTTTTTCCACACCACTCACAGGTTTATAGACCTCTATCATTATCCCCCCTTCGTCGTCTCTTGTCAAAGCTGAATAGCCCTAATCCTTTTAGTTTCTCCTTGTACAGAAGCCATTGCATACCCATGATCATCTCTGTTGCCCTTCTCTGAAACTTTTCCAATTTCACTGTATCCTTTTTGAGACAGGGCAACCAGAACAGGACACAGTATTCAAGGTGTGGGCTCACCATGGATTTATATTGTGGCATTATGATATTTCTCTCTTTTTATCCCTTTCCCAATAGTTCCTAATATTCTGTTAGTCTTTTTGACTGCTGCAGCACACCGAGCAGAAGTTCTCATAGAACTATCCACAATGACTCCAAGATTGCTTTATTGGGTGGTGTCAGCTAATTTAGAACTCATCATTGTAGCTGTATAGTTGGGATTATTTTTTCCAGTGTGCATTACTTTGCATTTATCAATGAACATAAGAGTTGCCATTTCATCTGCCATTTTGCTGCAGAGTCACCCAGTTTTTTGAGATTCCCCTGTAACTCCTCACAGTCAGTAGGAGGAAGAAGTTGAGGGATTATAACCATTAGAAAGGCATTGAGTTCCCAAGAAAAGTAACTAACAGAAAAGAAAAAAAAAGACCATTACACCTAACAAACAAACCATAAATTTAGGCTACAAAGAAAAGCCATAAGCATAAAAAAAATGCAGGCAGAAGGCCACCAGCAGGGTGGGGGGTTACCAAATTTATTTCACTGAGTGCAACATGCATAATTACCTGCCATGTGGGCATATAGTATACGCGTGTACCTCGTCCAAGCAACTCACAGCCCTCAAAACAGAGTATGGGCTCTTGGGTCCAGAGTGGCTGAATTGGATGAGCAAAGGGAGACAGAGAGGTGCACAGAGGAGATCTTCATGGACAGAGCAGTCCCACCTCTTGTCCAACAGCCCCCATACTGTTAAGGAGGAAGAAAGCCTTGAGGTAGGAGATCATCAAGCTGGATTGGAGGGAAACAATCCCATAGTTGGGACCCACCTTTCAGATGATGTCATATCATCTTTGCACATGGAAGATATCCTTCTGGGGGCAGGGACTCCAGGTATTAGAGAGATTCAGGTGACAGTAGTGGAGGACTCAATTATTAGAAATATAGATGGATTTGTATTGACCAGAAGAACTGCATGGTGAATTCCATGCCAGGTATGAAGGTAGTGGATCTCACAAGACATCCAGATAGTGTTGGGGAGAAACCAGTGATTGTGGTACATGTAGGTACCAATGATGTAGTGAAAGGTAGGAGAAAGGTCCTGGAGGCCAAATTTAGGCTGCTAAGAAAGAGATTTAAGTCCAGGACCTCCAAGGTAGTATTCTCTAAAAATGTTTCCAGTTCCATGCACAGGGCCAGTAAGGCAGGCAAAACTGCAGAGTCTCAATGCATAGATAAGATGATGGAAAGCCATGATTAGTTTTCACCTCTCTCTCCCATTTCTTATGGGAGTGGTTCTGGAGACAGCCAAACATTGCGTATGATTTCTCCATGTCACTTACCTAGGTACTACAGCTGCCTGACAGGGAGTGAGCTGTAAGGGTGCTGGAGTGAGGAGATGGCTTCTCTACACCCAGGCTCAGCCCCTTTTCGTGTCCTGTACAGCCAGAAGTGCTTTCCCCTGCATTCAGAAGCATGCACAACCAAGTATTGTATATGGAGATTATTTGACTCAAAGTCTGGTCAATCTCAGTTGGCCTTATTTTCAGTACGCACAGCCATGACCATCATATATCTCATCATCAAAAATGGGCCCACAATCTTTAAAAGGGAGTCAGAGTCTTCACTTACTAAACCGTGTCACTGTTACCTTGTCACATACAAGTGAAAAGTTTATTTAATTAGAATGTAGCCATATGGTCATTTCATTTCCTCTGGTGAGTATTTCCTTTACTAGTGAGTTTCTCAAAACAGAGAAAAAGAAACATCGAAAGTATTTCAAAGATTACTTCTCCAGTGAAATAAGTGTCAGAAGAGCACATTTACAGTTTAAGGCACTTTGGTCACAGGGAAAAATTTTCTTTACATTTAGAGACCAGAGGCAACAAAAGCTTCATATCTGAAAAGATAATAAAAGATAATACCCCAGGTATCTGTGTCTTTTTCTGTGTTGTTTCTGAGATGGCTTTAGAGACTGATTATACTTCTATTTGAATATTTCAGAATATCTTCAAGCAGTTAGAAATCTGTATAAGTGTAAACTGAAATATGGCTTTCAAGTAAGGCTGTCAATTAATCGCAGTTAACTCGTGATTAACTCAAAAAATTAATTGTGATTTAAAAATTTATCATGATTAATCACACTGTTAAACAATAGAATACCAATTGACATTTATTAAATATTTTGGATGTTTTTCTACATTTTCAAATATATTGATTTTTATTACAACAGCACAGAATACAAAGTGTACAGTGCTCACTTCATATGATTGTTTTTTATTACAAATATTTGCATTGTAAAGATGAAAAACAAAGGAAATAGTATTCTTCAATTCACCTCATGAGTACTGTAGTACAATCTCTTTATCATGAAAGTGTTACTTACAAATATAGATTTTTTTGTTACATAACTGCATTCAAAAACAAAACAATGTAAAACTTCAGCGCCTATAAGTCCACTCGGTCCTACTACTTGTTCAGCCAATTGCTAAGACAAACAAGTTTGTTAAATTTATGGGAGATATTGCTGCCTCTTCTTATTTATAGTGTCACCTGAAAGTGAAAACAGGCATTCACATGGCACTTTTGTAGCCAGCGTTGCAAGGTATTTGTGCGCCAGATATGCTAAACATTCATATGTCCCTTCATGCTTCGGCCACCATTCCAGAGGACATGCTTCCATGCTGATAATGCTCGTTAAAAAAAATTATTAATTAAATTTGAGACTGAAATTCCTTGGGGGGGAATTGTATGTCTCCTGTTCTGTTTTACCCGCATTCTGCCATATATATCATGTTATAGCAGGCTTGGGTGATGACCCAGCACATGTTCGTTTTACGAACATTTTCACAGCACATTTGACAAAATGCAAAGCAGGTACCAATGTGAGATTTCTAAGTTTAGATACAGCACTTAACCCAAGGTTTAACAATCTGAAGTGCCTTCCAAAATCTGAGAGGGATGAGGTGTAGGGCATGCTTTCAGAAGTCTTAAAAGAGCAACACTCCATTGCGGAAACTACAGAACCCAAACCGCCAAATAAGAAAATCAACCTGCTGCTGGTGGCATCTGACTCAGATGATGAAAATGAACATGCATCGGTCTGCTCTGCTTTGAATCATTATCGAGTAGAACCAGTAATCAGCAGGGCGGCAGTGATGGATTCGTCTCTTCTGATCGCGCAGGCCAATTGCGCTGGGCTGCGGGGACCCCCAAAGTCCATGGCCTGGAGCGGTTGCTCCTATTTGCCCTACCCAAGGGATGGCTCTGGTCATCAGCATGGAAGCATGTCCTTTGGAATGGTGGCTGAAGCATGAAGACGCATATGAATCTTTAGCGCATCTGGCACGTAAATATCTTGTGACGCCAGCTACAACAGTGCCATGCAAAAGCCTGTTCTCACCTTCAGGTGACATTGTAAATAAGAAGCAGGCAGCACTATCTCCTGCAAATGTAAACAAACTCGTTTGTCGGTGCAATTGGCTGAAGTAGGACTGAGTAGACTTGTAGGCTCTAAAAGTTTTACTTTGTTTTGTTTTTGAATGCAGTTTTTTTTACATAATTCTATATTTGTAAGTTCAACTTTCATGATAAAGAGATTGCACTACAGTACTTGTATTAGGTGAATCGAAAAATACTATTTCTTTTCTTTTTTACAGTGCAAATATTTGTAATAAAAATATAAAGTGAGCACTGTACACTGTGTTCTGTGTTGTAATTGAAATCAGTATATCTGAAAATGTAGAAAACATCCAAACATATTTAAATATATGGCATTCTATTATTGTTTAACAGCACGATTAATTGTGATTAATCTTTTTAATCGTGCAGTTAATCACAGTTATTTTTTTAATTGCTTGCCAGCTGTCATAAATATAAAAGGAAGGGTAAACACCTTTAAAATCCCCCCTGGCCAGAGGAAAAACCCTTTCACCTCTAAAGGGTTAAGAAACTAGGATAACCTCTCTGGCACCTGACCACAATGACCAATTAGGGGACAAGATACTTTCAAAGCTGGAGGAGGGAGAAACAAAGGGTCTGGGTCTGTCTGTGTGATGCTTTTGCCAGGGACAGAACAGGCATGGAGTCTTAGAACTTAGTAAGTAATCTAGCTGGGTATGCGTTAGATTCTGTTTGTTTAAATGGCTGAGAAAATAAGCTGTGCTGAATGGAATGTATATTCCTGTTTTTGTGTCTTTTTGTAACTTAAGGTTTTGCCTAGAGGGATTCTCTGTGTTTTGAATCTAATTACCCTGTAAGGTATTTACCATCCTGATTTTAAAGAGGTGATTCTTTTTTACTTTTTCTTCTATTAAAATTCTTCTGTTAAGAAACTGAATGCTTTTTTTCATTGTTCTTAAGATCCAAGGGTTTGGGTCTGTGGTCACCTATGCAAATTGGTGAGAATTTTTATCAAGCCTTCCCCAGGAAAGGGGGTGTAAAGGTAAGGGAGGATTTTGGGGGGAAAGACGTTTCCAAATGGGCTCTTTCCTAATAATAATAATACCGGTGTTAGACGTTTGGTGGTGGCAGCAAAAGTCCAAGGGCAAAGGGTAAAATAGTTTGTACCTTGGGGAAGTTTTAACCTAAGCTGGTAAAAGTAAGCTTAGGAGATTTTTATGCAGGTCCCCACATCTTTGCCCTAGAGTTCAGAGTGGGGAAGGAACCTTGACACCAGTCCTACTTTCAAGAAAAGTAATTAGAATCAGTTACCTGAAAATATGGGATTTCTGTCCTCAAGGGTCATTATACAGTATGTATTGTGTGTTTAAACACAGTATAAGTCAGGAAGGATTGCCCACTGGTTAGGGCACTAGCTTATAATGTAGGAAATCTGGGTTCAATTCCTATGGACTTCCTTTGTGACCCTGGTCAAGTCACTTTATCTCTCAAAGCTTCAGATCCCCATCTGTAAATCGGTAGTAATAATGCCTTCCTACTTCACAGGGGTGTTGTGAGGTCAGATACATTAAACTATTGTGAAGTGCTTTGAGATCTAATGATGAAAATAGGCTTTATTGTTTCTGCAGCTAGTGCTGTGCATTTCCTGAGACCCCATATAGCCCTGACCTCTGTGGACTTTTGAAGATTTTGTTAACTAGAAGTATAACCTTGGGAAGTGTTTATCTTTTAATTAATACTGAGATCTCTGGGCAATGTTTGTTTTTTGTTAAGTATCCAGACACTCTTGTGTATGAGGGCCATAGAAAAAAACTACATTATTATTTAAATAGTTTTATGTTCTGAATACTCTTTTCCCCAGACACTGCACTAATGGGATCACAACCAGAATAAGAGTCTGTGTGTGTTTAACCCAAATAGCTTAGCTTAGTTTAGCTCTTAGCTGTGGGATTTGTGCTAGTTTTAAGATGTTGTTTGCTTCTTCACCGATATTGGTATTTGAGGATGTTTAGAAGATTAATGTTCCAGAGTCTTCAGACAGTTTCTGTCAAATTATGGTATCTTGATGATTAGGAAAGTACAGCTTTTAAGATATTTTGTGGTTCCTTGACCAAATTCATACCTGATGTAATTCAACTGACTTCATTGGAGTTACAGTACAGATGATTTGGGCTTATTGGGCCAGATCCTTTACACTAAACTAGTTGATAAGGACTACTGAAGCAGCTCAAAGCATCCAGAAAGTTGCCACATCTTTGGGAATAATCAGCTGGCATGAAGTTGGTATAGCCATCCTCTCCACACACTCACTTCTATATAGAAGGTGCAGAGGGGGAAAGGATGGAGGGCTCAGCACTTCAGCAGATTCTCAGCATGGTTAAACATGGTGTAATTTAATTATGACAGGGGCTGGTTTGGCTCTGGCATCTCCAGGATTGGGAGAAGAAGAAGAAGATGGCTTAGAACTCAGCGCAGAAGAGGATTTTGCCTGGTACAGCTATTTCACTTTGCCTGATACAATTTCATTCGTAAGATTTGTAGGGGAGAGAGATTGTGGGATAATAAATAATATTTTGTAGAACTTTAAGTCAAAACTGGAAACTTTTGCAAGGTGACCACTGTAAGGAAAGTAAGAATATTTTAGCCATGTTGTAGCTATTTCATTATAGCACTTAATAGTCACAAATTATACAAAAACCTTCAGGTTACTGTAGCCCCACTACACTTGGAATATCTGTGAAATTCACTCTAAAGTATAGCAAAACCTGCTGAGTCAAAATACAAGAAGCACATCAGAAATGTACAATAGCTTTAAGACATGCCCTCATTCTGTAAGAAAATAGCTGGAAAGAGAGTGTTGTCCTCCCCAGCTCAAATGTCCATTGCTATTTTCAGTACCTGAGGTGAGAGGCAGTAATGTGATGGATTCACCTTCCTTGACCTTCAGAGCAAAGGATAAGACTCATCTCTTCACTAAGGCATTATCCTAATGGCTTGGCAAGATTGTTGTGACATCTAATGGAATCTGATCCTTTTTAAGTAAGAGGTTCTAAAAGAGGAAGGGAGAGTTATTGCTTATATGCATGCACAAATGCTTCCATAGAAAATGCCCAGAGACTGGTGTAATGGGCTTTTTAGGAGTGTAGATAAAATAAATAATTCAGAGCTTCTCCCCCTCACACACATACAACATATCTGCAGTCTGAAGAGAATGTTATTTTAAAAGCTGCTGATTGGTTGGTGAACCAAAGTAAAAAACAGGTAAATTAAGAGCTGCTATTTCTGCACTAACCTGACATCTCAGGGGTAGCAGAGCTGAGAGAGGAGGATCCAGGAGGTTTCAAAGAAGTTCCTATGAATGGAAGTGTCGTTAAAGTGCTAATGAATGAATTAATACATTTATTTACATTGCACTGCGCTGGGTGTTTCAGTTTATGTTTTTACAATGCTGCTATTGAAACCTGGCAACCCTACACTATAAGCAACTTTTCCTCCAGGGCAGATTGGAAGAGGCCCTGGAGGTTTTTCGCCTTCCTCTGTTGCATGGGGCACAGGTCACTTGCTGGAGGATTCTCTGCTCCTTGAAGTCTTTAAACCACGATTTGAGGATTTCAATAGCTCAGACATAGGTGAGAGGTTTTTCGCAGGAGTGGGTGGGTGAAATTCTGTGGCCTGCGTTGTGCAGGAGGTCAGACTAGATGATCATAATAGTCCCTTCTGACCTTAGTATCTATGAATCTATCCCCTTGAAGCTGGTCATTAGAAAGCTTGGCATGGGGCTCAGAGATCATTAGTGTGGTAAGTGGGCGAGGGGTTTTTCATGTTAAAGTCTAATTTTTTTTTTAGTCATCCTTATTCTGCTTCTCTCACTCCTTCCTTTCTTTAGAAGCATGAAATCTATCATTTTATGATCATTTTCACCCAAATTGCCTTGTACCTTCATATGTATGGCAGTAACTTAACTACACATACCTTTGTATGCAATGTTGTTGTAGCCGTATTGGTCTCAGGATATTAGAGAGACAAGGTGGGTGACACATGCAGTTAGCAGTGACATTTTGAGTTAGTTTCCCAGACCTGAAGAAGAGCTCTGTGTAAGCCTGAAAGCTTGTCTCTCTCAGCAACAGAAGTTGGTCCAATAAAATATATTACCTCACCCACCTTGTCTCTACACACACCTTTGTCATATAGTGTTGATATATATTTGTAGTGAATTTAAGAAGTGGTAATATGCATTTAATTAATATGATCTAAATTAGGGCTGTCGATTAATCTCAGTTAACTCACACGATTAACTCAAAAAATTAACTGTGATTAAAAAAATTAATTGCGATTAATCGCTATGTTAAACAATAGAATACCAATTGAAATTTATTAAATATTTTTGGCTGTTTTTCTACATTTTCAAATATATTGATTTTTATTACAACACAGAATACAAAGTGTACACTGCTCACTTTATATTATTTTTATTACAAATATTTTCACTGTAAAAATGATAAACAAAAGAAATAGTATTTTTCAATTCACCTCATACAAGTATGGTAGTGCAATCTCTTTATCGTGAAAGTGTAATTAACAAATGTAGATTTTTTTTGTTACATAACTTTACTCAAAAACAAAACAATGCAAAACTTTAGAGCCTACAAGTCCACTCAGTCCTACTTCTTGTTCAGCCAATTGCTAAGACAAACAAGTTTGTTTACATTTACGGGACTGTTGACTGCTTCTTATTTACAATGTCACCTGAAAGCAAGAACAGGCATTCACATGGCACTTTTGTAGCCAGCATTGCAAGGTATTTACATGCCAGATATGCTAAACATTTATATGCTTCTTCATGCTTTGGCCATCATTCCAGAGGACATGCTTCCATGCTGATGATGCTTTTAAAAAAAAACATGTGTTTATTAAATGTGTGACTGAAGTCCTTGGGGGAGAATTGTATGTCTCCTGTTCTGTTTTACCCATATTCTGCCATATATTTCATGTTATAGCAGTCTTGGATGATGACCCAGCACATGTTCATTTTAAGAACACTTTCACTGCAGATTTGACAAAACGCAAAAAAGGTACCAATGTGAGATTTCTAAAGATAGATACAGCACTTGACCCAAGGTTTAAGAATCTGAAGTGCCTTCCAAAATGTGAGAGGGATGAGGCATGGAGAACGCTTTCAGATGTCTTAAAGGAGCAACACTCCAATTCAGAAACTACAAAACCTGAACCACCAAAAAAGAAAATCAACCATCTACTTGTGGCATCTAACTCAGCTGATGAAAATGAACATGCATTGGTCTGCTCTGCTTTGGATCATTATCAAGCAGAACCCATCATCAGCATGGATGCATGTCCTCTGGAATGGTGGTTGAAGTATGAAGGGACATATGAATCTTTAGTGCATCTGGAATGTAGATATCTTGCAATGCCGGCTACAACGGTGCCATGTGAACTCCTGTTCTCACTTTCAGGTGACATTGTAAACAAGACGTGGGCAGCATCATCTCCTGCAGATTGTAACCAAATTTGTTTGTCTGACCAATTGGCTGAAGTAGGATGGAGTGGACTTATAGGCTCTGAAGTTTTACATTGTTTTATTTTTGAATGCAGTTTTTTTTGTACATAAATCTACATTTGTAAGTTCAACTTTCATGGTAAAGAGATTACACTACAGTATTTGTATTAGGTGAATTGAAATATACTATTTCTTTTGTTTTTTACAGTTCAAATATTTGTAATAAAAATAAATATAAAGTGAGCATTGTACACTTTGTGTTCTCTGTTGTAATTGAAATCAATATATTTGAAAATGTAGAAAACACCCAAAAATATTTAAATAAATGGTAGTCTATTATTGTTTAACAATGCAATTAATCACAACCCATTTTTTAAAATTGCAGTTTTTTAATCTTTTGACAGACCTAATCTAAATATGAAAATCATATTTACCATTCACAGCATATAACTCATTAGACAAACTTGTTCCATGACACCATCCCAAAAGTTCTTTACATCTTGTACTGAATATTTATCCTGCATTTTTCATAGAATCATAGAATATCAGGGTTGGAAGGAGGTCATCTGGTCCAACCCCCTGCTCAAAGCAGGACCAATCCCCAATTTTTGTCCCAAACCCCTAAATGGCCCCTCAAGGATTGAACTCACAACCCTGGGTTTAGCAGGCCAATGCTCAAACCACTGAGCTATCCCTCCCCCACAAAATCCTGGCAGGATGTTTCCACCTGGGGTTGAACTGGTGACCTTTCATGTGTGAGGCAAATGTGATAACCACTACACGACAGAAACCCAGAGTGCCTTTCAGATATTGATGAAATTTCCAAAAGGACAAACCAGAAATGTAGGCCATGTATTACTATTGCAGACATGGACACAACAAACCACTCACTGACAACATAGTGTTAAAAACTTTACCTCATTTGTATCAGAAAGACCTGCCAAGGCACCAGATTTCACAACTAAAGATTTACTTTCGGAAGAGCTCAAATGGCAGCTCTTAGATCAAAGAATGGAGAGAGTTTATCTCTTGGATAAGACAACACCTGTACAGTAACCTATAAAGGAATTTTATACTTTAATTTCAGACTTTTTACTTGAACAGATCTCTGCAGGCCTATGACTTATCTAGAGTGGATGGGCTTCAGCTTTAGCTGCCGTAAAAAGCAAAGGGACTATTTACCAATTCATAAAGCTGCTGCATTGTCAAAACCTATTAACCAAAAGAAATTGCTTTATAAAGCAAACTTTATTCCTTGACAATTCAATTATATGTGAATAACCTTACTTGTTCTCCAGAAGATTTACTAGAAAATGAGATATTCTATTTGCATAAATCTAGATAGTCTGTAGTAAAGAACTTTAATTAAGCAATAAAAATATAATCTTGTGTGTGTTAAAAAAAAGTTATGAAGTCTTCCTGAAGCACAGGTAAAAAAAAAATTCGGCAGCAGTCAGAGTTGTATTTCTATTTCATCTGTGAATAACACAATTTCTATATAGTACAACTGATTTGTATGGCATTTTACAACCAAAGAAAGAGAGTACACTGCCCTGAGAAGCTTCCAACATAGCAAGGATATGGTAAGGGTGATAGTCATAGAATCATAGAATATCAGGGTTGGAAGGGACCTCAGGAGGTCATCTAGTCCAACCCCCGCCCAGAGCAGGACCAATCCCAACTAAATCATCCCAGCCAGGGCTTTGTCAAGCCTGACCTTAAAAACTTCTAAGGAAGGGGATTCCACCACCTCCCTAGGTAACGCATTCCAGTGTTTCACCACCCTCCTAGTGAAAAAGTTTTTCCTAATATCCAACCTAAACCTCCCCCACTGCAACTTGAGACCATTACTCCTTGTCCTGTCATCTGCTGTCACTGAGAATAGTCTAGATCCATCCTCTTTGGATCCACCTTTCAGGTAGTTAAAAGCAGCTATCAAATCCCCCCTCATTCTTCTCTTCCGCAGACTAAACAATCCCAGTTCCCTCAGCCTCTCCTCATAACTCATGTGTTCCAGTCCCCTAATCATTTTTGTTGACCTCCGCTGGAAGTGTTCCAATTTTTCCACATCCTTCTTGTAGTGTGGGGCCCAAAACTGGACACAGTACTCCAGATGAGGCCTCACCAATGTCGAATAGAGGGGAACGATCACATCCCTCGATCTGCTGGCAATGCTCCTACTCATACATCCCAAAATGCCATTGGCCTTCTTGGCAACAAGGGCACACTGTTGACTCATATCCAACTTCTGGTCCACTGTAACCCCTAGGTCCTTTTCTGCAGAACTGCTGCCTAGCCATTCGGTCCCTAGTCTGTAGCGGTGCATTGGATTCTTCCGTCCTAAGTGCAGAACTCTGCACTTGTCCTTGTTGAACCTCATCAGATTTCTTTTGGCCCAATCCTCCAATTTGTCTAGGTCCCTCTGTATCCTACCCCTACCCTCCAGCGTATCTACCACTCCTCCCAGTTTAGTGTCATCCGCAAACTTGCTGAGGGTGCAATCCACACCATCCTCCAGATCATTAATGAAGATATTGAACAAAACCGGCCCCAGGACCGACCCTTGGGGCACTCCGCTAGATACCGGCTGCCAACTAGACATAGAACCATTGATCACTACCCGGTGAGCCTGACAATCTAGCCAACTTTCTACCCACCTTGTAGTGCATCCATCCAGCCCATACTTCTTTAACTTGCTGACAAGAATACTGTGGGAGACCGTGTCAAAAGCTTTGCTAAAGTCGAGGAATAACACGTCCACTGCTTTCCCTTCATCCACAGAACCAGTTATCTCATCACAGAAGGCAATTCGATTGGTCAGGCATGACTTGCCCTTGGTGAATCCATGCTGACTGTTCCTGATCACTTTCCTCTCCTCTAAGTGCTTCAGAATTGATTCCTTGAGGACATGCTCCATGATTTTTCCAGGGACTGAGGTGAGGCTGACTGGCCTGTAGTTCCCAGGATCATCTTTCTTCCCTTTTTTAAAGATGGGCTACATTAGCCTTTTTCCAGTCTTTTGGGACTTCCCCCGATTGCCATGAGTTTTCAAAGATAATGGCCAATGGCTCTGCAATCACATCCGTCAATTCCTTTAGCACTCTCGGATGCAACGCATCCGGCCCCATGGACTTGTGTACGTCCAGTTTTTCTAAAGTGTAAAGTCTAAGTGTAAAGGTACCAGAGAAATGCTTTTTTCATTTAACTGAATAATTTAAAGAGTATTAACATACTGTACTGTATTAATAATAATGCTTACATTTTGTAAAACATTTTTTCATTCATAGAACTCAAAAGGCTTAATCGAAGAGGGTATTTTTGTTCTTGTTTTACTGATGGGGAAACCAAGACACAGAGAAGTGAAGTGACTTGCCAAGGTCACAAAAAAGTCAAAGCCAGAGCTGGGAATAGAACGCAGTCACCTGAGTCCCAGGCTAGTATCCTCCCTGTCCAGGGACCCATGCTGCCTCCCTTACCTATTACAGGTCAAACAGACAAAACATTTGGGGTTGGAGGGAAAAGAGCTGTAAATGCTTTGGCTATTTTCACCTCCAACATCACAAAGAAATGCAAAGCATCATTAGTATTGTTTATTTTCCCTGGGAGAAGGTGGGCAAGTGCTCCCACCCTCAGCCTCCCTCTCACAGGGGTTCCATCAGCTCTGACTGTAGCATAGAAGTGACAAATCAGCTAAAGGGGATCGAATTGGAAGGGTCAGTGAAGAGCAGACATGAGGCTATAACCTTTCACAATTGATCCCAGATACACAACGGCTCATCTGTGCAATGTTGATCATAATTGGCTCTTTCCCCTTCATCTGATCCCCCCACCCCAGGAAAGCGACCTTTGCTTTTGCATTAGCATCCAGAATTTGCTAGCATTACATTTCTAATTCTCAGCAGGATGGTGAGGATGTGTGGAGAGCAAGAGTGGGGGTGCGTGAGCTAAAGCTCTCAAGCATGGTAGGAATTAGCCCGCCAGTGAATGGAGCTTTCCCACCTGCAGTTTTTTAAACACCAAAATGGTCGAATCATGTGAAAACAAGTAGTTTCTGACTGTTACATCTTACAGAAAGGGTCTAGTTACTAGCTGTCAGAATTGCCTGTCTGAGTTTTCCCTGGAAGGAGCGATAGAAAAAAAACTGACAAGCCATCTTGGATGAGAGTAATCAGCCCATTTCTACTCTATTCCATGTTACACAGAGCCAGCCCCTGTCTCTTTGGTGTAAGACCCAGTTGAAATAGCAAACCCCCAAAGGGAGGATTTTGATGCTCAAAAGAACTGACAAAGACAGAGTTATTTTCTCTTGCACTGTCTCGTTATGCTACAGTTGGGCGTGGATTGTCCTGAATAGGAAGGACCACCTTGTCAAAACTAAATTGCATTTTCTAGACTTAACTCCCTCCAATCCAGACCTAAACTGGGCCTCCTAGGCACAGCTTGTAAAGAGGCATAACCCTAGGAGAGGGGGAGCAGGAGCTCGCTGGCTGCTTTAAAGGGGGAATATTACTATTTAATACATTGCTTCAAGGAGGGTAGCACAATCCCCATCCCCCACCAGCTAAATGCTCTTCTGGCCATGGCTCCACCCACTTGTCTGCTCTTGTGGGCAGCAGTTTGATAGCAGTCCCAGCACGAGGGCTCTGATTTGGGTTAGTCCTTATGTTGCCCGGGCTAGTGGGGAGGGTAAGTCATTATTCCTTCCTACTGTACACTGGTATAAGGACTAGTCACCACAACCCAAGGTAAATACCTAGAAGTGCTAAAGAAAAGATAGGAATTGAATGGGTTAAAGATTTGGGGTAAGGGTTTTGTTTGTTTTTAATACTACTGGTTAATGACCCTTAGACAGGCACAAGTCTTTGGTCACACAGATTACTGCTGAATATACTCAGGCTGTATTCAGGAACAAATGCTTTGAGTGAAATTTCAGTCACACACACATGTAAATGAAACACTTTCTTCAAGGATTTCCGTGCACGTGCATCAGCCTGTGAAGTACAACAAATATTTTCCAGATGAACTTAAATTGGAATAAGATTTCCCTCTAATTTATGCATTCCTCTTCCTTAACGTTATGTTAAGATGTAATCTTTGCAAGCCCCACTAATTCTTGCAGTCGTCCAAACCATTTTGGATGCACCAAAAAAAGCTCCAGAAATGTTTAAAGGTTTCTAATCAATCAAGCTTCTGAAGAATGACAGCTAATTAAACATCAGCATGGCTTTCTTTTTCATGCTGAAATAAATCCAATCCTTTGGAGGCCAAAATTGATGTGGGGTGGGAGGAACCAGTACTGTAGAAACTTGAGGGCAGGGCTACACCAGAGAGTTTACAGCAATGTGCCACAGTAAGCTCTGTAATGTAGCTGCTCTAAGCCAATAGGAGAGAGCTCTCCCATCGGCTTAACAGCTCCAGCCCCCATGAGCAGCAGAAGCTATGTCGAGAGAAGCTCTCCTGACAAAACAGCACTGTCCAAACTGGCACTTATGTCTGTGTAATTTATGTCACTTGGGGGGTGATTTATTCACACCCCAGAGCGACATAAGTTATACTGCAGTAAGTACTAGTGTAGACATAGCCTAAGACACAGCAAATCTTTTAAACTGATCAAAACACTTGTTTCTCTCTCTCTCTCTCACACACACACACACTTTTATAATGGAACTCTTTTGTAGCCCTGGCAATAGCTCTTTGGGAGAAATAGCTTAAGCAGGCCAAAAACTCTTTCTAAAGTTCTGCAAAATATTCAAACACTCTGAATCAAAGAAGTTAACATTATCTGCCTCTTTTGGTTGGTTTTACAGGACACAGAGATTCTTTGAATGTTACACTGTGAGCAATCCCACCTCATTACGGTAAATGGCTTTGAGTTCCTCCGATCTATTGTGGCATTATATGCTCTCTCATTGAAAAGGCAAACTCTGTTCTTCATACAAATGGAGGTGCTGTATTATGTAAGATCTGTGAGTGTTGAATAGCTAGAGGATTAATCATCCTGCAACCATATATTCAGTAAAAGACTACTGTATGTTAGATCTCTCACTCATATGCACACAGAGGCCATGTCTACACTACAGCATTAAGTTGACTTTAGCTATGTTGACGCTCAGAAACTGCTGTAATTACATTGCTTGCGCATGTTCACACAACACTTCTTGTGTCGGTGGAGCACGTCCACAGTTGGTGGTCTAGTGCTGACAGAGCAGTGCATGCTGGGTAAATATCCTACTGTGCAAATTGCCACCTTCTCCCACTAGGATTTCTGGGAATGGATTACAGTACATTATGGGGGTGGGATCACCACCCCGTGATGCAGTTTTCTCTGTCCCATAATTCCAAGGCCTTCCAAATGCGTTTCATGCTATTTTTCTACTGCCTCTGTAAACTTTTCATCCTCCGTCTCTGCCTGAAAGCACGGATCCTGCACTGGTCATAAGTGTTATGAACACAATGCAGCTTATCCGCCAGTATTTCATGAGCTATGAATCTGAACAGAAATCCGTGGTGCCTGCCTTGCTGTGTGCCATGCAAAGAAACAATTCAAGACTGATGTTGGCATTCGACGGAGCAGCAGCACAAAGTGGACCATTGCTATTGGGCTCAGGAAACAAGGACTGGATCAGAGCACTGGAACAAGCACTGGTGGGATCAGATTGTGATGCAGGTATGAGATGACTAGCAGTGTCTGCAGAACTTTTGTATGTGCAAAGCCACCTTCCTTGAACTCTGTGTGGAAGTTGTTCCCGCCCTGCGGCTCAAGGACACCAAAAGCTGCCCTAATGGTGGACATGCATGTGGCGATTGCTTTGTGGAAACTGGCAATTCTAAACTGCTACCAGTCAGTTGTGAATCAGTTTGGAGCTGGGAAGTCCACCGTGGGGGCTGTGATGTGCTACGAAGGACTGTGACTCTGGGCAATGTGTGGGAAATAGTAGATGGCTTTGCGGCAATGGAATTCCCTAACTGTGGCGGGGCGATAGATGGAATGCATATTCCAATTTTGGCCTCAGACCATCTTGTGAAGGAGTACATCAACAGAAAGGGCTATTTCACAATTATAGTGAAGGCACTGATGGATCACTGTGGTCATTTCACTGACATCAACGCGGAGAGGTCAGGGAAGGTACATGACGCACACATCTTCAGGAATATAGGCCTGTACAGAAAGTTGCAAGCAGGCACTTTCTTTCCAGACCAGAAGATTTCAATAGGGGATGTGGAAATGCCCATACTGATCCTGAGAGACCCAGCCTACTCCTTACTCCCATGGCTCATGAAGCCTGACACCGGAAACCTGGACAGCAGCAAGGAGCGCTTCAACAACAGGCTCAGTAGGTGCAAAATGACCATAATATGTGAATTTGGCAGATTAAGGGTCATTGGTACTGCCGTTTTGGCAGGTTAGACCTCAATGAGGAAAATATTCCCATAGTCCTAGCAGCCTGCTGCGCTCTGCATAACATCTGTGAAGTCAAGGGGGAAAAGTTTCCCCAGGTGTGGAGCACTGAGGTGGATCTCCTGGCAGCTGATTTTGAGCAGCCAGACACTAGGGCTATTAGAGGGGGACTATTCGAATCAGTGAGGCTTTGAAGAAGCATTTTGACAACGAGCCCCAGTAATGCGTCTTTTGGTAATGCAGTCAGCCAGGCACTGTTTACTTGCCACCTTAAATGACCCCTGAAATGATTCCTGCCTGAGTGTTAATTGTAGTCTGCAAATGTGCTAGTTGTCACTGTGTATGAATTTCTGCTACAAGCACACTGTGTAGGTCACAAATAAAGAATCACGGTCTTTGTAAGACTAAATTTTTATTAAACGCTCATCCAAAGATTAACATTCTTACAAGGGATGTGACAGTGAGCAGCACTCTCTGAAGTGAAGATCTCACAGCTGGGTGTAAGTCCAGCTGTTACGGTAAATATCCCTGGGGTGGAGTGCAAGGGGTACTGTGATGGGCTGGGAACATGAGAAGAATGTGTGGCAGGAGTTTAGGGAGAGCAAGGAAGGCGGTTCTGTATGGGCTGCAGGGGGATTTGAGCATGTAGATGTTCCACCTGCAGCGCAAACAGGGACTTGAGCATCTCTGATTGGTCCTCCATGAGCTTTATCATCCACTCCTGACCCTCTATTATTGGCTCCTGCCCATCTCCTCTCCTAGCTATCCATTTCTAGTTTTTCATTTATTGTCTTTCTCCAGGCTCTGTGTTCACTACTGGCTGATCTGATGATTGCAGCACTTCACAAAACATGTCCTCCTTACTCCTCCTCATTCGCCTCCTTATCTGATGGAGGCTTTCTGCTGGTGTGTAGGAGCTGGCCCTCAAGGGCACAGCTACAGAAATAAAAGAAACAACACAGAAAGTCAGTATTGTGTGTGCACTCCTAGTTTAGAATCATAAAAGTTACACACAGCTCTTTCTCACTTTCCCTTGGCAAGCACGCAGCATGGCCAGAACACTAAATATGGGGAGTTCAGCCTGGGTGTGGGGTTCTGCAAGATGGGATAAAGGGTCTGGGTGGTTTCACAGGGGGATCAGTACATGCACCTATGGACACTATTCTGAATACTGACCTCATTTTCCACAGGCAGGAGTGACTGAAGCGGATATCTCACTACTAAGGGTAACTAAAGATTCAAGGGTGCATCTCCTGTGTGTGTACATGGTGCTTGCCTGGGTGCTACTTGGGTTTCTGCAGAAATAATTGCCGATTGATGAGGCAAAGTTTCCTACAGTGGAGGAAGAAACAAAGCAGTTCTGCTAAGGAACAACAATTGCTGAATGCATCTGATGAAGTGAGCTGTAGCTCACAAAAGCTTATGCTCAAATACATTGGTTAGTCTCTAAGGTACCACAAGTACTCCTGTTCTTTTTGTGGATACAGACTAACACGGCTGCAACTCTGAAACCTGACAATTGCAGAGTATCTGCAGGAAAGTTTCATAGAGATCTCTGTGGAGGATTCCTGGAAGACCCCAGTGTGCATTAACAAACTTTTTTGCAGGGCTCCCTACTATGTAGCTGCACAGGAGAATGAGAAGCAGATGCAAAGAGTACCTAGTGTTGTCAGTTTTGATCCCTTCTCCCATGTGCGCCATCTAACAAAATAAAGGACACCTCTACCTCATGTAACTGTGCAGTATCAAAGCAAAATGAGTACTTAACAGAGCTCCCCTCTGCTGCCTCAGGCACACCAGATCCAGACTGCTGGGACCAGCTAGACCCCTCCAGAATCAAAAAGAGGTCCTGGCTTGACACATCACCAGACAAACCTGTCGCCTGTCCCACATCCTCCTCCAACTCGACCTCCTTGTCCACCACTTCGCCCTTGGGGTTGACTCTGCTGGCTGCTGCCTCCAGTCCTCTCTGAAGTATCCCTGGGACTCTTGGTAGTGGAGGTGGGGTTGCCGCCAAAAATGGCGTGCAGCTACTTGTAGAAGCAGCATGTTTTTGGCACCAGAGCAATAGTTGGCCTCCCTTGCCTGCCTCAGCCCCTTGATCTTAGCACAGCATTGCTGCATGTCCCTTTCCTGCACCTTCTCTTCCATGCCACGAGCTATCTGCTCATAGGTGTACAAGTTCCTAAGGCTAGATCAGCGCTGCAACTGCACAGCCTCCTCGCCCCACACACTCAACGGATCCAGCAACTCCAGTGCACTGCAGGTGGGAGTGCGTTTGCTGTGGAAAGCCAGCATGGTCAGCTGGGAAGATGTGATGTGAGCTGTCCATGTGGAGCAAAGAGGAAGTGGAATTTCAAAAATTCCCAGAGCTTTAAAGGGGGAGGGGCACATGCCTGTGTACCTGGCTAAGGGCAGTGGAGTAGAAACTGCTTACCCGAGCAGTCATGATAAACATTGTGGGACACCTCCTGGAGGCCACTTAGGGTGACGTAAACAAGCGCACTGTCTACACTGATACTGTGTCACTCTAACTTTGTGGCAAAAAGCTCTATGCAGCTCATCTAAATAGTTTTATTATGTTGGCATGGTAGGAGAGTTAAATCAACATGAGGAGCATTGTTGGGTGTACGCCTCCACCATTTTGTGAATGAAACCTGACTTTTGTCGACAAAACTGTGTAGTGTAGACAAGGCCTTATGAAATTGCATTTTTACATCCAAGCTAGCTTAACCTATACTTCTCTGGCTTGATTTAAAAGGAAGCTAGAGGAACCTGTATGGTGAGCCTATCAAGGTTTCCCAGACCTGTAACGGAGTTAACAGCAAAGATGTTTACTCAAGGTTATATATGGAGAGCTGCTGTCAACTACATTGAATGTTGAAAAGTGCAACACTTTCTGTAAGATTCCCCATGTCCATCTCTGCAGGAAAGCTTGTATTGTAATATAAAACAGATTTTCTTCAGATGCTAATAAATAATTCCCCCACAGGAGTTCCATTTTCCTCTGGTCTCTGATGTGTCTCTGCAGCTATCAGAAGGATTATATTTATATCTATACTATGAGATATACAGTGATCTCCATTAAAAAGTCAGCAACTGCTACGTAACCATACAGTGGTATCTGACACCCCACATTTTCCTCCTTTGCTTAGAATAGGTAATAACTGTGATAAATGTATGGCATTGCTTGCAAATGCTGACTTATTTAATCAGAACCTGCAGGGGCCAGTGTGACTGATCCCAGGGCCAGCTGCTAAGGTGGCCCCCGGGAGAGCCACACCAGCCACTGCTGGAGCAGCCTGGGGAACAGCCACACCAGCTGCTGCAATCCCCACCTGGCTGGAGCAGCCGCAGTCCGCTGGCCTGGGAAACTGTCCCGGGCTGGCCAGGGCAGCCGCAGTCTGCTAGCCCGGGCAGCTGGTGCCGCTGGCCTTGGGCACCCCCCCGGAACATCTCCTCCGAGATGTCCTCACCACCAGCAGCGGCCCCAGTGGACCCCCCCCCCCTCCAGCGATTTAATCACAGGTATTTTTAATGTAAGTCATTGACAGGTCACAGGCCATGAATTTTTGTTTATTGCCCGGGACCTGTCCAAGACTTACTAAAAATACCTGTGACTAAATCATAGCCGCAATTATAAGGAATGTTGCAAATACTAGTGAAACTATATCTGTTTATCTAAGATCACATCAGTAAATTTTAAAGGTGACCATGGTATATCTACGTTCATAAGAGATGTTATAAGAAATTGCATCTGCTAATTCCACGTATATTATAGAAACACACTCTTATACAGAACTAAAAATGCAACAATTTAAATGAGAGACTTTGCTAGTTGGAACCATGGGACTAAATTCTGCTTTCAGTCACTAATTACACAGAGCAGAATGGCTCATATTTTTTCTGGACTGAATTTTCAGAGGAAGAGAAGCCCCCAAATCTATGTTTTTTCAGAAGGTGGCAATTATGGATGACAAGGGCAGTACATAAAATAATTTATTTAGTTTTGAAGCAGAGAGAAAACGGAAGTGGGCATCTACATCAAAAGCATTAAGATACAATTTTGGCATAAACTGACTAGCCTATAAGTTATACTAATAATAAGAATAATGAATACTCTGGCAAGAGACCTTGAAAATAGATTTCAGAGATCTTGGCATCATATTAAAATATTCTACAATGTTTGAAAAAACCCAATCAATTGCAATGACTTTTTCCTAAAATAAAAAAATGAGGCTGTTTTAGCTTATTATACCATTCATGGGCAAGCTATTTTAAATGCTATATGTAGTACAACTTAATCAATGGAAAATGAACCTGCACACAGTGAAAATCTTATTATACTGAAGTGAAATGAAATTCCCAAATTGCTTCAATGCAACTGAAGGGAACTCATTCTGCTCACAGTGAAGCTATTTTATTGCTCAAAGTGAGCAAGTACAGTGACGTATGAGATACTTGTGTTTTGTAATGACTTGCAACATACCAGACCTGCAACTCCTCACTCTCATCCTAGATTCCAGGCATGGAGGCAGCTTCTTAGTGTACAGAACATGCTCACCACAACCTTCATGCGGTGGTTAGGGTTGGGGAGGGTCTTTGTCCAGCTAGCTAGAAGAAAAGGGGCATGGCTATTTACACCCCATGCAGACTCTGAGAGGCCCTATTTCAGGTTGAGGCTACAGCACCCACTCAGCTACCCACAAACTTGGCAAAAGGTTCAGGTTTTCTCTTACCATGCTGTGGGTATTACACTAGTTGCTCTTTTCCTTGGGGGTCTGCAAAGGCATTTTTCCTTCACAGCCAGATTGGTTGAGGTGGGGTGGGTTTTTTCACCTTCCCCATAGCAGCTCAGTGGGGTGGGGTAGGGGAGTTAGGTTATAATGGTGTAATTTAGGATGTAAAACTTGTGGTGGGTGGCCAGTGCAGGTACTCCATATGGAAAGGATACAGTTATTGGATAAAATGGATTGGAAAAGGATTTGAAGGAAAGCATCACTTAGGGGATCTGAGTAAGGGAGTTTTGGGGTCCTGCATCTCATACAGCAGGGACCCAACCTCCCTCCTTTTCCTAGCCCCTTTTAAGGAAACTGATAAAGGGAGGTTGGGTCTCCTACATCTGGAGCAGCAGGGAGTCAACCCGTCCCTTCTTTTATAGCCCTCTTTTGCTTCATACAAGAGGAGGGAAGTGGGGTCCAAACAGTGAAATAGCTAGGACTGGGTTGGAGTTTATGTGGAAATGATTCAGGAAAGGATGACGACCTGCACTGTAGAATTTGTTGCTAGGTTCTCTCAGCTACTTTAAGTGAATAAAGTTGTAGCCTAATTACACCACATCCATTGCCTCCTGTCTTTCTTCCAGCATGGCCATAAACAGGCTTCGGTGCCCCACATACTGTGGACTCTGAAGCTAAACCCTATATATGGAAGCATGAGAACGAACCATGTACACGAGGGAATGAGAATTCATGAGAGTAAATCTTGATCCATTAAATGTTCACAGGAAACAACCACAAAAGGGGTGCCTGAAAGTGGACAGGCTGGTGGGGGATGAGACTCAGCTGTTAAGGCAGTAGGCCATTCATATCTCTAGCAAGTGCTATGTGTCTAGGAGCTAACACAATGTCTTGGGGCTAATTAGTTACCATGGATTATTTCCTGTCTGGCACTACTGTACAGCGATTTTTACTGGGAAGAAGGGGTAGACAGTAATGTAACTGACCACGCCGTTGGGAGTTGCTGTGGTACACATGACCTGTAGAAGTTTGGTAGTATGCTGGGTGTAGCTTACACAGAGGCAAGTACTGTAGGCACTCCCAGCGCCAGGCCCTTCAGCTTCTAGCCCATGGTGGGTTCCTGTAAACACTCAGAGTTTGATGCATAACAAAGGATTGCTTTAATCGGGTTGCCAGAAAATAAATTATTATTCTCGGCACAGTGGCTTTTGGTTACAAACAAAAGATGGCCCAACAATTCTTAATTCAGCTGCACAGGCTGAGTGTAGCAGCACAGGGGTTTGAGGGCGGTGTACCTCGAGCCGGACCACCCCTCTCCCAGAGGCAATCAGCGTTGGCCTGCAAATTGCCCACTCAGAGTTCAGTCCCTGTGTCCCCCTTGTTCAGACCCCATCACACAGCCCTTGCCGAGTATCCCAGTACACTGTATTGCCAACCTCAAGAGATCAAAAATTATGAGTCAGACCCCCCCAAAAATGATTTTTTTAAAAAGATTACATTGGGGTTTGGAGTTGGTCTTTTAATTTTTGATCTCCCCCTACCCATCCGCAGAGTCATGGGACAATTACGTTATCCATTCTTCCAAATTTATTGGCATAAGCAGTTTCTCTCACCGCTGTTACTTGTTTCAGGACATGGTATTGCAGGCGCTCCCTGCCTCGGTTTACAAGGTGTGGCAGCCGGTCCAGAGGAGGGCAGCCCATGCTGTGAGCGTTGGCATACAGCCTTTAAACAGCTAGGGGGGCAGGCAGCCAATCAGAGGGGTTTTCCCTACACGCTGGGCTCAAATTTGCATGAGGGCTGGAACTTCTTCCCTCATCACCAGACTGGCTCCAACCTCAGCCAAAATTCGGTGATTAACTGCCAAAGTTGGCCTCTGCCAGTAACAAGAAGCTTCCTAGCCTGGCTCTCAGCCTCTCAGACCTGGCTTCCAGGCTGCCTGACCTCACCCCAGCAGCTCCCAGCCTGCAGCTCCAGCATTAGGTAGCTGCCCCCAAACTCAGGCATCCCTTTCATGGTACTCTGGCGGTGTCTGCAGAAGACTATCATAATAAAGGGCTGTAAGGAAATCGCAGGCTGCAATTTTATTGTGGAAACTGCAACTTTTAACCCGTACCACAATTTTCTATGGTTGCCACAAATGTGAGTGGTGTTGTGACTCCAGGCACTAGATTGCAACACCCTCACTCAAATTGCGGTGGGGGGCAGGGTATGGATTTTTGTTTGGTTTTAAACATTTATAATGGTACTTGAACTGACACACCAAAACCAAAACTTTTATAAACTGTTAAAAAAATCAACTTTCTTACAGCCTTAATCATATTACGTATGCACAAGGGAGCCAAACTAAGATTTGAACAGGCAACTTTTATGCTGGCATTTCCTAACTTCTGAGTGCTTGACATTTGTGACAGATCTGCAAAGCAGGGGACTACAGCTGCCACCAGCCCTCTCCGCACTGTACATCCCCTTCCTCCTGGCTAAGCACGGGCTGTGTTTTCCATCACCCTCCTCCCCGCTTTACTTCCCTTTCCCAGATAGAGAGAAAGGTCCAGAACCAGGAAGTAGCTGGGCTCTTTTGGGAGTGGGAGCCATATGGCCGGTGGAAGCTGCAGAGAAACCCCAGACACTGTGGACAGAGCATGTGGAACAGGCTGCATCACAGCTGGGTTCAGGTCTGTGCTGGATTAATGGGGGAGCAGCAGCAACTGGGCAGGAAACCAGTGCAGAGGGACTTCAATAAGAGACACTAATGGTATGTCTACACTACAATTAAATAGGCTGGCCCACGTCCGCTGACTCAGGCTCATGGGGCTCGGGTTACGGAGCTGTTTATCTGCAGCGGAGATGTTCAGGCTCAGGCTGGAGCCTGAGCTCTGGACCCTGCATTTGCGGGTTTCGAAGCCAGACTCAATTAGGGTAGGTCTACACTGCACTGTTAGCCCAGGGTTCGATCTCAGGCTCAAGCCTAACCTCCCTTCCAGCTACACACAAATCGTTCTAACTCAGGGTGCCAGGATCCCATGGGAATGGAGGATCCACGCCTGACTCAAGCTGGGACCCAGGGTTCAAGCTCAAATGCTTTGCAGTGTAGTCAGAGCCCACTGGACTCAGGTTCTGGGAATCTGCCAAAAGTATCCCACAATCCCACAGGTCAACTTTCTTTGTCCTCTGAACAGTCTAGTTTGGTGGACAGTCCAGATTTTCCACACTGCACCAGGAGCCAAGAGGTAGAGTGGGAGAGCACGTGGAAATCTGGGATATGGAATACTTGGACCTGCATAATGCAGTATAGACGCTTGCACCTCAGGTTAGGATCCATGTTCAACGATTCCTAATGTGAGTTTACAAGTGAGTGTAGATGCTCAAGTACTAGGTTAACAATCCTAGGGTCTGCTAGCTTGAGTTCTATTAAACCCTGGGCTTACTTTGCAGTGTAGACACACCCTAACTGGGCCTAGTTTAGAAAACTGCAAATGCTTATTTACTTGAATAGAGACAGGACTAGAGAGGGTATCCTAGGCACTAGGCCTGAAAAGCCCTGACTCTCAGTTGGAGTGCCCAGGCAGATGAACAAGAATCGCTATTGCTCACTTTGAGCTATAACTGTTTAAGCCTCTGTACCTGTGGTATTTGCACACTTTCCCCTTTCCTGCCAGCCCTAGTAAAAACCTGTTCCTTAGCCATGTGACTGAGTGGTTAGTGGAATCCATCAGGGCTAGCTGCCTACAAGGCCTAGCTGCTTGCAGTGCTTGCCTTCAAAACACAATGCACCAGGCACACTATTGGCACCTTAGGAGTTTGGGATACAGAATAACCCCAATAATTCCATTTTGTAACTTAAATAGTGTTCTCTTAACCTAGTTTTTGTGTGTAATTTCCTAGGTTTTTAGGAAAAACAAACTGAAAAAAATTAATTCCATCATGTGGCATTGTATCCACACCCACGATTCATCAGCAGGCTTCGAACCTTTAGATGCAACACACAGATCTCTACCATTTGAGGTAACAAGAACTGATAGCAGTAGTAGGTCATCATCCTCTATTTGGATTAGTATTAGATGGCGATGAGGCACACACTTTGCCAGTCAGTTTCACAGATACTTGATGACATCAGAGGAATTGTAAGACTCAAATCTTATATTCTGGGTTCAATTCCAGACAATGGAAGGGAATGTGCTCTAGTGGTCACAGATCTTTCTGCTCACTCCCCCCGCCCCCACAAGCCTTGACCCCTTGTCCTCTCTCCCCTCCAACCTGTCCCTGTTTCCAGTCCCTTGGCTTCTGGTATCAGTCCTTGCCTACACAGACCTAATCTCTGCTCCTCAGGCTTCTCATCCCAGTCTTCTTGCCCAAACAATCCTAGTCTCCCCTTCCCTAGCTTCATTTTCAGAAATAGCTTAACTGTTTTGGCTGAAAATATCAATAAATAAACAAACAAACAAAGTTCAGCCTGAGGCAGACATCCAGCATGGAAAATTTCAGCCAGAACAATTAAAGTTTGGCAAAGTTATAAGCAACTGGAAAGGGTCTTCTAATGAGAGGTGTCAGGCAAGATTAATAATAGTGTATAACCATGTCAGTAACTACAAATACCTGCACTGAACATCTGAGCATGCCCAGTGTAAACTAAATATTTCCAGAAGCCAGAGCCAACTCAGTGAACTAAGTATCTGTGCTGTTAATGAAAGTGCTATGCCTTTTCTCCTGCCAAATCTGACTACTCAGCACTTACTGAGTATTGCACATGGATTTAAAAAATAAACACACCAATTTACACATTACCCTATATGACATTCACAAACAGGAGCTATGATCACTCTCAGACATTTTTCTACTGCACTGTTTACCAGAGGTTCTCTATATACAAACTGATAAGTATTATTTTAGTGTTTTAATTCTAGTGCTAGTCGGTGCAGCTGGATCAAAGGGTGGAAAAATAATTTGGCTAATATAATCAACCTGACCTTCAGCAAAAACCCAAACCAGACTTTTGGGTGGCTAGGAACATTTCAGTTAACTTTTCCCTTGGCATTATTTTTCATTCTCATGCTTCTTTACATTTGCCTCCATCTGCAAGTGGAAACACAGAAGTGAGCTGTAGCTCACGAAAGCTCATGCTCAAATAAATTGGTTAGTCTCTAAGGTGCCACAAGTACTCCTTTTCTTTTTGCTAAAAGTCTGTTCTTGTGAGATACCCACTCTGGTTTTACAGATTCAAGAAAGTCTGAGATTTAGTATTAGGCTCAGGTAAACATTCAGAAGTACAAATAAATATCTAAACCAGAACAGCTGAGGTTTCCACGTATTAATCCGTTTCTTAGACATCTGTAATCACAGAGATGAAAGAGCAAGGATGGTCATGTGATAAAGGTACTGGGTTGGGGCTCAAGAGATAAGGGTGATATTCTTGGCTCAGCCAAAGGCTATCTGTGTGATCTTTGGTAAGTCATTTAGCTTCTCTATGGGTCAGTTCACCGTATATAAAATGGGCGTAACAATTCTTCCTTTCACCCATCCTTGGTATTGTCCATTTAGTTTGTAAACTCTTCAGGGCAGGGGACTGTGAGTCCCCTATCTCTGCTGGGGCTGGTAGAGATTACTGAAATATAAACAAAATTAATAAATAGAGCTGCATACTACAAAACATCCCCTTCCTCATCACTTAAGTAATTTGTTCCTTAAGAAAATGACAAACTTGAAGATACATTTGGGAAAAGAAGAATATTTCATAAAACCCTATGAATAGAGGTTTAAGAAAGATATATACAATTTAAAAAGTATGCTTATTGCAAAAGGGTTTGCCAGTAATTTTAAGAATTGAATTTACTTCCTGTTTTCTAAAGCAAAAGTGCTAACATGCTGTGGAGAACAGCAGTAGATTAAGGTGGTGTCTTTCTATTGTAAGATAATGACTCCAAGGGAAAGGTCAGCTGGAATTGTACTGTCACTAACCAGTTCTGAAATGGATTGTACACAAAGCAAAAAATGAGCAGTGACTGAAGAAATGGGAACAAAAGAGGGGATATGTGCAACGGAATAGGTATTGAGAGAAATAACATTGTGTTCACATTTTAATGAAGTATTTCACCTATAGTCACAAGTTAAAGTGGAGCTCGACTATTTGAAGAGGTAAGGGACACTACAACAAAGTGAAGCTTATACAGATTTGTAAAACTAGCCTTCATTCCTGATGTCTTCATACATACAGCCTCAGTTTTGTTACAGAAGGTCATGACAGTGGTTATAGCGGAACAGTTAGAGGAGTCCAAAGATTGTCCTGATTGTTAGAAATGTGAATACAGCAGTTAAAAAAGAACTACATCCAATTTCCCACATTCATTGAGATCCTACCAAGGTTTACTGAAACTGTACCAAGTATGTTAGCATTCTGAAGGCAAAAATTAGGAGTGAATTAGATGAGCATAGCAGCAAGCTTATTTTTCACAAAGCTCCTTGATTTTACAGATAAAGGTTACTCGTCAGAACAGTTTCACAGATCTCATAGTGTTTTAATTCTAGTAACTATGATAACCGTAGCTGTTCAAATATATATATATATATAAGTTGATATTTTGGTTTGGGATACCACAAAACAGGAATGTGTGTTTAAACTCCTAAAATAGGTTATTATCCTCCCCTTATTCAAAATCTGAGGCTGGGTATATATCCATTCCAAAAATTCAAAGTCAGAAAAGATTAGATCAATGCAAGTCTAGAGGAAAATATATATTTTTTTAAAAAAAGCCTAAGCCTTAAAACAATTTTTTCAATAGAATTTCCCAGATAAAAAAATAGACAGATTACAAAGAAAATTTCCCAGATCTCGTTACCAATTGCACATGCCAAAACTAATTCCTACGTTAGTCATGGTGCATTTTCCATTATGAGAACTAATGAAACAAGATGCTGAAGGCGCTGACAATAAAGAAAAGTACATGCTGTCCGAAACTTGTGGTTTATTGCCAACTACCCTGAAATGCAACAATGGAGATCTGTGCTGTTACCACTCAAGATTAGCTGTTACCACTCAAGAAAGAGATCTTGGAGTCATTGTGGATAGTTCTCTGAAAACATCCACTCAATGTGCAGCAGCAATCAAAAAACAAACAGAATGCTGGGAATCATTAAGAAAGGGATAGATAATAAGACAGAAAATGTTGTAATTGCCTCTATATAAATCCACGGTATGCCCACATTTTGAATACTGCATGCAGATCTAGTCATCCCATCTCAAAAAAGATATATTGGAATTGAAAAAGGTTCAGAAAAGGTCAACAAAAATGATAAGGGGTATGGAATGGCTACCGTATAATAAGACTGGAACTTTTCAGCTTGGAAAAGAGACGACTAAGAAGGGATAAGATAAATATCTATAAAATCACGACTGATGTAGAGAAAGTAAATAAGGAAGTGTTATTTAGTCCTTCTCATAACACAAGAACTAGGGGTCACCCAATGAAATTAATGGGCAGCAGGTTTAAAACATACAAAAGGAAGTATTTCTTCACACAACGCACAGTCTGTGGAACTCTTTGCCTGAGGATGTTGTGAAGGCCAAGACCATAACAGGGTTCAAAAAAGAACTAGATAAGTTCATGGAGGATAGGCCCATCAATAGCAACTAGCCAGGATGGGCAGGGATGGGGTCCCTGGCCTCTGGTTGCCAGAAGCTGGGAATGGGTGACAGGGCATGGATCACTTGATGGTTACCTGTTCTGTTCATTCCTTCTGGAGCACCTGGCATTGGCCACTGTTGGAAGACAGGATACTTAGGCAAGATAAACATTTGGTCTGAGCCAGTATGGCCATTCTTATGTGCTGATGGTTGAAAAAGTATACATTACCTGGGTCCTGACAAAAATATTAAAATAATAATGAGAGAGACGGGCTATTGTCATATAAGGAATCTAAGGGTCAAATTTTCAAAAGTATGTACGTAATTTAGGCACATTTTCAAAAATGGCAGGCCCTTAAGAGTTTAAGTTTCATTGAAAGTCATCCCAAGTGCCTAAATCACTTTTGAAAATGTTGCCTTAAGTCAAGAGAAATATTCAGGGACATTTAACAATGAATGCTGTGTAATAAAGATGAGTAGAAGATGCTACATATATATCTAAGCTTGCAGACATCATTGTGTGCGGTACTATTTAATTATGTGAGAAATAATATTAAAATATTAAAGACTCTAATATACAGACACAAAAGGAAGTGGCACTAAGGTTGTATGTGCCATCTTCACAGTCAATTTTTGACATTTGAGTTTTTAGGCTCGCAACAGTGCCCTTAACTTGCTCTTAAGGGGTATTTTGATATAATTTGCCATTAGAACTGGCCAGAAAAATGGGTGTTTCCTTCAGAATTTCTCACAGGAACAATTTCCATATGACATTGTACCATCAAGAAATCACAGTTTTTCCTCAGCAAAAGCCAAAAAAAAAAAAATTTAGACAGTGAAGAAAAAAACCCCAACATTTCCTCATTTTGATTGTTTTCTAATTTTTGCCAATAAGAAAATATTATAAAAGTTTCCTTCAGAAGAAAAAACCAAAGCAATTTCACTTTTACTTGGGAACCTAGAAAAGGTTGGCATTTTCTTACAATATCAAAATGAAAAATATCAAAAATGCAAAAAAACCCCACCACCCCCAAATCCTTTTGTTGTTCAAAAAAATCAAAACATTGTCAAAAATGAGATTTTCTGTAAAAAAAAATTTGCTTTTGACAAAACCACATATTTCAACCAACCCTTCCCTCCAACTTTTTGTTGACAGTTTTTTTGACCAGTTTCATTTATACTGATGTTTACAGCAAACAGGGTTAGGATTAAAGGGTAAGTATAAAAACTTCTTTAAAACTAGGAAGAATCAGCCTATTTATGCTTTGAGAGCAAATTATAAACCTAACACTGCGAGCTCTTCCTGCCCTTAATGCACTCTCCAGTGACAGCAATTTAAACCACAGAAGATTACTCAGACAGCTGAAAATCTTCACTTTAAGCCAGGAAAATCTAATAAGGGAGCCATCAATGTGTATGTACTATTAGAGTGAAAGGGGACATGATGTTTTCAGCTAACAAAATGTACTGTATTTTATAGGATTTGGTATAGGAAAATAGTGTCTTTTAGTCACAAAATCTTACAGAAACTAAGAGCATTGTTATTTTTCAGCAGTTCATCACTTTGTCATTTAGTGATCAGCACCACATACTCCATTTCCCACAGAGAACACATTCAACATTTCAAGTTAGGGTGAGAATGAGGGGAAAGGGGGCCAGACTGCATGCTAGGGAAAGGAACTAACTATAGCAAAAGAGAACCAAAGTGGGAGAGTTACTCAGTTACTGACAAATTTACCTCATGCCAGACATCATGGCCATGATTCAGGTCACAGCTGTTCTCATATTGGTTTCTTAATAAAAAGAAACAGGTGCTCTGTCCCTTTTGCAGCACTTGATGGATCCCTTAAATTGCTATGAAAATCAAGTTGGTACTAGTAATTTTTAGAGACACTGAACTTTAGAAAATTACACAAGTAGCTTTACTACTGTACTTGCAGATTTATTTGTCTATATGTAGACTTTGTGATGATACATGCGTACGGATAAGAGGAGCACTGGGGCATAGGAAAAAGCTTAAAACTAGAGAGTACTGCAGGCTTAGATGAATATTTACATTTAATTAAAGACAGCCATATGTGCCATCAAAAATATTGTCTTCTGGGCAATGTCCTTTCTAACAGATGCGATTACAGATGCAGAATAAATATTTTGCAGAAAGGCATAATGGCTGCACAGCCCATCAGGAGAAAAATAGTAACATGAAAAAGATACCATAAGCAGCTGCGTGCTGTTTGCCAAGGATGTAGATCTACTCTAGAAAATATCTTCCTTTAAATCTTGCCTGGAAAATCTCACAAGCTTCCTGACATTTACCTCTTAGACTCAGGATGAAATTATATGTCAGATACACACACAGTGAGATTTGTGTTTTATCTCAGAATGAGACCAGGTAGCAGGAAAAACCGACCTTAGTGCAAAATTGCATATTTTAGTCTGCTTGGTTGCACTTTTCTCTATTGCACAGATGAAGTTTAAGCACTCCCTAGCGATCACAGGTTAGATCTTGGTGCCTGCTCTATGCCCTTTGGGCCACTTAGGTGGCACAAAGTGGGTGACAACTGGCTGCACCTGCTCAGCAGGTACACAACTGGCATAGCTGGCTCTTGCACCACTTTCATACAGCCTCCCATGCAAGGAATATGTCAAGGGTAACGTGCTATGCTCTAGCCCTCCCCAGCTGGCACAGTTTAGAGCAGGTCCCAGGCTTCTCTAAACTCTGTTGGGGATGGCATAAAATGACAACCAGGATCAGCGAGCCATTCATTTGATTCCTGATGCCCACCATCACCACCGTGCCAAGCAGAGGATCTGGGCCACAAGCCAAAAAAAATTATTAAGAAATGAGGAAAAACAAAAGGAAGTGCAATGAAAAAGGTGAAATTAAAAAGTGATCATGAAAATGAGCTGGATAGTTGTTCAGATAGTTGGATAGGAGTTCAGAGCTCTGACAAATCCCACCATATGATTTATTCAGAAAGAACTGTTGTGCATCCATCTACATCCCCATTACTACTACTGTTAAAATGTCATGGATGAGATTTCTGTAAATCCACGCCAGTTACTGTAAGTTATAATAATTACTAATGACTTAATACATGCTAAATATGAGACTTGAGCTGTAAGGTTCAGAGATTGTAGATTTTATATTATGATGTAGTAATTGTTGAGCTGAATTATTCTTCCCTGATGACATGGAAACATACTTTCAAACTGCTTTTGGTTATGGTCATTTAGGTTCCTCTCCAACTCCAGTTAAAGGCAATGGAAATAATACCACCTAGATTTCATATAGCACTTTTCATCAGCAGATCTCAAAGTGCTTTACTCTGCCATTAATTTCAGTGGGATATGTCTCAGGCCTTCAGAAAATATGTTGTAATTCAGAGCAGTGCATGTGTTTGAGTAGAGATTAATCCACAAAGGTGATTTCTGAACTGGATCCATCTAAAGAGAGAGAGATCGAAAAGCTTCTGATCATCTACCCACCAGAGTGCTCCATGATCTTGGCTTCCAAAATTCCTGAATTTCCAACTCTGAAAGCAGAGCCTCCCAACATGACATAATATAATTTGTAAACACTGATCGCTATGAGCGATGTCCTTCCTAGAATTATAGCCTTCTGGAAACTGTACCTAAGGGGTGAGAAAACATGGTGGCACCATGTAGGCATAGGAATGGAAGGGCAAAGAAAGTTTTTCACTCTATTTTAATATCATTAACTGATGGCCATGACTGAGGGGAACAGGAGTGGAAATCCAGATCACAGCAATTGTGGGAATTGTATTCCTGAAGAAGCCAATTACCCACCTTCCTCCTCCTTCAAGCAGTAGCCAATACAAGATGCTTTGTAGTTTGAAAAAAAAACCAAACCCCTGATCTGTCCATTTGTGCAAAAGAGAAGAGCAAAGTCTTAATTTTCTTAATTTATAAATGGAGAACATTTCAACTTCTAAACACATTCTTTAAGAAACCAAGCCCCGATAGGGATGAATCATACAAAAAAAGTAGTGTCTTTTAAGAGCATTTGTTAGACCTGCTTTTTTCCTAAGATGTTGCCATAAAATACATAGCTTGAATTGAAGCCTCATAACATACCCATGATGATTGCTTTTTTAGGAACAGCTAATTACTTTAAAAATGTCTTTTTTGACATTAGGGATGCTAATTTGATTTTTCACAACACAGAATAATCCATACAAACAGAAAACTTGCTGGCCTAGCTGTTTTTACTAGGTACCAGAGGATACTGCTTACATTAGGGAAATAGTAGCCCACTTACAGTATTTTTAATATTTGTCATCCTAGTCACATCAATTCATATATAAAATAATGTAGGATGAGTATTTGGAAACTTGCAACAGTAATTCATTTTAATCTCTTCAGTAAGTCAAGGTGTTTAAACTTGGATTTTCTTATTAACTCAGACAGAGGAAATTTAGTACAGGCAGCTCTTGTGCTCTTTACCACAATAAACTACCCATGCCTGGGGAATCATATAGTTAGCCCTTTGTTAACCAATATTTGGGGCCTTGAAGGTTGTTTCTGTTAGGGAGAGAAAATAATGATAGTGTCAGGTGTTTCTTTGATGCAAGCCTGTTGCTGTTGTTCTTGACAAGGAACGTACACGTTTGGTCCCCCTGAACACAGCAGGAATCAAAGTAAAGGAGACAGTTTCTTTGCTCACAGGTCCAAGCCTCTTTCCAACCAACGCTCAGCCCAAAAAGCTCTCTTTCTCGGCTTTCTCTCAGAGCTTCATAAGCGCCTCTTTTCTTGTTATTTTCTTGGCTTTCTTGTTGCCTTCTCTGTCTGCATCTCATTCATTCAGACACACACAGCTCCAGATGATACCCATTTGAATTTGAATTCAGAACCCAGGGAAAGCCCATTGGACTGTATGGCTCAAATCCTACTCCAGCCTTATCATACTAGCCTGTGACATGGGTGAAAACAACAAGGAGTCCGGTGGCACCTTAAAGACTAACAGATTTAGTGATATGGGTGGTGGCTTCTGTTCCTTAGCTATTACTTAAAGGGATATTTAATTGCTCCCTCATTCAGATTCAGTGGAAGGTGGCTATCATCCCCACCAGCTTCAGTGAGGTTTGTGACTGTCCATGGATCAAAGACATACTTGCTGGAAACCACCCAACTCCAACATAACAGTACAATTTGGATGGCTGAGAAATGGACTTTCGTGGTTAATGTAAGGAAGCCAGAAGATAGGGATTCTGTTTTCTGTTCTGCAATAGGCTTGCGGTGTGACCTTGGATAAGACACAATTCAAAGTGTCCCCACACCAGGAAAACACACTTCAGTGTCTCAGTCCTTTATCTGTAAAATGAAGCGAATTAGGTATCTCTCTTGAGTGTGGTGGCTTAATTCCCAAAGAATGCTGAGGGGCTTAATTCATTAATTTGTTTGGTGATCCTTGAATGGAAGGCACCATTAAAAGGCAAAATTTTAATATTATGAGACACTTTGCCTTTAAAGCCAGCGGCACAAACACACGCCACAAAAACATTGCAGAGCAGAGCTTTCTAATGTCTTTGATTGTAACTCATTATCTAAGCACCCCTGAGCCTTCCGGGCCTTTGAAGTGCCACTGATTGAAGAAGAGTGCTGGAGAAGAAATGCTGTTGGAAGCCATTGAACATTCAGCAGGTTGCTGCCATGCAATGCTACAATAAGAAGAAAGACAATGCTACAAAAAAGAAAACGCAGCAGGAAGGAAAAGAACCAGGAACAGTATGTGGGAAGAAAGACCAGCACAAGTTCTGAGGGAAATGTGATTCAGAAACCCATCACAATTTAGACCAGTTTAAAAATAAAAAAAATTACATTTTGCGTTCATTTCCTTCTTGCTGTTCAATCTACAATTGAGAACATGCAGTAATTATCCTTGTTACTAATTTTAGGTCTACAGATACCATGTAGTTTGCTGTTGTAAACAACAGAAGTGCCCAGTCAGGCTAGACTGATAAACAACAGTCTCGGAACATAGTCAACAATAAACTTTAGTTACAAGCAATCCGAGGATTCTGAGCCATCCATCTGTTCAACTAACAGACTCAAAGTAGCGTGTGTTGTGCTCATTTCTGCAGCCTCTTCCTGACATGTCTTTTATTTGGCCTTGCTGACACCTGTGACATTTATACCATCTTCAGGAGCCAAAGCAGTCAGATTTGTCAGCCTCTTGTTATTGAACAGCAGACACTGACCCACATTGGTAGCTAGGATATTTATGTATGTGCCTGTGCTGATAATGCTGGTGCCCACTCTTCAATTAAGTATTATTTGGTTCTTATCCTACTGAAACATGCAACTAACCCTCAGCACAACAGCAAAGGTCTTCCTCTACCCTGGCAACTCTCACCTAGGCCACTTCAGACAAAACCTCTCATTTACGTGGGCACCTCTTTTTTATGTAATTTCTTCCCGAGTTACATTGACTTAGCACAACATTCCTCAGCTGGAAATTCAAATCTACTTGACAGCAGGCAGTCAGGCACCTGAATGAGGCCCGGGTGACCACATACTTGAATATGTGCTTCAGCTATAGGTAGGGTGACCAGCTGTCTGGTTTTTGACCGGAACACCCGGTCGAAAAGAGATCCTGGCAGCTCTGGTCAGCACCGCTGCCCGGGCCATTAAAAGTCAGGTTCGCAGAGCTGCGGGGCTAAGGCAGGATAGTCCCTACTGTGCCCAGGAAGCAGCCAGCAGGTCTGGCTCCTAGGCAGGGGGCCACGGGGCTCCACGCACTACCCCCACCCCGAGCACCAGCTCCGCACTCCCGTTGGCTGGGAACCACCCAGTGGAATCGGGGGGGACGGTGCCTGTGGGTGAGAGCAGCATGTGGAGCCTCCTGACACCCCAGCCTAGGACCCAGACCTGCTGGCCCCTTCTGGGGCACAGCGCAGTGCCAGGACAGGCAGGGAGCCTGCCTTAGTCCTGCTGTGCTGCTGACCGGGAGTCACCCAAGGTAAGCCCAGGCCCCAACCCTGAGCCCTCCACAAACCCAGAGCACCCTACTGCACTCCAAACCCCTCATCCCTGGCCCCACCCAAGAGCACACACCCCCAGCCCAGAGCCCTCAACCTCCCCTGCTCCCTAACCCCTGCCCCAGCCCAGAGCCCCCTCCCACACCCTGAACCCCTCATCTCCGGCCTCACCCCCCTCCAGCACCCCAACCCCCTGCCTCAACCTGCAGCCCTCTCCCGCACTTTGAATCCCTTGGCCCACCCCAGAGACTGGAGCCCCCTCCTGCACCCCAAACCCCTCATCCCCAGCCCCACCCCAGAGCCCCCACCCCCAGCTGGACCCCTCACCCCCTCCTGCACCCCAACTCTCTGCCCCAGCCCAGAACCTGAACTCCCACACTCTAAACCCCCCATTCCTGGCCCCCCCCCCCCCAGAGCCCACACCCCCTCCCGCACCTCAACCCCCTACCCCAGTCCAGTGAAAGTGAGTCAGGGTGAGGGAGAGTGAGCCACGGAGGGAGTCAGAATGTAGTGAGTGGGAGGTGGGGCTTCGGGGAAGGGGCGGGGCTGGGGCCATGGGGAAGGGGCGGGGCTAGGGTGTTAAGTTTTGTGCAATTAGAAAGTTGGCAACCCTAGCTATAGGCAGAAATGACTCCACACAAGTGAATTCACACAGTCACAGAAAACATAGACACCCATTAAAAAGCATTGTCAAGAAGAAGTGGGTTTCCTAGGACAGTGAGAAAGAACTACTTCAACATCTGCTCCCTTTCCAGTTGATGCTACTTTTACCCATATGTATCCAGGCTTTGAATCAGAGGCAAGTCATTCTTATTTTATTAAAATTAGCAAATATAGTAATAAGTGCTGGATTAACAACCCTGGAAACTGAATCCTATGTACAATATCAGAAGCTTCCCTATCCTGACCGTGATGGTCCACCTTCAGAAGGCTGAGAGAAGAATTCAGTGTTTATGCTCAGACAGTACTTGTTTGCTGAGATGCCAACAAAGGTGCTAATCATCGTGATTGGGGTGTATTTGTGAGATGGGGCGCATGTTTACTGATAATTGGACTAAGACAAAAGATCTTAACAATTTAGCTAGGGGGCGTGGTGCATTCTCCATCACTTCACGTCTTTAAGTCAAGACTGAAAGTCTTTCTAAAAGATCTGCTCTAGTTCATCCACAAGATACAGGCTTGATGCAACAGTTACTGGGTGAAATTCTATTACCGGTATTATGCAGGAAGTCAGACTAGAATATTATAATGGGCCCTTCTGGCCTTAATCTATAATTCATTTCATACAAACCACTTAAAAGCAGGTGTTCATTTCCACATTGTTCTCATATTAACTAGGTCTAAGAAACAGAGCTATAGTGTGCATAAAGTTATAGAAAATCAGAATTTGCTCAGCATTACTGGTGTAAAAGCAATCCTTCAAGTGCATGATCCAAAGTCCATTGAGGTCAAAGAAAAGTCTTCCGCTGTCTTCAATGGACTTTGGAACAGTTTCCAGACAGACAACACATCCCTTCACTGGGATGCATCCTTCACAATGATGTGTTCCTTTTAAAAATGACACTATTGAATTTTAAAACCGTTCACTGGGATGACATATTCCAGAAAACCTAGTGCTAGTGACATTTACATGAACACAAAAACACTTCAGGCAAAAAGTTTTTGTATTGAGTCTTGGAGAAGGAACACTCTCAAAGGGGAAAGAAAGAAAAAGAAGAGATCAATGAAATTCTGTAAAATCCTACCTTCCTCTGGACAGGAGAATATAAGGTTTCTGAGTAGGCCATTCACAGATTATTTAAATATCTGCAAGGTGATTAGATACTATGATGATGGGCATGATATTAAAAACTAGACAGATGTTCTAGCAGATACTTGCTTACCACTTGTGTCAACAGAATATTAATATGTGAACAAATAAAGGAATTGATTGAAATAACAAGTTATGATTCATCACATCAGTATTGGGTGAGGTTAGTAGAGACTGAAGCCCAGAGCGTGTCAATATTGTTCAAAGGACATGGTAGGGTTTTGAGAAGGATTTACTACACCAGATGCAGTAAGTCAATGTTTCTCATTCAGAGGGACATGATCCCGGGGAGGGGAGCGGGGAAGCATCTTGAATGGCAATGTGTGGGGGCAGAGTCTTGAGGGATTGAAAATTGTATTACAATCTAATGCAAAGAAAATCTCACTCCCTGCACACCCTTTTAGACTTTATGGTCAGAAGGGACAACTGTGATCATCTATTCTAGTCTAACCTTCTTCAGGGTTAAGTATTCGCTGCCAACCTATTCAAATGCGCACAAATTAAATAGGGCTATCATTGTCACTTTTATTAATGATTGTTACTAAACTTTTAATTAACCCCGAAAGGGTTGTGAAAATTTTTCATTTTCATTTCAAATAAGGGGTCACCAACCTCAAAACGTTGAGAAACCATGCTGTAAGTGACCCACCTTGTAGCATTGCTTTTTCAAATAGAAATCTTTTCTTATCCGAGTCTCCCCCTCCGCCCCAAACTGTGACCTTTGGAGTTGTACCTCCATTGTGCCACAATCACACATGTATCCGAGGCTGTCATGCACCAAGAAACCCATAGCAGAGAACTTGCTGCTTATTAACAGGTTTCTGACTGCTTACTAATGTGTTCTATTTTAATTAAATTTTGATTGCATTTGCTTTAACACTTGAATTGATAAAAAGCCTTACACTGCACGCATCATTCAACCATGGCCCTACATGCTGAATCTTGGTCACAGAAAGAATCTAGAATACCTTAGCATTAATAAATTCCAAGTTATCAGAGAAAAGCACAGGAGTGGGATTATTATTTTTTTGGATAGGTTATCATATCAAGCAGGGCATGAAGGTCTGCATTTCTCAGTCCTTTCAGGATAAGAGAGAAGGATAATACTGAACTGGCAGATGGCTGTAACTCATTACTGTGTGGAACTACAGCACTGAGGGTGAGACGATAGCAAATTAATCATCATTCACTAAGAATGAGTGGCAGGGAATGATGTGTGCTGTTGCTATTTTATTTCATGTCATATTAAACCTGTCCTGGATAACTGACAAAATGTGTTAAACTCACTGTGGCCTGTGTTAACATCAACAGATGAGCTAAGTGCCTCTTCTCGCATAAACAACTGTTTATTATTTTCTTGCAAATACTGTACCAGAAGTTGCAGTTATAGACTGAGCACAATCATGCATGAACATAGACCCTTGAATATTGATATATAATTACTTCTGATGGAAATTACCTTATTTTATTGTAAATGATATCTTAATTTTAACTACATTATGCCTCAACCTGATTAATTTAAACTTAAACCAGATCCCGATTGCTTATGCAGTCAGGATTAAACACTGGTATTTTCAACCCTAATGTAGTTCTCTTTAGCTTGTGTTGTCACTTAAGGCAGAAACAAAAAGGTTTAATGTCTGGCTGCTTTCTAGATCTCACTAACTACCAACTTCCTTCCCTGATGCCTGGCTGCTTAAAAGAAAAATTATTTACAAAGGGGATATCAGACTGCATCTAATTTATTAACAAAGGTTCTTACAGAAGATGCTGCAGTCAGGCTGCCGCTCAATTCACTTGCTTTTGGACTTTTTCAATTGGATAGTTACTTCTCAGGTAAAAGCTATCTAAAATGCCTTGCACGCTTTGGGTACTGCACAAACAATGGTCTATTTTTAAGTGACTAGTGATTGAGATGCCTTAATAGCTGATTTTTCAGAAGTGATGAGCCCCCACTCTATGAAAGTCAGGCCCCTTTAAAGGTGTTAAGTTGAACACCCAAAAAGTGAGGCACCCCAAAATCACCAGTCACTTTTGAAAGTAAGGCCAATAATGATTTGCACTTTTTAAATGGCTTGTATTGTAAATAGATTTTAAAGGGTACTCCCATGGCCTATGAGGCACCGTGATTTGTAATACTCTTATGAACTGCGTGAAACCTTGTTATGGGATTGAGGTTGATGGGTGTGAACTCACCCTTCAGTTAACATAACTGTAAGCATAAACGTCACCTTAGACAAAGGGAGTGTGTGAACCTGCCCAGGAACTTTTGCTGAGTATTGTTTTGGCTAGAGAGATGAGGAGGCAGAACACAAAGAAACTGAGAACTTACAAAAAAGAGAGAGACAGACAGACAGACAGACAAGGGAGCAACTGAAAGCACGGTGGCTGACCGGGGAAGAAACGTGGGGAGAGGGGTTTGGGTGCAGGCTGAAGAGAGTGCTTGGTGCTGTGAACAAAATGAGTTGTTTCCTGCTATTTGATTCCGTCTGTGTTCAGAGACACAGGACTTCATACATAAACAAAACTGCATAAAAGAAATAACTGATTACCACGAATTTCTACTCCCAACTGGAACACCCACATAAACTTTGATTAGCTGCTCAGTCAAAAGGGGCAGTAGTGAACATTTGTCCAATACAGCAAACAGCACACAGTTTGCTACAGTTAGCTGCCTCTGTGCAGATAAGGGCCAGCACTGAAATAGCTGGGGTTTTGCAGGTCAGGTCACATAAGAACGGCCATACTGGGTAAGACCATTGATCTAGATAGCCCAGTATTCTGTCTTCCCACAGTGGCCAATTCCAAACACTTCAGAGGGAATGAACAGAACAGGCAATTGCTAAGTGATCCATCCCCTATCACCCATTCCCAGCTTCTGGCAAATAGAGGCTATGGACACTTCAGAGCATCGTGTTGCATCCCTATCCATCCTAGCCAATAGCCATTGATGAACCTATCCTCCGTGAACTTATCTAGTCCTTTTTTTAGAACCTGGATCACTAGTTAAGCTGGGACCATTCAAACAAACAGTGTTTTAATACAGTTAAATGCAAGGTCATAAATTTGGGAACAAAGAATACAGGCTATACCTACAGAATGGGGTGTGTGGGGGGGGGGAAGGATTGTATCCTAGAATACTGTCACTCTGAAAAGGATTTAGGGGCCATAGCTGATAAACAACTCAACACAAGCTCCCAGTGTGACACTGTGGCATAGGGGATAATGAGATCCTTGGATGTATAAACAGAGGAGCTGTGAGCAGGGAGGTAGATTTTACCTCTGTATATGACATTGGTGAAACTGATACTAAAATACTGCATACAGTTCTGGCACCCACATTTTTAAAAGGATGTTGAATAATTGGAAAAGTGCAGAAAACAGCCACAAAAATTACTCAAGGGCTGGAGAAAATGCCTTACAGTGAAGGACTCGAAGAGCTTAATCTGTTTAGTTTACTAAAAAAAATTGAGCAATGACTTGATTACAGCGTATAAGTGCCTCTACAGTGAGAAATGCCAGGTACTAAATAAAGGGCTTTCTAATCTTGTGGAGAAACTCATAACAAGAACCAATGGCTGGAAGCTGAAGCCAGACAAATTCAAATTAGACACACATTTTTGACAGTGAGGGTAATTAATCACTGGAACAAACTATAAGGGAAGTGGTGGACTCTCCATCTCTTGATGTCTTCAAGTCAAGATTGGATGTCTTTCTGGAAGATATGGTTTAGCCTAACACAAACTACTGGGCTCAATACAAGAATAACTGAATGAACTTTAATGGACTATGATATACAGGAGATCAAACTAGATGATTTAATGGTCCCTTCTGGCCTTAATCTATGAATAAAAATGCCAAGGTTATTGTGTTCCAGTAGAAAGACATGGGCGGCCATCAGTAGGAATAACATTTTTAGTGTCCAAACTTAAACTTCAGTTTTAATAAAATTATGCAGTGTTCTGGACATGTACTAGCTTGACAGTCTAGGAGACTCAGGTCCTTTGTCCATCCACAAAAAGAGGTGCATCCTCAACGATAGACCCAGCTTAGCCACACCAGAGTGCCGATATGCCTCAATTGAGAACTGTAGGTGAAATCTTGGTCCCATTTGCTTCCTTCATTTCAGTGGGACTAGGATCTCATCCCATGTTCAGGAGCAGATAATAGTTCAGTCTTAATGCTTATTCAGTCCTTGGTCTCATTGCTGTGACTGACATCATTAGGGCCAGCTGTGTCCACCAGAATTTGGACACCAAATTCATATCACATAACTCCCTAGAAGCTGAGAGATTATTAATTTTGGCCACTGCCAAATTTGAGCCAATGACCTAGAGCTGTAAGGCTCTGTCATTACCAAGCTCCTGAGCAAGCCTCCCCTTTCCACTATAATTTCAGTAAAATCGATTTTAACAAGTATACCAAATTAAAGTAGCTCAGTCCCAATCTCATAGCAGATTTTCTTCAGTATTTGCTCTGAGGAAGAGCAATCCAGACTGTCAGTTCAGCTGTCATTTGTCTGACTCACACTTGGGCATGTCATATTAATAGACTGTTATGTTTTGATTACTATTCAAAATGCTCTCAAACACCTGGAATAACTCTCTTGTTTACTCTGCTTCAATAAACTTGTTTTGATATTTCCAAAACTTTTTTAAAATTTTATTTGACAGGAAATTTTAAAATGTTGCCTTTGTTCTGATGCTGGACAGAAGGGGGGGGGGGTTTAAAACATTGGAATTTCCTGAAAAATGGAAATTGTGAGTTTTGACCTGCACTATTTCCTGCCTCTTTCAAAGCTATACCATCAAATGTCAATATTGGTAACACTAGTTAGATGGCAACCAAAAGGACTTCTTGTTCAGTCTTTTTACAAACAGTGGCATCAAAACAGGCACATCAACTTCTTTCCCAGGTTACTATCAAGTTCTACAGATCATTCAGGGCATTAGGTATTCCTCTTAATTTCTACTAGATGTAGATCAGTTTATCTGATTTTCTTCTGGCTCTTATGAACCCCTGCTCAGGAAAACACAGAAACATAAAAACTAAAAAAGTGTAATCACATTCCACATTTTAAAACTGATTATACAAGTATGATACTTTAGATTTACTTGCGTGAGAGCTGTAACAGTGCTTTCTGAAAAACAAAATGTCATTGCTCTGACAGGGTACCTGTTCCCTTTGTCACCCTTACTGTAAAGACAGCCATGCATCCCAAACAATTGATCTGAGATCACTACAATTTTTGAAGCAGGGTTGTTGATTTTACAGATAGAGTAATTGCTGTTTAGACAAACAGATGGAACTGACAGGATAATTTTCAACAATATTGACAGCAACTTGTCTTCCAAACGTTTCACTTTTCATTTGACAACCAGATCATACCAGTGTGGAGGTTGGAGAATTTTCTTAATTCCTTTCCAGTCAGAAACCAACCAGTCAACAAGTACCTGTTCTATAATCCATCAACTGTCTATCCCTAAAATTATGAAGTGTGACTAGGGAAGGTAAAGATATATGTTATCCTCTTCTGAACATAATTTCTCATCTTTGCTCAAATACATGAGCAAATCAAACCAAAAAGTCTAAGTTATTGTTTTGTATGTAGATGCATGTTATGATCATCTACTCTAACCTCCAGTATAACACAGGCCATAGAACTTCTCCAAAATAAATTCCTATAGCAGATCTTTCAGAAAAACCTCCATTCTTGATTTTAAAATTGTCAGTGATGGAGAATCCATCACAACCCTTGGTAAATTGTTCTAACGGTTACTCTCTCTCACTGTTATAAACAACAAGGAGTCCGGTGGCACCTTAAAGACTAACAGATTTATTTGGGCATAAGCTTTCGTGGGTAAAAAACCCACTTCTTCAGATGAATGGACTGAAAATTACAGATGCAGGCATTATACTGACACAATAGATGGCTTAGGCAGTGGTGCTATAAGGAGGGCTTTGGGATGTATGGTCATTGGGAGGCATTCATGGATAGAGGACAGTTCTCTCGGGATGGACTTCATCTGAGTAGGGAAGGAAATAGACTTCTAGGATGGAGGCTGGCACAACTGATTAAGAGAGCTTTAAACTAGGAATTTGGGGGAGATGGTTGGGAGATGTCCAGGTAATCTCCACGCCAGAATTTAGCATAGAGTGGAAAGAAAATGAAGTAAGAGTGGATACAGCTGTAGGTAGGAGGAAGGGCAGTGTAGATACAAGTCTAATAGGTTATACTGGTAGTAAAATAACCGTGCCTAATAGGGTACAGAATGTGAGTGAGGCCAAACAGCAAAAATTAAGATGTTTGTACACTAATGCAAGGAGCCTAGGTAATAAAATGGAGGAACTAGAGTTACTGGTGCAGGAAGTGAAACCAGATATTATAGGTATAACAGAGACCTGGTGGAATAGTAGTCATGACTGGGCTACAGGTATTGAAGGGTATGTGCTGTTTAGGAAAGACCGAAATAAAGGTAAAGGTGGTGGAGTAGCACTGTATATCAATGATGAGATAGAATGTAAAGAAATAAGAAGCGATGAAATGGATATGACTGAGTCTGTCTGGGCAACAATTAAATTGGGGAAGAAAACTATTAGAGCCTCCCCTGGGATAGTGCTTGGGGTGTGCTATAGACCACCGGGATCTAATTTGGATATGGATAGAGCCCTTTTTAATGTTTTTAATAAAGTAAATACTAATGGAAACTGTGTGATTATGGGAGACTTTAACTTCCCAGATATAGACTGGAGGACGAGTGCTAGTAATAATAATAGGGCTCAGATTTTCCTAGATGCGATAGCTGATGGATTCCTTCAGCAAGTAGTTGCTGAACCGACTAGAGGGGATGCCATTTTAGATTTGGTCTTGGTGAGTAATGAGGACCTCATAGAGGAAATGGTTGTAGGGGATAATCTTGGCTCAAGTGATCATGAGCTAATTCAGTTCAAACTGAATGGAAGGATTAACAAAAATAAATCTGCAACTAGGGTTTTTGATTTCAAAAGGGCTGACTTTCAAAAATTAAGGAAATTAGTTAGGGAAGTGGATTGGACTGAAGAATTTATGGGTTTAAAGGTAGAGGAGGCCTGGGATTATTTTAAATTAAAGCTGCAGAAGCTATCGGAAGCCTGCATCCCAAGAAAGGGGAAAAAATTCATAGGCAGGAGTTGTAGACCAAGCTGGATGAGCAAGCATCTTAGAGAGGTAATTAAGAAAAAGCAGAAAGCATATAGGGAGTGGAAGAAGGGAGGGATCAGTAAGGAAAGCTACCTTATTGAGGTTAGAATATGTAGGGATAAAGTGAGACAGGCTAAAAGTCAAGTAGAGTTGGACCTTGCAAAGGGAATTAAAACCAATAGTAAAAGGTTCTATAGTCATATAAATAGGAAGAAAACAAAGAAAGAAGAAGTGGGACCGCTAAAAACTGAGGATGGAGTGGAGGTCAAGGATAATCTAGGCATGGCCCAATATCTAAACAAATACTTTGCCTCAGTCTTTAATAAGACTAAAGAGGATCTTAGGGATAATGGTAGCATGATAAATGGGAATGAGGATATGGAGGTAGACATCACCATATCTGAGGTAGAAGCGAAACTCAAACAGCTTAATGGGACTAAATCGGGGGGCCCAGATAATCTTCATCCAAGAATATTAAAAGAATTGGCACAAGAAATTGCAAGCCCATTAGCAAGAATTTTTAATGAATCTGTAAACTCCGGGGTTGTACCGTATGATTGGAGAATTGCTAACATAGTTCCTATTTTTAAGAAAGGGAAAAAAAGTGATCCAAGTAATTATAGGCCTGTTAGTTTGACATCTGTAGTATGCAAGGTCTTGGAAAAAATTTTGAAGGAGAAGGTAGTTAAGGACATTGAAGTCAATGGTAAATGGGACAAAATACAACATGGTTTTACAAAAGGTAGATCGTGCCAAACCAACCTGATCTCCTTCTTTGAGAGAGTAACAGATCTTTTAGATAAAGGAAACGCAGTGGATCTAATTTACTTAGATTTTAGTAAGGCGTTTGATACTGTGCCACATGGGGAATTATTAGTTAAATTGGATAAGATGAGCATCAATAGGAAAATTGAAAGGTGGATAGGGAATTGGTTAAAGGGGAGACTACAACGGGTCCTACTGAAAGGTGAACTGTCAAGTTGGAGGGAGGTTACCAGTGGAGTTCCTCAAGGATCAGTTTTGGGACCAATCTTATTTAATCTTTTTATTACTGACCTGGGCACAAAAAGTGGGAGTGTGCTAATAAAGTTTGCAGATGATACAAAGCTGGGAGGTATTGCTAATTTAGAGAAGGACAGGGATACCCTACAGGAGGATCTGGATGACCTTGTAAACTGGAGTAATAGGAATAGGATGAAATTTAATAGTGAGAAGTGTAAGGTCATGCATTTAGGGATTAATAACAAGAAATTTAGTTATAAGCTAGGGACACATCAACTAGAAGTAACGGAGGAGGAAAAGGACCTTGGAGTATTGGTTGATCATAGGATGACTATGAGCTGCCAATGTGATATGGCTGTGAAAAAAGCTAATGTCATCTTGGGATGCATCAGGAGAGGTATTTCCAGTAGGGATAAGGAGGTTTTAGTACCGTTATATAAGGCACTGGTGAGACCTCACCTGGAATACTGTGTGCAGTTCTGGTCTCCCATGTTTAAGAAGGATGAATTCAAACTGGAACAGGTACAGAGAAGGGCTACTGGGATGATACGAGGAATGGAAAACTTGTCTTATGAAAGGAGACTCAGGGAGCTTGGCTTGTTTAGCCTAACTAAAAGAAGGTTGAGGGGAGATATGATTGCTCTCTATAAATATATCAGAGGGGTAAATATCAGAGAGGGAGAGGAATTATTTAAACTCAGTACCAATGTGGACACAAGAACAAATGGATATAAACTGGCCACTAGGAAATTTAGATTAGAAATTAGACGAAGGTTTCTAACCATCAGAGGAGTGAAGTTTTGGAATAGCCTTCCGAGGGAAGTAGTGGGGGCAAAAGATCTATCTTGCTTTAAGATTAAACTCGATAAGTTTATGGAGGAGATGGTATGATGGGATAACATGGTTTTGGTAATTAAATGTTCATGGTAAATAGGCCCAATGGCCTGTGATGGGTTTTTAGATGGGGTAAGATCCAAGTTACCCGGGAAAGAATTTTCTGTAGTATCTGGCTGATGAATCTTGCCCATATGCTCAGGGTTTAGCTGATCGCCATATTTGGGGTCGGGAAGGAATTTTCCTCCAGGGTAGATTGGAAGGCCCTGGAGGTTTTTCGCCTTCCTCTGTAGCATGGGGCACGGGTCACTTGCTGGAGGATTCTCTGCTCCTTGAGGTCTTCAAACTACAATTTGAGGACTTCAATAGCACAGATATAGGTGTGAGGTCTTTTTTAGGAGTGGTGGGTGAAATTCTGTGGCCTGCATTGTGCAGGAGGTCAGACTAGATGATCATAATGGTCCCTTCTGGCCTAAATATCTATGAATCTATGAATCTATGAAGAGAAGAGAGTCACCTCACAAGTGGAGAACCAGAGTTGACAGGGCCAATTAAATCAGGGTGGATGTAGTCCATTCCCAATAATTGATGAGGAGGTGTCAATTCCAGGAGTGGGAAAGTTGCTTTTGTAGTGAGCCAGCCACTCCTAGTCCCTATTCAAGCCCATTGCTGGCAGATGATGGCATATATCATTTTAGTATGCCCCTCTGCCATATACATTGGCCAAACTGGACAGTCTCTACGTAAAAGAATAAATGGACACAAATCAGACATCAGGAACGGTAACATACAAAAGCCAGTAGGAGAACACTTCAATCTTCCTGGACATTCTATAACAGTGGCCATCCTTCAATAAAAAAAACTTCAGAAACAGACTTCAAAGAGAAACAGCAGAACGAAAATTCATTTGCAAATTTAATATCATTAATTTGGGCTTGAATGGGGACTGGCTGGCTCACTACAAAAGCAACTTTCCCTCTCCTAGAATAGAGATCTCCTCATCAATTATTGGGAGTGGACTACATCCACCCTGATTGAATTGACCCTGTCAGCACTGGCAGGCTATTTCCTGCATATCCTCCGAAGACCTTATTGAATTATGCTTAAGTATATTTGGGTCCATTGCATTACATGCAAAGTTTATGTATTATTGTGGATAGTATGTTATCTCTCTAGGAGGGAGGATGTGCTGAGAGACCTGGGAGTTCAAGGACTGAATTGAAAATGTGTCAGACAAGAATGGACTTTTGGACAATTAAATTTGAAGTGCATTTCCTGGGGAATACCTAGGGAGAGGTTAATGCAAATTCCCCACAACTGAATATGCAAAAACCTAGCCTTTTGAAGCTATATCCTGAGCAGTGGATCAGGCTACTAATTACCTGTTCCCAGAAACTTGAGCCCAAAGGCCTGAGCTGTGTAAAGAAATGGCTGAACTGCCAAGCTGGGGTTCTGGTTGTGAATCTTAGCCAGCTATGAACTTGTAACCAAGGGGAAAACCCAGTTGTGGGTTTTGAATGACTGACACCTACCAGAGCCCAAGGTTGGAGTCTGGTAAGATTCTTAGCATGTTTGTAAGTTATTTTATTGTTTTTAATACATTTTCATTGTAATGCTGTCACCTTAAGAATAAATATGCTTGTTTATAAAGAGCTGTGTGGTAACTTATAACTGCAGGCCATTATACTGTTCATAGCCACTGGAGAGAAAGTAAAGCACATACTAGCCTGTTTAGGCAGTCTGGCTTGCTGGGAATATCACAGCATAAGCAGAGAACTATGCAGTCTTAAAACCCCTGGTCAGAAGGGAGTGGGGAAACGGGCCTCTGTCCAGAAGAGATGACGGGTGGGAGCTGCAAACCTTTCAGCGAGTGCCCCTGATGGACTAGAAGGGGGTATATATATTTACATTTAACCGTATTAAAATGCATATTATTTGCTTGAACCCAGCGTACCAAGCAATTCAGATTGCTGTGTCAGTAACCTGTCCCTGTCATTATTTCCCAAATTTTTATGTCATCTGCAAATTTTATCAATGATGATTTTATGTTTTCTTCCAAGTCAATGATAAAAATATTAAATAGTCTAGGGCCAAGAACCAATCCCTGCAGGACCCCCTACAAACAAAAACTCGATAATGATTTTCCTGTTTTTCATTGAGACCTACCAGTTAGCCAGCTTTTTATCCATTTAATGTGTGCTATGCTAATTTTATATTGTTCTAGCTTTTTAATCAAAATGTTGTGGAGTATGAAGTCAAACACTTTACTGAAGTCTAAGTATATTACATCAACACTATTACCTTTATCTACCAAATTTGCAATCAAAAAAAGATACCAAGTTAGTTTGAGAGGATCTATTTTCCATTAACCTATGTTGATTGCCATTAATTATAATTAATTACCCTCCTCTTGTTCTTTATTAATCAATTCCTATATCAGCTGCTTCATTATCTTGCCTGAGATCAATGCTAGATAGGCCTATAATTACCTATTTTCCTTTTTTAAAATATTGGCACATTAGCTTTCTTCCAATTCATGGAATTTTCCTGATATTTTCAAGACTTATTGAAAATCAACATTAATGGTCCAGTGAGAGTCTCATCCAGCTCTTTTAAAACTCTTGGATGCAAGTTATCTGGACCCACTGATATTAAAATGTTTAACTTCAGTAACTGCTGTTTTTTGGGTGAGCTTTTGTTCTATAAGACATGAAGCGTCTAGTTAAGTATGTCTAGGTTCTAGGATGTGTGTTATGTTTTTATATGTAACCACTTGTTGCCAATATTTCTACTTGCTATTATTAGAATCTCTATATTGTGTTAAACTTTTACTTGTCTAAGTGCTGTGGTGTGTGAAGCTGGGCATTGATCTGAGGTATAACTGGTAAGCCGGGGTGTACTGATCTGTGAATATTGCAAGTGTCCACTGGAACAGGGGCGGCACACTCCAGGGAAGGTTTCTCAGAAGGTTTGGGGGTTGGAGTGTGCCTATCATGAACTGTAGAGAGAGAGCAGGGCCTGGATAGGAGTGCTGGTGTTGCCAGTGACTGCTAGAGACAGGGAGCTGACCCACAGCAGGCGCAGACAAAGCTACTTCATGCTAAAGGCAGATGGTAGCGAGGTGCCTCACAAACCTGGGTACCCCTGAGAAGCCTCACACCCATCCTGTGGGTATTAAGACAACTTAAAAGTTGCCAAGTCTGTCAGTCTAACACCTTTAAATTATTTCTAGTACTGTGGAAAGTTTGGGGAAAGTCTCTAGAGACATACAGAATGAAGGTCTTTTGCTTAAAGCGCTGGACTTGACTCAGGATCAGTGTTCTATTTACATTCTGCCACAGACTTCCGGTGTGACCTGGGGCCAGATTTTCCAAAGAGCTCAGCACACTGCATGCTGAGCTGTTGAAATCTAGCCACTTATTTGATTGCTTAAATGGGAGCTGAGCTCTTTGGAAAGTCTGGGCCCAATTGTGGGTTCTGAGCCCTGTTGAAAAACTGGCCCTTAATCTCTCTGGGCCTCAATTTCTCATCTGTAAAATGAGGAAAATAATATTCCCTTTCTCCCATCTTTGGTCTGTCTTGTCTATTTAGACTGCAAGCTCTTTGGGGCAGGGATTGTCGGTGTGTGTGTGTGTGTGTAGTGCCTAGCACAACAATCTTGGTTAGGGCCTTTAGGTGCTAGTGTAATACAAATAATAAATAAATAATACTGAGTAAAAATGCTAAGTGTTCAAAAACACATCAATTATCCTGCAAAAAGCTGGCTGGCAAAGAAAACTGCTAAAAATGCAAGCGAACAACAACAAATCCAAACCTTCCAGTCACAAGGCGGATTGTGTCATGCCAATGTGCACTTCAGGAACTTTGTAACCCCGTTACAATCCTATTAGAAATCTCAGGCCTGAACAAACAGAGCAAAGTCCAAACAAAGCAATAATGCTCGGAGCAAAGGGCAGAAAGCGTGTATGTGTGAGGAGAGGGGGGGAAAAGAGGGAAAGGCCTAGAGCTTCTCTTTCAGCAAGAATGTTGCCAATGAGACTGGCCATGGGTTATACGCTGTCAGCATTTGCAAAGGAGCTGCCTGCCTGGATTATCTTCACTGGGATCTTCCTGCCGGTGGTTTTGCTCCTATTGTTGCTCATTGCCTACTTCAGGATCAAGCTGATAGAGGGTGAGTGAGACCCCGGGAGATGACCCGGGGTGGATAGACAAATCTCCTTGTATAATCAAATACATTTTGCATATACTAAACAACTAACCTTCAGTGAATAGCGGAAGCTGGGAACGGGTGGCAGGGGATGGATCACTTGATGCTTTCCTGCTCTGTTCGTTCCCTCTAGGGCACCTGGCGTTGGCCACTGTTGGAAGACAAAATACTGGGCTAGATGGACCTTTGGTCTGACCCAGTATGGCCGTTCTTATGTAAAAAGCAAAACTTGCCAAGCCTTTTGAAGCTGTTGTGCCACATTTAAACTGTTTCTCCAACCAGAAGATGGCTTATAGCCACAGTTCAGGACTTGGACTGAAACTACGTTTAAGCCCCACAGTTTTACTGACTGCGTGAACAGAAGCAGGAAAGAACTACACTCATTTGTATTAGAAGTAACCATACAGGAGAAAATATAGTGCGGCTAAACTACAAATCAGGTTCCTCTGCACCTTTGCTGCTCAAGCTTCAGTGTGAGGTTAATAGTGATTGCGTCTTATGTCTATTTGCTCATTAAGTTGAATGTCTGCACTCCTGAAATAAAATTAAGAGCAGGGTACCTGCCCTTTTTACTGACTGCATTGGTCAAGCTCCTCATCTGGGTGTCACAGCTTTAGCTGGTCCATAAATCAATTAGAGATCTACATTCAGATTTTTTTTTAACCCCTAACTCAGATACCAAAGACTGTGCGTGAGAGTGCGCCCACAAATGTGCGTATATCCACATATTGTAAATTAAGCTCCAGAGTGCTAGAACAATCAAATGGCCCTTGTGCAAGAAAGGCCACGGGACAGCAGGACTGTTGCAGTAAAAGCTTGAATGATAAACATTTTAAAAAGGGACCTCCCACCCTCTCGTGTGTCATTCTGCCAAATTATCCATACAAGGAGACCTGCGCTGCATTCCTTCTCAGCTCATATCAAGGCTGCAGGTCACGACTGAGCCGTAGTGGCAGACTAGTGCAGTGCTGCTTGCACTTCAAACTGCCAGGCTCAAGCCAAAGCTGTTCAGGCCTGATCCAAAGTATTCAGGCCAATGGACAGAAACTCCTTGATTTCTGTGGGCTTTGGATCAGGCCCTTAGCAAACAGAAAAGAGTAAACTCCTTGGTTGCTTCACAGGGAGTTCTCAGAGACCACAGATTCCATTGGATTCCAGTGTCTAGACTCTATAGGATGCTGTTTATTGGGCACAATGTATGCCAACACTTACTCACCAAAATTGTCCGATAACACTTTTGCTGCTGCTATCAAAACTGACCGACTGTTTTGCTTTGGTTCTTCCTTGTTCGATTAGGCTGCATAAGGCATGTTAGAATTCAGCTACTGCTGTACTTGAAAAGTCTGTGTTCATTATTTGAGGCAGAATGAGAGCGCACCTTGAATCTGATCAGGAGGATGTGTTAATTGTAAAGGGTGGCTAAGTACAACTGAAAGAGAAACCCTGAAGCAGTCAAAATAGCAATGCCAGATTAGGAACCCGCTCCACACACAGTCTTAGAAGTGCCAATGAACATCAAACAAACCTACCACAGGCAGCGCTCACTGACTCGGTGCATAGAAGGACACTAGAGGAATTATCCAGACAGTTACTAGCACTGTGCAGTTTGTTTTGAACACGTTAATCCCATTAGCACATGCACAACTCCACATTAAACAGATCAAATCTTCTTGACAAAGCGCTAAAATCATCACTACGGAGTAACTGTATCTGATGCCATCTCTTCTGCCTAGAATGGGGTTTTTTTTTAATTAATTGAGTTTTGATGTAACTGATATCAGCTGCCTTCGACTGCATGGGAGATGCCAGGTGGCACCATCACAAGTGCTGTCAATTCTGTGTAGCTGAATGAATTAGGGCTCAAAGAAAAGCTAGTTTGTCTGCTGTGGCACAGTCCTTCTCAGACCTCCTCATGAGGCTGTCAGGCCCGGCGGCTCCTCACTTTAGCTGCTTTCAGCACCACTCCTCTAGAGGAGCTTAAACCTAGTCCTCACATGGAGAGATGTGATGATACACTAGGCCTCACCTCTCAGGATAGGGCATTCGACGCAGACTCAGTACAATTAGCATCCTCTAGGGCACTCCGTGTCAACAACCACAGAGCTGCAGCTCAGAGCATAGTACCCGCCACCGCCCAACCCACCCATGGCCATAGACTCAGAGTGACATGGCCAGCACCCCTGACCACAAGGCTCTGAGTGCTGTAACTGGGGTGCTGCAGCTGGAGCCTCATATCCTCGCCGCCCCTTCCAGGGAGCAAGAGGCACCAACTGCCAGAGCTGGGCACCCCACTAGAGACCCTGGGCTAGAACCACAAAAGGGCTTAGGTGCTTAACTGCCATGATAGGCTCCTAAGTCCAACATTTTGGTTGCCACGGAGATCCTCAAAATCTTTGCTCAACTGCCACCCTACTGCACTGGTGCCCAAAGTCCCCGAGTCTATATTTTTGCTACTGAACTGCCCTAGGTGCCTTTGTCTTGCTGGCTGAGCATGTGCATAGTTGCCTCAATCCTGACCTCTCCCAGCAGCTCAATGCCTAACTCACCCCTAAGCACCAGCTAGATGCTCAGACGAGGTGAGCCACCACCTCTCTCACCTGTGGGGCTTTGAGCATGCCTAACTCCTCACAATAAGGCTGGGAGGGAGTGAGATGGTGGCCTCCCTTATAAACTTCAGCCCAGGGGTCCAGCTACTCATCCAAGATGTGAGAGACCCTGATTCAACTCCTCCCTTTGCCTGATGTGGAGAAGGGATTTGAACTAGGGTTTCTTACCTCTCAGGTGGATCTCTAACTACTGGGCTAGAGAGTCATTCTTATGGTCTCTCTGGACCAACTAACACTTAATTGTTTAAGTATTTCATACACAGTAGAACTGCTTTAACAGGAGACATTGAAAGTGAGCCATGTCAGAATATCCCATAGCTCCGTTGTTAAAGCACTCCCATGAGAGCAGGGAGACTCCCAGTTCAAATCCCTGCTCTATATCAGGTAGACGGGAGAATTGAACCAGGGTCTCACATGTGAGAGTCCCCTAACCACTAGGCTAAATGTTATAAGCTAAATGTCATTTCCCTCCCTCCTCCCCCCGGCCCTTTTGTGTGGAGTTAAGCTGGAGTGCTGCCACCTTACTTGCAAGGAACGGTTTCAATGCCAGACTCCAGCAGAGGATTCACAGCTGTAGATCCCAGGCAGATATAGGCACCTCTCTCTATCCTGGACTCGGGCACCTAACTCCCTGACAGGGGCAGGGCTTAGGACGCACCCTATCCTCAGCATCTGCTCTTGGCTAACTTACGCACCTGCCCACTAAGTATGCTGGCTTTTGTGGATCCCATTCGCAGGCGCCTGTCTTGCCCCAGGCATTGTACAGGAAGCCTAGGCACCTCACTCAGGGTTTGTGGAGTCCACTGAGTGACTAGCTACCGCAATGTTGAGCACTGCAACCCTGAGTCCCTTTATGGATTTAGCCCTATCAACCCAGCCAGAACATCCCTAGCAGGAAGCAGCCAGATTTCCCAGTCAGCAGCAGGGGCCACCAACTCAGCTACAATTCCCCGACCAGTCCAGGACGAGGAGCAGCCAGGATAGAGTCTCCTGAGTTATCTGGATGCCAGTCCAAGTAGATGCCAGAGCCCACCAGGGCACAGCAATTCCTCTGTTTCCAAAGCTTGTTCCATGCTGTAGCAGTGTTTCAGGCTTAAGTTCTGGTAATCAGGATGTTTGTTGTAGTCAGTATGTAAATAAGGTGAGACATATTCAAAGATGCAAAATAGGGACATATACCATTTGCTTAACATCTCCAGGTTTCTGAACTTTCGGCCTTAACAAGTGTTATATGTGTGTGTGTGTGTGTCTGTGTAAATGCACGAACTGTGTTACCTGCCAAGTTGCTAAAACACTTACTCAAGCAGCCCCTTGTTCAAATGCACTTTTCAGACATTGACCATACCAGTGAAGCCCAGTCTCCTTGCTTAAAATCAGGTTGGTCTTTGCCTCTCTCTGACTAAGAATAATTTATAGCTACCGATAACCTATATACACACAGAAAACCAAACACACACTGTGGTACCAAAACATGACACTATACAGTATCTATCAAAACATGAGGAAGCTGAAGTGTTGAGGTGCTATTAGAAACACCCAATATTACCACAGAGAGCTGATGTAATGGGAGAACAGGAGATGGCCAATGAAGTCCAATTATTGTGAAAGTGAACATTTACATTAGACTTTTCTTGAAATACAAACAAAGGCTCTCTTTTAGTAAAGAGCCATCTCAAGGACTGCCTGTGTATTAAATATACCTTAGCAGTGATGAAATACTATTAAGGTAAACCTAGTGCAGCGGTTTCCAATCTTTTCAATAGCACAATACCTTTTTCCATACTGGGACACCCTCCCTTGACATGTAGCTGGGATGTAGCCAGGATTGCCCCTCCCATTTATCAATATGGGAAGGGCAGGATGATCACAACCCCTCCTAGGCTGAGTCCATGCCATTGTGTTTTTTTAAGTAACATTTTTTCTCTTGGGGGGGGAGGGGGGAGAAAGACGTGATGTTCAAGGCTGTGTGACTGGTTGCTGAAGGCAGACTTGTTCTTGCTGCCCTAGCCAGTCATTACAGTACCAGTATCATTACTCTGAGAGTGCTTTGGGATGATCACATCTATGAATGTCTTTATGTAGAACCAGATGTTTAAATGTACTATTAAAGTTTAGGATTTTGTTCACCTTTATGTTTGGATTTTGTTAAGGCAACTGATGCTTCCTAACATCACTCAGAGCCACACAAGACTAATCAGTGGACTAATTGGCAGAGGAGTTCGCCAAAGGGATCTAGAACCTTTTATTATATATTGCAAATTCAAATCCAAGAAAGATTGTTGTGACTAAAAACCACGGGGCCATCAAATGTTAGGTGAAAAATGCAGTTCAGTTTCAAGCAGACACATGTATATGGTGCCATTTTCAAAAGGGCCTGTTACCAGATCACCTTACCGCATTTTGGCGCCCAGTTCTCTGTGCCTCGGTTTCCCATCTCCAGGCGCTAGACACCTCCGTTTCCTGCATGCAAGCCAATTCTCAACTCTTCAAATTATTTAGTTCTCTTACCAAATCATAAAGACTACTCTTATCCCTCTGGGAAAAAACAAGAAGTCCAAAAAACCTCAAAACTTCCATCAACCTCATACTGAATCTTCAGCCTGACTCCAGGCTCAAGAGGCCTTCTGCCTCTCGTGTCAGGGGGTTTTCATACTGCACTTTTCAGTGGCCTTGTAGGGCTTTCCCGTGCCTGGGGCTCCAGTCCAGGGACTCAGTAGTAATCAGAGAAGTTCCACCAACTCAGACCCAGTGCTTCACTTTGCTGGCCACTTCTAATCTAGGCCTGTCTCTAAATCTTTCTCACAGCCCCTTGCTCAGCTCTCTAATAACCCCTTCACAGGGCTTCTCAAATCCAGTCAATCCCTTTTCCTCATGGCTTATCAATTACATTCATATCAGGGTTCCAGCTCTGGGTTTACCGGCACTCCTAGACTCTCCTCCTCAGCTCTTCACAGAGAGACTCCGAAGGACTATGTACCCCTGGCTTACGGCAAGAGAGCCTTCCTGCTCCCAACAGGTACTTCTGAGCAGGCTTCGACTTATAGAAGGCCCTACCTCCAGGCTATCATTGTGTGAGCCTGATGATCCAGCCACCAGCACAAGTCCATCACTTGGGGGCTGGATAAGTAGGCACAGGCAGAACTAAGCACAACTCTTTTGAAGGACCAGTCCAACCAGTGACAGGGCCTCAGGCATTCAGGAGGAGCTGGGTGCCTCATTCGTTGAGACCCCTTTGAAAACACCATCCACGATACCAAAACCAGTGTCTACTTATTCAATTTTCGAACACTGTCTTGCACTTTCTTCCACACTGCCCTTCAAGCACAAGAAGGCCTCATTGTCCTCCTCCTAATTCCCCCTTTAAGGTCTCCTTTGTGCGAGGCCTCAGAAAACTCAGCAATGGTTAGGCAGCTTGTGCGCTGTGACCAGTTTTTTATGCTAATCAGTTTTGTCTCATTGTTACTTTGTTCTCCCTGTTTGTTTGCTGTAGCCCTCTATTGGATCTTCCCTTAGACTGGATTGTAGGCTCCATGGGGAAGGGACTGTCTTTTTGTTCTGTGCTTATACAGCACCTAGCATAATAGGGCTCTGGCCAGTGATTGGGGCCCCTAGGTACTATCAAAACACAAAATAAAATATCACCATTAGCACAACTGGCCAAGGACTCAGAGACTGATCTAAAGCCCAGTGAAGTAAATAGGAGACTTTCCTTTTACTTCATTAAGTTTTGTATCAGGCCTTCAATGGGCATGTAGTCTTAACTACCTTCTAATGCCTAGAAGAGGTTCCTCCAACAATGTTGATAAGCTTACCCTACTGTTACCTTTTCTGTGTAACAAGTTCAGAGCTGCTAATTAACACGACTGTTTCTGCTTTTCAGTTAATGAGGAATTGGCCATGGGCAATGATCCCACAGATGCCATCCTGAACTTCCACATCCAGTACCAGAAACTGAGATCTGAAAGAAAGAGATTAACCAAAAGAACATAATGACGTTTAACGGACGTTCGCCTCAGAAAACAAGTTCGACACTAGCAAGCAACTCAGGAGGTTTAAAAATAACCTGCTGTATTATAAAAGTCATGGGGGAAACAAAATGGTGGGAAGTTAGTGCAGGACTGTACAAATGAAACTATCTTAAAAGGCCTTGTAACAGTTTTGCTATCTCTATATGATACCTAGTAAGCAACACTTTCCTGAACTCGTCAGCACCTGTGACTTAATGCAATGTACTTTATCGGCTGGTTTCTGAGACAAGGCATTTGGGAAAAAACCTCATTGCTCACTATTCCTTAGGTGCTTATATAAAGTCGAAATAGCTCTAGGAGTCTTCATGTGACAGCAGAAGACTACGTAGGTCTATGAATCAGCAGCAGTCTTGCTGAGTTACAGGTGTACGAACAGCAGGTTAACATGAATTAATTTTTTTTTTAAACATAAATATTGACAAAAGCATGCTCTCTGAACTGATGAGAAACTACAGAAAAACTTGAAAAGTGAAAGACAACAGTGATGGAAGGAAAAAAAAGGATTTCTTCATTTATTTTTCCTGTTTCACATTTTATTAAACTCACCTCCAGGTCATACTGTATTATATTCTGTTTGTGAGGCAGAGTATTCAAGTTGGTACACCTGCCACCAAACCAAATACCAAACCATGGAAAGAAGCAACAAATATCTTTTTAAAGGGTCTGAGTTATTTTAGTTTGGAAACACAAAGAACTCCTCTTATAATACTTAAATAAGGGAATGATTTTTTAAACTAACAGGTGTAATTATGTTGTGAAATTCTCTCTCCATGTTTTTTCATTAGTTGGAAACAAATTATAAATATGGCTCATTGCCATGTGTCCGAAAACAGATCACCTTATAAGAATGTACCAGTGGCCATTATTAGAAGAAAGCAACAAGAAGCCAAATAGCACTCAACTTTACCATGCGCAAAGTCTTCTTGGTATTAGAATTTAATCTCACTCCTCTTGCTTCAAATTCATGACAAATGGCATTAGTTTACATTTGCACACAGTTGTATCATAGTGCATGTGCAGACGGGGGCTGAATTAAGGCTGCATGCGCAATGTTCATACTGGCATTTCCTAACTTGGGCACGTTCGACTTTGTAACCTTTTAATTCTTAACTTTGTATTTCCTAAATATGGTTTAGTTTGAAAATAACCATAACTAATATTAAAGTTTTTTTTTTGTTTGGGAATTTAAATTGGGACTGAAGCAAGAATTATATGACTATTCAGATCAAGCCTCAAAAGTGGAATATTACAACGAGTGGCGACTACATATATCGATACATTTTCTAATGTCTTGTAAACCTGATAAAATGCAAGAGGTTTATCCAGCTTTATTTCAGAACAGGCTATTTACTTTTATAGTCTCAGTAGAATGTGGACTAGATCCATTGAATGTCAAACAATCTTTGTGTAACTGTAGAGAATCCAAACTTCATGTTACTTTTTTGTAAACTCTACCAATTTAATATGCAATTTCTTCATTCAGTTAATAAAATAATTTTACTGGTTAACACAGAGTTATATTAAATGGTTCTCATATTGTGTACAAGATAAATTGGCCCCCATCTGCACATCCCATAAATATTTGTAAACACATTTCTGACATTATCATATGGTTAAATAATGGAATTCTCTGATGCCTGTTTAATACACCTTAAATATTTTGCATGGTGATAGAGGCTGTGAAAAAAATCCTGAAAATGTACATCCTCCTCACCCCAGTAACCTCCAGTAGATATTGCAGATTTTCAGTGAAGCACCAGTATTTCCATAGGTCATGCTTAGTATTAACATGTAACCATTTAGGGCAGGACTATTGGCTCAGTGGGAGCAGGGTTAGACCAATGCTGATAGATACGAAGGGTAAGATTTGTAAAAGCTAAGTGAGCTTTCATTAGCTATAGCTAGGCTTGGAGGAATTAATTTTTTTATATATGACTTCAACGGATAATATTGATGTTTATTTTTAAGGTTACCCCCCCTCTTTTTTATTACCAATTTAAATAATTTTCACAATTGCACAAAATCACAGCTTTTAAGCATTCCCTCCCCCCCCCCCCCCCCAATTTTTATTTATTTAAATTTTCAAAGTTGTGGGAAATTATTGTGGGGAGATCAGACAACAGGGCTGATCAGAGAGTAATGGTGATGCTGGTCCCCTTGAATTTGAGGACAACATGACAATCATAGTTTGTACTAACGAGTCTTCACACAACTCCACAGACCAAATTAGAATGTTGAAGGGTGCGTGAGAATTTGTTTAAAGTGGATGAGCACCAACTTGCACACTCTCTTGGTCAACAAGACCATTTCCAGTAGCAAGGTAAACCAACAAATTGAAGGACTTGCTGGCTGCAGCTTTATTTTCAGAGTAATGGTCTCTTAGGCCAATTACCCAGGCTAACAAGCGTGGTCCACCCAGCCAGAGCTCCATTAGCCCGGGTGTTTCGGAATGAATCCCTGTAAGCCTTCCTGGCTACCATAGCATCCCAGAGAACAAAGCTCACCACCATACTTTGCCCTACAGCGCAATCTCCTACTGGCCCCATTTCCACCATCCCACCAAGGGGAGGAGGAGGGGTCAGACTCAGAGGAGGCAGGTGAGACAATTATTTCATGTCAGTAGACACCGATTTCAAAAACAGTTTTTATCACCATTAAAAATCAAACTGTCAACATCGCATGTCAAAACATACAAAGTAAATACCCTTAAATCAAACTCTAGTTAAAGTTGTCAAGCAACGTTTTTCTTACTTGGCCTAGCTTGGTCTTACTTGGGCCGTCCATGTGCACAGTGAAATCGACGTTTATTGACTGTTTATCAATAAGAATCTAATTCTTCCAAGTCGAAATCTAGCTGTTACCTTGATGAACAAACGTATATCCTGTATAAAATTAGTGGTAAAGAATTATACTGATCCTTATGAAAGCAGCATGTTGACAAGTCATGTCTGGCATGTTTTTATTAAGTCCAGACAGAGCATCTTGAAACTCCTGAAGAATTTAAGTTAGAATGTGAGACAGAGGAGGCAGTGATGGAGCTACAGATTTCTCTGGCAACTGAATGGGCTGGGAACTTATCTTAGGGGATGATTACATTGCAAATTGATGCTCATGGCTGGCCCTTTCCAGCTGATTCAGGCTCACGGGGTTGGGTGGCTGTTTAATTATTTGGGCTTGGGCTGGAGCTCGGGCTCTGGGACCATGGGCAGAGGGTGAAGCTTCCCCTTGGGTAGGCTAGCCCCCTGCCTCGCCTCTTCTGGCAGAGGCCCCATCCCCACTTACTGCTCCCAGCCCCCCGTGGCCCTGGCCAGGGCACGGGGGGAGGGCTGAAAGCTCAGTCGGGGCCATAGGGGAGCTGAGAGCTCGGCCCCAGTTGTGGTTGAGCTCTCAGCCTCATCTGGGAGCACAGCAGAGCTCTCTGCCCCGGCTGGAGCTTGGAGCCCCTTCCCCATTCTGCCCCTTCCACCTATGACCACACCCATGGCCCCACCCCATTCCACCCCCACTCCATCTCTTCCCTCTGAGGCCCTGCCCCCTGCTGCTTCCTCCCCCCTTCCCCTCGCTGAAGCCCCAAGACTGGAAAAGCTCTGGGGCTGTGGTGGGAGCAAGAGCTCTTCCAGCCCTGGGGCTGTGGCAGTGGTGCTGAAACAGTTTTTGAAGTGGGGGTGCTACGAGTTCCACATTTTGGGACCTTTTATCATGAAAACCTCACAAATCTAGTGAAAAACCACAGGTGCTTCAGAAAAACACCTCTTCCAACTTATTGTTTGCACATAAAATCCTCGAAGACTTCCCTTAAATGCAAACCTCTCCATTTTGACCCACTTTTCAGCTCACCTTGCTGCTTCTTGGCTGACAAGCCTTTCCAGTTTATTATGCTCATTTCTTGTATTCCATCCTGGGCTGCAGTTAATGAAAAGTCTTTTCTATTATTTAAGTGATAGAGTGTCTCCATTATCTTTGCAGGAAAGGGAGATATTAGATAGTTTGCCAGTTTTCAGCATATTGTGACAAGTAATTAAAAACACTTAAGTGCTTTATATTGTTTGATGTTAAAATATAAGTTAACGTACCAGTTATTGGTGGCTTACATTATCCAGCTTGTAATAGGCAAGGACTGATCCTGCCTCATTCCCCCACCACCATATTCTCTACCAACAATGAGCCCCAAAAGCAGTGGAAATGCTGTGGTCCCACTGGAGATGGGTGGGACAGTAGTTGGCCATGAGTCCACATGGGGAATACTACATCCTAGGTGCACCTCAGGGCATTGTTTTGTTCCACTGCTTTGAGCCAAGGTTATTGTTGAGGGGGGAGGGGCATAGTGCAAGGATAGGGGCCACACCCTTAATCATATCAAAGTACAAGCTTTTTGTCATATTCCAAGACCTTTCAAACCCTCCCTCCCTACTTATTTTGTTCTTTTAGTGTTGCCACATTGTTGGAACTCTAGTAATATAAATAATACTTAGCAGTGATAAGAATTTTCACAGACAACTTGAGGTGAAAACGTGATGGATTGACCAAAATTTTGAAGCCTGTCTTTGTCAAACCCAAATTAAATTAATGAGCTGCAGTGTATTGTCTTTTTAAAGGAACAATGAACTTCACTTCTGTGAATGTTCCAGGACTCATCTCTGGGGAACCAAAGCAAGGTTTGGACTGGCAGAGTCCTGAAGAGTTTGCTGGAAAGATAAACAAGCTGGCGTGTCAGGGAGTTATCACACAGCTTAGCAGTAGCAAAATTCTCATTTGTTGTGGCTGAGAGGGGTAACAGTAGCTCACTATTCTGGGAACCTCAGCAGACTGTCACATTGGCAGATGATTTAGGGGAAATTTGGGAATGGGATGGTGTGGGGGTCACTTTCCAAAAAGTAACTGGGCAGGTGAAGCAAGGGTATGACCTGCATACTTGTCTGCTGGCTGTTGGTGTCAGGGCTGTAAGCGACAGCAGCACAGCATTTAAGGCACCCAAAGTTGCAGGGCAGGCAGTGATACAACTGCTTACTGGTCTGGGTTTAAACCCCAACACATTAGAGAGGTGCCAGTTAGAGAAGACATGAAAGTCACTGGCACTTGTAATAGAAGGAAGAAAAGCTGGAATATTGAGTAATATGGTCTCAAGTCAGACAGCAATGAAGCCTCCAACTAATTACTTTTGAAGGCTCCCTATTTTTTATACCTAATAAGGTCTCAAGAGTTCCAGATATTTCCCAGTTGGTTTGCTCACTTTAAAACAGCCAGCATCTTCCAAGTGTTTGTATGTCCAACTAAGTGCCACAAATACTGTGCATTTTATAACAAAAATAAGAAAAATGACATGTAGAGAATAAACAAACTTTATTTTATAACAGTATTACAGAAAGCAAAATATCACTTAATACAACTTCAAGCTGCTATAAATCTAATTTGGCATCTTAACTATACACAGTGTCAACAGCAAAGAGATTGACATAGTTAACAGGTTTCTATATAGGTTTTCCCCAGTGGCAGCCTCAACAAATGGCGTTGTTTTTTTATTACCTACAAGAATGGACCCACACCTTTCCCTTAGTATCCTAAAAACCTGTATTGATCATTAAACTATCTGAAACATATACCTGCTCAACATCAGAAACGTCAGTTCTAACATGTAGACAATGAGGTTTAATAGAAAGCAAGCATTCTACACACGTACATGATAGGGAAGTGCTGAAGTCTGGAAATGTTAAGAAAAAAGCACTAAGTTTTAAGCTGCCTGGGTCACCTTTTATTGGAAGGGGAGAAAGCATTTTTTTCCATCCTTCCTTATCTGGAATGTTGTAGACAGCAAAATGTCTGTGAAAGAGCTGAGCATTGGCACTGCAGTGCAAAGGTATCTAAAACACAGTGCTCAGTCAGAAGAAACCCATTTATAACTCTTGCTCTTCTATAGACTACCAGCACCTGTTCCCCACAGAAAGGAGACCACCCTCAGAATAGAGAGAGTTATAAGGTGTTAGTAAAAAAAAATCCATCCAGTCAAAGCAAAATTCTCAATTTTTTTTCAAATTGTATGAAATGTTTTGTTTTTACCAACCCCCCTCCCTATTTTTATGTTATCTGATAAACCTGAATAAGCTGAGAAAATCTGTAAATTACTCCAGTAACAGACTTGAGTTGAAATATTTGGAAAAAAACTACTTCTAAATCCATCAAAGATTCTCCTTTCTGCACAACTTCACCTATTCCAGTGAACAGTGCTATCAGAATACTTTTTGTTCACTCGCATATGATCAAGAATCATTTATAAAAATGGCAGGTAGTTGTGCAAATAAATCAACCCCCCTAAAACCTCAAAAAAGTTAAGAATGTTAAGAAGTGGTAATAAAAATAAACAAGAAAGATGTAAGGGAACTATATAGACCAGGGTAGTTAAGGTAGTGTTTGGCGTTGGCATTTCAACCTTGAGTGTCTGGTCACTGTTGCTAGACCTGGTGAATTCAATGCAGTAGTGGTGGTGTCACCAACCTGGAATGGTCAAAGTTCTTCGTGGTCATGAAGTGGGTGGGTTTTTTTTCCCCCTCTAAAAAAAGAAAGTAAGTTTATGTAAATATTCATGAAGAAGACAGTCTTAAAATAAGTATCACCTATAAGAACGGCCATACTGGGTCAGACCAAAGATCCATCCAGCCCAGCATCTTGTCTTCTGACACTGGCCAGTGCGATGTGCTTCAGAGGGAATGAACAGAACAGGTAATCATCAAGTCATCCATCCCCTGTTGCCCATTCCCAGCTTCTGGCAAACAGAGGGTAGGAGAGTCCAGAGGTTGTTTTCCCATGCAGATCTTTCATTTCAGCAAAACTTCATGAGTGATACAAGAGTGCCCTCCTCCCCATTCATGGGATAAATTGTTTAGTGTGTGGTCATATCTTGCTGCACTACACTTGCTGTTTCCTGCAAATCCCTCCACCAATTCCCTTGAGGTTTAATAGTGTGTGTCTCAGGGCCCGTCTATACTACTGCGGTAAGTCGACCTAAGTTCTGCTACTTTGCTGAGTTGACATAGCTTAGATTTACTTACTGCGGTGTCTACAGTGTGCTGCCTTGATGGGAGATGCTCTCCCATTGACTTCCCTTACTCTTCTGGGACTGATAGATTACTGGAGTTGACCGAAGAGCGCTCTGCGATCAATTTAGCAGGTCTTCACTAGACCTGCTTAATCAACACCCGCTACATTAATTGCAGCAGCACCGATCTACCGGTAAGCATAGACTGGACCTCAGTCTGTTGCAGCTCATAGTATTTTCTCTCTTTGTGACATTTAATAGTGCTTTTAAAAGTCTGCTGAAATTTTTATTCTACAATTTACTAGACAAATTTATGTTTTCAATGAATAAGTTCTAGTTATCCAGGTGTGGTGTTTTGCATCTCTATCAGCAAATGCAAGAGTATAATTCTTCTCCAATCATAGCCAGGACAGAGCCTTGACTGGTCTAGGTACAAATAATCAAGACTGGATGCCTTTCTGCAAGGTATGCTTTAGTTAAACACAAGTTACTGGGATCGTAGAGTGGTAACTAGGTGAAAATAAATGGCCAGTGATATATAGGAGGTCAGAATAAATGATCTAATAGTCCCTTCTGGCCTTAAAATCTATGCATGAAAATATGTAGAAATGAAAGCTGGGAAGATGACTTATTTAGAACTCCTTCACATTGGTCCCATCCGACTCCCATATAATCCTTTCAGATCAACAGCTATGATGGAATTGCTGAACTCATTCTGTAGCATGCAAGCACCCTCTGAAACGTTGCAAAACACTACTTTGTAACTACCAGTGACAGTTTTATACATGCACAATGTATGTCACACCTTTCCAAAATTCATAGTGATCTTAATAGGCACAAAGGACTGCTGATTTGCTTGCAGGATTTTCTCTTCCTTTATCCTGAACTTTGACAAAAGATTTTACTACTTTCTCTTCTCAATGAAAATCAATTTCACAGCTGGTCACCACTTCACTTCCTTTCAGTGGAATCACAGCGCAGCCCACTCATGTCAAGATAATTTCCTCTTTCCACAACGCATACCCAGGAGAGTCTCACAAGGAAAACTGTTACTTTTTCTTCTTATGCTGGGTCATTCATTGGCAAGGTATATTGCTCGGATTTTGGTAACACCCAACACTTGCTAAAAACTGTTTGAACACATCAAAAGTTGCAGTCCTTGCCCCAAAGACCTTTACATCTACACAGACAACATAAAACAAACAATAATAAAATCACTCGATAAACTTGGCAAGGGGCTAGAAAACCGTAGTTTCCATGTGGATCAGATTACTTGGGGAATACCTCACCTTTTGAATTCAGTGTTTGTGCAATGTAGGAGGTCTAACACCTGCCACCTCTTGTCCTTCTACTCTAGTGGTTCTCAACCCCTGGCCTGTTTGCACACAGCTGTGGCCTATGCGACATCTTCAGGGCCATAGAGATAGTATATATATTGTGTGGATGAAGCTCACATAACACAAAGTTGCACATGCAGCCCACAATGGTAAATAGGTTGAGAACCACTGTTCTACTCAGATTTAGCTATACATTTCTACTCACAGCAAGTCTATAACAGTTTCCACCCAGAGGCTTAAGAAAGAACATAAAAAGCAATATCCTTTCGAACTGAAAGAGGTAATATTTCTTATGCTTAACTGTTAGAAAAGGGAACAGGATATGGTTAAAATCCAGATAATTAAAACTGTATTCCTACAACAAAGAAATGCCACCGCAACTCAAACTAGCATTCTTTCATGCAAAAGAAATATAATACGGCTACACTGGCTTCCTTTAACTGCTAAGGGAAATAAATGTAAACACAAACTGATACCAATTTTTAGATCTGTTCTGTTACTGTTTGACCAGCCCAATCAATAGCTTTTCCTCTGAACTGAATTTAGAGCGACCGAAAGATATCAAATTAACAGCAGTAAAAATCACAGTCCTATCAGATCAGCCAGTGTGGCAAGCTTCCTGCACCCCAATCTGCTATGGTGTCTCAACCCTGACACAGAATTGATCAGATAGCACGTTCAACTCAGTCCTCATTCTAGCATTTCTGCTGAAACTGCCAAGTATATTGGTGGCTTTTGTGACATCTCTATACATTAGGAAATGAATGGACACTACAAATGTACTGTCTGCCCTTACAAATATGAACAGTGAGCACCTTTGCACCAGTGTGGCTCTTCCTGGTTATTAGAGCAAACTTTTTACAACAGAAGTTGATTCCCCATTAATAAAAGATCATAAAATGGTAGATTCTTTTCGAAGACTAACTGCATATACACATACAGACAAATGTGAGTGGGGCCGTGTTTTCCATCACTTTCCCATTACCACAGTTGATAAGGGGAGTAGGCTACTGAGATGCAAGACTAAATTTTGTATCTGACACACTTAGGTGAATCAAGAGTACCTCTTCTGAAGTTATTTTGGATTTACATTAGTTATATTGCTGCCCTGGATTTGAATGTGATTAAGCTAATTACAACCATATTATGTGCATTCAGCTACCCTGAATTAATGAAATAAAACATCACATAGTTAAGGATTAATTTGAAGATAGGCTTTCAAAGCATGGTCGAAACTAGCTACCGTTTCTGCTAGTCAGAATGGGAAAAGTTGACAGACAAGTAAACATCTGAGGGTATCTCTATACTGGCAGAGTTACAGCACCGCTCAGAGTGTGCTGAAGGGAAATCACTGTTGTGTTTTCACACAGTCAGCTGCCGGCGCAATAGTGTGTTCATACTTGCGACACTTGCAGTGGTATTCAGAGTGGTGCACTCTGGGCAGCTCTCTCAGAGAATCTCTTCCTCTTCTGCCACTAAGAGATGTGGGAAGGCAGAGGGGGTTGCGGGGCATCCTGAGTCCTGTCCCAATGCCCCATGATGCATTGCTTCACATCCCAGCAACCCCTGTGCTTCCGTCCACATCTGACACAATCTTTCAACGGTTTGTGTACTGCACACTCTGCCTCTTTGGTCTGCAGGAATGGATCCTGCACTGTTGACCAATATGCTGCTTGCTCTCACTCACACATCACGAGTGGCAGTGAAGTTATTCCTTAAACTATAAAGGCAAGAGCAGTTTGACATTGATATCGCCATGCATACTAGCTACAACACTAGATTGCTTGTGGCATTCACAGAGGTGCTGACCACAGTGGAACGCCGCTTTCGGGCTCAGGAAACTAGCACTGAGTGGTGGGATCACATCATCATGGACATCTGGGATGAAGAGCAGTGGCTGCAGAACTTTCGGATGAAGAAAGCCACATTCATGGGACTGTGTGATGAGCTTGCCCCAGCCCTGTGGTGCAAGGACATGAGAAGAGAGCTGCCCTGCCATTGGAGAAGCATGTGGCAATTGCACTGTGGAAGCTGGCTACTCCAGATTGCTACCGATCTGTCGCTAACCAGTTTGGAGTGGGAAAAATTGACCGTTGGACTCGTGTTGATGGAAGCATGCAGGGCCATTAATCGCATCCTGCTCCAAAAGACTGACTCTGGGCAATGTGCATGACACTGTGGATGGCTTTTTCCACAAATGGGCTTCCCTAACTGCGGAGGGGTGATAGAGGGCACGCATATTCCAATTCTGGCACCAGACCACCTAGCCACAAAGTACATTAATCGGAAGGGGTATTTCTCAAGGGTTTTCCAGGCGCTTGTGGATCACTGTGGGCATTTCACGGACATTAACACAGGCATGACGCACGCATCTTTTGGAACACTGGCCTGTTCAGGAAGCTGCAAGCAGAGACTTTCTTCCCGGACCAGAAGATCACTGTAGGGGAACTCAAAATGCCCACTGTGATCCTGGGAGACCCTGCCTACCCTTAAGCGCCGTGGCTTATGAAGCCATACAAGGGGCACCTTGAAAGCAGCAAGGAGCGGATCGACATCAGGCTGAGCAAGTGCAGAATGACTGTGGAGTGTGCATTTGGCTGTTTAAAAGCCTGCTGGCGCTGCCTATAGGAGGTGGGACCTGGCCGATGACAATATTCCTATGTTTATAGCCGCGTGCTGTACCTTCCATAATATTTGTGAAGGGAAGGGTGAATGCTTCACCCAGGGCTGGACAGTTGAATTTAGCGCCAGGAGGCTGAATATGAAGAGCCAGAGACCAGGGCTATTAGAGGGGCGCAGTGCAGGGCCATAAGGATCAGGGATGTCTTGAGGCAGCAATTTGAAGCTGAATATTTGTTGCTATGCTCAGGAGCGCAGTGCTTGTAATGCTCGGCGGGGACTGTGATTGGTGCAAATAATGCACTAAGAAGGTTTAAGGAAATTACCTGTTCCTTTGCAGGGCTCTGTTTGCTTTCAATTAATGGAATAAAGTTTGCTTGCAGACCAAAACAATTATTTTATTAAAAAACACCAACCAGAGGAGAGAGAGAGAGAAACAAAAAACCACAGCACTGAGGGGGATGAGGGAAGGGAGGGTCCCAGGAGGTGGTGGGGTCCCGGGATGGTTAAAGATTTGTGTATGTCCAGGTATCATAACCAACCTTCTCCTCTGGAGTACAATGCAGCGGGTACCGTACTTCATCAGGGCTAAACTGCAGAGTGATGGGTGTTGAGTGCAGTGGGTACTGGGAGTTCGCAGGGCTGGACTGTGATGGGGGAGGAATGGAATGCTGCGGGTACAGACTGGAGCCAGGAGATTGATAAGAGTGTGCTGGCAGTGTCTGGGGGGCACATGGGAAAGAGTTTTGTGACAGCGGCTGCAGGGGAGGGTGGGCATGGAGCTGCTTGGTTTGCAGTGCTAGTAGCTAGTATGTCCACTCGGCGCTCCATAATGTTTAAGAGTTGCTCCGTGGCTTCGTTCTGGCTCTCCGCATTCACCTTTCAGTCCCTCTTCTCATTGTCCCACCACAAACAATTTCACTGAAGCACTGTATTAGCAACTAATTGCCTACAAATCCTCAGTACATCAATACTAACATTTAATTGCCTATACTATCTCATCATACTCACAATGCTCTAAAGCAACAGTGAGAAGGACAAAGTGTCCCTCTCCAGGCCTTATGAAAATAAGCTGGTTATCTTCTAAGCAATTCTGGCCTTGAGCAAGACCATTTATCATGAATTAGTTACTGAGTGGTGTAAATGGCCCTCATCTTTGCCCAGGATTATCGACTAATCCACCTGGTTTTGGCTCACATTGCTTCACTCCTTAACAAGAACAGAACACGTAGTACCACATTTCGTCTTGTACCTCACATGTATTTTGAATGGCACAAAAACACGTTGGGACTGTAAATTAAAACATTGGAGCATCCAGTAAGATATTATCATGGTTATTATAACAATATGAAATTCAATCAAAATAAAGAAAGCATTCTATATATTCCGTTCTTCAATCAATCCTACATGTAGTCAACAATTCATAGAATCATAGAATATCAGGGTTGGAAGGGATTTCAGGAGGTCATCTAGTCCAACCCCCTGCTCAAAGCAGGACCAATTCCCAACTAAATCATCCCAGCCAGGGCTCTGTCAAGCCTGACCTTAAAAACCTCAAAGGAAGGAATTTCCACACCTCCCTAGGTAACGCATTCCCGTGCTTCCCCACTCTCCTAGTGAAAAAGTTTTTCCTAATATCCAACCTAAACCTCCCCCACTGCAACTTGAGACCATTACTCCTTGTTCTGTCATCTGATACCACTGAGAACAGTCTAGATCCATCTTCTTTGGAACCCCCTTTCAAGTAGTTGAAAGCAGCTATCAAATCTCCCCTCATTCTTCTCTTCTGCAGACTAAACAATCCCAGTTCCCTCAGCCTCTCCTCATAAGTCATGTGTTCCAGTCCCCTAATCATTTTTGTTGCCCTCCGCTGGACTCTGTCCAATTTTTCCACATCTTTCTTGTAGTGTGGGGCCCAAAACTGGACACAGTACTCCAGATGAGGCCTCACCAATGTCAAATAGAGGGGAATGATCCCTCGATCTGCTGGCAATGGCCCTATTTATACTGCCCAAAATGCTGTTAGCTTTCTTGGCAACAAGGGTATACTGTTGACTCATATCCAGTTTCTCGTCCACTGTAACCCCTAGGTCTTTTTCTGTAGAACTGCTGCCTAGCCATTCAGTCCCTAGTCTGTAGCAGTGCATGGGATTCTTCTGTCCTAAGTGCAGGACTTGTCTTTGTTGAACAGTTAGTATGACTAAATTAAATTTAAAGAATCTAATATAGCTACTGTTTTAAATAGCCCATTATTTCACTATTAACACTAGATAACCCCTGGGTAAATAGGGAGAATGTAAGAATAACACATTCTCATTTAAAACAGTAACTTCTGCTTTTGGCCCATAATGGTACAGGTCATTTAGTTCTTTTATCACACTAGTAAGAGATTTTCTAGTTTTAAAAATTCAACAAGGATGTGAATTTTTCCAAGTTTTCTTACCACAACAGGAACATACTCTAATCCCAAATGTCCTAACACCAGGATATACAGTAAGTTCCCATCTACACAGAGACATTCTGAAATGAGGACAAAACAAATCAGGATTCCTTAAAATACTTCACTCAATGAATAAGTGGCTTAAATACTTTAGCCTCCAAATTGTTGACCCCTGACCTAATCTTGGATTGTTTATAGTTTTGGGTAAAATATAATCTATTTGCCAAGCATGCTTACAGGAATAATAATGGAAGTTATTGAAGCAGTAACAGCAAGTAGGAAAACAGAAATAATAGGGTTGTTAGGATTATATCCTATGTGAGGATTACAGGTAGTTTGTGGTCTAACAAAGTAAGGTGCAGGTGGTGACCCTTGGTTGCATATTTTTGCCAACTCATGATGAGAGAACAAACAATTGACCCCAAGTTAACAGGTACACTGCAAGCTTTGAAATTTTAATATAAGGAATTTCGGGACTTTTTATAAATTTTGTTGCTAGGCAGTTAGATTATATTGATGCATGTGATTAACTCTCGTAAATTGCATAGTTACTGGAAGCATAAATATTAGGTAACTGAATGAACCACATGGAAAAAGGTGGGCTGACGTTGCTGACCAATGTAGGAAAAGGTGAGCTGATGATGCCTATGTCCGAGTTAGCCGAACAACCTAAGGGAATTAAAGATTTGGAACTTTCCCTGCTTCCTTGGGAGCATCCAGTTGTAGAACAGCACATTGGTTGATCTGGGACCAACTTCCGGATATACGCCGCTTACCTTTTTTTCCCCTTATCTTTGTCACTAATGGTCTCCAGGAAGTTGTAAGTATGGACAATGTAAGATTCTAAGTATGAACAATGCAGGAAACCACTTTCCTGCACTTGTCTTATTTTTATTCTGACATAATTGATTCTTCTATAATTCCAATTATAGTTGTTTGCATCAACTAAAGCTCAAAGTTTGTGTTTTACCAATTTCATCTCCTTAATTAAGCTACCTAAATAAAGAACCTGTTATCTGTGAAAAGGGCACGTTGCATCCCAATAAATTATTTTATAATTGCAATAATTGATCAGTCTACAAAACTTGATTTAATTCCATCCTGGAGTGGGGAGGAAAGGTTAAACATTTCAGAACGTTAAGATGGCGAAATAATTGACTGCATTGATTCAGGAGCAGAGTAGAACCCCTTCATGACTGCAGGACTGTGTATGGTCTCCATACCAATACAATAACTATTCAAACAATGGAACTCTAAACATACGGCAGGTATAAGTGTGCAAATATACAGGTGAATAGGGAGTTTGCTTCATATTTCATACTTTGCAGGAAACAACTCAGGCAATGTACTAAAGTAACATGATGGGATATCAAAGTAAATGCCATAACAGGACTTTGAGACAAAATTGGTGGATATTTTTACAGGATACTTGAAATTAAAATTGAGAATGAGTTTCAGATTGGACTTTAGATAAAACCGCACCGTACACTTGGGATTATAAATGATTGCTCCCATGTGCCAGTTTTCAGTGATACACACTATAGATAAGAAAAGGAGCATCTATTACAAAATTCAAGTATGGGTGTATTAAAGAAAGATGAAGCAACTTTCAAACTATACTCTATTTAAAGGAAAATTGTGAGGAATAAAGACCAATAAAGATGGCCTTATATCTCAGCCCTAGTTGTACTATTTTTCTTGATGTTGCACGCTTCCTTACCTTGACCTTACTCCTCGCCTTCCTCAGCAAGTTCAGTTTCTTTATGCACCACTACCCTTGTGACAGACATGTCAGGGTGCTGCTCTTTGGCTTCTTTGATTGCCTGTGCCAGTGCCTACAAAATATTGGAAAGATTTAGTTGAACAACGGCAGAGTGAAATTAAAAACTGCACTGGAGTGGTGGGCTAATGACAACACATTATGATACCATTTAATCACACAGTTATTCAGGACAAAAGCTCCTGAGTCTAAAGGGGAATCAGGAAAGGAAACTGAAGAGGAGCCCTAGAAACTCTCTTCTTCTGTCCAGTGCTAGAAACTAGATAAAAAATACCCTCCATCCATCTAACAACTGATTTACATGCTGGTTCAGAGAAGCATACAAGTGTAGGGCTGAAAGGGACCTTGAGAGTTCGTCTAGTCCATTCCCCCACACTGAGGAAGATAAAAGGGGAAGAAACAGGATCGACATCATGGTAGAGCATATCAGGAGGAGGCAGGGGATGAGGCATTTCTAGAATAGAAATATCCCACACACAAGATCTGGTAGTAATGGGGGACTTTAACTACCCAGATATCTGTTGGAAATGTAATATGGAAAAAACCACATTCTTGGAATGTAATGGGGACAACTTCTTGTTTCAGAAGGTGGAGGAAATAATTCAAGGAACAGCCATTTTAGACTTGATTCTAACTGGGAGGAATTGTTTGTGAATCTGGAAGTGAAAGAGCACTTGGGTGAAAGTGATCATGAAGTGATGACCTCATGATTCTGAGGAAAGGAAAGATTGAGAGCAGCAGAAAAAGGAAATGAGAGCCTGTAAGCTTTTGACCTGCTGCAGACTAGCAATAGAAAGCAGCCTCACATGTTTGCCTAATACAATGCACAATATGGGAATCTTATTACATAGAATTTCCCCACTTCTGAAATTTGTGATATGATTTTGCAGATTTCCAAAGATTACAGAGAGTAGACAAAAAGAAAAGGAGTACTCGTGGCACCTTAGAGACTAACAAATTTGAGCATAAGCTTTCGTGAGCTACAGCTCATTTCATCGGATGCCACTGAATGCATCCGACAAAGTGAGCTGTAGCTCAAGAAAGCTTATGCTCAAATAAATGTATTAGTCTCTAAGGTGCCATAAGTACTCCTTTTCTTTTTGCGGATACAGACTAACACGGCTGCTACTCTGAAACCACAGAGTAGACAATGAGGTTATACCCCTGTATTGGTTTCTTTGTGAAAAATAATTTTCAGGCATGAAATTTCTAGTATTGTTCTGTCTCATTTGAGTACTAATTGCTTAGATTCATTAGTGATTATTTCCTTATTTGCCATCACTTAATGGCCTTCACTATCATATTGGGGAGTCCCAAACCATTAGATAAAAGGGACAATTCAAGCGTACAAAAAAGATAATCAGGGGCACTTACTAAATTCCAAATAGTTTTTAATTAGGGAATACCTTTAATGCAGCAAGCCTAAAATGGGTCTGTACTTTACATCAATATTCACACTGGAAAGCTAGCATGACAGGACAGTCACCATGACATATGCCTTTAGCTGTCGGTACACTGGGAAAACCAGCAGGGAAATCCCTTGGTAGTGATACACTGGGAGTACTTCCTCCTATCCCCATTCAAAGAGCCTCAAATTAGAAGTTTCTGGGTACACAGTATATAGCAATTCTGCAAGAAAGGCACTAATATTTTAGCAAGGCTTCAAAAAGCAAATAGTCACAGAAAATGATCAGTTCTTGACTGTTGGAAGAGGTTTTTGCAGAATAAAGTGGGGATGCACACAGTGCTAAAAAATAAGCTTCCCTCGGGGTCCTCCTTGAAGTTTTATCACATGGTAACTGGACCAAACTTGTTTTCAACACCCATACATTCCTTTCCACAAAATCTTACCCCCCACCTTTAATCTACAGGAATAATGAAAATATTAAAATACATTTCCTTCGGTTTACCAAATTTTCCTGTTTTGAGGGTCCTCACCTCCCCATAATCTTGGGAAAATACTGCCACACTACCAGTGACTTTGGTGTTATGTTAGGGGGAAAACCATTTGAAATGGGATAGCATGCAACAAAGGAAGCGGATAGTATCAAATGATATTAAATGAAACCTAGAAGGCCATATTACTCTCACTCCTTCATGAAAGGTGTTTTAAAGTAACTGTGACAAACAACGTAGTTTGTCAATAAATTGATATATCATAACTAAGGGACAAGGAAGGTGTGTTAAATGAAGAAAAGCTGCTCTCAGATACACTGAACAACTTTTGCCCAAGAACAATGGATAGTCTCAACAAAGACCAAATTAACTCAATGGATTGGGCAGAAACTTGCATACCAACCCATGAAAGTGCCAGACGTGTGGCTTATGAAGAGGGAGACTCCAACTGAAATGGGGTCAGGTCTAAGGGAAAATACCTTTTGGGAAGGAAGGTGATCCTTACGTAATATGATAATTAATTCCAAATACCAAAGGCTTGAAAAACAAGTGAAACTGTAGGGAGATGTGCTTTGCTGTCTTTGGACATATAAGATTCTCTTCTTTTTCTGTAACTAGGCTGAAATTACCTTAACTAGTTTAGCTACGATGAAACGTAATTCTAGATGTTAAGTAAATGGTTTCTTTTTACTCCATTTTCTGTTTTTAATAAATCTTGTTTTATTAAGAGATGTACTGCTGCAGGTGAGCCTTGCACTCACTCAGTTTCAGAGGAGAAATGCACCTGCAACCTCAAAGGAAACATACACCGAGCAAGAGCAAGAGTCTTTGGAATCTACATGCCATACTTGATCTCAGTCAAGAGTCATGGGCAAGGATGTACTACGTCACTGAGTTGTGTTGCTATGAAGCTATGCAGTGAGTGAACACAAGGGAAGATGCCAAAGAACCAAGTAGGAGGCAAGAGTTGGAGATAGTGTTTCATAACAGTAATAAATCCATATACAGTTTTAATGACAAAACAGCCTAAAACTCTACTGAACCCTAAAAAGAATACAGGGTGCTACAAAATAAGCATCTTAGCTTGGAGGGCAGGGAGTTGAAGAGTGCCATTTCTTGAATTAATAGGGTAATGGGGGAGAGGAAATAATCAGAACTGTGAAGGGAGATTCAAAGGTTAAGAAAAAATGCCAAGGTTAGAAAGGAGATGTACTGATTAAGGAGTACATCTCCGTAAAGAGTACGGAGTCTTATTAAGAAAACTTGTGGACCCAAAAGGGAATACTTCATTAGTACAGCTTGGTGCTTGCTGTCATCTCTTAAACCTGACAATTTTATTTCTAGTTTGCATTTTAAGCAGCACCATGTACTAGTATTTAAGGGACCAGCCTGTTTAGGTAATTGTCATGGCTACAAGGCAAAGCACCTTAGATCCCGTTAATCCCTCCTGACTGTACCCCATAGGGAACAGGCATGGCTTCCTACACCTCACTTTGGTGGAACCTTGAAGTCCAATCACACAGAGTGGATCTCTGGGCTGCAGCCCCCCCGGTTCACAATCATGTTAATGACATGATTCAATTTGCTTTTGGCACCTCTAATAGTTACCCTTTGAGAGCCCGTGAGAGTAAAAGTTTGCCCTGACTCAGGAACAGTACCTTGACACAAAATATTATGTACTCATTCCTCAAAGGTACAACACAAGTAGAACAGAAGGTAAAAACAATCAAAGGCCTACACACACAAGGTTTACTTACACCCCCAAAACTTTTTTTGATAGCTTTTGTAAGTTCCTCTTAGCGCAGCTAACTGTCCCTAGGATGTTAGGCCATTTTATTTCAAACAGATAACCCGAGGGGCATATGATACTTCTAAAATGTTTTAGGTGATTGTCATGGCTACAGGGCAAACTACACCTTAGATCCTTTTAGTCCCTCTCGAGTGTACCCCTTAGGGCAGTGGCTCTCAACCTTTCCAGGCTACTGTACCCCTTTCAGGAGTCTGATCGGTCTTACATACCCCAAGTTTCACCTCACTTAAAAACTTCTTGGTTACAAAATTGTACATAAAAATACAAAAGTTAATCTTTTACTGAATTACTGAAATTTCTTACTTTCTCATTTTTACCACAATTATAAAATAAATCAATTGGAATATAAATATTGTACTTACATTTCAGTGTATAGTATATAGTGCAGTATAAACAAGCCATTTTCTGTATGAAATTTTAGTTTGTAATGATTTCACTAATCCTTTTTATGTAGCCTGTTGTAAAACCAGACAAATATCTAAAAAAGAGTAGTTGTACCCCCTGGAAGACCTCTGCGTACCGCTGGGGTACACGTATCCCTTGTTGAGAACTAGTGCCTTAGGGAACAGGTTTGGCTTCCTACACCTCACTTTGATAGAACCTTGAAGTCCAATCACTCAATGAATCTCTTGGCTGCAGCCTCCCTGGTTCCCAATCATGTTAAGGCACAACTTCCTCATTCTCCACAGCAGTGATGTACAGTGCCAACAGTCAAGGACTCAATCTCTGTGGTATAGTTTGTTAGTATTATGAACTTTATAGATGCTTTGCAGAGTCAATGGTATAATTTGTCATAAGCTAAATATCACTGTGAACTTTAGTACAAAAATGTACTGTGTAGTCAACACTTACAACTTATTTTTCTGCTTCATACTGTTTATTTCAGTATAAGAGGAAGACTTAGAGAACAGTGGAGGGAATAAATGGAGTTTTATTAAAGCAAAGGTACTGTCTGACCTTTTCAGATGTCCCAAATGTATTAAATACATTTCAGGGTAGACATAACCCATGCCTAATGCTAAACAGCTCTGGCATTTAATTACAAGCTTCAAGGAGAGATTGAACTTGTCATGAGCCACTTACTACAGGCACATCAAAATCTGAAATTAAATTTACTCAGAGCCCTCAGTACATTACCATTAAAAAGTGAAAATTAAATTCCTATTTGTTGATTTGTATACAACTTAGAAACTGCCTCCACTGCAACGTCATGGAAAGTGCAGACTTTCTTGACTAAATAACGCAACGATAATGATTTTTTGTTTCAGCTTTGTCACCATTACCTCTTAAATGAAAAGTTATGCAAATAATCTGAGCGACCCCAAGGGAAAAATAATTGCATTTTTCTGATTTTCCCGTTCTCCACTTTTCAAAGTCTTTCTTTTTGTATGGGACAGGTGAAATATTCTAAGCCCGCTCTCTCTTGTGAGCATGAAAAAATTGTGCTTGGTTTTGGGTACCTAGTGCTAATAAAGATTAACTTATCTGTGCAAGATACCAAAGGGATCCACAATTGAGTACTATGCTTCATTTATTGCTAATATACATTAACACACTATGAAACATTGGTTTTCTTGATATTAAAGGAAAGATCTTGGTGTCCTAATATTCATCAAAACTTGCATCATCACTCAGAAAACTGAGGATCCGCCCAGGAAGCACATATGATAGCATAATTAGTTGATGGAATTGACATTCTCAGAATCTACTTGCTCCTATGAATTCTGCTGATCTCTTCCTTTTCTGTATTGCACAGATCTTAGAGGGACATAGACAGCGTACTGTAAAAGGGAACTGCATATGTACTCACCTGGTCATGGTCAATATCTGCATCTCCAGTGATGACAATGCGCTTCTCAATCCTTGTTTCTGATACTCCACCTTTTACTGTCTACAGATAGCACAAAACAAAGAAATTCATCTTTAAAATGATTCCATATAGGTAAGGAGGGGAAATCATAGAGAACGTCTACTCCTACTCTCCAGTGCACAAGTGGGAACTGAGAGTTGGTACGAAAGGGTTGCAGTTAGTGATACAGATTCTTGGTCCTACATCTAATCATCCTTTCCTGCTTATGGTTAACTGTATAGCAGTGATGTCCAAGAGGAAGTTGCCCAAGAAGACCAACCTGCAGAGAAGGCCCTAAGACATTATCTGAGGTCAGGTCTGGACAGATATGGAAATGGGGCTGATACATCAGGGTTCCAGTCTTCTTTGTCATCATTTGGGTTTTGGTAAGTGACAAGTTTCCTGAAACTTCCTTAACTACTGTGTGTCAGCTCATCTGTTCTCTACAAAATCTCACAACTATCAGTAAGGTTCTCTCTCATCTGCAGTTCTGACCTTTGTGCATCTTTCTGCCTCATCAATTAACCATTTAATTTCAAATCTCAAATGAAAACTTCATTTTTCGTCTCTATTTAATGCTTAAGGCATTTTGGGAAACAGTTTGTAAGGAAAATAATACAGATATAAAATACAATGCTATTTTATCATAAGTATTTGGCTAGAGATGAGATTAAGTTCTTCCTTAGAGAATATTATAAACGGATAGTTCTCTGAAGACAGTTACAAAAGACTTCCATACAGCAATCAAGAACAACATTGAGATTGGAGGTACAAAGTTTTAAGCCACTTTATTTTGCATTAATCAAGAGAAATGAGTTATAAAACAACTCTGGAATTATTTCCAGTATGAGTACTTCGAGAATTCCATCGGAATTCAAATCATCTTGACAGTTTCTGTATTTCAAACAGATGAATGAAAAATTCTAGATGCAAAATTTGGACACTGGGAAGTGGCTAGAATATTTGGAATCCAAGACCATAAATTTACTGTATTTATAGAGAGGCTGTTAATGGCAAAGTAGCAAATTTGCTGTCAGATGGCTCTTCCATACTTCTCTTTGACCTCCTGGTTGACAAAGCATCATCTAATTTCATTTTAAAAATATAGCTCCTTTCAATGAGACAATATTCTCTAACAGTTATTTTAGCTCCATGTACATTTGATAAGAGAATTATTTTTTCTGTTGGAACACAGGTGGCATTTTATTCCACAGAGTCTTTTTCAAGATTCTGATGGTGCTGAAGGATTTGAAAAGCAAGAGGAAGTTGAAAAGGAGCTGTTCACTAAACTTTCTGTTGAGACACTTCGTTTTAAATTCTGAGTTCAGAGTTTATTTTTTGGTGACTTTCACTGTACAATTTCCAACATCCTTCTCTCCGGACCTATTCTGTGAATATATTTTGCTCTCTTTAGGATATTCCATTATGAACTTAATTCCGTGAGCACTGAATTACTATCCAATAAAATTAAGATTCTTGTCTTGAAATAAGATTTACTGTGCACCTTTCACTTCCCCTCTTCCTTTTTGTTTCACCATAAACTGGAGTCCTTCTTGAGTTTTTCCTTCTAGAACTGCATTAGAAAATCATCAGAATTCAGTAACTCTGTTGTTTGCATGCCTCTTTTAAAAACAAAAACATGTTTATTCACCATTCAGGAAAAATAACATTTCTCAGCTGGAAGGGGGAGACACAGAAAAGTGTCACACAGGACAGAAATGGAAATAGACCCCACTTCTTGCTGACTTTGAGCTTCTCGACTGACTCTGAATGCTGAACACTCAGGACTTGATTCAGCCCTGGCATATGCCAATTTCTAAAGTAATCCAAGGCACAAAGTCCCCAGTAGCAGAATCTGCTCAGAAAGATTACAAAAATTGATCAATGCAGTCCCAGGAGAGGCTGAGTAAAGAGGACTGAAGCCAGGAGATATGTTGTTTCAGCATATCCCCTGAGTTGACTCCATTAGTGGGGTCACCACAGAGCTCAATCACATTAATTACCCCTTTCCCTGGCAGAACCCCCAGCAAAGATCATCAAGAAGTGAGATGAACAGAGATAGCAAAGGCTGGGTGCCAAGCTGTGTCCCCAAAACCCACAAAAGCCAGAAGTAACACCAGCTGCAGGTACAGCAAAAATTCAGATTATATTTCTCTCTCTTCTCCAGTTCTCCCTCCTGATTTCATCTATGATATTGCATTAAGACTTGGTTTAGGGAAGTCAATTAAAGCCCAGAACTGGGAATGGCACGATCCATTTTAAATATCAAATTTGTTCAGAGTAATCACTTTGAAGGAACCAATGTACATTTTGACAGGGTCATTTTTAATGCACGGAGAAGTTGTCGGTTTTACCTTAGTGATGTGTGTGGTTGTAGTTGTAGAAACTGATTCAGACGTGATAGTCTGTGCACTCAACAGCACACCAGCATCACCGCCTGAGCTGCCATCAAACTGTAGACAGTTGGGAAAAGAAAAACAAAAGTTGCATTTTCATGCCTAACGATTTAAAACTTGTGTGTTAACAGAACACAGTTAATGCAACATTCACTACTAATACCTACATAATTCTCCTTTAGCTCAGGCGGAAAAGTGCTTTTGGAACAGAAATGTCTATGGTTTCGCTGGCAAACAGAATGACCATATGAAGACAAACACAGGTTTGATACACATTACCACTCTAGAATAAAAGCTAACTGGTTTGCTGAATCACATCAACCATTTTAACATGTCCTTTGTGGACAAAATTATAATCAAAGTTACTCTTCCCTTTTGGGAGCTCAGAGGTGAGTTAAGTCAGATCTCTGAACCCATACATTTTTAGACAACCAGATCCTATACTATTTGATTAAAAAAAAACACCACCAAACCTTTAACGTTAGAATGATACTTGCTCTTCTGTCTACTTAGAGTCATTTTTAAATTGTTCCATGTTAACAAAATAATCAGTGCCACTATAGGGAAGTGTTGATTTGTAAAAAAACATTACCATGTTATCATCTCGCTTGAATTTGGAGTTGATCATAAAGGCCAACTTGTAAACAGCATTATAAATGATATTCCAAATCCACATCCTGTACCTGTGGAGATTCATATGTGATAGTTTTAGTCTCTGTTTGAACAATTGGGACTTCCTTGGTGGAGATTTCTGTTCTCTGTGTGGCATCTGAAATGGTCACCATCTCTGTCTTTACTACTGGAGGCTGTGGTGGAAGAGATAGGGTACAATTAATCCAAGGGACGTAAAACAAAGATTTGCATAGTGGGGTAAGATGAAATAGAACAAAAACACAAAATACAGTAGTGATATAATATATATATTAAGAATGTCTCCCACATACGCACACAAAAGCCACGATGAGAAGAATAAAGATGATAAAACAAATAGCACACCAGCCCTTTAATACCCTCTCTACAAGAATCATAGGAGATCTAAGTTTAACGTCTTAGCCAGTAGTAGGCACTGAAACCAGATCACCACCACTTCAATACTTCTTCAGATGTCTATTTAAAATGTGTGAAGGACCATCAGTGGGAGAATTTTAGTTCAGCTACAGTTTCTTCCATCAGACAAATGTTGCCAGTGTTACATAAAATAAGCCGTGCATTAAAAATGGAGAATGAAGTTACTACAATATTTGACACACATCCCCAACAGTGGATAAAAACTTGCAATGTTTTCTAAGCATTTCTAAAGTTTAATTTTATTTTTTAATGTAAGCAGCTTCTGGAGTAGACAAAACTACTGTCTATGGATTTTAAATAGCATATAGCTAAACTACATGTCTAGAATCAGGTTTAGGTGCCAACTATTTTCCTCTGAAAACAAACTTTAAAAGCCATTTTAGCCCTTGTTGTAGGAGATATTTTTTTTCAGTACTGTTCTCTGCTTGGGAACCAAAAAGTGATGACAAATTAGAACTCTGCAAGTCAGTAGAAACTATAATGGTCTTAGACATGATGGACCAGATTTTCATGACCTAGTCAGATTTTCAAAAGAACCTAGATACCTAACTCTCATTAAAATCAATGAGAGTTAGGCACCAAAGTGCTTCTGAAAAATCCCACTAAGTATCTATGTGCAGCTTTAAGTGCCTTAATACCCTTAAAGATCTGGCCTGTTTTGCTTATATTCTTAGAAAGCATGTGTGGAGCCCAATATAACCTTGGAGAAGCTAGTTTACTCACATTCTCAACTACAGGAACAATTGGGGCTATTCACATAGAAGAGGGAAATAAGGTGGTCTTAAGAAAAGTATGGGACATCTTTAGGACAATTTCTGAACTGGTCTTGAACTGGAGCCAAGTACAATGAGGAAAAACCTTAAAGGACTGAAGGGTGATGCCACAAAAAAAAAAGTGGTCAAAACTTCAGAGTTTACCAACTGTACATGGTCCTCTACATTCCACTTTACTCCTCCCCCCTTCAAAGGGCCATCTCATGATTAACCCATTAAACCTGTTTCTGTACTAAAACAGATGGCCATGATTCCTTCTGGAGCCAATTCATGCTTCCACAAGTATCTACTGGTACTAGAGGAGGCTACAATGATAGATGTGCCATCCTCTTACTGCTTAACCTGCCTTAACTGTAGGTACTCTTAACACCCCCAGAAATTTGTATCTATATAGATTCCAGGCAGTGCTTTCATAATAAAAAGATTTAGAGAAAGAAAAATCTGTGGATAGCAAGAAAAAAATGGAAAAAAGGTGTGAAAAATTGTTTTTAGCATACATGATTTAAATAACTTTCCAACTACACCTACAAGTCATGGGTGTGTCAAAAACAGCCAACAAAACAGACAAGACAAGACTTGAAAACACTAAAGACATTCAAATAAAAGTAAAAATTATGTAGTAAGGAAAAAAGGAGATGGTACAGTCGTAGGAAGGTTTGCTTTACTGGGCAATTCCTATCTGTTTCAGCAAAAAGCCAGAAACCATGACTGAAGTAGGCAGAGTTTCCCTGCTCATCAGTGGTTTCCCCCTTCCATAAGATTTGAATCTTGGTGAACACCTGAAGAGCTGGGAGAACAGGAGAAGAAGAAAGGCAGGTATATTTCCACCCCAAGGAACGTAACATCTCTATATAATCTAGTTCTCAAGCTGTGCTACCATTTACCTCAGAACAACAAATTATTTGTGGCACAACATCAATGTCAACATGAGACACATCTCCGTTTATTCTGAGCTGTTCTTCCTCATCTTCTGCTCTCAGGTCTTGCTTCCCCTCTTCCACTACATTCTTCTCTCCAGTTTTTATGGCAACTGCATTTTCCTGGGCCAAAGCCTTTGCCGTAACTTGCGTGTGCTCAACTGTTACTTTACTGCCTTCTTGTACAGCTTCCACACTCTGTATTACTTTTGTTGTACACTCCTCCTTTCTTTTAGCATCTTCATTTTCTTCTTGTTCTTCCCTTATGATGTCCTCAGCCGCTCTGTGGTGGGGCTGATACTCTCCCACCACTTCATCCTCACTCTCACTACTGCTGCTGCTATCTGATGACAGTGAAGAAGAGTCCTTTTTTGACAGGTGTTCCACCTTACGGGTCTCCCCAGCATCAGTGACCGCTTGCATTTTCCCTCTGTTGATTTCATCTATGACTACAGTCTCTTCTATCCCAACCTCTGCCTGCTGCTTCTCCTCCACTACGTTCAGAGTCTCATGTGAACTCTGCACAAAAAACACGGATGAGGAAAAACAAAAGTATAGTATATGAATAAATCAAAATGATGAAAACAAAATGAACTGATGGCTGGTTCATGTCATGTAGAGAACAAAGGTGACTGTGATGGTTAACTGAAAAAAGGAAAGAAAGAATGAAGGTGGATCAGAAATGTCAGACCCGAGTTAACTATGGAAAAATCAGTAGAACCTTATCAGCATCGCTGGCTCCAGTGCAAGGCCCTTCTGCTTTGGAAGCAAGTTTCTGTGAAACAAAAGGCAACCAGAGGACACAAATCAATATGTGTTTTAAACACCAGATGACACAAACATTTAATATCTCGTAGACAAAACATGCAGCAACACTTTCATTAACTCTTATTGATGACACAGTACTGTCTGCATAAAAAGATTTAAAATGTATGCATTCTGAAAACTCTGTGGGTATAACTATGTTTGATTCACGATCCATACAGAATTTACAGTTATGTTTGTTTTCTACAAGCAATTCTTTAATCTAGTTTGTAAAATACCTATTTAAGATTTTGGATACCACTGGAATCATGTAAGATCTTTACCAAAAAAGATTTGGAACAGAAGCATAAACATCAGCCAAGGCTGCTTCCTACTGGGGCAATCAATTATTTACTGCTAAAATAGTTAAAATCAGTCAAACAAAATTACTATATATATGGAAAGAAAAAGTCTTCACACACTATTCCAATGTCAATTTATTCCCCCTCTTCCCACCCCCCACACCCCAGTTGTATTTTTAAATGTTTTGATGACTGGACTTTATTTGGTCTGTTGCTTTAAGGAATTTGGCAGATCATTTCAGTAATTTTATAAATTGCAATAGAATATCACAACAAGAACGTTTAGAATACTCTGATGTGAGAATGTCAAAGGGACCATGTTTCAAGATTACCAAGAAGAGCCTATTGATATCCCAAAACATGAGATTAAAGAAATTCTATTAGCATTTGTGCCATAACAAAACAATTTGTGATGGGTATGCATGTATTGTCATACTATGTAAAAATAATTTTTATCAGATTTAAATAGCCATGAAAATTAAACAAACAAACAAACAAAAAAACACTAAAACAGTGTTCAGGATCAAATGCACAAAAGCAAAAATATCATTAAAACCAGCACACCATCTGTGACTTAATCCTGTTTTGTTTACCAACTGCAGTATGAACAGGGCCTGATCCAGCTCTCCCGGGGAATCAAAAATGGGAGTCAAGTGATATTTTGTAAATGCAAAGAATAGAGGATTAAGCCTGTAGTTTACCAAGTGATACTCCCTCACCCTAATAGAAGTTAAGATTTGCTGAACTGCTTTGACACAATGGGATTGAATAAAAAGTTACCTTCATGTAGATTTTTGGTTTTGTGGGTCCATGTCTAAATTTCAACATTAAATTTAACCTAGTTTGTATTTGTGGTTAATCTTTCTCCTCTATTGTCTTTTATATTAAATATTATAATATATATATTTTCTTAGGGACACATGGCATCGAATAGGTCAGCCTGTTTAATAGATGATAAAAATGTATGCATCAAATTTTATCTGACATGTTAGTGAATATTCATTTCGGTATATGTTGACATAGTGGAGAAATAAAGCAAAAAAGCACCTCAGGCAGTTGTAAGAAAGGTGAGGCAGAAAGCATTTCAGAAGGTACATTATCTTTCACAACAGTGCCCTCTGCTGTCCGTGTGGTGGATGAAGTGAAGGTAGATTTCATGCTAGTGGAAAAGCCCTCTTTACTAAATAAAATTGACGTTATTTCCTCTTCTAGGCTCTAGACAAGTTATAAAATGGAAAGCAAAGAATTAAAATAGTGGGAGACACAACAGTAATGATCTACAGAAGAAAGGAGAGGTTAGGCTAGAAAGAAAACAAATAGCACACACACAAGGATTTGCTTCTGAAATAATTCTACAAGATCAAAGGAAAAACTAAAATGTGTCCCTTAAAAGGAAAAATATGACAATATGACAAGCTTTAATGACAAAAACTTGCTGTGTACCAAAGAAACGACAATAGTTCGCCATGCCAGAATATGATATATCCCCACTTCAGTTACTGTTTTACACATTATTTCAGATTGTAAATATTATATATATATAAAAAAACAAAAGGAGGATTAATAAGACCCTCCCATAACTGTCAGAACAAGACTAGAGTTTTCTTTTAGATGGAATTTCAGATTCAATATTAAGAATATTTTTAAATTCATTCTTAATACTTTCCCTGTTTCCCCTTGTGGCATTAGCCCTGAACAGAGGTCGAAGCATAACTGCAGATTTCTACTTTTGATGGTTATTTAAATAGATTGTGTTCACCTTAACTTCAAAAGGGCTGTTTTTAAAAACAATTACTTTAATCAGGAATCAAATGTGTATTTATCCAAGAATTCAGCATTAAAAAATTTAGAGCTGCTCCCACCTATTGGGCAAATACATATTTATCCAAATACTTCTTTTAAAGTACTAAGGATATTTATAGAAAGCCTATAGTTCTTGCCACATAATGCTATGAATCTGTATTTAGATACATAATAAAAATAGTGAACTACACATTTGAAAAATATTACAATGTATGCACAGCAGCTGTCTTTTAAAGCTGAATCTTTCATTTGTTTCAGTTCCACCTTCCAAAACAAAAACAAAAAACCCACAACCCCTCCCAAGATGATATATCCCGTTAAAAGCTAAATTTTATTTTTAAAATATGACTTTGTGCTTTATAAGCTTGAGAACAGTACAATAATTAATATTTTTATACTGGTGTAACTTAGCAGCTGAATAAATTTGGTATTGACTACAGCAAATTTATTTCTAGCTCAGGACCTTGTATGCTGCAAGATTAACCCAAAGTACACTTTAGGACAAAGCTGTATTTTAAGCACATATTTTATTATAAACTCTGGACACAAAGAACTTGTGTTATAGACTCTGAACACTTATACAGTAGACTGTGGAGCTGCACATACTACATATATGGCAAGAGGAAGAAAGAGACTCCTATATTCATCCTATAGTAAAATTACAGCATACTTTCAAGGCAGTCAAGGCAAATTTGGATGGGAGTTGATTAATTTTACCCTAATAGCGTGTTTGACATTCACAGGGGATAACTACTTTTTTTCTTTTTTTTGTGGCTACTTTTGACAAAAGTTCATATATACAAGACGTTAAGAACTTTTGACTTCAGCCTGTGTGCAGGCAAGCAGGCTCATGGTCATCTGGTTAATCCCTAAACTGTAGTCCTACAGCATGCTGTTATTTCAGCGAATCAGAGTTGACCACACACACTCTGGCTGTAGTTTTGTCTGTGTATACATAAATATGCACACCATTTGTTTGCAGTTTACTACCACCAATTTTTTAGCCCGTCTAACCTTTGTGGTTGTACGTGCACGTCTATACACCAAAGCTGTGCACGGGCTAACCTACCCGAGCAATCTGGAATCCAGCTAACAATACTAGTGCAAACAGTGCAGCACGTGCTTCAGTACAGGCTAGAGCGCCAAATACGTGCCCAGGGTTTGTGCCAGGCTTGTACTAGCTGCACACAGACCCATGCTGTGTACACTGTTATCACAGGTGCTAGCTATATTGAAGCAAGCTTGAGTAGGCTAGCCCATTGGCTGTGTAGACATACTTTATGAAAGCAAGTGGATTGACATTTGTGCTAAAACTGAGGTTCTCTACTGTGACCAGTTGGCTGGTAAGGAGGTTGGCAGACTTCTACTATTATCAGTATATCCCTAAAATTGGAAGCCTTCATCAAAATATAAAAACTGTACAACAGTTATCCACTGTAGATACTGTGTGTTAGCATCAAACAATCCTTTGGGTTAAGTGTACAAAACATAAACCAATATGAATTAATGTATAAAAGCATAAGGGGATTTTATTTTATATTTGTTTTGGTTAAAAATGGGGTGTGACTGTGATGGTACTGGACATTCAAGACGTAAGAGGGTTATAACCATAGTTTTCCTTCATAAATATTAAGTCACAGATGCTGTGCAATCAAAAGGATGGTGGTACAAATAGTGTTAACCAAATGTAAAATTTCTCCCTCACATAGAGAATACAGTTAATTAGTGTGAACTTTCAATGCAGCAGTGGGGGAGAAGAAGTAGGTAACAATAAGGAAAATGGCAGTGCGCTCCTTAGACTTAACGGTATATACACACATGCTTAATGCCAGTTTGCAAAATTGCTATGGAAGTTTATCATACCTGGAACAAGATTTAGGAATCTGCTGGCCATCCTAATACCATAAGGATGAAAAAATGGAAGGGGGCATGGTGTGGTGGAAATGAGTATTTTATTACTCCATAAAAAGGCACTACTATTTGCTTATTTTAGGGCTCAAAGCAGGTCCCATTATTATTAGAAGGTTGGAAATTTTCCTATGCCCCACTCCCTGCTTGACAATTGGCAACACAGCAAAATATTTTATACACTGTGTGTTACTGAAATAACGTTTACAGCATTTGTTCTTTGTTTTTAATCTGATTCTAAATTTCTAGCTAAAAACAAGTCAAAGGTGATCTGATTAGTAGCTTGGCAATTGCTACTTCATAATAATAAATAATACTCGGCTCTTATATAGCACTTTTTATCAATAGATCTCAATGCGCTTAGCAAAGGAAGAATCAATTTTCTCATTTTACAGATGGGGAAAGAGGCAGAGAGGTGAACACACATTTAGATCTAGGGGAGTATTCAGAATGAATCTATTTCCCCAGCATTATTGATTTGCAGAACAGCTGCAGTAGTCACATAACTGTGATTTATTCCCTGTAGAGTGTTGAACAATTACAGAAGTGCATTTTGGTATGGAAATGCATGTTTATCTGTCATCCTAAACAAATAAAGATACCACGATGTTTTCAGTGATAGAATATAATATACTGAATTTCTTGTTGCCTTTTAAAAAGTATTATTCAGAACTTCAAAGCCGGTTTGATAGCAGATCAACACCTTTGTTTAACCAACACTGATCTATGTGGAGATCTTAAACATCCTCTCAAAGTTGGGGTTTTATTGGTTTAAACACATCACTTTTTAAAAAATAATCTGGTTAACTCATGTCACACAACAATGTTAAAAAAAAAACAACCACCACCCCCAAACCAAACTAAACCAAAACAAAACACCACCACCTGGTTAGTTTCTTCTGTTTTTGCCTCAGTAATCCATGTCACTGCAGTCCATTGCTTCTCCTTCACAGGCAGTTTTTTCCATTGGAAAATGTGGTCTCCTTTTTTCTATTAAGTTTTTTTTTTAAGTTTTTGGTTTTATAAAACCAACATAAATCAACAAATGAGACAGACAGACATACATCATACAAAACATGAAAACAAATTGGCCTGAAAGCAGCACAAGCATACCAGGTAGCAGGACTATGCAGATAGAGGGAAACGTAATACCTGGATTTACCCCCTCCTCAATATAAATTAATTCAACACAAAAACACATACACAAAATAAAATAAACCACTAGGATTTATTATATGTAGTCCCTTTTATATTGGAGCAAGTATATTTATCAGCAAAATATGGACAATAAATCCATCCACATTTCTGGAATATCATAAAGGAGGATATAATTTCTGTTTACAAACATACTGTGATGGTTGCAAAGTCTGAGTAATCATATCCTGGAATGGAATTTTCCACTGAATGCATCCGATGAAGTGAGCTGTAGCTCACGAAAGCTTATGCTCAAATAAATTTGTTAGTCTCTAAGGTGCCACAAGTACTCCTTTTCTTTTTGCGGATACAGACTAACACAGCTGCTACTCTGAAACATATCCTGGAAGTGACCATGTAGACCAACAATTTAAAAAAATTCAGTTAAGAAATTGGCTAATGATCTGTTGGAGATTTTTTACAAGTGAGCCACCAAGGACCCAAATCAGCAAGATAGTTAATCATAGGAGTAGTCCACTGGTTTTACCAGGACTTCTCATGTGCTTAAAGTTCAAAATGCTTAGTACCTTCCTGAGCTGGGGCCTTAATAAGGAAAAAAATTGTTTGACAGTGTTTAGCAAATTTAACATGTGGGGATTTTAAAAAGATCCCCATATCTTGTAGTCTCAAGAACCGTTAAACTTCCTGGAGCAATAATCAAGACAGCACACTTACTTATCAGAGGGAAAATGAGGCTAGGTCCAGAGACAGATTGATAGATGCTAAAGCAGAACATACTTGTGAGAGCTATTTTGTCTATATAAAACCACAAGTAGATTTAAAGTATTGTAAAAATCACTAAGCATTTTTGAACTGTGACAGCAATGTGTGCGTCTAGTTCTGACCAAAAACATGGAGTAGATTTTGGAAACAATGCTTTCAAAATTGCTAGTTCAAGCTGCTGTTTATCAAGAGACATGAGAAACTGAAAACCTTCTCAATCTTTTTATAGTCTTATAAAAAAAAGTTAGCCATAAGCCCAAGTGCTTTTAAAAAGCAAATACAGCTTAAGAGCTATCCAGGGATCGGCAACTTTTGGCAGGCAGCCCGCCAGGGTAAGCCCCGTGCCGGGCCAGGCCAGTTTGTTTACCTGCCGCGTCTGCAAGTTTGGCCAAGTGCAGCTCCCACTGGCCGTGGTTCGACGCTCCAAGCCAATGGGGGCTGCGGGAAGTGGCGACCAGCACATCCCTCAGCCCATGCTGCTTCCTGCAGCCCTCATTAGCCTGGAGAGGCGAACCGCGGCCAGTGGGAGCTGAGATCAGCTGAACCTGTGGACGTGGCAGGTAAAAAAACCGGCCTGGCCTGATAGGGGGCTTACCCTGGCAGGCCACGTGCCAAAGTTTGCTGATCCTTGAGCTATGCCATACTACTGCCTGAAAAACACTTGACATTATCAAATATTTTATCATGAATGTTGTTACAGAACCAAGTTTAAACATGAGCTTGAGAGCGGTTTACATGCAACTGCCTAAGCAGAGTTAAGGATGGAAACGTCTTTCTCACAATTTTACAGCCACTGTAAAACCAATTTGTAAGAATAGCAGTCCTAAACCAGAATAAAGCACAATCCTTGTTTCAATTGCTTTGTTCTGAGTTACTCTCTCATACTGAAACTCAAACAAATTATTTAAAGTCTGGACCAAAAGTAAGTAACAAAATGTTAATGGGTATTTAGTATAAAGAAAAATGTTACATTCACACAAAAGAAAATGTTACGTTCACACAAAAGAAAATATAGGAGGGCAATTTACATTTATTATATTTTCTAAACAGTTGTATGGAAATGCATGCTGACAAGCGTCTGCAATGACATACCCCTTGTGTCTGTAGAGACAGAGGTGTGATACGCCGCTTTTCCCATTCATTGGGGCGTGGCTCAGGTGTGGATTCCATGAAATTGCGCTTGAGTTCACTAATGCTAGCCTGATGTTTCAGTAAGTTGTCCTGGGTCTTATCCAGGTCCTACCAATGTGCAATGTAAAAAACAGTAGGACAAAACACAACACCAAAAGCAAACTTATCCTGAAAAAAGTCAAAGCAAGAAAAGTACCTTGTGTCTCAAGAGCCATTCTACTGTGGTACATTTTTAAAAAAAGATTAAGACCATAAAAGACTCAGATTTGTATTACCTTTTAGGAACAAGGCCACACTATACTGTTCCTGTCACAACTGTATGTACAGGAAAAAAATAACTTTTTATGATCAGTAAACAGAGGACTATTTTTATCTCAATATGAAGACACTACATTTTTGCAATAATTATTTTCAAAGGTTGCTGGCTTTTACTTGAAAGTTAAAGAAATTGAAGCAAGAATACCAAGATCAACATAGGTAACCCTCAATAATGCTAATGGACGTAAGTAGTGCTCAGCACAAGAATGGTCATAGACATGTAAGTATGTTTCTTAATAAGAAACTTTAAGCCAAAAATAAAGTACTTATAAATACAGATATTGTATTAAGTCCAAATCATGCAAACGGCTATGCATATGCTTCAACTTTACACACACGAATAGTCCCATTAAAGTCAAGGGGCTACTCATTGCTTATAAAGTTAAGCAGGAACATAACTATGTGCAGGATCAGGGTTTAAGATTGCTAATAACCTGCTGTGTATTGAAGGGTGGGATGGCAGATGGAACCACCATGGAGAGATAAGCCTGCGCACATCTACATACCAAAAAGGGTCTCTGAGCTAGCCCATGCAGATTAGCACAGGAGGGGACAATGAGCAATAAATAAGTAACAAATTTCATTTTTACAAGGATCCATTGACCCTAACATTGTGCAACTTGGATCAAAGGGCTATAGCTGCTCTTCCAGGCTACAAGATAGAGGAACAGGCATGGGGATTGGGACTATGCTGCAACCTCCTCAATAGCCCTTGTTTGGGAAGTAGATTTCAGCTCCCCAACATTTCTGAAACTTCACACTTAGGCTTTATGCAGGAGGAGTAAATTACACACTGCAAGCATAATCTTTCACTTCATACCATTCCTCATCTTGTGAAAAAACTACGCTGTGTATACAAACACAGACATCAGAGTAGGTGACTTTACAAGAGGTACAGTGCAACCGCCAGCGATTAAGTTTAGAATTGAGACCCCAAAATAAGTGTACTATGAAATCAAAGTACCTACAGTAACTAAGAAAAGTATTTGGACTTTTCATAATATTTAATAATTTAGGCCCAAGATTTAATTTTCATAAAAAGAGGCTACATACAAAACGTGTCTGAATTTTTATTAAAACATTTTGGCTACGATTTTAAAGTGTTCCTCTGCAGTAACAGGGGGTAACCATGTAACTCTGTATCCACAAAAACAATGAGGAGTCTGGTGGCACCTTAACAACTAACAGATTTATTTGGGCATAAGCTTTCGTGGATAAAAACCCCACTTCTTCAGATGCATGGAGTGAAAATTACAGAAACAGGCATAAATATATATTGTCACAAAGAGAAGGAAGTTACCCTTTTTTCTATAATTTTCACCCCATGCATCTGAAGAACTGGGGTTTTTACCCACAAAAGTTTATGCCCAAATAAATCTGTTAGTCTTCAAGGTGCCACCAGACTCCTTGTTGTTCCTCTGCAGTGTTACAACATAAACAACACAGAACTGTACTAGTGCATGAAAATCAGAAAGTGATACTGACTAATCAGCTTCTACTTCATTTCATTGTCAATTCTGAAGTAAACCTGTAAAAAATAAATTTTAAAAAAATTTAAAAATTTAAAAATTTTAAAAATTTAGGCCTGGATCCTGGACGCATGTGCTTAACTTTACACACTATAAATAGCCCCACGGAAGTCCATAGGTCCACTCACCATCCGCAAGTCTTTGCGGGACCAGGGCCTAAGTTTTCATCTAAAATTAATTTTTTAGTACAAATACAACCTTTAAATATCTATTTTGAGATTTTTTAAAAAGCTGTTTGATTTAAACAAAATGAAGTTTTCTTAATTATTGGTGGAATATAAAAAACAGGTTATACCATAGCAATTCCATAGAACTGCAGTGATATTAAACAACTGAAGCCAATGACATATTTTAATGGGTTGTTGTAAACAATTATTGTGGCTTGAGAGACCAGGCACATTTCTTGGACTTGTTCAAAGCAAGATTATGAAGAACATGCTTTCATTGTTTTAGTAAATTATGCAAAAGTAAATTTTGAACAGTTATCAAAAGCTGCCAAAAGCAACAACAGATTAGTCAAGTTACTGTAATCTACAAATCTGCATATTACTGTATAAATACAACAGTCATTAAATAAGAGATAAGCTCTTTTGTGACAGAGGGAATTCCTGATAGCCCCATTTTACGGGCAAGGCTAAATAGACATCGGATAGGATTTTTCTATATATTTTGTGCACGTTTTGTTAGTTTACTTTCAGTTATTCATCACCATACAAACTACACTGACTGCAACAAGAGGTACTGCCATACTAAATTCCACTTTAATGAACTGTAAAACTATTTATTTAAAACAAAATGTCTCTACTCCAATAATAAATAATAACAGTACTTAAATAGTACTCCAGATTCAAAGCCATTTACAAACATTAATCCTCACTAAGAATTAATTCTTTAGGAAATAAGAATTATTCACATTTCAAAAAAGGGAATACAAAAACAGGAACACTAAGTGATTTGCCTAAAGCCACACAGCAGGTCACTGGCAGAGCCAGGATTAGAAATTCAAGATTATGGGACTTCTAACAGCGAGGGTAGTTAAGCACTGGAACATTTTACCCTGGGTTCTGGTGGATTCTCTATCATGGACAATTTTTAAATCAAGCATCAAATATTTTTCTAAAAGATATAATCTAGGAATTATGTTGGGGAGGTTCCATGGCAGGTCTTATATAGGAAGTCAGACTAGTTGATCACAATGTTCCCATCTGGCCTTGGAATCTATGAACCTATGCTTATTCCTCCAGAGCACACAGCTCACATTTCAAGTATACATGTGTCAGAAAATAAAATGAAAAATATTAAGTGAGAGCCTTAAACTACAGCTTACATGGGGTACCCATTAAGTAGTAGGTTTGTGTGGCAAGTAAAAATTCCATTTTATGGTAATTAACAGACCAATGAATTTGATTTATTACCTAAACAGGGCTATTATTCCCAGTTGCCACTTTGAAAACTTCTAGTAGATTCACGCTTACAAGCTGTTCCTTTATGGAAAAACTAGAATTTACAACATGCATCTCCAAGTTGCATTTCCCCATGCATTTCATGCACTGTGTCCTTAACAGCCTGCAAGTGACCTCCCAACCCATGCAGCCTGGCAGCCCATGGAAACAGAAAGTGTTCCTTATGTTATACAAACCTCCAACATTAAATTGCTATGTCTGACATAAATATTTTCCCCGTTTACTCTCAAGGAATTGTTCTGTGAAATTAAACCACACACACACACAAAAGAAAGCAAAATGAACATAAAATGTATCAGCAAGTAACCAAAAAGAACCCTCAGATCGATAACCGACTTTAAAAAATAAACAGGGGGATAAATGATAAGAACAAAAGTCACTATTCAGACAAAACCTACAGAAGCTTTGAAACACTAAATGGCAGGCAACAACCAGATTTAACTGAAAAATAGCATCCACCTGCTGCTGCGTTTCTTCCTCTCCGGTCTCCACCTACATGAAGGCACATGGCAAATCATTAAAAAGAAAGGAGTTGTTAGTGTGATCTACGGGGGCAACAGAGGGGCTTCCTTTATTTGTAAAAGCTGCAAACCACATGCTATGTTTATATACCTTTATTGTTTCGGCCACAGATGCTGCTGAAATTATTAAGTCTCTTTGGTCTTCCTCCAGCTACAATGTTGTAGAAATGGCTGAAGTAATATGTGAAATGGAAAATGAAAGTTTCTCTCTCTCTCTCCCCCCACATCTCTGTTCCTGCATTTTTCATGCTTTCCCCATTGATGGGTGGAAAATTAAGATAGAAGAGAAGGAGAAAAGCCATATTGCCCCAAATCTTAATGTCAAATTAAACTATAGAGGAACTTTATAAAAGCATTTAAAGTGGAGTTTATACTATGAATTGGTTTTGGTAAAATGGCAAATGATTACTGTAAATGCCTGATAATGTGTGGTATACATGTAGATTTTTGTTTTAATGCAAAATATGAGAACTTAAAAAATTTACACCCTACTTATAAGTATTCTGAATGCAACTTTAAGGAGAGAAATTATTTTCTGAAAATAGCCTGAGGTACAAACATCAATTGCCAGGTTTTCAAAGGATCACTGTGCAAGATCGCAAGTATTGGATAAGGGGTTTACTTTTATTACATATATTGCTTAATTCCAAATTTTGTGTGAGGGAGTACATCACATTGTATGTCATTTTTTCCTTAGTTTATCACATTTTCCTTCAACTTCCACTTATTTGAGGTTAGTGCACTCGTTGCAATTTCACATCAAAAAGTATGTTGAACCATATTATGGACGGAGAAAATCTTTAGTAACGTTTATTTACACCATTTTAGACTTCTTTTACTATATGTATATCTTTTACAGATGTCATGTCACATATCTAAGAGAAATTACTCTGCTGTATACAACACTGTCTCAGAGTTATTTATTACTACAAAATTTGAAATAAATGCTGTGCTCACTCTTTTCAAGGCTCTCAGTTATAAGGCTATAGTATTTTGCTTCATATTACCAGTGAAGTTCATAGTAAACTCCCCCCTTTTACAGTGCATGGTGTATTTGCTATGACATGCAGCAGCAAGCATATGGAGAGCAGCACTTTATCATCAGCCAGATCAGATGTTCAGAGTGCACACACTTAATGAGACTGATGCTTTTGCATAGCAACTTTAAAATTACATACTTTAACATTTCTCAAATTTTCACATGTTGATGATTAAAGTCAGCTACTTAATCAGCAATCCAGTTGAATAAAAGAAACTATTCTTCACCTTAACTATTGCTAAATATGACTAAACATGCTAAAAGCCAGGGAGAACCTTGGGCAGACACTCAACTTTGCACACACCCATGTAAAGCAGAAACAGTCATAATTCTAGTGCCCTCTTTGAAGACAGGATTTACAAAAAAAAAAAGGAAATGTTACTCACCCCTGTGCAGTAACTGTAGTTCTTTGAGATGTGTCCCCATATGGGTGCTCCACTTCAGGTGCTCATGTGCCTCAAGCCCTTGATTGGTGATTTCTAGCTAGCACTGTCCATTTAACTCACGTGTATGCCCTATGCCGGGAGTCTCCCAACTGCGGCAGTGCTCCTTCAGCGGTGCTCCTCATGCCGCGCAATGGCTATTAGCCAGGATGGGCACGGATGTTGTCCCTTGCCTCTGTTTGCCAGAAGTTGGGACTGGGCGACAGCAGATGGATCACTTGATGATTATCTTTTCTGTTTGTTCCCTCTGGGGCACCTGGCATTGACCACTGTTGGAAGACAGGATACTGGGCTAGATGGACTTTTGGTCTGACCCAGTATGGCCGTTCTTATGTGTCGCATCGGATCTGATGGCACAGAGCAGGGAATAATGCTTTGAAAACATATGGATTGAAGTTAACGTAGCAGCTCTACAAATCTCATATACTGGGATATTCTTCAAAAATATAGTAGATGTTGCCTGCAATCTGGCTGAATACACTCACCCCGTGTGTGTGTGCGCGCGCGCGCGTGGGGGAAGGGGGGGCGTGTTGCTGAGAACCTGAAGATTCATAACAGGCAGAGATACAACTCAATATCCATTCTGAAAGCCTGTAAGCAGAAATAGGAGCCCCCTTAGACCTATCTGAGAAGGATATGAAGAGTCTAGGTGATTTCATAAACTGCTTAGTCATCCCTATGCAGAAGGCCAAGGCCCTTCTAATTCCAGGGTATGGAAATAGGATTCCTGTTGAGAACTAGGAGATTTTGGAAAAAAAACACTGGCAGATGGATATATTGGTTAAGATGACAGATAATCTGATGCAACTTTTGGGAGGAATTTAGGATGCGGATGTAAAGACATCTTCTCATTAAAAAAACACATGATAAAGAGGGTATCTGCCATCAAGGCTACAATCTCCCTGACCCTATGGGCCAACATGATGGCAACTAAGAGGGCCATCTTTGCAGATAAAAGAAGAGAACAGGTTGCCATTGGTTCGAATGTAGGTCTCCTGAAGTGGTTGAGAACCAGGATGAGGTCCCAAGACAGGATATGGGATGTCTAGTGTGTGGGAAAAGATTGGCCAGACTCTTAATCTGTATGATACCAGGTTAGCAAAAATGGAGAATCCCTCAACAGCGGGAAGAAAGGCTGATGTGATGGCCAGGTATATCTTGACTGAACTGATGGATACCCTGGATGTTTTCAGATCTGGCAGGTAATCTAGAATAGGGAACTGATTCCAGCTGGAGGTAGCAAAGACCACACCACTGGATGAATCTCTTCCATTTCTGCAGATAGAAAAAACATCAATCCAAACTATCTATTGTTTAATAACACCTGCTGTACCTTCGTAGAGTAGGAAACATCTATTCCTGAGAACCATGCATGAGCCACACCCTGAGGTGCAGAACTGCCAGACAGGGGTGGAGCACGGAACTCCCCACCTTGAGACAGGAGATGAGGAATGGTTGGGAGCTTGATTGATGGTTAGACAAAGAGCTGAAGCAGGTCTCTGTCAAGTCGGTACTACGAGTATAACTCTGGCCTTGTGCTGCTTGATCTCGTTCAGCACCCTTAGAATTAGGGACATTGGGGAAAAGGCATAGAACCGACACTTCTTCCCTGGTAGAAGGAAGGTGTCCCCCAGGGAGCGGTGATCCAGCTCCCCTGCCTTGACCCTTTCTCTGGAATATGCTATGGAGAACTTGAGCATCCAGCTCCCTTTCGTAATCCTGGGAGAAGTGTCTGCTGAGGGCATTGCTATGGTGTTCCAGATGCCTAGCAAGCAGGCTGCTGAAACCTCGATATGGGTGGTTATGCACCAGTTCCAGAGTTTTATAACTTCACTGCACAAGGAGGTGTATCTTGCTCCTCCCTGCTTGTTGATGTAAAACATGCAGGACATGTCCGTCATGACCCTCATCGTTTTTGCTTCTGATGATGGCAGGAAATAGAGACAAGTGTTCCTGACCACCCTGAGCTCCAACAGGTTGATGGAGATTTGTTTCATGGACTGTCCACCTACCCTGAACTGTGAGGTTGTTGAAGTTGGCTCCCCAACAGGAATCTTAACATGGATGACCTGGTTGTTAGAGTCACTGATGGGGTTGAGTGACAAAGGGATGCCTACACAGGTTGCTCTTTCCACCAGTTTAGAGAGTTCTTTATGTGCAAGGAGATTGTTACCCTCCTGTCCAAGATGTACCTGGTTGGAGAAGAGGCAGCTCTTAGCCAACCCTGGAAGCAATGGAAGCATAACCTTGCATGATTGGTCACAAGGTGAAAGTTGCCATATGGCCCAAGAGTTGACAACAGTTCCTTATTGTGGTTGTGATCTTCCCTGAATTGTCCCTGACAGTCTTGACATGGCCAGACATCTGTAAAGACCAGTACGCTTTTGCTGTCACTGAGTCCAAGAACACCCCTATAATCTGTATCCTTTGTACTGGTACTAGTGTGGATTTCTTTATATTCAGTTGTAGGCCCAACTCTTTGAACAGAGCAAGCACCTTCTGGGTGGACGATAACTCTGCCTTGAAAGAATGGCCCTTGAGTAGCCAGTCATCAAGGTATGGGATGACAAGAATCAATTCCTGACAAGGGTAAGCCACCACTATCACCAGAACCTTTGAAAACCCCATTGGAGCTGAGGGTAGGCCGAAGGGATGCACTCCATACTGGAAATGATCTTGGACCACAGTGAATCGTAGGTATTTCCTGTGCGACAGAGGTGACACACTTCGGGGAAGGGGGGAATACTGGGTATACAGGGTCACATCCCTCTCCTCCTCTTCCCCCCCCCCGATTTGCTGCTTGGCTTGTACTGAGCATGCTCACATGGACTAAGCATGCTCAGTAGCACTGCTGAAGCCAGCTGCCCTCACTCTGCCCCCTCCCCCCATTAGCAGGCATGGGTCATCTCTGCTGTGTGATTAGCGTATAGTTATATGGAGGTAGGCATCTTATTGGCCAAGGGATGAAAACCAATCCCCTTCCTCTAGTGAAGGATTGCTGGAGTCAACACCCTGAACTTTTGTCACAAAGTTGTTCAGCTGTCTCAGATCTAAGATCGGCCTCCAACTTCCATCCTTCTTTGGTACTAGGAAGTATTTTGAGTAGAACTCCCTGCCCCTGTAAGGGAAGGGACCACTTCCATTGCTCCTAGTCCGAAGAGAATCTCCACCTCTTGCCTTAGTAGAAGTTGTGAGAGGGGTCCCTGAAGAGGGTGGAAGGGAAGGAGTGCCAGAAACTGCATAGCATAGCGTATGACCTCCAAGAGCCACTGGTGATTCGCTCCAAAGCCTGGTGGAAATGGACAAGACAGTCTCCAAAGAGAAGGTTAAAGGACACAACTGTAAAATCAGAGAAGTGGGAGGATTCGAACTCTCAACCAACTCATCAAAACTACTATTTAGATTATGCTTGAGTGGTGATGAAGGGTGGTTGGGTGGCCCTTTTCCTCTGAAACCTGTCTATTCCTGGGGAGTTCTGCAGGTCTGTGGTACCCCAAGAACTGAGCATAGCATGATGTCTGAGCAATTTGTGCCCTATTAAAACGTTTCTTGCTCATAACGTATGTAAATGCCCAAGGAACAAAGGGTAACCCTGGATTTCTTCAGCGTGTACAGGGAGTTATTTGTGGTGTCTGAGAAGAGCTTATAAACATCAAAGGTGAGATCCCCTACAATGTTCTGAACCTCTATCAGAAACCCTGAAAGTTGGAGTCATGATGTCCTGTGCACAGCTACTGCTAAGGAGATGGATCTGGCAGCAGTGTCTGAGAGTCTAGGGACTCTTGGAGAGCTGTTCTGGCCAATAGTTCACTCTCTACAACTATGGACTGGAATTCCTCCCTGCAGTTGTGTGGCAGATACTCAATAAATGCTGTGAACGTCTTGTAATTAGTAACGTTGTATTTGGCCATGACTGAGTTAGGTGGGGGACAGGAAAATAAAAGTCTGAATCCTTCAGGGGAAAATAGTATTTCCTATCTGCCTTTTTGCACATTGGTGAAACAGCGTCTGCCATACCATTTTAGCTGGAACCAGTAGAGCCTCATTAACAGGTAGTGCTGATCTGGAGAGTGTTGCTGACTGCAAAATATCTAGCAGCTTGTGCTGTGGATTTTTGACCTCCTCCAGAGGGATCTGGAAGCTATCAACTACCCTTTTAATTAAGTCCTGAAATTGTCTGACGTCAGCCAGGGAAGGTGGTGGAGACACAACTGCTTCATTTGGCGATGACAGTGAAATGGGAATCTCAGGGGTAACTTCCTCATTTGCCCTAGCCTCCTACTCTTCAAACATCTCCTCCTGTCATAAATGGGTAGAGGACAACACTAAATCCTGGTCTCCCTGAGAGAAGGTATTGGTGGACTGATAAATTGCTGGTGATAGGCAGGCCACACATCAAAATATGGCCACTGCAGGGATCTATAAGGAATGAGGGTGGCATACAAGGTTGGTTCCACCATCCTTGGTGTCACACAAGGTCCACTCTGTGCACAGGCGGTTTCCCAAAGGAGTACATAAGAACTCCTGGGAGAAACTGAGGATACAGATTGGGGGGAGTCATCCTCTGCATCCTCCCATGGGGGACAGCCAATGTAGTTGGAGGAGAGTCCTGTGACACAGAAAGGCCACACAAAGACTGAGGTCTCTGAGACACACTCGGTACCAGACAACAAAAGGGATTCTGGTTTGTCCACTGAGAGGTCCCTCAGGTATCAGAACGCCTATGGTACTGGATGCCATAGCTGGAGGTGACAGCGTCAACAGTGATGGGTGAACTCAGATGTTGTAGATGTCAGGCACTGACGCTTGCTCGGTACAGAGGGTACCGCTTGTATAGCCACCCCCTGCTGAGCTGTTTGCATTGGTACCAATGGCTGGATTAAGATGCACAACACCAGAAGCTCATTAGAATGCTTTGGTGCCGATGGCTTACCATCCTTGTGGAGGGTACAGGTGCCCTAACAGAGCTGTGCCTCCTGTCCTTAGAGCTCCAAGACTTGGCAGTACCCAAGAAAGAGTCCTTGGCCTCAACAGTAACATTGGACACTGAAGACCTTGACAGGGACAGTCTTGACAGTCTTTTTTGAAGCTGGTTCATTAGAGATAAAGTCTGCGCTTCCCTTTTTGGGAGTCTTTCCAGCATCCAAAGATTTCCCTTCCTTAGGGGAAGCAGGCTCTGAAGCTGATGGGGTACTGGATCTCTCTGGGGACAGATGTACGGGCAGGTGGGGGTGTGTCTCCTGACCTGGCTTACAGAGCAGTTGCCTGGAATGTTCCATAGCCAACGGTCTGAGTTCTATCTCCCTGTTCTTCCAAGCCCTGGACTTCAGGGCCAAACAGAAGGAACACTTCTGAGAGATGTGGGACTCCCCCAGGCAACGGATGCACATGGAATGCCTGCTGTTTACCACTTTAGCCTCCCAGTAAGAGTGGTAATGTTTGAAGCATGACAAACCAGGCGTACCCCGCCAGGAGAAGACAAATGTCCCGGGATAAAAGGGAGGGAAAAAACAAACAGTCTTCTCAGCTAAAACTAACTAACTATACTGAACTCTAAACAGAAACCTACAACTATAAAGTAACTAACTTTAAGAGAAAAGTCCAAGAATGCTGTAGGAGGACAATGTTCTGTCTCGGGCCAAGGCAGTAGAGGAGAAACTAAGGGCTATTCGTCTGTGCACCCCTATATAGCAGGGTGTCTCCCATGAAAAGGCATAGGGCACATGCATGGGCTGACTGGACAGTGCTAGCTAGAAATCTATGATCCAGGGATCAAGAGGCATATGCGCACCACCTGAAGGGGAGCATCCACAGGGATACTATTATAAGAAAGAACACTGTTTACAGCTTTCACAGTTTGCTGAACTAAAATAAGAGACAGACTTTTAGAGATTTTTACTTTACAGATTTAAACAGAACCTCTAAGATTCAGCTCCATGTCTGCATTTCAAAGTTAATGGACTGAGAAGGGCAATAGGTTAGGACTGATTTAACGATTAGTCTAACAGAGGAATGTTGCTCAACAATTTTACTGATTATTTAATCTTATTCCAAAATATGTCTAATAAATAACAACAACAACAAGGTGCTCTAATCTTTTCAACTACAAAATAATTTCCTCCTTAGATACAGCACCCAGGGGATACAATCAAATTATGTATGTTGCAACACACTGTTATTCATGCAGAAAAAAACCAGACATTTATTTATTAAGAGAAACTCAGTATATCAGTGGCAAGTTACCATTAATGAGAACAGTTACAAAGACATTTATATTGTACACTAGGATGTGTGCAAGGTTGAGTGCTTCTCAGTGTGCAGATGCAAAGTCCAAGTGCAGATGGCAGCATTTAAGTGACAAAGTTACACACCTCCTCTTCCTCTGCTTTGTCATTCAGGTCATTGTCATAAGAGGCGCTCAATGAAGTCGCCTTAGGCTCCAGGTAGCAGAGGGACAGAGCGAGAGGAAGGGAAAATGTGAGCGAGAAAGGAACAGATTGAAAAGCAGAGAGAAGCAGCACAAAGATAAGGAGAAAAGAGGGAATGAATGAGGGAGAGGTGATAGGAACATAGTGTTGAAGGCCAGGTGGGAGATAGGAGATGCAAACCTCAGGGAGGCTAGGAAAACTGATGTAACCATCCTCATCAAGCAGTGAAAGGAAACTAAAAGCGAAGAGTTTGCTAAAGCTTAATGAAAACCTAAACTCGGTATCTTTGTAGTCAACTGTTTTATGGGGCTTTCCCTCTATTGCAGGAGAAGAAGGGTGACTAACTGGGAGTCTCATAGGCTCCAAGATATTATTAGGCAATGTCACTTCATTTCCACTGTGAGTTGGTATTACTCTCGTGGGACTGCACTCCCAGCAGTCCGAAGGGCTATGGACATAGTCCCAAAAGGGATCTTCCTCTGAAATGTCCAAAAGCATGTCCATCTCAGGGACAGTTGGCAGGTTTGTGGGACAGGATGAAACACAGTGAAGGCGTGGTGATGGTGGATACATGTGAAGGGACTGAAAAAAAAAAGTCCAGCCACAGTTGAATATGAAAACACAACAAAATGTAAGTTTGTAGGCAGAAAGAATGCACAAGAAGAGGGGGGAAAAAAGAAATTGTTAGTTAGTGAAACCTTTTACTCAGAAGTAGAGCTAGCACTACCAATGCAATATAAAAGCCAAATAAAAATTGAAAAGCCCCATGTATTTTTAAAATTAGCCCACTTGTCCAGTTTTAAGAATTCTGAATCTGAATTCACTACAGATTTTTTTGTTTTAAAGTTGTGACAAACTTTGCACTTTTGAACGGTAGTAAGTGCAGTCACTTACTACAGATGGGAGCAAACATTCAAAGCTTTGGCAGAAAGTTCATGGTATACAGCAGGACGTAACAAGACAAGCAGGCACTTTGATCCTAGGATTTACTACCATTTCCTCTGGAATTTAAAAACAGCAAAAATAGAAAATGCTGTTTGCAGAGCTGGTACATGTAGCAAGCTACACCGAATAGCTTCATAAAACATGCAAGCCCTTCCCAAACCATTTAGCTTTTCCATCCCATGGCTGAGGAATTTTTCTTGGTTACCTAATCTATCCTAGGGTGCCCCAGCTTTGTGATTCTGAGGGACCACACTGGCATCTTGCCAGGAGCCAAAATTTGCATATTAATTTACCTAAATACATGTTTTCATCAAATATAGAACTGTGTGTGTCTTCCTTGATTGACTAGAAGTTAGTTGTTTAAGTTTTTTGGCAATAAAAACATGAGGCTGTTCATATTTGGTCTCACATGGCAGTTATAGGATGAGGTGGGCTGGGCTGTCAGCTGCATTGGGAGAATCAGCAGCCCAAATGTTGTCCCCTGGGCAGTGAATTGGGTACCCTTTGCCTAACTCACAAAAATGCAGTTTTCAAAATGAAAATTCCTTAAGGTTTGTTTTTAAAACCCAATAGCAAGGAAAATTCCTGGATGTCTCCCAGGAAAAACAGGAATACATGTCAGAGAAGATACACAGACTATTACGTCTGAACTCCAAAGCTTGAGCTTACATTTAGGAAAGAGGTGTTGCCTCAAATCTTGATGTGAAAGCACATAAAACTAATCCAAATTAAAGTTTATGATCTGCTTCCTTGCTAACTCCAATAAATAAGACAAGTAAATTGCCACTTGCATTAGAATTTCTCCATCATCAACAAACCGAACTTTCCCTGGAAAGCTGTCTTTCAGTTCTACTTGGAAATTATTTTAATAAGTCAATGTGTTTCTATAACAGATACTGACGTATAAAAGGACAGCTTAAAAGATTTTTGCAGTTGGCAAATAAAGCAAGCACTATGTTAAGCACTGAAATTTACTCAAAAAAGAAAATATATACAACCAAACAACAGGTTGTGTATGACAGCACAATTTTTGGAAGTTTGTTCAGAGTAAAAATTGTATAAACTAACTTACTTTGAGCCACATTTAGCTAAGAGAAAGTTCAGTTTGAACAATTATATACCGCAAGTGTTTAAGTAGTGCCTAATTATGACAAATTAAAATTAACTTGTAGCAATAATTAAAAGGAAAAAATTCACAAGATTGAATGTCACACATGCAAATTTGCAATTTGTTCCTTCCTTTTGGTTATATAAAATACTCTGTGTGTATATATATGGTTAAACAGAGTAGTTTGAAATAATTTATTAACAATATCTTCTAGTATGTTGCTTGTTATTTTTAAGAGACATACAACTCCACTTTAAATGTTTGTTAAGAGTTGTTTTTGTTGTTACAATCCATCATACCTTTTCATCCTGGGTTAATTCCAGTTGTGGAATTTTAGTTGGGCTTCCATCCTCATCTCTACCTTCGCCGTTTTTTAACTTGGTCTGGCCAACAGCTTCACCAGCAAAGACCATATCACCAGCAGGTCCCACTGTGGCAGCAGAAAAGTCCCTTAGCAGACTTTGGTCTGTGATACCCACAGGAGCTATTAGAGAACCGAAAATTTTGGTTATTCTGGGTATGCTGGAAGTTTTATTTTTGGGACTTCTGAACATAAAATACTCTGTTTTACAATGGCTTAGCCATTCAGGGATAAGAATAATGCAGGGGAAAACTGCGAACGGAACAGTAAATGAAGTTATGATAACATCCCAAGTGTATGGTTCTAACTGCATTTATACAACCTGCAATGGATAACTGTTCTTAATTGTGATGTGTATGTACTATACAGAGAAAACACTATAGTCAAGTAGCCATTTTAAAAATCACCACATTTCTGGTGACAACAGAAACCACAAGAACAAAGAACATGTAGGCTGCACATATCATCATATCCCCATGATAAAAACCATCTTGCACAAATTTGATATTTTCAGTACATTCTGTTTTCAGCTAATACAGCAGCTAATACACCATGCATATATAAATCTCTCAAAGTATTTCTACTTCTGAACCCAGACATCAGGCACTGTAGAAACACACAAAGTTCAATATAAAAAAGCTACACTTTTTCAAGATTCTCTCTGTATCCAGGGAGAAACTTGAGTTGTTTTTTCTTTTATTCAGCTTGGTTTACCCATCCCTGTTAGCTAATTATTGGCAATACCTAATATGTATATTTGATGTATCATGTAACACAAAAGACAGATTTCAGAGTAGCAGCCGTGTTAGTCTGTATTTGCAAAAAGAAAAGGAGTACTTGGGGCACCTTAGAGACTAAACACATTTGAGCATAAGCTTTCGTGAACTACAGCTCACTTCAATTGCATGCATGAATACAAAAGACAGATATTGAATCAATTTTATTCTGACAGCTAGAATCACTATAATAGTATTAACCAGCAGGAGGAGCTCTAAGACCAGCTGGCTCAGCCAAAACACTGGCAATAATGCAGCAGACATTCAACCTGAAATTAAAAATGTTTAAATAAGTTACGGTGACCATACAGCAAGTGTGAAAAATCAGGACTGGGTGAGGGATAATAGGTGCCTATATAAAACAAAGCCCCAAACATTGGGATCCTCCCTACAAAATCGGTATATCTGGTCACCCTAAAATAAGTACACCTTTGAGAAGAGATGCAAGAAGCAGTGAAAAGTGGGCAGAAGAATAAATATACATGAGTGAAGAATTCTGACAGGATTACACAAGTCAAGAAAGCTAACAGAAATGGTAGGTGTGACAGAGTAGGAAATTTTTATAATATTTTGTATGACTATTGTGCATGCCTCAGTTTCCCTTGCGTGAGGCCTGGTTAACTAGGTGGTGGGAAAAAGTTGTTTTTCTTTGTAGAGATGCAGAGATACAAGTTTGACGGACTCCTAGCGGCCTGTGGCGTGCGCCCCCATGACCATGGAGAGTCTGAGAAGACAATGGCCACTCCATTTGCCCAGACATTTGGCACCTAGCAATTAATGACAATGGATGATCCACCCTACTTAGGAAGCCAGCCAGGTTTGACCAGCTGGAAAAGGGTTGCGGAGGGCATGGTGACAATGTTTGCCTGGGAACAAGAACAAAGGACTGAGGAGGGGCCAGGTGGGGGTGTTAAGTGTTGGCTGCTGGAAGAGGATGCTCCAGGACTGGGACTAACAAGATTGATTATGCTGTCTATGTTAACCAAGGACTTTCTACCCTGCGTTCCAGACTGCTAATAAACCCTTCTGCTTTTACAACGATGGCTGAGAGTCACTGCAGGTTAAGATGGGAGAGTGCAATGCTCCCTTTGGGTGTACTCATGTGGACTCGCTGGAGGGAGCTCATGGTGTGAAGAAAGGGTGCTGAATGCGCCAAGGTTTGATCTAAGGAGTCAGTGAAGCCAACTGACTTATTCTAGTGAGATGTGACCCTAAAGTGGGTCTGGCACACTGAAGGGGTCCTCCCAGGGACTGTTTCAGAGCATTGGACCTGTATAACCATGACAGTAGCACACCACAGAGAGATGCCCACAGGAACTTGAAAGCAGAAGAAGCAGCTGTATGGGTATGAATGAATCACTTTAATATTACAATAATCTACAAAGATAACCACACTTTTACTGGGAAAAAATAGAATCTAATTACCCTAGAAGATGATGGTAAACTATTAAAATCTCGTATCTGGGGCAGTATGAGCAGATATGGAATTGACACTGTACCAAGAACAATATCTATATGTAAACATCTGATTTTAAACATTTGTTTGGCTCGAAGTTGCAAAATAATTACTCAAGAAAGTTTTACTGACTTAGTGTAAACCAAGAGAATGCTTTGGAGTGTACATTACAAGGGGAGATTGTCAAAGGCACAAATATCAGTTAGGTGCCTAATTTCCCATTGAAAGTCAGTGAGAATTTAAACTCCTTATTTTATCAGGTCTCTGGGAAAGTGATTTATGCCTGTGCTCTTTTGCAGAGCAACGCTGTGACCTACACCTCTCAGAAGCCAGTCACAAAGACTTGAGAGCAGGAATAGCAGAAAGCGTCTTTTACAAAGAAGATGCTTGGGAGTTTACAGCAGAGTCAGAGCTCACTGTTACCCACAGTTTTCAGAACCCAAACCTGTGGTAACTTAACTGTTTCACTCCAGGCGATGTCAGGTTTAAATCAATGGGAACACAGCACTTCCTACTGATGAAAGATTGGTACAAGCAAGCATGATCTTATCTAAAACTACTATTGATTAGATTTAAGCACACACAGATGTAAACAATAGGTTTAGAACATCCAATAAATACCTAAAATCTGAGATGGTATTGAGTAATTAGTAGCAGGCCAGCGATGGGGGGGAGAGATAGGTCAGTGCTTTGAGCATTGGCCTGCTAAACCCAGGGTTGGGAGTTCAATCCTTGAGGGGGCCATTTAGAAATCTGGGGCAAAAACTGGGGATTGGTCCTGCTTTAAGCAGGGGGTTAGACTAGATGATCTCCTGAGGTCCCTTCCAACCCTGATATTTTATGATGGCTGATCGCTTCCCAGCTGTGGCGTACGGGGTCAGAAAAAAGTCTCTCAGGAAAGCTTAAGAGAACTGCTCCAAAGCACTATTATCTAGTCTTTTTATAACTATTTTTTACAAAACACAGCTCATACTGACCCCTACTGGGTCATCACTTCTCCTAACTTCAATCAACAAAACACTTTAACAATCTTAGCCATAATAAGCTTCTACATCAAAAGGCACCCAAACTCAAGGTCTCCATGCACTTTTCTTTCAATCTCATAATTTGCTGACTTTTCTCCCCTCCTTCCATTCTCATTAGCAGAAACTGCAAGCCTGCAGCTACTATTTGACCTTGCCTCCAAAAGCCTAGCTTGTCCAAATTAACCCTTAACTATGTGGTGTTCTTTTTATTAATTCATGATGGCTGAATGCACACAATATGGTTGCAATTAGCTTGATTAAGTTCTATGGTACACACCCCTCAATTCTGGAGTAATACTCACCAGAGAACTCTTGGAAGAAGACTACTCTATTCTGAGAGGGTCCTTAGTGCCTGGATCAAAATGATATCTCATGGACTGGTTTTATATGAAAAGTTTCAGGCGAGTGTCCCTTGCCTTCGGAGTAGCTCACGAAATCTCATGCTCAAATAAATTGGTTAGTCTCTAAGGTTCCAAAAGTACTCCTTTTCTTTTTGCGAATACAGACTAACACGGCTGTTACTCTGAAACCGGTTACAAGATAGGTTGTTTTCATAGACGAGTATAGAAGGGAGCAAGTAGCCAGAGGTTCAAAGTGGGGGAGGGGGCCTTGTATGGAATCTGAGCACCAAGTTGAGATCCCATGCCAGTGTAGGGTATCTGACTTCTGGGAAGCGGTTCTCCAGTCCCTGGAGAAACCTCCTTGTTGTAGGCTCCCCAGCCCAAAAGGTATGCATCTGTTGTTATTACTGATGTTGGAGATGGTTGAGCAAAGGAGACCCCTGCACAAACACTGCGAGGGTCCTTACACCAGTCGAGGGAGTTTTTCATGACTCAAGGCACCAAGACTAGTTTGTTCAAACTGTTCAAAACTTTAACAATTACTTTAACTTTTAACAATTACAAATCTTCCCTCCATGTCTGTGTCAGTTGATAGGATTTGTGTGCTCAGTTTTTTATGGAACAGGATTGACACCTCCACTCTTAGACTTGGCTGAGTAATTACTACAAATATTGTCACCAATCCAGTCTTTAAGCTTTTCAGCCTCAGACTCAATGCAGTGTGCTTCATGGAGAAATAGAAAATCAGCTTTCAAGTTTCCTAAGTGAGACACCTTTTAACCCCTTTCAGAGGGTGACAGATTCCTTTTATGTTCCAAGAAACACATGTAAGTAAATTAGCCACAGGTACTCAAGGCGGGAAGCATCCCAGCAAACATTTTCTGCTGTGCCCACCAAAACTCAGGGCTATGGGTAGGGTGAAGTGTATCTAGGGGAATTCATGAGTTGAGACAGAGAAGAGAAGCTAGAGGGGCTTAGCATTAGTTGAGGGCTTGGGGGCTGGGGAGCAACAGGCTCTTTCGAGGATCAGGTTTGTATCAAGGTGTAAGGAAAGTATCTTGGACAAAAATTCTACTAGCTTGTCCTTTTCTACTTCCACAGGGTAGCCAGCCACTCTCAAATCTTCTGGACCGGCCCTCCAGGTCACTGATTTCATCATGTAGCTTTTGGATCAGACATTGTTTGTCTCTAGTGATCCTAACAGAGCCCACATGGTCTTCTAAAATAGAGGTTCTAGTTTTTGCCTCCCAGTGCTGGAGGATAGCCTCTGAAAACTCAGCTGGTGTGGTGCAGTCGCAACTTTGATTTCAGAGATATCCTTGATATTTCCTTAAAGCAGGATCTGTTCTTTGGATATCTGCTTTCGAATTTTGTATACTTGATCCAGGCCTACTAGGCACTCCTCGAGTGCTGTCATGCTGCCCTGCACAGGGCTGAAAGAGATCCTCTGTTTCTTTGTGATTTGTGGGGAACCCGGGGAGAGAGAGGGGTTAAAAACCAGGTCAATTTGCTACTAGGATGTTAAAGAACAGAACGAACCACCCAGAGACAAAAAAACTGTGACCTTAATATAGTGGATGTCAGTGGATTTTTGTGGGCCTGAGCAGGAACTCCAGATCTAGGCATCCATTTTCCCCTGCTGGCTCCCAGAAGTCCTGTGTTTTAGTCTAATTCCATGCTTAAGATTTCTTCATTAAGCGATGGGCAAGTAGACATACCAATGTTATTTTTAAATATCCACAATAATTACTTGTAATGTGTGTAGTAACCCTTTGAAAAAAAGGTCTGGCTTAGCAAAATTTGTATTTACTCTACAAAGCTTCTTCAAAAAGATTTACAGCTCACGATGTTAGCGCAGTGATTGTATCACTGCTAAAAAAGGTTATTCACCCCCCCCCCAAGAAAACACAAAAACAGCAACACGTTAGGAATTGCAGAAAATGCTTTTACAAAGCACCTGGGAATAGGTGTAATATAGTTGGCACTCAACACACAAATCTGTAGAACTGAGTTGCAAATTTCATAAAGTCTGATTAACAACGTTCTAGGCATGCAGATGTTAGGATTTTCTAAAGTTATAAACTGAACTTAGAAAGCAGCAAGATGCAATGCAACAGTCACGTAATACATGATATCTCCTTATCAGAATCTCTTACCCCCATCAAGACTCCTGGAGACACGTTTGCTTGAGGTGCGCTCAAAGTACGGAGCTGGTCTGTCTATAAGGTTGCTAGCCTGCTGTGTCTGTGCTTGAGTACGGCCACTGTAGCGGAACTTGGAACCCAAGGTCAGGAATTTCGCCTTAGGAGGCTGTTCTGGTGATACAAGTCTAAAAAACAAATATGAGATTAAAAGTCATTTCGCTAGTTTTAGTAAATGCTTTAGCGCAGCACTTCGTAACTGCTCATCATACTATGAGTTAATTTGGAAAGGAAAATTGTTTAATGATAAAATTCAAGCTTCAGATAAAAATAGCATATAAGATCGTTAAAAGTTGGTAAAAGTTGGTCTTATCTTGCAAAAAAGTACAAAGAAAATTAAGCTACAAGTATCAAAATAACTGAATTTTATAAATTTTGCAGTGGATTACACTTACTGTTTTAATTTTTTTTTTTTTGCTTTAATTGCTAATCATGATATTCAGAAATTTGCTATTGGTCTGCCAGATATCACTGAGAATTAGCAAGGTTCTACTAAAAAAGAAAAGGAGTACTTGTGGCACCTTAGAGACTAACCAACTGTATTTCAACAATAGAAATCAGTGACACTAACAGCAGTTAATAGCATCTGGCTAAAAGATAAATGCTCTAGAAATTAGAAGATTGGTGTTTTCATTTAAGATACTGATAATTGAAAAAGATTAAAAGTTCTGTTTGAGCAAGGCAGAGGGAAAAAGCCAGTAATGGTCCAGCAACATACAAAAATGATAACATGCTAAATCCTTGGAAAATTACTCAAAGCATCTCAACGGATATAGATCTTACATTATTTGTTTGGTGCCCACAGCTTTAGCATTCAATGCCTATACCAACTTTAAGGTTTCTCATGTTGCAAACTCTGACAGTTCCAGAACTGTGGTCTATGAAGAACTGGCTGGTCATGGGATACCGAGTCTTTGTTTCTAGCTACTTCTTTTTATATCCAGGATCTTTATTGCAAAAGAGAGAGATCTATTACTTGAAGTAGTTGGATGAGGAGCAGCCAGCCTAGTTGTCAATGTTACATATTAGAAGAGAAGAAACAGGTGGTGACCACCAAAAGGACTGGAACTGGTGGCACAGCAAGGAAGGAATGTCCAGAGAAGCAGGGGGATGAGAGAACCAGATGCCTAGGCATAGGCAAAGTATGCGGGACAGACCATAAATGCAACAGGGAATCCAAAAAAGAAAAAAGAAAAAACAAAACAAAACCCCAGGGGAGAGGGAGATAAAGAGTAGAAGTATGTTCCTTAATACTTTCTCATGCAAGCAACTGCTTTAGATGCCATATGGCTATTATGCAAGGACTAGTATGAAAAGAAATTTCCTTGTGGACAATCTACTCTGCTAAGCTGTGGTCCACACTGCACTAAGTTTGGGATAACCTGAAATCAGAGAAACAATGCTGTCTCAAAAAATGGAGAGCTAATTCCTGAATACTGCAGCACAGAATCCACATTTATCTACAAAGGTTCTTGCTGCTGCCATTTCCAATCTGGTCCCTTTTACAGACTCCCCTACTGCAGTATTTGAAACCTTTAGAAGTCCTCTGTGAATTTAGATAAAGCATCTGAGCATTCCCTGTAGCTTTTGCAAATTCCTCAGGAAGCATCTGAGTTTAAAATATATTTTTAAGATCTTCCATTGATTGAAGGGATTCCCTCCTCAGGTAAGTAGGCAAAAATGGTGGCCATTTTAATGAAAGGTTAATTTGCACACCCTCCTATTTTAGGATGCTTGTACAGCAGAACTATTAAACATCGTGTCTTCCTTCTTTGACTGTGAGTACAGCCTTATACCACAATCCTGTCTGAATAATTTCTGTAAATTCTCATTGACAATACAGTGTTTCCTAAAGTAAGTCTATTACGGAATGAGGAGAAAGAAGGCAGAGAATACATTCCCAGGGTTGTTACTGTTCTTTGTTTTCAAATGTTGGCAAGGCTACAGCATTAACTTCCATTTTTATCCTCTACCCTGCTGAGATAAACTTTTAATAAGGAAAAAACAAGAGAGCTAATTACTTCCTGATTAAGGGTATTTTAAAGGATATTTTATATTTCAAGCTTAATTACATGTAATAACCGACAAAGTTATGGTTATAGCAGCGCAAGAAGTTCTGGGAAGACACTGAAAAAAATAAAAATTTCAAATACAACATCACAAGTACTATATGCATTAATTTATACATGGGTATACACGCAGTCTTTCTGTATATGATAAGGTTCAAGGCTGAAGACTAAGACCACCTGCGAAGAGCAGAGTAGATACCCAGTTTGACAGCAGCTCTTAAAGTGGATTGTTACTTACTAGAATGTAACTGGAATTCTATACCGTTTGAATTTCCATAAATATTATAAAAGAAAGGCACAGATTGGCCTGTTTTCATATTTAATAGTATATGTACAAAGTTTGGAGAGTCATCTTTTAAACTAAAAGAGATACCATCCAATATACAAAGCTTATGTTAACACACATCTTCAGTTATCTAAAAGGAATTACTAACCTTATGAAAAGAGTTTTCCTTAAACCTGGAAGTTGAATTGTATGTGTGAATTACATGCAAAATTCACTGTCATGTAGAATTCACAGAACACGTGGCACGAGCAGAGAAAAACATTAAAAAATTTTGGGCTGTAACAGTTGTGATCCTGTTTATTTCTGGCATTCAATGAGAGAAAAGAGATCAGGATTTATTTATTTTATTATTTTAAAATCCTGATGGAGAGGTTCTAGGGATTTTCTGCCTGATGACATCAGTGGAAGTACATGATGGTGAGAGTATTTGAAGCTTAGTACTTGTTATAATACCATCCCTGACTAGAAAAATCTATTTCTGGTTGGAATGAAACCCAATTAAATTCTGTTCTATTTCTGTAGAAAGATTTTCTGATAAATATAAAATGTCACTGAAAACATTTACAGTTGTAAATTACCTTTTAAAAATCTAAGCTGATCAGCTACTATAGATGTAGCTCAATCAAGGATTCTTTCCTATTTTGGACTACATACTAATTTAATAATGACAAAATATAAATTATCAAGCAAATTTCAAAGTAACTATTGCAACGGTATGAATCATTTCAAGAACACTGATTTATCCCAGCCACGCAGCAGAATGGCTTGTGCTACATATCACTTCTGGTCATAGATTGCACTCACCAAATGATTAGATTTTCTTAACTTCATATTCAGTTTGAGAAAATCACATATCAACAGTGCATTTTTATTAATTAGACAACCTTCCATGCCTTATATGCTTGTGAGGTTTATAGTGTCAAATGTAAAATTTTTTGAGACAGGTGTGACGCTCTATGAACTGATTTCAAACAGGAATGCTTTCTAAATTATGTATTTAATGAGTGATTCACAGCTGAAACTTAACAGTGCAAATGGCAAACCAGGATTTTCTTTAAAAAAAACTAGAGGAGGTATGGCTGAGAGAAGAGAAATTCCAATTTCTACTGCCAATTAATATAATGGGCCCAAAGCCACACAAATATTAGAATCAGAGAAATTTAGACCTGGAAGGGACCTCCATAAGTCATCTACTCCATTCCCCTGCACTGAGACAGGAACACCTAGACAAGTGTTTGTCTAATCTCTTCTTAAAAACCTCCAGTGGGGGAGATTCCACAACTTCCCTAAGTAATTTGTTCCAGTGCTTAACTACACGTATAGTTAAAAGGGTTTTCTTAAGGTCTAACCTAAATTTCCTTTGTTGCAATTTATGCCCATTATTTCTTATCCTGCCCTCAGAGGATAAGGAGAACAATTTATCACTCTTCTTTTTGTACAACCTTCTACATACTTGAATATTATTATGTTCCCCCCTCAGTCTTCTCCAGACTAAACATACCCAGTTTTTTCAATCTTTCCTCATAAGTCATGTTTTCTGACTTTTAATAAATTTTACTGCTCTCCTCTGGACTTTCTCCAATTTGTCCAAGTCTTTCCCAAAGTGTGCTGCCCAGAACTGGACACAATACTCCAGCTGAGGCCTTAACAGCACTGAGTGGAATAATTACATCTTGTGTCTTGCTCACAAACACTCCTGCTAATACATCCCAGAATGATGCTTGCTTTTTTCCACAACAGTATTACCTTGTTGACTCATTTAATTTGCGATCCACTATAACCACATTGTTCCCATTAGAAAATATACATCTGCCACAAAAAGCTGTCTAGCAAGATGGCTCTATTATTTAACTGCTTTTATGTTCACTACAAGGTTTATGAGACTGTATACTGTCAATCTGGAGTAATCTCACATTACCCACTTTCAAATATTCCAAAAGGTAGAAGGAGCTGAAAAATATTAGAGGAACATGTCTGTTCATAGGAGGCTAAACAACAATTGCAATATATCTCAACTAAATTTATTTGTGAGCAGGTTTATTTTCTGAAATACAGCAAAGTGAATTGTTGGTGTATATTTTTTCTGAAGAAAGCATTAACAAGGGCAACTTGTTCACTCGTTGTGATAAATACTGCACAAAAATACAAGCTGTCCTTTCCCTTGATAGATTCCGGGGTGCTACAGCGTAAATGCAAGTATACAGTTTAATCATGTACAGCAAGATTTCTGGTTTTCAGGAGAAATCTGACAGTACATTTGAAAATAAATCATTCTTTGAAAGTATGGGAGGGCAAACAAGACATCTCAATACAATTAGCAAGTGCATATATTCCCATAGAAAAGTGGTTATATTCTTAATGTAGTTATAGTTTGTTCCAAGACTAGTTTGAATTGGTCTCCCAGGACATGGGAGACCAATTCAATTCCCCCTTCTGCCTCATGAGGAAAAGGGATTTGAACTTCCGTCTCCTAAATTGCAGGAGAATGGCCTTGCTACTGGGCGATGGGATATTCTGGCATGAGGTTTTCTCATTCTCTACTATTGAACCTGTTCTACTTTTTATAAATAGCATTTGGAGCAGGGCCTTGAACCTGCATCTCTGACATCATAGGTGAGTGCTCTAAGTAGCCAACTATAGAGCCATTTTCACTCTCATTCCCTGCTCTAATGACTAAGAATTGCCATTATGAATGACAATTGATAACCATTGGGCAAGGAAAGAGCGCGAGAATTACTCCATAGCCTGCTCGTTAGAGCACTCACGTAGGATAAGAGAGACCCAAGTTCAGGTCCCTGCTCCAACGATGAGAGCAGTCTTTAGCCAGTACACACTGAAAAGATGGCAGCACATGGTCCCACCTACTACTGCATATAGTGCTCAGTGATAAGAGGACCTGATGCTTAACAAGGCCTCATATCCAAACAGTAGCTGGGTTCTTGCAAGTTTTGGTTTCCTGTTAGGTGTTCAGCTGCTGCACAAACTGAAATCTTAGAGAGCTACACTCTTACTCATGCAGATCTGGATGGTAAATTAGGAATTGAGCTATAAAGTTGAATTTAATTAACCTTTTATGTAAGATATTACAAATTAATAGTCCAGGATCAGTGATCTATGTGTATTTTTCACATGTTTCAATGGGAGCTAGACCTGGATGGAGCTAAAACAAGTGGAGAAAATATAGTCTCCCCCCCACACTTTTCTGAGAAAAATAAAAATAGTTTTGACTTTTAGGAGAAGGAGGATAAGACTTCCTGAGTATTTACCTGTAGAAAGTATGGTGCTCCACACAAACCTTCCATAACCTTTTAGCAGCCCGATGGTTTGGCAATTTGAACCCAATGGTGCTTTCAAACTGTTCCAGCTGGAAAGGAGCCACAAAATAAATTAACACATTTCCTGAAAGCTGGCCAGGTTAGCAGAACGAATGAGTTCAGACATTTCCATTACCGTGACAAGCACTAATTCTCCTTTCCTGATGCTCAAAATGTCTCAAATTTTCCATACTTCTAATATAATTGCACCAGGTGGACTACTCATGCAGGGTAATAATCACTTCCTATCTGTATTTACTAATGACTCTTCTTTGGGAAAAGCCAATAGTGCCTTAGTTTTGTCAGCAAGTTTCATGACTAGCTGCCCAGAATTTAAAAAAAAAAAAAAAAACACACTGCAAAAAGCCAATTGTACTGAGAATTGTAGCAGCAGCCATGCACACTTTCTCCCCTTAGTCCACTAAATACTGTACTAGGCAGTGTTCAAGCTACTAAGTTTGTCACAATTTCTAATCCAAAAATGTTATGTAAATGCAAGTACAAGATGTACACGTGAATGGACAATACACCTATGTCTAAGATGAATCACAAGACATGTAAAGAGGGAGAGATATCTTTTTCAAATTAAGATTTCATATTAATCACATCATCTATTGAAATATAGCAATCTCCATTAGCTCTGCTAACAGTTCACAGCATTTAATGAAAAGCTACTTATATTTTTAATTGACTTCAAGTAAGTAAATAAAAGGAACTAGCTAGTTAATAAGGATTCATTAATTAGAATACCACATATAAGTTTTGGGTATGACTGGTCGCCTATGAAGAGGATTCAGAGATACCTTATTCTCAAACAAGTGCGGATATAAATCCCACATTTTAACTCTGTCAGAACACCTGGGGAAGTTTGGAAAACATTATCTTGCTGGTGGGCTGAACTTTAGCTTTCACTCTTGAACAGCAGCAGAAAGGTTGGCCAATATTTTCTAAAAAACATCTCAAGCTGTTTATGAACAGAACTGCAAGAAATGAATAAAAGCCCTACTTACCTCTGCTGGCCTGACTTTTATGTAGAAGTTACTACGTTTATAAGAGATTTTCAAAATTTTGGGCCAAGCAAAACGGTTGATTCGGAGTCTATCCTTGTAAATGAGTAGCCCATTAGCGCATACACCCAGCATGATGTCTACACCTTCAGAATCCTACCGCAAATGAGAATTTTAGACAAAATTTAAATGATGATATTTTATGGAGTTCATTATGTTAATACACTTGGGAGGAGGGATGTCTATTACACTGGTTTCATGCTGAAATTACAGTAATGCCAAATGGGTTTGCAAAGAATAGGTACACTACAGCAGGAAAAATCTGCATTTATTAATCTTAGAAACAAGGTTGGGACTCCTGCAATGGTTTAGCATTCATCAGTCCAGTCTGCAGTGACAAGACACATCTGTGTTCACATGCTGCAATTTTGGAAAAACATACCAATATTATGGTGAGGGGGAGGCATATAAAAACCTAAATCAGAAATTTATCAGCAGTAGAGATGTGATGGATATTAGCAAACATTTCAGTAAGCATTAAAGGAAGAAGAAAAAATGAAAGGCCTTGTAAACTTTACAGTTTTTATCAAAAATACAGCAGGTTGTTATATCATATTGTGCAGTTATATATAACTATTACTTCAATTAAGATGGAGAAAAGTGGATATTTGGCTGACAATGTCAGCTTAGCCACTTCAGTCAAGGTGCTGGCAGACAGCATTTTAATCATTTTGGCCCAGTGACAATGTCTGATCTCAGTTTACAGAAGCAAATACTTACTGATAGGACTTGCATGTAATGCAAATCTAAGAAGAGACTTCCCCATGTAATAGCACAACAAATACCAACATGCTCCCAACCAACCGGCAATAATACGAAGTGCTGACATCCAGTTGTCACTAAATTCTAGACTGACTGGCAGAATTCTTAAGGGCTGCAAACTGTTCTCATAAAATAGAGTTCTTGTCAGAGCTTTTACTTGCCATGAGAAATCGCTGTGGAGTAATTGCAAGCATTAGAACCACTGAGAGTGAAAATTCTTAAAGCCATTCAAGACAAGAGTGAGCTGGCATTATGAACTTCTACTAGTGGCAGAAATAAGGTTGCAGATGTATTTACCATACACCTCCAGTAAATACAAGACTACCTACCATCAAATGTTTCCAAGACCAACTGGGAAAGGCCATTAATAAAATTACAAAAGAATTTGACAAGACCCAACTACCTTTCCAAGTTCCACTGAATAAAATAGAAGGTTTCTCTAGTATTTTTACACTATTCAAAAAATTTGGCTTTAGCGTCTCTTTTTAAATATTGGATTATTCATTCTTAATCCATTAAATGAATTTTGCTACTGATTTTCTGAGAACATTGATCTTTTTAAATTGGATTATACTAATTTTTGTTTACTTTTAAAAATTAAAATATCGATAGAAATGGAAGTTAATTTCCAACCATCTAGAGTAAAAATCTGTACTTAATGCCCACTGGTACAAAAAAACACTATAGACATTTTAGGCTCCAATTTGCCTCTCCAAGCCTATCACTGGAATAAACATTTGACATTTAAAACAAACTTAGTTGCTCCTAAGAATAAAGAATATTTTCCCAACCTGTAAGTATGGAGCCACATGGGCTAAATAATCCTTGACTGAAGATAAACTCTCAGAGTCCCCATACCTGTAAACTGAATAATTAACATGACTGCCAGATAGTATAGCAGTTGAAGGGCTTGCATTTAAGTATCCTTAAGCGTACATGTATCTTCAGGTTGAGTGGTCCACGTTTATTGTGCTCTGTAGCGGTAAGTATTTTTCAGAGAAATTAGTTCAATACCTTGGCATGATGTAAATCCACTCCATACATGGAAAGCCTCTTGGCATTTTCTAAGAAATGAGAATCTGCCTGTGCTGGAGTCAAGCCCCTAGAACCATTAAAAGATACCTTCAGTTTACTGTCAAAAATAAATATCAAGATAATAAAACCAAGTGAAAGTAGCTACATTTAGGGTATGTTAAAATATTTCAGATTACAAGAGTCTAAATCTGAGTACTTTTGCACTTCTGTATTTCTCGCCCCAAAATCGTAGGTATGTATATTCTCTTTAACGGTATATTATATTTACTTAGTAGCATTTACTACCTTTAGTGTTGCAAAACAGTTTTAATTATAACCTACTCAAACACTGCCCCGCCCCAAACACTTTTTTCACTTCAAAGAACTGGCTTCCATTTTGCCCTCACTTCCTCTCCCCCAAAACACAATCAAGGATATCTTCCATGACTCGCTATAACTCGATCAGTATTTATGAAGTTATGAGATTAACATGATCCAAAGTGACTTTTCAAACAGTCATCTGCTGAGTTTCCCCAGTCCTCTGTGACACTGGAGTAGATGTTCTCCCTAACTGCCCTGACAGAAGGGCTGTGGCTAGCACTGTTTTGTTTTCAATTCTAAAGATCTTAAACAAACAAACAAACAAACAAAAAAGTACCACTCTCCTAAAGACACATTCACTAACTTATCAGGAAAAGAGAAAGTCATGAGCATGACCATCATGGATCTCAGTGCTTTATGGGTTCTACACAATTTTTACTACATTCTGGAATATTCCATATTCTAGTCTTTCATTTAAAAAATATTGACCCTTTTCAGCTGCCAGGACAGATCCATAAACATTTAAAATGCTTTGCTTCCCTGGTAAGCCATCCTTGCAGAAAACTGTGTCCAGGTCAAACAGTACCACTAACAAAGGTAGGAATCTATCCTCCCCCAAGCCTTGCTGATGTATGAATTTCAGAATTTCACTGGTATCCTTTAAAATGCCAAGATCAGTAAATAAGGTATGTTTATTTTATCAAATGTCCAACACAGAAAGGTTAACCTTTTCTGACCTAGACTGTAACACTTTGCTATTAACAGTACAGTATCTACAGAGCAATATATGCCAAAATTGTGGCCCATTGAAGACAGTGGTGGTTTTGCTCCCAATATAGCTCAGAATTTCATTCATTATTATTATTATTATTATTTGTATTGTGGTAATGCCTAGTCATGGACAAAGACCCCATTGTGCTAGATCCTGTACAAACTGAACAAAAAGACGGTTCCTGCCCCAAGAAGCTTAGACTCTACTGAAGCTTAGACTTGTTCATGAAGCTTAGACTCTACCTTCATAATATAGCATTTATCTAACAAAAGATGACCTTCCTTCCGTCAGTATGAGGGGAACAAGAATAGTTTTTCCTATTGTCAACAAAACTAAAACAGTGACCATGGTTTATTTAAGGTAAAAAAACGACACTACAAAGAGTGTATAGTTCAGGGCAGTGGGCTCTGACCTTTGGGCAATGCAAAGAAATGTATGATCTATTTTGCTGACTGAAAGCAATTGCCTATGTACTTATATTTTTCAGGTAATGAGACTTTGGGATTTTAATTCTATCTACACATCAGTCATAAAATGGCTCCTCATAATCAGATTACAATGTATTTTTTATGAACCAAAGGTAGCTAGTTTAGAGACTGAATATTTGTGGCCCATTTAAATGAAAAATTTCAGATTCTGAATGTTTTCTTCATATTGTTCAAAACATCTCTGAATGAAATAAATTCAGACTATTGTTCTTATAAAGCAAGTAAAAAAGCCTGTATCATGAAATATAGCTTCAAAACTTTCTTAGCTGAAATGTTTATTGCTATTTTTACTGACTAAAGCAAGAAGCAATCCATAATTGACTTTTTTGATGGAAATCCTACTAAGGAGCTGTAATAAACAGAAGAAAAAAAGATGACAGGAAAGTCAAACTAAAGACAAGTTCCATTTAAATACATATAAGAAAAATGTTGTAGCTATGTAATTGATGTAAGACTATTATAGTAGTGATAAACTTCTTCAATCTAATACAGTATTATACATATCTTTAAGATCAAGAGAAATGACAGATGTAACCAAGACCATATCAACATATTTTATTCCCACCAGGTCAGACACACCTGTGTGTTTTGTGCAGTTCTACTACTTTGTCCTCCATCTCTTTTGTTTGATTGGGTGCAAATTGGAATTCACTGATGTAATGGTTATTGTGTTCCTCTGAATCATAGTCGCCTAGCTCGGCCTGCAGAGTATATGAACCAAGGAGGGCATGAGTCACAAAAGAACATGGCAGTCGGCCAGAAGCAATATCCTGACGAAGCTGTAGGCACAGGAAATATCTGCAAAAAGAAAAAAAAGTTACTTATGGTAAACAGAAATATTCCTGCAGGATATTTGTGAGAGCACACATGCACAAAGCTGAGTAAAATCTGTCCAAACATAGTGCCAATAGTCTGTTTTAAAAAACCCAATGCACTGATAGACCCAATACACAGAGACAAAGTTCCATTTCTGATAGATCTTGTCAACTAAAAACAAAGGATTTGGAGTTACAGTTTTAATATAAGAATCAATATATCCTTTGTAAATCAGTTGAATTAGAAATATTCTGGTTCCCAGTACAAATGAGCTGTATGTGTCCAGTTTTACATAATAAACTTGCTTACCAACTCTGTCATGTTCATAGTCAGGCTTGGTACAATCCATTTAAAAATGGATGATCTATTTTCCCTTAAAATCTAGGGTTTGGTTCTAAAACTTCAGTAATATCTAAATTGTTTTGCACCATGTAATCCAGCCAGTCATGCCATACAACATATGCATACTATATCAATAAGCAGTGAACACTTGCATCCCTCAGACAGGTCGTATCCATGTGAGTAATTACATTTATCTTGTACCTTGCAACTCTTATCCATAAAGCCTTGTGCTGTGCATGCACAAAGTAATCTTACATGGCATACTAAACAAAAGTAAATTTTATTTTTTACTTGTTTATTTTGAATTCATAGTGAAGTTCAAATTATTGGGGATTTAGAAAATTTCAAAAATAAATCAAGGATAACACTATTTACTTTAACTGAACACAATCTAAAAGCCCAACTTAATTTCCTGAAAATAGTTTTATAGCACGCATGGACACCTAAAGCTAGTTTTAGATTAACTGAACACGAATACAATTAGCTTTTCTACTACATGTAGAATGAGAGACAATTATAGACTGTATATCTAGTTTGTTTTGTATATCATATGTTTGGAGTGGTCATTTTTCTCCCAAATGGGAAAGCTACTAGGTGGTGAGTTACGTAAATAATTTTAAATGAGTACCAATAAATCCTTTATATACCACTGTGTTTGCTACATACTGTATTTAACAAATTCTATTTGATAAATGTTTGACAATTAAAAATAAATTATCTGGACTATTTCCGTATCCCCCTCAAAACACTTAAGCAAGTTGCAACATTGAACAGTTAATTGTGGTTTGTAACAGTAAACCAAGATAACACTTGAAGAAAAAAATATTTCCCATTTTCTTTAAACTCTTTCTACTTTTCTCTGTTCTTAGATTCTTCCTCCTTGGTTGTCTGAAAAGCATGTAGCACATGGGTGCTATCATGAAGAAACAATAAAGGATAATAATTCTGTTGTACTATCTTATTTGTGTGTGTGTTACCATCTCTAATACCTATCTATGAAAATGTATTCTCAGCAATTCAGTTTAATATAGAGTTAGCATATAAAGCACCTTAACATCTTTGAGCTCAGTACTCCTATCAACACAAGTTACCCTACTGCTTACATCCCAACATAGTGGCAGCCTCTCAACATCCACTGGCTCCACGCCTCTGACCCTTAAGAGGTTCATTCCCTTTTCTGGTCTCCTTCCTGCTATTCCACTCTATCCCACTTCTATCCTCATCCTCTGGTCTCTTGCTATAATTTTTACTTTTTCCCCTCTTCCTTCTGGACCCCTTCATTAGCACCTCTCACCATTTCAACTAGCTTTCCCCCCTCATCTGGGAGCTTTCCTGGAGGCCTTATCAGATCCACTGAGTCCCAGGTCTCACCCCAGCTCAGGACTGCTCATACTGTGAACTGGAGCAAGAAAAGTTGTGTGGTATCATCATGCAGTCGCCAACTCCCACTCACTCCCTACTGGCTACAAAAAGCAGCAGCATAGCACAGTATAGTCAAACTGTGCTGTAGCAACAGACAGAATATTTAAACTTCCACGCTACACTGGAGGCTGTGCCCAGGATAACTATCCCAGTTTCCTCCCATACCTAGGGCCTTTATGTTCCCTTATTCTATGAGGGAGAGAGTGGGGAGAGAGAAAATCTGCAATGTGAATTCAAAACATAGGAAACAAGTAAGTTGTTGACTTGTAGAGTGTACAATATAAAAAACACTGATTATCAAGTTTTATATTAAAATATGCATACCTGGTAATGTCTTCAGTCAATTGTGAAGGATCAGGAGGATAAAACTTCACATTAAAGGTGAATAGCCAGGGTAAACCTACAAATGGGAAATGTCTGATTATTACTCCACAGAACTTTAACGAGCAACCAAAAAACAAACAAAAATTTCTTATTGGAAGATTTAAAAAACTTGTGACTAGCATTTCAGTAATTAAGTCAATAAATCAATAGAAGTCAAATTTAAAATGCAAGAAATTTAAGAAATTATATGGTAAATAGAGGGAAAGTTAACAGAAGAGCGGGTTCTCTTCAATGCCAGATAGTTACACTTGTAAACTGAAAGATCAGACCAACAGCTTAAGATAATTTATTTACATTTCTGAAGAATTTGTTACAATGTTTTTCTTATCATAATTTATGAAAACATCTACAAAAGTATTTAGAGTTTTGAATTCTCAGGCAACCATGATAATTTGATTTAGCAGCTTTAAAGGTATCTTTTGTTCAAACAAGCATTTTAGAGGGTTTCAACTCTGAGCAACTTTTTTTTTTCTTCTGCATTGATTGTGAACTAATATAACCAATGTTTTCCAGCTTCTTCCAGGGCAAGTCTCTCTCCCCTGTTGAGATAAGCTCATAAAACAACAAATTCCTTTTAATTTGGGAGACTGTAGAATCACTCATGGGGAAGAAAATCTGAAAGAACTAAGGTTTGTGATGCATACACTAAAGCATGAAGTAGAAATAGTGAAGTTGTAAAGCACTTTATTTTCTAGCAAATACTGTAGCCAAAAAAATGGCTGCTCTCATTAAATATATAAAACCACATACACATTACAGTTTCTCCTGTATTAGAATCATAGACATGCAAGACTGGAAGGGCTCTCAAAAGGTCATCACGTCTAACCCCTTGCGCTGAAGCAGGACCAAAGTAAACCTAGACCATCCCTGGAAGGTGTTTCTCCAACCTCTTCTGAAAAACCTCCAATTATGGGGATTTCACAAGCTCCCCTAGAACCCTATTCCAATGCTTAACTACCCTTGTAGTCAGAAAGCTAATATCCCACCTAAATCTCCCTTGCTGCAGATGAAGCCCATTACTTCTTACCCTGCCATCAGTGGACATTGTTGGGATATTAAAAGCAACTATCAAGACCCTAAAATAGAGACACCACTCAAAACGCATTCACAGGAAAATTTCTCACAAATAAAACTGGACTTTGAGCGAAAAAACTCATGTTTAAAGAAGGTGGGAAATGTTGACATTAAAGAATCATGTTTCCCATAACTCTCCCTCATATACTGACTTATAACATTGAAATATAAAATGAGTAATTGTAAATAGTCAGATTAAGCACTTTGATAGCTATAGTTTTAATGATTTATAACTATGTACAGTGAATGAGTACAGATAAAACAACACTTAGGCCAAGTCATTGCTGGCGTAAATGTGGTTTTGCCAATTCTCCTTTTTCACAGAATTGCTAATTTGCTTAAAATGTTATTGCTATCAAAACAAAGGTAACATATCATGTTGGAAGACGTAAGTGGACATTGATGTCCCTCCTTCTTCTTTAAACTTTGATCCAGGAATTTATTAAGTTTTTAAATGTTCTTGTTTTTAACTTGTACAGAATTTTTTAAAGTGTTTTCATTACTCAATAAAACAATATTGTTTGGAAAATAATTACTAGTTCCCAGCATATGCTGCCAAATGCCTAGCGGTACTGAAAGCACCCACTTAGTTGTTATTGAACACTGTGACACAACTCATAGGATTGTGACAAATAGTGTCAATCATAAAGCAAGCACCACAAAATGAACAGACACACTGTCAGTGTTCTATTCATAAATTTGCACCAAGCACCACACAGTTCCTAGTAGGCCCCCAAACTGCAGGGCCAGGTAGAGCATAGCACACCACAACACGTTACTATGGCTCACTGTTAAAATGCTCTTTCAAAGCCTTCCTGAGCCATACAGCTCCTGGCTGAGCTCTTCTGATAATCCTTGTATCTGGCTGTTCAAACTCAGCAGACAGACGTTCCACCTTTACCCTCCACCCAGAGACAACTTTTCTCCCTTTGCTTCACAGATACTACGCAGGACACTGCAGGCAGCTATAATCACTGGGATATTTTTCTCAGTGAGATCCAGTCTTGTGAGTAAACGTCACCACCCCTTCAAACGACTAAAAGCACATTCAACTGCCACTCTGCACCTGTTGAACCAGTAGTGTTAAATCGTTCCTTGGTGCTGTTGAGGTCGCCAATGTACAGCTTCATGAGCTGTAGAGTAAGGGGTAGGCCAGGTTTCCCAGGATCACTACTGGCATTTTGGCATTGCCAACGATAAATCCGGTAAGTCAGGAAAGACAGTCCCTACTTGCAGCTTTTTGAACAGTCCTGTGTTCTTAAAGATGTTAGTGTCAGGCACCTTCCCAATACTGATGTCAGTGAAGTATCCCCAATGATCCACCAGCACTTGCATAAGCATAGAAAAATAGTCCTTTCTGCTGATGTATTCTGGGGCAAGGTGGTCTGGTGCCAAAATAGGGGGGAGGGTGCTGTTTATCACTTCACCGCAGTTCACGAATCCGATCGTTGCAAATCCATCCATTATATCCTGCAAGTTGCACAGAGCCACAGTCCTGTGTAGCAGGAAACGATTAAGGGCCCTGCACATTTGCATGACAATGGCCTGCATACTGGATTTTTCCAACTCTAGAATGATTTCCCACTGACCAGTAGCAATCTGTCTTTGCAAATTTCCACAGTATGATTGATACTCACTTCTCCGCTGTCAGTGAAGCTCTCACTCTAGTGTCCAGATGCTGGAGGGCTGGGGCAAGCTCAGTGCACAGTTCCAGGAATGTGGTCTTGCACATCCAAAAGTTCTGTAGAACTTGTCATCTCAACCCTGCATTACAGCGTGATCTCATCAGTCAGTCCTCATTTCTCATGCCCAAAAGCAGCACTCCACCATTTGCAAGCACTCTGTGAATCACCAACAATCAGGAATGCTGGGACAATTGGTATAGTGGGGGTACTAAGAGCCATTGAACCAAACTGTAAACCCTGTACATAATGGAAAGCACTTCAAGCCAAGGGGTGTGGCACCCCCAGTACCTATGCCAACAATTGGTTCTCGCTATGTCCTACAGCGATTTGCCCTCCAGGTGTATACATCTTCAGTACACATGCTGAATTACCACAATTTAGACTATTATTACAGCCACAAACAAAATTCAGTAAAGCTGTCTGAAACTGACAAATTAACAATTTTGCACTGGTCACAGTATGAATTACTGGCTGCCTTATATTTTAAATGGTAATGGGAAACTCTTTCTCCTTTGAACATAAACTAAATGTATTAAACTGCTTGTGTACAGCCTGTTTCTGTACTTCTGACTTAGTCTACGGGTATAGCTCATGTGACAAAAGCATACAAAAACTTGATTGTCTGTATAAAACTTTATACTGTGATACTGACATTACAAACTGCTGGGCAAGGTAAAAAATGTTGATATTTAAATGATATTTAGAATTTTGTCTGTACTAGTGCTCTCTGTTTATTGGTGCTTAATAATATGGCCTACTGAAATGTCAAGAATTTGTCTAGCCAACTTGCTACCTCAAAAATGCTTCAGAAGCAACATTAGACACATTCTTCAAGGAAAAGAATGTAATAACCAACAGTGCACAATTAACAATTCATCCCATCTATACTGGAGAATCAGTGTTTTATCCCAATAAAGGCATTCTTGTATCTTTTACTGGTGGTGAATATGCTATTTTTATGGCTCAACAAATAGTTCTGTGGTAGTGTGGCAAGAACAAATAAATTAATTGCACACAGTCAACTGTAAAAAAATTAAGGGAATTATTTTCCCTCTGCAGTGTATTGCACCTGAAATTAAACTAGGGATTCAAGATAATCTATGATCAGTCCTCCTTCTGAAAACCCTCCACGTACTTTGTCCAGCCCATGTCATGGACCCTGTCTCTTCCCCGCACCTCAGTCTCTCTATTCACAGTCTCAACAGATGATGAAAAAAGCAACTCTTCAGCAACTTCTCCTGTCTTTAGATTAACCTTATCTGTCACTCCATCTGAATTAATCTCTCAAATGCAGAGGTTTTCCATTGTCTATACCTCTTAAAATCTTCTTTTCCTTTTCACACCAATTCATTTCAACTTCATTTAACATTACAAAGCCTTTGAGATAAAGTTTATAGGAAAGAGGTTATATAAAGCAAAATTTCTTTGTATACAACTTGATGCACAGGCCCTTAGCCATACAGTTCTCATGAAATGAAAATCAGCTACAGACAAGTTTAAATTGAAACATTTATATACCAGCAACACTAAGTAATATAAAGTCTTGCAAAAAAAACTCATGGACTACATATTATACTAGCGTTACTTAAGATTTTATTTGTGAAGTAAACATCATTTGATCTGACGTTTGATTTGATTTGGAAGTTCACCTAATTAATCATGGCATTACCCTTTCTTATCCATCATCATTTCTGAGCAGCAAGGAGATTAGCCTACATTACAGTATGCCTACTAACACTATTGTAATTCACCCTTACAGAACCAAGGTAGAATTTTTCCATACTCAAACTGCACTTACAAATGAATACATTCATTTTCAGTTCCCAGCCAGTCAATCTTATCCCCCAACCCTTCACGCCACAAAAGAAAGGAGTCCTGCCCATCTCCATAGTCTTCACCCCTTTTACAATTCTGAACTTGTATCTAGTTGCTGGGTGTATATGTAAATCATGTCCCAATACTACCAAGGGACCAAAGTTCTGGGGACCCTGAAAAGGCCAAGTCAGATTTCAAAGGCTGCCACCCACTCTTGCCTCTTATTGGCCAGTGGAGTTTTGGCAGAGGGGAAGGAAGAGAAAAACAGCAGGGCAAAAGGAAAGTTTCCAAATTTCCTCCTGTGCTGCAGGAAATTCCTGTGACTGCCATGGAAGAGGGCAAGGGGTGGCGGAGGGAAGGGAACTATCTGGCTGCTGAAGCCACTCACATATGTATTTGTCCGCTTGTTACCACCCTCTACTCTCAGCTCTCTAGATGCTCCCTGATCCATTTTGCCACTACCAGTTTAAATGCTTGAATCATTCTGCAAGATGCCATGAACTCTGGCCCCAATCCAGCAAAACATTTAAACATGTGCCTAACATTAAGCATGTGAGTAATTTCATTGAATTCAATAAGACTACTCACGTTTCAAGTTAAGCACACAGAATCACAGAAGTGTAGGGTTGGAAGTGACCTCAAGAGGTCATCTAGTCCAGTCCTCTGCTCTCAATTCAGGATTAAGTCATAACTAGACAATTCCCGACAGGCGTTTGTCTAACCCGTTCTTAAAAAACCTCCAACAACCGAGATTCCACAATCACTCTAGCCACTTTATTCCAGTGCTTAACTACTCTGACAATTGGGAAGTTTTTCCTAAATTAGGAAGTTTCTCCTAAGATGTTTAAAATGCTTTGTTGGATTGAGACTTGGGTGTTCGTCACCTTGCAGCATGAAGCCCAAGTGGACAGAGACATGGGAGGGTAATGGTTTTAAGAGCTGCCAAGCCACCAGTGCCATCTGCATTGGTTTCCCTCCCTGATACCAGAGATGTGCTTTTGAGAAACATGTCTCCTCCACTCAGCCTGAAATTGAGTCAAGAACAAGTAGCAGGGTGCTGAGACGCACACTGGTGCAGGCTTGTGATCACAGAACTTTCAAGGGGGCAAGCTTGACTTTGCTTCACACAAGAATCTGGCTTGCCAAGAAACCCTCTTGTTCTCCTGCATTAGGCTCCAGCTCCCTTCAGCTTCTCTTCTAGCATATGTCAGAATCACGTATGTTTCCAGGCATTAGCATTCTGTGAGCAACCCAGTTTATTAAGGGCGAAGTACCTTTACTATTTTCCACTACTCACCCCTAGGGTTGTTAACAGCTCAGGATATAAATGTGCTATTACCAATAGGTCTCATACTTCAAGAACCTTTCCAGCAATAAGCCTTTGCCTCCGAAAAGAGTTAAAAAGTGATCTACTTATTTTTAAAGTTACTGGAGTATCCAGACAGCATCCTACCTGGTTTGGAATAATTAATAAATACAAGACAAGGGTTCAGTCTATGCTGCTTTCTTACTGTACAAATCAACATCCTGTCAGATAGAGGTGTCTGCCACAAAACTTATAAGACCTCCTTTAGTGTTTTGCTAAAAACTCTTGATCTAGATGATGATGCAAGACAGAGAGATGTTAGCCCCATTTGTTAATTTGACTGTTAACCGTCTCCCAGAGCCTACATCAAATGAAGTCTGCAATATGGTTATGTTTACTTTAATGATGTGAATATACTCAGATTGCCCTTGACAAGATGGCCTCAAAGTTTATGTGAAGATAGCCTAATTATGAGCCAGACTCTTACCTATGTGGGTTTTCCACACTTATGGGGAAGAAATTTAAGGGCTTTGGCTCCCTAAATTCACATCAGCAGAGAGCTTGTACCTTCACACCCCTGCAATCCCATCACCCATCTATAACTAAGTGGATAAAGAAACTGAGGATCAAAGAGCAAGAGTGAACCTCTTTCCATTGTTATTAATACTGAACGGCACTGACTGGACATTGTGTGCCCAATTCAATTCTCAGTTACACAGACTTGTGCACAGATCTGTAGACAAAACCAGGCCCGGTAATATCTGGTTCATGGTGGCTGTTTTAAAAGTAGTTTGACATAAAATTTTTCTTTAAGAATAAATTCTCTTACACAGCTAATTTTTCAAAACAAGTTGAAATGGGTTCTAGTCAGGATACTTTGACAGAGGAGTCAGAAGGTCAGTGTTATGTGAGTAAAAAGGAAGCAATACCTCTAGCTTCAAACACTTGAACACACTATCTGAATTATATGCATCTAAAAGAAACTATGTTCAAATCACATTCCACAAAAAAGGGTTGATATACTCTTCCAGGAAAAAAAAAGTTTAGAGTTAAGGCTGAAACCAATCTAATTCACCACTTGGGCATCCAGCCACCCACCTACCAACACTTTTAGCAGTGCATACTAACGTTTGGAGACTTGCATTAACAACAAGCACAATGGTGTAAATCAAAGTAAGCAAGTTTCATCATGACCACTATTCAAAAATTGTGTTTACACTGTTTTCCTGCCCAACCCTTACCCATGAGGTCTACTGGGTCTGGATTTTACTTCCAAAGTTATTTCCAAAAGGCAAGGACCATGGCCTAAATTTTCAAAAAAGTACAGTGATTCTGACTGCCAAATTTAGGAAACCTTAAACAGGCCTTGATTTTCTAACATAAAATGTGGGTGCTCAGCACTTTCCAAAAATCAGACCCCTTTTAAGGGGTCTAAAGTTGGGCACCCCAAAACTGAGGAACCCATAATCAGTGGACACTATTGAATATTCGGGCTTTTATCTTTATGCATCATGGACATCTACAGTGCTAATAATAACAAAATCAAATGTCTTAACCGTAAGATGTGTTCATGGTACAAACCCAATTTAGATAAATTCTAAAAACATCTACACAACAAGAATAGCCTCTATCTGGTACAGTTCGACAACTAAAAAATGCTCACTGTGGGTCACTGAAGTAGTTCATCTCCAGTGCAAACCTGTATAGAAAAGTTAATAACGTTCAGCATGTACCAAGAAAGTGGAGCCAGTAGAAACTAGAAGTAGATGACTAAGTAGAAGAGATGTCTTTTGGTCTTTTTGGCATTGCTTTGCCCAGCCTCATGCTACTTGATACCATTTCTATCCTTATTTCTGAAAGCACGAAGGTTTGAAGGGCTCTAGCCATTGTTGCTCTACATTAGTTACAGAAAGTAATGTCACTCAATATATCAATTCATTAAAGAAACAAACTCCTTTCACAGTTCCTTCAGTTCAGTAGACAAGTCTTCACCATTTGTAAATCAGAACCATTCTGTAAACTATAATGTGAAAATCAGATTATGCTCATCCACATTTAAATAGGACTTTATCGAGTATTAGAAGTGTTTTGCAATTCCCACCCTTCCACCTTGCTTCACTCTAAAGTTTAACCCCAAATTTCTTCCAGATGAAGTGGGGAAACTGGCAGGGGATCATTCCACTGTGCCCATGAGAGGGGTCCCTGAAGAGGGACGGGAAAAGGGGTTGCGGAGAGGGATTCTAACAAACTGAAGGGTGTATCCCAATTTCTCCATTAGGACCCACTGATCTGTGCTAATATGTGGGTCCAAATATGCAGAAAGTGGGATAACCTAGTGGAAAAAAATGGGATAGGAGAAGCTGTCATAAAGCAAACTGGTAAGCTATCTGACAAGACAGTCAAACAGACTGCTTGGTACTTCCAGGCTGTCTACATGAGCTTGCTGAAGATGAAAAGTGAGGCGCTAGTGGTCACCTTCTATGACTCTCCTTTTTCCTCCTAGACTGGTCATGCTACCTAGGCATAAAGGACTGGTAACAGTGGAATGACTGAGGGAGGAATTACTTCTTTTTAGGGAGTGGACTCTAAATCCCCAAAAACTTCAATGTAGCCTGCAAGTCCTTGAGACTGTGAATCTTGTCCGTCTGCTGAGAAAAGAGGGTCTGTTCCTCAAAAGGGAGATCCTGAGCAGTCTATAGGGCCTCCTGTGGAATACCTGATGATTGAAGCCTTGAACACCTACATATTGTTATCACAGATGCCATAGCCCCAGCTACAGAGTCTGCTCCATGCAATGAAGCCTGGAGAGAGGTCCTAGCCTGCAGTTTACCCTCTTCCACTACTGCCCGAACCTCTTGCCTGACATCCCCTGGTAACCTGTTTTCAAACTTGAGATCATTGTCCCAGAGATAGAAATTGTATCTACCCAGCTAGGATTGCTGGTTCAAGATACAAAACTGGAAACCACTCAGGCCTTTTGACTGTTGGCGACAGAGAAGATAGCATTTCTCACAAAATCCTAATGGGTTCCAGAATGGTCTCATTTATAAGGAGAGCTATTTAGTATATCCCTTCTGATCTCAAAACATCCATCAACTGTAGGAGCTCTCCTGAATTACCTCCACCTGTATGCCCAGAGAGGAAGGAATCCTCTTGAACAAGTCCTGACAGGCCCTGTAGTCATTTTGAAAAAGCAAAGACACTCAAGACACTACCGCCTCATTGGGCAATGACGAGGAAGAACACAAAGCAGGTTGAGTGGAGCCTCTTATAACTCATCCAAAAGAGATTCTGCTGGGCCTGCTCAGCACCCTACTCGGTACTAGGGATAACTTCCCGAGCCTCTTCACACAAACTATCCTGGCATCTACTAGGAGACCTGGAAGGAGAAGGGTGCAGGGAAGATCTGGTGGTGGGAAGAAACCCCCTGGGCTCAAATATGGCAATTGGTAGGGCATTGGACCACAACCTCTTTGTCCCTTGATCAACATGGAACCTCTGCTGGATACCAAGGACAAAAACCCCTCAATGATTGAGAGTGACACCTCCTATCTTGGGACCAAGACACATATGATTGAGTCTCTGACTCTGAAGAACAGCCTGAGTCACCCAACCCGTAGAGCCCTGCACGGATACAAAAATTTAGATCTGCATCTGATCCACATTGGTAAACCAGTGCTCTCAAAACTGTGGGGTGCACTCCCATAGGAGGGTGCAGAGGAACATTCAGAGGGGGCATGCAGAGAGCCTCAGGCCAGCCCCCATGTGGGGGAGAGAAGGGGCAGGCAGAGAGCATCACCCAGCCGCACTCTGATCCCAGCCTAGCTCCGGCCCCAGCCAGCTCCGCTCCGGGCCCTGCTCCACCCTCAGCCCAGCCACAGTTCCATTCTGCCCCTGGCTCCGCCCCAGTCCAGCTCTGCATTTGTTTCCTCTTTACCCCCAAGCCAGCCCCAGCTCTTCCCCCATCCCCAGTTCAGCCCCTGGCTCAGCGGAGGAGCTTGGGCTGAAAGCAGAGCTAACTATGTAGTAATGGAGGTGGGAACATGGACAGATTCCCATGACTGGTAAGGGGGGGTGATGTAGTGACAGAAAAAGTTTGGACACCATTGTGGTAAAAAGTACAACCGTATCCGCAGAGATCTTTACGTCTACAGATTTGCAGGGCTCTACCAACTGGGACTGTGGTACTCCCAAGTGCCGAGGACCACTGTTCAGACCGGAGATGATGGTATAGAAGGGAGCATATTGGCCTTGCCTCTGGACAGCACAGGGCAAGGAGGTGAAAGAGGGTCTGATGCTGGCCACGGTACCAGAAGTTGATCTCTACCAGTAGCAAGATCCTGTGCCACAGCATATGCCTCATATAAGTCAATCTCTGATTCTGAAGAAGAGCCTGAGTCGCCTGACTGGTAGAGCCCTGTGGGGATACAAAAAGGTGGATCCGAATCCGATCCACGATCCGCAAAGACGGTAATCCAGTGGTCCCCAAACTGTGGTATCAAGAAGGTCCCCTGACACCGCTGTTACACTAAAGGGGTTGGTACATCAGCAGGGATCAGTCTCAACAGCATAGGCACCACCAGTGCCAGAATTGATGACCCCACATAAGATGCTGTCACAGCATCTGGGAGTGCCTCTTCTCAGAGGACATGCTACCCTCTTTTCCAGCTTGTTTATTGGTGGATGGTACCAGGCTCCTTGATCTCTTGGAGGATGAGTCCTTTGACGCTTTCTTTGAGGTACTGGGGAAGGAGAGCGGCACTAAGATGCAGCAATGTCTAAAGGAGCACTTCTGACTGAAGTAGAAGCAGGAAGGCTCTGATGGTGGACGCAGGGCTGACTCCATGAGAAGGTGGCAGAGCCTCACCTCCCTATACTTTTTAGATCTGACACCTGTTCTGGATGTGACCCTTGCTGAGGACTTCAGACACCTAGAATGGATTTCTTTCTGCTGATGCAACATTTAAAGCCCGGAGACCAAGGCATTCCCCAGTACCATGTGTTGGCACCCAGAACAAGTGGGAACAGACACTCCAATAAACTATGAAAAACAACTCAAACAAAATTCTTACAACTACAATACCCACCTGCTGAAGTGAAGAAACAGATTGACAGAGCCAGAAGAGTACCCAGAAGTTACCCACTACAGGACAGGCCCAACAAAGAAAATAACAGAACGCCACTAGCCGTCACCTTCAGACCTCAACTAAAACCTCTCCAACACATCATCAAGGATCTACAACCTATCCTGAAGGATGACCCATCACTCTCACAGATCTTGGGAGACAGGCCAGTCCTTGCCTACAGACAGCCCCCCAACCTGAAGCAAATACTCACCAGCAACCGTACACCACACAACAGAACCACTAACCCAGGAACCTACCCTTGCAACAAAGCCCGTTGCCAACTCTGTCCACATATCTATTCAGGGGACACCATCATAGGGCCTTATCACATCAGCCACACTATTAGAGGCTCATTCACCTGCACATCTACCAATGTGAGATATACCATCATGTGCCAGCAATGCCCCTCTGCCATGTACATTGGCCAAATTGGACAGTCTCTACGTAAAAGAATAAATGGACACAAATCAGACGTCAAATATTATAACATTCAAAAACCAGTTGGAGAACACTTCAATCTCTCTGGTCACGCGATTACAGACATGAAAGTTGGTATACTACAACAAAAAACTTCAAATCCAGACTCCAGCGAGAAACTGTTGAATTGGAATTCATTTGCAAACTGGATACAATTAACTTAGGCTTTAATAAAGACTGGGAGTGGATGTGTCATTACACAAAGTAAAACTATTTCCCCATGTTTATTTCTCTCCCCCCCACCCAACCCCCGTTCCTCAGACGTTCTTGTCAACTGCTGGAAATGGCCCACCTTGATTATCACTACAAAAGGTTTTTTGCCCCCCGCTCTCCTGCTGATAATAGCTCACCTTACCTGATCACTCTCATTACAGTCTGTATGGTAACACCCATTGTTTCATGTTCTCTGTGTATATAAATCTCCCCACTGTATTTTCCACTGCATTCATCCGATGAAGTGAGCTGTAGCTCATGAAAGCTTATGCTCAAATAAATTTGTTAGTCTCTAAACTAGCTATGAATGAGTACCAAACTACATACAAGAGAAAACAAATTCCCTGAAAGGGAGAACACTTACACAAGCAAGCTAACATACTTGACTACCAATCGGGGGGGGGGGGGGGGGTCAGAAGGAACTGAGGGGAGTAACGGGTGGCTCTGCCCTTTACACCTTTGTGCAGTAGCACAAGGAGCAGAGGGTACATGTGGTGCTCGAATGGGTACTGCTAAGGGAAAAACCTCCTAGTCTGAAGCACTGGGAATGCACATAGTGAAATAGCCATGTGCAATTACTTGAAGAAAAATATAATATGAATCATTTTCTTTATTAGTAGGTGGAAGGTTAATTACATATTGTATATAAATATGTAGATAAATTAATGCATCTGCCATTTTAATCAGGACTAATCTATTTACACAAATGACTGTACTTCAGCTATATTTTCAGCATAATCTATTCACCACAGGAAATGAAACTACATGGTCTGTAGAGAATCAATTGTAATTTTCATTCCTTCAATAGAAAATGAGCCAAGTTTTCTTAAACGTAATTATAGGGAGTTTGGAATTAATGAAATCCGTAGCAAAAATGATTAGTGCAAATGTAAAACTTTTGGAGAAAGATCAGAATTAAAAAAGTGTAGGTTTAACAAAGAACCTTCCACTTCAGTTGTGATGAACACACTGTTCCTCTCAATTACAGGTGCTTTCACTTGGTGACATGTAGTGAAAAGATTACACAGGTGAGCCCCCGGAATAATTTACAATGCTCTTGTGTTTCAAGTACAGAAATGGAAATCTTATTCTTGACTAGCATATCTCCCCTTAAAATCTACATTATCCCATATGCACATTAGAGTGACATTTTATGCAACACTACAAACACACTAAATTATTTTAACTAAACATAATTTTGTTCTACTTGTATAGCATTAATGGATCTGTAGTAAGTGACATGAGTCTGTATATAATATACTTTTACTTACTAGTATATTTTATTCTCAAGTTGCTATCACCATTTTCAATCTTAATAAAAATGAATTCAGTAAATTGGGAACATTCCAAGCCGAAGACAATGAAAATACTGGCAAGAGTACACCATTATGCTTCCTGAGGTGCTAGTACAATAGGAATTTTATCATGACTTAAGAAGAAGCATGATGAAGCTCTTATTAGTATTACCCTTGAAATAAAGGTGGCATGCGTTTTACATTAGACTCTGAACTACCACAACATGGTGTGTCTAAGAATGATGCAATAATACTGGCAGTGAAGAGCGACCTAATATCTGGAGATTCCACATTTAGTAAAATTTATCCTTTCAAGTAATTAAGGTCCACAAATTTATTATAATGGATACTTCAGCCTGCTTGCAGGTTGAGGGCAGAGCCAGACCTGTTATCCACTCACAGCAGGGGAATGCTCCACCTCTTCAAGTTCCATCCAGTTGAGATAACTTCCGCAATCAGGATAATTCAAATTTACTTTCTAAATGACAGACTGTTAAAGATACTTTAAGGGGAAAGTACAACAATTTCTCCTACTGGAGAAAATGACATATTACATCAAACAACAATTAACAGAAATCCTCTCTCTGATCTTAATGATCCATTTCTTTTCCGAGTGGGTTGGATCTGTGGACCTTATTACTATAAGGAAGGAAACGGTCAGGAAAGCACATAAAATATTCTATTCCTCTTCCTGCTAAGGTCCACAGATCTGTTAAAGTATGTTTTTCATAGCAGTGTGCCTCCAGGGAGGGAAGCATGATCATCCTTTAAATAAATGTGTTAGTCTCTAAGGTGCCACAAGTACTCCTTTCCCTTAAACATGGACATCCAAAATGAGGTAGATTGTATGTAATCCATCTCCCCTTGGGCACTAAGGTATGGAGGAGACTTCTGTCAAAAGAAAGGAAATGGCACTGAGTAAGAATGAATGACCAATAAGCAGAACTCGGTGAACTAGTGGATATCAAGCAGATCTCAGACAGACAGACATGACTACTCTGCCCCGACACTGACACTTAATCGAAGGAGGGAATTTTCTTGAATTTACTTAAGGAATGAATGCCATGGCAGTTGTGAGGACTACTTGTCTGAATTAAAAGTACGATACCGGGTTTTCCAACTTCAAATAAACTCCTGATTGGAGCCCCTGTCAGTCCTACTCTAATGGACAGGATCGAATGGATCTCCTTCAGAGGTCCAATCCAAGTATGGCTGTAAAGAGGAACTCTACGACCTTGTGGGGTTTGAATGAAGTTATACTCAAAGGAAGTATTTAACATGGGGACTTGTACAAAACTTCCTCTTCTTGAACATGTCAAGAATATTATACTAAAGAGATATGACCTTTTTGCATGGACACTCATACATCCACAATAAAGGATTCCTGGGGGAACTCAAGGATCACAGGTGTTGGAAGTAGGGGGGCTGGAGGTGCTGCCACATTCCCTGACTTAAAGTGGTTTCCATCATATACAGGGTTTACAGGTTGATTCAATGGCTCTCAGCAACCCCACTATACAAATCGTTCTGGCACCTCTGTCAAGGATATGTTTTGCTAGTTTTAACATGATAATTAAACTGTGGACTTTGTACCAGCCTGTAGAATAAGTTCTATTGGTTTGACTTCTCTTTTGGGTCCATCAGAGCAATACTTACTTCAATCAAGTGTTCATTTGAAACCATCTAGTCCCAGCTGGAGGACCAGTCTTGCAATAGCAGACCTCTGAAAATCCAATGCTAGATTATTCAGGTCTCAGAATCATAACCTCTTCAGCCAGAAAAGCATGAACAGTTTCACTGCTACTCTCATTCCTACTTTTTGTGTTGGCTTGGGAAAAATGGTCAAGCTGGAAAGACATATAAAAGAGGAGACCTTGCTCAGTTTTGCAAGATGTCACTGCCACCTCACATTCTGGTCCCGGCACACAGAGGTGCTACAGGACATTTTATTTACCGGTTTTAGATACAAAGGTTGATCACTAGCCTTCCAATTTTACTTACAATGATTCAGATACCATTGGGTGTAGGAGCAACTCTGCCAGTTTGATTTCTGACATGCAAGTCTTGGTGTTTATTTCCCCCTTGGTGAGCATTTTGCTCCACCCAGGACAGACTAATCTCACTCTGGGGTACAGCTGATAGGGTTTTCATAAGAACTGGGAAGAACACAATCAGACACATTGACTGTCATGATCAGAACACATCTGTTTTCAAAGGACGGACCAGTGTCCTGAGACCTTAATAACTCAATCTGTTCCAGTTGGTGGACACTGTACTCTCTCTTTCTGGTAACCATTCCCTGAACTGAGTGGGTAAAATCCCTTCAAAATAAGAACAATGGGGGATTAGAGAATATACAACTAGAGCTAGATCTCTGTCAATTGAAGAGATAGGGTGATCTGCGGAGGGGATATACAAGATTACTGAGTAGGTATCATATGAACTCTGGATTGCTGAAGTGTACCTACATAGGAGTTCAGAATTCAAAATGGTTCCAATAAGAATTGGATGTTTCTGTGACACGTGTTTTTCATTATGGCCATCTTCCTCTTGTGTTAACATTCTTCTGAGATGAGACCTTGTACCTGACAGTATTCATCTTCAGTTCAAGCCTATGGCTTACTTCCCTGGCACCACATGTTTTTGTTTGTACTGAATTCTGCAACCATATCACTGTGCGTTTGCTTCAGCTTTCTATCTGCACAGAATCCTGATCAGAAAAATTGTCTGAAGAGAAAAGTAAAGTAATTTGCCTTCTTCCCTAAAGCCAATATTATTGCTACTCCCTGGGAGCTATGTAAAGATGAAATGGTAATGCTCGAAAAAGAGAAAAGAAAAAGGCTTCCAGCCTTTTGCAGAACATAAACATTGTCTGAGGATGGTAAAATGGGAATGTTTTGAAGGCAAGCTTCTTTTAGGAACTTCTTTAGAGATTTCAGAGAGGGCCCTGTGCTGTGTCCCCCAGATTATCCGGAGGAAGAAATAGGAGCTGTAATACTCCAACCTGAAATAGAAATAGATTACTTTATAGATGATTTAATTCATGCCATGGCCTTTCACCTGGTTGCTGAGATTGGGAATGGGACAAAGCTGTTCCTGGAATTCTTGAACAATTCCACAGGGTACTCTCTCTAGACAATTTCTGCTGACCTCATTTAATCAAGCTATAGATAGCCCATTTTCTGCCAAACTGACAGAGCCTGGCACCAGTTGGGGTTCTAGCTCCAAACAGGGCTGGTTGGGAGAACTGCAGATAACTAAAGCAAAAGAGAGTAGTTATTGACCCTGCATTTGTTTTAGCTACTACTTGCAAAGAGGTATTTTCTCCTCTTGTACTTCCCAGACTGCTTGATCTTGTCACATGACTGCCTTTCTGTAGAGTGTCAGAAGCTAGGATTACAAGATTACTTTTCTGAAAACTCTGAATAGCCACAGCTTCTCATAAAGTTTCCAATTGTATCACTGGTAATGAATTTGTGTGAGCATCTGATCCCAAAGCCTCATATCTATATGAGCCAGATTTTAATCCCACTTTTTAAAAACTGATTGCTAGTCTAAAAATGTGAAAGTTCAGAATTTTCCTCAGAAAAGCTCTGCAGCAGGGAGGTCTAGTGGGGGCAGAAAAAAAACCTAAAGGGAATTTCAGTGCTGCCAGTGACTAACAGGTCTGGTTCTGCCCCCAGATGCAAAGCAGGCTGACGTATAAATTCGTGGACTTTAGCATGAAGAAAAACCACCTCTACCAGAAAACAGTGGCTAAAAGCATTGGGAGTCTTTAAAGAGTTCCTGGGTGTTAAAAAAAAATAAGTTATTTCAAAGACTGATATAAACAAGCAAGCATCATAATAATCATATTTGATACACAAGATGCTCATAAGAGACCTTTAATTTAATGAGTTACATAAAATGTCTCCCAACAGTCACTGAAGACCACATTTTAACACAACTAACATTTAACAGACACGGAAAAGTTCAGATACCCATTTTACTGATTAACCCCTAATCATCACTTTAGGCAGCATCATGTATAGTAATTACAGAGTACTTATGACCACGTGACATCTCAGCTGAGTCAAGAATAAACTGGAAAGAAAATTGTAAGTACAGACAACAATGAAAATCTATATCCATCTTTTCTTCAATTTTACTAACACTACTTTGTTTCAACCCCTTCAACAATTTAAGGGTTTAAAAATTATTGAAACTTAATTACAATAATTTTGGAAAAGGCCAGATATTTCATAATAGGGATCCTATTATTGCCTTTTCTTTTTATTGTATGAGGGAACTGGGAGAAATTCACTGAGAATTCCATATTCTGGAATGACTACTCCTCTGTTTACCAGGTAGGCTGCATTTGGCACATATGCATAAAACACCAGGTCTTAAAACGAAGTAGAAACAACTCTGACATTGAAAAAAACCCTTTCTATAGTTCAATATCCTTCTAGAACAATTAATCATTGTTTCTGTGATTTCTTTAGATTAAGCATGGAAATCAAGATGACAGGAATCAGGTTAATAAGATCATGCAAACAGGTAAACATACATACATGACTCCCTAAATCAAACAGTTTTCCTGAAGTTATCAAGACAGTTACCCCACAGAATTGCAACTCCAGATGAGCTGGAGAAAAGAGCTCTAAACTTAGCATTAGTACTGAAAAGCTTTGCCTAAGTAAAGGACGTGATTACTAAAGTAACTAGGATTCCCTTGATAGGAAGCACTCTGAATACTGCAAATACCAGAGTTACCTGATTGGTAACTGTAAAATTTACAAAGTCAATTAACAAGTTAAATAGCATGACAGTTTTGAAACAGGCTAATAATATTAGCTTTCTGGTAAACTATCCAAACCCATCCAATAACCAGGCAAAAGGTTCAACTGCGATAGTGCACAGTTCTTCACCACAGTAGGGGATTGCATGTTAAAAAACATTTAATTCCAGTGTCATCACAACACACTGTTGACTAATTAGGTTAGTGAGCGATGTTTTAATCCAGGCCTAAAACATATACAGACCTGAATAATCCTATCCAAACTGCTAATAAAAATCTACCATGGACACCACAACGCATTGTAGACAACTGTGCATTCACATAGCTCCTGAACTATCTGTAGATGGGACAGGGGAGTCAGTAGAAATCATGTTTTTAAAACCTTCATGACAAGTTTCCTGCCATATCCAAGGTTTTGCTTTAAATAGTTTAACTTTAAGAAAATATATTTCTGTATTAGAAATTGAGTTCAAGAATTTAACATCAGTACAGGAGTACTTACTTCGAATTTGCCTCTTGATTTCCTTTGAAGAATCTAACCAGTTCTAAAAAAGGAAGAACATCAGTACATAAGGAAATAATTCAGACGAACGAAAGTGTGATATAATTTCATGAATTTAAATAAACACTTGTACAGTACATTCTTCTGATATTCTACTTTGAAAGTACCCTGAAGAATTTTTGAGTTAACTTGTAACTTTCCATCAAGAACTGTGCTTTGATTTTCTTCACCCTCCAACCCCCCCCCCCCCAGCTTATTATGCAACCCTTTTAACTTCATTCTCTTAGACAAGATCTTATAATTCTGGAAATTAAATGATATTTTAGAGAGTCTTCTAAGGAGTATTTTCAAAGAAATTATACCTCACAAATCACCAAGTAATTTCCTTTCATTTATTCCTTTTATTGACAGAAAGCAGATCTCTATGTGTAATTTCTACATACTCCTGCCTACAAACCAAAGTTACTGAAGATACTTCTCTCCCATTTTCTACAAAGTAAAATATTGTTTTTCTTCTCTCAACTTCACCCGAACACTAGCTCTGGCAACATTAGGAAGTGTTGGAAAAGATCTATTCACAGAGCTCACTTTTTTCTGTATTTCCCCCCTTCAAAGGGTCATTGTGAACCAAGTATGGCATTAAAAGCACTGGCCAAAATGTATAAGCACAAGTATCCATATCCATATTTAAGCACCAAGATGAAACTTGCTTGTTTTTCAGAATTAGGAGCCTAGCTAACAAAGGATGTACCACCTTCAAAGCAGAAAGCATCCCAGTACAATCTGTGTAATCCACTAGGCAGCACGCAATGCTTGAAATTGATGCAACTAGGCATTTAACCCTGTGACTGATGATCCAGAAGTATTTCCAGAGGAGGGGAATTGAGAAAGACATAAAATGTAATTATTAGTAACTGGAATTATCCAGATTGCTAATCTTATCCACAGACGTTATGTAAAAGAGGCCTGCACAGTTTAAGTGACTTGTAACAGAGCCTTTTGTTTATTGGCACAAATCAAATAGAGATTGATGCGGAAGAAGAATGAGGGGGGAGATTTGATAGCTGCTTTCAACTACCTGAGAGGTGGTTCCAGAGAGGATGGTTCTAGACTATTCTCAGTGGTGGAAGAGGACAGGACAAGGAGTAATGGTCTCAAGTTGCAGTGGGGGAGGTTTAGGTTGGATATTAGGAAAAACTTTTTCACTAGGACGGTGGTGAAACACTGGAATGCGTTGCCTAGGGAGATGGTGGAATCTCCTTCCTTAGAAGTTTTTAAGGTCAGGCTTGACAAAGCCCTGGCTGGGATGATTTAATTGGGGATGGGTCCTGCTTTTGAGCAGGGGGTTGGACTAGATGACCTCCTGAGGTCCCTTCCAACCCTGATATTCTATGATTCTATGATTGTTTGAAACCATTGCATTCAAACATCATGGTAATGAACGTAGTATAAAAATTCTGCATACATACTCTAAGTCAGGTTTAATGCATTTTAAGAGTGGGGGTGAGGAAAGAGAGAGAGACTGAACCTTTAAAGGCAAGACAGGAAATAATTTCACCTCCAACATCCACTTCACAGGTGTCTGCTTTAAAATCTCCCAGGGATTCCAGAGGTGCTATACTGCCAAGACTGTTGAGAGAATATCTGTATCATTGCATTTGTTGCCTGACCTAGCTACATGCTCTTCCTTCCAATGCAGCCCACTTTTGGGGCTGTGCTTACATGCTCCCAAGGTCTGTACCAGAGTCTTTTCTTGCCTTAGGTAAATTTAGCTCAGTAACACCAAAGGCACTAAGCTGCAGTTCCTTTGGGCTTGTGTGGAGCAGGGAAATTTGCACCAAAGTAACCACATCGATATTTTCACTCTAGTGGAATCCTTTAACACAGAGATGCCTTACACCAGTGTGACTTACCTGGGCTGAACCACACTGGTCCAAGTGTGGTTTTTTTTTTGCACCAGTGCAGTGTATCTACAATGGGGTTTGCATGGTTATAAACTATATCCACTTGGTTACACTCGTGTAAATTTCTCTTGTCCAGAAAAGCCCTTAAACTGCTTTAAAAACTAATGATAGCACCTTCAAGAAAAACATGATCAGAACATAAGATGAAAAAGATTTCCACTCTTGTTTTATACCTTAACTTATTTGTACACATATAGCTACTGCTTTGGGATTTTTAGTTAACCGTGTTTCCCTTCACCTGAGAAAAACAAAACTAAATCCCAGAGCTCCAAGAAATTTCCTATGAATAAGATCTCATCATTTTGGAGTGAGCACTAAAGATTTTTCAATAGCATTCTATAATATAAGCAACTATATTTTAACTTTTATAAGTAGAAGTGATTATAAATTTCCTTCTCTATAAAATTTCTTAAAATTATGAAAATCATTCAAGATTGCTTATAGGAGAAGGACTAAGTCAGCCTGCTTCTGCATTGGCTATTACAAATTTGTTCAAGTCTACTGCAATTTGTATAGTAGTTTTAGATCTTCTTGTTTTTTTGTAACAAAAAACCAAAAACCTGGACATCACTTACTCTTCATAAACCACCCAACTGCCATCTAGTGGAAAAGACTTTCCAGGTGAAATCCTAGTCCAACTGAAGTTAATGGAAGTTTTGCAATTGGTGAAATCCTGGCCTCATTTTGAAACCTTCTGTATGTCTAGCTAGGCTTTCAGTTCTAGCATTAACACAATTCTTCAAATGAGCAAGAACGAGTTTTATGCTATTTTACATCGACAACAATGATTTACAGGCTAAGTCAGTAGCTTTCCCCCTAGAGGTTTCCCACATTAAGTTTGTAAATAAGCAAGCTCATGTTTGTCATAATGCTCTTTCAAATACAGTGATAATGGTTTAAAACTCAGTCAAAATTATGCAAAACACAATTTCATATATGTACCACTTTTTATATAATATTTGGGTATTACCATTACAAAATACTATGATGCAGTAGTATACTTAACAGTGACATCTGCTTATAAAGAGCAACGTTCTTTAAACTATATTAGTGGAAAACGGGAACATAATAACAAGAAAAAGTTTTAAAATGAAAAAGGCAGCCTTTTGTTTTGTAAAAGATACTAGGTTCACTGTTTCTGATTTCTAAACCTGGAAGTGGTTTGTAGTTTGAGCAGCAATTTTCTAAATTTGTTAATTAACTTTATGTTGCATAACTTTGCCACTGATTTCAGGGCATCTCTGCCAGATAAAATCAGTGGTCCTCGCTGCATAACGCAGGTCTAGTGTTCTACATAATATATGGGACCTTGGCTATAATATATAGGAATAGTTCTGTAAATACATACATTTTACATGCATGTAAGAATATTTTTTTTCTGTACCCTTCATTTTGGCTAGAGTATTGTAAATCTATCTAAACAGTCTATCCTGATATGGACCATTTTGCTTTGGCTTATTGTGAAAAGGAAAGGACAGTGCTTTAGCATAGAAGATTTAAATGCGTGCACGTTAAATTTGATCCAGTAGGCAAAACAAGATCATTCTGTTACATTTGTAAATGGTAGGGTTAGAGAAGTAGACAGAGTAATGAATTGTCAGAGAATGTCAAAATATTCTCCACCATTACAAAATACAAAAAGTGTTTTTGTACAAATCCAGAAGAGCAGCATTTCCAGCTGTGATACACATCATCATAAGAGCACAAAACAAGTATTAATGGAGCATTCATGAACTCCCAGTTGATTTCATTACGCTACATGCCATCTAAACTTTTAGCAAACAACTTTAATGTTTCTACAAACTCTAAAATTTCAGAGAAAAGTGTAATTTTACTTTATAACAGGTTTTTTTATTAAGTTTAATAAATGCTAATGAGGTCTAGTTTTAAGTTACGATACATCTCTCCCAGCTGCACAGAACACTGACATGGAAAAAATCAATAGGATCCCCTCTATTCGCACTCCTGATGTTGCATTAGGGAACAGCTCTAATTCTCCACTCAGAAGAGTGCCTGGCATTCAGTTTCCACACCCCACAGCTGCGGTCTAGCATGACAGCTGGCTCACAAATGAGTGGCTGTGATGAGTGCACAAGAATGGGAAAAACACATCATTCAGCATTTAGCACTGACTGGGCTAGAGGTCAGAGATTTGTGGCATTTTAATCTAAGGAGGCAACAGCCACAGCAGGAAAAAATGGATCAGAAGGAGCTGGTGCCAAAAATGAGGAAACAATCCAATCTTCAGAATCTTAACACAGAAAGGGGGAATAAGAAAAAAAGACCAGCACATAAAAACTGAAGCTTCCAACCCTCTGTTTTTATTTTAAATCTGTGGCTCAAAGGAGCTAGTAACAGTGTTTTGTTTTTTCTGGATCAATTAATTCAAGAAGCGAGATGACCATTTTGAAACAAAGGAAAAGAGTTATGCAAAAGAGTAGATAGGAATGTAATAGGAGATGGAGAATTTCAAGCATATGGTCTTTCCCTAAAACCCAGATATGTGCAAAAGACCTTAAGCTTTACACAGCAAAGAGGAACATACAGTTTTTACCATTCTGAAAACTACAAATATGAAATATTTCCATATATATATATATATGAGACAATGACTAGAACAGATAACTTTTCAAATGATAAAAATCTGAGTCCACCTATTTTACGTAGTCCCACTCTGTATATCTACACAGTCGCAACCACCAAGTATTTTGTGAACCTGCACCATGGATGCAAGTCTGAAAAAAAAAAAACACACTACATGGAACTGGTAGTGTTGCCCTAATAAAAAAACGGAAATAAATGCCCCTCAGTCTCAGACAAAGGCAGAAAGTATGTATAAGATTCACAGCACACGCCCGGCCAGCCATCCTCATCTAGAAAGGGCATAATTATTCAGAGACACCATTTACATTTATTTCACTAGATATGTCAAGATTCAGGATGGGCCTGTCATCACTAAGGATATCAGAAAATACAAGGAATAAAAAAACCTTTCCACTCCTACCTAGTGGCATGAGTTCAGTGGCATTCTTTGCTAGAAGAGATTGGAATTCTTGCACTTCTTGCTATTGTTAAGCTTTAAAAGTACACGCATTTTGGGGGACTAGGGAGCATTATTTAGAGTTTATTTAAAGCTGACTTTACAGTCTCTCTATTATGGACTCATGTATTTAACATTCAGTGGTTAACAAGTATTAAACAAACAAGCCTCTCAAACAGACTGGTCTTTGAAGGTGAATACTGGCAAGATTGAAATGTTCTAGAGTGAATAGCTAACAACAAGAGATTACCGCCTCTGCTTCTGTGTGGAGGGATGCCAAACACTCTTGCTTCAGTCATACTGAACAATTAATATCAAACTGTCAAGGCACCATGAGATCTCATACATAAGATGGTTGAAGGCATCATTTGTGTCTTGCTTCAGATTTTATTGTGAAAGAACAGTTACAAATGAATCCAGCAGAAGCCAGCTAAGTAATCAACATCTTCTAATCTGTTCTACGAGACAAACACAAAAGACTGTTTTCGCCTCAAATTTATCTTCTTCCTTTACAACATTAATGCATTAAATGAATGCTGGTGCTCATAAAAGTAACAGACTTAAAACACAGTGAGATCCACTTTAAAAAAAATAAAAAAATCAAGCTTTCACGCACAGCTATGTCAAAGCACCTCAAACCTGACCTAAGGACCTTTCTTTGGCCTTGGCTACACTTGTGAGTTACAGCACAATAAAGGAGCCCTGGGCACACTAGCCCACTACCCGTCCACGCTGGCAAGGCACGTAGCGCGCGCTGATTCCGCAGCTCGAACACTCCTGTTACTCCACCTTGACGAGTGGAATAATGTTTGCTGTGCCCCCGCTGGAGCATCGCAGCACCAGCGTGGATGCCCTGGTGTGTTAGTGGGCTCTGATCAGCCTCCAGAAGTGTCCCACAATGACTGTTCCAGCCATTCTGGTCATCTCTTTGAACTCTACTGCCCTGCCCTCAGGTGACCAACTGTCAGACCCGCCCTTTAAATTCTCTGGGAATTTTGAAAAATCCCTTCTTTGCTCAGCCAGGCGTGGAGTGCTCTCAGCAAATCTTTCCAGGTGACCATGCCTCCCTGCCCCAGGCAATCCCCAGTATGGAGCAAAGGCGAGTTGCTGGACCTCATCAGTGGCTGGGGGGAGGAAGCTGTCCAGTCCCAGCTGCGCTCCAGCTGTAGGAATTATGATACCTTCGGGCAGATATCAAGGGACATGATGGAAAGGGGCCATGACTGGGGCGCACCACAGTACAGGATTAAAGCTGCGGAATGCCTGCCACAAAGCCTGCGAGGCAAACAGCCGCTCCGGTGCTGCCCTCGCGACCTGCTGCAAACAGCTGGATGTGATACTTGGGGGCGACCCCACCTCCACTCGGGGGACCATCATGGACACTTCAGAGCCCAGTGCAACAAGGCAGGAGGAGGAGGAGGACCAAAGCAGGAGCGAGGGTGCTGAGGCGGAGGAAGACACCCTGGAATCCCTAGATGCATGCAGCCAGGAGCTGTTCTCAAGCCAGGAGGAAGGTAGCCAGTTGCGGCAACCGGTGCTTGGGGAAAAACACCAGAGGAGGTTCCCCGGTAAGCGGCTTTTATTTTGGAAAGGAAGTTATTCTGTGCGGGTTCTTGGGGCGAGGGGGGTTAGGGCTGCATGCATGCCTGCCTAGATGCAGAATAGGGCATTGATGTGCTCTCTCACATCGCGGTAATCGGCCTCAGTGATCTCTTCAAAGATCTCATCCAAAACTTGGGCAATGTGCTTGCGCAGGTTTCTCGGGAGAGTCACTGTCGTCCTTGTCCCAGGTAGGCTAACTTGTCCATACGACTGTACTGTGAGAGGTGGGGGGACCATTGCTGCACACAGGCAAGCTGCACATGGGCCAGGACGGAAGCCGCATTACAGTAGAAGACCCTCCCTTGCTTCCCAGGTCACCCTCAGCAGCGAGATATCTTCCAGGACGAACTCCTGTGGAAAACGTGGGGACAATGTTCAGTATAGGGACCCCCTGCTGCTGTTGGCTCTTCCCAAGGCACAGAAACCCAGAGAACAGTACAGTCGTGAAACAATCAGTCACGCTTCACCCTGTGCTTACTCACCATTTCGGGGCTCCCATGGGTTATGTGCACTCGCTTTGTGACGGGGAAATTATGCTATTGTGTAGACTGTGCTTGCCCTTAAGTATGGGGGAATCATTGCTCTGTCTGGCGTGAACAATGCTGCCTCTGTTAAACGTTGCATTTTGCCTTCACAGATGCAGATGCAACCTTGAGATCTCAGCTGTCCGTGTTATCACAGGCCGAAAGACTCCAAAGAATCAGAAAGAGTCCACATAGAAGCAAGGAGGACATGTTGCATGAAGTAATATAGCATTCAAGTAATGAAAATCAAGAAGTGCAGGAGTGGTGGGAGAGTGAAAGGAGGGTCCGCCAGCAGAATGCGGATCACCAGCACCAAAGTATGGAGCAGCTGCTAAGCATCATGGAGCACCAAGCGGACTCAATACAGGCGCTCGTAGCAATGCAGGTGGAGCACTACCGCACCCCCCACCCCTGCAGCCTTTGTCCCAAAACTCTTTCCCTTATGCCCCTATGTCACCTCCAACTCACTTTCCGCAACATCCAGGTTCTTACCACCACCAGCTGCCTCCAACACCTGTAGCTTCACTACCCTGCCCTGAAAACTACAACCCTTACCCACTGCACTCACCCCCCATCACCATGCAGTATAGCCATCCTGAAGTGCAGCCCTCATTGCACAGTACTCCAGACAGGACATACGCAAATCTGTGATTGTACCGTTCCCCACCCCCTTGCCCTTTCTGTTTCCCAAGTAGTTGTATTTCTTTTCAATAAATGGATTTTTTCAGCTTTGAAAACATTCTTTATCATTGCATAAAGTTAGAGATACCTTAGCCCAGGAAAGAAACAGACACTGCAAGTCAGTGTAGCAAACACAGATTCCTACTAACACTGGAACCACTGCACTTCACTCCTGTGCAGGGCACCAGACATTACTGGTGGCTTTCAGCCCCAAATTGCTCCCTCAAGGCACCCCTAATCCTTGCAGCCCCACGCTGGGCCCCTCTAATAGTCCTGCTCTCTGGCTGCTCAAATTCAGCCTCCAGGTGTTGAACCTCCGAGTTCCATGCCTGAGTGAATCGCTCACCCTTCCCTTAACAAATGTTATGGAGGGTACAGCACGCAGATATAACCACAGGCATGCTGTCATGGGCCAGGGCCAGCTTCCCATACAGAGAGTGCCAGAGGCCCTTTAAATGGCCAAAAGCACACTCCAGTGTCATTCTGCACTGGCTCAGCCTGTTGTTGAACTGCTCCTTGCTGCTGTCAAGGCTCCCTGTGTAGGGTTTCATGAGCCACGGCATTAAAGAGTAAGTGGGGTCTCCAAGGATCACAATGGGCATTTCGACTTCCCCTACGGTGATCTTCTGGTCTGGCAAAAAGTCCCGGCTTGCAGCTTCTTGAAAAGGCCAGTGTTCCGAAAGATGCATGCGTTAGGCACCTTTCCAGGCCAGCCTGCATTAATGTCAATGAAATGCACACGGTGATCCACAAGCACCTGGAGAACCATCGAGAAATACCCCTTCCGATTAACATACCCTGAGGCTAGGTGGGCTGGTGCCAGAATTGGAATATGCATGCCGTCTATCGCCCCTCCGCAGCTAGGGAAACCCATTTGTGCGAAGCCCGCCACAATGTCATGCACGTTACCCAGAGTCATAGTTCTTCTGAGCAGGATGCGATTAATGGCCCTGCAAACTTGCATCAACATGATTCCAACGGTCGACTTCCCCACTCCACACTGGTTAGCGACTGATCGGTAGCTGTCTGGAGTTGCCAGCTTCCAGACTGCAATAGCCACCCACTTCTCCACCGTCAGGGCAGCTTTCAATCTCATGTCCTTGCGCCTCAGGGTGGGGGCGAGCTCCTCACACAGTCCCATGAAAGTGGCTTTTCTCATCCGAAAGTTCTGGAGCCACTGCTCGTCATCCCAGACTTGCATGACGAAGTGATCCCACTATTCAGTGCTTGTTTCCCGAGCCCAAAAGCGGCATTCCATGGTGGTGAGCATGTCCATGAATGCCAAAAGCAAACTCGTGTCATACGTGTTACTTGAGTCGATATCATCTGAGTTCTCACTGTCACTTTGGATCGTAAGGAATAACTCGACTGCCAAAGTGATGTGCTGGCAAGACTTGTCAGGATACTCCTCAGCACTTCGGGCTCCATTCCCTCAGACTGAAAGGGAAGACAGTGCGCGCAGTACAAAAAACGTTGAAAGATGGTGCCAAATGTGGATAGAAGCAAAGGGAATGCTGGGATGTGATCCGATGCATCACGGGGCGTTGGGACAGGACCCAGAATGCCCTGCACTCCGCACCCCCTTCCCACAAGCCACAGCGCCAGAATGGGAAGAGGTGCTCTGTGGGATAGCTGCCCATAATGCACTGCTTCCAATGCCGCTGCAAGTGCCGCAAATGTGGCCACGCCAGTGCGCTTGCAGCTGTCAGTGTGGACAGACTGCAGCACCTTCCCTGCTGCGCTCTCCGAAGGTGGGTTTAACTCACAGCGCTCTACATTTGCAAATGTAGCCATGCCCTTAGTTCCAAGTTAGATCATATAGTTTTTCTTTCCTAACAGTTTTATTTAGTATTAAGTACTGCAACATTTTTCTCTGTGTGGCAGGGAGCCAACAATATGTGCAGGAGTCTTGGGAAGTGGGAGATGGGCAGTAACAAATGTGGGGAAGTCAGAGGGTTAAGGGGTTGGATGGATGTGTTTACATGGGCTTCCAGCAGAATTTTTAACTACTGACAAGCAAAAAGTTTAAGACTTGAAAGCAATTTTATTTTAAAATCGCTCATGTCCTTTTTTTATTCCTTAAGTGGCTTAAGGTACAGGGGAGCAAAGACACAGCTAACTGGAATCGCCACAGAGGGGAAGTGGAACCACAGCTAAGGCAGATGTTGAAAGAGCAGTAGAAGAACTACTAAGGAAGGACAAGGCTGCAAAACTCCAGGGAAGATGGGATGGCAATGAGGAGAATGTGACTGAAAATATAAAAAGACAGCAGAAAGGTGAGGAAGGGCGAAGAAAAAGTATATACAAATGTACATACCATAATACAAAGAAACCAATACTGATATTAATAGCCGCTAAGTAGTAATTGTTCAACTTTGAATTCCCAATAATGAAGGCATTACTGTATGCAACTATCCACTTACATAAAGCTGGAGTGCCAATACAGAGAGTCCTATTAGAAACTGCAGCAACTGTGGTTTCCTCCACAGCAGGAGACACCACTGTCCAGCAATCACTAAAGGGAAGCAAGCGTTCAGTATTTCATAGTGCACAGTGTAAATTATATGCAGAGTATGAAAAGGTTCAATATCCATTCATTTTTATTCAAATTTTTTACAATAATGTTTCAGAAACTATTTTACGAGGTGGCATTCAGTCTTCAGAACAATACTATGTCAATAGGGTTGTTTTTTATACCCAGAACTGAATGTACTGAAATGGTTCTCACTTGAAAATTTGTCAGTGGAAACAGTGGAAAACTCTGACCTTCGCTCACCTTGTTCAGCCGAATTATAGCAATATGACTGTATAAAGACTACTAAATCTGAGAAATGCTGTGAATGGCAAGCATAACTTAGGTGAGTAAAGTAACACCCTTAAAACAGTAAGTGCAAAGTCATTGAGATTAAGGCATCCCTGTATCGTTTTAATGTCAATTTTTTAAATTTAGTTCTAAACAAAATGAGTATTTAATAAGGGCCATATGGCATAGGCAATCGTACAGAAATTATGCTTGCATTTTAAAAATGAACATATTCTCTCTCATAGAAATAGGCTGCTGCCCTTAGCTCCAGGGTATAGGAAAACGCTGCCAATAAATTTTACAGGGCCTACTCCAAGAACAGTAAATGCCTACCAAGCCGGTACCCTATTGAACTATGCCAGATAGCAGCTGTAAGCTCTGAACAGTTACAAGCCATTGTCTCCTTGTAGGTATTACAATTTGAAGTGTTAGTGCTAAAAAAACCCAAAACATTATTTTCAAGTAACTGGTTTGTAATATACATGAAACTTTGGTCTAACCCTGTTGCGATTGTCTTCTTGTGTTTTGATCACAGAAGGGTTTCAGTGAAACAATGAACTCTGACTCTTTCTTCTTTTTAACAAGTTGCAGCTAGAAGCCTCTGTTGTAGTCTAAAAAAAGCTTATCAACAACAGTTCATGTCACAAATGAATAAGAACACTAAATGTGCTTGAAAGCGGTCACATTTCTGCCTGTCAATCAGTGTGCCTCAATCCCTCAAACCAACTATTTCCATGACTATTTATAAACATTCAAATTAGTAGGGAAACACGAATGGAAGGAAGTTTCCTCAACTCACGAACTCTTTCTCTCAACATTGTACTGAAGAGATAATATTGTAAAGCATAGAATTGAAAAGTGGTCAGGTTTCCCTTCTGTTCTCCTCTCCCCAGCTCTCCATTTAAGACAAGCTCTGAATAACTTAAATAGTTTCTCTTATTAACTCCCTATGTTAAACCATTTCTTACTTGGGGGCCAACTCTGCATGTTTATTAAGACAAAACTCTCATTGCAGTCAATGGCGGTTATACCTAAGTAAGGGTTATAGGACCAGTCACACTTTATAACTGTCCAGTTTTGGCTGGATTGAGCTGGGTTTTCACCTCAGCGTAGAGTTTATGTGGTTCTGAACAGAGAGTACAGACACCTAGAGGCAGCCCTGAGGAGCAGATAGACTAAATCTGTCTCTGCACAGAGACAGGGACTGTGGCAAGCAGCAGGTAGCCGCACTCAGACATTGCACAACCATAACCACTGCTCTTCTGAGTGCCTGTCTTCCTTAGACTTCTGTACCTCAAGTTAATCATAAAACAACAAATGTTTGTAGCCTAGAACAAATGTATTCAATATCTCAAGTGAACTGGCAGAGCGGTGTGTACATACGAACTATATAAAGACCATCTCTTCACCAAAGCGCTAAGTAGATAAAACAGATGAAGGGTACAAGCAAGGGAGTGTGATCCCCATTTTATAGATGGGAAGCTTTGGAACAGAGGGATAGACTGATTTGCCCAGTGTCACACACAAAGTTTGTGGTAGAGCAAAGAATGAAATCCATACTTCCGAGTCTCAACAGCCTTGACAATAAGACCATCCTCATTCATTTTGTTGGGGCACTGAAACTGTTGCAACCAAAAGCTCATCTAGTACCAGGAGACCTGCAACCTTATCTGAATGGAACTGCGGAGGTTTCTATATTAGTTACTTGAAACACATCTGACTATTTCGTGGGGAGGCAGGAAGTGGACTGAGGGGAGTAGGGAGAGAAGAGATGTTATGTAAGCTAGTTGCAGTATCTAAAAAGAGAGGTTTGAAAATTAAAAATACAAAGAAGTTTCTATTTACCATTCCTTTAGGGAAAAAACCAGAGTGCGTTGCATGTAGTACATAACTTATTTGTGAGCAGAGTTTTAGACAGCTGTTTCATAAATATTCAAACACTGCTAGAAAGATAAGTCATCAACTGGTAATTAAGAGATTGGTCAACCGAAAGTTTTTATCCAAGTGTTTTTGTTTTTTTTTTTAATAAATTCTCCAATCTACATATGCATCCCACCCCATCCTGTAAGCAGATGAAGGTAATGCTGAAGAAGGCTAGGGGAAAATCATCATGTTTCCAAAAAAATACCAAAACAACAAACAAACAAACAAAACCCAACAATTTCTGATTTTAGGTGGAATCATTAAAAAACCTCTCCCCATAGACCAAAACTCCAGCACTGGGGAACTAGCTGCAGTCTCGTCTTTACAAATGTTGAGACTTCCTTCAAGAGCAAGATTTGGGAGCAAAGAAACACATTTTGGAGAAGTGCTAGAATTCATTACATTTGAAAACTACAGCCTAACAGTTGAAGTGTTAGGCCTGGGATCCTCAAATTACTACTGAATTACAAAATATTACTAAAGATATCAGGAAATGCAAAGAAGCCATTTGAAAATGGGGATAAAGCTCTGATTTGGTTGGGAGATTAAAGAAGTACAGAAGGCATAGAAAAAAAGAGAAACTCAAAGATCGACTAAACTTCCCAGCTTTGGTGGCTCACCCAAAGTTTGCTAAGGTTTGCCCATTACTAAAAATGATGTGCCTTCACAGAAAGAAATGACATGCTTATATATTAAAATATCACCCCCACATACAGGTTTGTATACATAAAGATTTTTAAAAAAACCTCTCAAAATCCTAAAGTAACATAACAGCTCATCCGACATTTCACCTTATGAGCCAATATGTCACAATAGAACTTTAGCCAATTTCCAGCAGATTAAAATTAATTCACATTTTACGGGCTTCATACCAAGATTATTTCCAGCATGATTTAGGTCTCACAGTTTAGACTCAGACTTTAAGGCCAGAAGGGACCATCATGATCATCTAGTCTGACCTCCTGCACACCACAGGCCACAGAAGCTCACCCACCTAGTCCTGTAATATACCCATAACCTCTGGCTGAGATACTGAAGTTCTCAATCATGATTAAGAGTTCAAGTTATAGAGAATCCACTATTTACTTTAGTTTAAACCTGCAAGTTACCTGTGCCCCATGCTGCAGAGGAAGGAGAAAAAAACCCAAGGTCTCTGCCAATATGACCTTGGGGAAAATTCCTTCCTGACCCCAGATATGGTGATTATTGAACCCTGAGCATTTCAGCAAGACCCATCAGCCAGACACCTATGAAATATTTCTCTGTAGTAACTCAGAGCTCTCCCCATCTCGCGTCCCATCACCAGCTATTGGGGATATTTGCTACTAGCAGTCCCAGATCAGCTACCTGCCACTGTAGGCAATCTCATCATATCATCCCCTCCATAAACTTATCAAACTCAATCATGAAGCCAGTTAGGTTTTTGGCACCCTCTGCTCCCCTTGGAAAGCTGTTCCAGAACTTCACTCCTCTGATGTTTAGAAATCAATACGTTGATAGCCAGTTTATATCCATTTGTTCTTGCATCCACATTAACACTTAACTCCTCTCCCTCCCTAATATTTATCCCTCTGATGTATTTATAGAGAGCAATTATATCTCCCCTCAGTCTTCTTTTGGTTAGGGTAAACAAGCCAAACTCTCCAAGTTTGTTAATGAAGTTATGCTAAAAAAGAATCTAACACAGAGGTGGGCAGTGCCACATCCAGCCCGCGGGACCCTCCTGCCTGGCACGTGAGGCTAGCCCCCAGCCCCTCCCCTGCTGTTCCCCCTCCTCCACAGCCTCAGCTCACTGCACCGCTGGCTCTGTGCTGCGTGGTGGCGTGGCTGGCTCCAGCCGGGCGGCGCGGCTGTAGTGCCGCCAGCCACCGGTGCTCCGGGCGGCGCGGCTGTAGTGCCGCCAGCCACCGGTGCTCCGGGCGGCGCGGCTGTAGTGCCGCCAGCCACCGGTGCTCCGGGCGGCGCGGCTGTAGTGCCGCCAGCCACCGGTGCTCCGGGCGGCGCGGTAAGGGGGCAGGGAGGGTTGGATAGAGAGCAGGGGAGTTCACGGTGGTGGTTGGGGGCGAGGGATTGAATGGGGGCAGGGATCCTGGGGGGGAAGTCAGGAATGAGAGGAGGGGTTGTATGGGGCAGTGGGAGGCAGTCAGGGTCAGGGGTTCCAGGGGCAGTCAGGGGACAGGGAGGGATGGAAGGGGCAGGGAAAATGGGATGGGGGGTGGGGACCAGGCCACGTCTGGCTGTTCGGGGAGGCACAGCCACCCCTAACTGGCCCTCCATACAATTTTGGAAACCCAATGTGGCCCTCAGGCCAAAAAGTTTGCCAGCCCTGATCTAACATTCTAGTAATATGAAACAACTCTTAGTGCTTACCTTCTGATCTGAGTTATCTTGAAGCAACAGGCCAAAATAGTCCTTTTCCAGTAAATTGAGCTGTTCGCACACCTTGTCAAATAGTACCTGGCCTTTAGCTCTTTTCTGAAAAATTTAAAAAAGCCACAAATGGCTGGTTAGCTTAATGAAAGTAATTATAGTTACACAATTCTAGTTAGGAAGATTCTAAATATACTGTACCTGTATAAACTGAATATTGAAAAAAAAATTATGTTTCCTAACAGTTTATTACCTCTTATTCAGAATCTTAGACTGCTATAAATATTTCAAACACATTGATAAAAAAATTGAAAACAGTTTTCACTTCTAAAAATTTCACCTTGAAAGCTTCGCAGACGAGATTATTAAAAATAGTCACTTAAAAATGGGTGCTATACATAGTAATAAAACTGAACTTGTTTTCATTTAACACACTTAACAACCAATTCCTGAAAGAGATGTGTTCAGAAATAATGGTAGATTTCAAGGCTACGGTATAGAGTATCATAGTAAGAGTTCAAACGACAGTGCTCTTATTCTTTTATCAGAAAGAGTTTCAATCTGTACATATGAAAATATTCACAAACTGAGAATAGGTTATTTTCTGCCATTCAAAAGGTACTATTCAACGTGATCCTGAATAGGCAAAATGATTAGGATTGCCCCAATCTTAGCGGTTTTTCAATCTTGCTGTGCTGTTGTCACATCATACCATGATACAATTATGTCTCATGCTGTACCTCTTTACCAACATCTGCTTTCACTTACTCAACCCAGAGAAAGTTTGAAGACTCTCTTTGCAAACTAGTAATTTAAGAACTATTTTTTTTTACTTCACTACCTTAAATTCAGCAAATGAGGTAGAAATGCAATAGGTCAGCAGAGCAAAACAGTACTTTGCCTAGCTGAGCTGCATCTATGTTTTTTAAACTAACCAAAGGCTGCTTGATATTCAACCAGAAGTTCCCCATGGTCTGTGGGGACAATATCTAGGGATGGCCCTGAACCCAATTGGCTCTTAGATGCTAAAGCCTTTAGGTGTCTTAATTGCCTTACATTATGCATGTGACTATGTAGTTAACCATAAGATCAAAGATGTGAGACACTGCAGGAAACTAATATCATCTACATTGTCTCAGCTTACCTCTCTCTCTCTCTCTTATAATGGCGGACCGGGTAATTGCTATGTAAATGAATGTAACTAGTTTACCTGTGTGCATAGGAAATAGAAGATTAACTTCAAAGCAAAAGTCCACAAATTATCTGCATTGCCTATTCTTCCTGGGAGGAAAGCCCTAATTTCTGTGAGGAGGTTTGTCAGCCTGCTGGAGAGCTATAAATACTGGACCTTGGGCATGATCCTTTTATCTCTAGTCTTCTGAACTTTAAACAGGGAAAGTTTAAGATACGGAACTGAGATCTTCCAAGTAGTTATTTAGAATACCCTGGAAAATGCAAGGAAAGACTTTATATCTAATCTGCCTTTGGGTTCTAACCTGTTGGAATAACTCTAAAGTTAAGTCACTTGCATGTATAGGATTCCTTAACCATTCAAAAGACTCTCTTCTTGTGTTTTATTAATAAATCTTTAGTAAGTTTGCATAAGATTGCAAATTTTATAGATAGATTATGTTGACCTGAGAGTAAGTGTGTGATCTTTTCGGATTGGTAAAATTTTAAGTAGTTACTGAAAACCCTATTCACCAATCACTATATTAGACTTGTTTCAGAGTAGCAGCTGTGTTAGTCTGTATTCGCAAAAAGAAAAGGAGTACTTATGGCTCCTTAGAGACTAACAGCTGTAGCTCACGAAAGCTTGTGCTCAAATAAATTTGTTAGTCTCTAAGGTGCCACAAGTACTCCTTTTCTTTATATTAGACTTGCTTACTTAGATGAGAGCCAAAGATTGGAATGGCTAAAGGGACTGGGTTTGGCTTCCTGTTAACCAGCGTGGTAATACAGAAGCTCTTTTGATACTGGTTCGGTTACTATCATAGATCAAACCACCAGTTTTGGGGGATTGCATGCCCTATTTCTTGCAGTCTGCCCAGAGTGTGGGATTCTTAGCAAGGGCCACTGAGACACCCAGTCACACACGTATAATTGAAGCCAGGTCACCATCCACTAACATGAATGACAGTTACACTTTCTACCATCTCCAGTTAGCAAGGCTACTTGGGGATGCCACTGTCAGTGAGGAATCTAGAAGTACTCCTAAATTAGGGACGGACTAACTGAGTATATACCTTCAATCAAAAGAGGTTGCACCATAGCTGCAAATTCCTCAAATATTTTCCTCTGGCCACCAGCATAACCTGTGTCTTCCTTGGGTTCATCTTCAATCACCTATTCTTCATCCATGAGCTGATCTCATCCAAGCACTCACTCATCTTGATAGCAGTGGTATTGTTTTGAATGGTGAAGAATAAGTAGAGTTGTGGGTGATCTCCATATTGCTGGCACTTGAATACCTGTCATCCTACCAATTCACCTAAATGGCTGCATGTAGACGGTGAAAAGGACTGGAGAGAGAATCGATCCTTGTGTGATTCTACAAGTGAACAGTCTACTAGCTGAGGTACAGTTTCCCATTACTATTTTTCAGGCACATCCTCTGTCAGATGCGATGCTATGGAAATATGGACTATTAAAAGACTACAGTACTGAGCTATTACAGATGCAGTAGGATCGTGGAATATTCTAAGACTACAGCTTTAGTTTTATAAATATTATATGTACCTTTATGGGCTAGTTAGTAAAAATAAATTGAGTAAAGTAATTGAGTAAGGTAAAAATGTTTCCAGAAGGAACTAAACTCAATGGAGGGTAACTAATGCAAATTGCCCAAATATAGACACAATGCAAGTAACAAGCCCTCTTGAAGTTTTGCTTCAGGTTCGTACTAGCAGACTGGTGTGCCTTGGTTGGAAGGCCTTGGGAGAGAAAGGACTTGAAACTGTATAGAACAACAGCCCTGACATGGGAAGAGTTTCACAGATACCATCCAAAAACTGACAGGCATGAGACTGTGTCCAACAGCATCAAGTCCTGTGAGAGGACTTCAAACACTTCAGATCTGCCAGGGTCTCCTTAAGGAAGATGGGTGACTCCTGGAAAGCCAGGCATGCATATAAGCTATTTATTATTTTCAGATAAATTATAATTTAAGAGAAAACATGCCATTCACCCTAAGGAAAGAAGAACTGTAGGTGCTGAACTGAAGTCAGACCTGCTGACACAGTCACAGTGAATTGCAGCCTAAGACCCTGACCTGGAGGAAGCAGACTGCAGAATTCCACTTAGAAAAAGGTGATGACTGGAGGTCAGACCTAAGTAGGAATACTTGTGGCACCTTAGAGACTAACCAATTTATTTGAGCATAAGCTTTCGTGAGCTATAGCTCACTAAGCTCATGCTCAAATAAACTGGTTAGTCGCTAAGGTGCCACAAGTACTCCTTTTCTTTTTGCGAATACAGACTAATATGGCTGTTACTCTGAGACCTAAGTAGGGTGCCCTTCAGACAGCCCCAAGAGAGTCAGAGGTGCATTTAACGCAGGAACTGATATACATCCTGCCACAAAGGACTTAAAAACATTTCAGTATTTTTCTGGATCCTTGCCACATGTGTTATGCAGGACAGTGATATCTAATAGTCAGTGTCAGTGCTGACTAGAGGTTCAGGAAAACAGATGAAAGTCCTCTGTCCATTGACAGCAGGAGAAGATCATCCTTCAGAGTCATTAAAGTGGTTTCCCTTCCCAGGTGACAAAACAAATCTCTGAACAGTTTAGCCTGTATAGAAATAATTTTTTTCAGTGGTTAAATGAAAATAAGAATTTAGATAATTTTATTAATTTCAAGATTTCTGTCAGATACTGTGTACACAGTAACCTGAGAATGTGTGTCATTTGACCAGACAGGCACTCCTAAAATAGTTTCTTTCCACAGAATCAAAATACTACAATCTGTGCAAATGACTACAGCTTTATCAGTTTTTCCCTATACCAGTGACTGGCAGTACAAACAAGGTACTTCCTTAAGCTTTTATAGTTGATAATTAAAAGCAGAGCTATGTTCTACTTGCTGGGTACCAGATTTTTGGCACAGGATTCGTTGCACTGGAGACAGCAGCAGACACGAGACAAAACAAAGAGGTTCAGACTAGTTTGCTTACAATATATAAACAGGGGTGGGGAGATTAGGCATTCAGCTTTTGGAAACTCTCTTTCAAAAGCTAAATACAATCTGTTGCTGGCACAACTGTACATGAGCGGCATGCAGCCTTACATTTTTTGAACTGAATCCTACATGCCTGTTCTGCTATTTGTGGCATTTATCAATGGAGCCAAAACATGGCATTTTTGGAGGCCTGGCAGTTTAAAGGAATTTTTGCATTTGCTTATCCTGCAGATTTCAGTAGACACCATACACCACTGCGATTCCACAGAAACGCCATCAGCTGTATATGTGTAGGCTCTTGTGACACTGAAGTTATTGTGTCTAGCAGACAGTGATAGAAAGCTCACAATATGTTCTCCTTGAGCTATGTATTTCACTATAGTTTTTGTACAATTACACTATACAAATACAAATGCCGATGAAAGAAAGGTATGCAGAGAACAAACAAAAATAGTGAAGGCATTGATTTCTTGGGAAGGGGGGCAAAAACAAAGCATATTAATTCAGGACTGCATTGTTCAGTTGACATCAGGGACTTTAAACTTCGCTAGAGTAAAAACTTTAAAAAGTACCCTACGAGTTTAAGATCCATTTTCAAATATGACTTGAGACTTAGGTGCTGCTGAATTTTTTAGCCTTGATCCTTAAAGACCGAGAGAACTATTTCCTCACCAATTTGAAGCAATAACTAAATTTTCCTAGTTTATCCTCAAATTTACTTGGAAAAAACTCAAGTATACTTTCTTCCAGATTGCATCCTCTCCAACATATACAACTGATTCTGACAAGCATATTTAGAGGAGGGAGAAGGATCTCTTGTAAAATCTGTCAACGGTTCATAGTAGAGAGGTTTTTGAAGTGTCTTATCCTGCTTTATAAAGAACACAGAGGAAACAACGATAATCTCTGATCTTAACTGACAAAACTGTACTACATGTAAGTTGCATATCAAAAGCACTCCTCTGGGTTACTTCATAGAATATCAGGGTTGGAAGGGACCTCAGGAGGTCATCTAGTCCAACCCCTGCTCAAAGCAGGACCGATCCCCAATTAAATCATCCCAGCCAGGGCTTTGTCAAGCCTGACCTTAAAAACTTCTAAGGAAGGAGATTCCACCACCTCCCTAGGTAACGCATTCCAGTGTTTCACCACCCTCCTAGTGGAAAAGTTTTTCCTAATATCCAACCTAAATCTCCCCCACTGCAACTTGAGACCATTACTCCTTGTTTTGTCATCTGCTACCACTGAGAACAGTCTAGAGCCATCCTCTTTGGAACCCCCTTTCAGGTAGTTGAAAGCAGCTATCAAATCCCCCCTCATTCTTCTCTTCTGCAGACTAAACATCCCCAGTTCCCTCAGCCTCTCCTCATAACTCACGTGTTCCAGTCCCCTAATCATTTTTGTTGCCCTCCCGCTGGACTCTTTCCAGTTTTTCCACATCCTTCTTGTAGCGTGGGGCCCAAAACTGGACACAGTACTCCAGATGAGGCCTCACCAGTGTCGAATAGAGGGGAACGATCACGTCCCTCGATCTGCTGGCAATGCTCCTACTCATACATCCCAAAATGCCACTGGCCCTCTTGGCAACAAGGGCACACTGCTGACTCATATCCAGCTTCTCGTCCACTGTCACCCCTAGGTCCTTTTCTGCAGAACTGCTGCCGAGCCATTCAGTCCCTAGTCTGTAGCGGTGCATTGGATTCTTCCGTCTTAAGTGCAGAACTCTGCACTTGTCCTTGTTGAACCTCATCAGATTTCTTTTGGCCCAATCCTCCAATTTGTCTAGGTCCCTCTATATCCTATCCCTACCCTCCAGCGTATCTACCTCTCCTCCCAGTTTAGTATCATCTGCAAACTTGCTGAGGGTGCAATCCACACCACCCTCCAGATCATTTATGAAGATATTGAACAAAACCAGCCCCAGGACCGACCCTTGGGGCACTCCGCTTGATACCGGCTGCCAACTAGACATGGAGCCATTGATCACTACCCGTTGAGCCCGACGATCTAGCCAGCTTTCTACCCACCTTATAGAGCATTCATTCAGCCCATACTTCTTTAACTTGCTGACAAGAATACTGTGGGAGACAGTGTCAAAAGCTTTGCTAAAGTCAAGGAACAACACGTCCACTGCTTTCCCTTCATCCGCAGAACCAGTTATCTCGTCATAGAAGGCAATTCGATTAGTCAGGCATGACTTGCCCTTGGTGAATCCATGCTGACTGTTCCTGATCACTTTCCTCTCCTTTCCTCTGCTTCAGAATTGATTCCTTGAGGACCTGCTCCATGATTTTTCCAGGGACTGAGGTGAGGCTGACTGGCCTGTAGCTCCCAGGATCCTCCTCCTTCCCTTTTTTAAAGATGGGCACTACATTAGCCTTTTTCCAGTCGTCTGGGACTTCCCCTGATCGCCATGAGTTTTTAAAGATAATGGCCAATGGCTCTGCAATCACAGCTGCCAACTCCTTTAGCACTCTCGGATGCAACGCATCCGGCCCCATGGACTTGTGCACGTCCAGCTTTTCTAAATAGTCCCAAACCCCTTCTTTCTCCACAGAGGGCTGGTCACCTCCTCCCCATGCTGTGCTGCCCAGTGCAGTAGTCTGGGAGCTGACCTTGTTCGTGAAGACAGAGGCAAAAAAAGCATTACATACATTAGCTTTTTCCACATCCTTTGTCACTCTGTTGCTTCCCACATTCCGTAAGAGGCCCACACTTTCCTTGACTTTCTTCTTGTTGCCAACATACCTGAAGAAACCCTTCTTGTTACTCTTAACATCTCTTGCTAACGGCAACTCCAAGTGTGATTTGGCCTTCCCGATTTCACTCCTGCATGCCTGAGCAATATTTTTATACTCTTCCCTGGTCCCAATCTTCCACTTCTTGTAAGCTTCTTTTTTGTGTTTAAGATCAGCAAGGATTTCACTGTTAAGCCAAGCTGGTCGCCTGCCATATTTACTATTCTTTCTACACATCGGGATGGTTTGTCCCTGTAATCTCAATAAGGATTCTTTAAAATACAGCCAGCTCTCCTGGACTCCTTGCCCCCTCATGTTATTCTCCCAGGGGATCCTGCCCATCAGTTCCCTGAGGGAGTCAAAGTCTGCTTTTCTGAAGTCCAAGGTCTGTATTCTGCTGCTCTCCTTTCTTCTTTGTGTCAGGATCCTGATCTCGACCATCTCAGGTTCCCATCCACTTTTGCTTCCCCTACTAATTCTTCCCGGTTTGTGAGCAGCAGGTCAAGAAGAGCTCCTCCAGCACTTGCACCAGGAAATTGTCCCCTACACTTTCCAAAAACTTCCTGGATTATCTGTGCACCGCCGTATTGCTCTCCCAGCAGATATCAGGGTGACTGAAGTCTCCTATGAGAACCAGGGTGTGCAATCTAGTAACTTCTGCAAGTTGCCGGAAGAAAGCCTCGTCCACCTCATCCCCCTGGTCCGGTTGTCTATAGTAGACTCCCACCACGACATCACCCTTGTTGCTCAGACTTCTAAATTTAATCCAGAGACTCTCAGGTTTTTCTGCTGTTTCATACCGGAGCTCTGAGCAGTCATACTGATCTCTTACATATAGTGCAACTCCCCCACCTTTTCTGCCCTGCCTGTCCTTCCTGAACAGCTTATATCCATCCATGACAGTACTCCAATCATGGGAGTTATCCCACCAAGTCTCTATTATTCCAATCACATCAAAATTCCTTGACTGTGCCAGGACTTCCAGTTCTCCCTGCTTGTTTCCCAGGCTTCGGGCATTTGTGTATAGGCACTTGAGATAACCCGCTGATCGCCCTTCTTTCTCAGTATGAGGCAGGAGCCCTCCCCTCTCACGTGCTCCTGCTTCCTCCCAGTATCCCACTTCCCCGAGGACTTTGGTCTCCTTCCCCCGATGAACCTAGTTTAAAGCCCTCCTCACTAGGTTAGCCAGCCTGCTTGCGAAGATGCTCTTCCCTCTCTTCGTTAAGTGGAGCCAGTCTCTGCCTAGTACTCCTCCTTCTTGGAACACCATCCCATGGTCAAATAATCCAAAACCTTCTCTCCGACATCACCTGCGTAGCCATTCGTTTACTTCCACGATTCGACGGTCTCTACCCAGGCCTTTTCCTTCCACGGAGAGGATGGACGAGACCACCACCTGCGCCTCAATCTCCTTTATCCTTCTTTCCAGAGCCACGTAGTCTGCAGTGATCCGCTCAAGGTCATTCTTGGCAGTATCATTGGTGCCCACGTGGAGAAGCAGGAAGGGGTAGCGATCCGAGGGCTTGATGAGTCTCGGCAGTCTCGCGAATCTTCGCTCCTGGCAAGCAGCAGACTTCTCGGTTTTCCCGGTCGGGGCAGCAGATAGATGACTCAGTCCTCTGAGGAGAGAGTCCCCGACCACCACCACCCGCCTCCTTCTCTTGGGAGCGGTGGTTGTGGAACCCCCAACCCTAGGACAGTGCATCTCATGCCTTCATATCAGAAACAGTACATGCCATAGGTAATTAAATCATGTGCATCATTTGCTAGTAGTATAACTTTTCACATCAGAGTCAAAAACTTTATATAGAAAATAGTATAATATGCTCTTCAATTAAATACGAGGCCCCACTTTGCTAGGCACTTTAAAAACAGAGTAGTAGATAGTCCCTGCTTCAAAGAGTTTACAGTCTAAATAGATAAGACAGAGGCAGGATGGGAGAAGGGATTTAACACAAGCAGAGTGACTATTGATGGCAACAACTTATGTTAGTTTCATGATTTTTTTTTTTTTTGGGAGTGAGTATTTAACAGGGGATAAGCTAAATGGAAAGAAAAGGGAAGGGGAGTGGGTGAAGGGGACAAGTCAGAAGAGAAGGGGGTCAGAGGGCAGGTGTGGCATGAAGCTGAGGTGAACAGACTGTGATGGAAAGCGAGGGAGAGATTTGAAGAAAACAGCAAATCAGTATAGGGCAAAGAAAGTCCAAGTAAAAATTGTAGACAGTTTGCTGAACGTCACTGCTTTGGCTCCTTGTACTCCTACTGGCTCCTCTGCAGTTTTCCCCAAAAGTCACACTGCGGAGTGGGGGAAAAGAGGCACTGCCCAGATGCTAATGTTCCCAGAGTGGAGGGGTGTTGCTACCTTTGCCACTTATAACCTATTGTGAAGAGATTGCAATTAAGGGGTCCTGTAAACTTTTGCTTGCATGAGTAGTCTATTCTTATATAAGTAGACACACAAAAGAATTCCTCATGAGTATTTAAAAATACTGGACTCAATCCAGCAAAGTGTACCAAATTTAACACTATTACAATTTTAGAAAATGTGGTATCCCACTAATAGAGCTGTGAAAATAACTCTGTTTTGCTGTCAGCTCCAAAAAAGATTGTAAAAAAATTGTTTGGTCTAGGTAGAACCAAAACCAACATTTTTGAAATCAAAAGCATCAGAAAAATTTTGTTTCAAACAAAACATTTTGCTTCAGGTATTTTTAACAAAAGCAAAGGAAATGAAGGTCTAGATTCATAAAATAGAGGAGGGAGTGCCCCTCTGATGTTTAGGTTACTGCATACTCAACTGGGATATGGGATACCCAGGTTCAAATCCCAGTGCTGGAGTACATCTCAAGTGAGCACAATACCCACCAGACTATAGCATATTCTATGATAGATCTCTTTAAATCTCTCCAGTTGAAACTCCACTTTTGTATAAAATACTTGAATAACCATTGGGCCAAAGTGAGTGAGTGAGAGAGAATGATTCTATACAATTCATGAAATATTTCAGTCACCCCAAATCTGCATTTTTTGGTGAAAAAAAGTTTCAGCTGAAAAATTTCACTCAGCTCTACTGAACAGAGCAGTTACTTGTATTCGTACACCAGGCTCCAGATTTTACAACTCCAAGAATCAGATTTTCAAGGAAACAAACAAAAACCCACTTATTGACTATTCAAAGGTTTCTGTTTTCCCAAGACTAAAGGTTTGTTTTTTTTCATTTTCCAGATCAGTGCAGTCTCATCACAAAATGAGGATCCAACTTTAAAGATAATGGCACCAACGTTATTCATGCCTTAAAACGCAACACATTCACAACACAGTCTGTTCTGTGGCATATTTTGGAAAATTATGATGTGCATTAAAAATGGTTACCCACCTTCTCATAACTTATTCTTTGAGATGTATTCCATACATCCATTACACTGTAGGTGTGTGAGAGTGTCCCATGCCCTGGTGCTGGAGCATTTTCCCTAGCAGTACCCACAGGAACAGCCCCGCCAACCATCAAGAGCCTCCTGCTCTAAAGCGAGGGTATAAAGGGTGGAGCTGCCCCCCTCTTCTTCATTTCCTTCACATCAGAAGCCTACAGTAGACTCTGATGTATCGGGAAAGGAAGGTGGATAGTGTAATGGATATATGCCACACATCTTGAAGAAAAAGTTACAAGAAAGAGAACTGTTTTTTCTTCGAGTGCTTGCGTACATATGTTACCCTGACAGTGACTCCCAAGCTCCATCGGGAGAGGGACTATAGGACTGCTCTTCCTACACTTCCATCTTCCCTTGAGGACGTACATCTGGTGAATATATGAATGGAAGACCACATCAAGGCCCTGCAGATATCCATAATTGGGACATGCGCCACAAATACTACTGGGGCCGAATGTCCTCTGATTGAAAGTGCCAAGAGTTTGTCAGGAGGTGTTATTGTGTTACCCCTTGGACATCGTAACATATTGTGATGCACCTGGTGACCCATTTCAAGAGTCTCTGCATTGGGATTGGTTGATCTCTCATACTTTCTGCATAAGAAAGAAAAAGCTGGGAAGAAACTTGAAAGGGCTTTGTACAGTGACTCTCAAAAAACGTCCAGTGTGTGAAACATCCTTGTGAGAATGTGGCTTTCGGAAGAAAACCAGAAGGTATGTAGACTGATTCAGATGGAAATCGCATACCACTTTTGAAAGAAACTTACGATATGGTTCTAAGCTGACCCTGGGCCTTGTAGAAATCTGTGTATGGCAGATCAGTGACTAATACATTCAATTTCTCCCATTCTCCTAGCGGAGGTGATGGTCACTAAAAGCTACCTCAGGTGCAAGAGTGAAGCCAGTGCTAAAGGCTCAATAGGAGGGCCCATCACAGCGGAAAACACTAAATTCAGATCCCAAGGAGTTGATTCCCTGTTCGGCGATTCCCTGATAGGAGTTGATTCCCTATCGAGACCTTTCAGGTATCTGGTTGTGATAGGGTGTGTGAAAATAGTCTTACCATCTAAAGATAAAGATAAAACACAGAGATGGCCACCAGAGACATCATAATGGAGCTGATGGCTAGACCTCATTCCTTAAGATGAAAGTCCAGAAATTGTATGAATCTTAGACTGAACCAGGGGCACATTATGGGAGGCTGTTGAGAGAGAAATTCTTCCACTTACTCAGACAAATAGTTCTTGTGGGAGGTTTTCTGCAGTGAAGGAAAACATTCTGGACTGCCACTGAGCTATGTGCCTCCTTCTGCATTCAACTGCTAATGAACCATGCCATGAGATGTAACACTTCAGGATTCGGGTGCAACACCCACCATGGTTCTGCGTTATGAGGTCTCTGGTTATCGGTAACAGCAAGGGGTCTGAGTGGACAGTTTGTGAAGATCTGAATACTAAGTCTGTCTCGGCCAGGCTCGAGCTATAAGATAAAGTTATTTACCTTATAGTAATTGGAGGCTCTATGAGATAAGTGGTCCCTATCAGTATTCCACTGCGGTTACTAGTACACTCCATGAACATGGTGAATTTTTTGGTGAAAGCAGTGTCTTTGGCTCACCTTGTGCCTCTGACAACAAATCATAGAAGATCCAAAGCAAAGAGGAAGGAGGGCGGGTAGTGCAATACACATAGGGACCACACATCGAAGAACTTCCAGTTACTATAAGGTAGTTGCTCTCAATCTTTCCAGGCTACTGTACTCCTTTCAGGAGTCTGATTTGTCTTGCATATCTCAAGTTTCACCTCATTTTAAAACTATTCGCTTACAAAATCAGACAAAAATACAGAAGTGTCACTGCACACTATTACTAAAAAACTGCTTACTTTCTCATTTTGTCTGTATGAAATTTCAGTTTTTATTGACTTTGCTAGTGTTTTTATGTAGCCTGTTGTAAAACTAGGCAAATATCTAGATGAGTTGATGAACCCCCTGGAAGACCTCTGCGTATCCCCAGGAGTATGCATACCCCTGGCTGAGAACCACTGCTATCAGGATCAGGTAAGTAAATTTCTTCTTCTCTGAGTGCTGGTTCCTATGTGTATTCCACTGTAGGCGAGTGACAAGTAGTACTCAAATAGGAAAAGGGTAAGAGACTGTAGGTGGCAGAGCTGAACAAAGGACTGACTTCAAAAGATGCATCAGCAGACGAGCTCTATCAAGGCATAGTGTCTTGCAAACATGTGGATGGAGTTCCACGTAGCTGCCTTGCAGATGTCAAGTAGTGGCACGGGCTTGATTGATGCCATAGGCATTGCTTGTGGTTACAATGGCAGTAACCATTGCCCTGGAAGACACATTAGCCATATCTACTGCTAATTGTAGAGCAGTCCTGGCAATCATTTTACTTTCCTTCGTGAGAGCCTGGAAACAAGCGCTGTCCTACTGGGAGAAACTGTCATGAATTTTGACTAGTTCAGGGAGTCGTACTTAGCCATTAGTACGTGGTAGTTGGCTGTCCTGAACTGGAGGCTAGAAGAATAGACCTTCCTTCCCAAGAAGTTGAGACACTTGCCTTTCCTATCAGTCGGAGTAGATTGGGGGTGTTGCTGCCTAGATCTCCCCGCAGTGGCCTAGACCACTAAATTTTAGGAGCAGGGGGAACAGAACAGAAATTCCTCCCCTTTGGCTGGGACACAGTACCAGTTCTTTGGCCTCTTAGGAGTAGGGGCACACAGGTAGCTGGGATATCCCAGACCACTCTAGCGCACTACAGGATAGCTGTTAATTTGACTAGAGCTTGTGGACTAAAGGATGCCCAAGAGCTTGTGCTGAAGATCCTGAATGTCCTCAAGAGGAATCTGCAACTTCCCAGCAACTCTGTGAAGAAGCTCCTGGAAATGCTTGTAGTCAATGGGTGGCAGGAATGGAGACATAGGAGTCATTGCTTCATCGGGAGACAAAGACTGCAATCTCATCAGTTCCAGTGCAACCACCGGATCTGACATTCACTCCTCCTCAGCAGGATCTGGGGGGCAGCTCTGGTTGCCCTCTTAGAGGAGAGGGAAGGGGCGACTGATACAACTCTGTAGGATGGTACTAGTCCCATGGCTCCCAGTGTGACCAACAAGATGGATTGAATGGGGGTTGCAGAGGTTCCCATGGCATGGGTACCAAGAGTTCCAAGGCAGGTGATGAGGTTGAGGATGGTCCCAAGCTGGTCTTGGTTTTCTGACCGGGAAGGTATGTAATGGAGGAGGGAATAATGGTTCATTGTGTCGTTCAGACTCTCCCAATGAGAAGAAATATGATTCCAGTTCTGATGGCAGTACCACCCATGGCACTGGAGAGAAATCACAGCCCAAAGAAGCAGTGAGAGACAGACTCCTCTCAAAGGCCAGCTCCTCTGGTGAAGTCATAACCTCATTCAAGAAAGAGGGACCTGATGGAGTGGGAACTTCATATCCAGGAAAGCGAAGATGGCCTCAGGAGAAGTGTAGGTCTCGGATCTTTCAGGAGAGAGAGAGAGAGGGGCCCCGTTTGCCTGAACCACTGGAGGCACTGTAGAAACAGTCTATGCTACAGCCACTGAAGACAAAGACAGTACTGCATGTAACCAGTGCTCTCAGTGATCAGTCTGTCATTGCCCGCAGATCCCCAGCTTTGGGTTTGAGGCACCAGTGCTGCCAGATTGTGATCCATTGCCAATGGAGCTCTAGTCTTCTGGCTTTCTTGTAATGCCTCTGAGACTTAGGACATACTAAGTTCTCTTGTGATGAACTTATAAAATTACTCGGCAAAGGCAGGGCTTGAATCCAACTTCTTCGAAGTGGTTTTGGAGAAAGACTTAGCCTCATGCTTAAGCAAATACTCCCTGCTCTCCCAAAAACACTTAGTCAAGGGGTCTGTGGGGATAGACTCTCTCACTCCTCAGTCAGACCTTGAGGCAGGAAGCACGCTCCTTGCAGAGTCAGGCTGATATACAGAGGGGTCCCCCAGCCTGGGTCCGATTGTGGCCTCATGGCCTTTTCCATTAGGTGCAACATAAGGCAAAGTTCTTGCACTTCCTGGGTATGGCTGGGGAATGAATGGTAGATACTGAACCTTGTCACGATGTGAGCTTCCCCAAGGCAGTACAAGCACTATTAGTGGTCATTGGTGACCAAGAATTGCGGGCAGGAAGCACAGTTTTTGAAGCCTGGGCATAGTCCAAGTCCAGCATGGGGTGGTGCTCCCCAGGTCAGGGAAAACAAAATCCTAAAGCTATGAGATAAAAACTTTCAAACTCTAGAACTATAAAAACTATGTATAGATCTCTAAATATACTCACAGATGAAGACAGCTGAAGCTTCGGACACTGGAAGTTCAGGCTTTGACCATATGGCAGTGAGAAGGAACTTGAGAGGCAGGCAGTCTGCCCTCCTCTATCTCCTCGGTCAGAGGCACCAAGCAAGCCAGGTCACAAACGTGGACAAGCAGACATGGCTTTCAAAATTCTCTGGCTCCGGGCGCATGTATACCCACAATGGAATACACATAAAGGACCAGCATTCAAAGGAGGAGGATCATTCTGCTATGATCTTGCTTGAGCTTGAGGATGACCCTGGGAAATCGGGATACTGGTGGGTATACATACAGCAGACCCCTGTCTCACAGGAACAGGAAACGATCTGCTGTTGATCTGGGGTTGTGACCCATCCCAGAATGGAACTGGGGACATGAGTCACATGTAGATCCTCCAACAGAAAACCCCCTATGAGCAACACCTAAGCTAGAATGTTTATATTGAGAGACCATCTGTGGTCTAAATTAGGGCTGTGTTGGTTAGTTAAATTTCAGTAGAATGATTGGTTAAGGTATAGCTAAGAATATTACTATATAAATTAGGGGCAAACAGGAAGTAAGTTGGGATTCGAAAATAAGGAAAAAGGAACTTGGATTTAAGCTTGCTGCAAGTTCACCCCAATAAATATCGAATTGTTTGCACCTTCGGACTTCGGGTATTGTTGCTCTCTGTTCATGCGAGAAGGACCAGAGAAGTGGGAGAGTGAAGGAATAAGCTCTCTAACAATAACATGCCCGCTTCTTATGTACAATGTCACCAGAAAGTGAGAACAGGCATTTGCATAGCACTTTTGTAGCTGGCATTATAAGATATGCTGAACATTCATATGCCCCTTCATGTTTTGGCCACCATTCTAATGATGCTCGTTAAAAAATAATGCATTAATTAAATTTGTGACTGAACTCCTTGGGGAAAACTGTAGGCCTCCTACTCTGTTTTACTCACATTCTGCAATACATTGTGTTATGAAAGAGTCTCGGATGATGACCCAGCACGTTTGATTTAAGAACGCTTTCACTGCAGATCTGACAAAATGCAAAGGTGGTACCAGTGTGAGACTTCTAAAAATAGATACAACACTCAACCCAAGGTTTAAGAATCTGAAGTGCCTTCCAAAATCTGAGAGGGATGAGGTGTGGAGCATGCTTTTAGGAGTCTTAAAAGAGCAATACTGCAATGCGGACACTACAGAACCTGAACCACCAAAAAAGAAAATCAACCTTCTGCTGGTGGCAACCGACTCTGATGATGAAAATGAACATGCATTGGGCCGCACTGCTTTGGATTGTTATCGAGCAGAACCTGTCATCAGGATGGACACGTCCTCTGGAATGGTGGCTGAAGCATGAAGGGACATATGAATAGTTAGCACATCTGGCACGTAAATATCTTCCGACACCAGCTACAACAGTACCAGGTTAATGCCTGTTTTCACTTTCAGGTGATATTGTGAACAAGAAGAAGGCAGCATTATCTCCTGCAAACGTAAACAGAACTTGTTTGTCTGAGCGACTGGCTGAACAAGAAATAGGACTGAGTGAACTTATAGGTTCTAAAGTTTTGCATTGTTTTGTTTTTGAATGCAGTTATTTTTTGTACTTAATTCTACACTTGTAAGTTCAACTTTCACGATAAAGAAATTGCACTACAGTACTTGTATTAGGTGAACTGAAAAATACTATTTTTTTTGTTTTTTTACAGTGCAAGTATTTGTAATCAAAAATATAAAGTGAACACGGTAAACTTTGTATTCTGTGTTGTAACTGAAATCAATATATTTGAAAATGTAGAAAACATACAAAATAATTAAATACATGGCATTCTATTATTGTTTAACAGCGCGATTAATAGTCAATTTTTTTTTTAAATCGCTTGACCGTCCTAGTCTAAATTCAAGGATGTGCTAGGCCATTCTGAACCCTTGGCAAGTGGGACACCCTGAAGGTGACAGCGCCGAACACAGAAATTCCACAATTTGACTGTCTCCGGAAGGACAGAGTGTCTGAACTGGCACCCCCTTGCTTGCTCACATAAAACACTGCTGTATTATGTCAGTGAGTATATGAATAATCCGAATTAGGGTCCCCCAGTGCCATGCAGGGCCCAAAGGCCCAGCTGAACAGAAAAAAGATCAAATAGTAAAATTTGAAATAAAATAAAAACTGAAGAAACAAAATACAGACGTTTAAGCATCAAGCAATGAAAAAGAGTATCACTAGGTATAACGAAAAGGAGTACTTGTGGCACCTTAGAGACTAACCAATTTATTTGAGCATGAGCTTTCGTGAGCTACAGCTCACTTCATCAGATACCAACAACCACATACCACACAACAGAACCACTAACCCAGGAACTTATCCTTGCAACAAAGCCCGTTGCCAATTGTGCCCACATATCTATTCAGGGGACACCATCACAGGGCCTAATAACATCAGCCACAATATCAGAGGCTCGTTCACCTGCACATCCACCAATGTGATATATGCCATCATGTGCCAGCAATGCCCCTCTGCCATGTACATTGGTCAAACTGGACAGTCTCTACGTAAAAGAATAAATGGACACAAATCAGACGTCAAGAATTATAACATTCATAAACCAGTCGGAGAACACTTCAATCTCTCTGGTCACGCAATCACAGACATGAAGGTCGCTATCTTAAAACAAAAAAACTTCAAATCCAGACTCCAGCGAGAAACTGCTGAATTGGAATTCATTTGCAAATTGGATACTATTAATTTAGGCTTAAATAGAGACTGGGAGTGGCTAAGTCATTATGCAAGGTAGCCTGTTTCCTCTTGTTTTTTCCTACCCCCCCCCCCAGATGTTCTGGTTTAACTTGGATTTAAACTTGGAGAGTGGTCAGTTTAGATGAGCTATTACCAGCAGGAGAGTGAGTTTGTGTGTGTATGGGGGTGGGGGGGATGTGAGAAAACCTGGATTTATGCAGGAAATAGCCCGACTTGATTATGTAAAGAGTTGTCACTTTGGATGGGCTAGCACCAGCAGGAGAGTGAATTTGTGTGGGGGGGTGGAGGGTGAGAAAACCTGGATTTGTGCTGGAAATGGCCCACCTGTTGATCACTTTAGATAAGCTATTACCAGCAGGAGAGTGGGGTGGGAGGAGATATTGTTTCATATTCTCTGTGTATATATAAAGTCTGCTGCAGTTTCCACGGTATGCATCTGATGAAGTGAGCTGTAGCTCACGAAAGCTCATGCTCAAATAAATTGGTTAGTCTCTAAGGTGCCACAAGTACTCCTTTTCTTTTTGCGAATACAGACTAACACGGCTGTTCCTCTGAAACCTGTCACTAGGTATAACCAAGTAGATAGCATTTGTGTTCCCTGTGAACAAAAACGTAAGACCACCGATGGAGGGGTAGTTTCAGCTTTTATACTCTTGCTCTGGAGCACGAGGAGTTCGGCAATGCGCAGGGCCATCCGTACAGATACCCCTAGGGAAAACTCTCCGAAACAAGATGTGTATGTCTATTACATGGTAAGTGTGTATGCAAGCACTCAAAAGAACAAATTATTTTTATGAAAATGCTCTTAGTTTGAACAAGCATGTCTATTCTTGTAATACCCTCAGCTAAGTAGCTGTAATGCATGCTCAAAATATATGAGCTAGATCCTAGTTCAAGTCATTATAAATAAAGACCTTTAAAGATAAAGTTAGCATATTCTTAACTATACTACAGTGTTCCTTTCTGCTGTTTCCCTAGTCTGATAGGTGATATTTTTCAAACTAATTTTAAGCTGTCAAATTCAGTTCAGAGAGTTTTTTTTTTTGGTAGATTCAGCATTTTTTAAAATTTAGACCTTCCTAGGGCAGAGAGGGAAAAAAAGCACATTTTTACTCAATCTTCATTTGCTTCAAATTAACAGCTATTATATAGCCAACACTTTATAGCATATTGAAATTATCCTATCCTCTACTAGAGTGTAGACAACTTAGACTCAAAACAAATAAAACCTCGCAAAATGATTTTCATCTGCAATAAGGCATTGCCTTCTCCTGCCCTAGAGACTGCAGTACTACAAGGAGCAAGGTTTCTATTCTCAGAGCAAGAATGACATTTGCATCATCCTAAAAAAGAACATGGATTTACACTTGAGCTCACACAATTAAATTACCAAGGAGGGTGTTGGTCAAAATAAGATAGTTTTCACAATGCTTCAAATGAACAGTTTCAATTCTGGTTCATAGACGTTACCTCATGCATTTTAAGATTCCTCTCCCCCTTGTTCATATCCCAAAACTATTAAAAGCCAATGGCTCTACATTCACATCTCCCAAGTATTACAAATACTTGATTGTAACTAAATTGTTTCATTCCTTTAACATTTTTTTTTAAATTTCATTACACATGTAAGCACATGGGCGCAATTATCTGTTTAAAACACTTGGCAATTGTTATTAAAATCTTTCACCACCATTTTGAAGACTTTTTTTGTTAAATTTTGCATTGTTATTCCTATAAATGAACTGAAAAATTGCTTTCAATGAAACTTTGTGACCATTTTAAGGTGTATAATATCTGAAGGTTGTTTCGACTCCTATTTCTCCAGAAGTTGAACTATTAGGAGACAGTTTTTTCCCCCCTCCCCTCTTTCTCTCCATATTACTGTGAGGAATTAAGAACATATGGATATTGTCATTAACAGGTATAGTGGTTTTAAGGTTAAAACATTAATCTACAGTGCTAACATTTTCTCTGCATACAACCCTTCTCCTGTTCTAACAATCTTTGAACTTTAGTGTCCTTTTTTGGTAAAGTAGATAATACTTGAATATTTAAGTCATCTACCCATGCCCGAATCATCTCTAGCCTCAAATACTGCAACCACTTTATCTTGATACCCACATGGTTTTACTCCAGTCTGTCCGAAATGCTACTGCTTAAGTCTTCCTCTCCTGCAAAAACCATATCACCCCCTCTGAATTCCTCCTTTGTTTCACTCCTACCCTGTATAACAATTTCAAACTTCTTGTTCTCACTTTCAGAGCCTTACACCCTTCTCCTGTCTACATCTTCTTACCTTATCTCTCAGTGCTTCCCCCCCCGCAACCCACCCTCTATTCTGCTAATAAGTTGGGCCTTGGTGTGCCTTCATTCCTCTTTGTTCCATTGCATCCCATTCCCTTTGCATGGAATAGTCTTCCAAACCCTCTTTACTAAGAAAATGCCTATCTGTCAAATACCTCCTAAAAACTAAAATTACCATGTCACCTACAAGCACAGAGTTAATTCATTAGGTTACAAGTTTGACAGAAACATCAAGATGCAGAGCCAAAACTAAACCTTCCTATTTGGAGCCCTTGTCCTTCCTTCCCCTGACAGCCTTATTTGCCAGGCAAATTTAGGTTGTGAAACCCTTGTGGGAGAGACTTGCATTATCTGTTCCTGAAAGCACATTGTAAAAGCCACCACTGTCTTGTCAAACTGGTGGTTTTTGCTCAGAAGAATCCCCAGGCAAAATGGCAAAAGGTACTTTTGGTTTTCCAAATCAGAATGGTGAAAGACTAGAAGAAATGTGCCTGGTACCAGGGCTCATAATTATTGGAACACTATTTCCACACAAAGATACCCATAAAGTAAAGATAAAGTTACCCTACAGTAACCATGTTTTTTTGAGCTGTGTCATTCACATATATTCCACTTCTGGGTGTGCATGTGCTCCAGGTGCATGAGATCAGAATCTTTTTGAATAGCAGTGTCTCTTTGGGTCACTTCTGTGCCCTGCATGCCTCAGGTCCTCCACAGCCAAGGTTATAAATGGGTTGGATGGATGCAACTGCTCTCCAGTTCCTTTGCCAAATGGAATCCATATGACCAGGACTTTGTAGTAATGGGGACAGAGGGTGGACCATGGAATACACGTGGACAACATATGGTATATGTAAGTAAATGTTCTAATATTCCACTTTGGTGGCTCATAAGCAGTAATTAATGACCCAGAGATGGGTGCTCAGATTCTACCGAAATAATGACAGCAGGCAGCTCTACCAAAGTGGGCATCAAATCTGGAGCCTAATACTAAGGAGTAGAGCTGAGGGAGGTGTGACTGAACTGCAGGTAACTGCTTTACAGATCTTCAAAAATCTGTAGAGAAGTTGTGATCTACTGGAATGGGCCCTAGCAAGTCCAGGTGTGTCCAAGAGGACTACTCTAGAGCATGTTCAGATGCTGCCAGGATCCATTTAGAAATTCTTGGGTGGAGACTGGTTAATCCTTCATCCTTTTAGCAGTGCTAGAGACAGTCTAGGAGAATTTCCAAACGGTTCTGTTCTATCCAAACTGTAGGAAAGAGCTCTGACAACATCCGAAGTGTGATGTTTGGCATCTTCTCAAGAAGTATGAGGTTTGGGAAAGAAAACCAGTAGGGGATCATAAGGTTAGGATGCAACTCAAAACCACTTCAGGGAAGAAGTTCAGGTGAGGTTTCAACATCACCTTGTCCTTGTAGAATACTATATAGGGAGGTCCTGCCACAAGGGCTGGATCTCCCCTATAAAGTTTACAGCTGCCAAAGAAAGCATTCTTCATAGATAGGTGGTATAAAGATCAGATTGCTAAGAGTTCAAAAGGAGGTATAATCACATCTGTTAAAACTGTGTTGTCCTCCTGGCTGGTGGGAAGACAAGAATAATCCCTTTGAGAAATCAAGCCTGTTGGGTGAGAGAAGGCACTGTATCCCTCCACAGGAGGAGGATAAGCAGAGACACCTGCCAGATGTACTCTTCTGGAACTAATCAGGATTAGTAAGTAATCTAGGATGACTACTGGAGACTCCAAAAGGTAGTACGTGAACCTTTTCCCATTTGCTGCATAAATTTTTCTAGTGGAGTCTTTTCTAATGCAAGCAAAGATGTCCTGGACTGCTAAAAAGCAAGATTTGTCTGTGGTTGTTAGCCACCCAGCATCTAATACAAGATGTGAGTCAATTCAGAGACCTTGCCACCATGCAAGTCAGCAGAGATATCCAGAAGGAAATAATGTCATGGATTGGCAGGACAGCAGCTGCATTCACTAACTTGTATGAAATTTGGTCATTGCAAATCTACATCTTAACGACAAAACTATGAATCCTTAACTCAAATGTTTTTACCTTAACATATAGATGTGAAATCCGAAAATCCACCAAAGGTATAAACAGACATCTAAAATGCCTGAGGCCATGTCTACATTCCACTTATGTCAGCAAAATTTATGTCACTCAGGGGTGTGAATATTCCACCCCCAAGGGACAAATTATCCCAGCATAAGTGGTAGCATGCACAGCGCTGTGTCGACAGACAGCTTCTCCAACCAACATAGCTACTGCTGCTCGTTAGGGGTGGTTTAATTATGCCAATGGGAGAACTCTTCCCCCGTCAGCATAGAGCAAATATACAAGAGATCTTACAGTGGCACAGCTGTACCACTTCAAGCTCTAGTGCAGGAATTCTCACAATAAATTTTTTGGTGGCCACACTCTTGCTGGTGGCTAGTTACAATTTTAATTAAAAAATTCCTAATTAAGTTTAGGAAAGACAAATAAATATGCACATATATATATGTCCAAATCATTGCAATTTATGTTGGGATTTTTTAAAGACTCAATAATAAAAATAATGTACACTTGTCTCTATTCTTTACTGTACCTAAACAGGATAAAAACACAAATAAGGTGCTTTGCACATTCTTGTCTTTTGTTGTTGTTGATTTTGCTTTTTTTTTTTTTTAAAAAAAAAAAAAAAAACGACTTGCCAGGGCTGAGTAAGTCTGCTGCTGTGAAAAATGATATTAACAAACATACATACAAATATTACTTTTCACAGCAGCAGACTTACTCAGCCCTGGCAAGCCCAGGGACAAATTAATCCCTGGATGGGGAGGTGGGTAGGGAGGCAGTGGGGGCCAGAGTTGATGGGGAGAATGAATGGGGGGGCCGGGGAAGGCAGGAGGGTCTGGGGGAGAATGGACGGGGGTGAGCCCAGGGCCGGAGCCGGTTGCCCACCAAACCAGGGAAAGTGGGGAACCCACTAGAAGCCTGCTCCTCCAGCATGTCTCCCCACAGAGGGGGGTAGGACCCAACCCCTTCTGGCGGCCTTGGGGGAGGAGCCACTGTTTTGCCCTCCTCTCCCATCATTGCCCAGGAAGCTGTGGCTGGAAGAAAAGCCCCTGGTGGCCACATGCAGCAACAGTGGCCACATTTGAGAAATGCTCCTCTAGTGTACACATAGCCTCAGGGTGGGACCAAGGGGTTCAGAGTGTGGGAGAGGGCTCCGGGTTGGGGTGCAGGAGAGAGTGAGAGCTCCGTCTGGGCAGCGCTTACCTCAGGCAGCTCCCAGAAGCGACCGGCATGTCTGGCTCTTAGGCTCAAGGGTGGCCAGGCAGCTCTGTACGCTGCCCCAGCCTGCGGGCACCATCCCCGCAAGTCCCACTGGCTGCGGTTCCCAGCCAATGGGAGCTGCAGAGCTGGCATTTGGGGCAGGTGCTGAGACCCCCGGCCGCCCCGTGCCTAGGAGTCAGACATGCCAGCCGCTTCCAGGAGCCGCAGGGACCCTGCCTTAGCCCTGCTGCACCACCGACCAGCAGACTTAGCGGCGTATTAAAATCTCCCAGATTGCTTTCAATAGCCATCGGGAGATCGATGCTGATTCCAGTAGACTCGCAGCCAATCCAGGAGGGTTGGCAACACTACTGAGACCAGAACTGAGTGCTGGGAATGATCATATTCAGAGCATGGCACAGGCACACAGTGCTGAAGCCAGGGTGAAGAACTGAGAAGGTGCATACTCTGTGTGGCGCAGGCCCATTTGCACATGAGAAGCCATGAGAGGGGATGAAAACACCCTCTGAGATGAATGGAACAGTTTACACCTTTCAGAACTACGGTTTCAGGTTATATACAGATCCAGGGGGTCTGGTCATTCAACTGAAAACATATCACTGCGATGAATGCCCCACTTCAAACCTCTCTGGGCCTCCTATACTGCAGACTGATGAGGTGTAAAGCCCCTTTCCCGCACACTAGTAGGCCCAGATTTGAGGTAGGGACTCCGCAACTCCACACTCCTGCCTCCAGTGAGTACATGCATTTCTCACAGCTGCACAACTTTCCCATCTCCAGCCTGAGAGGAGCATGGAGAAGGTGGCAGCTGGTTTACATGTAAGGGGTTAGATCAGAGTACTAGGTCTGTTGGAAAGAATATGAAAGAAGCTGGACCAGTGGGACGGGGAGGGAGTCTTAGCAGTGGGGAACACGGGGGTGCTGGAGCAGTGAGGGGAAATGTGGCAGGGTGTTGGGGCATGCAGGAAAGAGTGGGTTGGAAAGGAGGGAGTCAGCTGTGCAGTGGGAGATGTTTGGGGGGCTTCAGCTCTGCTCCCAAAAAACATCCATGATCCCCCATATCTGTTCCCCCTAATATCATGATAGTCCCTGTACTGTTCCTGCATCCTCTCCCCAGCTCCTCAACATGCAGACCCCAGACAGACACCTGCCTCCTCATGAGGAGGACCACACGGAGGGAGATTGGGGCTCTGCTGCAGGCAAAATGATGAGAGATGATGAAAAGATAGTGAAGGGACTAACATTCAGTCAATTCATTCTATGAGTGGGACCATTATTGCCGAAGAGCCAGAAGAAGTGTAGGTGGAGAGCTAGGATGTGGTACATGGGGATTCTGAGGATTTATTTATTAAAAAGCAAGGAAATTAACTGTTCAGAGTATACTGATTACAACAATAGTGTGTTAGGTGGAGTGAGTATGTCAGGCTTGACAAGAGCTGCTAACACAGAAGGTTATAATCCTGTTCTACTCAGCCCTGGTGAGACCTCAGATGGAGTCGTGTCCAATTTTGGGCACTAAATTTTAGGAAAGATGTGGACAAACTGGAGAAAGTCAAGAAGAGCGCAACAAAAATTATACAAGATTTAGAAAACCTGAGTTATGAGGAAAGGTTAAAAATACTGGACATGTTTAGTCTTGAGAAAAGACTGAAGAGGGCATCTCATACTAGTCTTCAAAAATGTTCTAAAAAGGACGATGATCAATTGTTCTCCAAGCCCAATAAGGTAGGTCAAGAAGTAATGGGCTTAATCTGCACCAAAGGAGATTTAGGTTAGATACTAGGAAAAATTTCTTAACTATAAGGACAGGTTTCAGAGGAACAGCCGTGTTAGTCTGTATTCGCAAAAAGAAAAGGAGTACTTGTGGCACCTTAGAGACTAACCAATTTATTTGAGCATGAGCTTTCGTGAGCTACAGCTCACTTCATCAGATGTATACCGTGGAAACTGCAGCAGACTTTATATACACACAGAGAATATGAAACAATACCTCCTCCCACCCCACTGTCCTGCTGGTAACCAGCAGGACAGTGGGGTGGGAGGAGGTATTGTTTCATATTCTCTGTGTGTATATAAAGTCTGCTGCAGTTTCCACGGTATACATCTGATGAAGTGAGCTGTAGCTCACGAAAGCTCATGCTCAAATAAATTGGTTAGTCTCTAAGGTGCCACAAGTACTCCTTTTCTTTTAACTATAAGGGTAGTTAAGCTCTGAAACAGGCTTCCAAAGGAGGTTGTGCAATTCCCATCATTGAGGTACTTAGGAACTGGCTGGACAAAACACCTAGTCTAGGATTACATGGCCCTGCTTAAGCACAGGGGGCTTGACTTGGCCTCGAGGTCCCTTTCAGCCCTACATTTCTATGATTCTATAATATGATGCCACATAATGGAATTTCTGTCTTTAACAGCCTACCAAATTACACGCAAACTTTCATTAAAACATTAAAGGTTATAAAGTCAAGCACTAACTAACAAATTAGGAAATGACCAAATAAAGGTTGCTTGTGCAGTCTTTAATTACATGATCACATACCATTTTTCCACAGCACCCCTGCCTCATTCAGAGCCCAGAACAGATTGTTCTCAATTAATAAGCAGCTGTTCAATATTTTGTTTTCTCCTCATTATTTAATGGATGGCCCCAGACTTTATTTACTGTTCACACTATTCAAATCCTGCTATGAAGACAATTATTAATTTCCTCATAGGCTTTCCTATATAGTGCTCATCACTACAGTATCTGAATTCTTCATGAAAATTAATTTCTATGCACAACTCTCCTTTGAGATGAGGTAGTGGTATCATCGTCCCCTTTTTACAGTGTGGCAGCTAATTCACACAGAATTAAGATCCAAAGTGTCCACTAATTCCAGCTGCCCAATTTGAGATACCCAGGACATTATTTTTCAAGTACTTCACATTATATAGTATTTCACATGTTCAAAGCACAGCTGCCATTCTCTTCAGTTTCAGCTGTGAGTGCTCAGCACTTCTGCAAATCAGATCATAGGGTCTCATCAGGCACCCAGAAAATAAGGCACATGTGATTAGTGACCACCTTTGAAAAGTTTGGTTTAAGTGATTTGCCAAGCATCGTTTAGGAACTCAATTGCAGAGGCAGGGGTAAAATCCGATTTTCCAGGGCAGCAGTCAACTGCCTTAACCATAAGACTGTCCTATCTCTTCCTGCGATCCCCTGCCTTGTTCAGTACAGACCTTCCAACTTCTGCAACAGTAAGAAGCAGGGGTCACAAAGATTACGGACATCTTCATTACTCAGCCCCAATTCATCCCCAGAGTAACTCCATCCAGTGACTTATGAATATGTAATCAAAGACTGTATCATAATGCATTTGCATTAAGGTTGCACACACAGCCTTAATTCTTACACTTCCTAACATCTGAATGCTTGATTTGCAATCTTAAAATTGTATTTTCACTGTAGCTTATGTGTAATATTATTTGCATTGTGGAATCTCCGGTCACAGCTCCATACTTAAGGTACAAACCTGTAGTCAGAGTAAGTGCTATATAATATATATGAGAATTTACAAGTAAATCCATTAATTCGTTTATAAGATTAAAGTGAATTTAAGTAGTATAACATCTGTTTCAGTCTTCATCCTAAATGATCTTAATATCTGAACACAGACTTCAAGAATTTTAATATAGTCTTGTACATACGCAATATTTCAAGAAATAAGGTTGTAATTAAGCTTAGTTATTAACAAATGTTTCTTCTTAGGATTATACAGGCTACAAGAGGTTAAGGCAATCCTCTAATGTAGGCCACAGAATTAACTCAACTAATCACTACTCTTCCTCTAGAGTTAATTTGCATGCAACAACTCTATTGGTTATAATTAAGGCTATGATTTAGTCACAGGTATTTTAGTAAAACTCATGGACAGGTCACGGGCAGTAAACAAAAATTCACGGCCCATGACCTGTCCATACCCCTGTCTAAATCTTGGCGGGGGGGGAGGACGAGGACGGAAGACATGAGAACGGGGGACTGCTGGAGGGGAGCACCTTTAAATATTAAATTTCTAGAAAGAATTTATGTTGCTACTGTCAGTTTCAGGGTAACTGCACTTGTATTTCCTCCTCTGGGGTCCCTCAAGAGCACTCATTTAGAGGTTTCTGGCTCCCAGCCATTACCTTTTCTGGACAGAGGCCCACATCTCATTCCCTTCTGATCAGGGGTTTTAAAGTTGCACAGCTCCCTGCTTACACAGCAATATCCCCCAGAATACCAGACTGTCTAACTGGCCAGCACCTTCGCTTTGCTTTCTCTCCAAGGTCTATGCCCAGTGTATTGCCCGCAGCTACAAGTTACCACACAGCTCCTTCTAAGCAACCCCATTTATACTTAAAATAAAAGCATTACAGAGGAAAACATTAAAAAGAACCTACACGCATGCTAGAAAGCTTACCAGAAGTTACCCCAACCCCAACCTTGGGCTCTGGTAGGTTTTAGTCCTTCAAAAGCCACAAGATTTTCCTCCATGTTTACAAGTTCATCCATGCCACATCCAGAACTATGGGCAGATCAGCCATTTCTTTACATAGCTTGGGCCTCTGATCTTGGCCTTTTGTAACAGGTAATTCGCAGACAGTAACCCTCCACTCAGGGCATAGCTTCAAAAGGCTGGGTTTTTGCATAATAGGAGTTGGGGAATTGCATTAAACCTCTCCCTAGGGATTTCCCAGGAAATCCACTTCATATTTATTGTCTCAAAAGTTCATACTACTTTGGCACATTTTCAGTATAGTCTTCTGAATTCTCAGGTCTTACACCTATCACATCCCCCCCCTAAAGAGATTACATACAATCCCAGCCCACAATAATACATAAACTTAATACAATAAGGCCTTCCCAGGATATGCCATATCTGTCACAACAACTACCTATTTTTTAAATCATTAAAAATATCTAGAATGCTACTGTGTGATATTTTATTTAGTATAACATTTTTAATAATTTTGAAAAACAAGAAAATTCCAAATCAAAACAAAAATCTACACTAAAGTCAAGTTAAAGTTGAGCATACATATAAGCAACAAAGGAAAAAACAACACTGCAGGAATGTTGTAATTGACTTAAAACCAACCACTGAAAAACCAGGAAATTTTGAATAAGGTTAAGGTTAACAGAAATCATGTTAGGGTATGGAAGTGCACAAGTTAAGATTATCTTAACTCTGCTCTGTAAACACACAATGTGGGAGAGGGTTTTTTAAATCTAATCTCTCTTTAAAAATTAGTTTTATCTAGTTTGGGACCATAAACTCCAAAATGCCTTAACTAAGGGATCACACATTTTGTTGCTTCTGTAGACCAACTAACATTGCACACATCATGGGCTCCCTGTATCTCTCCATCCCTCACTACCCTCCCATCCCCGTCTATTTCAGGGACTCCCTGCATTTCCCCTCCACCAGGAGGGCTGTGTGCCCCCAGTCTCCCACTGCCAGAAGTGCTGTGTATACCCAGTCTCTGCTCTCCTCCCATATCAGGGTCCACCATTCTTCTCCCTTCCAGGCTCAGTGTGCACCCCCACTCCCACTTCCCCCAATGCAAGGGGTCTGTGTTGCTATCTTCCTTACCACCATGGGTTCCATGTGCCCCCATCCATTCAACTATTCCAGGGTCTCCCACTTTCCCCTGCCAGGGGTTCTATGTGTCCATCTCTCATATTACCCCATACCTGGACCCCTCCTCCCAACCATAGCTTCTGTGTTAGCCATTCCCCCTACCCCTTATGCCAGTGGCTCTTTGTGTAGGAACTCTCTACCCCTTCCTCCATACTAGCATCTCCCAATCTTCCTACAGACTGGGGTTTCGTATGTCCCATTCTCCCACACAGGGTACCCTTCCCCCCCACACCAGAGATTATGTGCCTGCTCCTAATCCTCCCTTCCTCACCTTCCCTTCAATTGCAGGGGCTCATTACCCCCTTTTCCCAATACAAGAATCCCCCATTCCACCCACATCAGTGGCTGTTGTGTAGGCTCTCACTGGCTCATCACCACCACCATAATTCTTCTGACCTGGAAATAAGTCATTCAGGGTGTTAACATGTTAAACAATTACGAGGATTATCAGAGCTGAAATAGAAGTATTGTTTTTGTTATGCTGAAAGGAGTTAACAGTTGCCATCAACCAGTTTGGTCTATAGCATTTGCAGAGGTACTTGAAGCTGTGGCTGTGCTAATTAGATGCCAGGGACATCATGTGTCTCCCATTTCCTCCTTTTCAGCTTTCCGATTCCTGCCCCCCCCGACCCGAAATCAATAGGCTTTTGTCCATTGATGCTCAGAACATTCCCTGAAGTTTTAGAATTGATCAGATGAGATATTCAAAAGTTACTGTGTTACATACAAAGAAATGCCCTTGCAAGCTTGACCAATCATAATTGCATTGCTTTTGCATGGCACTTACTACAAATCATCCCTGAGTCCTTCAGCATTCTGTTGAGGCAGAATGGAAACTCTGCAGCAGATTTAAATTTAATTGCTTTTATATTTAGTTCGTTTTTTAAAAAAATACAATCTGAAATAAAACAGATTATCTCTATACTAAATTCAGTTATATATACAATTCTCAGTATACCACCAACGTTTACATAAACACCACACAACTACCTAATAAAAGACCATTTTAAATTTTTCTCCTGAACTAAATTCTTTCCCAAGTTTATAAAAATATTAATTCACATTTTCGAATTAACTAGTTTTTGCATCTAAAATTTACTCGTTACCTAGAAATAGCATTAATTTTGCGAGTTAATACTACTGTTACCAACTTATATAGCAAAAAATATACTTCTAAAACTATTGTCACATGCTGTCCCATTTCATCATTTTTAGCAATTTGGTATGTATGTGAAGGCGAAACTAGTGGCTAATTTACAGAAGTGACCGCCATATATTATACACTATAAATATAAAATCCAAATTAAATTATCAACACATCCACAGAGTAATGCAATATAGAATCATTCATACAAACTACAATAGCTGGTTGCAGCTTTATTCTGGTAGGTTGTTGTTGGATCATATTAAAGAAGTTCTGTATTAAAATCACAAATGAGTTTGATTCCCCATAGTTTAAATTCCAGGGTATTACTAATTAAGAAGTCTCTTGGTTTTTGGTACTGTTTCTCTCCCTCTATGTGTGAAACTTGCAAGCTGCTAATTGTGTTAGTACATTCTAAGACAGAGTCTGTTCTCAAAGCAATTCACAGAGAGAGAGAGACTCAAAGCAATACTCTAACAACAGAAACAACACCCAGAGACTCCCCACCCTTTTGTTGTATTAACAATTGTGATTAAAATAGAGATAGAGGATGTATGTGGATGGATGCTTGGTATGGATAATAACTGAATGATCAGGGAGGTGCCAGCCTAAGAATCCAGTGTCCATCGGCTGAAGAAGGCGTCAAGTGGAAATAACCAGAGGACCCCCCGGAGGGCAGACTGGAATCCACCCAACAGCCTCAAGAATGGGAGAACCAAAGAACAAGATAACATCTTGGAGCCGTCAGGAATGTGCTATCTGCTGATTGATTCAGCAACAGCATGATGAAGCAATTCCCATAGACTGGCATAGGAAGAAATTCCTATAAAAATAGACTCTAAAAAGTGAGAACTTTGGGGGTCTGATTCTGCAAACCAACTTCCAGGAGCATCAGATGAGCATCTGACAAGGCCCTGCTCCCTCCTCATGTCCAGGCCACCTGGCCAGTGGCTTGGCATGAGCAACTCTAAGGCTGGTAACTATGATAACAACCTTGCAGAACCTGTGTGTGTGTGTGTGTGTGTGTGTGTGTTTGTATGAATGAATGTGTGAATAAATATGAGATTGAATGGAATGTTATAACTATAACTAACTGCTTACTATGATTCTTTCTGTATTCACAATAAATGTGGTATTTTGCCTTTTTCCCTTTAATAAGATCCTGCTGGTTTTTATTTTATTGGTATAACATTGTTTCCATGCTTTTCCCTACCCACATCCCCAGGCTTTTCTCATGCTAGAGCAAACAGATTCCACCAACCATTCACTGATGAGCACTGGATCAAGCTGGGAAAGTAAAAAGCTTTTAGGACTATAAAAGGATTATAGATCAACAGTAATGCACCAATATTTAATTTATTTATTTTTAACTAACTCTGAAAGGAATGGACACTGGTCTAGCAAACATTCATCAACTAGTATACAATCCACTGCTGACTTTAACCACAATTCCAACAACAAAACGGTACATAACTGAGCCTAAATTTCATATTTTCATTGCGATTATGCAGCTCTTTATCAACTAAATAACACTGTCAGAAAATAGGATACCAGCCAGCCACATAGAAGTGAATGTATCATTTCACATTAGCAAGCAGAGAGTTGCTGTCATCTCAGCAAGCAAACTCTTATTTCATCTTAATCTTCTGGTTATGGGGTGATAATTAGCTAACAGAAGTGGGGAGGGAGAAAGTATCTGTATCATTAAAACAAATGAAGCTTGAATTTAATGAATTTTACGATTTCTGATCATTTTTGTTCTCTCCCTTGTTCCAGGCAAAGTTAACACAAACCCAGATTTAATTTAAACGGGTGGAAATGAAAGAAGATTTCTAATCCAAACCAAGAAAAGAGCAGAAAAACAGTAATGTATTAATAAAGCCACATCCTGAATCTAAAGAGGGTTTTTGTTTGCTTATTTGTTTTAATGTATAAGTGTGTGTGATTTAAAAACTCATTCAAAAAATCAGGTCATTATTCTTTTACTACAGTAATTAATTTCACAAATTATTGCTCATCTTTATTTCTCTACCAGTAAGGAATATTTATTTATACAAATAGTATCTTAATGTAAAAACAAAAAAAACATTACAATAGAGATGCTAAAGTGTACAGTAAGAACTGCAAAAAATGACAGTTTCCAATAACATGAAAATTTGTTCAAAACATAATTTAGTCAAATATGAAATATTAAAGGACTCAAAGAACTAGTACCTAGAAGTATTAAAACCCTTTGAAGATAGCTGCTTCTTAAACGTCAGTTACCTTGTGAAGTAACTTTCAAAAGGCTTTTACTACCATCGTTGTGGTAATAGTACAGTATGTAGAATATTTTATATACTTTTAAGTGCAAAAATAAATTGAGATAGGCTGAAATGGGTTTATAGCAGTCAGTGTTGCCTGCTAATGTCCCACATTTTTATATTTTTTGTAACAGGTATGGCTATAGTAATTGACATTCTTATTTGAATATCTATGTTGATCTCTGCTGATGTTCTGTTTTCATTAATTTCTGCTTCTATTCCTCAAGGTAGCTCTTAATTCACTATAACTGCAATTATATAACATTGCCATGGCAATTATAGTTGATATTTTTAATCAAAAATTAATTTGGTTCTGCTCAAGTTTTAAACATTTCTAATTTAATTGTGTTAGGATGAAGATGTTGCAGATATGAAAATCCCAACTATAAATGCATGTCCCAGCCTAACTGCAAAAAGCAAGATATTTTAAATTAACACATTACAGAACTAATCCATTTATAAACTCAAAACCTAGTGTTGATGGAAACGTCATTCTGCATTACATTAAATCTAAATGACATTTATTTACATACCCATACATCTTCAGATTTCAATGTACACTGCCTACATGGAAATAAGATTCTGCTTTAGCACTGCTCCATTTTTTTCATGGTTCTAACTAATATTTTGGAGAAATCACCAAGAAGCACTGTTGTGGGTCTTCATCACATGATTAAGTAAATTCTTATTACAATGTGTTTCTGTAAACCTATTAATCACGTTTTGTACAAACGTAAATTAATCACACTGTGCAGCAAATTCATAGTACAGTAACTCCCCACTTAACGTGCTCTCACTTAATGTTTCGATTTTACGTCCCTGCTCCATTACAGAACCTGCTTGTTTAAAGTTGTGCAATGCTCCTCTATAACGTCGTTTGGCTGCCTGCTTTGTCCATGGCTGGCAGCCCTCCTACGCACCCCTCCCGAGAGCCTCCCGCCCACTGGCGGTCCCCACAGATCAGCGCCTTCCCCCTGATCCCCCTGCCAGCAGGAATCAGCTGTCTTGAGGTGTTCAGTAGGCTAGGGAGATGGAGCGAGGATGCGGAGCGCAGCCTCCCACCTCCCTCCCCTGCCACCTACCAGCAGCAATCAGCTGGTCTGCGGCGTTCAGGAGGCTTGGGGGAAGAGCAAGTACATGGTGCGCAGCCTCCCCCCTACCTCCTGAATGCAGCAAACCAGCTGATTGCCGCGGGCAGGAGGCAGGTGGAGCACGGGGAAAGCGGCGATCCATGGGGTCTGCCAGCGGGCAGGAGGCGTGGGGGGGGCCCCACGTAGGGGAGCTGATAGGGGGCTGCCAGCCTGTTTAATACATATATTAAATTCCTTATTTAAAATTGTTTAACATGTATATAATGCCTTTTGTCTGGCAAAAAAAAATTTCCCTGTAACCTAACCCCCCATTTACATTCATTCTGATGGGGAAATTGGATTCACTTAACATCATTTCGCTTAAAGTCGCATTTTTCAGGAACATAACTACAGCATTACCCTAGTATTTAAGCACCAGTGTATATTGGCCCTAAACAGTATGTTTTGGAAGGATACAAATATATTATGCCCCTTCATGGGACATTTCTTCTGTAAATGCTTCTATTTACCCTGCCATAAAAAATTGCTTTTTGTGAAGGATTTAAACCAACATCAAGTGGAAGCTTGATTATACATCTGTATAGCTGAACTAGTTCTGTTTTATACCTAAATGTTTTATACCATATCCATTTACATAAAAAAAGTGTCAATTCACCAGAATATAATCTCAAATAAGTATTTGCTGGCATAGTAGATCAGCAATACCTCCAATACACTGTGCTAATGGAAACCTAATGGAAACACTAGACGTCCTCTTTCTGAGCTAACAAAGAGCACCATGCAGAAAATTCTCCATTGCAGGGGAGTGGGAGGAAAAGATGGCAGTTTTGTTGCTCCACAGCATTTCTAAAAGCCATCCCAAAGAACATCATTGTTGTCAGTTTTGCAGGAAGCTGACCATATCTTACTCTTCCAATCATGTTAGAAGTGCAATATATGTGACTGACAATATGGAAGGCCTCAGGGAGCACAGATAGAGAAATGAAACCAAGATTGGCCTAATACTGTCAGCTCCCTTGGCATGTGTCCTGCATTAGAAAAGAATAAGTAGTAAAGTCTTTCCCAGATGTTGGGTAAGCAACTACTCTTAAAAATACAGTTAGAAGCAAACCCTGAATTAAACTGAATATGGCTTTTCATTTTGCAAAAACAGGAAGCACAACATAATATAAAAGGTTCCTATTAGTATTTCTTTTACAAACATTGCTGCTGTTGCTGCTTGTGTGGAAGTATACACAGGCATGGAAATAAAAAAACATTGCCGAATGCACGCATATAGAGAGTATGCCTCCAAGCCAGAGAGTCTGGGGACAGCAGCAGTCAGAAGAAGTAGCTGTTGCTCTTTAGAAAGGATGCCTGCATTCCATTTCCCTGCAGGCAGGAGAGAGCTAGTGCTTATTTTTCCAGTATGAAGAGAAAAAGAGGCAAGAAGGAAGACTCTACAGTGTTAGACAATTGGTAAGAGTCTGAAAGTAAGGTGGCCAAGAAAAGAGGTCTATTTAAAAGGTAGAAGTGGTTAAAGAAACCGAAATTACAAAATGAGATTGTTTGTAGAAAGTATCTAGCACCAGATTATGGAACCCAGGGGGACCCATACATATGGACATAAAAATACCAAGAAAAATAGCGGCAATATGTTGGTGTAGACAGAAACACTTTGAATAAATGAAGGTGTCAGACTTGTACAATATCAATTACTTTTTTTAAATGTGAAATTACACTTTATAATAGTAAGAGTATCTTTATCGACAGCTCGGTCGCTCCATGTGGAATTACGAAACAAACCGAAAATAAATTTGCTCACTATGTGCGCTCTTCACTTACGTATTTAAGTGCAACCAAGCGCCAGGATTTCCAGCAAACAGTGATAGATTCAGTGAACCTATTGCTGCAGAAAGCACAAAGCTAAATTCAAAATTATATTCCAATTAAAGACAAAAAAAGCTTAGTAGCTGTTTTTAAAAGGAGTAGTCTTTGTACAGCTTTATCTTCACATTGATTGCTTCTGTATTTTGAATTTCATAATAACGGTGCTATTTCCACTTATTTGACAGTGCCATGAAACAAAAGAAGGAGCAGCTATTAGAGCCATAAAGATCATCCAGTATGAGATTCTAATGAACGTTTTGGGAAACAATTCTTTCTAATAATGTGATCAAAGCAGTAGTTGTGTTTGTGGTCGATTTTTTTTTTCCCCCCCAGTTAGGAGGGATGCAGAAAACAAAAACCCGATCAGGCTACTCATAATTAGAACATAAAAACAGCCATACTGGGTGTGACGTTGCACTCTATATGATTTTATAAAAATATGCTAATGAGTGTGAATATAACGTAACTGGAATATGCTTCATGCAAAAGGTCTCTTGTAAGGTACCATTACAAAGCTTATAATCTACTGAGTGTGATCATCCTATTTGTATAAATGTATCGCTCTTGTATCTGAAACCAGAAATATGAACCCTGAGGTCCTATTGTAGTTATGCAAAGTGTGGGCCATTAATGGTGGTTTGGAATCTTGATGGCTCCCATTAATCAGGACAATTGTCTGTAAATGGCTCTGTTTTACTTGTAAGTCTTCCTGTATACCTGTGGGCTGGCAAGTGGATAATGAAGTCTTACAGTAACATGTGATCATGTCACCTGAACTGGAATCCATCTTTAAGCTGGTGCTTTTCCATTGAGAAGAGGGGTGGCAACCCAGAGGGACAAAGGATTCCCGCCTTATGCAAAAGATATATGTGGGTGGAACAGAACAAAAGGGAGAATCATGAGAAATCCCTGAGCTACCACCTGAGCTGGAACAAGGGCTGTACCAGGGGAAAGGATTGTGCCCGAGGAAGGCGTCCAGACTGTGAAAAATTTATTGAAACATCTCTGAGGGTGAGAGTTTATCTGTATTCAGTTTTGTTACTGTACTAGACTTAGACTTGCATGTTTTATTTTATTTTGCTTGGTAATTCACTTTGTTCTGTCTGTTACTATTTAGAATCACTTAAATCCTACTTTCTGTATTTAATAAAATCACTTTTTACTTATTAATCCAGAATATGTATTAGTACCGGTGGGTTGGGGGGAGAGCTGTGCATCTCTATCAGTGTTATAGAGGGTGAACAATTTATGAGTTTAGCCTGTATAAGCTTTATACAGGGTAAAACGGATTTATTTGGGGTTTGGACCCCATTGGGAGTTGGGCATCTGAGCATTAAAGGCAGGAACACTTCTTAAGTTGCTTTCAGCTAAGTCAGCAGCTTTGGGGCATGTGGTTCAGACCCTGGGTCTGTGTTGGAGCAGACAGGAGTGTCTGGCTCAGCAACACAGGGTGCTCGAGTCTCAAGCTGGCAGGGAAAGCAGGGGCAGAAGTAGTCTTGGCACATCAGATGGCAGTCCCAAGGGGGTTTCTGTGATCCAACCCGTCACACTGGGTCAGACCAAAGGTCTATCTTGCCAGTATCCTGTCTTCCAACAGTGGCCAATGCCAGGTGCCTGAGAAGAATGAACAGAACAGGTAGTCATGTGATCCAGGTCCTGTCGCCCAATCCGAGCTTCTGGCAAAGAGTATGTTTGTATAATCTACCTTTTGACAGTATTTCCCACCCCCCACCCCACCCCGAGTAAATATGCCAGATCGTTCAAGTACATGGTTGACATAGGCCAATAGTCTTCTAGTGGTTTTGTAGAGAAATAATTTCAGCTTTGAGATACAGTATGAATTTTCCATTAAATAGAGTGTTGCTAAATGCGTGGGAGCACTTTTAGATGAGTGTAGCATAAGAGCACGTCCATTTCAGTTGCACAAGATAGTTTCAAGAACAGCTCTCTAGGGCAGTGGTCTCCATTCAGGGGTCCGCGCACCCCAGGGGGTGCACGAGATGATCCCGGGGGGTGCGCGGCAGCAGTAGTGCCCCCAGACGGCACTGGGCAGTTTTTTTCCTTCAGCAGCAGCTCTGCACGTCCACAGCTGGTGATCTCCTCCGGTGGCGCACCTGCGGCAGGTCTTCCGGTCTTCTTGCTTTGGTGGCACGCCTGCGGCAGGTCACCTTGGGGGTGCACGAGCCAAAAAGTTTGGAGACCACTGCTCTAGGGAACAATATTCTTTATAATGTAGTTAAAGCTTCTTTTTCTCTAGGAGGAAGTTTCAGATACTGCAGCTGGGTCCTGAACTGGAGAACACCTGGTCTCCATCTGTTAAGGACCATCTGTTCCTGTCCCCCAAAACACATTTTAAAGTTGGCAATGAATATTATTTCTAAACTAGAGATTTTAATACCTCAAGAGATTGAGTAAACCTGCGTTATGAAATGTCTGATCAAGGACACAGCTTACATATTATTCTGAAGGTGGATGTGGTTCCACAGCTGGAAGCTCTTCAAAAAAAAAAAAATATATATATCTATGTCCTTGTCCCCTGCCTGAAGCACCTGGGCACAGTGTACTGGAGAGTCCCTTGAAACATCAGGATATGGTGTAAAACCTCTCACTGGGCAGGCATTTCTTATGAATCAAACAGAACTGGACCCTTGAATATTTAGAGGTTCTAAAAACAGACAAAGGGGGACTGTACCACATACCCCATTTTATTTACATAGTTAATGTCTGTAAAATGTGCCCAGACATGATTCTGACTAGCTCAACATGTTTGTATAACAATAAAAAAAAAGGCTTCAATGCTCAAAAAAATCACACTGGCAGAAGAGGTTTAATTTATGTTTGATGAACACTTAGTCACATAAAAATGTTGCAAGTTTCTGTCCAGAGTTCATTTCTTGGACCATGAATCCGCCATGATTCTGACAGAATGGCTTTGGATTTAACTGAGCAAGTGGTTCCTATCTGGGAGTAAACCTCTCCTATTTATGTTACAAAGTACCTAGCTACCGTGAAATAGAAAGCTGCTTTGACCCTATCCTTTTGTTTGGTTTGGTGCATGCTCACAATGTTTTATCAGTGTCTAATTTCTCCCACTGGCAATTTAGCTAAAATTCTGTATTGGGTAAATATCAACTGGGATTACTTTTTCTAACAAACGGTCTTGAAATGTTTTCCACTCCTCTAAGAAAATTGCTTCTCTTTATGAAGTTTTCCAGGAAATAATCTTTGGGTCATTTTTTCACTTCCCTACTGCTTCTTTGCTAGCCATGGATTTGACTCTTATCCATATATAGTACACTTAACTACAAACACCAGAGCTACACAATGATGCTTTAAAAATACCAATATTTCTCAAAATGCTTTCCTGTCTAAAGAGTGAGTGATTAGTGCTGCTTTGCCTAATTCCATGATATGCTGACTGTACCAATGCTAGCAAGCACTGAAAACCTAGCGAATTGTTCGCTCTGTTTTTCTTTACTGTATGGGAAACAATAACAAATGTGCTGAAAAGCTGATATGTTGTGATAATGGTGCACCACAACTGAAGCATACAGTGCTATTGAAATATTCCACCAAAAACACAACACATGGAAGCAGAAAAGAAACTGGGAGAGAGGAAAGGAAACAAAGACAGACAAGGAATGTGAGCATTAGATACCACATACTGACAAACAGCAACACAACCAAGTGAAGCTGGATCTAAAATAACTGCCCAGTATAGCTAGACTATAGCAAGTTTAGCATTCTGTTTTGAAAAAAAAAGTTGAAGTCAAGCTAAACGTTAAGTTTCATCTTGACCAGTCACACCAGAATGTAGGTTTTCTGACTCCAAACAACACGAGGACTTAAAATATAAATTTAAGTATTCAATTTCCAATTCCTTAGACTAACATCCTAGTGTAGCTTTCACACTGTATAGTTTATAAATAGGCAATTCAACTTTGGAATAGAAAGTAGTAATTATTTTCGACTAGCAATACTCAAGTTTAAACAGGGAAATAACTAAGAGCAACAGGAAGCATTTTATGTAGGCAGAATATAACTAGTTTAACTAATCTGGCCAGGACAACTGCTTTGTATACGTGATTCAGATGCCAGTTTTGCATTCTTACACAAGTTTTACATTGGTTTAAGTCCACAAACATCAAAGGAATTATTCCTGATTTACACCAGCATAGATTAAAATGATGAATAATCAATCCCCAATAGTCTACGCTTATGCTTTGGTGAAGAGGACTAGGAACACTTTCAGAAGTAAGTTACCAACCTTTCCATAGCTGTTGCTCGTACACTGACTCTGTGTGTGTGTTTGTGTGCGCGCGCACACTCCAGTGCACAGTTGGAGAGTTTTTCTCCATAGCAGTACCTGTTGGGATGGCATGAGCATCCTCTCTTGCCTCGCACCCTGCACGCAGGCATAAAGGATGGAGCCACCACTGATCCCACTAAGTTCCTTCCTATCGGAAGAGTCCAAAAGACAGAAAATGAGGGGAGGTTGTGGAATGGACACGTACAAAGTATCTCGAACTACTTACAGTGGAAAGAAAAGGAGTACTTGGGGCACCTTAGAGACTAACATTTATTTGAGCATAGTTTATGCTCAAATTTGTGAGTTTCTAAGGTGCCACAAGTACTCCTTTTCTTTTTGTGAATACAGACTAACACGGCTGCTACTCTGATGCTTACAGTGGGTAACTCACAAGCAACCCAAACTGGGAGGTGGGTTTGAGGTTTATTTGAACTACTTGTCCAAATTTAACATCGTCTCTAGATTGTTGAGCGAGCGCGAGAGCGAGACAGCAAGCGCATAGTGAGAGGCAAACATGTAACATGATGACCTATCTGGTGGCTTCACATTAGCCAACTGGTAACAGGCAAATACAACTAGATCTCAAAAATGATATCCTTTGAGTGGAAAAGGACTTCCTCTCATTCTGTTCATTGCATTTGCGGACAATTGAGTAGAAAACCTGAAAGATTTAGTCTGTTCCAGATAAAACTCTAAAGCTCTTTTAACGTCTGGAGTGTGAAGTCTCTCCTAACCATTATTACCACGAGGCTTTGGAAAGAAGGTTGGTAAGAAAATTGCTTGGTTAATATAAAGTGTTATCCACCTACTGTAAGAAACTTTGGGTGATGACTAAAGAAGACTTTGTATACAAAACTGTTTACAGAGGGTCTGATACTAGTGCGCTCAACTCCCCCAATCTCCTGGCAGATGGCTACTAAAAATGCTATATTCATTGAAAGGTGCAACAAACAGCAGGTTGCTAGAGGCTCAAGGGGGGGGTGGGGGGGGAGAAGGGAAGCAGGGGTGGCATTTGTTAAGACAAGATTCAGGCTGCGGGGGGTGGAGAGAGAGGGGGGGAACAGAGTTCTGTATGTGCAGAAATAGCCTGTCCAATCTCTTTAGAAGTCTTAGACATTGGGTTTGGTTATCAATAGGTAGCTGGAACACCAATATAGCTGCTAAGTGTACTCTGATTGAGCTAATTGCCAATCCTTGATGTTTCAGGGACAGAAGATTATTCAGAACACACTGAATAGAAGTGGGGACTGGGGAAACCCCTTTCAGTTAGGACCAAATGGAAAAACCTCTTTCGTTTAGCCAGATAAGTAGTTCTAGCTGATGGTTTTCTACTATTCAGCAGCACATCCTGAACTTCTCTAGAGCAGGACTCCTCCACCAATGTTAACCATGAAGACTTCAGGTGAAAAGCCTGAAGATTGCGGGGGATGGGAGGAGGTGGCATGAAGCGAGTGTGACGGAGGGGGACTGACTGATAGGTCTTAGAGCTCTGAAAACCAGCATTGACCAGGCCATGCCAGGGCAATCAGTATAACATGGGCCTTGTCCTGCTTGACCTTGCATAGAACTCTGGGCAGAAGAGATATATGGGGAAAAGCATACAGGAGAGACACTGACCACAGCAGCAGGAAAGCATCCATCAGTGAACCCGGAATGTGGCCTGCCTAGGAGCAAAACTGATGGACATTTCCTGTTGTCTTTCCTGCAAACATATCATTTGAGGAGCTCCCCTCAAATGGTCTGGGCCATGTCTGGGCTGAGGAACCACTCATCATGATTAACAACCTGCTCAGGTAATTGGCCAGCATATTCTGAGACTTGGGAGGCAGGCCGCTTTCAGAAGTTGCTGATGAAGTCTCAAAACAGAATTGTTTCCCAGCAGGCTAATGAGGACCAGCTCCCACCCTGTTTGTTTACATAAAACATGGCCATTGGATTGTCAGTCAGCACCAACATGCCTCTTTTCTAATATGTGGAAGGAATGCCATGCAGGATAAATCAATAGCTCTCAACCAAGGGTACTGGAACTGGGAGGCCAGGGCCTTCCCACTTTTTGGAAGTGGACAGGCCTGGTCCATCCACTTTTTACCATGGGACTCCCCGCCCCCCAGCAAGTAGAGGGTCCATGGCTGCCGGCCCACTCCAGCTTCTGGTTTGGCCAGGGACGGGGTGGGGCCTCGGGCGGAAAGGGCCACAGACAGGGTGGAGGGCGCTGGGGAAGAAACTGAGTGGGAGGTTAGGGGCAGCTCCACCTTTTATACCTGCATGAGGCAGCAGAGAGGGCTCGTGCTGCCACGATTGGTACCACTAAGGGGAAAACTCTGACAACTCTGGAATGCACGCACACCTACAGTGCAATGGACGTGTGAAAAATCACTCGAAGATCAGTTGTGCACTTTTCTGAAACATGTATACACATAGCATTTTCCATACCTAACCTATATTAACTTCTCTTGAGGTAAACAGAGCTAATAACTGAGTTTTGTGGAAAGAGGATAAGCTGAGAAACGCATTAAGAGATTGCATAAGGACTAGAAACATTTTAACATTTACCATTTCAAAATATAAAGCAGCCTGTGAACAAAAAAATAAAAGAATAAACACAGTAAGCACATACCCAGTCCTATCTCCCTCAGTTTAAAGTCCTGTAAGCTTGTGGTGTAAAGCTGTTTATTCAATTCCCACTGTGGTCTGACTTTTATTAAGAATGTAATTCCTCAAGGCCAGAATCCCATTTACATTACATTAACTAAAAGACAAAATTTAAATGTACATTTAACTACAACTGAAAATCTAAATTTATTTCTGCTGTATTTAATGTAGACACCATTTTTACTCAGCTTGGCAGTAAATATGCAAACGAATGCTCAAGTATTAGAAAAATGAGCATCTACCTTTCCTTTTTCACCTTAGCATTTCCTGCTTTTGTCAGTTTCTTAAGGCCAATTTTAAATACGGAAATAAGCACAAAATTTTTAGAAAATCTAAAAGATTTAAGATGTGAAAAAATAAAGCATGAGGCTACAGGGAGGATTAAGATTTGGCACAAATATGTAAATTAAATCAGTAGTGATCTGCATTAAATCACACAGTTAAACCAGTTAACGCACTGTCTAGAGTTCTTCATTACACCTATGAAATAATTCTAAAAATCAAATTAAGCCCAACTTTCTAGTTTGTAGTTAAACACTTATTTTAAAATAAAATACTGTTTTAAGTACAAACAACAGAAGACAGTGCATTGAGGGAAATCTTTACTCTTTTGGGGAGGAGGCAGGTTCAGTTACCAAAAGACATCAATTTACCCAAAGAATTTTTTTGTTGTTGTTGAATTTGTATCGTTTTTGTGAAATTGCTGCTCAGAGTACCTTTTTATGGCTTAACTGAGAAGTCTTAACGATAGGGTTTTAAAATGGAAATATTAACTCACTCTTAACTACAGCAATGTGAATGTGACAACGTAAAGAACTCATTCCATTTATCAAAAACAAACATGCATTCGTTAACTCACACTGCAGTGAAAGCATACTGTACTCATTGCTGTCTTTCTACAGAGAAAGATCTCTTTATATAAGGCTTGCTGCCTTACCTCTAGGTCACAGCTGTATTCGGTGCCATCCAGGAGCATCACTTTGCATGGCACAGTTTTAATCTTCTTGGGAGCTTTCTGAGGCGCTTTTTCCATTTTGATTTCGGCTGTCTGTACCTCTTTGGTTTCCCTCTTTTCTTCTACTTTTTGTTTTTCTTCTTGCTCATTGGCAACTTTCTCTACTTCAATCTCTTTATTGTCTTCTTTAGCAGGCTGTAAGAAAGATGTAGTTTAATACAACGAGTCCAACCCTTTCAGGATGAAGTTGAAAGAAAATTCTTCTTTTCTGTACATCAATAATTAATTATTCTTATAACTATCCATTAAGGTTGTGCTCCCAGCTGGTGGTGTTTGGATGCATAATATATAGTTTTTAAGGTTTCCCCTTTTCTCAAAGTTACTGAAAAACAATTTTTCTATCCTAAAGGCCACTATCTTGCGGTTAAAATTCTAGCAGAGGCAACCAGTCTCCCTATAGAAATCAAAATAAAAGTTACACTTTTTTCTTAAAAGCAACTCAAAATATAATGAGAAATTGCATTGAACAAGACCACATTTAAGAAAAACTCAAGCCATAAGTGACACAGGTTTGTATTTAAGTACTGACATCTGAAGGCAAGACTTTGGAGCACTACAGAGGAGAGGCACATGTATGGCATAGTGCCTCACATTTCAACACCATAGCCACCAGCATCTCAACACCAACCTCCAGGCAGCAAGAAATAAAGACAGTATCCACAATGCACAGTCTGAGAGAATGGAAGAGTAAAGCGTGGAATAAAATAACTGAGATCCTCAGGACTCAAAAATAACTATAGCAGATAATAAATGGATTGCTTCAGTCACTAAGGTTATGTCTACACAGAAAAAAAAAAAACAAAACAAAAAACCCACAGCAGCAAGTTTCACAGCCCAGTTCAACAGACTTGGGCTCACAGGGTTTGTATTACAGTGCTAAAAATAGCTGTATGTGCACATCCTGGCTCAGGCTGAAGCTTGGGCTCTAGCCTGAGCCAGAACATCATAGTGCAAATCCATGTCTGAAGAACTGCCTGGCCTTTTTTTTTTTTGGTGGCTATGTAGACATACCCTCAGTAGCACATCACTAAAGTCAGCCCAAGCAGAAAAACTGCACAAAAGTACAAACAATGAGCCATATTAATCCCTGGTATAATTTCAATACATGACATGGAATTCAGAGGAGTTACAGCAGCAATAAATCTGGTTCACTGACTAGCTGTTAATATTTTCATTAATTTATTATCTTTCCACACCTGTGTGTCAGCACTGCTCACAGAATGCTTCTCCTCCTTGTCATCTTCTTTAGTCTCGTGTTGACTCTCAATTGTTGCTTCTTCCAAATTTCCCTTTGGCTGAGCCATGTCCTCTGGAAGTTGACTTTCCCTCTCCTCCGCTGTCTGTCTCTCCTCTACAGGTTTTTTCTTGGCTTCATCTTTGGGCTCCACCAAGTTATAGGATTTTTGTTTCTTAAGCCATGGGGGGATAAAGCGAGAGATCCCCTTGCCTTCAGGTGGATCTTTTTCCTTCTTCTGACTGCTTGGGCTGCTTTGGGTAGCTAGTGCTGGGGAAGAAGGAGTACTTTGTGCCTCTTCAGAGAGTGTCTTTTCAGACTTTTGATTTTCCTGACTCTCTATTGCTTCCTCATGTTTTTCGTTGACTGCATCTGCCCCCAGCAGCTCAGATTCCTTCTTTACTTCAGTCTCTGGGCCAACTTCAGTCGTCATGGTCACAGGTTATGCTAGAAATCCAACAATAAAATATTATTATGCATTGTTTCAACATTATACTTTTTGGCTCTCAACACCATTAATAGGAATTATCTAAATATTAAGGCACCACAGATCAATTTTGTTAGGATTAAAGAGCTGTTTTAATCCATCCTATTTAAAGATCTTCAACCAAAAATAAAAGTAGCAGCAGACCAAAATCTGCTGCCATATTGGACATCTGGAATTTTCAAAAATGCTTATGCTAAAGAGATACATGATGCTTCAATGCACCACTGCTTTCCTCTTGGAAAAGTGGTGGGAGTGCTTCATGGTTCCTAGAATTAACACGGAAATACACTTGCTACAATAGGGTGCTCTTAATGTTAAAGACAGACTAAACATAAGAATTGTTCAGTATGTAACTTTCACTCTTTTCCTGCAGGCTTTTCAAAGCAGTCTAATGGAGCTCAAAATTTCAGGAGGAAATTTGGGCACCTAACTCTCCTGGGCTTGTCTGAAGATCCCAGCCATACACTGACATCCTGGCCTCATTTAAGTCAATGGAAGTTTTACCATTTACTTCAAATCATAAAGTTTAATCCATAGTGTTTACTGCATTTTTGTACATTTCCAATTTGATAAACACAGTGCGTAGGGGGAAATTATTCAAATGAAAAGTTCTCTCCCCTCTTTTGTGCTTTTCGGGAGTACATTTCCAATCCCATCACCATTCACACCCAGCATTCTAATTAACTTTAATCAAAATATTAAAGGCTATTTTAATTGGAATAGCTACATGGTCTCCTTGTTAAAAAATAAATTTAGTTGTTGGTACAGAGAAAGGAAGACACATGTAGAATGCTAGCAACCAAGCCCACATGTTTCACTGCTGCATACTATCAGCTGTTAATGGACAGAATTTTTGTAAATTTTTTATTTTAATCTAAAAATCAAATTTGTTTCATGAATTTGGCAGGATGAGAATTAAAAAAAAATCACAAAAAACCCACCTCTAATTCCCTAAAACAACTTGAACTCAGGGACAGAGAAAGTGGAGTGCATCCCTATTTAATGCAGAATGCCTTCAACAGACCTTGAATCAAGTCTGGTCTCTGAGTCACAAGTTGACATAAAGCACCAGAACATGATACTTTTAATCCCCATACATCTTTGCCCAACCCTTTCTTAAAAGTTTAGGATAAACTATTGGCATAGCTAGATGGCCTGAAAGTCAGCAGATTGCAACAGAATTCATTCTAACCACTGACACCAACAGGGCACCCCACTGAAATATGCCTGCCATCAACCCCTCTTGTTTAAAAACAGTAGATTATTAGTTCAGGGCCCCTACTGATCTCCACAGATGCTAAATCATGCAAGGACAGAGGTAGTTTCTACATTAATTAATTTAGCGATTTTAAGTCATACATGCCATCTTAAATTGCACTCAGAAACCAACTGGAAAAATTGGGGTATTTTATTCCCAGCAGGGAGCACCACCAAGTGGGCTCCCAGCTTCTGTAGTAGCTAATGTTTCCAAATGGACTTCACGTCTAACCACAAATGGAATGAATACAGTAAGCCAGACTGAAGTTACAAAGATATGGATAACAAATGAGAGCTGCATCCACCTAAGAGGTCAAACCTTTTTGTCAAATGGAAACTGCCACTACTGATGCTTGGACAATCAAAAACAGCATATGGTGCCTTTATTTAACACAGTTAACATAACTCATTTTCACCAAGAGTCTTGACGGATACACAAGGCAGAGTTTAAAATCAACTACTCATTATTACAGTTGTGCTGTGCAACCAGGCATGACCAGCAGCAAGAGAATGGAGGTCAGTCAAAGCATTGCATGTTTGGGGCTACAATCCACCTCCGCCACCAAAAGTAGAACCAAATAATTAAAGGACACTTCCTGGAATAAGATACTGTAGTAAGTGAAGTTACAAGCATGTTAACAGATAATATTTGAGTCCTACAGTCACAACGCAGAGATTTGATTTAAGCTCACATTTAAATACTCAAGTTTATACTTGTTATTTTCCCTAAGTTGTTATAAAAATTGAAGGAAAGAACTTTTGTCATGTTTAATAGATTTCTAGTGGCACTGAATGCTGCTTTTAAATAACTGCCTAATTTCAAGATTAAAGCAGAATTTAATTTGTGATTTAAAATATGGACTGTCCAAATATTTCCCTAAAACTAGCTTCTAAATAAATCTATGATTTCAGGAAACGCCTGGATTTAATGTAAATTATGCCAAATCTGAAATGCTAGCTATAAATTTGCCAGATTCTGAGAAATCATTCCTTCAGAAAACATTTGGGTACAAATGGGCAACAAATTCTATAAGAAATCTGGGAATTCAAATCTCAACCAACCTAGAAGAGTTTTACGATTTAAATATCAAACCACTACTTCAGCAAACAGAAAAAGATCTGGAGCGTTGGGGGAAATATGCAATTTCTTGGTTGGGAAAGAACAGCCACAGTCAAAAATGAACATTTTGCCAAAGATACATCTTTCTTATTTCAAAATCTTTCTGTAATCATCCCAGATAAAACTCTGGCAGGAACACAGAGGATGTCTTTAGAATTTATATGGAATAAGAAAAAAACCCAAGAGTGAGTGCAGACACTTTGTACAAACCCATTGAACGGGATGGACTAGCTGTTCCAAATGTTCAATGGTACTTGCAAGCCAGCCAGCGTGCAAAGCAGTAGGGGACATTGAGCACTCTGTCCCAGCCCAACCCAGGTCTTTACGGAACACGAAAACTGTGGCAGTGTAAACATTCCTTGGCTACCAATTAATTTAAGAAATAAAAAAATCACTCTCCAGAAATTATACATTTCCTTTTAGCAAAGGCTATTCTGTGGGCTTGCGGTAGAACTGAAGATAAAATAAATTCTTTCCCTTCACCAATGACACCCATTGGAAATAATCCTGATCTTAACCTAAACCATGAACCAGAGAGCTATAAAGACCAGGAGAGCCATGGAATACATATGGTTGTCCAGCTAATCAGTAAAGAATCTTTTCTAAAAATTTAGACATCAAAACTAACTTTAACTGACCCACTCTCCTGTGGTACCCGTACTGTCAAGTTAGACACTATGTTTCTCAACTTTCTAAAACTGTTTTATACAGAAAACTAACTTTAATAGAAGCAATGGAATCTGGTCAATTAGGAAACTATCCCCAGTTGTTAAATATTTATGACTAAATAACCTTTTAGTAATCCTCCTAGGGCTTCCTAGCAGAAAAATTGTCACACAAAAGGAAATGAATTATTTCTCATCTGCTAGGCTACCTCTCAATGGAAAAAGAAAAATAGTCCAACTATAGAGGAATAGTTAAATATATATATATAGGGGAGGTTGTTATAGAAAAATTAACACACCAATTACATACCCAGAAAAAAATAGGTTGAGAATTATATACTTGAATAAATGGCAACCAAATATCGAATATTAAAAGTACATTCACTAGCAAAAAACAGCATACCTGTTCATTTTTTTATTATTAAAAATTGATAGACATGCCGGCTTTGTGAAATATGTATAATTAGAGATTTCACTCAATTTAATAAAAAACTAGAAACAATGTCATCGGTATTGTAATTTTGTTCACTCTGTAATATGGTAACACTGCAGAGAGGTCTGATGATTACATTACTGTATATCTCAACAAAAATTCACTGTTGTAATGATTGTTTTGTTTGACATTTACATGGCAAGGATTTTTTGAGTCTGTTTATACTTCCTAAAAGTGACATACTTACTTAAATAGCAAAATGTAATTTGACTAGTAGCAACGTATTTCTACTTTCTACTCATTAGCACTACCAAATTACTGTTTTATTTCTCTCGCATGCACATATCCATCCCAACACTGCTACCAGAGCTAGAAATTAGCTTTTCTGGGAAACAATCCACAAATATCTGCTTGCCAAAGAAAACTGATCTATTAGGCATTCTTTTGTAAGTATAGTATAATCAAATTGTAAGCTTCAGTGTTAACTGTGCAGTGCCAATTGAAACTGATTAGCTAGGAAATGGTAATCCAGCCTTATGAAAAAAATTAAGTGAACTGCAAAGTGGCATCTTCTATTTGAGAGCACATATTCACATATTTATTGTTCCATCTACCACCCTAAAACAATATTTGTGTATCTATATAAACTGCATCCTCCTCCCTATCATCATAAGGGGTATGTGTACACAAACATTTAGTTCACAGCAAAGCTGGGGTGCTAGCCTGCTGCGGACTACCTGTCCAGGTGGACTTGGCTGACAGGGGACTAAATCAAAGCTCATTAACAAACTATTAATGTACATGAGCAAAGTCTACATGGACAGCTAGTCTGCAGCAGGCTAGTGTGAAGGAGATTCATACCCCAGCTTGCCAGAACTGAAGTGTTGGTGCAGACAAACCAAACCTTTTGGAGGCTATCATCGTCTCTTCTGAGAGCACGGACCATACAAGTTGTCGTGCACATTGTGGGCACTACAGGAATCCCTTCCGGTGAAAGGCTAAAGCCTATTTTATTTTAAAAAGATAGTTCAGTTACCAAATAGCTTTCCAGTTTAAGAAGGAAGCAATATTCTATTCAGCATCCAGTCTTTTCCCCAAAAGCCTCGAATGAGACTTCATAAAATTTAAAATTGCTTCTGCTTTAGAGCGTTTTAAGTTTCATACTTCCAGCATTTTGAGCGGTCCCTCATAATGCTCTATTTTTCCCAAGTTGGCTAATCAATTCTAAAATGCCCATCACAGTGTATTGAATTTTACTATGGTGTGACTAAAATCGCTGGTCTTTGGCAAAAAGGCACTTTATTTTAGATTTAATAACAAATTTATTGATTTGATTTATGCCTGTGCTACCTATTATGGGAATTCAACATTCAAAAACAAAATGTGTGTTTTTGAGACAGTTTGGGGAATATTTTTATGTCATTTTATTCATTTATGAATCTCATTTTTTGTGAATATCATTTATGCTTGTACCGTGCTTTGTGGACTAGAACCTCTATTTTGTATTTGATCCTACTTTGTCTCTTGTATGAAAAGATAGTTTAAGATGGTATATGAATAGCCTGCTTCAGATGTATAACATAGCTGGAGGAGGAGGGAGTGTTTCCTCACCTTGTGAAGTGCTAACACAGAAAGTGTCATCCAGCCAGCTTTTAACTATTGACTTGTTAGGGATTCTTGTCCGCTTTCCCTTTCCTCCTCCTACGTAACAAGGCATATTGTGCACATGAACTCAGCATGACTGGGTCATGAGCTTTCACACTCGGGAAATCATGACTAAAACAATGTTTATAACCACAAGGACTTCTGTGTACAGGGACTGACTGCTGGCAGCAGCAAGAGAAACTTGCTGCAGGGGAAACAGCACTCTCCACCTAACTTAAACACGGACATAGCTCAGACGCAGATAGAGGGGGGAATTCAGACGAGGATGCAATTGTGCTCAGGTTTACGTTGTTTTTCCATAGATGTATGCGCATGCATGTTTCTTGCTTTCGCTGTCACATGGTCCCTGAAAGGTGTAACTAGAGAAACAAGAACTCACTCAGTCAGGTGAGCATGTCTGCAGGAAACACATCTGAGTAACTTGGAAGTTCTGTAAAGTCGAGGCCCCAGTTCCAGGGTCTGGACAGCAGGGTTCCAATGCCAAGAGGAGCTCCAGACATGGGATCTGCACCCGACGAGTGCGCCTCAGACACCCAGAGGTAGGAGCAGTGTTCAGTCACTACCCAGAGCCGAGGGGCTTAGCGGCAGATGGAATTCAGTGGTGGAATCACCTCAAACAAACTAGTGTCCATCCAGAGATCAGGACTAGACCAGATTGTGCCAGTTTTCTTTTCAATTCTCCCACACCTCCCCAAGATAAACAAGCCACAAAAATCAAATCAATCAACAAGAAGAGTAATACTTTAGGGAAGATAAACTTACTGGAAAAATCAGACAGTGGGCTGTTTCTTTCAGCTAAATACACAGGTATTAAAAGAGGGGCCTTGGGAGATGGTTGCCCTTGGGAAAAATGTATGCGGTGGTGACATCAGTTATTTGCCTGTAAGTTTTGAAGTATTCTTTATCCAAACATTACTAGAATGGAAGCCAAACTTTAAAACAGTCACCTTTTTATTTTTGTTTCAAGTATAGTACGTCAATTTCTCCATTATACGTGTGTAATATATCGTGGTCATCCAGCCTATGCCAGGTTGGTCTGTCTTTTTCCAAGAGGTTCCTATAGTTCATTGTGCAGCCACCAGAAGTTTAGAAATCACTGTGCTTCCTTCGATCCTGTATCTGAGCTGGTAATCTCAAGAAAGAGGATATTGCAGTATCCTATGAGAGAGATACAGCTGAGATGCAGAAGAAGATACTGATTCACAAGAGTGATTTTGTGATATCTCTACTAAATATAGAGGAAGAGAAAAAAATGTATCTATGAGAACATAAAAGTTTCTCTTTTTCAACTAATAAGGTCCAAAGATTCGTTTCCATGGGTACTTCAGCCTGCTTTCAGTTTGGGGCGGACAGAACCCAGACCTTTCGGTCACTGGCAGCAGAGGAATGCCCCATCTCCTAAACTCCCTATGATAAAGGTAACTTCCACAGCCAGGATAATCCAAATCAGATTGTGTTAAATACAATTTGAAGAAAAAGTACTTCTATTGGAGAGAATGTAAATTCCACCAAAAAATGAACGTAAATCCTTGGATGTCAATTTCCATCTATTCTAGATGCTCCATTTGTCCCCAGATGGCCTATGCTTGATGAAAGGAAGTTTCCAGGTAAGCATGTGTTAAGGTCCACAGATCTATTGCAATGAGATTTTTATAGAAAATGTGCCTGTAGGGTGGGAAGCATGATCATCCTTTAAATAGGGACATCCAAAATGAGCTAGAATATCTCCTCCATCTTCCCTTAGGCTCGAAGGTCTGGAGGAGAAAAGATTTCTGCCAAAAGAAAGGAAATGGCATTGACTAAACTTGGATAACCAATACGTAGATCTTGAACTAATGGCAGTCTAGCAAATCTCAATACAGGACACATGATTACACTGCCCTGAGATTGAGGCTTAAGTGAAGGAGGAATATTTCTTCAGTTTACTTAAAGGAACGAATGCTATGACAATACCTCTCTGAATTAAAAAGTATATTAATGGGCCTTATTAGAGAAAGTTCTAAACGTCAAATAAATTAATTCTGATTGGAAATAGTAGCCATTGGGAGGCCCTCTCTAATGGACAGGAAGTATAACAATGCCTTCTACAGGGGATCAATTTGAATATGCTGTAATGAGCAGAGTGAGGTTCCAAGGTTATGATCTGTGATCTTGCAGCGTTGAAATAATGTTGATGCCTTAAGGAAACATTTAATGTTGGATTTGTACAAAACGTCCTGCTCTTGAACATGTCAAGTCTCTGTAGTATAATATTATTGACTCTTTTGTTAGGGCACTCATACGCACACAATAAAAAGCCCTCAAAGCTGTGTTTTACTGGTTTAACGTATTAAACAATGGACTTTCCACCAGTCAGTACAATAAGTTCTATTTGTTGACTTCTCTTTTGGGGTCCATGAGAGTAATAATCCAACCATTCATTGTAACTTGCAAGACCATCCATCCATCTGGGCCCACACAATAGCAGACCTCCTCAGGGAGGTAAAGGCAACTGAAGATCCAACAATAGGTTAATCAGGCCTGAGGACCATAGCCTCTTCAGCCAGAAAGACAAACAGAATCACTAACACACTCTCATCCTATCTTCTGTACAGTGGAAAAGGTAGGAAAGTGTACAGAAGGGACCCTTCCATCTTTGCAAGATGTCATTACCACCTCACATTCTGGGTCCTGGCACACACAGGCTGCAGGACATTTTATTATGGTTTCCAGATGCAAAGAGGTAGATCAACAGCCCACCAAGTTGACTTATGTTGAGTGAGATATTTTTGGGTATAGGAATCACTCTGCTAATCTGACTTCTGACAAGCAAGTCTTCATGTTTCTTTCCTTCTTGGTGGGAGGTGCACAGAGAGATATGAACTTGCTCTGCCAGGACAGGAGTAGGGGTTGTCCTTCCTTGCTACTATGAAAACCCTATCAGACACCTTGGTTGTCGTGACCAGAACAGGTATGTTAGCTATGGAAGGAGTAGCGTTGTGTGAGAGACCTCAATGAATCAAAGTTTCCAGCTAGTGGATACTGTGCTTTTTCTGGTAGCCATTCCCTGAACTCAATGGGGGAAGATTCCTTCATAATAAAAATCTGATTCTCTACGTTCACCAATTGATGGATTAGAGAACACACAGTTGGAGCTAGAGCTACGCTAATGGATGACATAGGGTGAGCTGTGGAGGGGATACTCCGGATTACTGAAGAGAGATATCACATGAATGATAATCGTCGAAAAATGCCTGTGTCGGAGATCAGAATTCCCAACGGGTTCCAATAAAAATTAGATGTTTGTTTCTGAGACATCTGTATTTCATTATGGCCATCTCCCTCTTCTGTTAAGATTTTTCTGAGATGAAAACTTGTACCTGACAGCATTCATCTTCAGTCCAAGCCTGTGATGGACTTCCCGAGTATCATGTGTCTTGTGTTTGTACTGAATCCAAGGTGCTTCAGGAACTGCATCGCTGAGTTTTTGCTTCAGCTTTGTTTTTACATAGAATCCTGATCAGAAAAATTGTCTGGAAAGAGAAATGATTTTCCTTCTTCCCTAAAGCCAACATTATTGCAAGCATGATCCTGGAGAAACACCCTGGAAGCATATGTAAGATCAAATGATGACTGAAGATGGATAAGGAAAAAGGCTGCCAGCCAATTGCAGAATGTAAGAATTGTCTGAGGATGGTAAAATGAGGTGTTCTGTAGACAAGCCTCCTTCAGGGACTTTAGATATTTCAAATAGGGCCAGCACTGCTTTCCCTTGATTCACTGAGGGTAGAAATAGGATAAAGAGCTTGCTTCCCTTGAGGATCTGTATCATCAAATTTAAGCTTCACAAGTCTAAGCAGCCATCTTAATGCACTGCAAATGGAAAGCAAGAGGAATTCCACATTAGAAAGTACTGTAAAGAATACAATCTTTGAATACATTATAGAAAAATTAGTATCTGAAAAAGGAATGTATGGTAATGTCCTTCAATACCTTTCCATTGGGGCAATGCAATTATAAACAAAAGACGTGAGACTGACTCAGTTGAGAGCTTCAGGACTAGAGCTGGATGAAGTGAACATTATTTCTCTAACTGGAGATAAATAAATTAGACTAGATATTTTGTATCACTCGTATTTATGACCAGCTAACTGTTCTACTTGAGAGCCAAGTTCAGCTACTTAAAAAAATTCCCTTGCTCATTACCATTTATGATATGTAAATTTCATAACAGGTTTAACTGTTCATAGAAGCATGAGTAACTATTACCCTCTGGCATTAATACCTTTAAGTACAGAACACAGTAAAATCTAATATTCTAGTTACCTTAGTCCTGTTCATTCTGGTCACCACCGTATTGGTTTATTGCAGAGAAAACAATTCTCATAGTATGACTAACCTGCCCACAGTAACCCTCAAGAATAGTTCTTTTCAACTTTCCCTTACGGTACTTGTTGACTATTGGTCTCATGCCATTATTTAGCCTTAGATGGAGTATACCACCAGCTTTGGGCTGCATTTCCAAGCAACCCGACTCCAAGACGACCCGGTCCCGGTGTGCCAGGAAACCGTTAAGAGGTAAACGGGTGGGGTCCACGCAGCCTGTGGATGGTGTGAGGCCGGCAGCGGCCCCCCAGTGCGCCGGAACTAGGTCATCTTGAAGTCTGATTGCTTGGGAATGCAGCCCAAAGCTGGCGGTAAACTCCATCTAAGGCTAAATACTGCCTTAAGAATAGTGCATGAAAAGGAGTGACAGTGACAAAGGATTACCTAGCAAGCCTGAGATCTGTTTGTTCACTACACTTTTAAACAGGAAACTGCCTTACATGAGGAATAGATAATTGCCTTATAGAACAGATTTCATTACTTCATCTCTGCAACAAGAGAAGCCTACTTACATTAATGACAACCTGAAAGAAACCAGTCCTGACAAATTTAATTGAAGTTTCATTGATACAAATATTCCTATATATTATTCAGGAACTCAAACAGAATTACTACTTTTACTTAGATTGTAAGCTCTTTAAGGTACGTATCTTTGTTTTGTACATCGCTGAGCACAATGGGGTCCTAATCCAGGACTGTGGCTCCTAGGCACTACACTAATACAATAATAGTAATAAAACATAATAGCCAGTTCTTGGAAACATGTATTTGAGAACACATGACTAAGAATGATCAAGAATCTGTAGTAGCTATTAGGAATTAAGGTAACAGGAAACTAGTGACTTCTGTACTGGGTAAAAATCAAGTTGTATTTTCCTAAAGCAAATAAGCCAAACAAAAGCAACCGAAGGTTTATTTTTAAACAAGCTGTGCAATATATTATTAAAATTCTTTTGTCTACTGTGTGATCATGCAATTTCAAATGGATAGCAGAATCAGTCATTTGTCTCCAGAGGCACAAGGTACATGAAGATAGTCTTTGAAGAGCAGCATGAAATGAGTCTAAGCATTTGTTAGGTAAGAGAATAAAAGGGGGCAGGTGACTTTAGGTTGTTTTTGTTTTGTTTTAAATTAAATCAGTTTCTTGGTGAAGGATTAATTGAAACTACCATTAGTTTACAAAATGCTATTCTAGCTCAATGGTTCAAATGAGAAATTGTGAACAGCATGAGATAGTACTAGAGACTGATCAATAAAAATTACTCTTACTTTGAAAGAGATTTTGTATACTGTTTTGCTTTTAAAATGTACATTTTTTTTATGTTTGATCACTGACCAGAATCACAGTAATTGAAACATGGTCAAAGGCACTTTAGGTTTTCAGTGCTCATTTGTGAGCACTCTCAGTCTATCTTTTTATAGTGGAAGAAATAAAGCATTTTCTATTATTTCTTCTTTCATTACCAAATTAAAAACAATTTATTTAGAAGCAGAAAACTGGCTTTTTGCACTTTATCCTTCTTTAGTGCAGACCATCTGCTAACAATACAATTTACTCCTGGGAGAATTATGTGCTACTGTGTGTGCGCGCATAAATAATGAGCCCCATGGATTTCTAATTTTTTGTGCAGAAAAAAGCTGCTGCTGCAATGTTGCTGCAGTTCTGCGTTTTGCTCACCAGAGGGTGCTGTGGCGATAGAACAAAGCTGCAGCTCACAGCCAGCAGGGGAAGAGAGAGAGAGCTGACTTCTTTGCAGAGCTTGTCAGGCCAGGTCAGGAGACCGGGGCTATGGGGAGACAGACAGCATGGGGTATTGGGGGGTTAGACAGGGCCTCATAAGGTATAGTGGGGGAGGACAGACTGGGGCAGGGGCTGAATGGGAGTGGAGGCACAAGGCCACAGGGGGAGGGAGGTGCAGAGACATGGGGACAAGGGAGTGGCTGGGTGAGGGCACAGACACCTGGGGACAGGAGGAGGGGGGACGGGGAGGGTTGGGTGGGGGCACAGACACACACAGGAACAGGGGCGGATGTGCCTGACTGAATGGAAGAGGCTAGGGGTCAGACAGGATCTGCAAGGGGGAAGCTCCCTAACAATCCCTTCCCCCCTCCACCCCCCAAAACCTGTTCCATACTTTTCCCATCCATACCCAACAACCCTCCAAGTTCACACCCAGGCTCCTTCCAAGCAATTTACTTCTCTATCCCTCAGCTCCTGTTACCCCCAACTCCCCAAAGCCTTTGCACTGCTTCTGAAGGGTGTGGGAAATACGGTTCTGTATTGTAGTTTAAATAAATTACTCAGTTCTGTATTAACTTGCCTAGTAAGGAATCTATTTGTCAAAAAACATTTCCTGACTCTTTTTTTGTTGGCTATATTGTTAAAGACATACTTTGACAGGTATTTTGAAATAAATGACCAAAAATAATTGAAACGGGTGTGATTATATGGTGTTATTTTGACAAATAAAATATGCAGAATTTTAAAATATTGTGCACACAATTTTTTGGCGCAGAACTCCACCAGGAGTAACAGCTGTAGATTTCACCACAGATCCATACAGAAAACATTTATATTTTGACAGTCCCAAAAGTAAAATCCTCCTTGGAAGAGCCAATCAGGAATTCACACTCTTTGTGAAAATATCTACTTTAACCACCAATACTTGAAGGGCCTGATGCATCTCATACAGATTTCTCACTAGCATAACTCCACTGACTTGAGTAGTCTCTGTTACACCAGTATAAAGAAGATCAGAATCAGGAGGAGTACATCTAGAAAATAGTTCTGTCTATAGTTTTTGCTATCAATTCTACATTTTAAAAAAATTATATTTTACCACCTAATACTGATGGAAAAAAGAGTTCTTGTACTGTATGGTTGTGTGTAGTAGAGATCATTTTCTGAAAAGGCATGCTAAAGAGTAATCCAAATATAAAAAGAGCCAGTTCAAAAATATTAAAGATGCATATCAGTTTATAGCATTCAGAATGTCTTGTTAGCAAACTAAGTGGACAGGAAATCCAAATTTGCTCTTCAGTTGTGAAAGATGACAATCTACTACTGTAGGAATTAAGATAGGCTTTTCAAACTCTGGGAAACAAATTATTAACACAACGGATGTGGTTTCCAATTTCAGGATCCTTGAGATACAAGCCAAGAAAAAAAGCCTGCAAATTAGGTTTATCCAGTAATTAAAGTAAGCCAGTTTCACTTCATTTATCTTAATTGTATCGCTACCAGTTTACCCACTACTGGTTTGTTTCCCAGTAATAGCTCAAAAATTAAATTCAAATTAGGCATGATATCTAATTTTTGAAAAATTTAGCTCCCTATAGGCAAAAGAAATTGATTAAACTTGCACTGGTCCCAATCTTCATTTTAACAATGATAGACTCTTTAAAAATGAACAGACAAAACCAAGAAAGACTATATTTTAAAAACTTTAGCATGATAGTTCAGTGAAATTTAAAAACAAAAAGTTTTAATTAAGAGACACCTACATCAAATACTTCAGACTATATAGCTCTTCTATTTACATTAACAACTGTTTAAACAGGTTTTAGAGTAGCAGCCGTGTTAGTCTGTATTCGCAAAAAGAAAAGGAGTACTTGTGGCACCTTAGAGACTAACCAATTTATCTGAGCATAAGCTTTCGTGAGCTACAGCTCACTTCATCGGATGCATCTGATGGAACTGACATCCGATGAAGTGAGCTGTAGCTCACGAAAGCTTATGCTCAGATAAATTGGTTAGTCTCTAAGGTGCCACAAGTACTCCTTTTCTTTTTGTTTAAACAGGGAAGCTAATTATGTATACCAATAAACCTAAATATAAATATTTACATACTAAAGCTGGGAAAAAGCAGCCCAAACAGTGCTTATGACAACATAATGTACTAAATCCCACTCAAGGTGCACAGACTAAATAGGAAGACAGACTCAACTTTAGTTTGTTTGAAAAGCAGTCATATGACAAAAGCCTGTCAGAGCCAATCAGCTTCCCATACTACGACAATCCTACCAGATCTAGGGCCTGAACTGATCTCATGCTGTCAAATCCTCTTCTCTGCAAGCTTAAAAACTACAGTATTGATGGGCACAAATACCACAGTGATTTAACACATGGAACCAAATCAACAAAATTTGGTTTCTTTTAAAGGTCTACAGCCGTAGTGGAGTCTTTTGTGACAGCCTAGGCAACTGGACAACTCAAACTACATTATAGTACACAGATCCTTTCATTTTCCTTACTGTCAGAATCTTATTTCCAAACACTTATAAACTGACTAGCCTATGGTTCTGTTTCTTTCCTCTTGATGCTAAGTTGTGAGTACACTTCGAGCTAAGCAAACATGTAAGCAGATCAAAATGTCATTGCCATGCCACAGGTTGATCAGCAGATGGTGCTAGAATAGTGCTACAAATTAGCAATTCCACAGACCAAACTCATTACAGCAATGATTTCCCCAGCCAAAGTCAGACACCCAAACGTATGGCAAAAGTAAGCTCTCCCTGTTCACATTGTTACACACCATTTTGTTTTAAACCACATTTTTTAAAAAAAAGATTTTTATATAAATAGAGCCAAACATGGACTGAAATACTTTAACATAATGCCAGAAAATATCCAGTCAACCAAGTGTACATTAAGTATTGTGAGGCCAGATTTAATACCTCCTCTGAAGGTATGGTTTCTATAAAAATAGTATTTCCCACAGAACCATTGTTCCAAAAACAAATATGGTATGCAGGCTGGCAAATTTACCCAGACATAACGCTTTTGAGGAAGGTACTTCTAGGCATCAGTCCTTCCCAGATGGTGAAAGTCACTAGTTACAATTAGGGCTGTCAAGAGATTAAAAACATTAATTGCGATTAAAAAATTGCATACCATTTATTTAAATATTTGGAGGTTTTCTACATTTCAAATATATTGATTTCAATTACAACACAGAATACAAAGTGTGCAGTGCTCATTTTATATTATTTTTATTACAAATATTTGCACAGTAAATATATATAGTATTTTTCAATTCCCCTAATACAAATAACGTAGTACAATCTCATGAAAGTTGAGCTTACAAAATGTAGAATTATGTACAAAAAAAGAACTGCGCTCAAAAACACAATAATGTAAAACTTTAAAGCCTAGAAGTCTACTCAGTCCTCCTCCTTGTTCAGCCAATTGCTAAATCAAACAAGTTTGTTTACTCTTGCAGGGGATAATGCTGCCCGATTCTAGTTTACAATGTTACCTGAAAGTGACAACAGGTGATTGCATGGCACTGTTGTAGCCAACCTTGCAAGATATTTAGGTGCCAGATGCACTGAAGATTCATATGTCCCTTCATGCTTCAACTACTCTTCCATGCAGATGACTGGTTCGGCTCGACAACAATCCAAAGCAGCGTGGACCAATGCATATTAGTTTTCATCATACGAGTCAGATGCCACCAGCGGAAGGTTGATTATCTTTTTTGGTGGTTCAGTTCTGTAGTTTCCACATCGGAGTGTTACTCTTTTAAGACTTCTGAAAGCATGCTCCAAACCTCACCCCCTCTCAGATTTTGGAAGCACTTCAGATTCTAAAACCTTGAGTCAAGTGTTGTAGTTACCTTTAGAAATCTCACATTGGTACCTTCTTTGCGTGTTGTCAACTCTGCTGTGAAAGTGTTCTTAAAATGAAGAACGTGTGCTGGGTAGTTATCCGAGATTGCTATAACATGAAATATATGGCAGAATACGAGTAAACATACAATACAAACATACAATGCGAGCTAACATACAAAGAGCAGGAAACATACAATTGTCTCCCAAAGAGTTCAGTCACAAATTTAATTAACCCTTAATTTACATTTGTAAATTGCACTTTCACGATAAAGAGATTGCACTACAGTATTTGTAGGAGGTGAATTGAAAAATATTATTTCTTATTTTTACAGTGCATATATTTGTAATAAAAATAAAATAAAGTGAACACTGTACACTGTGTTGTGTTGTAATTGAAATATTTGAAAATGTACAAAACTTCCAAAAATATTTAATACATTTCAACTGGTATTCTATTGTTTAAAGTGGGATTAATCACAATTCATTTTTTTTGAGTTAATTATGTGAGTTAACTGCGATTGATCGACAGCCCTAGTTACAATATTTATTATCTTTTGTTATTATATTTACCTGTTTGCTGCCCATCAAGCAGCTGAGTGTTGAGGCACACAATATTTTTCCCCCAGTCACAATAATCCACCTCCATTTCCAATAATATTATTTTAGTGATATGTGCAAATAGGTATACAACATTAATTCTGTAAAACTGAATTCCCTGCTTGTTTATAAAGCTGGTGTACACATGACATCACTCTCTATTTACACTTCCCAAAACACATGAGAGTCATCACTAATTTGAGCTGACAAGTCCCTATAGAAAAGGTGAGGACTGAACACCAGCTCCCATAGCACAGAATGATATTTGCTGTAATAATCACGTTTAATGTTGAAGATCAAGGTAGAGACAAACAAATACCTAAGATCCCAGGTGGCAGTAAAAATGCTGTAGCATTCACAAAAAAGCTACTTTTTAATAAAACTGGAAAAGGAATTGCTGCAATCAAAACAGGATGCTATCACAACAGTGCTAATACACTGAAAGTTATCTGTAAACCAACTGTAGAAAGCTACTTCAGAAAGCAGTGTCCCCTCATTTTAAAGTCAAAACAATTCGCAAATATGAATATTGTCAACATGACATTAAAAAACTGATACTTGAACACACGTTCTGAATTATCCAAATGCCTCTGACCATTACTTGCACAGTTGGTCATTTTGCAAATCAGTATCTTTTGTCTAGAAACTGACTCAGAGCCACTGCTGTACAGATATTACTTACACTTTTATACTAAGGTGCACAGAACTTAATTTTCTCTTTTCAGATATACTGTATATATTCTTTAAAGAGATGTTGCCATAAAACATTAGGTACAGAAAAAGAATTTCAGTAAATAATTGAAATTGCTTGAAACTTATATTTTTAAATGATTTGTTTGCTGCTGTTGTCCATGTACTATAAAATACGTTTTATCAGAATTTGAAAGAAAATTAAAAAGCATCTAAAAAACATTTGTCTCAAAGCAACCCTATGATTAAAAAAAATCAAATATTAAACCCCATAAATTTTAAAAGAAACTACGTTCAGATTGAAAGCAAACCAAACAAACAAGGGTACCTTTAAAAGTGTTACACATTACCAGGTGCCATTCTCTTCCATATCCTGGGTCCTGGTCAGAATATCCTTCTAACGGAGATGAAATTTAAGCAAATACACATCTTTCAAATAGCCTGACAACAATGCCACCTATTCGGATTCCCTTGCCAGAGACAATGGAAATCTAGTTTGTGTTTTGTTTACAAGCTACAATACCTGACATGTTAATGCAAAATCTCAAGTATAGCAACTTAAAGTCTATATAAAAAAATACATACATATGTAATTTTTATTTTGTACATCAAGCCAGTTCTCTGTTGTTCCCGGTTATTAAATAAATGTGGCCAGCTGATGAAATCCAACAGTCTGTTTGAAAAGCTTAATGAACAAGAGTGACCCCACCCAAGCCCTGACATTGCTGGAGAAGGACATGCTCAGTGGAAAACCAGGCTGCAGTTCCAACTCATTTCATTACAGCAGCCAGAATACGCACATGGGTCAAACAACAACAACTCTGTTTTCCTGGTATCTGTCCAACAAACCAAGAGACGAACAATTCGTGTGGGAAAATCCTTACAGAATCTTTTCAAAGAAGAAATCTGCCCCAGCAGAAGATTGCTTGTTTGTTTTGGGGTAGATTTTTGGCTCTTCAAATTAAGTTCTCGTAGCAGCCACAAAGAAACAAAAATAAGCCATAATGCAATCATTTATTCTGTCCTTTGAGCAACTCCTCCTGTACTAAAAATAAATAAATAAATAAACATTAAAAAAACACCACAAAACACTTTGGCTCTGTTTATGCAACATTGCTAATGTTCTACATATAATCCAGCTGGAACAGGCAAACATTTCACTTCTGATTCTGATTAAAGAAACCTAAACAAAACACTGATCAGGTCTGTATATTTAACATGTCATCTTATTTTGTAGGATTTTAATAGAGATTTCCTTCATTACTTCTATAGTTTGCAATAAGCAAAAGGTTGGGGTTTTTTTGGACTGTCACCTTCCAAAGCTACAATACATTGACAGTTCATTACAAATTCAGTTAATTCTTGTTGAGTTTTTAGCTGTCTTTATAAAAAAAAATAGAGAAGTTAAAGCTAACTCTACTTCTTTCACATGCCATTGCCCTAAAAGTTAAGAGCACAGTTACTACCACAGCCTTTTCTAGCACAGATTGAAGAATAATGTATTCATAATTTAAATTGAGAAACACAAAAAGTACTATAAAGTTCACCTGATATCCCAACCAAGTATTCATCATTTTCTGTTTAGCTTGGCAGAATTTTTTTTTTTTTTATAATTGACAAATATCAAATGTTTATTTTAAAGAACTTTCTCTATTTTGTATAGAGAGTACGCGCGCACACACATTTACTTTCAGTTGTGCAAAATTATGGATTTTAAACATTTTTATTTTTATTGATTTAATTTTCATATTTGAGGGACATGATGGGGAGGGGTCAGAAAATAATTATTAAATGACATACGCTGAGACTCAAAAAGTTAAAGCTTTAGAACAGTTACGTGCAAGTCGCCAATATGTCAAAATATACAAAGTATCCATCCTTAAATCAAATTCTAGTAATTTCTCAGGCAGCATCTCTTACTTTCTCTATCTGTAAATTTCAGCTACTATTGATGGAAATATTTTTTGAGAGAGAGAGAGAGAGAGAGTTTGTTGAAATCAACATTTATTGACGTTTACCAATAAAAATCTAAATTCTTCCAAGCCTCTCTATTATCAATAAGTTATATTGCCAATTACTATTTCATGAGTGGAGAACATGTACCGGAGCCTGCAAAATAAGGAAATAAAGGCAACTGCAAGGTTCAAGGTCAGAGAGAACTGGGAAATGACTAATTTTCTCCCTTAGCTTTTGGTATGATCACCATGCTAGAGTCCAACAAGCAGGATATTGTAAGTTCCTTTTGTGAGGGGATCCAACCTTCAAAATGTATTTTATCAATACAGCTAGACTGAGTGCTGTACTACTGCAGAACTAATTTTTGGACACATTCTCAGTAAACACCTGTCTTGGTTTCTAGTACTTTCTCAATTTATGAACAGTGATCAGACACCATTGTGAAAAATGCAAAATAACTGCTTACTCTGAATAAAGTACAAGCAAAGAATAGAAGCAAAAGTTTACTGGACAAAACAATGTTTAAACAGCTCCGGGGCTACGCATGCCCATAAAAGCAAAGAAAATCATGTATTCTGATATAAAAATGTAAAAGGGACATGCTCACATTGAAATCTAGGGATCGAATTTTTTTTTTTTTTTTTTTTTTTTAAGTTGAGTAGTTCCTGCTTGGGTCTCTCCTGCCCATTTTTGTGGTTTTATAATCACTTTTCGGCAGGTTTTTTTTTATTGTTTTTTGATATTAAGTTTTTCTTCTTCCCTCTTGCTGGGTGAAAGATCCACAGATATGCCCAAGAACCCCACTCGCCAATGAAAGCCGACTCCGTACAGGGAACTGCCAAAGAAAATGCTGTCACTGCACAAAAGAAAGTGAAATACAGAAATGATTTTTCCCTCAAATACTTCAAGTTTCAGTAATCTTAGCTGTGTTGTGTGACAGCAGCAAGCAAACATTCTTCAGACGAAACTCTAATTTGTAAAGAACTCTGATGTTCCTTTAAAGGAGAGCTGTACACTAAAACTTTGAAAAGACTTCTTTCTGTGTCATGACCTCAATCTAAAATCCACGGTGGTGACAAACTACTAGCAGCTGTATAGTGATATACTTCCGGATTCTCCAGATAAGATTCTTCAGATATCAGAAGAACAGCAGGAGCTGAAAAGGCAATTGTGTCACACATTCAAGGAAACAAAAAACTGTGCCATTTCCTCCAACAGCACAACAAATATCAATTAACCAGACAAACTAGAATGGCTAGGCAGACAGCAAATTGCATACACTGCTCCTGAAAGAGTAAATAGTACACACATCCTCTCTCTTATCCTGTCTCCCTTGTCATTGCCCCAACCCCCTTTGTTTCATCAACCATTAAGCCTTGTGTTTATCTTGTAAGTTCTTTGGGGTAGGGATGGTCATTTTTTATATATTTGCACAGTGCCTAATATAATGTGGCCCAACCTAACTGCTATTGCAGTACAAGTGTTTATTAAAGAGAAAAGGACTGATTCTCTAATTGTTTTCTGCCTCCTTGCTCACTACAATGCATACCAACTGAAAGATCCTGCTCCCTGTAAGTAAAGTGCTACCACGCTGTCTCGAAGTTAACATTTACTGCATGCTCTAACTATGCATTTGGGAGTGCATGAAGTATCACCATTCTTTGGAAAGTATGTATTCATTGTCTGTGTGGGACCACTGTATGTCCAACTTCCAAACCCAAGTTTTCAAAAGTCATGAGTCAGGCACCAAAACAGCACAAGAAACTTACTGTCAAGCCACTATTTTGAGGAAGCAAATTGTTGAAATTAAAAAAAAAAAGTCTTCCTTGAAGTGAAAACTCAACTACAAAAAGCCACAACAGGAGATGCACTCCTCAAACAAAACGCCAATAAAAATTTCAAAGCTCCCATGGAACTCCACTGAACCTTGCAGTTTGTTCTGCAGGGCTGACAGCAAAGTCTTTCCATACAACAGCATTTTTCTAAATGTTTTCCATCACTGCAGCTCCACTGGTGGTGGCTATGGTTGCAGCACTGAAGTGGTCAACGCACAAAGGGCTGCCACTGTTTTAGCCACTTGAGCACCCAGAACGGTCACGAGTTGGGTTACATAAAATGCCTAAAAAGCTAGAAACGGGTCTACCACTGGTGGAGCTGCATAATTGGTAATGCAACAGGGAATTTTTAGAAATCTGCTAGTGGAGGTGGAGTCTCAAGGACAACGGTATTAAAGCTAACTATGTCCGATAATCAGAGTGCTTGGCTCTTTAGTTTGTCTCTTTAAAAAGACAGTCCCTGCCTGAGAATCCTGTTGTAAAGGTACTGATTACAGGACACATTCAGAAACCAAGAGACAATTTTTTTAGGGCGGCGGGAGAGAAGAGAATGGGATAGAAGGGGGAGGATGTAGATGTATAATTCACTTATGGACATCAGGATAAAAATGACTCTCTAGGGGGGACCTGGAGAAAATTAATGTGATGGCTTACCAAGACATGACTGGGAGACTATTACTGTATAAATACATATTTACCAAAGAAAACTAACTCATTTCAAAGAAACGTGGGTGTCAAAAATGTAGATGGAAAGTCATTATAGTAAGTTTGTATTTCAAATTAAATGGAGGATTTACACAGACTTATTGAATCACATTTTCTGCTTCTGTTCCATATGTGCAGTACATTTTAAAGCATTAGAATAGACTTAAGTGGACAAATATTTGAAATTCAAACCAAAATTGGCAACCATTCATCATTTGAGCTAATGGTTTTATTAAAAAAACTTGTTTAGCAAGACACTGCGGGGGATATTCACACATAGTGCATGATAAATTCAATGGAGCAGTACTTAGAATCATAGAATATCAGGGTTGGAAGGGACCCCAGAAGGTCATCTAGTCCAACCCCCTGCCCGAAGCAGGACCAATTCCCAGTTAAATCATCAAAGCATACTTACTTGCACCGTGGCTAAATTCAATTCAACACAAGTTTATTACCACCAAGTTACATCCTTGGGGAAATAAGGACACGTTACTATAACAACCTAAGAGACCCTTGACTTCAAAGTAGTACACCTGCTGCTTTAAGTATTTTTGCATCAATTCACTCCAAACTTGTGCCACATCGCATTTTGCTAGGAAGAAGATCTGAACAGCTTAAGTATGAATTCTTGGACTGCACATACTGAAGCTTGTGTCTAATAATGGTGCTAAGTCATGTTAACTAAAGTACTGAAAACAAGAAAACCGTGTATAAATACTTCTTTAAACAAGTTCTGCAGAATTAAATCCTACTTGAGTGGATATTTGAGACTACCAACAGTGCTCATAAGAGCAGCCATACTGGGTCAGACCAATGGTCCATCTAGCCGGTATCCTGTCTGTTGTGCTTCAGAGGAAACGAACATAACAGGGCAATTTCAAGTGATCCTGTCATCCAGTCCCAGCTTCAGGAAGTCAGAGGTTGAGGGTTGCATCCCTGATCATCTTCTCTAATACCCATTGATGAACCTACCCCTCCATGAACTTATCTAATTCTTTTCTGAACCCAATTATACTTTTGGCCTTCACAGCATTCCCGGACAACTTGACTGCATTGTGTAAAGTACTTCCTTTTATTTGTTTTAAACTTGCTCCCTATTAATTTCATCAGGAGACCCCTAGATTTTATTATTTTTTTGTTATGTGAGAGAGTAAATACACTTCCCTTTTCACTTTCTCCTTACTATTCATGATTTTATACACCTCTATCATAATTTCCCTTTAGTTGTATCTTTTCTAACATGAACAGTTTTAATCTCTCCTCATATGGAAGCTATTCCAGACCCCTAATCATTTTTCTTGCCTTTCACTGCACCTTTTCCAATTCTAATATATCTTTGAGATGGGGTGACAGAATTGTACGCTGTATTCAAGGTGTGGGCATAGATTTATATAATGGCATTATGACATTTATTTATCCCTTTCCTCATAGTTCCTAATATTCTTAGGAATTTTTTTTTGTTTGTTTTTGTTTAAAAAACATTGCTTCAACAAATTTAGTGGATGTTTTCCGAGAACTATCCATGACGACTCCACGATCTTTTTCTTGAGTGGTAACAGCTAATTTAGACCTCATCATTTTTAATTTATAGTTGGGATTATTTTTTCCAATTTGCATTTCTTTGCACTTGTAAACATTGAATTTCATCTGCCATTTTGTTGCCCAGTCACCCAGTTTTGTGAGATCTCTTTGTAACTTTTCAGTCAGTTTTGGACTTAACTATCTTGAGTAATTTTGTATTGTCCACAAAGTTTGCCACCTCACTATTTACCCCCTTTTCTAGATCACTTATGAATATGTTGAACAGGTCTGATCTCAGTACACATCCTTGCGGGACCTCATTACTTACCTCTTTCTATTGTGGAAACTGACCATTTATTCCTACCCTTTGTTTCCTATCTTTTAGCTAGTTACTGATCCATGAGAGGATCTTCCCTCTTATTGCATGACTGCTTACTGTGCTTAAGCGCCTTTGCTGGAGGGACCTCTGTGACACTTTATACCCAATCCTGTACCCCATGTTCATCACTGTTCTATGATTATGATATATTGTGTGCTCTGTATCTGTAATTGTGTATTCTGACAGGTTTCAGAGTGGTAGCTGTGTTAGTCTGGATCAGCAAAAAGAACGAGTACGTGTGGCACCTTAGAGACTAACGAATTTATTTGAGCATAAGCTTTCATAGGCTAAAACCCACTTCATGGGATGCATGCAATGGAAATTACAGTAGGAAGATTATATACATCTACACAGAGAGAGAACATGAAAAAAATGGGTGGGTGTTGCCATACACACTATAATGAGAGTGATCAATTAAGGTGAGCTATTATCAACAGGAGAAAAAAAACCTTTTGTAGTGATAATTACGATGGCCCATTTCCAACAGTTGACAAGAAGGTGTGAGTAACAGTGGGGAGGGGGGAATAAGCATGGGGAAATAGTTACACAAAGTAAAACTATTTCCCCATGCTTATTCCCCCCTCCCCACTGTTACTCACACCTTCTTGTCAACTGTTGGAAATGGGCCATTTACTCATGTGCTGAAATAACTGAAGAAAGCCAAAAGACAAGCAGATTAATGTTATTCATTTTCCCTCTCTCCCCCTTGCCAAGTTTGATTGTAGCCTAGCAGCATGTGTTGTACTTTCCAGGATGTATAACATAATGAGTCAGAAATTTAAACCCACCATAAATCTCAGTTCAAATTTAATCCCTATTGCTCTTAAAAGCCTATAACTTCCAGAAATGAAAATTACAAATAATCCACCATAAATTAGCAAAATTATTCAGATAAATCTATATAAGTCAAGTGCTGTCCTGGTGCACTATTGATATGTTTCTATAGCAATGAGTTCCTGGCTAGCTGTAGCCAATTAAAAAGATGCACCTACATCATCGAGCACTCATCTGCCGTGACTTTCAGTCTGAGTAAGAGGACTTTGAAGTCAGCAGGTTGCTAGACTGCACACTGATTTATTTTATGCCTTTCTTAGTTTCAGCTTTATTCATTCACATATACAAGACAAAAAGGTGGAGTCAAGTGCATATCAATTACATCTGTACTTAAATATGACATGTTTTCAAAGACCCTAGTAAACTAAGGCACAATCAAGCAAAGCACTTCAGCACATGATAATAGTTAAGCATGTGCTTAAGTACTTTGCTCAATCAAGGTGTAAATTAGTGATACTCAGCCTGAGGTTCGCAAGCTGCAAGTGGCTTTTTAATGTCTCCTGCAGCTCTTTGCAGCACATGATATTAAAACACTGATTTAATTATTAACCAAAGTTATTAACCAATCAGGATGCTTTTACTAAGTTATTAAATAAGTGTAGTTGATAAATAAATAATAAATACTTGGTCACTCATTTCGCTGTGAGAATATAACTATTTCCCCCATCATACTGTTTAAATATGAATATATAGTAGCATAGTAAATGAAACAATGAATTCACACTACTCTGGCTCTTTTGAGTAACGTTGTTTGCTAATTTGGCTCCTGAATCATGGAGATCTGAGTTTCACTGACATTCAGTAACTCAGGAAACAAGTTGACCTTTCTCACTCATCTTTCTCATATTCCCAAACCATCCACAAGAAAAATCCTTTATCTGTCCATAATATTATCACACTTACAAGAGTGAAACTGGCAGAATAAAGCTATGTCTGTTGTACCTTTGAACTGAAATCATCATGTGCTGCATAATACATTTTAGGGAAATATATCTATGTAAAAATGTAAAACTGTACTTTCTTGTCTCATCTCCCGATTGTCATAAGCCTTTCTCCAAATGGCATCCTCCACACTAAAGACCTTTCCAGACTCATACTTCCTATGCAAGTTGCCAATCGTTATACTTTCTACATAAATTATATATTATACACATATTATGGCTATACTTTGATACCATTTATTTATCTTTAAGGCAGTAGTTTAATGTTGGAATTCTTTATCACACACACAAAGCCTTTCAGCCGTCCAGTATGACCTGGATCTGCTATATGGATATATTGCATTTAAGAGAAATTGTGGAAACTGATTAGATTCAGGTCAGTTTTCTTTTTTTTCCCCCCTCCTCAGTAAAATGAGTTGAGGCAGTGGCAATGGAACGACCTGTATGCAAATTTAATGCCAGACTGGCTCTTCCTGGGTGCCTGTGCAGGGACATAATGTGCCCCTCGCCTCCTTTTGCACCAGTTCTACCTGTTACATTGGTTGACAGTATGGAAAAAAAAGCCACCGCCATGTGGGTTCTATATATCCCCCACACATGCAGTTGACAGGAAATTAGTGGACCCTGGTTCCACCTTTGCACCATACAAGGGAGACAGCACAGCCGTGCTCTGGATCTATGATCTGTTAGGCATCAAGGTCTAGGGATAGCTGCGGGGGGCGGGGAGGGATAGTTCAGCAGTTTGAGCATTGGCCTGCTAAACCCACGGTTGTGAGTTCAATCCTTGAGGAGGCTGGTTGGGATCTGGGGCAAAAATTGGGGATTGGTCCTGCTTTGAGCAGGGGGGTTGGATTAGATGACCTCCCGATGTCCCTTCCAACCCTAGTATTTTATGATTCTAAGATCCTTTTTCCTAGCTCCTCCCACCCACAAAGGCACATTGGGACAGTCTGCTACCCCATATACACCCCTTGTGGCAAAGCCACAACTGACCCTTTAGAAGGAGCACAGCAACATTTCCAAGACACAGCAAAATTGTCTATGATCATAAAGGCTCGAAAAATTTTGCACACACCCCACAACTTCTACCTTTACCAAAAGTACAATGGCTATCATTCATTAACCCAACGAAGGACAGGTTTCCTGCAGACTTTTAAAGAGAGTAACAGTAGCAGGATTGCACTCTTCCGACTAGGAATTTATCTGTACTGAATGGTGCAACCCACTGCCTTCAAATACATCAATCTAGTCAGGGACTGAAGCATCCATTCACCTACACCCAAGACAGACGCTTTCCCAGATGAGTGACACCAACTTCTGTTGAATACAAGTTTTAAATTTTTTAAAACATTAGATCTCTCATCTTTATAATTGTGAAGATATATCAGTTAAATATTCATGTTCAGAAGGTTAATACTTCCTTTGTAAGGTTACAGAGAGCTTATGCCACTAGTTTTCTAAACTGCAGCAGAGTAAAACTGGCCAGTCTTATTTTTCCACTGTTGCCACTGAGATCCATATGAGCAGATATGAAAATGACAGCCACCAGGTCAGCTTCACAATTCTACTGCACAGAGGAGCAGGAGGGTTGGGGATGGAGAAGTATGACTAGCAACAGGTTCAGAGGGCTACAAGATAGTCATGGTTTTGTTTTTTTGTTTTTTCAGGGGCGGGGGGGAGAAGTAGAAAGAACAACAGTGACATCTCCATCAAACTGCATACACACATGCATGCACACAGCTAAAGGATGATCCAAAACAGAGAATTTTTTTTTCCATTCCTGCAACCAACAAGGGGTTGAGAAAAGTGGGTTCAGATTTAAATTAGAAACTTACTAAGCAGAGGCTAATAACCAAAATGAAGCCTCTAAAGAAGGGACAGCACTTTGGGAGGAATTCCAGGACCCTCCCCTTTCCCAGCAGCTACAGTGGAGGACTGATTTCTCATAAGTGCAGTGGACCTGGACAGTAGGACTCCCATCTTTTCTATCAGTCATTGACTAGTACTTTTAAAACTTCTGGCTACTGGGTCTGATAACATTTCCAAGCTCCATGTGAATAGGTGGGATATGTAGCCAGTCTTGCTCATGTACAATTGTTAGGATAAGATAGAGAAGTATGTATTCTATTGAACAATTTTGAGGGAGATGTAAGAAGAGAAGATATAAGACAAGATGTTGTGAACATCATGGAGAGAAAGAAAGGAAAACAGGAAACAGATAATGAAGACAAAACAGGAAGAGCTAGGCCATGACCATGATCTGTGTAAGAAAGATTGCAATAAAGCCAAAAGGGGAGACAAAGATAACAGGAAAGGTGATAAAAGCAAGTTACATCAACTTTCTATCTAATAAATTGTTAATGTTACAATTAATATTGTGCATAAAAAAATACACAAAAAACTTTTATTCCTGTAAATTTTAGGGGAATAGCTTTGGGAGGCATGGCCATGCAGATATTTCAGTCTGGCTATTAGGGATTAGTCCTTGCATCAGTATGCATCCAGTAAATTGTTCAAGTCCTGAATCCAGCATCGTTCAAATCTTTAAATATTTAAAGGAATATTTTTAATTAACATATTTTTAATTAATATTTTTAATTAACAGTGCATGGTACAGACACTGCAACAAGACTGCATAAAATACCCTAAACAGCTCACAGAAGCCAATCACTGTAATCCCTAAACAACAAATTTCAACATGCAGAAGAATTGTAACTGAGGGCCTGAAACAGCTTACCTAGATAATCTAATGCCTCCCATTGTATGCAATACAAACTAAATTTGTTTCAGTGCTTCTTGATGCTTATTAAATTAACCTCATGCAAGAATTTTATAATATTGGAGTGGAGACACAACTGACTAGAGTATCTTTGCCACTTGCACGTGTAGTCAAACGCTCAAGGTTTTTTTAATTGTGAACTTTCGACTAAGATTGTCTAATGGACTGATGCCCTGAAGAGAAATATTTCAAGGAATATTTGAGATATGCTCCAAAACACTAGATGACATTATCCAAGAATTTACAGTAGTTGATTTTGTTTTGTTTTTTTTAATATATGTTCACATATCCTCCTGCTCAGCAGTTTTCAAGTTTAGCTCAGAATAGTCAAGATTAGATTCTACTATTTCTGAGTTTTGGCTTCATCTTCAACTGTAAACTGATTAACTCAAATATCTCTTGATATTTCAAAGGTTACCAGTAATTGTTTCCTTGGAATCAATTTTTTTTTTAAGTGTGTGTGCTGGATATTCTATTGTTATCGTCTGTATGTGCGTACGTGTGTAGTTATCTCACACACACACACGCTAACAATAGAATATCCAGCACAGGGTGAAATGCAAAATTTATTTTCATTTTAAACCAAGATTCACCATTATTTAAGAGAGAATAATTGTCACACTTGGGAGGGGTGATGAAAGCAGTTCATTTTCTAGGATTATTTTTCAAACTTTTTTTTGGTAGGTGTTGATTAGTTCTCTTCTATTTGATACTGAAAATATGAAGATTCACTATCGAAGAGGAACAAGGAAATGAGGAGTTCTCTTTGCATTACTTTATTTTCCCTTCATTAGATCCTCCACCAAAAAGACAGTGAAAAAGACTGACAAAATGTCCACAGCAGGCTACATAAAATAGGAATATTGAGCAGCCATTGTACATGCAGAAATTAGGACATAACATTAAAATTCAAGATCGTAAATGTCATCTCAGCAAACAGAACAATTCCCAGCACTCAAAAGCTAGGATATAAATTTTTAAAAGTTTATTCTCACGAGAGGCTGAATGAACATTTTCCTGTTGAACAAGCCAAGTTTAAGAAATAAATACTTGTATTAGCTAACATTTGAGGTAAAGTTTAAGACAGACTCTGCTAGCTAACCATACAGCTCACTAGAAATATGCATACATGAACTGCATCAGGTCAAGAGAGAATCCTCTGAACTGTTAAGTTCATCACATGAGCAACACCACGGTCAGCAACTGACTCCCTGCAACTTCATTAAGATGTCGTGCCCATAATTACACACACACACACCCACCCCTAATATGCAGACAGCCATATTTTTCAGGTATGTAAGATCTTAAATGCAACATTTCTTATACCAATTACAACAGTACTTCTTTGGCTCCCTTAAAGGCAACAACAATTCTGATGAAAATAAATAGTCTAGACATCTATTAAAAAAATCCAAGCATTAAGACACAAATTTAAGATTAAAACAAGCAACCATCTTCAGCGAGAAAACAAAAGAAAAAAAGGTGTAAGGTATGCCTTTCTAAAAAAAAGTGCTGGAATACAATACAGCACAGGTGACTTTTTAAAAAACTTGAAAAATCTCAAATATTTGCTGTGATAAATTTGCTGGGGGGGGGGGGGGGGGGAGAGAGAAAAATCTCCCTTTTACGGACACCCAGCCAGCCAATTAGCTGTAAAATCCCTCTTGGTAGCTGTTCTCTACTTGCTTTACCTGTAATGGGTTAAAAAGCCTCCCTGCACAAGTTTAAAAAAACGTGGGTACCTGACCAAAAGAGCCAATGGTAGGGCTAAAACTTTCCAAAATTGGGAAAAACCTTCCCTTTGTTGTCTGTTCCCTCTGAGCTGCAGGGACACGGAGCAACAATGCTATAAACAGGAATGCTGTGTAAATTATCTTCCATACCTAGAAGGAATCATTGGGATAGGAAATGTTTAGACAGACACTATCAGATTTATTTCTTATTTTGGCTTGTGGATCTCCTCTGGGCTAACCCCAAATACTTTTCTTTGCTTGTAACCGTTAAGCTGAACCCCATTTTTTGGAATTGCTCCTTTAAAAATCTAGCAAAAGCCTAAAGTTCCAGATGTATTTTCTTCCTTTTTGTTTTTAATCAAATGTACCTTTTTTAAAAACAGAATTGAATTTTTGGTGTCCTAAGAGGTTTGTGCATATATGTTGTTTAGCTGTTGCCACCAGCTAATTAAAATTTCTTTTTCTTCTCTCTCAGCTCTTCTCTGGAGAGGGGTGAAAAGGCTTGAGGGTACTCCACAAGGAGTCGCCGCAAGTGCTCCTTCCTGGGTTTTTTGCAGTTGGGTGGTGGTAGCGTTTACCAAGCCAAGGTCAGAGAAAAGCTGTAACCTTGGGAGTGTAATACAAGCATGGAATGGAAAGTATTAATTTTTAAAATCCTTGCGGGTCCCCACCTTCTGCACTCGAAGTGCCAGAGTGGGGATTCAGCCTTGACGTTTACATAAAAAGACAAATTTTTCATTCCTGAGATTATTAGGAAATTAAACTGTACTACACTTGTTTCTTAAGTGTCCAAAATAGGATAGCCTAATCAAAATTCTTTCAAAAAAATCTTCACATTGAAAAGCTTAACTGAAATTCTTATCTTCAGAAGGGGCTATAATTGTATCCATTTGTTCTAGCCAATATTCAGATGTGCATTTACCTAATTTACTCTCCCCAATCACAATTGGGAGCTAAAGATCCAGGAGAAAGATCTATTATGGTATTTGACTTTATTTGGTGTAAATTAATTTAAAGAAAAGGATTTAGACAACTGCAAATAAGAAAAAAATAAATAGAATAAAGACTCTCTGAAAAACAGTGTCAAGGTGCAAAACTGTAGTAGTAGGATTTTATGTTTGTATTTTATATAATTTAAAAAAAATAATGTTGCATGTATTGGTGTGTAATTTAATTATATTTTTTGCAGCCACTCTTTTTAAATAGCAAAAATGAATGGCCTAATGGGCCATTGGTAAAGATGCATTAGCCAGAATGTGTGTTTGAGCTAATTTTAAGGCAGTAACAGACCTTTTATGGTCACCATTTCCCTGTATGTTGAGCATTTTAAAATAATTTTAAAAAACACTATTTTTGCATTGCAATTTAATGTTTTTGTTTAAATGTTTTGTGTAAATTAATTTGATTTTGCTGGTCTATTGGAGAGTTGATGTGTTTTTATTTATGCTGTTATTATAGGAAGGGAGTAGGGTGAATATTTAGGTTTTAATTTAGACACACTTACCTCAGTTTAATTTATGTTAATTTGTATTTTTATTAATAGTGGATTTAACAAAACTTATTGGATTGTTTTAACACACATTTCTTATTTGTATACAAAACAATTATTGCATTTTTTTAAAATCTTATTTTAAAATGCTAAACTACAACAAAGTGGTGTTACTACCAAAAAGGTCTGTTACTGGCTTAAAATTAGCTCAGACACGCATTCTGGCTAATGCATCTTTACCAATGGCCCATTAGGCCATTCCTTTTTGCTATTTAAGAAAAGAGTGGCTGGAAAAAATATAATTAAATTATACACCAATACATTTAATACACGCTACATTATTATTTTTATTCTACATTATATAAAATACAAACAAAATCCTACTACTACAACACCGCTGTTTTAATACAATGTTATTTGGGTTTCACCCTTTTGCACAGATGCACAAACTCTGATCTCATTGCATATCATGCTTTTATATGAACCTCTTTCAGCTTCTGCTTTTCTTCCTCCACCAGCCCCCATTGTGCCTTTACCTAATCTTATTTACTTTTTTTAGACCCTTCCAGATTATCAATTAAGTAATGTGCCATGCACTGCTAATGCTGCATCTATTGCTAGAAAGCCAGCATGCCAAAGTGTGTCAAAAGCCTGACTTATGTCTAAGCAAATTAGTCTATCATCTTGCTTGAAGAAAAAGGCAACAATTTTATATGCAGGCTAGTTGGTATCGATAGCATCCACAGGAGTATGTGTCAAATGAGTTGCTTGCAAAATTGCTGGAACACACTTATAGTCACCACTACGTATTGATCAGAAAAAAAACTACTTAAGTTATTCAAGTAATACCAAGTTATTAATTATTGAACCACAGCCAAATTTCTAAGACACACGAAGCCTGTTTCAGAAATGTCAATTGCTAAAAGCTTTTGCGGTCCCAATGTTAGCTAGACAAAGCCTTTACGCTTGATACGACTAGCAACTCAATATCAAATAACAGACATTTAGGATAAATAAAGGTATAGGCTTAAAAACAAAAAAACCACTAGATGATTGCTTTCTTCAGAAGGAATATTGCTCCAGCTATAATACTTGCTTGCTACCTGTATCCCCCACTGGCTACGAAGTAGTCCAATGGCAAAAGAAACATACTTCCCAAGAATAGTGTTAGTCACAGACTCATTGTTACACCACCTATTTTTGTATTCTCTCGTCAAAAGTTTTGACTGAAGAGTGAAGAGGAATTACTTGGTATGCAGCTAACTTGAGTATCTCGTGGATTCCTAGTAGGTGAAAACATCTGTTTTCTCTGGTTGAGGGAAATGGGGGTGTCACAACTCCATACTAGACTTACTTTGACACAGAATCCCTTCTGTAATATGTAAAAAACCGATGTCTAAATACTATCCTTGAAGGAAGAGCTTGCCTAACAGAAAACCCAAGTCAAAGTCTATCTGAATGATAAAGACCATGCGCTGACCTTCTTTAAATTGGGATGGATGGGATAAACAGCATAGTCACCAATCCATTTCATGATGCCTCAATCTGAGGCAGGTCTTCAACAACATGCTGTGTGATAATGTCCTGTATAGGGTGGGTTAATCAGTCTGCAAATTAAGATGCAAGGAGAGCTATAGTCTGCATCTGCTCAGCACATGAATAAAAATCCCCCTTGACTTAACTATACTTGTATCCTATCTCCTTTATTTTGAGGAAATTCCAGGATGCATTCAGAAGTCCCAGAAAAAACAGACTCAGATTCAGACAAAGGCCATTTTATCTGGAGTAGTGAGGGGAGCCAGTGGGCCTGTACCTGAAATGAACTAGTTTGTGGGGGGGGGGGGGGGGAGGGGGGAAGAGATCTGAGATTCTGGCTTAATATGTCAGGGTTTCTCTCTTTATCTTGGACACGGAAACCATGTCAAGATCAGTTCAGCATTATTGAGCCCTATCTAACTAATCCCTAATGAACCGATAGAGAATTAAGTCAATAAAGTGGTTATAAGAGCTATTTATCAACAGAAGAACTGCAGCGTGTCACGTGCCTTGTGTCTTGTGTCTTTTCCTTAAGTCCCAGCATTATAGGTCTGAGGAAAAGAAAGGACACCAACAGCCTGTTGGAGTGAGTGATTAATCCCTTCAGGAAGCACAGTGGAGAAGGAATGGAAAGAAGAAACTAAAAATCTGTGTTGGAGAGCAATGGTTTCTTTCCACTGTTGCTCACCAGTTTGATTATCCAAGAAGCCAAAAAAGACCTTAAGAAAAAATATTCAAAGATGGATTTCGCATACCAATGTTAATATTTTATAAGTATAGGTGAAGTCTACTGTAACAAAATATTGTTTAGTTTGTTTCTGAACAGTGTTTCTTCATTTCTGCTTCTGTGGTCTTATTCTAAAGAAGTGTCATAGACAAAGGCTATTAAAGTTTTAATAAGTTTAAAAGCTACTAAGTTTTACCTTAGGATACATTAGCCATATGATTTTCCATATCTTATTTCATGGATTGTTTTAGATTTTATTGCTTCAAAAACTGACTGACTGTTTTAAGAAGTTATCACAAGCATTCCCCAAAACGACCTTCTGAGAGAATTTAAAGATTTGTTATACAGGAAGATCTGGGAAAGCCTTTCCTAAATATTCAGTCTTTTTAGGAATTAAATTCTTCATGGTGGATAACCTGCAACAGTTAAAATAATGTCCAGTGTGTGACAAGCTAAAAGAATAAGCAACGTTGCAAGATGGTGATGAGGATTACAACATGTTACTTACAATGACTGCCACTAATATTGGAATATTTACAGTATGCAGTAGAATCATTGTGGTATTTTCCAGTTTAAGTGCACAGAATATTACAAATACCTTATCACAGTGCAGTAAACATGCATATTTTAAATGGAAATTACTATAGTCAAGACTAGACTCCAGGATTCATTCCCCAAGAGCTCCAGCAGAGACATTTTCTTAAACTTTTCCCCTCGTCCTTACTGCAGTCACCGTCTGCGGAAAGATGATGAGAAGTAACTCTGAGGAACAATACATGCGGTGTCAGTTGGTCAGACACAGAATGCCCAATGTCATGTGCTGAACAGCTGTATACTTGGATAAGTAAAAGGAGGATGCACATAGTATGAGGAGAAACAGCTGCAGCGGCACAGGAGCTAGCAAACGGAGCTGTAAACAGGGAGTTTGAGTGGGAGTTCTGTTGGAGGAGGAGGATTTAGGTGGGAAGGCTATGACAGATTCAGAGGTGGCAGTGGGAGTGACCCATGTAGCAGATGACACAATGAAGATGACTGGATGTGGAAGCTGTGGTATGTACATGATCCTGGAGGGGGCACCTGGTAAGAGTTTTGTCTGCATGAAATGCCGTCTGATAGAGCTGATGGAGGAAAAGATCAGAGGTTTGGAGATGCAGGTGGAAAGTCTGGTAGAGTTTAGGAAGGGGTTTGAGCAGATTATGGAGCAAAGACATGAGGTATCTGAAGGGAAACGCTTAGACTTGCAGATGGAAGCAGGACTAGGGAATTCTGAGGGGAGACTGGGTGAGGAAAGTGGTCAGTGGAAGCATGTGACTAAAAGAACTAGGCAGAGGAAAAGACGGGCTAGTGAAGGAGAAATAGAGCTTCAGAATAGGTTTGCAGAGTTGGAAAATGACGAAGGGGCTCAGCAGGTAGTCACTGAAGGTGACGGGCAAGGAAGAAGAGAAGAGCGGTTAGTCCTATAGGAAAAGGGGAAGAGTTAATGGAGATTACACCAAATATGAGCCCCAGGAGGATACAGGATGGGTTAAAAAGGATTACAAGGGAGAATGGGAATGGAAAGAACTTGCAGCCAGAGGGAACAGGGGATAGACTGGAGAATAGCACCGTCACTAGGAAAAGGCAGGTCTATGTGATTGGGGACTCTTTACTGAGAAGAATAGATAGGCCTGTAACCAGAGCTGATCCAGAAAATAGGAGGGTGTGCTGTCTTCCAGGTGCTAAGATACGGGATGTAGACCTGAGGTTGAAAAGGATTCTAAAGGGAGCGGGAAAGAATCCCCTAATTATCCTTCATGTGGGAACAAATGATACGGCTAGATTCTCGCTGGAAAGTATTAAGGGAGACTATGCTAGGCTGGGGAGGACGCTTAAGGAAATTGAGGCTCAGGTGATCTTTAGTGGGATTCTGCCTGTTCCTAGAGAAGGGCAACAAAGGTGTGACAAGATTATGACTATCAATAGATGGCTTAGGCAGTGGTGCTATAAGGAGGGCTTTGGGATGTATGGTCATTGGGAGGCATTCATGGATAGAGGACAGTTCTCTCGGGATGGACTTCATCTGAGTAGGGAAGGAAATAGACTTCTAGGATGGAGGCTGGCACAACTGATTAAGAGAGCTTTAAACTAGGAATTTGGGGGAGATGGTTGGGAGATGTCCAGGTAATCTCCACGCCAGAATTTAGCATAGAGTGGAAAGAAAATGAAGTAAGAGTGGATACAGCTGTAGGTAGGAGGAAGGGCAGTGTAGATACAAGTCTAATAGGTTATACTGGTAGTAAAATAACCGTGCCTAATAGGGTACAGAATGTGAGTGAGGCCAAACAGCAAAAATTAAGATGTTTGTACACTAATGCAAGGAGCCTAGGTAATAAAATGGAGGAACTAGAGTTACTGGTGCAGGAAGTGAAACCAGATATTATAGGTATAACAGAGACCTGGTGGAATAGTAGTCATGACTGGGCTACAGGTATTGAAGGGTATGTGCTGTTTAGGAAAGACCGAAATAAAGGTAAAGGTGGTGGAGTAGCACTGTATATCAATGATGAGATAGAATGTAAAGAAATAAGAAGCGATGAAATGGATATGACTGAGTCTGTCTGGGCAACAATTAAATTGGGGAAGAAAACTATTAGAGCCTCCCCTGGGATAGTGCTTGGGGTGTGCTATAGACCGCCGGGATCTAATTTGGATATGGATAGAGCCCTTTTTAATGTTTTTAATAAAGAAAATACTAATGGAAACTGTGTGATCATGGGAGACTTTAACTTCCCAGATATAGACTGGAGGACGAGTGCTAGTAATAATAATAGGGCTCAGATTTTCCTAGATGCGATAGCTGATGGATTCCTTCAGCAAGTAGTTGCTGAACCGACTAGAGGGGATGCCATTTTAGATTTGGTCTTGGTGAGTAATGAGGACCTCATAGAGGAAATGGTTGTAGGGGATAATCTTGGCTCAAGTGATCATGAGCTAATTCAGTTCAAACTGAATGGAAGGATTAACAAAAATAAATCTGCAACTAGGGTTTTTGATTTCAAAAGGGCTGACTTTCAAAAATTAAGGAAATTAGTTAGGGAAGTGGATTGGACTGAAGAATTTATGGGTTTAAAGGTAGAGGAGGCCTGGGATTATTTTAAATTAAAGCTGCAGAAGCTATCGGAAGCCTGCATCCCAAGAAAGGGGAAAAAATTCATAGGCAGGAGTTGTAGACCAAGCTGGATGAGCAAGCATCTTAGAGAGGTAATTAAGAAAAAGCAGAAAGCATATAGGGAGTGGAAGAAGGGAGGGATCAGTAAGGAAAGCTACCTTATTGAGGTCAGAATATGTAGGGATAAAGTGAGACAGGCTAAAAGTCAAGTAGAGTTGGACCTTGCAAAGGGAATTAAAACCAATAGTAAAAGGTTCTATAGTCATATAAATAGGAAGAAAACAAAGAAAGAAGAAGTGGGACCGCTAAAAACTGAGGATGGAGTGGAGGTCAAGGATAATCTAGGCATGGCCCAATATCTAAACAAATACTTTGCCTCAGTCTTTAATAAGACTAAAGAGGATCTTAGGGATAATGGTAGCATGATAAATGGGAATGAGGATATGGAGGTAGACATCACCATATCTGAGGTAGAAGCGAAACTCAAACAGCTTAATGGGACTAAATCGGGGGGCCCAGATAATCTTCATCCAAGAATATTAAAAGAATTGGCACAAGAAATTGCAAGCCCATTAGCAAGAATTTTTAATGAATCTGTAAACTCCGGGGTTGTACCGTATGATTGGAGAATTGCTAACATAGTTCCTATTTTTAAGAAAGGGAAAAAAAGTGATCCAAGTAATTATAGGCCTGTTAGTTTGACATCTGTAGTATGCAAGGTCTTGGAAAAAATTTTGAAGGAGAAGGTAGTTAAGGACATTGAAGTCAATGGTAAATGGGACAAAATACAACATGGTTTTACAAAAGGTAGATCGTGCCAAACCAACCTGATCTCCTTCTTTGAGAGAGTAACAGATTTTTTAGATAAAGGAAACGCAGTGGATCTAATTTACTTAGATTTTAGTAAGGCGTTTGATACTGTGCCACATGGGGAATTATTAGTTAAATTGGATAAGATGGGCATCAATAGGAAAATTGAAAGGTGGATAGGGAATTGGTTAAAGGGGAGACTACAACGGGTCCTACTGAAAGGTGAACTGTCAAGTTGGAGGGAGGTTACCAGTGGAGTTCCTCAAGGATCAGTTTTGGGACCAATCTTATTTAATCTTTTTATTACTGACCTGGGCACAAAAAGTGGGAGTGTGCTAATAAAGTTTGCAGATGATACAAAGCTGGGAGGTATTGCTAATTTAGAGAAGGACAGGGATACCCTACAGGAGGATCTGGATGACCTTGTAAACTGGAGTAATAGGAATAGGATGAAATTTAATAGTGAGAAGTGTAAGGTCATGCATTTAGGGATTAATAACAAGAATTTTAGTTATAAGCTAGGGACGCATCAACTAGAAGTAACGGAGGAGGAAAAGGACCTTGGAGTATTGGTTGATCATAGGATGACTATGAGCTGCCAATGTGATATGGCTGTGAAAAAAGCTAATGTCATCTTGGGACGCATCAGGAGAGGTATTTCCAGTAGGGATAAGGAGGTTTTAGTACCGTTATATAAGGCACTGGTGAGACCTCACCTGGAATACTGTGTGCAGTTCTGGTCTCCCATGTTTAAGAAGGATGAATTCAAACTGGAACAGGTACAGAGAAGGGCTACTGGGATGATCCGAGGAATGGAAAACTTGTCTTATGAAAGGAGACTCAGGGAGCTTGGCTTGTTTAGCCTAACTAAAAGAAGGTTGAGGGGAGATATGATTGCTCTCTATAAATATATCAGAGGGATAAATACCAGAGAGGGAGAGGAATTATTTAAACTCAGTACCAATGTGGACACAAGAACAAATGGATATAAACTGGCCACTAGGAAATTTAGATTAGAAATTAGACGAAGGTTTCTAACCATCAGAGGAGTGAAGTTTTGGAATAGCCTTCCGAGGGAAGTAGTGGGGGCAAAAGATCTATCTTGCTTTAAGATTAAACTCGATAAGTTTATGGAGAAGATGGTATGATGGGATAACATGGTTTTGGTAATTAAATATTCATGGTAAATAGGCCCAATGGCCTGTGATGGGTTTTTAGATGGGGTAAGATCCAAGTTACCCGGGAAAGAATTTTCTGTAGTATCTGGCTGATGAATCTTGCCCATATGCTCAGGGTTTAGCTGATCGCCATATTTGGGGTCGGGAAGGAATTTTCCTCCAGGGCAGATTGGAAGGCCCTGGAGGTTTTTCGCCTTCCTCTGTAGCATGGGGCACGGGTCACTTGCTGGAGGATTCTCTGCTCCTTGAGGTCTTCAAACTACAATTTGAGGACTTCAATAGCACAGATATAGGTGCGAGGTCTTTTTTAGGAGTGGTGGGTGAAATTCTGTGGCCTGCATTGTGCAGGAGGTCAGACTAGATGATCATAATGGTCCCTTCTGGCCTAAATATCTATGAATCTATGAACCAGAGACACCCCAGAAAGAACACATTATCTATACTGGTGACAAATTTATAAGAACATAAGAATTGCCATACTGGACCAGACCAAAGGTCCATCTAGCCCAGTATTTTGTCTTCAGAGAGTTGCCAATGCCAGGTGCCCCAGAGGGAATGAACAGAACAGGTAAGCATCAAGTGATCCATCCCGTCGCCTATTCCCAGCTTCTGGCAAACAGAGGCTAGGGACACCATCCCTGCCTAGCTAATAGTAATTGATGGACCTATCCTCCATGAACTTATCTAGTTCTTTTTTCAACCCTGTTATAGTCTTGGCCTTCACAAAATTCTCTGGCAGAGTTCCACAGACTGACTGTGCATTGTGTGAAAAAAATACTTGCTTTTATTCTAAAACATGCTGCCTATTAATTTCATTTGGTGATATGTTGCTATATATGCAAAATAAAATTGCAACCATTAAGCTTTTTTGGCTTAGGATGTTTGAGGTATAATTATGCCAATACCATAAATGTGTGTGGTGGAATAGCTTTCCTCTTCCCAGGATTAGCCACCAGAAAATGGTACTCTACAAATTAAGATTTTGGTTAGAATACATGTCCGCTGAAAACAAGTTTCTGAGGTCCTGGAATTGGGCATACAAATTTAACTTTTCTAATTAAAAAAGGATGTATACCAAAAATATATGCACAACTGTGTATAAAAACCATGTAGGTTGGAATGGGTTGGAGGGGGGTGTTTTGTTCATTTCACACATTAAAACACACACAGTTTTGGGTCAATGCAGTTAGAAATGGATTTTCAACACAGACTTTCCACTGTCTCAGCCTTTTCTGTGATGGGAATGAACAGAAACACAGACATGTCAAATATTTTGTGTAGTAAAAACCAAATTTTTTTGCACAAGCACTATGTGAGGTTATGTTTTAATTAAGCTAAATCATCAACAAGTGTAACTAATTTTTATTATTGGTGGCATTGGGTAACTCTCCCTATTATTAAGATTGCGGGACATTTCCCATTATCGGACCCTGTTTTGAGTTGCTTATTAAAAAACTTAACCAAAAGTTCTAATTGTTTGGGCTGAAATCTTCTATGCTGTGTGTCTGCCTCAGGCTGAATTTTTTGGAAAGTTTTAACTAAAATCAGTTCAGATGATTCTGAGAAAGGGGGAGAATGTTATTTTGCCAATGTTCTGGGCAAATTCTGGTGATCTTTTCTTTGCAAAGGTCTAGTACCTCCATGATTTGGGGCAAGGACTTGAAAATTTGACAGATGGGTTGGCCTTTGAGTCAGGCATTGGTCTTTTACTGTACTTGTAAAAATCCACCCAGAATTGGCCAAATTAGCTTCTGAAAAACTTCTGTTTGCACATGCTCAGTAGAGATTTGTTTGAGCTTCGCAGCTAAATTCTTTGCAAATTCTGTCCTCATTGAGCTTGCCCCAGCCCAGGGCTGCAGTGGCTGAGAAGGACTTTCCCTGCAGTTGCTGGAATTTGCGTGTGGCAGCAGAATCCCACCTAAAATATCTACATGTTATAATACTGGACTGCTTCTGTTCCTGTACCAGTTTATACAGACAAAGCACCAATCCTGTTCCTTCAGCAAATAGACAGATAAGCAGGTTACTGTACTATCAGCATTAATATTGGTTGAATAAATGGAATGCACATCCCTGTGATACTAGCATTTTCATGGTTCATGTCTACACAAGCACAGTAGTACTGTGGCAGAAGCTCTCAGTACTTTTATCAGGGTTTCCCTTCCTAAATCAGAAAAGCCCAGGATACCTATATTAGGATGGTGTCTCGTTACAACAGAAAACGTATGACCAGTGGAAAGGAAGGTCCTTCGTCAGATTATTTTTGCATAATTCTGGTTACTAATTGTGAATATTTAAATGTGTAACAAACATCTGAAGATGTCCACTCAATGCGCACCAGCAGTCAAAAAAGTGACCAGAATGTTGGGAATCATGAAGGGATAAGATAAGAGAAATTATTATATTGCCCCTATATAAATCCATGGTACTTGAATACTACGTGCAGATGTGGTCACCCCATCTCAAAAAAAAAAAAAGATATTGGAATTGAAAAGGGTTCAGAAAAAGGGCAACAAAAATTATTAGGTATGTTGAATGGCTTCTGTATGAGGGGAGATTAATAAGACTGGGATTTTTCAGCTTGGAAAAAAGAGACAACTAAGAGGGGATATGATTGAGGTCTATGAAATCATGATTGGTGTGTAGAAAGTAAATCAATATCATTTGGTGACCCCTAGTTCTTGTGTTAATAGGCAGCAGGTTTAAGACAAACAAAAGGAAATATTTTTTCACACAACGCAGTCAGTGGACCTCTTTGTCAGAGGATGTTGTGAAGGCCAAGACTATATATAACAGGGTTCAAAAAAGAACTAGATAAAGTTATGGAGGATAGGTTCATCAATGGCTATTAGCGAGGATGGGCAGGGATGGTGTCCCTACCCTCTTTGCCAGAAGATGGGAATGGGTGACGGGGGATGGATCACTTGAGCATTACCTGTTCGGATCATTCGGGCTGGAGCACCTGGCATTGAACACTGTCGGAAGACAGGATACTGTGCTAAATGGACCTTTGGTCTGACCCAGTATGGCTGTTCTTATGTTCTTAAACATTTTTAAAGCCCCTCACAGAAACCAAACTCAATATAGAAATAATGTATTTTCACAAATGTCTTCAATATAAATGTCTTTGCTCAACTATACCAATAAAAATCAGATTTCTATGAAGGACTCTGAATTCTGAACATTGTTTAAAGTTGGACAGAGTCTATCAATCATTACAGGTAACAGTTACTCATGAACAAGGATCTAGTCTTACTGCGCAAATACCCTTTCTATCATGTTAGTTCCCACAATCTAAACTCTGGTAGCATTATTACTGTAAATTATTTACATGAGAAATGTAGGGCATCTAAAAATGAATCCATTTTTCCTAAGTCAGCCCCATATTTTATGTAAACCCAAATAAAAAAAATAAAACCCAGTAACTGAATACATTCAACAAATAGGTGGAATGTAGAAAAACAAATGAGAAGCGGAATGACTACAAAATGCCACCACAAGATAGTAACTTCAAGAGTCAATGGAAAGAACTTGAATACATGCTATACAAGAAACTTCTGGAAATTTTGCCAAAAAAGAGTGGAAACACTCTTAAAGGTATTCTCTGTGATAAAAAGATCACTTGGAACAGCTTGCGTCTAAGCTTACATTTTTAGGGTGGGAAATGTGCTGAAAGGCAGAACAGTAGGAAAAAAGCAAAGAGAAGAAAGAGGATGATACTTATGGTGCCATATCAAGCAGCTGGTTTTTAATTGTCTATCAAACCATAGTTCTTAACCTCCAGACCCTTTGCCCCAGAGTACTACTATTTTTGCTTTGTGCTGGACTCTTCTCTTGCCCTGTTTTCCATTAACCCATGGCAAAAGGAGAAAAATGGAGGCTGTACTCCAGCTATGGTTACTGTACACACTGAAGTATTAAATACTGTGCTAATGCCATATAATCATTAGGTAAACTAGAGGACTACCCAACTGTTGGGCCACAGCTTGGCTATTGCTGCTTCTGTGGATGATAGTGTGCATTTGTAAGTGTTGTGGTATAGGGCATTGGTTTTGTATTATGGAAACCCTTGTGTGATGGGGGAAAGCATCTTGGGTTCCATCCATAGTTCATTCTAAATTACAGCCTGCCATAAATCAGACACCCATAGCCACATGGCCTGCCACCCACAGCCACCCATAGTTTAAAGCCTACCACAACCTGAGGACAAGAAGTTATAGTAATAAAACTTGAATTAACTACAGTGTTCACCATTACAAAAAGGCAGCTGTAAGTTAAAGTAAATGCATACCAGTTTTGACAAACCTTTGATTTAATATTTTGTAGTTGGAAGAGCAGCTTCGAGATAGCTATTTGCTCCAAACGTCACACAAATTAAAAAGGGCAATACCATTCATGAATTTAACCAAATGAAAGTCAATTAAGAACACACACACACACTCAACTATTTAACACTGATCTATTGTGTTCACTAATATCCATCATTCTGTGGTATCTGAAATAGAATACATATCTGGGTCGGTTCTGGGTGTAATAGACAGAGACCAGACAGTGCTGATGTTATTGTAGCTTCAATCAAGGTGAAATCCTTGGCTTGGGCATAGGTCATCAGCTTATATAAAACTTTTTGTGCTGAGATGGATCAGTTGATCATTCATATAAATTATGAAAAGTATTGGTGAGAATATGCTGTCTTGTGGTAGGCCATTTTTCTGTTGCCACCATTGGCTTCCGTTCCATAGTTCAACATAAAAACATTGCAATCTCTTCAAAGAGCCATCAGTTATATAGTGATCTTTCATCATGTTGTTTATTTTAGAAAGGAGCCTTCAGTGATTCACTGTGTCATATGCTGCTGATAGGTGCTGTGTTTGTTGACCAGTTACCATACCCTTTTTAAAGCCATCTTTGATATATTAAGTGATGTTCAGCACTCAACCAGTGCATTATTTGCCTGGAGTAACCCTGCTTGCTCTGGGATTAAATGCTTTTCAATGAGCGGTAATAGGTAGTTTAGAATGAGACGCTTATACAGTTTGTAGAGATGGCATAGGAGCAATATAGGCCTGAACTCCTTCGGCTTCATTGCGTCCTTCCCGGGCTTCAGGGCCATAACAGAAACATTCATGTCATGACCCCTGTCAGATTCTCTGGATCTGCGAATCCTGCCGTACACTTATTACAATATAATGAAAGCGAATGGCTGACTCCTAGCATGTATTACAACTACAAATCAAAGGAAATCATCAAACCCAGAGTGCTTTTACATTTCTTACATTCCTTCATGATGAAACTGGACTGGTAAAGTGATACTATAGTAGGAAGGCAAATGATAAATCACTTCATTATCAGAAATGCTAATGGGCGTAAAAATTCATATATTACAACCCTCACCAAATCTGTAAATAAAGATGTTAATGTCAACTTTTATTGCTGTTAATAGTGTGCAGTATCTTATGGATGCATCGTTTTCCTCCTTTACATTTTGTATGGTATTCTTCTAAAGTACTTTCTGTGGGCTTTAAAAACAGGGTCACTCCCTTTGTAGCCACTCAAACAATGTGTTTCACAATTCCCTATAATTTAATCATTGTTAGTCATAACAGCCTATTGTCAAAATATAATTTGCTCATTTATTTTAGCATCAGAGCACTCAAGCATGTTCAATTTATGAGCAACACAGTCACATGTCATGGCTACGAGAAAGACCCATTGCAGAGCTTCTGGCAGGTTTTGTTCACAAACAAGTTGCTTTTCTCATGACTATCTGTAGGCTGAATCTAGGAGTCCCAACAGCTGTGAATATTACTTTCATGAGGAAAGCAACGCAAAAGCATTTAAGACATCGGTCTGAGCTTACTCCAACACAGGCCTGCACAACTAGTTGACTAATCACCATTACAGAGTTTTTATAGTGAGTCCGTGGGTGAGTCCAGGAGCCGACAGAAGAAAATAGTCTGTTTTACTATCCTTGCCCCATCTCTGAACTAAAAGGCCCAGGAGTAGCATAAAAAGCATGGTTCATGTCTAAAGAGGTTGACGGTACTGCAGGCACTGGGGGTGGAAGAGGGTCAGGACTGTAAAGAGAAGCTCAGAGCTTTAAAAACACAGGGAAGTGCAATGGGAGGGGAGACTCGTGGTCAAATGTCATAAGAAAACAGTGACTAGTCAGAACACCAGTGTGGTGCATCACATGTGCTACCTATGCAGCCAACTTGCTAGCAGGTTATACACAAAACAGCAGGAACGACTATGAGATAGAATTGAGGGGATTAGTCAAGACTCACCCCTGAGTTGGGGGTCTGAGGAGAAAAATCAGAGTAACTGAGTAAACATGGGATGGTGTTCCATGAAGGAGGAGTGCTGGGCAGAGACAGGCTCCACCTTACGAAGAGAGGGAAGAGCATCTTTGCGAGCAGGCTGGCTAACCTAGTGAGGAGGGCTTTAAACTAGGTTCACCGGGGGAAGGAGACCAAAGCCCTGAGGTAAGTGGAAAGCGGGATACCGGGAGGAAGCACAGGCAGGAATGTCTGTGAGGGGAGGGCTCCTGCCTCATACTGGGAATGAGGGGCGATCAGCAGGTTATCTCAAGTGCTTATATACAAATGCACAAAGTCTTGGAAACAAGCAGGGAGAACTGGAGGTCCTGGTGATGTCAAGGAATTATGACGTGATTGGAACAACAGAGACTTGGTGGGATAACTCACATGACTGGAGTACTGTCATGGATGGTTATAAACTGTTCAGGAAGGACAGGCAGGGCAGAAAAGGTGGGGGAGTAGCACTGTATGTAAGGGAGCAGTATGACTGCTCAGAGCTCCGGTACGATACTGCAGAAAAACCTGAGTGTCTCTGGATTAAGTTTAGAAGTGTGAGCAACAGGAGTGATGTAGTGGTGGGAGTCTGCTATAGACCACCGGACCAGGGGGATGAGGTGGATGAGGCTTTCTTCCGGCAGCTCGCGGAAGCTACTAGATCGCATGCCCTGGTTCTCATGGGTGACTTTAATTTTCCTGATATCTGCTGGGAGAGCAGTACAGCAGTGCATAGACTATCCAGGAAGTTTTTGGAAAGCGTAGGGGACAATTTCCTGGTGCAAGTGCTAGAGGAGCCAACTAGGGGGGGAGCTTTTCTTGACCTGCTGCTCACAAACCGGGAAGAATTAGTAGGGGAAGCAAAAGTGGATGGGAATCTGGGAGGCAGTGACCATGAGTTGGTTGAGTTCAGGATCCTGACACAGAGAAGAAAGGTAAGCAGCAGGATACGGACCCTGGACTTCAGGAAAGCAGACTTCGACTCCCTCAGGGAACGGATGGGTAGGATCCCCTGGCGGACTAACATGAAGGGGAAAGGAGTCCAGGAGAGCTGGCTGTATTTCAAGGAATCCCTGTTGAGGTTACAGGGACAAACCATCCCGATGTGTCGAAAGAATAGTAAGTATGGCAGGCGACCAGCTTGGCTTAACGGTGAAATGCTAGCAGATCTTAAGCATAAAAAAGAAGTGGAAGGTTGGACATATGACCAGGGAAGAGTATAAAAATATTGCTCAGGCATGTAGGAATGAAATTAGGAGGGCCAAATCGCACCTGGAGCTGCAGCTAGCGAGAGATATTGAGTAACAAGAAGGGTTTCTTCAGGTATGCTGGCAACAAGAAGAAAGCCAAGGAAAGTGTGGGCCTCTTAATGAATGAGGGAGGCAACCTAGTGACAGAGGATGTGGAAAAAGCTAATGTACTCAATGCTTTTTTTGCCTCTGTCTTCACGAACAAGGTCAGCTCCCAGACTGCTGTGCTGGGCATCACAACATGGGGAATAGATGGCCAGCCCTCTGTGGAGAAAGAGGTGGTTAGGGACTATTTAGAAAAACTAGACGTGCACAAGTCCATGGGGCCGGATGAGTTGCATCCGAGAGTGCTAAAGGAACTGGCGGCTGTGATTGCAGAGCCATTGGCCATTATCTTTGAAAACTCGTGGCGAACGGGGGAAGTCCCAGATGACTGGAAAAAGGCTAATGTAGTGCCAATCTTTAAAAAAGGGAAGGAGGAGGATCCTGGGAACTACAGGCCAGTCAGCCTCACTTCAGTCCCCGGAAAAATCATGGAGCAGGTCCTCAAAGAATCAATCCTGAAGCACTTACATGAGAGGAAAGTGATCAGGAACAGTCAGCATGGATTCACCAAGGGAAGGTCATGCCTGACTAATCTAATCGCCTTCTATGATGAGATTACTGGTTCTGTGGATGAAGGGAAAGCAGTGGATGTATTGTATCTTGACTTTAGCAAAGCTTTTGACACGGTCTCCCACAGTATTCTTGTCAGCAAGTTAAGGAAGTATGGGCTGGATGAATTCACTATAAGGTGGGTAGAAAGTTGGCTAGATTGTCGGGCTCAACGGGTAGTGATCAATGGCTCCATGTCTAGTTGGCAGCCGGTGTCAAGTGGAGTGCCCCAGGGGTCGGTCCTGGGGCCGATTTTGTTCAATATCTTCATAAATGATCTGGAGGATGGTGTAGATTGCACTCTCAGCAAATTTGCGGATGATACTAAACTGGGAGGAGTGGTAGATACGCTGGAGGGGAGGGATAGGATACAGAGGGACCTAGACAAATTGGAGGATTGGGCCAAAAGAAATCTGATGAGGTTCAATAAGGATAAGTGCAGAGTTCTGCACTTAGGACGGAAGAACCCAATGCACAGCTACAGACTAGGGACCGAATGGCTAGGCAGCAGTTCTGTGGAAAAGGACCTAGGGGTGACAGTGGACGAGAAGCTGGATATGAGCCAGCAGTGTGCCCTTGTTGCCAAGAAGGCCAATGGCATTTTGGGATGTATAAGTAGGGGCATAGCGAGCAGATGGAGGGACGTGATCGTTCCCCTCTATTCGACATTGGTGAGGCCTCATCTGGAGTACTGTGTCCAGTTTTGGGCCCCACACTTCAAGAAGGATGTGGATAAATTGGAGAGAGTCCAGCGAAGGGCAACAAAAATGATTAGGGGTCTGGAACACATGAGTTATGAGGAGAGGCTGAGGGAACTGGGATTGTTTAGTCTGCAGAAGAGAAGAATGAGGGGGGATTTGATAGCTGCTTTCAACTACCTGAGAGGTAGTTCCAGAGAGGATGGTTCTAGACTATTCTCAGTGGTGGAAGAGGACAGGACAAGGAGTAATGGTCTCAAGTTGCAGTGGGGGAAGTTTAGGTTGGATATTAGGAAAAACTCTCTCACTAAGAGGGTGGTGAAACACTGGAATGCGTTGCCTAGGGAGGTGGTGGAATCTCCTTCCTTAGAAGTTTTTAAGGTCAGGCTTGACAAAGCCCTGGCTGGGATGATTTAATTGGGTATGGGTCCTGCTTTTGAGCAGGGGGTTGGACTAGATGACCTCTCGAGGTCCCTTCCAACCCTGATATTCTATGATTCTATGAACATTAGCCATTATTGCAAGCTAATGGTCTGGACACCAAGACTGAAGGAAAGAAAAAATCATGAAGTTTAGGGCAGACAGCCACTAAATCACTTTATAAAAAGTGGCTAACCAAAACCCCAGTTAAAAACATGAGTCCCAAATTAAGCCCCAGCATGAAGATTAAAACCAAGAGCATGTCAGTGGCAAAAAAGACCCACCGCATGTGGTAGATGTGTATGTAGGATGAAATCATACCAGTCAATAGCACCTAACCTAACAGTCTGCTGCATGACAAGTCATATCTCATGCTCTGAGGGCACTATAGGAGTACTGGAATCAAGACAATTTAATTGTGCATACCCAGATCTTCATTGAAAACCTCCAAAGCACTGCTACCAGGTATAGCAAAGGTTGTACACTAATTTCATATGTAACCCTACTTTCTCACCCAGTCCTCTAAACGTCTGACAAAAATCCTCTCTTCCAAGTTCTACGAGGATGAAAAGGTAACCTTTCCATTGTGGGGGGGGGGGGACCCTACTTACTACGCAGAACAATAAGGGACTGAATTTGAAACATTTAAAACTTCAGCCTTGCATATCGATAGATCAGGAGGAAGACTACAACCAACTTTTAAATAATAGTGCAGTTATTGGAGAATCACTTCTTTACACACTTGGTGCAAATTTAGGATTTCTGACAGAGGCTAAGGAAGCCCCCTCCACCCATCTTTCCATGGCATCTTTTTGCATGTTCTGTCCAGTTGATGCCCAGATAATATGCACTGAGTTCATGTCTATTGTAACACAGCAAGCTCTGCCAAAACTTAAAAATGCATTTCTTAATAAATAAGTGAAAAATATTAAGCTGCAAAAGAATTGTGGATGCTATCATTTCAGAGGTCCCTGCAATTTGTACTACTATATACTCTTCAAGTTATAGAATATAAAAATTTCAATTGCTATACCTTTCTATTATTCAGATAAAGCCACCACAACACACAAAGACGACACACTGCTCTAACCAACCCTACTTTGCAGAAAGCCATTTCCAAGCAAGTCATTGCCCCAGCAGAGGATGGAACTTATTCTGTTCAATGCAATGAGGTGTGAACTTAAAAGTTGGTGATTTAATAATAAGAAATAATTAATAAATAACACTACATACACAGCAGTAGCATCCAGACAATCAGGTTACGGCCCCATTGTGCTATATGATATACAAGCATGTGAAATGACACGATCCTTGCCCTGAAGGTGCATCATGAAATTTGTCATTCTGTTTTGGAAATATCCATATTAAGAACTGAAAGTCTTCAACGGCCTTACAGGTCAGCATTAAAGTGCATTGGAACAGCTGTGTAAGGAAACTTAAGTATTGTTATCAATATTTAATTAAAGTATATGACCATTTATCAAAGTCTCACTCCCCCTTTTTAAAGGGCTTATGTAGTTTCTCAAAATAAAATGTAGTTTTATAAGAAACAGTAACAATGCTTTGCATTTAGCTGAAGTTTCACAGATGAGTCATTTACAAACAAAAAAGAGCAGTATAACAAAAGACCTTTACAGTTACCTAGCAAGCTACAAACTACCAGACTGTGCAGCTTTCAGATGCCAAAGCTCTAATGCAATGAAACAGCACCACAACTACTTGATAAAAGGAACTGATATATCATTAATCCAAGCAATATTTTACAGAAAAGCTTTTCAGTCTCCAAAGGTTACTGGGGATTCCTGAAAAAGATCCAATAATGATGCAGAGGTAATTTCTCAAGCAGTGTTCAATTTTGAAATCTGTCCAAACTTCAAAAAAGGCTAAGGATAAAAGTGGAATTTACTTTCCAATGAGGTCACGCATCACGGTACACCAATAGCTAAATGCTGTCAACTATAGTATTCCTTTGTCACACTTAGTTCCGCATTAATTTGAAATACATATATTTGGGATCCATCCAAAACAATCTACATCATGAGTAGCAGAATTAAGGTTTCACAGAGCAAAAACCTCTAGAAGGCAAGATAGAGAAGGCTAATGTATTACAGAGCAACAGTAGTGACCCCAAAGTTACAACTGAGTTTCTATTATAAAACCTTTTGGAATTGTCCACCTCTGGGATTTCTCTGGTAATATGGAATAGGTTCAAGTTCAAAGGACACTGGGCGATACAAGTCCCAAACTGCATGTTATTTAGAACTTTTCAGAAGTTCCATGGCATTATTACTGGGGAAGCACCAGAATTTCAGAAGTAAGGGAGAAATGTAGTGTTCAATTGCAAGGATGGGTAATAGGAAAGTTTATCTGAGCTCACCTGAAAGTTTCCTCTTCTTGAATGATAAGATACACAGATCCATTATGCTTACAGGTTGGAGGATCACTTCTAATCTCTCCTCTCCATGGTCCAGGGAGCAGTGGAGAGGGTGGAAACACCTACTATAGCAGAGAACTTGGCCAGCTTTGAAAGGGTCCTCCTGCATCCTAGGCCCCAAAAATGTGGAGAGGCCATGAAGTCTTTTGTTGTGGTTTATAGATACAAAGAAGTCAACCAACCCACCAAATAGTCTACCAGATTACTACTAATAAATGACAAGACAATTCTGGGGGCATGCACAGTTCTACTTCATCAAACTTCTGTCACGAAACCCCGTCTACCTTTCTGTTTACCTCCTTCTTGATATATAGTGCACACCAAACAGGAAGCTTTGCTCTGCCCAGGCTTCTCTTTGGCATAGGGCTGTTCATACTCTTCCTGGTTTATGAAAGAGACTCAGACAGATTTCTCAGTCACAACCATATCAAGCCTGTTATTGATAGAACCGTGCTCCAAGACCAAGTTTCCAGCTACTAATGCTGTCCTTTTACTGCTAATCATTCCCTGCATTGAATCAGGATTTGAATTAGAACTCCACATCTCATCATTCATATCTGGTATCTGTCAATGATAGTGGTGTCCGGTTCACTAATGGGTGAAGAAGGAATGTTTACTAGAGTGTTTCTCTATAAATGGCAGTTAAGGACGTGGAGAACAGACAATGAGACCTTGACCGCAGATTAGGCTGAGAGGGGGAAAAACCACATTCTAACAGAGAAAGCAGAGCTCCTCAATGAGACACTTAAAGGGCTGGAGAGAGATCTGTCCTTATGCCTGAGAGATGCCATATAGTTTTCTACTTGAAGTCTTCAGGGGCATCAACCTCTGCAGTACCTCAGAGGAGGGAGGAGAGCTGAAGGGAAAAATTCCCTAAAGCAAACCAGACCTGGGATATGACAGGAATTAAGACATATGATTGAGACAGAATTCAGTTTTCCCTCAAAAAAAGCTCTGCAGCAAGTACGTAGAGCTTGAGTGACCAGCCACTGTGGAGACACAAGAAAAACTAGTGGGAACTTCAGTGACTGACAGGTCTGGTTCTGCCCTCCCACAATGCAAGCAGGCTGAGAACTCATAGTAATACATCTGTAGACATTAGCATGATGAAAACAGATTCTAGTCACTTATTTAAATCAAACCAGCTGATCCAGCTCCACTTTCCCCTCATTGCAATCGCAATACAAGTTCAACAAAAGTTCTTCTAAACCAGGGGTCTCAAACATGCGGCCTGGGGTTATTTTCTCCGGCCCAAAAGCCCCCCTGTCCCCCACAGCATTTACTTAGAGTGGCTTCAGCCCTGGGCACACCGGGGACAAGACAGGCTCCCGCCCTGCCTGCCTGCCCTGCTCCCGTGCCGCTCCAAGAAGCGGCCGGGACCTGTGGGAGGAGGGGCACAGGGGTCTGTGTGTTGCCCTGGCAGCTCCTCCAGGTACCTCCCCCGAAGCTCCCATTGGCTGCGGTTCCCCGTTCCCGGCCAATGGAGGCTTCAGGGGAGGTATCTAGGGGCACGACCAGGGCAACACACAGACCCCTGTGCCCCCCATCAGGTCCCGGTCACTTCCCAGAGAAGTGGTGGAGTGGTCAGTGGTGCGGCCCCCAGGCCAATGTACTAGTCCTCATGTGGCCCTCGTGGTCATTTGAGTTTGAGACCCCTGTTCTAAGCCATTTTTACTGCTCATTTTAGAAAACCAAGAGAAATTCAATTTTGTGTTAGGTGCAAGATCAGTGGAAGAGATTCTTGGAACTGTATTTCTAAGAAGTTTTACCTTAAAGATATTTTATTAAAGGAATATTCGGGTTAAGGCATATTTAAGAAAGTGGTTTTATCTATAATGCAGACAATGAAAAAAAGACTAAGCTGTTCCACTTTCAGTTCTCATGCACTAGCACAATGCAGCAATGTTTGTGCATCAAACCCTGCAGAGGAATGTACAAGAATTCTTTCCATTGGAATGGATAATTTAATGTAAACATTTATATTATCTTAGATTTTGTACAAGCCTACTTTTGCAAAATACATTTTGGGACAAGTTTCAAAGGATAGTTTCTGTAACTAGGCTGAGAACTCAACAGTATTTGAAAGGGAACCTAACAAACACCAAAACTAAGAAGAGAGACCAGTAAATCTCTTATTGTAATGAATCCACAAGAAATAGTGACAATGATACATTATTTTATAATTCATTATCCCAGAAATAATGCATGATTTATGTCCAAAGTAATAAATATTGAGCAAGCCAAGGATGAATGAACGCAATGTTTATCTTTACAGCCAGCTGTATGATGGAGATGGATGGTTCCAAGATGAACATTAAATCCCTCAAAGACAAGTGAAGAATAAGAAAACGGCTAACCTTTACAAATGAAAATGTTTATTTTGTGCTGAAAAAGCTTTTGCAGTGTTATTATGTATTGATATCTTTTGGAGCAGACAGACTGTTCTGCATTCACTTTCATTAGGGATCATTACAAAAAGGTGTTTTCAACACTGCCACAATTTTCACCACTGTTTCCATCTTTTCAAAGCCAGGAAACTCTCACCCTCCCACCATACCAGTGAAAATGTTTTGCTTGGGTTCTTCTTTGAAACTTGGATGTCAAATTGCACCAAACACTTGGCTTTCATGCTTAATAAATGCATTTATTTAACCAGTTTCTTTTATCAGTTATTCACTGAAATAATTTCATTCTAAATAATACAGGTTATGACTGACAGTGAATTTACCTGTTTGGGTAATTTAGTCAATTCAGAGTGCTAAATCAAGTCATATGACTGGCCGGGTGTTAAGGTGAACTGGTATCTGTAACTTGATGCATTTTAAGTGGAGGAATAAAGCCATATGCCTTTGCAAGCCATCTTTCCTCCTTCAGTCCCAGGAGCATGATACCTCACAGACTGAAAGAACTGCAATTAAATATTTTCACGGTCTTTTTAAAGCCAATTTATGCCATTAGAAAAAATACTGCACTATTTACCATTAAAATAGAAGTATTATGCAAACACACTATAAAAGGTACCACTTAAAAAGAAAAGCCTACATTTTCAAAGAGTTGTTTGACATTTGGCCACAAGTCTATTTGAAGTCACCAAGTGACTGGCTTGTGTGCAGTTAAATCACAGGTAACACTGAAATAAGAATCGTTAGCCCAGTGCTTACGCGCAAGTTTGGGGACAGGAGAAAAGCTGGGAGGGTAGCCCTCCTAGTAAAAGAAATGCAACACCTTTCACGTAGGACTATCGGGGTCATGGTATGTAACAAGTTAATTTTTAGGCTCATCATATATTGATAACCTTGCAGTACTAACTGTTTATACAGTAGCAACAGCTCTGATTTTGCATCTAAGTTCTATTCTACCTGGTGTTCAGCTCAACTGACACAGGTTTGCCTCCTTTTATACATACTAGGGCTGTCCATTAATTGCAGTTAACTCACGCGATTAACTCAAATTAATTGAGATTAAAAAAATTAATCGTAATTAATTGCAGTTTTAATTGCACTGTTAAACATTGGAATACCAATTGAAATGTACTAAAAATTTTGGATGTTTTCCTACATTTTCATATATATTGTATTCTGTGTTGTAATTGAAATCAAAGTGTATATTTATTCCAAATATTTGCACTGTAAAATGATATAGTATTTTTCAATTCACCTCATACAAGTACTGTAGTGCAAATCAGAAAGTTGAACTTACAAATGTAGAATTATTTACAAAAAAACCTGCATTCAAAAATAAAACCACCTTAAAACTTTAGAACCTACAAGTTCACTCAGTCCTTCTTCTTGGCCAGCCAATCACTAAAACAACCAACGTTGTTTACATTTATAGGACATAATGCTGCTCTCTTCTTATTGACAATGTCACCAGAAAGGGAGAACAGGCATTTGCATGGCACTTTTGTAACTGGCATTGCAAGGTATTTACATGCCAGATATACCCCTTCATTCTTTGGCCACCATTCTGATATTTGTTAAAAAAAAAATAATGGGTTAATTAAATCCGACTGAACTCCTTGACGGAGAATTGTATGTCCCCTGCTCTGTCTTACCCACTTTCCACCATTTCTTTCATGTTATAGCAGTCTCGGATGATGACCCAGCACATGTTGTTAATTAAGAACACTTTCACTGCAGATTTCACAAAACGCAAAGAAGGTACCAGTGTGAGATTTCTAAAGATAGCTACAGAACTTGATCCAAGGTTTAAGAATCTGAAGTGCCTTCCAAAATCTGAGAGGGACGAGGTGTGGAGCATGCTTTTAGAAGTCTTAAAAGAGCAACACTCTGATGCGGAAACTACAGAACCCGAACCACCAAAAAAGAAAAATCAACCTGCTGGTGGCATCTGACTCAGGTATGAAAATGAACACGCATCAATCTGCACTGCTTTGGATTGTTATCGAGCAGAACCAGTCATCAGCATGGATGCATGTCTCCTGGATTCATATGTCCCATGCTGAAGCACAAAGGGACATGTGAATCTTTAGTGCACCTGGGACATAAAGATCTTGCAACGCCGGCTACTACAGTGCCATGAGAACACCTGTTCTCACTTTCAGGTGACATTGTTTACATTTTCAGGAGATAATGCTGCCCATTTCTTGTTTACAAGCTTGTTTGAGCAATTGGCTGAACAAGGAGAAAGACTGAGTAGACTTGCAAACTCTAAAATTTTAGATTGTTTTAAATTTTTAATGCAGGGTTTTTTACATTCTTCTACATTCATAAGATCTACGTTCATGATAAATAGATTGCACTACTGTACTTTTATTAGGTGAATTGAAAATACTATTTTTGTTTTTTTACAGTGCAAATACTTGTAATCAAAAAATAAAAAAAGTGAGCACTGTATACTTTGTATTGTGTTGTAATTGAAATCAATATATCTAAAAATGTAGAAAACATCCAAAAATATTTAAAGAAATGGTATTCTATTATTAACAGTGTGATTAATCACGATTAATTTTTTTAAATCACTTGACAGCCCTAATAAATATATATGGGTGGGATTTTAAGAAGCACTCAAAGTTTGCCTAATAATGTGGTGATGGGGTGTCCACATTGTGGTGGGACAATGGGGTGCTTGTAATGGGTGTACACCCCACACAAGGCATGAACAGATAATAGACCAATTAACCTATAAGTGTCACTTGAAGGGGAGCCAAGGACTAATAAGAACTAATAGCTGATGAAGCCCACCTGGCGGAGGAGCTGGACTAGGCTTATCAAGAAAGGAGTGGATAGTAAGAAGGGGCTGCAGGAGGCGCTCTGCAGACACTACAGAGAGAAAAGGGGAATCAGCAATATACATGATGTACGGGGAGAGTAAGCCCCGGGATCCTGCCTTGGAATAGAAAAGGCTACAAAAACCTGAGAGCAGGTCTACATTACAAATGTAGAGACACAGCTGCACCGCTGTAGCACCTCTAGGAAAGGCACTCCAAGCCGATGGGAGAGTTACAAGAGAGCTCTCCTGTCGGCTTAATAACTGCACCTCCACAAGAGACAGTAGCTATGTTGGTGGGAGAAGCTCTCCTGCTGACACAGCCCTGTCTACACTAGTGCTTAGGTCTGTATAATGACATCATTCGTGACCATGGATTATTCACACCCCGACCAACGTAATAGAGGCAACTGAAGTAATTTTGTACTGTACACCAGCCCTAAGTGGGGGTGAAGTAGCCACAGGGAGCAGAAGCAGCTCAAAGGTGGGCCAGAAGGTAGAGAAGAAAGGTAGGAAAGAGCCTATGGAAACAGCAATAAGGTCCAAGCTTGACCAGACCATGGTTGCTGGGCATAAGGTCTCGGGTTGGAACCCAGAGTAGAGGGCATGCCCAGGTTCTCCTTCTGTCAAGTGGGAAAGTGGCAGACTGTGCAGTACGTCAGAAGTCCATCTGAGACAGTTTGTCCAATGGGACTTCATTATCCTAAAATGGGCAGAGGGGTCTATAGTGACCTGGCTGGAGGGCCAAGACACAAAGAGGGAACAATCAAGTTGAGAGAGAGAGACAGAGCAACCAAAGAAGGGGGTGTCTGATTGGTTAAGAGTTGTCACAAGGAGGTGCCCCAGCAATGGAAGGGTAAACCTCAAGATACTGTTCCCATTCAAGTTGATCATAAAACTCCCATGGACTTGAATGGAGGCATAGGTAAGCTAATGCTTAATAACACTAAGTGTTTATTAAAATCCCACCCTTTGCTTGTTGCAATATGCTGGTGCCCCTTCAGCCATAAGGATTGTGTTCTGAATGTCCATTGTTGGGTGAGGAGGCAGGAAAAACGGAAGGGAATCAGAATACGTGTCAACCTTGCAAACTGAAGATTAAAAGAAAAAAGGTCAGATGGACAAGTAAAGGAGTTAAGTTCATTCACTCATTAGAGATCTTTACTGAAAAACTGTGCTTCCTTTAGTTTATTTTTAGGGTCTTTAACAGTTCAGATCACTGAAAAAATCTTTAGCTACATTATGGTTTTGCTGCAAGGGAAATATAGAAATATTTTCATTAAGAGCATGAGTGTTCCTTTGTTCAACTATGTGAAAGACTATGGCAGTATTAGTTTTAAGACTTGTAACATGACCCCAGGCAAATGAAGCGTTGGGGGTGTATCTCAGTCAGAAACCTAGTTGCTGTGCAGTCTTTTCAGTCCCTTTTCAGGCAGCTGACAGCAGCTCAGTCATCCAATTTCACTGGAATTCAGAGAAAAAAAGATACGGTTTTCTAGCCTAAGAGCACTTGTAAGCAAAAGGTTTATGCAATAGCCCGGTTGTTAAAGAGTGCAGAAAAAACAAACAGTCTAAACTCACCTCTCCTGGTTACCAGGAATAGGAAAAGAAACTACATTATACAAGGCGTACAGAACTGAATCCAGAGTCAAGGAGATTACCAGTTAGGTAAAATACACAGTGAACATTTATGACCACAGTATTATGCCTGGAAATTGCTACTCAGCTTCAGTGACTATTGTATCATGTACTTTTTTTTTTTTTAAATTCATGGAGACATCAGATTGCCTTTTTATACAGCAGTAAGATTAAATGAGGAGGATACAGAGAATGACCCCCAAATACAGAAATTATTGTTAATACCATAGAACAGAAACATTTATCCACATTAATTGTTTGGCGTCTATGAAAACAAAAATGATGTTTTAGAATGAAAAAAGAGCCATATTGTAAATAGCCTATAAAAATATGGGCATTCAGATGGCAATATGTGCATGTACAATCTGACCAGCTTTCCTCAATAACTTCAGCTACCTATTCAATAGGGATACCTCAGTGTACCCTCTCATTCCATTCCTAAGCTTTTCTTTCCTCCCTCTCCTAAATTTGGTCTTGTATCATTTCAACTGCAAGCCTTTCAGAGCAAAGAATATTACATTCTTATTTGTAAGTGCAACGAACAAAAAACAAGAAATTCTTGCGTTGACCTAGCAGTTTATTTTCTTACTAATTCCTTTGTAGGGGAAGTACATCTACACCTCACTTTTTTCTTTTATCTCCTTCCTCTGAAGCATCAGGGATGGAGATGGGACATTGGAGAGGGTAGCGGCGCATGGCTCTGAAGTGGCACCGAGCATTTACTCTCTCAAGTGCTTAGCTGGCTGGTTCTTGCTTATATACTCAGGGACTAATGTATTAGGGACAAGAATTATCCCCCAGGTCAGACTGGCATGACCTTGGAGGGCGGGGAGGAAGGAGGACAGGGTTTGCCTTCCTCTGCAGCAAGGAGGTGTAATTCACTTGCCAGGATTATCTGAGAATCATTTAGCTGCCATTGCAGGGGCCATGGGCAAAGGTGCACCTAGATCCTCCTATTCTCCTCCTATGCCACATAAGTCTCCTGTGGGCTGTAATACTATGGTCTAATTTCAGTTATTGGATTGATTGTGCAGGGGTTGAATGGTGTTGGTGGCCTGTGATATACAAGAGGTCAGACTAGATTATCTACTAGTCCCTTCTGGCCTTAAACTTTATGACCTCTACTAAGAACCTCAGTAAATAGATGAACTGTGTGGTCATGTCCTTAGAAGTAAAGTGTTTTCTTTTTAAGTTTTTACACCATGCCAATTTATCCTGATATCTAAACAAGTAGTTTGAGCACACTTTTTATAAAATCATGTGTTATTTAAATAATTCTCAACTGATGTTCAGAACACTGCATTGGTACAGCTTGAGAACCAGAAAATGAGATCCACTCACCAGCTCTGATCTCACTATCCCAACTGAGTTAAAGAATTCTCACATTTCTTGAAAGCTTGTTTAAACCAGTATCCTGACAGTTTTCTCCAGAAGTCTTTTTAAAAATAGTACTTTAAAGAGTTTTGTCAGGCTATATTTCAGAAAAGGCACATCAAAATTTCAAACTATTGAAGACAGTTCTATGTACAGCACCTAGCACCATCGGGTCCCATAGTGCTAAGGTATTATTAATATGTAGTTAAATGTTTTTTCTATCTTTCCTTAGCAAATCAACCATAATTGCAAATTAATGCACACTGGAAAACATAATCCCAACTATACACATCAAATCATGGGGTCTAAATTAGCTGTTACAACTCAAAAAAGACCTTGGAGTCACTGTGGATCATTCTCTGAAAACATCCACTCAATGTGAACTGGCAGTCAAAAAAGCTAGCAGAATGTTGGGAATCATTAGGAAAGATAATAAGACAAAAAAAATCAGATTGCCTCTATATAAGGTACACCTACATCTTGAATACTGCATGCAGATCTGGTCATCCCATCTCAAAAGAAGATATACTGGAATTGGAAAAGGGCAACAAAAATAGTTAGGGGTATGGAACAGCTTGCACAGGAGGAGAGACTAATAAAACTGGGACTTTTCAGCTTGGAAAAGAGACCAGATTAAGGGGGGATATGATAGAGGTCTATAAAATCATGACTGGTGTGGAGAAAGTAAACAAGAAAGTGTTATTTATTCCTTATCATAACACAAGACCTAAGGGTCACTAGTGACATTAATAGGCAGCAGGTTTAACACAAACAAAAGGAAGTATTTCCTCACACAACGCACAGTCAACCTGTAGAACTCTGCCAGAGGATGTTGTGAAGGCCAGAACTACAACAGGTTCAAAAAAGAACTAGATAAGTTCATGAAGGATAGGTACATCAATGGCTATTAGCCAGGATGGACAGGGATGCAAAACCATGCTCTGAAGTGTCCCTAGCCTCTGTTTGCCAGAAGCTGGGAAATGTGCGATAGAGGATGGATCACTTGATTTCCTGTTCTGTTCATTCCCTCTGAAGCACCTGGCATTGGCCACTGTCAGAATACAGATACTGGGCAAGATGGACCATTGGTCTGACCCAGTAGGACTGTTTTTATAAGAAGGTTAAATATGGAACAGATGGCTTCAGTTTATCTAGCATGGCAGGAAATGAGACTACATTACCTTGATGGGAAGTTACAGCTCAAGGACCAATAGTCTTGCATCTCCTAACCTCTATTCCTTGGTAACCATAAATAGAAGTTTATGTCTTGCTATCAATTGGTGGACTCTTGAGAGAACTTATCCAAGAATGAATTAGGTTTAAAGAATGAACACCATGTGTGGCACTACAGATTTGCTAATAAGCCATCTGACAACACACACACAAAGTCTCTGAAGCTAAAAGTTAATGTTTTTTGTTAAGCCCTCCTTAGGAAATTCACATCCTAGGCATGCTGCCTTCATAGAGGGACTTGGCTCCCTGCCAGCCTCACTCCCTCACAGCAAAGGGGCAGCAAGTGGGGCCAAGAAGGGCTGGGGTCAGGAGGGGCATGGAAAACTACACTGAGTACCGGCCCCTATGCTGGACACAGACCCTTCAGCACAACTTCATCTGCTTCTATCCCTGCAGGCTCTGCCTGGCAGGGGAAGCAGACAGGGCTCTGTGCCTTGGGGCCATGCCAAAGGGGTAGGGTTGGCAGGCAGCTCTATCTGGTAGAGGGATCAATACTCCCAGGTGCAGCCTTCAGCTCCCTGCTGGTAGAGTCCCCGCCACCTTCCTCTGCTTTCAACTGCTGGCTGGTAGCTGAGGCAGTGGGGTAGTGAGACAGACATGGAACCTGGTCCCAGCAGCTGGGACCACCCAGGCAGAGCCCCCTCAGCACAGTCTCATCAGATTCTCCCCCCACCCCCAGTAATAATAACCTTGTGGCCCCACCCCCCCAAGGTGGAGCATCCCACAGTTTGTGAATCTCTGTTCTAGACCATAAAAAAAAAAATGAAGTGTTCCAGAGACTTCATATTTATTCTTTTCTGCACATGTCCAAGTGCACGCATTGATATAGATACATAGGCTTCTACAGGTCACCACACAAAAGGACTCTTCTTATTGACCCTTCCCAATAACCCAGTCCTCCTCCTCCTATTTTGTTCTCAATGTTACATTCTGCAGATTGCCAGTACAGGCTCCACAGAACACATTTGGTGAATGCGGATTACTTTAGCTCAGAGGTGGGCAAACTACGGCGAGCAGGCCACATCCAGCCCATGGGACCATCCTGCCTGGCCCCTGAGCTCCTAGCCCAGGAGACTAGCCCCCGGCCCCTCCCCCTCACCTCGCCACGGCATAATGCTCTGGGCGGCGGGCTCCTGGGGCAATGCAGCTTGGCCTGACCCAGTGCTCTGAGCTGCGCTGTGTGTGTGGCTGGCTCCAGCCAGGCAGCACGGTTGTAGCGCTGCCAGCCTCCGGTGCCACAGGCAGTGTGTGGGGGGGGGGGGTGTGTGTTTGATAAAGGGACGGAGAATTCGGGGGGGTGGTCAGAGGGCAGGGAACAGGGGGGTTGAATGGGGGCAGGGGTCCCAGGGGGGCAGTCAGGAAGGAGGGGGGTGTTGGCAGTCAGGGGACAGGGAGAAGGGGTACTGCATATGGTAGCAGTGCAAACGGTGTGGTAGTGTTGCAGAGAAGGATCTCAGGGAACAGAGTGAATCACAAACTGAATATGAGTAATGTGATGCAGTGTGAAAAAGGTCAACATTCCGGGGTGTATTGCCAGGAGTGTTGTAAGACAGACATCAGGTAACCGTCCCAACTCTGCTCAGCCCTGGTGAGCCCTCAGCTGGAGTACTGTGTCCAGTTCTGGACACCATATTTTAAGAAAGATGTGGATACACTGGAGAGAATCCAGAGGAGAGCAACAAAAAATAGGTTTAGAAAACCTGAGCTATAAGGAAAGGTTAAAAAACCTAAACCTGTTCAGTCTTGAGAAAAAATGATGCAGGGGGAAATCTGAACTCAAATACGTTAAGGGCTGTTCTAAAGAGAATAGTGATTAATTACTTTCCATTGCCCACTGAAGGTAGGACAAGTAGCAATGGGCTTCATCTGCATTCATCTTCATCTGATTAGGTTATAAATTAGGAAAAAAAAAACTTTCCAACTATCGGATAGTTAAGCACTGAAATCAGCTTCCAAGGGAGGTTGTAGAATCCCTGTCACTGGACGTTTTTAACAACAGGTTACACACACACACACACACGTATGTCAGGGAAGAACTAGGTATACTTATCCTGCCCTCAGCCAAGTGAGTGGACTAGATGGCTTCTCAAGGTCCCTTCCAGCCCTACATTGCCATGTTAATTCTTTAAAGGAGCTATATACTGATTTTTTTTGAGCACTATTGATAATAAAACAAACACTCTAGGGTATGTAGCATAGTTTGGTACCTCAGATTGCCTGGCTCTCCCCACGCCCACAGTGACTCTCACTGTGCCAATTGTTTTACAAGCATGACCTTTTACCTAAGCAGTTACCCACACCTCTATCTCCCTTGCAGAGGCCAGGACACACTGTTCCCTCTCCAGGTGCACCAATAAAACCGCCCCAACTAACAGTTCCAAGGTTGTCTTAACAAAGAGGGGGTGATGGTGCGAACAATCCCTTACCCCCTACCCACCACCAATGGACGGGGGGAGGGGGGGGGAAATACACACCACAATGAATACAACAGATTGCCAATACAATTTATGACAGGTTTCAGAGTAGCAGCCATGTTAGTCTGTATTCGCAAAAAGAGAAGGAGTACTTGTGGCACCTTAGAGACTAAGGTGCCACAAGTACTGCTTCTCTTTTTGCGAATACAATTTATGTTAACTTACCAAGTAGAGCCTATAGTATCTGAAATCTCACATGACAGGCATGACCCTGGTTTCTCCTATAGATACAAAACTGGAAATCTTGAAGATCTAGTTTATGAGTTTTGTCAATTCAAATGTCAAATCACAACGTACGTTTGCGATCACATACAGGTCTAGACTAGAAAACTATATAAAGTCCACCGTAATTACAATCCCTCCCAAAATTCAAAAGGTCCTCAAATAAATGAATTCTGTATAATATTCTTAAGCTACCCATTCCAAATGGGGGGGGGAGGGAAGAACACATTTTGAGAGGACCCATTTCTCTTTCATCCTATCCCCTCCATATATTTCTTAATGTTCTTAATAATTCACTAGACACCTCTGAAGCAAACCCTTGGTAAATATTGTTTGGATAACCTTAGCTACCTTTTTATTTACAACACTCCACATATACCACAGCAGAAATTAGCTATGAAGTCAGATAGAAAATAAAACAAGACAAACTGGGCTTACTAGTAGAGCACTAGTACTGATTTTACTTTGTCACAATATTAACTCTTGAAAAAAGAACCTGCTGACAGACTTTTCTGCAGTCATTCCCACCTGCTCAGACAACAGTGTTGTGTTTTTAAAATTAACATAAAACTGTTCATTATAAAGTCACAGTAGAGTTACTGCTAAGGCAAACTGAATGAGAAGTATCTTACATTTTCTGCTACAATTAGATTCACTATGAAGTATGTATTTTAATAAAACTATCTGGGTGTGCCTCAGGATGTCTTCTTTAGTTAAGCTCAGAATTACTGTAAAAATAGTCTGGAAAGCATTCCCTTCTCTCTAGTATTGCCACTCCCTTTATAGCTACACTCAATCCTAATTTAGTGGAACTCATTCCATTAATTACCTGCATTCTACATAGCCTCAAGATAGTCAATACATTTGCCAAAAACTCTTGTCTGACACCTACACTCTTCAGACTCAATGTAACAGCCTCCCACTGGTCTCGGAAGCTATTGTTCACCTGCACTTTTCAGCAAGAAACTCAATCTTAAGAATCTATTTAATCCAGCCTCTACATTTTCGCAGCCAAGGACTGCTATGTACTATCACACACTCTATTTACATACCATTTACACCAACTTTATTTAGATGCCATTTAAAACAATTGGGTTGTTGACAATATCAAGGGAAACTGGGAGAAACATGGAACATGCTTGAGGAAGCAAGTCCTACCTACAATTTACAGACTCTCTTAATCTTTGATATTATTATGGAAAACCATCTTTCAGTCAGCCATGGGAGAGCACTAATGGGGCCATATTTGTGGCCACATAAAATATATATTTTAACTATCTCACAATAGCACTACATGACTAATACTGTTTCACCCTCTCACGGCATCTGAAGGGAGGAGAAACCAATCAGAACAATCCTTTAGGAACCATTATAGGTAGTCTTACCTACTACTGTAGATATTCTTCCTATATTTATTCCACAGCCTCAGTAAACAAACAAGAAACCAGGAAACAATGAATCCAAAACAAAATTATATTTCTTATCAGGGTACAAAGGTTATTCTTCTGTCTCCACTAACTGTTTGCAACATGAATCCTACCAAATTGCCTCAAGTGGAAAAATGCTAGTCCAAATTAAGGAAGACATTTTCTGGTAGGACGCCTAAGACAGTAGACATGGATCTCAAACTCACTTGGTACAGAAACAGCGGTTCTCAAACTGTGGGTCGGGACCCCAAAGTGGGTCGCCACCTCATTTTAATGGGGTCGCCAGGGCTGGCATTAGACTTGCTGGGGCCTGGGGCTGAAGCTGAAGACCAAGCCATAGTTCCTGGGGCTGCAGCCTGAGCCTGGGCCCCACCGCCTTGGGTGGTAGGGCTCAGATTACAGGCCCCCAACCTGGGGCTGAAACCCTTAGGCTTTGGGGGGCAGAGGGGTCAGGGGAACCAAAGTCTGATCCTGCTTCTTGTGGGATCATGTAGTAATTTGTTGTCAGAAGGGGGTCACAGTGCAATGAAATTTGAGAACCCCTGAACTAAGAGATCCACCACACGCCAGCTTCAACCTAATACTAAATTCTATGTCTACACTACAGACTTCTACTGGCACATTGGTGCTGGTCAGGGATCTGATCACTTCACAGTCCTGACCAACACAGCCATGCCACCAGAAGTCCCTAGTGTAGGTGCACCTATACCAGCAAAGCTTTGCTTTCACAGATAACTGGTTTTGTTCATGGGGGTGTTTTGCTATACAGTCAAAGCACAGTTTTGGAACACAACGAGAAGCACTCTGACAGTATAGTATACTGATATTCCTATAACAGTTTAGCACTCCTAATGTAGAAATGGCCTAAGAGTAAACCTAACAGAAAAGCCAATTGTTGTGGTAGGACTGAACTGGGCACAGAGATATGGGTCAAAGTAGAATCTTATGGCTAAAAGGCAAAGCAACTTAAAGTCCTAAAAGTCTCAAATTTAGGAGTGGTTTGCCACGATTCAGATCATGTATAGGTTAATAGAAGTAGGGGGGAAAAAAGTCAAAAATGCATTTTTCCTAAAAAGGATTTTGATCGAGATAGGTAAAACCTGATAACCATAAACACATCTAGAGATTGTGAAGATGTCTTCACTTCTCCAAAGATGGAGGAAACAAGATCTCCTGGTTGTAACTAATGACAACCACCTCAGAGAAATTCCCAGGACTGTATACGGTATTCTCTTGTCTTCATACAAGATTAAAAGGAAGGCTTGCACAAGAGCTGTCAGTTTCCCCACTCTAGTATACATTTTTGCTATTAGGAAGACTCCTTTATACGAAAGTCTAGGAAAAAGTTCAGGCTGATGGGCTAAAAGGAGAAGAGCAGAGTATTTTAACATTATCTTGAAACTAGGAGGCCATGTGAGTAACAGAACAGATCTCAGTTGAGGAGATCACCCAGTCTTTGGAATTTGATAGCCTTAACAGTCCAGAACTTGAGTATAGTACCTTTCAGGATACAATTCACTTGTGTTCTTGTTTTGCATTTTCTCTAATTAAAGCACCTAGATGCTATAGCTATCTGCACTAGAAATTAGTAAATAACTTTTAAACACCATTAAGTCTGTTCTCTAGAAGTACTGCATATAGAGTCACCTGCCATAATACTGAAATCCAGTTTATTTCTAACTTTTCTGGAATCTTGTTCAACTTCATTGGAAAATTCCTGTGATTAGGACATCAGGGAGCCTCGCAGAGAACAATACACCAAGGTTATTCCTAGCTTTTTGACCAGAAATTGAAAAATTTCTTTACAGTGGGATTGGTTCCTTAATCTTTTGGATCATTGAAGAAATTTGTCTAAGGAAAAGAAGAACTCCGCAGTTCCCAGAATAGTGAGTGTTTTGCCTTCAGTAGCTACCTGGGCTTCCTTTATCACTTCTCTTTCAACCCAAGTTAGAAGAAGACTACCACCTTCTTGATATCTTTGAGCTTTTAACTGGGGTCAGTTATTTCTCCCCTTGTGCCCCTTACCTTCACTTAGAAGTGTCAAAAGCCCTAAACAAGGTATTCAGTTTCTGTGTTGAAGTGCTTGTGGGATTTAGGACTCTCCAAGCAAGAGGAAGATTTCCATTAAGCTCTGTGGGGATTTGCCCTTTTGCCTTTTTCTCTGCTCATTCTGCCCGCATTACCTTTAAAATCCTCTAAGGCAGAGAATGGGGAATTCACCATCAGCATCTTGTGTCTTAACAGGATGTACGTTTTAATCAGTTACATCTTTTCAGTCCAAGGAGATAAAGGATCTCCAGTACTTTTCAGAACTTACTTTCCAAGAATAGGCCCATTCAGAGGATCCTCTCTCTGGTGGGAGAGAAGTCATTTTCTTGATCCATAGATAATGCTTGTAGTTATTACAGGTTTCAGAGTAACAGCCGTATTAGTCTGTATTCACAAAAAGGAGTACTTGTGGCACCTTAGAGACTAACCAATTTATTTGAGCACAAGCTTTCGTTCGCTACAGCTCACTTCATCGGATGCATCCTCAGGAAATCACTGAAACAACAGGATCCAAAAAGTCTGAGTTAGGCAGCTACTCTCTCTACACAATGAATAGGGAGACAAGCGACTGAGTGCGATTCACAAAAGCCAGCATGCTAAGCTGTGAGCTACCCAAAGTAGTCAAAAAGAGGTGTATGTCCTAAACCATGCTATTCTGAGTTTGGTAGGAGGCTGCAAGGAGGCACCCATACCTGTTTACAATCCACAGCCTGGAATTCCCCTCCTGAAGTAAGGCAGCTTATCAGTCTACAAAACAACTCCCTTATAATCTTTAATTCAGTGGTAAGAGTACTCAACAGGGGGGTGGGTGACTCCAGTTCAATTCCCCCTCTGCCTCATGTAAAGGGATTTGAACAAGGATCTCATTTCATGTGAATACCCTAGCCAATGGACTAGGGAATGTTTATCACACTCTGCCCCAATTAATATTATTTAGTTGAAGTAGAACAGCTCCAACAAGAAACAGAGACCCCCACTCCAATCAGAATATCCCATAGTCCAGTGGCTAGGGCACTCAGCTGAGAGATAGGAAACGCCTGTGCAAATCACTTCTCAGAGTGGGGAATGCAAAACACAAGAGAACTGCTTCTTTGTGATGGCAGATGCCAAGCCTGAAGTTTCTACTAGTGAGGGTTGCCTGCATGTAGTTTGCAGCCTATGTCAAGGACCAGGACATGTGTACATTTTGTAAATAAATAATATGAAAAAAAAATACCCGACTGCTTCACCAATTTCTATTCCAAACAGGAAACGTATCTGCAAGGCCCAAAAAATCTGCCTGCTACTGCTTGACAGAGGGGCAAAGTAATTTACAGCATCTATCCACTTATACAACTCATGTCAGACCACAGGGTTACAAAACCCACAGGTGGCCAGTGAGGTACATCAGTATATATAAAAGCCATTTTCTCTAAGATTTTGCAATACCCTTCAAATGTATAAAAATGAAAGCACTAGTAAATGTGTAGATCTTATGGTTCTGAACAGAACACTTCAAACACCATTCATTGTTAGCATGCCATGAGAATTCCTTCACATATTTAGAGATTGCCATATGTCAATTAACTGGTTAGCCTACTGTACAGATAGGTTTTTATTATTATTAAAGAGCCATTTTGAAGCAATTAAGCAAGCTAATTCAAAGAATTTTGGAATCTTTACAATGCCATGTAGTAAGACGAAGAGTATGGTGTTATTTAAGCTTTTTTATTATTATTAAACATTTTAAAAACAAAAAAGCAGCTTCTCTCAAACTGTCACCACCAGGGATATTTGGGAACCCTTCCTGAAAGAGCTTAGAAAAAAGTAAACTATTTTTTGTATCTAATACATTACAACCTGAGGCATTAGGTAGAGAGACTCCAATGATGACATTTTTAATAAAGCTGACAGACAACTGAAAATAACTATCAACATACACCAATGAGAGACGTTTAGGTTACCATTGGAATATTGCAAATAGATTCACAACTGACTGTTGGCTAGGACATAAACACCTCCTGCCTGTTCTCCACCCATTACCTCAAGGCCACAAAGACAAAACTTCTGGCAAATAAAGAAGCTCCAACAACGAATGCAGCAATTTAGTAGTGATTAACAGTGCCTGAATCTGCCAAGCATCATGGCCAAAGGGCTGGCATGGTTCTGAATGTGGAATTACATCAGCAGCAAAGGAAGGGTCAGATTAATTGCCAAAAAATTAAACTAAAGTCTTGCTAAAGGAACAAGCATTATAAATCTTATTGAAAAGATTATGTAGTAAATGTCAGACTACTTAATTTTCACTCTGCCATCAAGCTGACTAAACCTTCCTTCAGCTACTACTACTGCAGCAACATGTATTTACATATTACAGGCACAATTCTAATTCAAAGTCATTTGCAAGGATATAATGGTCTGTCAACTTTTCAGTGCAATGCACTAAATATGCACTTCACTGCATTTTTAAAATTAAACAAGAAGTGGTTGAATGGCAAGGAAATAACATGAACACTTTTTTTTGTTGCTATTAACAGACATCTAATAAGTGACTATGTTACTACCTAGCCCATCCAGATTACAACTACTAATTTTATAAAAGTCATCCATGACTACAAAAACAGACTGGACAGTCCCTAGTGAAGTTACACCAGGTTTTAGGAATAAAACACAGGACCTTTGCTTCCAACAGAGATCTACAATTTGAGGTAAAGGAGAATCTTTATGAGCTATTGTATTGTGGCTTACCTTTCCAAGCCAGCCCCTAGAGGGTTGTTGCATATACTTTGACAGATCCAATATTCTGCCCAGAATATACACAGACAAATATATCACTAGTTAGTATTTTACAACTGAGAGAACAGAATGCCTCTTCTTTAAAAAGAGTGCATTGCAACAGCACCTGCCCCATCAAAAACCAACACAGTTATTACTCACGAAGACTTGTTGCTAGGAAGTCTGATATTTTAAAACTATTGTCTGGGTACAGAACTGTGAGGGAATAACTATTCTAAACTCAACAGAAAAATCCCTTTATCGTCAAACCTAAGAGATACCAAATACCTTATACATCTGTTAAATGCTATAGTTTTGGGACTCTCTTTAGGACTCCCTCTCTTCAGGCTGCTTGAACAACTGAACTCTTTTCTGTTGGCACAACTTCATTTCTATTCTGCAGTGTAACAACGATTTGTCCTGTTAGTCAACTTTTTTGGAAGACAAAAAGTAATTTTTATATATACAATCAAGGCCATTACTCTTTCCTTGCTGCAAACTGAAAGACCCACATTTGAGACCAGATTCCAGACACCATATTCCAGATTAATGGAGATCTAATTACTTTTTCCTGAGGAAATAGAGCCAACAATTCATTATCAGCAGGCCCTCTAGCCAATTAACTAAAACTGAAGTTGGTGGCATTAGCTTGAAAAGCTAGAAAACGATACCAGGCTGCAAAGCTAATAGGAGAAAGGAGAAGACTGGAAGTAGTACACAGAATGTCCCACTTCATTTCAGATGGAATCTTCAATTCCTTTAGCATTGTAGTAACAAAAACCTGGATTTCAGCAGTGGAATGAAAGGGGGAGACAACAAGACCCATCTTCAGACAAACTGACTGGTTTCATTACAGAACATTTTAAGGATTGCCACATACCAGCATACTAAATTTTAAAAAAATCCATCCAGCACCTCCTCCTCCAAAACCGTCAGAAGATGCTGTTCAAAATCCCAGAGTCTACATAATTATTTAATATTTGAAATCAGCAGATATGCTTCCTCAAAGTCTGCATCACAAAACAAAAGTTTAACTAACAGGGAGAAAACATCTTTAATTGTTCCATCAAGGATAATCTGACAGTTAAAACCAAACCAACTGTATGTAATGTTCGTATTCCAGTTCTACATTGTTCATCACCCCCAAATTAAAAAAAAGTATCTTTGAATGTTTCTAAAATATCCTTTAATCTGAAATCCAGACATATTAGAGTATACTTTTCATACACTAAATCACCTCTGGAAGTAGTAGGATTTTGAAAGAAGCATTTTACACAAGTCCATAGTTCTCTCCTGTATGTGCCACAGAGTCTCACTGGAAGACTATATCTTGTAAACTGATATAAACTTTGAGTGTTTATCAGAACTACTTAAGCTTTTCCTTAAATTATGAACACAAAAGAGTTTTAATCTAAAAAAGAAAAGGAGTACTTGTGGCACCTTAGAGACTAACCAATTTATTTGAGCATAAACTTTCGTGAGCTACAGCTCACTTCATCGGATGCATACTGTGGAAAGTGTAGAAGATCTTTTTATATACACACAAAGCATGAAAAATATACCTCCTCCCACCCCACTCTCCTGCTGGTAATAGCTTATCTAAAGTGATCACTCTCCTTACAACGTGTATGATTATCAAGTTGGGCCATTTCCAGCACAAATCCAGGGTTTAACAAGAACGTCTTCGGGGGGGGGGGGGGGGGGTAGGAAAAAAAAAGGGGAAATGGTTACCTTGCATAATGACTTAGGCTTGAATAGAGACTGGGAGTGGCTAAGTTAATTGTATCCAATTTGCAAATGAATTCCAATTCAACAGTTTCCTCGCTGGAGTCTGGATTTGAAGTTTTTTGTTGTAATATACCAACTTTCATGTCTGTAATCGCGTGACCAGAGAGATTGAAGTGTTCTCCGACTGGTTTATGAAGTCACCTACTACAGGACAGGCCTAACAAAGAAAACAAACAGAACTCTACTAGCCGTCACCTTCAGCCCCCAACTAAAACCCCTCCAACGCATTATTAAGGATCTACAACCTATCCTGAAGGATGACCCAACACTCTCACAAATCTTGGGAGACAGGCCAGTCCTTACCTACAGACCGCCCCCCAACCTGAAGCAAATACTCACCAGCAACCACATACCACACAACAGAACCACTAACCCAGGAACAAAGCCCGTTGCCAACTGTGCCCACATATCTATTCAGGGGACACCATTACAGGGCCCAATAACATCAGCCACACTATCAGAGGCTCGTTCACCTGCACATCCACCAATGTGATATACGCCATCATGTGCCAGCAATGCCCCTCTGCCATGTACATTGGTCAAACTGGACAGTCTCTACGTAAAAGAATAAATGGACACAAATCAGACATCAAATATTATAACATTCAAAAACCAGTTGGAGAACACTTCAATCTCTCTGGTCACGCGATTACAGACATGAAAGTTGGTATATTACAACAAAAAACTTCAAATCCAGACTCCAGCGAGAAACTGTTGAATTGGAATTCATTTGCAAATTGGATACAATTAACTTAGCCAGTCCCAGTCTCTATTCAAGCCTAAGTCATTATGCAAGGTAACCTATTTCCCCTTGTTTTTTCCTACCCCCCCCCCCGAAGACGTTCTTGTTAAACCCTGGATTTGTGCTGGAAATGGCCCAACTTGATCATCATACACGTTGTAAGGAGAGTGATCACTTTAGATAAGCTATTACCAGCAGGAGAGTGGGGTGGGAGGAGGTATATTTTTCATGCTTTGTGTGTATATAAAAAGATCTTCTACACTTTCCACAGTATGCATCCGATGAAGTGAGCTGTAGCTCACGAAAGTTTATGCTCAAATAAATTGGTTAGTCTCTAAGGTGCCACAAGTACTCCTTTTCTTTTTGCGAATACAGACTAACACGGCTGTTACTCTGAAACCTTTTAATCTAAACTCTCTCATTCACAGCATTCCGAGTGTCAAAGCCTTACTTTGGTCTAGTATAAAGAAAAGGAGGACTTGTGGCACCTTAGAGACTAACCAATTTACTTGAGCATAAGCTTTCGTGAGCTACAGCTCACTTCATCGGATGCATACAGTGGAAAATAGTCTAGTAGGAGTCACTAGTGTGGAGGTAATGATTTAAAGGAAGATTTTCAAAAGGCACACAAGTGCTAGTGATGGTCTACACTGGCACTTTACAATGCTGCAACTTTCTCACTCGGGTGTGAAAAACACACCCTCGAGTGCTGCAAGTTTCAGCGGTGTAACTTGCCAGTATAGACAGTATGTTCCCAGTGCTGGTAGCTACGCCCCTCGTTTTTTTTTTGTTGTTTTTGTTTTTTTAAGAGCATGCGGCAGCGCTTTAACATTGCCAGTGTAGACAAGCCCTTAGGTACCCACCTCCTGTTTAAAGCTAATACGAGTTGAGCACTAACGCTCCTCAAAAAACACCCTTAGGGCTTATCTAAGCTACAGAGCCTTTGCCAGTATAGCTATACCAGCAGAGTCTGCTAGTAAAGACACAGCCTAAAAACAGAAGGAATTCTTCTGCAGAAACAGCTACACCACCTCCCAGAATGATATTAGTTAAGTTGACAAAAGCACTCTGTCAGCATAGTGGCATCGACAGCAGGGGTTTCCTCAGCATAGCTATTTTGTCTAAGGGTGTGGTTTTTCCCCTCCCCCACACTTCTATCCCACATAGAAGAAGACTTAGTTCTCTTTCTGTACATAAAGCACATACATTTTCCCATTTTCTAGGGCCTGGTTTCCATCTGAAACTTAAGTTGAGGGGTACGTATTCTTTTTTCCCCCCATAAAGGGGATATTTGTCTGAACGCCAATTTGATCCAAGACTGAAGCAGTCTCATTCTGAAACTACAAGAGGTCATGCAGCCTAACCGTTATAGAAAGACTCACTGAATTTTGAGGATGAGCTTTCATGTCTGAAATTAAGTGGCAGATGCTGAAAAACCTCTCTTGAGGAAGAAAGGCACCTGCTGTTTTGGAATCCAGAAAAGATCCAATGAATTTGATAGTTTGACACGAAACTAGATTTGATTTCTTTAAATTGACAATTAGTCCCAACCCAGAGAAAAGATTTAAGACCATCTGAACTGAGAGTTTGACACTTCAGCTTCCAAAGTTCCCCAGATCAACCAGATGTCCAGGTAGGGATATACATGCATGCCCTGATGACAAATATGGGCAGCAACAACCAATAGGCATTTCGTGAAGACTCAACGTGCCATGGACAGATTGAATGGGAGCACTTGTCTGGCGAGACAAGATGAACTTCTTGAGTGCTCAATGAATCTGTATATGAAAATATGCATCTTTCAAGTCAAGCGTACTGAACCAGTTCATATGATCTATAAAAGGTATGATGGAAGCGAGGGTTATGTGAAATTTATTGCAATTAATGTGTGCACTGAGTAATCAGAGGTCAAGAATCTGTGAAAAAGGAAGGTTAGAGACAATCAGGAAATATGGAGAATAAAATCTTCTCTCCATGAACTGGGAAGGAATTACTCCTATTATACATCACTAAATGAATCTCTGTTATTGCATTCTATCCTCATGAGAATGGTCCTGAAAAGGAACTAGGAAGAAGGGCGGGGAAGAGAAATGGTCTGGAACTGTATGGCCTAACAATCCTAAATGACTGGAACAATCCACTGGTCTGTAGTTATTCCAAACCAAGTATCCATGAAAAAAAGAAAGGCAGGGTTGTGGGGGTGGGGGGGGAGAAGGAGAGGAAGTGTAATGGATAAATTTGAGGAGTTCCTCCTCTGGAATCTTGGTCTCTGCCTACTCTGCTCAAAAGAAGGATCTCTGACGGGAGAAGCAGCCAGAAGCATAAGATTGACATGTTTATTTAGTGAAAGTTTGGTGTCTACACCACTTTCTCTTAAAGCTGAAGCTTAGAGACCCAAGATTCTTAAAGATAGGTAGCTCATGAGTCCTTTTAAAGAATGTGAAGTATCTGTTTTGGAGCTAAACAGATACTGACCTACAAAAGGGTAAGTCCTGTACCAAACTCTGAACCTATTTAGGTAGGCCTGATGCGGACAGCCAAGAATCTCTCCTTATGACAATACCCGTTTCCCCTTCATTGCCATACATGTTCCTGCATCCGCTGCATCATATGCTGCTTGTTATGAGGCTTTAGCAATTAACAAGTCCTCAGGAGAATAAGTAAGTAAATTCTCCTCTGAATTGAGAAAAGAGTTATCTTGAAAACTGGTAACTGTCACACTAAATGTAACTATACTTGGCCAACATTGCTTGATAGTTGAAAATTCTAACCTGAAGAGAGGCAGGAGTAGTGTTTTTTTAAAAAAAAAAAAACACAAACACCTTAAGTTAGGGGGTCGTCCTCCCTTTCCCCCCCCCCTCTTTTAGTGCAGATCTCCAAGCCTTTTAGTAATTACTGTTGGATTTTACATTCGCAATGATGGATTCAGGGTAGTATAAAATACTCGAACCCTTTAGGAGGAACTTTATATTTCTGATCTGCTTGTTTGAAAGTCACCAGCATAGAAGATAGTATCACCTGCAGTTCCTTTGCCAGTTTAAGGATAGCCTCATTAATGGGTATTTATTCTGGGTAGAAAGTTGTAGGATATCAAATAATTTATGTGTTTTTTCTTACACAAGTTCTAATGGAATTTGTAATGTCTCTACTATCTTGTTTGACAGCTCTTGAAAAGCACACTGTCATGGGCACAGAAGAAGCCACAGCCATATCAGGAGGAGGAGATACCAACTGCCCTTCTGGGGAACGATCATTCTGAATCTCCTTTTTGTAGCGCTTGGGCAGAAGCTGTTTTGTTTCCAAGTTTGGGGATTTCTGAGGAGACTATAGTCTGTGGGCATCTGCATCCTTAGAGGAAGGAGGGAACTGTTGATTTGGATTGTGCCAAAGCATCCAAGTATGGTCAGGACTGATATTCATACAGATAGGACATAGCATACTAAGGTACTACCATCTACAGAGGTAACAGAGAATCATAGGGTGAATTCTCAGCCTGAGTAGCTCGAAGATGAATTTTTATGAATCTTGAATTTATTAGGTACTGAAGGTGGCTCCCTCCTAGACTCAGTTGAAGAGGAAAGAAAAATTCTGACAGCTGGACTACCTCAGGAGGTGCAATAACTTTCTTAGGAATGGATAGGACCAGTCTTGGAAGCAGGAAGTCACACAGTAATTTTCATTATAGGTATTCTATCATCTTGTTGTACCAGATATTTTGAGTAGAAAGAAGCAGGAGAGGTCTGCAGAATAGGGATTTGAGCTCTGGAGTAGCCCTGATCTCCTGGGAGGATACAAATGCACCTCCAGATGACAATACCAAGGAACAAGCCAAATTCTTCTGAATTAGATCTTTGGTACTGAATCCCCTGCTGCTGAGCAATTAGTTGAAATATGTTCTCACTGCTCAGCAACCACAGTTGAGGGCATTGTTCATGAGGCACTTGAGGCTGCGAGCACCAGTACTGATGAATCACCGAGTTTCCATAATGCTGCAGCAGCCAGCAGCAATAAAATTGACAAGGGCGCTAGATGACAGAGTGCTGCAGTTAAATTTACAAGGGTTCCCAGTGAGAGGCATGCTTTGGTGTTAATAACAACTCCTTTAGAATCCACTTATCTGACCTCTTCTTAGTAGGTACCAGGGATATTGAACAGTAGTGGGCTGAATGGCCCATGCATTGTTTTTCTTCCCACAGGCAACAAGGGTCTCTGACTGCTCTATCAGGATTCTAGTCTGTTGTGATTTAGGAGGTCTCTTAATATAATCGCCATCTCTGGAGCACTGGAGGAATGACTGGAACAGGAGGGGACAGAAGTCTCCTGTTCCCACAAAGCTGTGTGTCTGAAGTCACTCGAGGTCTTTTCTGTGAGAAACAATTTGTCTTGATTCTCTAGCCTTCTGTGTGTGTTTTTTAAAAGCTTTGCAAATCACACACTTCACTGTGAAATGATTGTTCCTGAGGCAGTATAAACAGTTATGTCCGTCTTCTAGAGGGATCACTCTTCCACAGCAGACATGATCCAAAGCTGGGGACTGAGGCTGAGGCACATCACAGACAGCCCAGTTGAGTTATTGACTACTTACAATTAACCTACTCCGTCTTTTTTCTTTTTTGTGCCAACAGGCCAAAAGAAACAAAAGGTATATATGCAAAACAAAAACTATAATAATTAGTTTTAGATTAGGATAGGTTGATCTAAACAAATTAAAAAGTGAAGGAGGGACACTGAAAAGTTCCAACTCTCTCACAGGAGAGTCAGAAAGAACTGGTTGGCAGTTGGGGTCACTCTGCCCCTTATGCTCTTAGAAGGGAGAGCTCAAGAGCCTGAGGGAATACAGGTGCAAACCCTAGCAGATGCTCCAAGAGGGGGGTGGGAGAGTCTGATCTCTCAGTAGTATGATTCACATGCACCTGAACTCAAAGAAGCTGTAGTTTCTCTCTACCCTTCAGCAACCCTTGCCTGCTTTAACCTAAATTTACTCTCAGTCTTGAACTAAGAACTGCTTGGCTGCCTTTGGAGAGTTAAAATTGTGCTACTAAGCCCTGGTCTACACAAGGACTTTAGGTCGAATTTAGCAGCATTAAATCGATGTAAACCTGCACCCGTCCACACGATGAAGCCCTTTATTTCGACTTAAAGGGCTCTTAAAATCGATTTCCTTACTCCACCCCTGACAAGTGGATTAGCGCTTAAATCGGCCTTGCCGGCTCGAATTTGGGGTACTGTGGACACAATTCGACAGTACTGGCCTCCGGGAGCTATCCCAGAGTGCTCCATTCTGACCGCTCTGGACAGCACTCAACTCAGATGCACTGGCCAGGTAGACAGGAAAAGAACCGCGAACTTTGGAATCTCATTTCCTGTTTGGCCAGCGTGGCAAGCTGCAGGTGACCATGCAGAGCTCATCAGCAGAGGTGACCATGATCGAGTCCCAGAATCGCAAAAGAGCTCCAGCATGGACCGAACGGGAGGTACGGGATCTGATCGCTGTTTGGGGAGAGGAATCCGTGCTATCAGAACTCTATTCCAGTTTTCGAAATGCCAAAACCTTTGTCAAAATCTCCCAGGGCATGAAGGACAGAGGCCATAACAGGGACCCGAAGCAGTGCTGCGTGAAACTGAAGGAGCTGAGGCAAGCCTACCAGAAAGGCGAACGGCCGCTCCGGGTCAGAGCCCCAAACATGCCGCTTCTATGATGAGCTGCATGCCATTTTAGGGGGTTCAGCCACCACTACCCCAGCCGTGTTGTTTGACTCCTTCAATGGAGATGGAGGCAATACAGAAGCAGGTTTTGGGGACGAAGAAGATGCTTGCTGTGAGCTATCTACAACCTCATCATCATCAAGCGGAGAAACCAGTTTTCCCGACAGCCAGGAACTGTTTCTCACCCTGGACCTGGAGCCAGTACCCCCTGAACCCACCCAAGGCTGCTTCCTGGACCCGGCAGGTGAAGAAGGGACCTCCGGTGAGCGTACCTTTTAAAATACTATACATGGTTTAAAAGCAAGCATGTGAAAGGATTACTTTGCCCTGGCATTCGCGGCTCTCCTGGATGTACTCCCAAAACCTTTGCAAAAAGTTTCTGGGGAGGGCAGCCTTATTGCGTCCTTCATGGTAGGACACTTTACCACTCCAGGCCAGTAACACGTACTCGGGAAATCATTGTACAACAAAGCATTGCAGTGTATGTTTGCTGGCGTTCAAACAACATCCGTTCTTTATCTCTCTGTGTTATCCTCAGGAGAGTGAAATATAATTCATGGTCACCTGGTTGAAATAGAGTGCTTTTCTTCAGGGGACACTCAGAGGAGCCCGTTCCTGCTGGGCTGTTTGCCTGTGGCTGAACAGAAATGTTCCCCGCTGTTAGCCACGGGGAGGGGGGAGGCAAAATGCGACCTTGTAACGAAAGCACATGTGCTATGTATGTAATGTTAACAGCAAGGTTTACCCTGAAAGAGTGTAGCCACTGTTTTATAAAATGTGTCTTTTTAAATACCACTGTCCCTTTTTTTTTTTCCCTCCATCAGCTGCATGTGTTTCAATGATCACAGGATCTTCTCCTTCCCAGAGGCTAGTGAAGATTAGAAGGAAAAAAAGACACACTCGAGATGAAATGTTCTCCGAGCTCATGCTGTCCTCCCGCACTGACAGAGCGGACAAATGCGTGGAGGCAAATAATAAGTCAGACTGCAGGAAAGCACAAAATGACCGGGAGGAGAGGTGGCAGGCTGAAGAGAGGGCTGAAGCTCAAATGTGGCGGCAGCGTGATGAGAGGAGGCAGGATCCAATGCTGAGGCTGCTGGAGGACCAAACCAGTATGCTCCAGTGTATGGTTGAGCTGCAGCAAAGGCAGCTGGAGCACAGACTGCCACTACAGCCCCTGTATAACCAACCGCCCTCCTCCCCAAGTTCCATAGCCTCCACACCCAGACGCACAAGAATGCGGTGGGGGGCCACCGGCCAACCAGCCACTCCGCCATAGAGGATTGCCCAAAAAAAGAAGGCTGGCATTCAATAAATTTTAAAGTTGTAAACGTTTAAAGTGCTGTGTGGCATTTTCCTTCCCTCCTCCACCACCCCTCCTGGGCTACCTTGGTAGTCATCCCCCTATTTGTGTGATGAATGAATAAAGAATGCATGAATGTGAAGCAACAATGACTTTATTGCCTCTGCAAGCGGCGATCGAAGGGAGGAGGGGAGGGTGGTTAGCTTACAGGGAAGTAGAGTGAACCAAGGGGCGGGGGGTTTCCATCAAGGAGAAACAAACAGAACTTTTACACCGTAGCCTGGCCAGTCATGAAACTGGTTTTCAAAGCTTCTCTGATGTGTACCGCGCCCTCCTGTGCTCTTCTAACCGCCCTGGTGTCTGGCTGCGCGTAACCAGCAGCCAGGCGATTTGCCTCAACCTCCCACCCCGCCATAAACGTCTCCCCCTTACTCTCACAGATATTGTGGAGCACACAGCAAGCAGTAATAACAGTGGGAATATTGGTTTCGCTGAGGTCTAACAGAGTCAGTAAACTGCGCCAGCGCGCCTTTAAACGTCCAAATGCACATTCTACCACCATTCTGCACTTGCTCAGCCTGTAGTTGAACAGCTCCTGACTACTGTCCAAGCTGCCTGTGTACGGCTTCATGAGCCATGGCATTAAGGGGTAGGCTGGGTCCCCAAGGATATATATAGGCATTTCAACATCCCCAACAGTTATTTTCTGGTCAGGGAATAAAGTCCCTTCCTGCAGCTTTTGAAACAGACCAGAGTTCCTGAAGATGCGAGCGCCATGTACCTCTCCCGGCCATCCCACGTTGATGTTGGTGAAACATCCCTTGTGATCCACCAGAGCTTGCAGCACTATTGAAAAGTACCCCTTGCGGTTTATGTACTCGGCGGCTTGGTGCTCCAGTGCCAAGATAGGGATATGAGTTCCGTCTATGGCCCCACCACAGTTAGGGAATCTCATTGCAGCAAAGCCATCCACTAGGACCTGCACATTTCCCAGGGTCACTACCCTTGATATCAGCAGATCTTTGATTGCGTGGGCTACTTGCATCACAGCAGCCCCCACAGTAGATTTGCCCACTCCAAATTGATTCCCAACTGACCGGTAACTGTCTGGCGTTGCAAGCTTCCACAGGGCTATCGCCACTCGCTTCTCAACTGTGAGGGCTGCTCTCATCTTGGTATTCATGCGCTTCAGGTCAGGGGAAAGCAAGTCACAAAGTTCCATGAAAGTGCCCTTACGCATGCGAAAGTTTTGCAGCCACTGGGAATCGTCCCAGACCTGCAACACTATGCGGTCCCACCAGTCTGTGCTTGTTTCCCGAGCCCAGAATCAGCGTTCCACAGCATGAACCTGCCCCATTAGCACCATGATGCATGCATTGGCAGGGCCCATGCTTTCAGAGAAATCTGTGTCCATGTCCTGATCACTCACGTGACCACGCTGACGTCGCCTCCTCGCCCGGTATCGCTTTGCCAGGTTCTGGTGCTGCATATACTGCTGGATAATGCGTGTGGTGTTTAATGTGCTCCTAACTGCCACAGTGAGCTGAGCGGCCTCCATGCTTGCCTTGGTATGGCGTCCGCACAGAGAAAAGGCGCGGAACAATTGTCTGCCGTTGCTCTGACGGAGGGAGGGGCGACAGACGACACGGCTTACAGGGTTGGCTTCAGGAGCTAAAAAATCAACAAAGGGAGTGGCTTTACATCAAGGAGTATTTCAGGCAGGACTTCACGGAGGGTTCCAATAAGAAATGGTGCACCTAAGTTATTGTTCTTACTGGAACAAGGAGGTTAGCCTGGCCTCTGATTGATACATGGCTAGATTTACCTCGCTGCACCTTCCCTGTGAGTGACTGCAGTGTGACCTAGAGGAATGAGTCCCCTAGACGCGGAGGAGGCAAATGAGTACAACACAAATCTGGTCTATTTCTTGTTTTGATCCACTCCATCTATCTTTTAGATCTTAGGCTGGCAGCAGATGGTGCAGAAGGACTGCATGCCATCCACATCTCATGGCTGCTCGGCAGAAGATGGTACAGTACGACTGCTAGCAATCCGTATCGCCTGCCTGCTCACCATAAGACGGTTCAATAGGACTGACTGCAGGACTAAAGAGAATGACCTGATCAAGTCACTCCAAATTTAGTCCCTGCACCCATGTCTGCCCAGGCACTCGTGGCCGATGTGGCCAGGAGCACCTCGGACATGATGATGACGGCTACCAGTCATACTGTACCGTCTGCTGCCACAAGGCAAGGGATTGCAGCTACTGTGTAGCAATGCAGTACCGCATCTGCCAGCAACCAGGAGACCTCAATAGTGTTTTTTATTTTTAAAAAGTAGTAAGTTTCTAGACCTCAGAGCAGCAGACAACACTCCAAAAGTAACCAATGCAGTGACATCTGCCAGAACGTGCAAACAGTCTGAAACAAAAGGGCAAAACACCACTGTCATCTATTAATCTGACTGGAGCATCAACTCTGAAGATATCACTAGAATTTAATGTCAATATTATTTAATTAGATACATTGGTGGATGAATCAGGGTAGGTGGTCAGAGTGAAGCATATAGGTTGGCAGTTACTCTAGGTTATGAAATGCAAAGAAAAAAACAGAGCAGACTCACAAAAACGGGGAACACAGAAAAACAAAGGAGGATAAAAAAAGAGAGGGCAGAGATTGGGGTGACAAAGAGGAGCAGATTCTCATTGATTAATGCTGAATATGACAAGTCAACAAATAACTAAGTTACCGTTGTGTAGGAACGAAGCATATTCTCATCTTGATTTCTGTGCAAGCCTCCAGATATCAGAGGGCATTCCACTATGCATTTTGGGGTGAATACAGTTCTGCATTTACGACCCAAATCATGGACCATTCTTACACATAGAATTCAGCCCTCTCCTGTGGAGGGGTTTCACATGTCTGAAGAACGGAACCAAAACCCACAGCATTTTTAGTTTTGTACATGAATTATTGTTACGTCCTTCACTCTAGGTACTTGTTATGATTGCATTCCACATCTGGGCCCTGGCAGGTTGAGAGGTATGCTTGCTGCCATATCTCACAATGCTAAATATTGATTCATCTGCACACAAGCTGCTTTACAGAATGGCCCAGAACAGCCAGATATCCTCCGTGTAAAACTATCATAGTATCCACTGAAGTCAGAGCTAAGATCTTCCTCTGTAAGTTCAAGCTAGAACTTTTCAAATGCGCATTCCCCAGGATACCCTGGAGAGCAGATCTCAACTATAACAGTGGTTGTGGCAAGTTCAGGCTACGGAGGAACTTGGGATATACCTCAAAGCAGTTCTGAAAACAGACTACAGATGCCAACCACAAAACCCAGAACACTTGCTAGCATCAGTTCTTCACCAATCACAGATTAACTCAGACCCAAATCACCTTCTTTGAAAATTCCATACTGACTTAACTTGCTTCATAGTAGAATCCTCATATGGGTACTTTTTACAAATTCAGCCCCAAATTAGGACAGTTTAATTTCTGTAGTCCAGAGTCATACCTTACCCATAAGACAGAAGTATTACAAGTTTTGAATATTAAGAAAGCTGAAAATAAAACAGAACAACCTACTAGACTAACTTTTCAAAAATAGAGAAAGTAGATGGACACTATTATTTCTGAAAAAAATCCACGCCAACACTAGAGTTTCAACAAAGGTTATGGTTTGGGAAGATTAAAAAAAAGCTGCTTTGTGCGGCCTCAGACACGAGGTGAGTGACCCAAGAAGAGCACCAAATTTCAACAGTCAATTGATTTTCTTGCCTAATACGCTAGGAGAAAGAAAATGGAAACTCAAATGTTATGAATAGGTGTCAAGCAACAGAAACTGTCTTCCTACATAAGACAATGAATCAGAAAAGTCAAGACAATTTTCAGTCAAATGCCATGCTTTCTAATTTTAAAAGGCTCTCATTTGGCAACTAGTTTCCACAGCAGCAGAGAAGTCATCGGTCTTTTTTGTTAAAAGAGTATAGAACTTGCTGACATATTGAACTCTGAATGCCAAACAACTTTTTTCTGAAATGGAATCCATATTAAATTGTAACTATAGAACTGTCATTGCTGTATTCCTCACTGCCAAAACCATCCTGTAACTTGGAGAAAAAAAGTAGTACTTTGATCTGCAGCAAAACATGAGGAAGTAAGACTTGAGTCATCTAGTAAGTTTCAGAGTAGCAGCCGTGTTAGTCTGTATCCGCAAAAAAGAAAAGGAGGACTTGTGGCACATTAGAGACTAAACAAATTTATTTGAGCAAAAGCCTTCGTGAGCTTCAGCTCACTTCATCAGATGCATGCAGTGGAAAATACAGTGGGGAGATTTTCTATACACAGAACATGAATCAATGGGTATTACCAGACACCCGGTAAGGAGAAAGAAAAGGAGTACTTGTGGCACCTTAGAGATTAACTAATTTGAGCATAAGCTTTCGATGAAGTGAGCTGTAGCTCACGAAAGCTTATGCTCAAATAAATTTGTTCATCTCTAAGGTGCCACAATTACTCCTTTTCTTTTTGCGACTACAGACTAACACGGCTGCTACTCTGAAACTGTAAGGAGTGTGATCAGGTAAGGTGAGCTATTACCAGTAGGAGAGGGAAAAAACCTTTTGTAGTGATAATCAAGGTGGGCCATTTCCAGCAGTGGACAAGAACATGTGAGGAACAGTGGGGGGGTGGGGAGGGAGGGAGGGAAATAAACATGGGGAAATAGTTTTACTTTGTGTAATGACACATCCACATAAGTTTTGACACAGATTTTAGTTGCTGAATGAAACAAACACACTCAGCAAAGTCAGCTTAAGACCCCACAAAGGATAAAGCAAAACTAACATGCTTTTGGAATTAGAGGGACTCAGATAGTAAACGTATGCAATGACTGAATTTGCATAATAACCAATGATACTGCAGAATCTCACAAGTTACCTAATTTTGGGAAGACCCTGATCAGTCTTTTCTTCCCCCTCCCCATCTTTTGCGGTTCACTCTTGGTAGGACAAATTGATTTAGGAACTGTTCCTTTTTAGTTAAGAACCCATCTCTCCTCTCCCAACAGTTCACTTTCTAAAGTTTCCACTGCCTCACAGTCACATAGGATATTCCTTATGTAAACTCTTGATGCAAGCCTGGCAGTCAGAAGAACCTCCAACAAAGGGTTCTTCAGTACTTACCATTCAACAAGTGGGTTTAGAAGTGGAATCCTAGACAAGCTTTAAATGAAAATACTATAGCTACCTGTACAAGGTTATGATCAAGGTGAAGATTAAGAAATAATCCTGTTCCCTTCCATTTAGGCTATGGCTACACTGGCAATTGAACGACAAAACTTTTGTCTTTCAGAGGTATTCACCCAGCCCCCGTGAAAGAAAAAAGTTTTGCCGCAACAAATGTGGGTATGAACAGTGCTTTGCTGGCAGGAGCGCTCTCCTGCCGACAATGCAAATACCACTCGTTGGGGGTAGAAATTTAACAGCAGCTACACTGCATGACTTTTAGGTGGCACGGCTGTAGCAACACAGCCACGTCCCTAAAAGCTGCATAGTGTAGACATAGCCTTAGAAACTCATCTATACAACAGCTCTTATTTTTAACCCTTGAAATCTATAAACAATATTTGTTGTTGAACTGAACCTGTGTCATGAGGATCCCTATAAATTTCGTCTGTCAGCAAATAGTGTTTTCTACACCCATCTTCAAATTTTAAAAATCAGCAACTATAGTTATTAATTCTGAAATGACCCTCCATCTCTTATTACTACCATAGGAGACACTTTACAAGAGGCTGAGAGCTGTACCTTAGAACCAAATATAAACACTGTTTTTGTAAGGAGTCACAGAATAATAATTTTAATACATACAGTGCATATATGACAGAGCCATGGGAAGGAAAGGAGGGAGCCACTAAAACTCTCCCCCACAGATGTTAGATGTACACAGACCTTCTGTACCCCAGTTTTTGGCATTATGTTTTCTTGCCAGCCACTATGACCTGGGCACATTAGTGACAATTAAACTGAAGAACCACACCCTCAGAGGAGCACAAAAAGAAAATAAAAAAGGGGAGGAAGCAGAGTCTCTGACCCAAACAGCATACGGACAAAGTTGAGATAAGAACAGGAGTAGTTATGGAGCAAAAGGATGAGGATAAAGACTATAATCATGTAGTCCTTCAGCAATAGATGTGTTTTGAGGGTAGTTTTTTTTTTTCTTCCCTTCAATTTTGCAGGACTGAAGATCAGATGTCAACTTGAAATGTGTCTGATTGTGATTAGAAGAAAAATGATGTAGTACCGCTCGGTCAATGATAGCCAAAGAAACTGAAATCTAGTCAATATAAAAACTGAATACACACTAAGCTTGTGACTTTAGCAAGCATGTGAATTTGGGTCTCCAGAGGTGAAAGGCTAGAGCAACTCCACACACTGCCATTTGGCACTCATTACTGCATGTTTAACAGTCTCATACCAACATTATCATGCTTTTGTGCTACTGAATATTTCAGTGGGATAGAAGGGAAAAGGGGGGAGAAAATGTAGGGAGAGCAGCATTTCAAATTTTTCTAAAACATTAAAAAACCCTGGGGAATCATCATCATCATCGTACCATTCTGTTGGCAGCACCAATTACCACAGATACCACATTACAAAGCTCTGAGGTGACTCAACAGAAATTTTCCAGCATAAATCAAAATTGGTTACCAAAAAATATTTTTCATTCTGAGATTCCTTCAGACCTTTGTGGCAAGCCCTGCCTTCTCACCAGCAGCAATTCCTCACAATAAGGACAGGGGGAAAGCAGAGCTGGAATTAATTTATTGGTAGTGCCCTTGCACCATCACACACACAGATAGTTATCTATAACACATGATCTGAAGTGTGGTGAAAATCTGTTGGATTAAAAGACAGAGGTCAGTCTCCCATGCATGCCCATAAAACAAAAAATGCCCCATGGCCCTACTCAGATTTCCTTTGCTGACCCTTGAGCCAAAAATTCTCTTCCCCCATAGTTGTGTAAAATGTTTAGCACAGTTGTCCAGTTGGCTATAATCTGAGCAACACTAGAGAGGATTTCCAGTGCATGATACTTTGCATGAACACATTCTTATAGACAATATATAAAGCACTGTGGGCTCCCACAGGCTGAAGACGCAGAACTCATGCATGCAACATTCTGAAACTTCTCAAACAAATTTCCAACAGAAATTTCAATTTTTGTTGAAGAGTTTCTGCTACACATCTGCTCATAGAATTTTCTTACATTTCCAACTCAAATACGATTTAGGTTGCTTTAATTCATAGTTCATAATTCTTCATTTGCAGGATGAAAAAAGGGAAATGAAGTACAAATCAAATCTCCCTTTTTCTTCAAACTGAGGAAGAAAAACAAAAGCTTATTACAGTAAATTAGCTACATCTACTATCGAAAACTCTTGTAATGCCATTCTCATTTTTGAAATTAATAAAAATTACATTACTTCTGACCAAAAGACAATCACCCCAGTACTGTATTCACAATTCAAAAATGGATATAGACTTTGTAAAAAATAAACAACATTCATCATATTTTGAAACCTAGCTACATAACTACTTCAGCATTCAGTCTTTATATTCTTGGAATAAGATAAAACATTGTACTTTAAAGGCTATTACAATTAATCTGCCATAAAGAAGTATTTCTTATTTTTGCCTATCATTTGATATGTGCCCAAGCTATTTATTTTTAATAACTAACTGCAAGCAATTCTGGGAAATTAAAAAAAGCCTGATGTCACTGGGAATGAGTGCAGTCAGGCACAAGTATGAGGAAAGGGCAGATTTATACATGCAAGCTAATACTAAACTTTTATAATGCATTTGTGTAAATATTTAAGTCAACAGTTACTGCAGCTGGAGCAACCTTGTAAAGGGTATTCTATCATTTCTTTACTGTGCTTTATAAACAGAGTTAAAAATGTTTAAAACAGCTTACACAAATAAGAGGATATAAAACTATCTACAGGAAACAAAACAGCAGCTTATTGATCATACATTGCTAGGTTGACTCAAATGTCTGGTGCAGCACTTAGCCATAATACTGTAGAGTATGGAGCCAAAGGTTAGAATGCAAGCTCCCTTTGTTTCCTGCAATGATGCATTTTTTATGCTTCATAACATTATTCAGAAAGTATCTGCTTGTCAGCCTTGAAGTTTTCCTTGAACATCTCACATCTAACATGAAACTAGGAGAATAGCACCAAAAACCATCAGCTGTGAATAGAAACAGGAAAGCAGCATATTTGCATTTACAACACACTTTGCCACACACGAATATTCTTTCATTTTTCCCCTCATTGCTAAGTAAATTTGAACACAAAATGTTTATTGTCCTCCGATAGCATAGTATAAAATTAGATACAAGAATAACTATTTGGAGAAAATAAATACTGTGGTTGTAATGGATTTCTAATGGTTAATATACAGGCAGTGAGATGGAAGCTAGATAAATCAAGAGACATGCCCAAAAAATCCAGAATTTAATACATTTTATAGCTTCTTTTGAGGACTATCTAGGAAATTAGGCTTTTCCCCCAGTTATACTATACTAGTCCAGATTCCAGGATGTGCTTTTCCTTGTCCGACAGGGGAAAACAAACAAAAGCAAAAAAGTTGCTGTGAGATTATTCCCTATTATGCGGGGTTTGCCAGCTCTCATTCCTCCTTCTAAGGAGCTTGCTGCCTCCTCACAAGTTGAATTCCTGTAATACTAAATCAGTGTTGTCTAGGAACTCTTTTACATAGTATTCTCCTTCCACTACAAAACAAACCAAAACCAAAACCAAAACGCACAGTTCGAATGTCTAGGCTTGTACAACATAACTTGAAAGGTATTTTCTTACCTGATTGGTTCCTCAAACAAACAGCCTTCGATACCCGTATAGGCAAATGGACTTCAGTAACTATACAAAAAAGGAAAGCAGATAGACAACTACTTAGAAGCAGTTGAACACATTCAAACAAGAAGCTACATCCAAGTAACTGTACCATAGTAGAAATCCAGGTAGCAAATACCAATGTTATCTCAATTGAAAAGGAGGAAAGCCTTTCAATTAAAAAAAGCACTAATTGCTAAGAACTTGAGCAGAGTTTTTGCATAGCAACCAATTCTTTAGGGCTGTCAGCACCAAAGATAATTTTATCATGTGACCAGCCACATCCTCTTGAGAAATAAATGCTGCCTGTGGAATTGCTTTTCCAGCACAGAAACTGAGGTCAGTAGAAATAGCTCCTCATTTAGAGGAAAGAGTGAGCTTTAAAGAGAGAAACACAAACCATCTTCCTTGACAACTGAGTAAAAGGAACAAGAAATATTTTTTAAAAAGGAAGTTTTGAGATGTTAAGATAAAGGAAACAGAAAGATACATGCTGGAGGTTTTCCAAACAAGTTACTCCCAAATAGCTGAGCCACAAAGACTCCCATACACAACATCTCATACCCTCTGGGATTTTACTCCCTTCTTCAGCCCAGACCAAAACAAAAACTGAAAAAAAAAAAATCACTCTAGCATGAACTTTTTCTATTGTACCATATGGTCTGAACAACAAGAGGGGGGAAAAAGAACAAAAACAAAAACACCGCATATCTCCAGGCCCCTAAGCACCAATGCAGTTCAAAGGAAAGAGGACTGAAAAGGACATATAATAGCTTCGGCTACTAGATAAGATTTTTGCAACCACCAAAAATACTAGAACAATATTTATAATGTTCTTTGTTGTGCCAACCATAAGGGCTAGTCACTGAAAGAACTAACCTAGAGTCCCAGAGTTTTACCAAGTCTTCCAATTCCCAAAGTGGCACTACCTAGAATCTGATAGATCCATCCCAGATCCTAAATTATTCTAGCAAAGGGACAGCCACAAAAATAAAGATCTTCCATACAGTACAGACATTAAGTTTTTTCAGCTGAAAGGACTAGTCCCAATCCTCCTGCTGTTTGGCTGAAAATTCCAGAAATGAGGTCTCTATAGGCTTGTCTACACTACCACGTGGGGTCGATCTAAGATATGCAACTGCAGCTACATTAACAGTGTAGCTGAAGTCGACATGCTTCCATCTACTTACCACGGGGTCTTCACTGAGGTAAGTCAACAGCTGACGCTCTGCTGTCGATTCCGCGAGAGTTCTGGTGGAGTACCGGAGTCGACAGGAGAGTGCTCAGCGGTCGATTTATAAGTCAACCCCCGCTGATCCGGTGGGCAGTGTAGACAAGCCCTACGTCCGAGATATACATGACAACTGCTTTTTCCAGTAAGATACCAGGCCACTGAAGAAAAATTCTGTCTGCCAGCCTCTGAAAGACCAAGCCACTCTTCATTCTTTGAAAAAAGAACGGATTTTTAAGGGAAATGCAATAGATCTAATATAGTTGGACTTGGGTAAAAGATTTGACACAGTACCACATGGGAAACTATTTGTTAAATTAGAGAAGATGAGGATTAGTACAAGAATTGGAAGGTGGATAAGAAACTGCTTAAAAAGAGCAAAGCCAGTGGGTTGTGCGGAAAGATGAACTATTGGACTGTAGGGAGACTACTAGCAGAGTTCCTCAAGGACCTGTCTTAGAGCCAGTTTTATTCAATATTTCTATTAATGACCTTGGCACAAAAAGGAGTGTACTAAAGAAACCGACTAATGATACAAAGTTGGGGGACATCAATACAGAAGAGGACTGGATTATCATACAAGAAGATCTGGACGACCTTGAAGATTGGAGTAACAGAAATGCGATGAAATTCAATACTACAAAATGCAAGATCATGCATTTAGGGTCTAATTATCTAAATTTCTGCTACAAGCTGGGGGCTCATCAGTTGGAAGTGACAGAGGAGAGAAACCTCTGTGTGTTGGTCAATCGTAGTATGACCATGAGCCACACCAACGTGATTCAGCGGTTAAAAGAAAACAAAAAAAAACACACACCACACAAAAACACACACAAAATAGGCTACTTGGCTGTATCAGGAAAGGCATTTCCAACAGAGATAAAGAATTACCACCATTGTACAATGCATTGGAAGAGCTCAGCTTATTTAATTTCACAAAAAGAAGGGTAAGAGCAGTGAAGCTCGAACAGTTTTTATAGTGTTGGGGGAGGTGAGAGGGGGGTTGCTGAAAGCTATTGAACTGTAAAACCTGTATATATGACAGAAACCACTTTAAACCGAGGGGTGCTGCCGCACCCGTACGCCCAGCACCCCTAAGAAAGATGGGATAGAACTGTTCTCTATAATACTTCAGGGGATAAACACTAGAGAGGGTGAAGAGCTATTTCAGTTAAAGGACAATACCGGCACAAGAACAAATGTGTATAAACTGGCTCTGGAGCCACTCAGACTGGAAATTAAAAAGGAGGTTTTTCACCATCAGAGGAGAAACTGGGAGGCTATTCCAGAACCTAAGAATTGTTTCAGAGTAGCAGCCGTGTTAGTCTGTATCCGCAAAAAGAAAAAGGACTACTTGTGGCACCTTAGAGACTAACATATTTGAGCATAAGCTTCGTGAGTTGCAACTCACGAAAGCTTATGCTCAAATAAGTGTGTTAGTCTAAAGTGCTACAAGTACTCCTTTTTCTTTTTCCAGTAAGAATTGTGAGGCAATCAACTTAATTAGTTTTAAGAGAGAACAGTACAAATTTATGATTGCAATTTTATGACAGGGTTGATTGTGATGGGAGGGAGCAGGGCTCAGCAGCCCTAGGGCTCACTTCCTGGTTATGCCTTATGTTCCTAAAAGCTCATTCTTCAAGTCTTCAGTCAGCCATTGGCAGGGGACAGGAAGGGATTCCCCCTCCATTCCTGCCTGAAACACAGGAGGGGTGGTGGTCTTCCTCTGAAGTATCACAGATGCCACACCAGGAGAAAGGACACTATGTAGGATGGGCAAGTGCTCCGAGGTGGCACCAAGCACACTCTCTCAGGTTCTGGGCTAGCTGGTTCTTGCTCACATGCTCAGGGTATAACTGACTGCCATATGTGGGGCAGGGAAGGAATTTTCCCACAAGTCAGACTGGCAGCGACCTTGGGGGTTTTTCCACTTTCCTCTGCAGCATTTGGCTGCAGGTCACTTGCCAGGTTTAACTGAGGGGTAGCCAGATAAACATTTCCCTGTCATTGCAGGGGGTCTCAGACATTCATGCATCTTGGTACCCCTATTCTATGATGTGCCACAGGCAGAGTTTAGTCTTCTCTGGCCTGCAATATTTAGGTCTAACTTCAGTTGTTGGATACAGTGTGCAGGTGCTGTGTTGTGTTGGTGGCCTGTGATAAATAGGATCATCTAGTAGAATAGATGATCCGTTGGTCCCTTCTGGCCTTAAACTCTATGACAATTGAACTTTAGGACACGCATAAACCCTGACATCGTACCACCAGGTGCACAGAATCCATATACATCCAATTGTTCCCTCAGTCAAAATAAGCCACCAGACCAAAAATGTACTGCTTGAGCGCAAGCAAAAAAAAAAAACCTTGTTTTAGCTGAAAAGCTATGTCTCACTGCATGTGAGACCATAAATAATTATTTCTGTTACCAAAATTAAGTGACTGATGTTTTGGAAACTCAACAGCAATTTAGACCATGACACTAATGCTAAATAGACAGATGGCAACACCAGATAGAGATAGATGAAAATTTTTCTAAAAATAAAAAAAAGTTGACTGGCTCACCAGTTCACAACCCTCTATTGAAACTTATAAAAACTAATAGCTACATAAATAACAGCTAATATACATCAAAATAGTACATGATTTCACAGATTTGGATTATTTAGGATACAAAGACTAAAATCCTTTAATTTCTTGATCTGAAGAAATTAAGTTCTTCCCATTGTACACTACAAGAATAATCAATCAAGGCTTCCGCCCCACCATCAAAATGTACTTCCTACTCCCAAAGCTCTTCAGTAACTACGTGAAAACTGGATGTTGCTACTGAATACTGTCAATATAACTGTCTTCACTACATAAATAATGTAGAACTACAAATATTAACTAGCACTGTGTATGATTAACTATATGTTTGCTATTACAATACTTCAGCCACTCTGGTATTGATTAGTAAAATTAGGTTAATTACTTAGTTTTAGTTATTTCATAAATAAGTCCTGTTTCTGTTACAATGCATTTTTAAAAGAATTCTAATAAAAGATTTAAAAACTTGGCTTTAGCTCTCTCATGATGTTTAGACTTACCCCATTCAAGATCTTAGTCCTGAAACAGTTTACAGAACTGTCTGCTCAGGACTTCTGTTTTTCAGGCAGCCTATAAAAGGACAGCTATTAGGAGTTCCTGAATGAAAAGCATACCCTTCCAACGTAAGCCCTTTGGAGCAGAGACCCTATCTTCTAGATTGTGTCCTATGCATCATCGGTATTACCATAATGCCTAGAAACATTAGTCATGGAGCAGGACCCCACTTTGCTAGGTGCTGCATATACATTGAACACCGTGGTAGTAGGTGTTTCACATAGCACCTACATCAGCTACTTCTTACCCCAATATGCATGGGATGCCTCTAAAAGGATTAGCACAGCAGTGAAGATCACTTCTCAATTAGAGCAAGACATGAGAAAATCTAGCTCCTACTCAACTTGGTATCACTGCTGAACTGTAGACTCAAGGCAAAGGCCAAAGAAGAATCACAGAAGGAAAGCAATAAGGGAAGACTGATGCGCTAGGGGAAAAATAGAATCATAGGACTATTAGGGTTGGAAGAGACCTCAGGAGGTCATCTAGTCCAATCCCCTGCTGAAAGCAGGACCAACTAAATCATCCCAGCCAAGGTGTTGTCAAGCCAGGCCTTAAAAACCCCCAAGGATGGAGATTCCACCACCTCCCTAGGTAACCCATTCCAGTGCTTCACTACCCTCCTAGTGAAATAGTGTTTCCTAATATCCAACCTAGACCTCCCTCGCTGCAACTTGAGGCCACTGCTTCTTGTTCTGTCATCTGCCACCATGGAGAACAGCTGAGGTCCATCCTCTTTGGAACCTGCCTTCAGGTAACTCACTCTTCTCTTCTACAGACTAAATAAGCCCAGTTCCCTCAGCCTCTCCTTGTAAGTCATGTGCCCCAGCCCCCTAATCATTTTCATTGCCCTCCACTGGACTCTCCAATTTGTCCACATCCCTTCTGTAGTGGGGGTGGATCAAAACTAGACGCAGTACTCCAGGTGTGGCCTCACCAGTGCCGAATACAGGGAAATAATCACTTCCCTCGATCTGCTTGCAATGCTCCTACTAATACAGCCCAATATGCCACTGGCCTTCTTGGCAACAAGGGTACACTGCTGACTCATATCCAGCTTCTTGTCCACTCTAATCCCCAGATCCTTTTCTGCAGATCTGCTGCTTCGCCAAGTCAGTCCCCAGCCTGTAGCAGTGCATGGGATTCTTCCTTCCTAAGTGCAGAACTCTGCACTTGTCCTTGTTGAACCTCAGATTTCTTTTGGTCCAATCTTCAATTTGTCTAGGTCACTCTGGGCCCAATCCCTACCCTTCAGTGTATCTATCTCTCCCGCATTTTAGTGTCATCTGTGAATTTGCAGAGGTGCAATTAATCCCATCATCCAGATTAATGAAGATGTTGAACAAAACTGGTTCCAGGACTGATCCTTGGGACACTCCGCTTGATACCAGCTGCCAACTAGACATCAAGCCGTTGATCACTACCTGTTGAGCCCAACAATCTAGCCAGCTTTCTATCCACCATGTAGTCCATTCATCCAATCCATACTTTTTTTTTTTTTAACTTGCTGGCAAGAATACTGTGGGAGACTATATCAAAAGCTTTGCTAAAGTCAAGATATATCACATTCACCGCTTTCCCCACATCCACAGAGCCAGTTCTCTCATCATAGAGGGGAATCAGGTTGGTCAGGCACAACTTGCCCTTGGTGAATCCATGTTGACTGTTCCTGATCACCTCCCTCTCCTCCAAGTGCTTCAAAATGGATTCCTTGAGGAGCTGCTCCATGATTTTGCCAGGGACTGAAGTGAGGCTGACCGATCTGTAGCTCCCCAGGTTCTCTTTTTTCCCCCCCTTTTAAAAATATGGGCACTATATCTGTCTTTTTCCAATCATCCTGGACTTCCCCTGATCGCCACGAATTTTCAAAGATAATGGCCAGTGGCTCTGCAATCACATCAGCCAACTCCCTCAGCACCCTTGGATGCATTAGATCTGGACCCATGGACTTGCTCATGTCCAGCTTTTCTAAATAGCCCTTAACCTGTTCTTTCACCACTGAGGGCTGCTCACCTACTCCCCACACTGTGTTGCCTAGTGCAGAAGTCTGAGAGCTGCCCTGGTCTGTGAAGACCGAGACAAAAAAAGCATCGAATACTTCAGCTTTTTCCACATCTGTCACTAAGGTGCCTCCCCCATTCAGTAAGGGTCCCACGCTTTCCGTGACCACCTTCTTGTTGCCAACATACCTGTAGAAACCCTTCTTCTTACCCTTCACATCTCTTGCTAGCTGCAACTCCAGTTGTGCCTTGGCCTTTCTGATTACAGCCCTGCATGCTCTAGCCATATTTTTATACTCCTCCCTAGTCATCTGTCCAAATTTCCACTTCTTGTAAGCTTCCTTTTTGAGTTTAAGCTCACCAAAGATTTCACTGTTAAGCCAAGCCGGTCGCCTGCCGTATTTGCTATTCTTTCTGCACTTCGTGATGGTTTAGGAAGGGACCTCGAGAGGTCATCTAGTTCAGTCCCCTGCACTCATGGTAGGGCTAGAGTATTATCTAGATCATCCCAGACAGGTGATGGTCTAAACTGCTCTTAAAAATCTCCAATGATGGAGAGTCCACAACCTCCCTGGGCTATTTATTCCAGTGCTTAACTACCCTGACAGGAAGTTTTTCCTAATGTCCAACCCAAACCGCACTAGCTACAATTTAAGCCTATTGCTTCTTGTCCTAGCCTCAGAGGTCAAGGAGAACATATTTTTCTCCCTCCTCCTTGTAAGAACCTTTTAATGTCCCCTCTCAGTCGTCTCTTCTCCAGACTAAACAAACCCCATTTTATCATCAATCTTCCCCCGTAGGTCATGCTTTCTAGACCTTTAATCATTTTTGTTGCTCTTCTCTGGACTTTCTCCAATTGGTCTACATCTTTCCTAAAATGTGGTATCCAGAACCGGACACAATACTCCAGTTGAGGCCTAATCAGAGCGGAGAGAGCAGAAGAATTATTTCTCATGTCACGCTTACAACACTCCTGCTAATACATCCTAGAATGATGTTTGCTTTTTCTGCAAAAGTGTTACACTGTTGACTCATATTTAGCTTGTGATCCATTATGCTTCAGACCCTACAACCTTCAGACCCTTTCTGCAGTACTCCTTCCTAGGCAGTCATTTCCCATTTTGTATGCGTGCAAATGATTGTTCCTTCTCAAGTGAAGTACTTTGCATTTGTCCTTATTGAATTTTATCCTATTTACTTCAGACCATTTCTCCAGTTCGTCCAGATCATTTTGAATTTTAACCCTATCCACCAAAGCACATACAACCCCTCCCTGCTTGGTATCATCTGCAAACTTAAGCATACTCTCTGTCATTATCTAAATCATATAAAATAAAAGGGAAAAAAGTCCTCTGAGGAAAGACCGGGGAAAAAAAATGCATTAAGTTAAAAAAAGCCACCCAGGAACCCAGAATAGTAAACATAAGTAGAAGGAATAGGTGTGGGAAAAATACCAGCAGTGTCCCCTAATGATTCTAGTTTGGATATATGATCATGACAGCTATACTAATTTAACTTGTTCTTTCTCTCCTGCTTCATCAGCACGGGGGAGGGAAGAAATGAGCAAGTGGCAATTAGCCTGGATAAAGTTAAGTAGATAATTTGTAAGAGATCAAAGTCCAATTCTTAGCCTCAAATTCTAGAGAAAATAAATCTAAAAAAATTCTATACATACTGCAACTAGAGTGAGTTTAGATCACATATTGCTATTGCGTAGACAATCTACAGCAGGAGACACACAAACTGGACTTTTTAGCCTCAAAGGACTCAACTTAAAGCGAGCCCCCTACTGAGCTGTTTTTCCAGCTCCGACTCGGAACATTCTCCTGTTAACCACTAGTTCCACGACCGGGACCTTTAAACATGAAATGCCCAAGTTAACAGTCTCCATGGCTAAAAATACCGCACATAACTTAAAACTGACTCACTTATCACTGCAGACTGATTCCCATCTCCAAACCTAGCTTTTCACCAAAATCCAGGTACTCAAATTCGCTGTTCAAATGTACATAATTTGCAACGTAAATAAGGTTAGACCTAGGAATTGAATACATTACCTTACCCTTCACTCCTGGACTCTACCAGACTAAAAGTAATGGACCATTATTGTTATTTATACAGAGCCATACTTATGAAATGTACCACAAGGATCCGTAGCTGCAATCCCCTACCATGCGGTAGCATATTTTGCTACTACACCAACCGCCCAGCCCAATTGACTAGTAGTTAGTGGCTTGCTTTCCAAAAATACTACATAAAATAGTCTTGGCACAGAAGTTTTGGGAAGCAGTTTTAAAAAATGAGAGTTGTACATTATGACTTTAGTGCTAGAGAATTTGAAGTGATGTGGCATAATACAGTTTTTTCCCCCTTTTCTAAAAAGGAACATCAAGTGTAATAACTCAACTGATGTGAGCACTGGGAAATGCATATTATGGGATTTTTCATTACAGTAGCATTTACTATTTTACTAAGAACATTTTGTTACCTGTTCCAACAAATGTCTGTGTGTATCACATTTTAAATAATAAATAATAATAACAACATTGCATTATGTTCATGCTCTTTCCAGGAAAATAAAGAAGTGAATATGAATTGCACAGCTACCTGTAACTTTGCTTATCTCTGTACATATACCAGATTGACATTGTTCTGCCTTGTAGAAAAATGAGTCAGCTTAGTTCAACATCCTGGGCAAGGAACTTGAGCAAAGGAGTTCAATATACTTATTAAAATACCAATTACATTCTAAACAAACTATGACAGAGTAATAGTGTAATGGAATCCATTAGGACAAAAAAATAAAATAAAATAGAACTGTTCAAAGTCAAGCATTCTCTGCATTTATACTTGAAAAATATGGAACATAATGATGTATTACACACTGGTAAAGGATTATAATTAGTATGAAACTTTTTTGCTTCTCTTTTCCAAGGTATTGCATTCCAAGGTATTGCATCTCTGTATCATAGCTGTGTAATCCACATTCAAGAATTTGTGCACAATCTAATAACTAATCAGCATCCTGTATCAGTCCTGCTCTCCCTTACATTCCCACTCCAACATGCACATGTCAAGCATTAGTCTGAGAGGGGATTGAAGGGGGCGGGGGGGAGTGACTGAATCAAACAAAAAAGCACATGCAGAAAGGTGGAGCCTGGTGCCAGCTAAAGAGAAGGTAGAGAAGCAGCTTCAGATAGAGCAACTGAAAAAAATACACAAAAAACTTCTCGTTTTCCAAATAAGTGGAAAAAGGATCTTCTCTGCCTACCTTTAGGAGGGGTAAGTAGAAAGTGTGGAAGAGTAAGGGGGACAACAGACAGGACTGATTGTTTCAAACTACAGAAATCTAGGCAGTGGAAGAGTGAACCTTGAAGGAGAGTTTAGAAGGGGTTAGCCAACATGTTCTAAAACTCTAGTGTAGACTAGGCAGTGTATATTCTTAACACATGCTAACTGATCCCATTAAAGCCTATGATCTTCCTAGATTTCAACAGGACTACCTTAATACACATTAAAGTACAGCTTACCTTGTCTTGACTATAGTTTTAGAGGGTATTAGATTGAACTAACAAAATCCAACACCACATGGTTAAATCCTAATTTAAAGAGCCTTGAGCCCTCTGTCTTTACAATAAATTATTTTGGCCCTCCATAGGTGCAACTAGGTTGTCTATGCAGCATCTCTTTGTGGCTCATCAGGCTTCACAACTCCCCTGCTGGAGATCCCTGCCAGTCAGGTGTCCCCAACCCCTCACAGTTCCAGTGCCATGGAGTCCAAAACAAAAAGGAAAAACAAACTAAAAATTAGGCTCATCCAAGGATTTGTCAGCAGGACCCACACTTCTGCTCAAGGTTTTTGTCCCTCCTTGTCCACCTTCCTGGGTCTAGCTATCCCATCCACCAAATGGCTTATCCAGGTTGCAAGCTGCCTTAGACTCTTGGCTGGGACCAGGCTTTCCTTGTTGTGGAAGTAGCAGAATTTTGCTCTCCTTTCTGGTCAGCCCTCAACTGGGCTATGTCTCCTCCTTTTAATGCCCTTCCCCATGTCCGATATTGGCTGCACATATAGCGGGTAGGGTCATCTGGGTCCACAGGATCTCCTCAAGCCTCTCCTTGCCAGTGTAGAGCCTATCTGCCCAATTAACAGCCTCATTGCCAGTATAGGACTTATCTGACCCACCACAATGGTATATAGATAAACTTTTTTGTAGAAAGCCTGTCTCTTAAGGAACAGAAAGTAGTTTCTGGGAAACCATCAGCCTCAGATTCAAGAGTTTCCAGGAACGAGCAGCAAGTAAACCGCCTGGAATATGATCTTAAAGAAACAAAGGACACTACAAAGGAAACTTTAACAGGGGATTTTACAAAACAATACTCTTTGCCAGAAAGAAAATTAGAAGTAATGGGGGGGGGCAGGTGAGTCAGGGTTTGAAGTATTCATACTCTTGCAAATCTGGATATTAATGCCTGGACTCCCAATACTGGAAACTAAGTTATCCCATATAGAAAAGGAAGCAAAATAATAATGTTTCCTACTTATTTATCAGTAAGTTTTAGGCTCCCTACATGTAGAAACAAGTATATAGAATAAAGGCAGCACTAATATTTTGTCTAATGACAGAAAAGGAGCAAATCCTGAAAGCAGATTCAGCCATCAGGGCAACTACCTACCAAGAACACAAGATTTCTTTTCTTTAGCTCCATCAGAGGCAGGTCAAAAAAGGTTATACATTTTAAATGATCTGATTAAGAGGCAGAAGGGGGGGCATGACCTTTTCATGCCCAGCCAAATTCTGGATTATTTATGAAAAACCCCTAATGTTTCTAGATTTTTGTCAGCAGGGTTTTAAAGCCAAATGGCCAAGCTCTTTCAGTTCTCTGAAGAGGCTGACAGCTAAAAAAAAATTATATTTTAATAGTCACCTATTAAAAGACATTTCTTACTCATACATTAATCTTAATCCACTTGTTTGCCCAGTTCCACACCCCGCAGTGAACTATGGATGGACCTGAGGTATTCTATATTAAAATGCCTTCTTTCAGAATTGTTTTAGCTCCATTATTCTAATGGATGGCAGTACACACAGTGAAGGCCATTACAACTCTTGTGTGTCACCAGACAAGACTCAAGGTTTCAGAAAGTGTAGTTCTACATTTAATCCACTGTATTACAAAAATGGGGTTGCGTAGAATCTTTGCTTAAGATAATTAGTTATGGATGACAGATTTGATCTTAATTGTACGACTGTGTTTGTTAATCCATTCTTTTTGAGAGATGTTATCCTTTGCTGTAAAGTTCTCTCCTTTGTTAAAATTAGACTTTCATAGAGCTTATGAAATTATTAGTCAGTCAATTTAACTTTACACCAGATTTGTTTTCATAGCCATACAGACTGATCTATAGATCTCTCTATAAATTTACTACTTTATCTGAAACTATGCTTGAATTAAAGAATTAAAAATTCTTAAGAATTAAAAAATTAAAAATTAATTCTTAATTAAAATGTATCAACCAATCAATGGAATAAAGAATCCTCACGTATCATCCACAACAGTTTTCCAAATGAAGAATCAAAATGATAAACATTTAAAACATAGGCAGGTGTGTTCAGTGCCTCTTAGCCACTATTCGCTGGAGTCTATTTTGTGGTATTTTGCCTAGTTTAGTTTTTAATTTTTCATGCAATCATCCTTCCATTACACTGCTCCCAACACAATTTAAAAAAAACCTCTCAGACTTTAAGTATTCTGCCAGTGGTGTGTGTCACTTTAAAAAGCACTTACTTACATAGATGCTCAAAATATTTGCCAAAACCATTTGCCTACTTTACATCTGAATTGTGTTATCTCGATTTAACAGTCATACCCAACATACTTACAGAAGCACTGAACAGAAGTTATCCAATTTTTAACTGGTATAAAGACACAGAAGAGACATTATGGAAACAAAGCAAACATCTCTAATTCAGACATGAGAAATGGAAGCAAGCTGATTCCTACCATCCTTTAGAGAGGACCAAGTTTTCTCTCATTGAGATCTGAATTTACAACGATCAGCATAGTAGCATTTTTCAGTCTACCAGCCAAATGAATATCCCCATAGCAGTCAACAGATTAATGTTTAGGGCCATAGAGAAGTTGAAACTAGAAATATAGGGTGTCATGGCAGTGACTGAGAAATTCAGTCATTAAAAACCGATCATGTTCCAAAAGTTATAAACACCAGTACGTATGGTATAGGACTTGTATTTTCAACATATTCATCATACTGTATACTATTCCAACAGCTGGGGAATATTATGGTAAATCAACCATCCTCATGGTACAAGTTGCCTGGGGGGTGGGGGGATGTTTGAGTTTTGAGATAGTGAAATCAAGACTGTCTAAAACATAAGGAAACCTATGAATAGACAGGTCTTAGAGGTGTAAAGAAACTGCACTTTTTGAAAGTGACACATGGCCCAACAATCCAGCAGCACTCAGATATCAATATACAAGTCTTTAATAAAGCCCTGGCTGGGATGATTTAGTTGGGGTTGGTCCTGCTCTAAGCAGGGCGTTGGACTAGATGACCTTCTGAGGTCTTTTCCAATCCTAATCTAGGATTCTATGAATCTGGAATTATTACACACTAGTTTCTAAATATAACGTACAACTTATTTTGGTCTGCCAGAACTGAAATTTGGGCATGTCTTTGAAGTTACTGAAACAGCATAAGTGTATTTGACTTTGCGTAGTTACATGCAGGGCTTTAAAAACTCACTCACCAGTAGTAAGTGGGAAGCTTTTCCTGGCTAGCCCAGGACCCAACTCGATCAATCAGTCCTTGCTCATGGAATTGCCAAGAAAAATTAAATTAAACAAGACTAATAAGTGGGTCAGCGCAACAAAAAAAACCTAATATACACACTTGTATTTAGTTTAAAAAGAGTTTAATTTAACATTTATGAAAGCATTGTAGACAGAAGTCTTGTCTTTTGTATACATGAAGAAGTACTGATGTTTTATATGTCAGGGTTAAAATAAACTTTAGACTATCTTCTCCTGAAGTGAGAGGCTATTCCATGTAGCATTTACTCCCTAGCCTCTAGTGAAGACTGCAAATAAAAGTACGAATTAGTTCCAGTTATGATGGTCGTTTTTCCTGTGAACGCCCCCATCCACTTACTGACTCCATCAACCCATTACACATAATTTGGCCCATCAAATGGTAATGACTAACTGGTTCACTACCAGACTGGTCTGGTTTTTAAACCAGTGATCTTGAAGTTACAGCTTGTATTATGTCTTCTACAAGCAAACCCCATGAACCATCCACTCCCAGTACACAAAAAAGTTAATATTTTGGCAGTAATTAACACACTTTCCCCATGAGAACATTAGATCACTTAAATATAGGTTTAGATGACAGGGGTTTAATATCAGAATTTCCACACTTCAGGAAAGATATGAGATTTTACCACATACTCAAAATGGAGGTGGCAAATGAGTCAGTGTATCCCAAAAGCTAAGCCAAAATGAGACACTTTAGAAGAAACTACATTACCAAGTATTTCCTTATGTTTTGCATTTCATAAGATGGAGAATTTATTTTGTAAAAACATTTAGAAGGCACAGTGATGTCTGTCACACATGGACCATACAATAAATGTCTCTCAAGGAACTGATAAAATTAAAAGCCATTCTTCCACCACTCATTAACTTCTCTATTTACTACACATTCACCATGCTAGCATAAGTTAAAGCAGAGGGTCTTCAAGATGTTATGAGCGAGTTTGCAATTAGTGTTATCAATGGGTATGGACCCAAAATATTTGTGGTTGAAAGCCTAAGGACAATATTCTAGCTTCTACTTTCAATACCACACAGACCATGTCCTATTTAGCTCAAAAGCTTGTGGTTTGCTACCATATTTAGTAAGGGGTTAAACATCTCATCCAAAGGAAAGAAAATAAAGATAGAAGGAGAACCTAAGTCACTATAAAAAAAAATACAGTTTTCCCTCTGTTGATACTCACCTTCTTTTCAACTGTTGGGAATGAGCCATATCCACCCTAATTGAACTGGCCTCGTTAGCACTGACCTCCCACTTGGTAAGGTAACTCGCATCTTTTCATGGGCTGTATATTTATTTATACCTGCTTACTGTATTTTCCACTCCATGCATCTGATGAAGTGGGCTATAGCCCACAAAAGCTTATGCCCAAATAAAATTTGTTAGTCTAAGGTTCCACAAGGACTCCTCGTTGTTTTTACTGATACAGACTAACACGGCTACCACTCTGAAATAAGTCCCTTCTGATAGTCTCTTGTGTAAGGTAAAGGTTCTATAGCAATTTTTAAAAAGCTACCCCATTCTCCTTCCCAAGGATTTTCTCACTCCACAGAGCAGGATTCAAAATGCCAGTGAACTCAGGAATAGCTTACATACAGCTTAACCTTTACTACATTTGAATGATAGACACTGTATTATCAGCACTTTATTGGCAACGTTTTTTATAATATCCAAGTATGAGAGGTAGTGTAACCAAATTCTATTTTGCAATTATCCCATAATTTAAATCAACTCCTTTAATTCTCTGAAGGATGTTAGGAAATCAGACTCACCACCAAAAAAAAACAAACAAACAAACAAAAAAAGATACTTCTCTATGAATCAAACCATGGTAAAGAGTTCTTTTGGCTTTTTAATGTTTCATACCAGATGTTGAGTTCTTTATTGAACAGAATTAGAAAGCAAACATTGAGATACCCTCAGGGATTTTGTCCTGCTCACATTTAATAGGCACGAATGAAAAAATAAAATGGTCTTTCAAGTTGCAAGTAATTACCACAATCAGAAAATCCTGGAAATACAGAAATCTCAGCTAACTCTAGAAATTGTCATCTGTTCACACCACTCACACCATCCCTATAATACATATAAAAAAACACAGAAAAACCTACCATGAAATATAGCCAAGGGAAGTAATTAGTTGCTTCTATCTCTCTACAATTAAGTGCAAATGTTCAACTAGTAAAATGTGAGAATAAGGTGGATGAGGTAATATTTTTTTTGGACCAACTTCCGTTGGTGCAAGAGAAGCTTTCAAGCTTAAACAGAACTCTGTAAAAGCTTGTCCCTTTCAGCAACAGAAGTTGGTTCAATAAAAGATATTACCTCATTCACCTTGTCTCGCCAAGATCCTGGAACCAACATGGCTACAGCACTGCAAATAACTTTAAGTATACTTAACAAAAACTTGAAATAATTAAACCTTGAGTACCAAGAGTATAAAAACTGTTTTCCTGTTAGGTCACTTGAAATCTAGGTTAGCAGCACGCTCAGTCCTGGGCAAAAAAGGAGCATTATAAATTGGTCGGTTGCCATCACTGTGGCTGAACAAAGAAGTGACACAGATGACTAAGTTTATCATAAAGCCCTCCTCTATCAAAGCCTGGCCACTGTAGGCACTTTAAGAGAGGAGTCCTCTGAGAGGGGACCCAAAGCAGTTTAAGATTAGGCATTAATCTAAGTATGAAGATTATGGCACCAGGTTTTTAACTATCCCTGTTACAGGCACTAAGTTCATGTCAGATGCATGTTGTAATGGGACAATGTCCAACCAAAGAAAGTATCCAAAAAGCAAGATGGCATAGAAAGAAGTAGGTTCACTAATAGGGACAGGATTAGTGATAATGTGGCTGATATTTGTTATTTGCCTTGAGCTACCATTTAGGAAAAAAAATATGTCAAAAATAGTGAGGATAGTGTTATTGCAACTCAGAATCAGAAATCATAGAATCATAGGATTGGAAGGGACCTTGAGAGGTGATCTAATCCAGTCCCCCGCATTCATGGCAGGCCTAAGTATTATCTAGATCATCCCCGACAGGTGTTTGTCTAACCTGCTCTTAAAAATCTCCAAGGATGGAGATTCCACAACCTCCCTAGGCAGTTTATATGAATGAACACGTTAACCACTACATAGTTAACTAGAACATATTACTATTAGTCAGGTCATATGAAAGTCACTTCAGTATACTAAATGAACTAATGAAGCACTGGTGATTGTTTTGGGGAATTCCATCACTACCAGAGAATTTGAAAATGGTATACACTGAAGCTATTTAGGAAATGGGACACCGATCTGGAGGTTACAGACCAATAACTTCAACAGCTGATTAATTATTATACATTCCTTCAATTTAAGTAGTAAACACCTACAGGAATAGTAATTGTGCAATTGGCAAGCAAACACAAGTTTGTTTAAAATAGAAGGGTGACCACAAGATAGGGTATTTGAGAGAAGAAAACAAGGAAGGAGTAGAAAGACTTGAAGGCAAACTTCCTCCCAACAGAGGGAAAACAAAGTTCACTTTTGTTTGTAAAAAACTGTAAAATGTTATAGCTAGCTGTTGCACAATTCTTAAAAAAAATAAAATCAAAATTCAAACCAAAAAGGAGATTGTATATTTGTGTGAGATGTCTAAAGTATTGTATGAAAAGACAAGTTTATTTTTGCTAGAGCTTCACATTTCAAAGCACTGCATGTTATCAATATATAAAATATAGATATTTTTGCTGCAAGTTTTGAAAGACCATAGACAGAATAAAAGAGTACTGTGCAGGCAACTTCAATTAAAAAAAAGAAAACAAACTGCTCTAGTTTTCCATTGTGGTAAGAGATCACATCATGTGTTTTAAAATTATGCTGAAGAATACTATTAAAAATATATAAAAACCTACATTCTTAAAACACTGTAGTCAAGTTTTCAATCCAGGCCACTTTGTAAAGAAAGCCATGGTTATTCTTTGTAGTTTTCAAGCCACAGTAATAAGATGATAGTGATTTTGAGTAAAACCCGGTGTTACATTTAGCCTTACAACATTACTAATTACAGAATAAATATTTTGGTTAAACTCTGCTTTGTCATCAATGCAAGTAATTTTAGTCAAAACTGATCTTTCAGGCAGTACAGACATTTCCTTGGTTTTTAAAATTCTATTTTTATTTTCTGGTGACAGGGTAGCTTTTGCAACAAGAACACTTCTCTAGAACTGGTGCCTTGCAAACACTAAGCCACAGAGACAATGTTAGACAGGCAAAGGAACTGACTTAAATCTGTAGCAGGTTTCAGAGGAACAGCCGTGTTAGTCTGTATTCGCAAAAAGAAAAGGAGTACTTGTGGCACCTTAAGAGACTAACCAATTTATTTGAGCGTGAGCTTTCGTGAGCCACAGCTCACGAGCTGTGGCTCACGAAAGCTCACGCTCAAATAAATTGGTTAGTCTCTAAGGTGCCACAAGTACTCCTTTTCTTTTTGCGAATCTGTAGCAGTAAGGCAATTCAGGGTTTGCCTTCAAACTGTGCCCTTAATTCGTCCTATTGTGCATCTGTGAAATGCATGAGTCTCCAAATAATGACCTTGCATACCAAAAATGCTGCATTACCTAAGATTAGCAGAGTAAATTAAAGTCAGAGGATCAAATCAAATCTTCCTGCAAAAATAATTCCAGGAGCAAGACAAGAGGAACAGGAAACTTCCTGAAGCTCACCCTGGATTTTCTGTCAAGTTGTCTTTTCAAAGTGGAGCAGCAAGGTACCATAAATAAGTAGTCACCCCAAACCATCCTCAGGATACATAACGAAAGGAACCTGCAGTCCCAGAGAGTCCCTGCACACTGTTACTATACCCCAGCCCTTGGCAGCAAGGCTTCTGAAGAACCCCTCTCAACTATTGACAGAATCCTCTATGGCTGAGCTGTAGCAGAAGCTATGGAAGGATCCAATGGGAATTAATGCCGTTTCAAAACAGCACTAGTTCTCAGACTTCTGCATTGATATTAACAGGCTCAACAGGAGATGATGGGTTCAACTGTGCTAAGACAAGTTCCTTCCCTATCATCCCAGCCCCAAAAAAACTCATGGTACCACTGGGGGAGCATCTGATGTTAAAGGTAAAAGGTGCAAAACTGCAGCTCCCTCATCTGGGAGCTTACAAAGATCCCCTAGATTTGAGTCTCCTGTGCTAACAAAAGTGGAGGTGCAATCCAGCTCACAGGTGGGGGAAATGAACAACTGTTTTCTTGTTTTATAAATCAGTAACGTATTTGTTTTGTTTTTGCATCTGCCCCCCCCCTTTTTTTTTTTTTTAAATAAGCAGTTCAGGACGGAGTAACATTGGATTATGTAACATGGTGGGATAGACATGCACCTTCTTCACCTGTAGGTGAAGCTGGAATTCAGGCTGCAGTTAATTACACTGGCTTCACAACAAGTGCTTCACAATAATATCAGACCAGGAAACGAAAAGTTAAGGTTGTACTACTTAAACAAGATACCAAGCCCATCTCTGCCTCTGCAGAGCTGCTCACAAGAAATACAGAAAATCAAACTACCTTATCTTTCCATAACACTTCAATTGTATCTGTCTCCTCAAGAGATATAAAAGCACAAATTTATTTATATAGTCCAATCCATCTTTCCTTTTTATGTCAATAAGGAGTTGGGTCAGGTCCATAATATACTTGCTCTCTATAACAATGCCACTTTATCAGTTATGATCACCACTCTAAACCAGAACTACCATTCCTATACTCCACCATGTCCCTCTGTTCCGTCCATGCAACACCAATGGTCTACAGAGTAGTTACTGGTGGCCAATAGGTCATGTGGAGCTGCCTCTTCTTGCTTCCAACTGCTAAATCACATTAAAAGAAGCTAGCAATACCTTAACATTTCTTACTGCTTTACTGTAGTTGCCAGAGGATCTTATCAAATTACCAATGGAACAGAAGGTACAATATGTAAGATTCCACATGCAAGAGGAGGAGGCCCAAAAGAGACTATTATCCATGCACTGGCCTGCCCTCAGAAACTGACTTAAGAAAAGCTGGTTTATCTTTTGTTTGAAACTTAAAGCTATCATGCCAAGGGTAACCGCAAATTTTATTTCCGACAGCCAAAATAAAGGAATCCTTTATCATTTTATCAGCCTCAGTGGGCGTTTATGGGAACCGCCAAAGGCTATAACCTGTGAAGCCTAATGTTTGGAATGTCTACAGGACTTACCTCCAAGCTCATGATACACCCAACACTCTACCACAAGGGTGGGCAAACTTTTTGGCCCGAGGGCCATATCTGGGAATAGAAATTGTATGGCGGGCCACGAATGCTCACAAAATTGGGGATGGGGTGCGGGCTCTGGTGTGGGGGGGTGCAGGCTCTGGGATGGAGCTCCAGATGAGGAGTTTGGGGTGTAGGAGGGTGCTCTGGGACTGAGGGATTTGGAGAGCGGGGGGGAGGGAGAAATCAGGGCTGGGGCAGGGAGTTGGGGCGTGGGGAGAGGCTTTGGGGTGCAGGCTCCAAGCGGCACTTACCTCAAGCGATTCCCAGAAGCAGTGGCATGTCTCTTCTCCAGCTTCTACGCAGAGGCACGGCCAGGCAGCTCTGCACGCTGCCCCATCTGCAGGGACCGTCCCTGCAGCTCCCATTGGAGTGCTGGAGGGGGCCATTGGAGCACATAGGAGACAGAACGGGGCCATGCCACAGCTTCCGGTTGCTGCATAGAGCGCCCCCCAGTCCAGCGCCCCGGCTGGAGCAGGGCAAGCCGCAGACCCCGCTCCCCAGCAGGAGCTCGCGGGCCAGCTTAAAACAGCTCACTGTACTGAGCATCTGGTAGAGCAGGGGTGGGCAAAGTACCACAACACTCAGTTACACCCTGTAATGGGGTAATTTTCCGATATGAAATATAAAGTCAGTGTTCTGTGGTGCAAGTTTACTGTACTCTCTATGCAAAGAACATTACCCAAGTACAGTCAAAGTAGTCTGTACCTGCTTTGTTCAAGAAGGTCAACCTTCATTTTGCATTTTTAGTTTTCTGACATTTTGTTTTCAAGTCTTATAGCATATGTATTGGGCAACCAGGGAAGCAACCCTAATTCAGGCACTAAGTTTGTCTTGTAACTATATCTGTAAGTTTATAGCACAGCCCATAATTAAAAATTATCCACAAAATGAACACTACTCCTGATATAAGCTTCTCTGTCACCCATCACCATAAAGTTTGAGCACCTTGGCCAACCAAATGTACCAAACTTGCTACTGTTTGTTCACTTTGTTTCAGAAGTTACTCTTTGCTGATGATGGTCCATCAACTACACATCAGAGCCGAGAAAAAAATATCAATCGCTCCTTATGACATTCAAAGGTCCTCAAAGATTACGATTTAATAAAATATCCTCTTTTAAGTCCAGTCTTACTACACTTAAGTCAATATAAGTTATTGTGTGTGCATAAGTAGGAAATAATTTCAACTCAGTGGGAGTTCCATCAGTGGAAAAACTGTAGGCTCAGGCCTCTGTTCTGAACTTCCCCCATCTGACCTTTTGGTACTATAGTACTTATGGTTAAAAGCATTACAGTATTTATGGTCTAAAAACAATGGTTGAGCTAAGGTAGCATATGCTTTGCAATATTGTAGGCCAGAAGTCCTCAAACTAAGTATGTAAGAGACAGATGGGGTCACGCTCAAGTTTATAAATTAGGCATTACTACATACTGAGATCTCAAAGTGTAATTCAATGTGAAGAGGCAAAGGCCCACCCCAAAAGTTGTGATTGGCTAGTGGTGGAGGGTACTCTCCTGTGGAGTTCCTTCTGGTTCCGCTCCCCTATTGAGAGGCCAGGATAGACACAGGAGATAGATAACAGATAGAGACTTTCATCGGAAAGAGTGTCATTCCCAACCAAAAAACCCTTAATGGATTGGCTGCCAGTAACTTCAGGAGAGATCTAATCTGACCTCCTGCGTATCACAGGCCATAGAATTGCCCTGAAATAATTCCTTTTGAACTACAGCATATCTAACAAAAAAAGAAATCTTTGTTTAAAAATTGCAGGTGATGGAAAATCCACCATGACTCTTGGTAAATTGTTCCAATGATTAATTACCCTTACTGTGAAAAGGGATGCCTTATTTCCAGTGTGAATTTGTCTAGCTTTAGCTTCCATGCATTGGATCATTATACCTGTGTCTGTTAGTGCTTGTCTACATGGGCACTTTACAGTATACAGCCACGTTAAAGCACTGCCATGGCAGCGCTTTAACGTTGCTAGAGAACACATGCCCTGAGACTAAAGAGCCCATTATCAAATATTTGTCACCTATATGGGGACTTTATACTGATCATGTCACCCCTTAACATTTTTTTGTTAAGCTAAATAGATTCAGCTCTTTGAGTCAATCACTACATGCATGTTCTCTACTCCTTAAATTGGAGAAGAGCTATGAGAATGATTAATCTACAACCTTCTTGAATTGTGGACATCAGAACTAGACACAGTATTGTCCTGATCGCATCAGTGCCAAACACTGAGATAAAATAACCTCTCTAGGATAGAGTCCTCGTATAAGTATGGGCTACATTCTTCTTTCCCAGATGCGTACATATACAATTAGCCATATTAAAACACATCTTGTTCGCTTGCACCCAATTTAGCAAGCGATCCAGATCACACCATGTCTGTAACCTGTCCCCTACATTGTTTATCATCCTCTGGTCATCTGCAAACTTTATCAGTGATGATTAACATTTTTGTCAATGATCTGGAAGAACACACATAAATAGCATAGGGTCAAGAGCCTATCCCAGCAGGGCCCAACTAGAAACATACTTGCTCAATGACAATTCCTCTTTTACAATTACATTTTGAGACCTATCAGTTACCCAGTTTTTAAACCATTTACTGTATGCAATGTTAGCTGTATATCATTCTAGTTTTTTTTTAAAATCAAAAATCTCATCTGGTACCAAGTCAAACACCATACAGAAGTCTAAGCATATTATATCAACACTATTGCCTTTATCAACCAAACTTGTAATCTCATCCAAATAAAAAAAATGAAATTAAATTAAAAATATATATCATGTTAGTTTGACAGGCTCTATTATCCATAAACCCATGGTTCTTTGCATTAATCATATAACACTCCTTTAATTCTTGGATTAATGAAGTCCCTTATCAGCTGCTTCATTATCTTGCCTGGGGTCAATGTCAAACTGACAGACCTTTAATTAGGCAGGTCATCCTGTTTAACCTTTTTAAATATTAGGAGAACATTAGCTTTCATCCAGTATTCTAGAACTTTCAGAGTGTGCCAAGACTCATTGAAAATCAACATTAAGAGTCCAGCAAGCTCCTCGGCCAGCTTTTTTAAAACTCTTGGATGTAAGTTATCTGGACCTGCTGATTTAAGAATGTCTAACTTTAGTAACCGTGATTTAACATCTTCCTCAGTTACTATTGGAACGTAAAGTGTTCATTATTATCATACGATATGACTACAATATCTGGCTTTTTTCCAAATATAGAACAGAAATACTTATTGAACACTTCTACCTTTTCTTCATTATTGTTCATAATTTTATCACTTTCTTCTAGTAATGAACCAATACCATTGTTAAGATTTTTTTGCTCCTAATATACTTTAGGAAACTCCTTACTAAACTTAACTCTGCTGGCCATAGCTTTCACCTTCGTTTCCCTTATCAATTTCCTACAATGCCTAGCTTCCAATTCATATTACTATCAATTTTTCCTTTCTTCTATTTGTTATATATTGAATTGGGGGATGGACTGTTAGTATCACCAAGCCCGAGAGAGGAATGACCTTGAGCCAATCAGCTGATCCGAAGGACACAGGCTAAAAAAATATGCTACCACTGTGAGAACATTTTAAGAGGTTTTGGTGCAAAAAGAGAGCAGCTTAGTTGAGTTGGGAGCTTTAATGAAGGAGCTTGATCCCAAGAACAGCTGGACTGAGGCAGAAGGTCCAGACCAACCCAGCAACAGAGCGTCCAGACGTAAATGAGCTCACAGCACACACTCGCATCAATGACTGCAGCAAAAACTTGGAGACAGAAGTCAGACAAGGAATCACGGAATGCTTAATCAGGTCAGAGAGCACTGATCTGTATATTTACGCATTGGACAGGAGACACTGTATTATTGCTGGGGAATGTGTATGTTTAACTTCCCATAGGGGTCTCCTCCTGCTATTAACCATCATACAGACTGAAGGTTTGCCCTGCTTAGATAAAAGTACTGCTTTATTATTGAGAGTTATGTCCATTTCTGGGATTACCTCCTGCTTCACCAAAGGAAGTTCATGCTTCTCAGAAGTAAGAGGGTTACACCCAGACCCAGCAGGTAAGGAGCTGGGAGCCACTAAATCAACCCCAGTTGGCTCCCACCTGACAAGACCTGGCTAGCACACCTTGACTAATGGACTACCTTTTATTTACCAAACTTTTGTTTGTCAAATATTCAGGACATGTAGACAAAGAGAGGCACTGATCTCTGCATTGAATTGTTTTGCCTATAGAGCATGAAACTGATAAGGACTGTACAATCCTAGTCAGTTGCATTCTCAGCAGGCACCAGAGGCACACAGCTTCAGTGGAGGGTCACAGTTCTCTACCTGCAAACCTGAAAGAAAGAAAAGAGTTAAAAGGAGTGGGTGGAAAGAAGCAGCTGAAATGGAAAGAGTGGTGGTCCAAAGTATCTCCCTGCTTCCCACTTTGCTGTCCCACATTATTCATGCCAAGGATACAGACTACCAAAATTTCATAGGTTTCAGAGCAGCAGCCCTGTTAGTCTGTATCTGCAAAAAGAAGAGGAGGACTTGTGGCACCTTAGAGACTAACAGATTTGAGCATAAGCTCACGAAAGTTTATGCTCAAATAAATTGGTTAGTCTCTAAGGTGCCACAAGTCCTCCTCTTCTTTTTGCAAAATTTCATAGTGATTCAGGGCAGTTTGCATTAGTTTGGTATTATCTGGTTTTCCTCCCAAAAAAAATCAGACCAGGAAGTTTGAGACCCACCAGTGCAGATAGATGTACAAGTACTGAAATTAGAATAGGATAGCAAACCTCAGCCAGAGATTTCTAATAAGCAACTAGTGTCTCTCAATCAGTTTTGCTGTTATAACTACAAAAACCAAGGTTTGCAAACACAGGCGATACTCTACACGCTCACAGGTCGAGAAAGGCCCCTAGGCTTAAATACGGAAGTCGTCACCACCCCATGCAGACGAAGAGCAATAAGGGGGTCAGTTTCCAGGCTTTCAGCTCTTCTGCTTTTGACTAAGGGGGGCAGAGTAAAGCGTCTCTGCTGTGCGTGGGACTCCCAGCCCGCGGGAATCTACACGAGGGAGATTTAAAGGACAGGAGGATGGTGCGTGTCTCACCGAGCCACGGCAGCAGCCCCCCTGGGACGGTGGGAGGGAGGGACGCTAACGCCAGCCGCCCTACTTCGTGAGCGGCGAGCCCCCCCCCAGGGCCGGGGGGTTTCCGTGCGAGCAGGCCGGGCGCATCGCGCAGCGCCGCCCACAGCGTCGCCCCCTCCAGCGGATTTCCCCGCGCCCTGGCGGGGCGGACAAGCGCCCTGGGAAGAGCCGCCCCCCCCCCGCCGCTGCCGCCACAGGCGGGCAGGGGCCGCTGGGCTTTGACGGCCGCGCCGACCCAGCTCGGGCCTGCAGGGGCAGCGTCCTCCCAGACCCTGCAGCCCGCGCCGGGCGCAAGGACACCAGCGAGCCGCGGGGACCCCGGCCGCCCAGGGACCAGGTAGCCCACCCAAGGGCGGGGCCCCGCGGCACCTGCCCCTGTCGCACCTGCGCCCAGCTCGCGCCCGCCGCCCCGAGCGGGAGCTCTCGGAGGGGAGGGTGAACAGACCCCCCCCCCCCCCGCGCGCGCGCTATTACCTGCCGCCGCCTTCAGCTCCGCCACATCCGAAATTGAAATTCCCTGACCGGAGCCGTCAGCATAACCCCAGCGAAACCCCGCCCCGGCCAATCCCCGCGCGGCCCCGCCCACCCCTGGTCACGCCTCCCCCTCCTCCTCAATCAGGGCCTCTCGCTCCACCCAACCCCCCCCGACCCGTCCCGTTTCCTAGCCCCGCCCATTCCTCCTCAGGCCCCGCCTCCACACGGCCAAGCATCCGTCCTTCACCCCAGACCACGCTTGCCACGCCCCATTAATCCCGCCCCCTCACGCAAGCCCCTACCTCTCAGAGACCACCATCAGCGCCGACGGCCACCCTCTACAAATCTATTGGCTGAGTCCTATGTCTGTCATGAGAATTGGCTCCGCCTTTTCTCCCCTTCCTTCCTATTCTCCAGTCTGAAACTGCATTGAGTTTAATGCCTTGGGGAACGTACCCACTGGAGTGAGGGGCCCAGTCTAGCCTCAAAGGAGAAAGAAGAGAGATACTGGGGGATACAGGCTGGCAAAGTGCTATAGGAGCCTTAGCAGAACAGTGGCTTCTGCAGTCGTAATCAGGAAAGATTTCAGAGTAACAGCCGTGTTAGTCTGTATTCGCAAAAAGAAAAGGAGTACTTGTGGCACCTTAGAGACTAACCAATTTATTTGAGCATAAGCTGTAGCTCATGAAAGCTTATGTTCAAATAAATTGGTTAGTCTCTAAGGTGCCACAAGTACTCCTTTTCATTTAGGAAAGAGACTTCCAGTCACCCACTGCCATGGCCTTGTCTGTACTAATGTCCGCACATGGCTGTCTGCAGGTGTGTTAACTGAACTAGGGTTGAACACAGTGCTGTGTTTAAGCTTTAGAGTTTAGAAGAGTGCTTAGTTTGTGCCAGGGCTGAGCCCTGGCAATTCTAGGCTTGGTAGTTTATAGCCCAGGTACCTCTGGACTTTCTGCATCAATTATGAAAGTTAAAAAAAATTGCTTGAGCCCTGGCACCTCTTACAAATTAAGCACTGGTTTAGTGGTATGTGTAGTAGGGTGACCAGACAGCAAGTGTGAAAAATCTGGATGGTCCCTATAAAATCGGGACATCTGGTCACCCTAATGTGTAGACAAGGACAATCTGTGTTCAATACTCTTTTAGCTCACTGGGATTAAACCTGTAGAAAAAATAATGTTGGAACACATTTTGGTTTTGTATACCCACAGCAAAATCACCTTCAGCCCTAGTTCAATTAACACAATTGCTGACCACTGTGTTCAGATACAGAAAAATATGCTATAGATAAAAGCCTAAAGGTCCCTCCCTTGGAGAGCTTTCAGTCTAAATAAACAGATGAGAGAATAGATGCACTAGAGTAATGATTTTGTTTAGCTTGTTTGTTTTCCTTCTGCCTAGTTTGTTACTGCTTCTTGGAGGCGAGGACCTATCTTTATAGAATAATGGATTTAAGAGGGTTACTTGAAGGAGGAGCATGGAGAAAAGGCATTACATCAGGAGATGGAAGAGGTTGCAAGCATATAGATCGGCAAGTCCTTACATGAAGTATCCTATACGAGGTCCCCTCCAGCTTGTTTCCCACCTCCACCTACATAGGTACTAGGTCATCTCCTCACAGCCTATTACCCTTCTCACCTCTGTAGCCTGACACCAGACTCAACATTTCTCCCTCTGGTGGGGGGGGGGGGGGTGTGGAGTAAATCAGTCTAAAGGTTTTTAATTCTTAATTTTGGTTTATTTACAAGGTGGGCCTCAGAATAGGCCCACATAGTTCTCTTGAGCAAACAAACCCACAACACAAAAGTTATACATTTCCTTGCCCCCAACAGAGCATTGACTTATGCTGGCTTCTGGTCACCAGCCCTTCCCCAAAGAGAAGGAAACTCAGTATTTCCCCTGTAAGGAGGGGAACATCCATCTACCTAGAAGGAGCCTTTTCTGCCACTTGTTTCTCATCTCTCCTCCCTCCCACCTCACCAGAAGATAGGCTTTTAAAGACCATCAGTTGTACTCAGGTGTCTCCAATTAACCTGAGGCCCCCTCTTCTCAGTTAATAAGAAAAAGGGTCTTCACAATTCTAGGACCAATATACCTGCCTTCCATCCCTCTCTTATAGCTGACAAGTCTGACTTTGTCACACATACATCCAAAAAAAAAGGTTTTGGGAAAACTACCATGTGGGTTACATGGTCTGTAGAAGGTGAAACCAAAGAGAAAATTAGTTGCAGGCAGCATCCTAGGCTGTGAACAGGGAATGGAGCTAGTGCTTGGACTGGCAGGGTGTGTGTGAGTGAGAGAGAGAGAGAGAGAGAGAGAGAGAGAAAGCAGGGTCTTTTCTAGCACTGATCCTTCCTATTGTCCAGCAAAGAAATAAGAAATTTAAATTACACACAAAAAAACTATGTTAAAAGAACATTATTAAGGTTGCAAGTCAAGATAGGAAATGCCAGAATTAAGGTTGCCTGTGAAACCTTAATTCAGCACCCTTTTTCATATGAATTCTCATACAATCTCTATTACAAGATCACACACTATTTATTCCTACAGGATTCCTGCCTACAAATTTGCTCCCCAAGTTTCCCCTAGGCCTACACCAGCTCAAAGAGTTCAAGAATCATAACAATCTTCTCCAACTCCCCAAGGAAATTATATCCTATCTTCAGAGGCTGGTTTTCCTCTCCAGAAATAGCAGCTCCGTGCTTCACCCTGTGCTGCCTCATGAAGGCTTATTTTATTTAGGAAGTAGGAGAGGTTCTCAATCTCACCTGCTTCCCTAAGGCTACCTGAGTTCCTTTCATCCACATTTTCTAAACACTTCCTAGCATTGCTAGCACCAGTGCAGCTGCCAGCATTTTTAATACCATAGGTTTGAGAAGGTTTAATCAGCCCAAAACTAAAAGCAGCTAAAAACTAAAAACTAAAAGGCCGTAGCAGCCTTATCTACAGTAGGGCTACCAATACTGTTAACAATCGTCAGAATTTTTTATAACATTTCCCTGGATTAGACAAGTCAAAGGAGAGTATAAAGGGAGCAGCTCCAACTCCTCTCTTCTTTCTCCTGCCAACTGTCTATCTCAACATCCACAGAATCTCATACCCATAGAGAGATGTATTACTTCTGAAATTTCTTCTCATACAGTTGTAGGCCATTTGTCTCCAGAAAGAACTGTTGCCCTGTGACACACACATAAATTGAAAAGAGGACTGCTGTAGAAGGGTAAATAACCTAGCTGTCAATTTTGTTGATTTAAATGTCAACATTGCTGCCTTACTGTTTGCTTGTCCCTTTCTTTAACATCAACAAGGTCATAATCTATAATGCAATTTTTGGTTTGTGTTTTTCTTTTGTTCCTTCACTAAGGGAAAAAGAAGACACTTGCTCTGAGGAATGCAGGGTATAGACAGGGTCTATAGCATATGAGTGGCCAAATGTGCTATTACATGTGGATGGCCAAATGTGGTCTATGAAATTCTGTAGTGTGGTTCAGTCACCCTCTTAGGCAATTTTCAGGAAGTTTCCCACTATAGCAATAGCACCAGTGCAGCTCCAGTGGACCAACTGCAAGCATTTTTTCCACTTTGTCCACTTTTTCCACCTAAACCTGGTCTAGATCCCACGGTAGTAAGAACAACTGCAGCTGGTCTACGCTGTTGCTACCACTGATGGGAGATTTCCTGAAAATTGCCAAGATAGCCAAGGCACTATTTAACACAGCAGTGCCAGCAAATACAAGTTCTAGCCAAATACAGCAAATACAAGTTCCAGCCACCATTTTTCAACTTTGAGCATTATGCTGTGATCTGTAATCTCTGAACGTTGAATCTTTGTATGCAAGAAGAGGTTAGCTGCAATCCACTTTATTTTATACAAGGTAGGTACAGTCCTTGGGCTCTGGCAAGTTGACATTATATCCCCTCATTTGGATAAAATTAAACTCCCCAGCTATAGCATATTTCCTGCAACGGCACCATGTTATCCTGATGGCCCAGACCTTCAACAGAGTAGTTTTCTTGACAGATATAACAAGAAATAAATATATATCTCCAATTATAAACTGCCTGATGGTAAAAGAAAAAAAATACAAGTAGAAAGTAATACACGAGCTGCCTCCTTTTCTTTCTTTTTTCTTTTTCAAAGAATTAACATTAGATTGTTTAATAAAGAGGAACAGTTCTACTCAACAAGTGTAAAACAGGGTGTACAAAAAAACCAGCTAATGTGTAAATACAATAGTAATACAACCACCTGATTTATAGTACATCATATAACTGTAATTATTATGACAGCAGGTAAAAAAAATACTTAAGCATTTAGCATTGACATTGTAGTGTAGTTGTAGCCATGTTGGTCCTAGGTTAATAGAGAGACAAGGTGGGTGAGGTAATATCTTTTGTTGAACAAACTTCTGTTGGTGAGAGAGACAAGCTTTCAAGCCACGGACCACTCTAACTTGAATGGTCCTTTACAATATGTGCTAACTACTTTTCCGTTTCCCCTTGCATTTTAGGAGTACGTTTCCCAGACCTGAGGAAGAGCTCTGTGTGGCTCAAAAGCTTGTCTCTCTTACCAACAGAAGTTGGTCCGATAAAATATATTACCTCACCCATCCTGTCTCTCTAGCATTGACATTGGCAGTACTGGATGCTAATACATTTCCAGGGGGAATTCAAAGTGTTGTTTTAACCTGTAAAACCATGAGAGACCACCTCTCTCTCCATACTATACTGCTCCAACTGAGATTAGAGGAGGTACTCATGCTGCAGCTTCCTTTTTTATAAATGGAAAGACACTGTTGGCATAGGGCTTTCTGTGAAGGGGCTTTTCTTCAGATTTGGAATTCACTGTCTCTTCCCACCTGCACACCAGAGTCCAATCTGTTAACCCACAGGGTGCACTGCAAGGCCCAACTTTTCTCCCAGGTATTTGAAGATGAGGAGAATTGGGAAAATTTTGTTGTTTGTTGTAGGGGTAATTTCTTCTACTGTTGCGTATTTCCTTTTCACCTTGGTAAATCCATGTTATATGAAATTTTATTGTGAAATTAAATTAAGTCAGATGCACAGAGCTTTGGGACAGGAGCCTCTGTGGTTATTATAAAGCAAATAAACAAATGCAAATGTTAACAATTTCAGAAACAGCCAAGAGTCCAGTCCTACAGACATTTACTTCTGGAAAAAGTGTTTTCTGTGAGCAAATCTTTGAAGTCAGTAGGATTATTCATGGTTAGCACCATACTGGGTAGTAAGTGTTTGTAAGGTTATATCAAATAAAAAAGGGCTTATAAAGAGGAAGCTTGCCTTCCAGTTGTGGAGAGGGAGAGCTACCTCATAGACGTTTGCATTTTTACGGGTCAAATTCATAGGTCCTTACTCAGTTTAGGCACGAGGTGTTTGGCTGAGTGACAACACAGAAAGAAATTTATGATTTGATCCAAAAATAATCAAGGTTTACTTTGAAGATCTGTTTGTTTTAAAAATCTGTGTCCACCCCCTCCCTAGAAATGGATTTAAAAATGCAGGGTTTAAAGAAGGTCTTTTACTCAAGTTAAAATGTGAAGAAAAAACAATAAAAGATGTACACAGAAAATGATTCATTTTGGCAACAAATTATTCCATCTAATATTACAATATTTTTATCCATACAAATGAAATTTCTCTTTCACCATCCAGCTTTCTTGTTCACTTGATCCTGCAATGATGTCGAGGGCCAAAGTCTACCTTCTGGTTTAATTGCCCCCAAATGGATACACATACACTGATGAAACAACATTATACTAACCTGCACTGGGCCATCCCACAGCTATCTCATGATTATTCCTGCTATAAGAACATGTAATCTCCGTTTGAAGATCTGACTAGTTGCCATTGCCAAGGCATGAGAACTATATACATTGTTGTATGACCAGTGGCCAGTGACTCAGTCAGAACTAAGTTGCACTGGCAACTAGTCACATCTTCAAATGGAGCTTACATGTGCTCATAGCAGGAATAATCTTCATGAGTTAGTTGTGGGATGGCCCACTGCAGGTTAGTATCATGTCGTTTCACCAGTAATGTATGTGTATCCATAAAGATCCTGAAGAATAGTATAAATAAAGTTTTTCTAGCAGTTAACCTATATGCCACCAGCAACCAGAATTTAGCTCATTATCTCATGTTTTAAAAATCTGTTTACAGAGGTCTTTCAATATTAGCCTGTGCTTTCATGATCAATGTCTTATAATTCTAAAAGTTTACCATTTCAGCTCAAATTTATTCTTGAAGTTTTCATGTATGGAGAAGATTCTCAAGGAGCATTTCTTTGGAATGTTTGGTAAAATTCCTTTCAGTTCTTCTTTCAGATCTGTGGAAGATGGCTTGAGCCCAAACTTGCTCCCACTAAAATTAGTGGCAAAACATCCATTGACTTCATTTCAAAGAAAGATCTGCAGTAAGGGCCAGTAAAGTGGGAGTTAGGTGCCTAAATCTTTTTGTGTATTTGAGCCCCACTCCCTAGCTCATTCAAAGGAGCCAGTAGTTGAAATTAACTTCATGGACTAAGGCTTAAGTCTCAGCTCCAGCTCACTATCCAATTAGAAAAACTAAGTAGTGGGGACTTCATTAGGGCCTTATCGGGGGGATGAAGAAAGACTCTTCCATGAGCAGAGAGCTACTCTACAGCCACTACTCCAGACACAGGGCTAGAGAAGCCACTGGAACACCTACACCTCTTGCTATGTTGGGGAAAACAGCCAGTCGATCCAGACAGTGGCCGATCCTCACTACCAACCTATCCCCAACAACTACAGCATAATGGTTCACAGAGACAATAGAAGGGCTCTGTGGAACTGGGTTCCAAGAGTCACATCCACTGTTCAAGCTACTCAAGCTCTGCCATCTCAGATCCAACTTCTTGCAGACAGGTGGGCCCTATGTACCTGCAAATTAGAGGGCAGCATTTGATGACTTTTCAGACTACACCAATATTTACAAGTAAAACCTTGCTAAAATAGTAGAGTATACTTTCCAATAAATGTAGCTTATACTAAGAGACAATAAACATGAAAATGTCACACTTCTCCAAATGCCAAAAGCACTGACCATCAAGTTTCCACTGCTCTTAGTCAATTTCAAATTAGAAGCAAAGTAGGCCTGGGCCACAGCGTGCAAACTGTGTGTCGCACAAAAATGTTGAAAAACTGTTTTAGATAATCGTACTCTTTAATTATAGAACTAAAAACCATTTTCTTCTAAATAAATGCAAGTCTTTGATATAAAGCAGTTACCATTCAGTACTCTCCCTCTTCTTAGCTGCTCCACATACCTGGCAAGTATCAGGTTTATTTCTGAAAGCATTTACTGTGGTATCTATGACGTGTAGGCATTGCAAGACTAAGCATTATGGTGACAGCTTTTAGTGGACTAGAAATCACAGGAATAGCACTGCAAACCATAAAGCTGAGTGCCTAGCCTCCTATTCGATGACTGGGGAGAGATAGGCAACTCAGGATGCAATCCACAAAAGCCGGCACACGAGGCAGTGAGCTGCTTAAGGTAGCCAATGGGAGATGCTGACAAGACAGGTGTGTCCTAAGCCCCATACCTCTCATGGAGGTAGGCGCCCAACTCCAAGCTGCATGGAGGCACCTATCTCTACATAGCAATCTACAAATGACTCTAAGTGGCTTAGGCACTGCTTGTGGGAATAAGTGAAGTGCCTGCCTCACTCTTCACAAAATGGCCAGAGGAGGAGGAGAAGTTACAGCACCACCCCACTTAAACAATTTAGGCCAGGGATCAGAGCACACACCTGGGTGGGGGAAAGGATTTGAACAGTGGTCTCCCACCATTCAGGAGCGAGCGCTAACTAGAGGACTGGACCCTGGGTCTCCTAACTACTGGAAGAGATGGATGGACGGACACACGGACACACGTCCAGTGGTTAGGGCACTGAGGTGGTAGGTCCAGGTCCAGTCCCCCTGTTCCAGTCAGTCTTTCAACAGTTAACCCAGTGGACCAATTTCAACAGGCGAGATGGAGGGAGTCCCTTACATCAGAATATCCCATGGCTCAGTGGTTAGCACACATATTCCTGAAAGGTGGGAGACCCCTGTTCAAATCCTTTCTGCCCCTCTCTCAGAAAGAGGGGAATTGAACCTGGGCCCTCCAGATGACAGCTCTAACCACTGGGTTAAAAGTTATAGGGCGGACAGCGCCACGTCCTCCAGATGGATTTTGAACAGGACCTGATCCAGTAGGTGGCCTCTGAACACATCTACTAGATCCAGCCCTGTACATGACTGAGGTGGATAAATGCCTGTCGTCCCCCAGCTTGTGAATCTGGAGCTCAGACAGGAGATAGGAACCCAGATGCCTAGAAAGTGGCAGCAATGTTCATGCCCAGAGGCAGGAACATTGGCATGGGAGGAACTTTTACCCTGAAAACGTAGGTGTTGAATGAGTTTAGGCTCCTACAGGCTTTGGCAGAAGTTGTGTAGAACTTAAAATTGCAATTTAAACACCTCAGGCACCTAAATTCCTTTATGAATCCGGGCTACATTTCCAATACATCTGGAACATCAGTCACCTTATTTCCCAGGATGTGAACCAGCCATCAAGGCAGAACTACTCAAGTGACTTACATTTGTGGACTTTATGCTAGCAATATAAACAGACTAAAAGCTAAGCTCATTTACAAAGCTGTCAGTTACAGCATTGATTAGGTGTTTATATAATGGTGTTAGTGCCATTGCTGAACGGCTTCCAAGCTTTCAATAGTCTCTGTTTCAGAAGCTGCTAAGGCCTCCATGTAAACTACAATTACAATTCATTCTAGGAACCTGGTTATTGACAAGTAGTTCCTAAACAGCTTAAATGTTTATGTTGATCTACCCTTAGCAGATACATGTTTAATCCTAAAACCTCAGACCAGCATCATTTACATACATGCTTAGCTTTACTGTATGCATGACAGAGGACTAATTTTTCACCACTTGAGATTTCCTAAGTAGCTAATTAGTCTCAGGCATCTCTCATTTCAAAACTCCTTGAGAAAACGTCGTCTGTGTTGGGGTCCTTTCCTCACCCCAAAGGGGTCATTGATAGCGAACTGTCATTCCAAGAAGTGGTGGGGAGGCCCCTGACTAGGACTGTCATTTTCTAACACCAAAGTTTTGGTAAGTTTTAATATTAAGGAATTCTTGTCAGACCAAATCACTGAAAGGAAACTCTAACTGTGAGTTTTCCTGTTCATTCATCAAACATTGTGTTGAAACCAGATTGCTTTAAGATCTACAGATCAGACATAATTGCTAATGATCATTATTACAACTTCAGAGAGAGATTTTCCAAGAAATAACATCCTAAAAAGTTAAGGAGTACTAGTGGCACCTTAGAGACTAACCAGTTTATTTGAGCATAAGCTTTCGTGAGCTACAGCTCACTTCATCGGATCCTAAAAAGTTGCATATGTTGACAGCTCTTTAATTCTGGTTATGTCACAGTGAAAATTAGCATGGTGATTTCCTCCCATGATCTTGTGGACATTCGTCCACCTCACTAAGCCTCCATACAGTTTAGCATGCTTGCTAGTCTCTGTTCACAAAATAGAAGGACTAGCAGGGGTGTTAGTGGTCAGAAACGGGTTGAATGGGCACTGCTGTCTGAGGAAGCTTGCCAAGCACTCATTTGAATTTTGCTTCCGTTCCCCTAAAACGGGTTATTTTAATGTCCCTCACTTTCAGATAGGGATGCAATGAATGTTTTTTGTAATCAATTCATCATGCCATTTTATATGTATGTATATTCTGAATAGTACTCCAAGGAAAAAGTATGAATGTCAAACAGGTGCATGACCATAATGTTGGGGTTTTTTAAATTTCTTTTACTACCTCCAAAGTATGTACAAAAGTCCACAAAATGCAGCCCGATTCATAACTTGATCCTGAAAAGTGCTGAATGGAGAATTTTCTGCATTGTGGAGGACTGCACCCTTAAAAATCAACCATCTTAAATGTGATGACTTTTACTCAGGCCACTTTTGAGTTAAAAGACAGTAGAGCCTACCACAATAGAGCCCTGACCTGGCTGAGGATGCTACTACAATTCAATTGTTAAATAGAATATTGAAACATTTTGAATTAAACTTTTTTTTTTTTTAGTTCTCGGATCATTTAAAAAATAACATGTCCTAAAAACTCTGCGTGCCATCCCTCCTCAGTAGGAGCTAATCTCTTTCCTTCAGTAAGAAAAATTAATTAAGAAAGATACTTATCACAAACATGGAGGTACTGAGTACGTAGCGATTGTCATTTTCATAATTTTGCATCCAGTTAGGATATAAAGTGTTATCTAAAATGGCGTATATTTCACCACGACTATCATTTTGATTGTAACCTGTATAACAATTTGCAAGTAGTTTGGATTTACCTAAATAGTATCAGAGGGGTAGCCGTGTTAGTCTGTATCCACAAAAACAATGAGGAATCCGGTGGCACCTTAACGACTAACAGATTTATTTGGGTACAAGCTTTCATGGGTAAAAAAACCCCACTTCTTCAGATGCATGGAGTGAAAATATTTCTTTACCATTTAAAATTTGTGTGGGTAATGAGTGACATCACTTGATTGCTTGGCCTTCATATAATTTTAGATTCATTTGAATTAGGGGATTTTTTAAAATTGTAATTGTAAATTGTAATTTATACAGGTGATAGTGGTTTTGACACATTTGTTTACTTCCCTCATCTTCTCTACATTACAAAGCCAGCCTCCTGCATCTGGTCTCCCAATCTAAAAATCTCACTAATTTAACTAAAGGTATATAGATTTAAACATTGTAAATATCAGGTTACTTCCCACTAGTAAATTTACAGGCACAAGCTAAACAGATATAACCAGTTTTAAACTGATCTAAATATTGTCTACACAGAGGTTTGCACTATTTTCACTAAATTGATTTTTCAACGGATTTGGATAAATCAGTGCAACTTCTGTATTTAGAGAACTCCTACGACTTTTGGAGAAGGGGAATAAGAAAATTGGCATTAACTGAAATTGTCCTTTTGAGGAGAATGGAACACCAGTGTTCTTGGCCAATTATAAGTACCTTAGAACTGTTTGAGTGTGCTGCTGAGTGCCAAGGTGGGGCAAAGATATAATATGACTGACTCTACCTGCCATGCCCTGGCAGTCAGTAATCCACAAGCCTCACTAATCTGCACTGAGTCTTCTCTGCATTACTGTGGATTAGTGAAGTTTTACTATATAATACAGCATATTCTGCAGAGCATAGGGGATTTAGCTCATGGGGAGCACTGCTCAATAGCCTTTTGGATCAACAATAAACCTATTCAGCTTTTTCACCTGGTGTAAGTAGAAAAATAAAAACACACTATTGTCATGTAGAGGTATTTTGGAAAGAACTACTTATACAAGGGGAAAGGGCTGCTGCAGTTCACCCCAGGGAACACGTAATAGTCCAGTCTCTCCCTTACAAACACACACACCCTGTGATGCTCCCCAGGGTACCCAGGGTTGAATCTTGTCTGTGCCTGCTGTGAATCAGCTCCCTGAAACCACCTGAAACCACAAGCACTGCCTTCCAGGCCTTCACAAGCCTTGCTCTCTCTGTACAGGTCAGCAATAGGCCCACACCAACCTCCAAGTCCTCTGAGTGTTCACTGTAATGTCCAGTCCTTTATCCCCAGAACACACACAGAATTAACAGGTCTGTGGTTGACAAAGGAACAGTAAACACCAACTTGCAAGATTCAGCTCAGGACCAGCACTTTGCTTAACACACAGCACTTAGATATATTTATAGTGAAAACAAGAATAAGGTTATTATTAAAGAACAGAGAGTCAAGTGATAGTGAATATGAATATTGGAAACAAATGGCTACATATAAATCAAAATCATAATACATTTTCTAGCAATTAAACTTACCTAACAAGTTATACTCCTGCCTAAAGAAGCTTGTCTTACCTTCCACATTTATCAGGATCTGGTCATCTTCTGGCCTTGAGGGTGGTTTTGTGCAGGTAATTCCTTTGGGTTATCAAATCACATCAGTGAAGACTCCTGTTCAATAGGTTTAGGACTCTTATCGTCGGGATTATTTCCCTTCACTAGGGTTGTAGTGAGAAGACCTTCTACTAGGATCATACAACCTTTCAGCTGGGTTTGGAACTAACTAGAGGTGCCACCTCTTTCTTCTGTACTGATTACTTTGATCGGTGTCAACGAGTAAAATAAGATCTCAGGCTGCAACTGCATCCAATGATGCCCATCATTTTTCCTTATCTAATGTTGAGAGAATAGGATTGTCTGGTTGAAACTTGGATAAACTAGCGATGATTAAAGAAGAAATTCTGAGGCTTCTTAGACTCACAGACTTCAAGGCCAGAAGGGACCATTATGATTATCTAGTCTGAACTCGTGCACATCGCAAGCCACAGAACCTCACCCATCCATTCCTGTAATAGACCCATAACCTCTGGCTGAGTTGCTGAAGTTCTCAAATCTTGATATAAAGACTTCAAGTTACAGAGAATGCACCATTTACTCTAGTTCAAACCATCAAGTGACCTGCAGAGAAAGATGATCGGGTGATCTGGCATCTTTCAGCTTCACACACATCATACCCACCCAGCCCTCTTGTATGTGTGTGTGTTCAATTAATTCATTTTCTTAAACTTATCTTACAAAACATGTAAGTATGAATATTTTATATTTATGTGAATAAAAAAGTCTACAAAGAACTGCAGTATAATAAACCTTATTATAAATAACGTATTAGCAAATGAAAATGTATCAAATTAACGTTCAAAATTGGCCACATATCTTCCCAAGTATCTCTGGATAAGTATTATGTTCTAATGGAATCCTTTTATTCCTAGTTTAGTCCATTCAATAAAAGGTACAGATTCCTTTGTCCAGCATTTTCATGCTACTGACAATGCCAGTCCCACTATTCTCTGATGTCTCTTTGACTTCACTTCTAAAATATTTAACATGGAAGCATCTCCAGTCTTGTTAACTCAATTTAGCTGCTCTGTTCACATTTGGAGCCCAGCAGCTGAGGCGCTAGCAATAAGTGTTGCTATTGACTAATACCAACTTGCTTTGATCCTTAACTGCCTCAGCCATTTCTCTTTTTCACTAGGAGGGTGGTGAAGCACGGGAATGCGTTACCTAGGGAGGTGGTGGAATCTCCTCCCTTAGAAGTTTTTAAGGTCAGGCTTGACAAAGCCCTGGCTGGGATGATTTAGTTGGGGATTGGTCCTGCTTTGAGCAGGGGGTTGGACTGGATGACCTCCTGAGGTCCCTTCCAACCCTGATATTCTATGATTCTATGATTCTTTCTCTCTTTATTTATTTTTGCCACTATTATGTCTGATTGCATTGTTAAAGTTAGAATAGACAGGTATGTTCAGAAAGAAGTGGAATGGAAGATGTGTATTTGAAAGGCAGTATGGAACTTATTTAGGGACATTGAAGTGAATAAAAGTTTTGACACTGAATTCAATAGGACCAGAAATCAGCCACCATCACAGTACAATAATCAGCACTTTGTTGTTAACATTTTCTTAGAACACTGATTGAGTGTAAGTAAAGAAAGATCAGCAGGCTGTAGAAGAACAGTATAAACTATTGACCTTGGGTAACCCAGGTCATGCATAGTAATTGAGACTGTACAGTTTAGTTTTACACAATGTCCTTCATACACATTATTACGAAACATTTTAGAGAAAGAATTCATCATAAACTAATGAGGTGAGTTTTAATAGCTGAGGCAGTGACTCAGGATGTTGGAAGAAGGGGGAGATTTTGATACAGATAAAGTATGGGAAGGAAGAAAACAGCAACATATCAGACAGTGAGCTAATTACTATTGCAATATGGATGCCCTTAAATGTACGGCTCCAAAATCCATTTCACTATTGACAAATCATTGCTATTCCAATGTAATAAATGTCTATCTACACAGGTACTTATATGGCCCTTATCACCATAGTATGAATACTGAACAGATATTTAAAATTGCACCAACACTAACAATGTCTTCATCTCCCTTTCTAACCTGCAAGAAATAAATGTTTCCTTTTTGGTCTGTTTCTTATTTTTGTGCATGAGAGTGCAAGAAAGCTCAGTCAAAGAGATTAATTTTGCATTGCTGTCTGGGGCCCAGATCTACAAAGGTATTTAAGTGCCTAACTGGCCCTTTAGGCACCTAAGTCTGACATTTAGGCCCCACTGGTATTCTTAAAAATCACAATTCAGATGCTGCCTAACCCGGGGGTGATGGAAGCTTCCTAAAAGTGGGGACCAGCACGCGAACTGTGGCCCCATCCCCTGCACGGCTCCTTCCTCGTGAGGCCCCGCCCACATGCCACCCCTTCTCCCCGAGCCCCCACCTTCATACTCCCCATTCTCCCGAGGTTCCACTCCCATGCTGCCTCTTCCCCACCCCCTGCTCGCTCCTCTCTACCCTTCCTCCTGTCCCAAGTGGGAGGACATACCCCTTCCACTTTTAAAAGTGATGGGGCCATGGCCCCCATCTTCTCCTGGCCTGTCGCCTTTGGCCTAACCCCATAGGTGCCTAAGTTTCCGCTAGACAGCATTCACAAAGCATCCTAAGCACTGATACCACTATACAGCTAACGAGTTGCTTGAAGCCCTAACCAAAAGCCAAAACCCCAATGTTCCCAGAGCTGGATTCTCAAACAAGAGAGGGGAACGTGGATCTTGCCAGCAGGCCTTAATCCTGTAGGTATGCTCTGAGCATGCCTAAAACCTGACAGTCCCCACAGCAGAAAGGCTGGCTGCAGGTCACTGAGAGGTGGGAGGGCAGCACAGTACCTGCTAGATACAGTGTGTGATTACAGAATACCGAATAGCGTAGTGGTTAGGGCACCCACCTGAAATGTAAGAACCACAGGTCCAATCCCAGCTCTTCCTGATTTGGAGCAGGAACTTGAACCCAAGTCTCCCACCCCCCCAGCAAGTTCCCTAGCTATTGACTATCCTGGGGAAGGTTTTACTTAATCTTCCTTCTGTTGGAGCTGTTTCACTTTGAACAAATCATTATTGGAACAGGGACTTGAACCTGAGTATCCTATGCCTTAGATGACCTCACTAACCACTGGTCTCCAGAGTCTCGCTCTCTCTCAGTGGCTAATTCATTATTTAAACAACATAGAAGAACTCCAACAGGCAAGCTTGAGCATACCTAACAGGCCAGTGTCAGGGCAACCAACATGGCATGTAGGAAACCTGGAAGTCAATCCCTTGCTCCAAATCAGGCAGAGCAGGGATTTGAATCTGGGTCCCCCACATCTAAGATAAGTGCACTAAGCTATTGGTAAGGCTGCGAGTCTTTCACGGAGACACGGATTCCGTGACTTTCCGGGACTTCTGCAGTGGCTGGTTCAGCTGGCCCCGGGGCCGCCCAAGAAGCTAGGGTGGGTCCCGGGGCAGGTGGACCCAGGAACAGCGGTCCAGGAGCAGCAGCAGCGCCCCATCCCAGCAGCAGCAGAGCCCTGGGCCGCTCCCCCACCCAGCAGCAGTAGGGCCCCGGAGCACCCCTTCCCTCCCAGGAGCAGCAGCGTCCCTCGGAACCCCGCCCCAGAGCAGCAGACACTCCTCACAGTAATCTCAGAAATAAGTAACTGTGCCACTGTTTGAACATTATTTTGGTAGATGAGCTCAATGTTGGGATACAGCTTATCAGTCATTCTGGTTTATCATATTTATGGTTTTTCATACAGTATAGCAATTTCCATGATTAAAAAGAGAGTCAAATATACTGACACATATTGTGTTTTTTCCTCTGTTGAAATGACAACCGCTACTATCTTTTAAGTGTACATTACTAAATCAAAACAAAGCAGCACTCATGTAGGACTTGTTTAGTCTGCTTACTTATTATATCTGAGGGCCGATTAGTGCTGCATTAATCTGTCCCCAGGATCTTCCAATTGCCTGCCTGGAGTGCCTCACAGGGAAAGGGTATTACAAGGGCTTCACAGTAAGTATATATTAGGACTTAAAAAAAAATAAAAAGAAATACGATAAGGAATATGTTTTCTACAATAAACAAAAACAAAAAAAAACACCTTAAAAGAAGCCTATGAAAAATCTCCAATCTGATTAAATTAGGGACAGGCACGTCTGACTTTCTTGTAAAATATGTCAGGTAGATTTGTAACACATTGTCAAGAGAGGAAACCAAAATGTGCCAAGTATAAGCACAAAAAGTAAAATTTACTAGAAATAGATATTCCCATAGGAAAGAGTGTCCATTGGTGGTATCCATTTAATCTTTTAAGTGGGAAAAACCTCTAAATAGAATAAAAGATCAATACAGAATTAAAAATCAACCACTCCAGATAGAATACATTCAGTTATTCTGCTTATGAGGCCTTTCTGTTCTTTGTACTGTTATTTAGCCATGCATAGCTGGCTCTTATTTATAAAATTTACAAAGAAACTAACAAAGTCTTTATAACCAAAAATATGACTCAATATAATAATATTGTTTTATGTCCTGTTAATTGACTGAGTTTTACAAGTAATTTTTTCCTTTGGACAAAAATTCTTTTCATTGGTATTAAATGTCAAGTCCTGTTTTTTTCTCCTGTTTACATAATTTATTCAATGTTGGCATATTCAAAACTATTCTGTTGGTTGTTATATTATTTGCTGTTTCCCATCCCAATAGTGATGATAGTAGCTGTGTGTCTAAATCTCAAAGCACTACGCTATGGACTTCCTAAGTGATTAGTGCAGAGCATTATCACCCTACACCATCTGGCTGTCTGCTATGGAAACATTATTAAAGAAATCCAGTGAATTATACATTCTTCCGTATTTTAGACATAAACTCCAATTACACATTCAAAAAGTGCATGCTGAGTTTAAATCAAGATATATATTTTAAAATGTGCCTTCTGATTGCAAAGAAGGCATATTCCTGTTCCTCTTCATTTTAATTACTTGAGAGTTTATTAACCCATACATATGTACACCCAGATAATACAGCTTAGCACGTATAGACAGCCTGCATATTCAACATGCGAGGAGACTAAAGTGCTTAATTTAAGCCATCTGCTTAAATTAAAAGACTAGTTCAATTTCTGACTTCTCCACAGTTAGTTGATGTATCTAGTGGATTTCTACACTTTGATTCATTCAGATTCTAAAGCTTTTTGAAGTAAAACAATTTCAGATAAAAGTTAAATCAAAGAGCTGTTACAAATTTAAATGTTAAGGCTTTGTGCTGCAAAACATAAAAACTCTTGCAACCCAGTGCACTGTATATCCGTGCATAGAAAAATATCCCTTTATAAGGAAGAACAAAAGATGCTTCCCCACTCCAGGAACATTACACAGAATAAAGAGCCACTGAAGCACAGAATGCAAGCTTGTACTGGCAGACAAAAGTGAAAGCCTATCCTGTTTTCTCTGTGTCCAATGTAGATGCTGTGTCAGATGAGGAAATCAGGGTAGATTCAAAAGTCAGCAAGAGAAAAGTAAAACCATGCAGAAGAAGCTAAAATCTGATGAAATAGTACTTATGAGCACCTAGATTTCTTTTTGCAAACACTGCTTTTGGCTGTTCTGCAGATGTGCAAGGAAAGAGGACAATTCAAAACTGGTTAGTTTTACTTCCTCCACTTGCAGAGATGTTGAATATCTTGTTACATTTGTTGGTTGGTGGTAAGGCCCAGGCTATTCCTTGAAAGTGACCAGCAAAGGGTTAAAAAAAGTCTTTCTACCTTTAGGATGTTTAGCTTTCTCTAAAAAGAAAAGGAGTACTTGTGGCACCTTAGAGACTAACCAATTTATTTGAGCATGAGCTTTCGTGAGCTACAGCTCACTTCATCGGATGCATATCGTGGAAACTGCAGCAGACTTTATATACACACAGAGAATATGAAACAATACCTCCTCCCACCCCACTGTCCTGCTGGTAATAGCTTATCTAAAGTGATCATCAAGTTGGGCCATTTCCAGCACAAATCCAGGTTTTCTCACCCTCCACCCCCCCACACACAAATTCACTCTCCTGCTGGTAATAGCCCATCCAAAGTGACAACTCTCTACACAATGACAGGTTTCAGAGGAACAGCCGTGTTAGTCTGTATTCGCAAAAAGAAAAGGAGTACTTGTGGCACCTTAGAGACTAACCAATTTATTTGAGCATGAGCTTTCGTGAGCCACAGCTCACTTCATCAGATGTGTACCGTGGAAACTGCAGCAGACTTTATATACACACAGAGAATATGAAACAATACCTCCTCCCACCCCACTGTCCTGCTGGTAATAGCTTATCTAGAGTGATCAACAGGTGGGCCATGGATTTGTGCTGGAAATGGCCCACCTGTTGATCACTTTAGATAAGCTATTACCAACAGGACAGTGGGGTGGGAGGAGGTATTGTTTCATATTCTCTGTGTGTATATAAAGTCTGCTGCAGTTTCCACGGTACACATCTGATGAAGTGAGCTGTGGCTCACGAAAGCTCATGCTCAAATAAATTGGTTAGTCTCTAAGGTGCCACAAGTACTCCTTTTCTCTCTACACAATGTGCATGATAATCAAGTTGGGCCATTTCCTGCACAAATCCAGGTTCTCTCACCCCCTCACCCCCCTCCAAAAAACACACACACACATTCACTATCCTGCTGCTAATAGTTTCCACGATATGCATCCGATGAAGTGAGCTGTAGCTCACGAAAGCTCATGCTCAAATAAATTGGTTAGTCTCTAAGGTGCCACAAGTACTCCTTTTCTTTTTGCGAATACAGACTAACACGGCTGTTACTCTGAAACTTAGCTTTCTCTATAAATTTTTCTTGCTTGATTTTACCTTTAAAAACTCACAAAAGTAAACCTTATTTTCTCGTTTTGCCAAAGAATATAGTGAGATCTCAGAGACAAAGACATCTTTCCTTTCAACTGTGTGTAGGGTATTAGCATTTAGTGTGTTAACAACCAATAAAAAAAAATTCCCATCTCAATTTATCAGATTTCACTTTCTTGGTATCTGTGATGCCATAATCCTAGTAGTTCTTTAGTTATCTGGAGTCTTCTAGGATAGACAAGTGAAATTTTTAGAGTAAAAACAAAACAAAAACACCCACAACAACCCCATCCTCCCTATTTTCAGGTCTCCTTTTTACCTCAGGAAGAAGCAAATGAAAGCACAGCAGTTCACACCCACCCTCCTTTGCATATAGATCCTCTTACTAAGGTTGAAATCCTGGCCTCATTTAGGTCAATGGGAATTTTTCCATTGACTTCAATGGGACAGAATTTCTACCTATGTCTGCATAGTCTGAGAGTGAAATCCTGGCCCCATTGAAATCAGTGGCAAAAGTTCCATTGACCTAAATGAGCCCAGGATTTCACCCTGAGCATCTACACACTGACTAAAGTCCCAAAGTCCTGGCTCAGCTTGCATTGGACGCGGTGTAAAACCTGTGAAAGATTCTTAGGGGCAGTCACTTTTCTTCTGTTTCAAAGTCCTGGTCATGAATATGGAGGGCGTCTCTGCAGGTCATGGCAATAAACTGAATAATTTATTATAGATTTAGTTGTCAGGACTTATTCTGAAATCCCTTGGGACAGAGGCTGCACTAAATTTCAGCGTGTCTAAATTTAATTCACATTCTATACTACCTTTAAAATATTTTGGGACAAATTCTGCTCTCATTTGACTGTAAAGGTTTTTACAAGTGTAAATGAGTACAGAATATGTCCATTGTCTATAAAATTGACATTCCAAAACTTCAGATGAATATTAAAAAACAGGAATTTAAAATTTTGACCATATTAAAAAGTGATTTTTAGAAAGAAGAATGTGATCAGGCAATCAATGTACACATATTCTCTTTTGAAAGCAAGCTAGCAGAGCACCAAACTGAAAGGGACAAAAATTACAAGCATCTATGCATACTGATCTAGTCACATCAGCTTCTAATAACCCTTTGTGCATGACTGGTACACACTGCACAGGATCTGATCCCACAGTTCTTATTCAGGCAAAAATCCTAATTGCCTGAGTAAGGAATGCAAGATTAAGCTTATGCATAGTATGCAGGGTAAGTACCAGCATGTAAATACCTGTCTGAGTTATCAGTAAATAACATGAGGAAATTTTAAAAGCAACATATTTAGTAATTAGCACTTCCTGGCTATGTTGAAAATGTTTAGATTTAAGCCAGAAGACAAAGAACCTACAACAGGTAAATACATTTGCACTAAACAGTTGTTTTACTGCCAGACACTTATAGTACATGGCTGAATGCAGGAATGCATAACAGCAACAGTGTTTCTTCCTGGTCCCAATGGGACTGTGTTCTTGGCAGAAACTGCCCTGGTATTCCATATATGCCAGGTCTCCTTTCAGCATTTTAGTAGGCTTACAAGTGAATATTCAGTAAGATGCATGGGGATTTAGCTGCTCTTTGCCAGCAGTGGGAGAATCACACAGATAAATCTGTGTCCATCGTAATCACATTGAACACTTACCCTTTGTCTGAGAAATACCACTTCATATTACTACTGTATTCAGAAACTGGAGGGTGAAATATACATTTTCTTTTTCAATATGTTAGTTATTTGTAAAATTCAGTTTGTGAATTACAAAATTAAACAAATATCTTTACAAATAGTATAAAAATAAGTATAAAAAATGTAAAGGCATCTTATGCTTTGGGAATTATGATTTCTTTTCAAATATTTTATTTTTAAAAATTAAAAGGCAACAAGTCTTAATATACCTGCAGTGCATATGTCATCTCTCCTTACATCTCATGAGTATAACACTAGTCACATACAACGTTGCTAACTGAACCTGATGAGATGAGTCGTACAGAAATCAATATTAGAAAATATGATTGGAAGAAACAATACTTTCTTCAAATAGTCTTAGCCTAAAAAAAATTCAGAATATGCATTTGCAGAAATTCTTACATCTGATGTTACATTTGGAGTTATTGGATTTTTTCCCTACAGTTCTTGCTGGAGTGGGATGATATGTCAAGCCCAGTCTATGCCAGCGATTCAGACTGACAATTTTTAAAAAAGACTGTGGCTTTTTCTGTCAAAGTTTGAACTGATAGCATCTGCCACTCAGAAAATTCTCATGTTCAAAGCTGACAACAGAAAATGCAGACAAATCCCTACCTATTTTGCAATTGTAATGCACACAAGCTCCAGTTGAAGCGGATGAGGATATGAATGTGTAGAGACAGCACTAAGTACCATGGCTAATAGTGCTGTACATACAGCATATTTGTGTTGTGTCCTTGCACCCTTGTCAGGATAGGATAGTGTGAAAATAATGATAAACGTGCTACTAGAAATGTAGTGGGTCAATCAAAACATACAGTAACATAGTAAAATGAACTGGGATCACATCCACAACAAACATCTGACCCATTCAGATACTAATTAATGGACTCAAGGCCCCCCCACTCAATTACATATGAACTTGGACCCCAAACAGCATACATCCCAAAGCATACCGGTTCCATTATATGACATAGGGGGTTATTTTCAAAGTCACAAATAGGGCAGTTAGGCATCTGATTCAATCAATAAACTCAAGGCATGTTGAGCACCTAAATGTCTTTTGTGCCCTTGAAAATCTCCTCCCTTATTAATAGAATATTAATGAAAATCTGCATGACAAGTTAGTCATATTGCTGGTACATCCCACAAGTCTCTGGAGTCCTTCAAATAGCCCACATCAGCACCAATATTTTGCTGAAGACCCATGTGCTAATTTGACAAAGGTGCACCCCTAAGTTGCTTTGTGTGGTTTTATTTGCTTCCTTCTTGCTCTTTTTTTTTATGCAGCTCGTGAAGGGGACTCACACCATATGGGGGATAGGGCCCTGGCCACAAAGCTTTTTTGGAGGACAACCAACCACCATTTTCTGCAGTATCCTTCAAATTTGAGCAAGCCTTGGTAGTACATTATTCCCTTCTTAGGATCCCCAAAAGCATAAAGCAAAATATTTTTGGGTGTAACTTCACTCTTTTTGAGAAGACTACATGTAACTTGCCCTCTTTCTGTCAATCATATACCATGGACCAGATAGAAGAAACAGGCCTAAGAATTTTAGGTATTACTTTTTTAGGATTTCGTACAAATGGCAGAATGACATCAGAAAATACTAAGAGTTTATAACCATTGTCTTCTTTTGATATTTGGTATATCTGTTGTGCCCAGAATTATGGTGATTAAGAACTTAAGAACAAGTATAAAATAAGAGAGGGCAGCTTTCTCATAATGTATTGTTACAGAAAAAGCTATCCCATCTCTTGGACAGGTTAAAGATAATGTGAGTGTATCTGATGTTGCAGCATTTTGAACCAAATCTGAATTCCTTAAGAACATAGCAGAGGAAGACTCAGATTTTGGAGGTCCCCTCCTCCTTCCACCAAAGAAGGAATTTTCGAAAGTGTGTTTCTTAATGCATCCATAGGCTCCTTTCTCTGTGGCTGGCTGGTTTCAGAACGGATGGTTGAGCCTCAGTTCTCCTTGGTTTTGGGATGATTTTCTTAAATAGAAGATGAACTGGCAGATGTCACTTTTAAATAGAAAATCATTTGGACATTAACTAAAATCCAAGGACGGTTGTGGTTTTGCCTACATGAATGTGAGTTCTAAGGAAGGAACTAAATTGGTGATATGTATCCTACAGTTCTTTTGGACCCCACGGGGAAAATTCATTTCTGCCCTGTATCCCCTTTGCAGCAATTATGTTAGTGCCAAAAGGCTGCATAGCAGGTGATAGGTCCTGTTGCATTAACAACAAGGGAAGCTGAATGGAGCTTAAGTTGAACAAGCAGAACTTTCTTAACCCCTAGGCACTACTCTGTCCCTGTGGCTGAGTTGCTTGCAGCTTAACTCCACATGCTCCCAGTTCACTTGGGAATATGGGCCCTCTTACTCCAGTTCCACTGATCATGGTACAAACATTAAAAAAATAATTGAGACCCAGACTCCCACCCTGTGCCCCTTCGGCCACATGTTGCCAGCACAGAGCTGAGTTGGAGTCTCATCTGTATGAAAGATTCAACTGGTTACACAGTGTTTGAGATAGTTTAGTCTCCTCAACAGGCAACAACACTGGGCGTGACCGATCTCTATCTCCCTGACAACTGTCTCTTAGTTTAGCAAACTCTCTCTCTGTGGAATCATCTCCCTCTGTGGATTTCGCCTCTGGATGGTTCTTTGTCTCTCTATTCTGTGATGATCTCTGTAGGCTCTCTCTGAGTGTTGTCTGCTTGCTCTAACCGTCTCCTCCTTCCTTCAGATCACTTGTCTTCTTGCGTAGTTCCTTCGTACACCACTGCAACCCTCACAACTCCTTTTGCCCACTCGTTCTGGTGTCTCTGCAATGGCTGGATCCTCACAGGAATGCCTGTCTACAGGGATGTAGGTCCTTATTTGACCTGTTGTTCTCTAGGGCCTGCTTTCTCAGATTGTTGGCCATCTCCACTCAGTAGTGTCTCCATCCTTCTAGCTGCAATGGGTCTCTCCTCACTAGTAACAAGGTTTTGGTCCTTTGTCCCATCACTGCCTGCACTGGACTGTACTGGCACCGCTATAATGGGGTATTCCTGTGTGCCAAAACTGCTAACAAGGGGTCTGCACCAGAAGAAAGAGCCTTGTGTAATAGTCTCCTAACTGTTTTTACAGCTGATTACCCATTACATTATTCTGTGCTGTGCTGGGGAGGACATGTGGTGGTCAAACTCCTATTTGTGTGCAAATTTGTTGAATTATTCTGAGGCAAATTGGGGTCCACTGTTGGTGAATACAGTGTCTGGAATGCCACATCTCACAAAGTGGACGCCCCATTTGCCAGTCATTGACTTGCTCCTTGTACCAGGAAAGGCACGGATGTTCCCAAAATTTGCGTAGTAGTCCACTGTAATCACTGCTTTTCCATGAAGGTAAATAAATCTGCTCCCATCTTTTCCCATGCTCAGGTGGGCAGCTCATGGTAATATAGTCTCTTTCTGCTGGTGGTTATCTCATAACCAGCAGGTGTCACAGCCTTACATCAAGAGTTGTGTATTCATTCCCAGCCAGTAAATACAATCTCAAGTCCATCAAAGACAGCTATCAAAGTCCAGGTATGAGCCGTGTATTTTTTGCATGACATTTTTACAGAATGAGGCAGGAATAACAGCTCTCTCTCCTTGAAATAGAATTCCATCCTGCACGCTCAGCTCATCTTTAATATAAAAATATGGTTCTGTGACTACCAGTACTTGGCTTTTGTCTTCTGGCTACCCTGATAGCATTACTCTCTTGACTGGCCTGTAGTTGGATGCCCTTTTTCATAACCTCTTTGGTTTGCATCAGCTTCACTGTTGAGACTGGGAAATAGTGCAGTATGATAATAGATTCAATGTTCTGACCCCCTTCCCCCAACTTTCTGATACTGGGTATACATACCCTGCTCAGGGTGTCAGCTTATACCAATATCTTGGACAATATCTGATCTCTGCCTTGTAGCACAGGAGGTACATCAGTATGAAACTGCAGAAAAACCTGAGAGTCTCTGGATTAAGTTTAGAAGTGTGAGCAACAAGGGTGATGTCATGGTGGGAGTCTGCTACAGACCACCAGACCAGAGGGATGAGGTGGATGAGGCTTTCTTCTGGCAACTAATGGAAGTTACTAGATCGCAGGCCCTGGTTCTTATGGGAGACTTCAATCACCCTGATATCTGCTGGGAGAGCAATACAGCGGTGCACAGATAATCCACGAAGTTTTTGGAAAGTGTAGGGGACAATTTCCTGGTGCAAGTGCTGGAGGAACCAACTAGGAGCAGAGCTCTTCTTGACCTGCTGCTCACAAACCGGGAAGAATTAGTAGGGGAAGCAAAAGTGGGTGGGAACCTGAGATGGTCAAGATCAGGATCCTGACACAAGGAAGAAAGGAGAGCAGCAGAATACAGACCTTGGACTTCAGAAAAGCAGACTTTGACTCCCTCAGGGAACTGATGGGCAGGATCCCCTGGGAGAATAACATGAGGGGGCAAGGAGTCCAGGAGAGCTGGCTGTATTTTAAAGAATCCTTATTGAGATTACAGGGACAAACCATCCCGATGTGTAGAAAGAATAGTAAATATGGCAGGCGACCAGCTTGGCTTAACAGTGAAATCCTTGCTGATCTTAAACACAAAAAAGAAGCTTAAAAGAAGTGGAAGATTGGGACCAGGGAAGAGTATAAAAATATTGCTCAGGCATGCAGGAGTGAAATCGGGAAGGCCAAATCACACTTGAAGTTGCCGTTAGCAAGAGATGTTAAGAGTAACAAGAAGGGTTTCTTCAGGTATGTTGGCAACAAGAAGAAAGTCAAGGAAAGTGTGGGCCTCTTACGGAATGTGGGAAGCAACAGAGTGACAAAGGATGTGGAAAAAGCTAATGTATGTAATGCTTTTTTTGCCTCTGTCTTCACGAACAAGGTCAGCTCCCAGACTACTGCACTGGGCAGCACAGCATGGGGAGGAGGTGACCAGCCCTCTGTGGAGAAAGAAGTGGTTTGGGACTATTTAGAAAAGCTGGATGAGCACAAGTCCATGGGGCCGCATGCGCTGCATCCGAGAGTGCTAAAGGAGTTGGCAGCTGTGATTGCAGAGCCATTGGCCATTATCTTTGAAAACGCATGGCAATCGGGGAAGGTCCCAGACGACTGGAAAAAGGCTAATGTAGTGCCCATCTTTTAAAAAGGGAAGGAGGAGGATCTGGGGAACTACAGGCTAGTCAGCCTCACCTCAGTCCCTGGAAAAATCATGGAGCAGGTCCTCAAGGAAGCAAATCTGAAGCACATAGATGAGAGGAAAGTGATTAGGAACAGTCAGCATGGATTCACCAAGGGCAAGTCATGCCTGACTAATCGAATTGCCTTCTATGACAAGATAACTGGCTCTGTGGATGAGGGGAAAGCAGTGGACGTGTTATTCCTTGACTTTAGAAAAGCTTTTGATATGGTCTCCCACACTATACTTGCCAGCAAGTTAAAGAAGTATGGGCTAGATGAATGGACTATAAAGGTGGATAGAAAGCTGGCTAGATCGTCGGGCTCAACGGGTAGTGATCAATGGCTCCATGTCTAGTTGGCAGCTGGTATCAAGCGGAGTGCCCCAAGGGTCGGTCCTGGGGCTGGTTTTGTTCAATATCTTCATTAATGATCTGGAGGATGGCGTGGACTGCACCCTTCAGCAAGTTTGCAGATGACACTAAACTGGGAGGAGAGGTAGATACGCTGGAGAGTAGGGATAGGTCACAGAGGGACCTAGACAAATTAGAGGATTGGGCCAAAAGAAATCTGAAGTGCAGAGTCCTGCACTTAGGACAGAAGAATCCCATGCACGCTACAGACGAGGGGCTGAATGGCTAGGCAGCAGTTCTGCTGAAAAGGACCTAGGGGTTACAGTGGACGAGAAGCTGGATATGAGTCAACAGTGTGCCCTTGTTGCCAAGAAGGCCAATGGCATTTTGGGATGTATAATTAGGGGCATTGCCAGCAGATCGAGGGATGTGATCGTTCCCCTCTATTCAACATTGGTGAGGCCTCATCTGGAGTACTGTGTCCAGTTTTGGGCCCCACTCTACAAGAAGGATGTGGAAAAATTGGAAAGTGTCCAGCGGAGGGCAACAGAAATGATTAGGGGACTGGAACACATGACTTATGAGGAGAGGCTGAGGGAACTGGGTTTGTTTAGTCTGCAGAAGAGAAGAATAAGGGGGGATTTGATAGCTGCTTTCAACTACCTGAAAGGGGGTTCCAAAGAGGATGGATCTAGACTGTTCTCAGTGGTAGCAGAATACAGAACAAGGAGTAATGGTCTCAAGTTGCAGTGGGGGAGGTTTAGGTTGGATATTAGGAAAAACTTTTTCACTAGGAGAGTGGGGAAGCACGGGAATGCGTTACCTAGGGAGGTGGTGGAATCTCCTTCCTTTGAGGTTTTTAAGGTCAGGCTTGACAAAGCCCTGGCTGGGATGATTTAGTTGGGGATTGGTCCTGCTTTGAGCAGGGGGTTGGACTAGATGACCTCCTGAGGTCCCTTCCAACCCTGATATTCTATGATTCTTTGTGCTGCAAGCTTTCTGGAGCACATAGAAGGGGTTTTGCCGTGATTGTCTCTAAGGGTTTGTGATCTAATTGCACTATTACTTTGTGGCCATCGGTGTACTGATGAAATTGATTCATTCCAAATACCACAGCCAGAGACTCTTTTGCTATTTGTGCATACCCCTGTTCAGTCTCTGGCAGGGTTCTGCTGGCACAAGTGATCAGCTGCTCTTACAAAAAACCTATACCCAATCCTTTCTCTGATGCATCACACTGGAGTGTCTGTGGCTCTTCTGGCTGATAAAAATGTAGGGCTGGAAGGGACCTGTAAAGGGTCAGTCTGATAGCCAGCTGGCATAGTGGTCAGACAGTGGCTCCAGTTTTCTAGAAGAGAGCATTGCCGGGTTGTTTACAGCAATGGCCTCACCTTCTGGTGTATGTCTTCTTCTCTCCTAGGCACTCTATCACAACAGAGGAGAAGAGGAGCTGGGGAGGGGGATCTGGACCTTCCCTCTCCACCAGGTCACTACCAAGGTGCTAAAGGGATGTTGCAGTGTCATCACTTGTTGGTCCACCGCAAGTTACACTCCACCCTATGTCACTTCCTACCAGGCTGTGGCTCCTCTGTCTGGGGTGTAGTCTGAGTCTTCACAGTACCAGTATAGTCTGCCCGGGGTAAAACATGTTCTTCAGGGCCTCTCTTGGGTTCCCAACTCAAAAGGGGGGATAGAAGGGAATACAGCTCATTGCTTCCAGAATGTCCTTATCAATGCTATAGTCACTTTTCCTACAGCTCCAGGTGTCAGCGTTACTTCCTGATGCAGCCTGTAACTCCTTGCCGCTAGGCTACCGGTGCCCTTTTAAATTGTCTCTCCACCTGGAGCATGCCCTGCAGCTGCTGAGTGGTGGGACCTCCCTGTCCCAGTACTGCTCCATGCCTTGCTCTGGTTTAGTTTGGGATCCATAAACCCCATTACATACCCTCATTCCCCTCAGCTCCAGAGTCATGAGGTGGACTATCCCTGCCTCCCCTGGCCACCTCGTGAAGAGATGTTCACAGTTTTATGATCTCTGTTGGCTTGATGTAGCATTTCAAAGTAGTATGATTGCAGAGACAAATACCACCATATGATTCAGGACTTGTGGTCCTTCATGCACTGTACTGATCAGAGGGGTCTGTGGTCAGTCACTGGCCAGAATGGGTGACCCCACAGGTAGTAGTCTAGGCAGCTACAGTTCACTTTACTGCTAAAGCCTCCTTCTCAGTCACCGAACAGGTGACTTTCTGGAAGAACAATTTTTTTGCTAAGATAAAGGACAGGATGTTTCTCCCCCCCCCCCCCGCTTCTTGGGACAGTACAGCTCCAAGGCCAACTTCAGATGCATCCATTTGCAAAATAAAAGACTTCAAGAAGGCTTTGGAAACGAAACAGGTTCCTGGATCAGTCATTCTTTTGATATCCCCTAGACCCCATTTTCCTAATTTGCTTATGAGAACATAAGGTGGGACTGTGACAAAAGTCTTACTAAAAACCAAGATCACAGCTACTGCTTCCACCTCCATCCAGGAGGCCAGTTACCCTCCCAAAGAAGGAAATCAGGTTGGTTTGGCATGATTTGTTCTTGACAAATCCATGCAGGCTATTCCTTATAACCGTATTATCCTCCAAGTGCTTACCAATTGACTGTTTAATAATTTGTTCCAGTACCTTTCCAGGTATTGGCTATAGGCCAACTAGTCTATAATTCCCCAGGCCCTGTTTGTTCCCCCTTTTAAAGATCGATACTATGTTAGCCTTGTCCAGTCTCCTGGGACCTCACCTGTCCTCCAGGAAATCTCAGGCTAATTTCTAACAGTCCCGAGATTGCTTTACCTAGTTCTTTAAGTACCCTTGGATGGATGTCATCAGGCCCTGCTGACTGGAATACATGTAACTTATCTAAATATTCTTTAGCCTGTTCTTTCCCTCTTTTGGCTTGCATTTCTTGCCTCACATTGTTAATATTATATTGAGTATCGGGTCACCACTACCTTTTTTGTGAAGGCTGAAGCAAAATAGGCATTACACACTTCAGCATTCTTCATGTCATCCATTATTAGCTGAGTAGAGGACCTACACTTTCCTTCATCTTTCTCTTGATCCTAATGTATTTACAGAATCTCTTTGTATTGACTTTTGTATCTCTTGCTAGGTATAACTCATTTTGTGCTTTAGCCTTTCAGATTTTGTCCTTACATGGTTGTTCTATTATTCTGTACCCCTCCTTAGCAATTTATCCATGTTTCCACTTTTTGTAGGATTCCTTTCTGATTTTCAGGTCATCAGAATGGCTCCGTTAGGAGTTCTGCAGTTTCTTATCTTTCCTTCACACTGGGATAGTTTGCGGTGCACCTTTCACATTGTGTCTTTGAAAAACAGCTCTCCTGAACTGCTTTTCCCCCTACATTTTCTTTCCATGGGATCTTACCTACCAGTTCTCTGAGTTTGTTAAAATCTGCTTTTTTGAAGTCCATAGTCCTTATTCTGCTGTTCTTCCTCCTTCCTTTCTTTAGAGTCATGAAATCTATCATTTCATGATCACTTTCACCTGAATTGCTTTCACTCTTCAGATTTGCAACCAGTTCCTCTATGTTAGTCAGACTCAGGTCTGTCCTCCTGGTTATTTCCTCCACCTTCTGAAACATGAATCTCTCCCCAGTACATTCCAAGAACTTGTTGGACATTTGTGTTTTGCCATATTATTTTCCAACATTGCCTAAGGAGTTAGTCTCCCCTTACTGCCATGTCTTGTGTTTTGGATATTTCTGTTATTTGTTCTAGAAGTGCCTCATCCACCTTCTCCTCCTGATTTGGTGATCTATAGCAGACGCCTACTATCACATTGTCCGTTTTCCCCCTTTTATCCTCACCCAGAGAGGTTTGCCTCTCACCTCCTTTTGGACCTCAGAACCAGTGTATATATACTCTGGACATAGTGAATATATTCAGGACAAGGGCATCCATTGTCATTTGTTTCAACATATCAAATGCTTGCTGTTGGGGAGCTGCCCAGTCCCACTCAGTATCCTGCCTTGTTAGCAGACGTATGGGTTCTACTATCTCAGGCAGATGTGGACAGAAAATATACCATTCCTATGAAGCGCAGTACCTCTTTCATATCCACTTGCGCTGGCGTGTCTCTGACTGCCTTAATCTTGTTGGGATCTGCTTTCAGTCCCTGTGCTGTGAGCAGATTTCCAATGCATGTCACCTTGTGCTGTTTGACTCACATTTTGGAGGGATTTAGTTTTATGTTTTTGTATTGTGGAGGAAAAGCTTGTAATTTTCTGTCATGGTCTTATTCATCTTCTGTATCATTGCTCCCTTCACCTACACTGAAGATATTATCTGCAATTATTTCCATCCCAAGCAGTCCTTCTGGTGCTTGGGTGAGTCTTCTCTGGAAGACTTCTGGTCCTGGGCTTATGCCCACTGACACATGCAGCCGTCTGTAGTCACCAAACGTTGTTGCAAAAGGTGTCAGCATGCTGGACTCTTTATCCAGGCTTATGTGCCAAAACCTGTTCCTCACATCACAGACCATAAAGATTCTGGCTTTGGAAAGTTCTGATAAGATGTCATCAGTTGTGGGCAGTGGATAGTGGCATTTTTTCAATACCCGTTCAGTGGCTTTGGGTCTTTGCAGATGAGTAATTTGCCTGATGACCTCTTTACCACCACCATGCTGCTTATCCAGGATGTACTGCCCTCTATGGGATCCATGATACGCCTGCTCTGCAAACTTTTGAGCTCCTTGTGTACTGGATTACATAGTACCCCTGGAATTTTACTTCATGGTAAGCACACAGGTTCCACTGTAGGCTCTACTTCCAGTTGCTGCTTTCCTTTGATGCACTCAAACACTTCTCTATGCTTTCAATATTGGCTCCATTGTTTGTGGGACTCTCCTTTTGCTCCTTGCACTGCAGCTATACAATTCTGATGCTGCATTCTGGTCAGATCCTTGGTTTATATGGTGTACTCCCCAATAGGAGTCTGTTGTGTGTACCATCCACTACCACAAGCTTCAGTTGGTATTGTATTATTTTGGGGGTTGGTTACTTTGAAGTCACATTTTCCTCTGGGTTGCATTATGCTCTTGTTGTACATTATTAGAATATACCTGTCAAAGAAGAGGCTCCGCTATCCAGCTGAAATTGCACAGGGCATTTCCCTACTAACATCATTGCATGCACAGAGGTTAACATTGTCCCTTGTTGCTTTCCTGTCCCAACAGCTTGAACCTGATAGGGTTAAGGTTAGGGTTACTTCCAGTGTGAATTTGTCTAGCTTCAACTTCCAGCCATTGGATCATGTTATACCTTTCTCTGCTAGATTGGGATTCTACTTTCCTGCTTGGGAACTTTATTCCAGCCATTCTGGGTTTTCTGCTCTGTGGGTCTCTTGTTTAAGCGGTAGCATCCAATGCACAAGTTTCCTTATAAAGTTCTGGTTTGCCCTGTGGGTGGCAGAGACTTGTCATCGGTCTCCCTCTCAGTTGCTCTGTAGCCAGTCAGCTATTTCTGAAGCACAGCCACTTTCTAGCAGGTTGCTGCCTTTTCCTGTGACAAGCTTCTCCCTTTTAAGCTTGCTTCCGCCAGCCGTACCAGGCTCTACAGGTGTGCCTATTTGGTAGTGTTTGAGCTCAGAGGAGCTCATTAGCCTTCTCCTGATTGGAATGCGGGTGTGCCCCATCATGTACCCCACCCTTCAAGATGGTAATGGGTTCCTGGTTGTGTGTGTCCATATCTCCAATTTCCCTTAGGGAAAGAAAAAAAAATCAGCATTGGCATGACCTTTCCCCCAGTGATGTTGTACTTTGGACCTATATGATTGGAATGCCAGGTACCCCTGCATCATACAGGGGTTTATGTCCTTCATGATATTCCACCTACATAAGGGAGCAGGATCAATGATCCACGAGAAGCAATTGCAGAGCAGGTAGTACCTGAGAGACACTGTGAACCATTTAATTGCCAGTGCCGCTTTCTCAGTAATCAAATAGGCACTCTCCCTGGGGAACAATTTTCTACTTAAATGTAGAACTGGGTGCTCCTCACGTGCTGTGAAAGCACAGCACCTAGGCAGACATTTGAGGCGTCCGTATGCAATATAAATTATCTTGGGAAAAGTTGGGATTGAAAAGGACGAGCGCCTGACACAGATGTATTGTCAAAGCGTTCTCACAGTTTATACCTGTCGGATCTTCCTGGAGTTACTGCCTTTTATAAGGTCTGTTACAGGAGCCACGATTGAAGGTAAGTTAGGAACAAATCTCCGGTAATATCCAGACAGGCTCAGGGAGCGCCTCACTTGCCTTTTTGACTGGGGGACTGAACATATGGTTAAAGCCTGCACTTTGTTGATGACTGGCTTCAAGAGTCCATCTCCTACATGATATCCTAGATAGGTCACCTCCATGATTGCTAACTTACATTTTGTTAGGTTCACTGTTAGATTGGCTTCTTGTAGTAATCCTAATACTCTCTTCATATGTTGTAAGTGATCTTTCCATGTGGAGCTATAGATGAGGATATCATCCAAGTAGGCAATGGCATATTTATCTTGGGGGCTGAGAACTTTATTCATGAGCTGTTGAAAGTTGATGTGGCCCCATGTAGTTCCTAGTTCAAATGGCATGGCCTTTAATTTAAAGTGCCCAAATGGGGGTCAAAAAGGTGCCCTTCTCTCATAATGAGAGGGATTAGGGGATTTGCCAATGTCCCTTTGCGAGATTGATGGTACTAACGTATCTATGCTCATCTATCCGTGGCATTTGATAAGCATCAAATTTTGAATTGGTGTTAACTTTACAGAAATGGATACAAAAATGAATCCCACTATCAGATTTGGGGACCAGAAATATAGGGCTCCTCCACTCACTTTTGGACTCTTCAATTAATCCCATTTTTACCATTGCCTGTACTTCTTCCATACTATGTCCCACACTATGTCCCAAAATAGGAGTTAGGGATTCTCCCTAACTTTTTTGTCCAGGTGTTGTTTCCAGGTAGTGGTGGACTTAAGTGAGTTTTTAATGAGTATTGAGAAGAACAGATGAGCGAATCTCTCAGTCATTTGGGGGAGTCGTGCTCTTTGTCTAAGAGAGTGCAGCACCTACCCTCACAAGTGTCACCCCTAGCAAATGTGGATGTGAGGTCCTAATTTGGGGCTTGCAGGGAAAGGAGTTATCAGCAAACTTCCGACATTTTCCATGGCTTAAGAAGATTCACAAGATTGATTATGGTCTCTTTTCTTCCGCCTGGTAACTGTATTTCATGACCTACCAGTCTTACTTGCCTCAAAAGGACTCTGCCAATAGCCCATTAATTTAGATTCGCCTAATGATAATACTAGGACTCAGTCTCCTGGTTAGAAAATACGCAGATGGGCCCCTTGGTTATAGGCTTGTTCTTGTGTTCGTTGCACCTTCCCTAGGTTTTCCCTAGAAAATATACTCAGCCTTTTAAGGCATTCCCTTAGATGGATAATATTCTGGGTCATTTTGATGGTACTTGCATCCTATTCCTCCCAGCCTTCATGCAACAAATTTAAGATCCCCTAGGCCAGGGGTTCTCAAACTTCATTGAACCACAACCCCCTTCTGACAACAAAAATTACAACACAATCCCACAAGAGGGGACCAAAGTCTGAGCCCACCCAAGCCCTGCTGCCCCAGAACCCGAATCACCAAAAAAGAAAATAAACCTTCTACTGGTGGCATCTGACTCAGATGATGAAAATGTATGGAGCTGGAGGAGATGCAGAAGTGTAGGGGCTGGGGCTGGAGGTTCTGCTCCTTTCCCCACTGCCCTTCCCAGCAGGCAAAGGAGCAGAACTCCTAATCCTGCCCCCTGCCCTTCCACGGAGCTGCATCTGCTCAGTGCCTGGAAGGGCAGGGGCTGGGGCTGGGGTTCTGCTCCCTTCCCTGCTGGGAAGGGCAGAGGGAAAAGGAGAAGAACACCAGCAGCTCCTCCGGCTGCCGTAACGCTCCCAGCTCCCCCTGTTCCTCAGCCCTGTTCTCCTGAGAGGTAGCTCTGTGGAGGGGCTGAGGGCGGTACAGTGTCTTTCTGGTACACCATAGTGGCTATAAATAGCTTACTGATACAGCATACCAGACCGTACCAGCTTACTTGCACTGCTGAGCAGAACCCATCATCAGCATGGATGTATGTCCTCTGGAATGGTGGTCAAAGCATGAAGGGACACATGAATCTTTAGCGCATCTGGCATGTAAATATCTTGCAACACAGGCTACAACAGTGCCATGAGAATGCCTATTCTCACTTTCAGGTGACATTGTAAACAAGAAGTGAGCAGCATTATTCTCTGCAAATGTAAACAAACTTGTTTGTCTGAGCGATTGGCTGAAGAAGGACTGAGTGGACTTGTAGGCTCTAAAGTTTTACATTGTATTATTTTTGAATGTAGTTATTTTTTATACATAATTCTGTATTTGTATTGAAAAATACTATTTCTTTTGTTTTTTACAGTGCAAATATTTGTAATAAAAATATAAAGTGAGCACTGTACACTTTGTATTCTGTGTTGTAATTGAAATCAATATATTTGAAAATGTAGAAAACATCAAAAATATTTAAATAAATGGTATTCTATTATTGTTTAACAGTGCGATTAATCTCGATTAAAAAAATTAATCATGATTAATTTTTTTAATCATGCAATTAATCACTTGATAGTCCTAATAAATAATAATATCATGTTAGTTCAGTAACCAGGTTTTCTGGGGGAGGAAGAGGCTAACATAGGAAAGGAGGGGAAAGCAAGAAGCACAACAGACAGGGAAAACTGAAGTTGAGAAGCTGAGGTTCTAAAAAGAAAGAGTACTTGTGGCACCTTAGAGACTAAGCAATTTATTTGAGCATAAGCTTTCGTGAGCTACAGCTCACTTCATCAGATGCATACTGTGGAAAATACAGCAGATGTTTTTATACACACAGACCATGAAAAAATGGGTGTTTATCACTACAAAAGGTTTTCTCTCCCCCCAACCCACTCTCCTGTGATAATAGCTTATCTAAAGTGATCACTCTCCTTACAATGTGTATGATAATCAAGGTGAGCCATTTCCAGCACAAATCCAAGGTTTAACAAGAACGTCTGAGGAACAGTGGGGGGGGAGGGGAAGGAATAAACAAGGGGAAATAGGTTACTTTTTATAATGAATCAACCATTCCCAGTCTCTATTCAAGCCTAAGTTAATTGTATTCAATTTGCAAATTAATTCCAATTCAGCAGTCTCTCGTTGGAGTCTGTTTTCGAAGTATTTTTTGCTGAAGGATAGTCACTTTGAGATCAGAAATCGAGTGACCAGAGAGATTGAAGTGTTCTCCGACTGTTTGTTTGTGCTGGAAATGGCCCACCTTGATTATCATACACATTGTAAGGAGAGTGATCACTTTAGATAAGCTATTACCAGCAGGAGAGTGGGGTGGGGGGAGAGAAAACCTTTTGTAGTGATAAACACCCATTTTTTCATGGTCTGTGTGTATAAAAACATCATCTGTATTTTCCACAGTATGCAGCCGATGAAGTGAGTTGTAGCTCACGAAAGCTTATGCTCAAATAAATTGGTTAGTCTCTAAGGTGCCACAAGTACTCCTTTTCTTTTTGCGAATACAGACTAACACGGCTGTTACTCCGAAACCTGAGGTTCTAAAGAAGCCAGATTTCTGTCAATTAGTTTAGACTAACAAATGTTTGACTAGTCAGTAACTATGTACTTCCCCCTCCCCATCTGGTGTAACTGAATTTTGGGCTCTGTGCTGCCTTCCTTACTTGCCTAAGTCTCCCAATGAAGTCACTTAAAGTGTTTCTTGTACACAGAATACAGGATCTGTCCCCCTCAGCTGGAAAGGAAATAGCTGCTTGAATGCCACATCATGCTCACAAAGTTTAAATTAAAATGGTTTTCTAAAGCTAAGTCTGGATTCTCTTATATGGATTCTCTCTCCTACATAAAACACTTTATAGTCTTGTATTTTTCTTAAAACTCTATTTGGGTCAGAAAATCACAGTAGATAAAACTGCACAACAATCTGGAGCAATCAAATCCAAATTCCCCACCCTTTGATCCAAAAAGACCATTTTAAAAAAAAATTACGCACACACTTTTCCTTCGGTATAGGATGTGTCATGTCCCAAAATGTATCAAGAGTTTTCTACCACACTTAACTGTTCAATGACACCCTGGCTTTGCAGACTAGATTTGTCAGTATTCTCTGGAAAGTGAATCTTTTTGCTTAAAGACAAGTTTTCTTTGGCAAGAGCAAGAGAGACAAAAATGTAGTTCTCTAAATCATTTACAATAGTTTCCTGCTTTGTACTCATATTTTGCAGAACACTGCGAGATCCTGTAGTGGCGTCCAAATCCTGTATTTTGGAAGCATAAGTTAGACATCTGTTGCCTTTCGCGTACATAGTACTGTACATTGTGTGTGTAAAGGATGTCAAACAAATTAAAATGTCTCTAAAGAGATTACACATCTGAAAAAGGCCTGGGTAGAAGTACAATTACCCAAACAAAACAACGCCCTTCATTTAAAAATCTAGATAGTTATATAAATTGTTCTTAGCTAACAAAGCTATCCATCACATACAAAACCAAAGAACATAAAAGCAAGAAAATACTTATTAAGAAATCTACAATTCTTACATTGTCCACATGATAAACAAAGTACATTATTCTTCTCTAGTACAAAGAAATGCATTTTTCAATCAAAGCACAACTTTAACTCTGACACATTATTTTTGTTATATGTATTCTGGTAAGGAAACATGTTACATGGGAAATATTATCGGTTACATTTGTCAACTGACAATAGAATTTGTTATGGCACTTGCAATGGTCATTTTTTGAGACTAGGTAAGGTTACAAAACTGCCCATTTGCTGCTTTTGAAGTGTAGCCATCTTTCTTTAAACCATGTATGTGTGTGTTCCCCCTCCCACCTGCCTCCTGGTTCAGTGGTGTGTGTCAGGGGACAGGGAATGAGGGGGGTTGGATCAGCGTAGGAGTCCCATGGGGCCTGTCAGGGGGCAGGGATGTGGATAGGGGTCAGGACAGTCAAGGGACAGGGTGGGGTTGGACAGGGGGTGGAATCCCGGGGGGGGGGGCAGTCAGGGGACAAGGAGCACTGGGGGGTTGGATGGGTCAGGAGTTCTGAGGGGAGCAGTCGGGGGCAGGAAGTGGGAGGGGGAGGATGGGGGCAGGAGCCAGGCTGTTTGGGGAGGCACAGCCTTGCCTACCCAGTCCTCCATACAGTTTTGCAACCCCAATGTGGCCCTCAGGCCAAAAAGTTTGCCCACCCCAATCCAGAATGTCAGCTTGTGTTTTTTTTTCTGATGGAATGAAGAACAAAGCAATCTGTGGCCATCTTTGTTCTTTCTTTTTCTTGACAATTTAACTCATACTTTCACTCTGTGCGAGTTAACTTTTCTCCATCCCAACTGCTCCTTTCTGAGGTTAAGCTGGGCTTATTTTAATGAAGTCTGTGCCACCAAAATCTGAACAAAGGGCTTGATGCACTCTAAACTTAAATGGTAATGAAAATCCCAAGGCGGACTTGCTTTGCCCTGGCTAGTATCCATAAAGAGTATAATTGCACTGCAACAATAAAACAAAACCCCCACACACCCTGAGACAGCAAGTTTCAGAGCCTGTGTCAACTGACTTGGGTGCACTACAAAGCTAAAAATAGCAGTGTAAACGTTCCCGTTGGAGCTGGAGCCCTAGGGGTTAGTTTGAAACGCAGACACAATTCCCAGAGGGAAGCTGTAAGATCCAATATTAGTTCTCCTAAATATATATGGTGTACTTCTACAACTACTATGAAAGGCATTAAATATCCACCTGTCCGATTGTTGCACTCTAGGTAGTACATTTATGCTCTAGAAAAATTTGTTTAGCTGAAGCTCCAAATCGCCATTGTGCAAACAGAAATTTTCATAATGACGTTTGCGCGAGGCCACGAGTTTAAGTTCACAGCAAACACACAGAGAAACTAAACAAAAAATAACCACTCTTGTGCAACCTGACACTTTATTTACGGATGGAGGGGCGGCCAGGCCAAACCTCTGTGAGGGGAACTGCCACCCTATGCGCCCGGTGGGTCGCGTTGCCCGGAGCAGGAATTTGGACCAGCCCTGCGGGACAGGAGCCGGCCACTCAGTGGGGTCCCTGGCAGAGCTCACCCCCTCCCCAGGATAGGACTCCAGACCCCTGCCACTTGGAGCGCATGGGTGTCACGGGCACTGGCCTCCGTGCGCTCGGGGAACAGCCTCCCCCTGAAAGCCACAAGGGCCGAGCCAGCAGCCCAGGTCTCACTGCGCTGGAGATGCCCAAACTCTGCCCGCGTGCCAGGAGCGGGGCGACCCCGCCCCTTCAGGCCTGGGGCTAAGCGGCCCCGAGCCGCCACCACCAGCCGCCGGCCGAGGCAGGACTCCGCCCGAGCTCCCTCCGCGGGATCAGCCCCTCCCAGCGCGCGAGCCGGAGCCAGGGCCAGGCACGTACTTCTCCGAACCGGAGAGCACCGATCCCCGCGCGACACGCGCGCGGACAGCGCTCCCGCCGCCCCCAAGCACTGCACGCTGGGAGTCGTAGTCCCCGGGAGCCACCTTCCCTTCTCTCTCCCAAGCGCGCTCGCCCCCTCCGCCCCGGGGCGCGGTGACTGAATTTGGCCCCTGTCCCGTCCCGTAGCGGTGGGACGAATCTCGGCCCCCCCCCCAGTCATGCGGAGGCTGCTGTCGACTCTCCGATTCCACCACGCCCGGCTGTTGGCGGCGGCGGCTGCCGAGCTCCCCGCCCCGGGACACAGGGCGCCACCGGCTGGCTGGGGGCAGCGGCGGGCAGCGGCGGCCGCTTGGCGGCTGGGCTCGGGGCGCTCCATGGCGCAGTGCGGGGGCGTCGCCCCGCCCTCACCCGCCGCGGAGGAGGCGCAGGGGCCGGGGGCAGCCGCCGGGGACCCGCCCCCCAGAGCCGGCGAGTCCCTGGAACACGGTGAGAAGGCGGCCGGGCGGCCCGGGCCTCAGAGCCCCCCCGGGGGTGGGTCCCGCGCGCAGCCAGGCTCTGACCCCCGCCCCCGGTCCGGCCTCGCCCCAGCGCCGGCCCCTGCTTTGCAGCCAACTCTGCCGAGTGCGGGGCTAGACCGCGCCGCTGCGAGCCCGGCCCGCCGAGTGCAGGCACCAGCCCCACCCCGCGGCCAGCCGGCCGCCGCGCCTCTCCGCATCGCCTGTCCCCCCACCCCCCGGTGCTAGGCGGGCGTGTGTGTGTCCCGCCCTCAGCGCTGCTGTGCTGGCTCCAGCCACGCCACCACTGGCGGTGCCGCCCTGCGCTCCCGCGTCCCGGCCCAGGCCCACCTGGAAGCAGTTCCAGTTAACATGGGCCGGTACCGTGTGCGCAGCCGGAAACCCCCTTTTCTACCTGCACCGGGGGAAGGGAGGAGTCAAGGCGCTGCCAAGTCCTTTTGCCCGAGCTGGGCTGTTGATAACACATACAGCCACCGCCCTCGTGGTCGGCACTGTAGTAACAGTCTCCACTCCAAGGAGCTCACATTGTAAATAGGCAAGAGCCAAAGAAACTTTTAGCCCTCTGTTTGCAGAGGGGGAACTGACAAGCGATTTAAGTGAGGTGAGGTAATTCCCAGAAGGCGATGACAGAGCAATGAGTGAGCCCACCTCCCCCGAGTCCCAGTTCCGAGCCATAAACACAACACCATCCTCCCTGTAAAGCAGGAGGGAGGGAGAAAGTGCAACATGCGGAGCAACATCCACTCTCCTTCCTGTCTTTGAGGGTAGGAAGAGAGTAAGGTTGCGTAGACGGTATCAGTACAGCCCTGTTTTTGTAGTTAGTGGATGACTCATTTAACTGACTACAACAGACAGGGTTGTGTCCACATAGCAGCTTTTAATATCAAGTTGTTTGAGATATTTTAGGTGCATCAACATCTACCAACTCAGGCAGCCAGGGTGTCAGACCAGTCTAGGAAAATCTGAGCAGGTATCCCCTCCTATAGTATCTTAGTAAAGAAGAGAGTGTGCAGAGGACATTTGCACAGAGTGGCAGCATCAACGTGGGGCATATGAACTTTAATATATTCTTACACGCAGGCAACCTGAGGGAAAGGAAGATCATCTGTACTAATTATACAGAGGCATAGCTAGGATCCTAGCTACACTGCAAAAGTAGTATTACCAGCTAGTTGCAGAACAACAATGGAAACCCTATGCCTTTCTTGGTGACAGATTTCAGAGTGGCAGCCCTGTTAGTCTGTATCAGCAAAAAGATCAAGGAGCCCTTGTGGCACCTTAGAGACTAACAGATTTATTTGGGCATAAGCTTTCATGGGCTAAAACCCACTTCATCGGATGCATGCAGTGGAAAATACAGTAGGAAGATATATATACACAGAGAACATGAAAATATGGGTGTTGCCCAACGCCCACGAAAGCTTATGCCCAAATAAATTTGTTAGTCTAAGGTGCCACAAGTACTTCTTGTTCTTTATGCCTATCTTATGGCCAAAGCAAAATACTCCTAGCTTTTGCAGTTTAACAGTAGTGTTAATAATGTGTGGACAGTAACCATAGTTAGAGAATCATTTCCAATTGTAAATGCTTAAACTCTTATGTATAGTTTTAACATACACCTCCATCCTCCTTTTCCTTTGGAAGGGACAAGTTAAACACCAGCATTTAGATCAGGGGGTTCTCAAACTCAGTTTACCTTAGGGCCAGTGCCAGTCCTCAAATCCTCCAAGCGGGCCAATAATGTCACTCATGCCACCCAGAACCTGCCCCCCAAAACTCCACCCCCCACCTGCCTAAGGCTCTGGGAGGGAGTTTGGGTGGGGGAGGAGGTCTGGGGTAGGGGATTGGGGTGCAGACTCTGGGAGGGAGTTTGGGTCCAGAAGGGGTGAGAGGTTGGGCTCTGGGAGGGATTTTGGGGGCTGGTGGGGTAAGGGGAGAGGGTGCAGGCTTGGGGAGGGGATCGAGGGTGCAGCGCTTACCTGGGGCTCCAAGGCGGGTTGGGGCGGGGGGGGGCTCCGTGCACTGCTGCCCCCAGGCGCTGCCCCCGCAGTGTCCCATTGGCTGCAGGGGTGCTGGCAGCGCATGGAGGCACAGCCCAGCCCCTCTTTGGGCTGCAGGGAGGGGCCGGCAGCCACTGGAGCAAGCAGGCAGATGCCCCTCAGCTCCACTGTGCTGCCGGGCGCCTGGTGGCAGCAGGTGGGGCCAAGGGAGAGACCCGGCCCCAAAACTGCCGGAGCCCCACGGGCCACATTGGGGAGGCTCGCGGGCTGGGAGTTTGAGACCCCATATTTAGATCCTCAAAATCCTTGTTCAGCTGCCACCAAACACAGCATCCAAAGTCCTTAGGTGCTGAAATTTCCACTGGTAAAGTCTCAAAAGGCAGCTAAAAATCTGCCAGTTAGCATGCACACAAGTGCCTCAGTCCTGACACCTGGGCACCTAACTCATGCCTAAGTTCTGGCAGAATCCTTAAACTAGGTGTTCCCCTGCCTATCTTACCTTGATGCCCAATATGGTAGGCAGCTTTTGAGAACACCAACCAGATCAGGCCCCGCTTGAAACACCAGTGGAGGAAGTGGTGCAACCCCTCCCCCCGATTACCTTTGTCCAAGTGTTGAGAGCACTCACCCAGGATATGTGAGACCACAATTCAATTCCCGCTTCTGCTTGAAGTTGAGCAGGAACTTGAGCTTTGTTCTCTCCCCTCCACCCAGGAAGGTGCCCAACCCACTGGACTATAGGGTATTTTGGGCAGGTCTTACCTTGAAAGGGAGGGGAAGAGGAATGCAGTCAGATATGTTTAAATAGATAAGAGCTATCCCTCTCTTCTTATATTCCTTTTGTTAAATCACAAAGTGTATTTTAGATGATTGTAGGGATCAGCACTCTTAACTCTTTCCTATTTTAAATTCAGATATGCTGCTTTCCCCTACTGAAAGATGCTCTCATTTTTATACTAGAAAATTTGGATGAGACATGCCGAGTCACAAACAGGTTATGAAAAAGGTGATTTGTGCTTAAGAAGGTAGTTCCATTTGCATCCCTAACTTTTGACCTATCATAAACAGACTTCAGTTGAGAGGTAAAATGAGAATGAGAGAATTGCAGCCTATTTAAAGGAATGCCAGTGGCACTGGAACATTTTTAATAGTGGGCATGCTGAAAGCCGGCCCTCTTAGCCTGTCTGCGCCCTCCAATCCCAGAGCTGGGGCCGGGAGTAAGGCCACGTCTCTGGGAGGAGGGGGACTCGGACAGGGTAAGGGGGCCAAGGCTGTGGCCACGGCGGGGGGTGAGCACGGGGCCGGCAGCTGGGACCCTCAGGCGCGGGGCTGGCAGCCGCATGCAGGGCCAGAAGCGGAGGCATGGGGCCAGCAGCCAGGACCCTCAGGAATGGGACTGGTGGCAGCATTGGGGGCAAGAAGTGTAGGTGCAGGGCCGGGCTGTGTGCAGGGCCTGAAGCAGAGGCGTGGGGCCAGCAGCCGGGACTCCTGGGCATGGGACCAGGACCCTGCTGCAGCATCCCCCAACTCCCTGCGCCTATGAAGAATGCTATCACACACAAATTGTGTGTGTGTGTATATATATATATACACACACACACACACACACACAAAAGTTTTCAAAGTAGTAATAGCCATCAGTTTCACCATCTCCTTAACTATGAATGTCTGTCAGTGGACTACCATTTTACTGATACTTCCCCAATAAAAGTTTCACTCTGGTAACTGAAAGAGATTCAGTTATCCATTAGAGTGAATAAAATTGAGAGAGTATTGCAGTTTCATATTAAAATTATAAAGATCTGGCTAAGGTAACTAAAATCAATTTAAAAAAAATAAAATTCCCTCCTACTGTTCCTCACACGTTCTTGTCAACTGCTGGAAATGGCCCACCTTGATTATCACTACAAAAGGTTTTTTTCCTCTCCTGCTGGTAATAGCTCACCTTACCTGATCACTCTCCTTACAGTGTGTATGGTAACCCATTGTTTCATGTTCTCTGTGTATATAAAATCTCCCTACTGTATTTTCCACTGCATGCATCCGATGACGTGAGCTCAAGTATATTTGTTCGTCTCTAAGGTGCCACAAGTACTCCTTTTCTTTTTGAACTTCTAACAGCCTTTGATAGTCAAGGCATTCATTCATACTGTATTCTCTATTACATAAATATCAGACTAGCAAGATGTCAGTTTAAACTATTGTTAAATTTAAGGCTTTTAAAAACCGAAGTAGAAAGCTTTTTCTCTTTCATTAGATTTAATGCTTAGAGTCTATTTTCTTTGAGTAATGACCAACTCATTTCAGTGAATGAGAAAGGAGGGAGTTGTTTACTTGGAACTCATCCTATAGGATTTAGGCACACTCTTGGTGCTTGCCAACTTAGGCCAATTGCACATCCATCACTCAGTGACTGAAAGAGGGACATTGTCAAGACTAGTTGTTCCTCTGCTCTGCCCATCTGTTATTGTAAACAGGCACAATTTTTCAGAGTGGCATTTGTTTTTCAACACACTGCTTTCTTAGCAGCCTGAGAAAAGGGAGGAAGTAACATACTGTACAAATGCCAGCATGCATACCGCCCTCAGTCCTGCAACTGACTCCATGTGGACAGACCCCTGTGTTTACATGGAGCCCCACAAATCAGTGGGGCTTGTGATAGGCCTCGATTGCAGGCCTGGGATCTAAGAAACCCAAATCAAGTTATCTTCTGGATGCTTAACTGGAAATGTGGACTTTTATATAGGATTCACATTTTAAAGGATTGAAGTGAGTGGAAGCATTTTTAAAGTCAGACTAAACAAAGCCTGTATACCTTGACAGTGGCTTTCATCCGTAACATGTAGTTGTCATTGTTATTTACACATGACTAAGATTGTCTGATCATCTAGCATCTCACATATAGGGTTTACAAATGAAAAGCAGAGGAAAAGAAGACAATAAAAATAAAAGGATTATAAAAAGCCACCAAGAACATATTACTTCCTCTAGTTAGTTACATAAGGAGACAATTTTTGATTATACATCTGTAAATGAGAAATCTGGTGCAGGAACCTTATGCAACATGCTTTAATAAAGAGGTCTCAAACTCCTGACCCGTGGGCCATCTGCAACCTGCAAGCTTCCCCAGTGTGGCCTGCGGGGCTCCAGCAGTTTTGGGGCTGGTCTCTCCCTTGGCCCCACCTGCTGCCCCTGGGCACTCCCCTGCCAGGGGCCCTGGCAGTGGAGCTAAGCCGCATCTGCCTGCTCGCTCCAGTGGCTGCCGGCCCCTCTCTGCAGCCCAGGAGCGGGGCAGGGCTTTGCCTCTGTGTGCTGCCCCCGCCCCAAGCGCCCCTGCAGCCAATGGGACGCTGCGGGGGCAGTGCCTGGGAGCAGCAGCGCATGGAGCCCCCCCGCCTGCCTCTCCTTGGAGTCCCAGGTAAGCACCGCACTCCCGACCCCCTCCCAGAGCCTGCACCCCCACCCCTCCCTACATACCTCCTCCTGCCCCGAAACTCCGTCCCAGAGCCTGCACCCCCTCCCCACACCCCCCAGCCCCAAACTTCCTCCCAGAGCCCAACCTCTCACCCCTTCTGCACCCAAACTCCCTCCCAGAGCCTGACCCCAATCCCCTACCCCAGACCTCCTCCCCAACCCAAACTCCCAGAGCCTTAGGCAGGTGGGGGGCAGAGTTGTGGGGGGGCGGGTTCTGGGCAGCATGAATGACACTGGCCCGCTTGGAGGATTTGAGGACTGGTACTGGCCCTAAGGTAAACTGAGTTTGAGACCCCTGCTTTAGTATAAAGTAAGACTAAAACATCTACTATCACAATGGAGTCTAGTCCAAACATATTCTTAGTTTGTGAAGGATAGGGAGAAAAAAGGTCACATGCGTACACCCAACCAGTTCCTAGAGCCAATAAAAATACGCCAGCCTCATAGATCGTCCTTAAGGGAATTCCTTTAGCTTTTGCTATTTCAAATTAAATACAATTATTGGTCTCAATTGTCTAAGAATTGCACATATTCTGTTATTTTTGTTAGCCCATCTCCGTCTTCAACACTCTGACCTGCTTGTTTGTTTCCTTCATTGGTTATGTCTTGTCCTTTAGGTTGTAATCTCCTTGAGGCAGGGATTATCATTTTGCATAGGTTTGTACACCTAGTGCAATTGGACCCCAGCTTGATTGGCCTCTGAACCTACCACTGTCTAAGTTAAATAATAAATAATAATAATAAATAGAATACTGTTCAAAGAGTGCTCACAGAAAAACTTTTGTATCTCTGCTTCTTAGTGTCCACTAAGTGAGCAGGCAACCCTCCTAAATACCTTATTTCGTTTGAAAGAGAGGAAGTTGGTGAGGTAGTCTTTTATTGGACAACCATTGGTGAGGGGGTCAAACTTTTGTGCTTACCCAGGACTCTTCTTCAGGTCTTTTTCTTTTTAGTCATTTAATATCCAGTTGAGTAACTGGAACAGCTCCTGAGTAGCCTCAGTACTCAGATCACAGTTTACTTTGTGATTTTCCCCTCCCCCACTTTATGCTGAAGCCAATTAGTACTTAATCTGTTGTCTTGTCTTCCCTAGCACTAGGGATGTGGTATCCAAGAAACAGTCTACAGGGTCCTAACAACACAGATCAGGTTTGTTACACTACATTTGTCAAATCAGTGGTTGCTTTGCATGCCACAAGAACATAATGTGGATGTTTACTGCCAAATTTTCCCCTGGGGTTAGATTTGGAATATCTGCATTAGTTATCAGTGGAGCTTTGAAAATGTGCTTGTCTGTGGTAATGAGGTGTCCTGTGATAAACTGCAATTCTGACATAAGTTTATTTTCCAGTACACTAACACCATTGTAATGTGGAGTTTTACTAGGAGAATACTGCTGGATGCTTGCTTTTGTGCACAGTTGTTGAGAGATGCAAAAGGAGGTTTCAGCTTTCCATTTTTTAGAAGATATAATTGGATATGTATAATGTCAGAATAAAATGAAAGAGTCTGAAGCAAACGTAGGAAAAGATGACTTGTGGATAAATTTATGTTGCATAATTAGTAAGTTTAGAAAAAACATTTTGAATGAATCATTGGTTAGGCTGACCCTTTCATTATCGTGTTGGCTTGATATCCTGCCACCTGTAGTTCACAAAGAAGCTTAGAAACTGAACTTAGCTCTCTTAAATGAAAATCAAAGTATATTGAGTGGAGACAAGTGAATTGTGATTTATGTTGGCTCCCTATCTACAGCTTTCAAAACTCTTAGTAGATGGAAATACTGTAGTGATTGACTTTGGGAAATTTTTAGGAAATTTTAAATTGTCCTGTTGCTTATTAATTATATTTGAATGACCTGTTAACTTCAGAGAGACTTGCCATAGCTCATGTATTTCCTGTGACACTTATGCATTTTCAAAGTCTGTCACATGTTTCTGCACAAATAGGAAAATGTCAGACATTTCAGAAAGAAACCATTTCCCCACAGATTATTTAATAGAGGAAGGTGTATACAAGACACCATGGGTTCTAATTTTAGCACTTCTGCTGACTATTCTTAATACTTCTGTGCACTTCCCAATTTTTATTAACCCAGGCCTCTGACCTCTACCTCAGGTGAGGCAATCATTTACCCATTTTACAGATGAGAGAGGTTGGATAAGGCACTGTAGGCAATGCTAGTACAAACAGCCCCAAGTTTCACCCATCTTGCGATGCTGCCTTTCAGATATAATGGGCCAAATTATGCAGTGTCGATCTTTATCCTGCTTTAGCAACTAGACCAGAGAGATTTATGTGTCTATTGCTGCCCCACTGCTATATACAGTGATCTTTAACCCAAATGATAGAAACTCAGGTTTTTAGAATTAGCAATCCCAGGTTTAGTCACTGCAAGTTACTCAAACAGGGGAGTCACTATGATGTCTTTAACCTATAGACCGTACTCTATTCATAAAGCCAGGAATAGAATCCTCATGCCCAACATACAGTTGCTAGTTCACAGTTATGTAACCCAGTTATTAAACAGTGTGTTTTCTCTCTCTCTGGGATGCTCGTCACAGAGGATAACAGCACATCTCATGTAGTCATTCCTGTAGCGAAAGTGGTAGACATCTATGGTGTCTGTCGGAGGGCTATGGATTCAGTTCTCGTTTATGACCCACGTAGGAAAAAATATAGGCAAGTTAGTGTGCAGATCCTAGAATAGATGAATATTTCATATTGCAAGTCACATTGAGGTGAAGTTGGATATTTGTTTTATTTTTAGTCTTTGTACTTTGATTAAGGGGTGTTTTCCCTTTAAGAACAGGGTAGGGGGCACATATTATGGCATTTTTTTTTTTGAAGAAAACAGAGCAGTGTGTGGATGATGTTGGGGGTGTGTGTGTGTGCACAGAGAGAGGAAGATCTTGCCTGCAATATTGCTAACCATTTGTATTCGAAAATAATGAGTCTGACCCCTCAAGTCTTGAGATTGGCTATAAATCAGAACATTTTAAAAATATATATTTTGAGAATTCTTTTTATTTGCCTTCTTCTTTGAGCCATTAGGATAACCCTGGAAATTTGGTCCATGTGTTTCTCAGCAACCTCTATAACAATGAAGGCTAGAGACTTGCTTGTTCAAAAAGGAAAGCTGAGTAAACTTACATTAGTTTATTACATTAGTAAGTTTAGAAAAAAACATTTTGAATGAATCATTGGTTAGGCTGACCCTTTCATTATCGTGTTGGCTTGATATCCTGCCACCTGTAGTTCACAAAGAAGCTTAGAAACTGAACTTAGCTCTCTTAAATGAAAATCAAAGTATATTGAATGAAGATGTAACGTTAACCCTTATCAGGGGATTAGATGCCTCGTGACATTGTTAATGATCTTCAGAGTCTTTTTGTCCCTGTAGGTCACAAGTATGACTGCATCCAACTCAGCAGGTATTAAATACAGATTGTTCATGTCTAATAATGGATGTTTGGTGGCCTCTGTGAGTTGGGTTTAGTGAGTGTCAGTTCCAGCTCCTGCATCATAAAGTCATCACTACCATGCTTTGCACTAATTGGCAGACTCAGTATGGGCCTTGGAGACTGACTTAGCCCTCTTGTCTCTAGAAATCACCCCAGATCAGAGCTGAGCTATGGTGGTAGGGTAACCTTCCTTGTTGTTGCCCTATAGATGAGCAGGGCAGCAGACAGCGGAGGTATATGAGCACTAAACCCACTTTGTTTATAGCTAGGGTTTATGATTATATGCAAATGAATTAAAATATGCAACATATTTACTTAAATATTTTGCATAAAGTGTCTGGGAATTGCCCAAAACTTTGGCAGTTCTGTATTTCAAAGTAAAAAAAGTTTTCTTGAACATAAGTCACAACCTCACAAATATATTGAAATACAAACAAAACATAACTACTTTCCTGTGAGTGTGGAAAAAACAAAGTTACAGTTGTGACTAGTAAGGATACGCCACTATTACTGGGAACCTTTAACTGTTCTCTTCCTGAATGAGAGAAGAACCAACCAACCAACTGATCACTATTTCTCTTATATAAAAAAGGGGATTGCAAAGGTACATATCAGTTACTAAATATTAAGGCTTACCCACCAATCAGCTTTTCATATTTGAGAAGAGTAATGAATCTTTTGTACAGCCTGATCATTTGGATTGGGTTACATACCAAGGCCCCAGTGCTGCAGATGCTCACTGTGCTTAACTTTACTGACAATAGTAGTCCCACTGAGTTCAAGAGAAACTCACAAGGGGGATAAGGAGGAATTTTTACCCAGTGGCTTAAAGTGGCAATCTGCCTCCCCTGAGTTATTTTTGGGTGAGGGGGTTGGATCAGTGGACTGAAGAAACACCCTTCAGTGAAATGGATGGTATTAGAGAGGTATCATGGGGTCCACTCACCGCTGGAGCACCCCCTCCTGGTTCCTTTGGGGATTAGATGATTCTAGGTTTGATGCCCCCTTCTGTTGGTTCCTCACCCCGTTGTCTTTTTCTTTCTCTGGGACTCAGGGTGGTCCTTCTTCATGACTCAGCCCTCCAAGGTATCAAAGTCCCTCCATACAAAAATGGCAGTATTCCCTTTTCTGCCCTGACTACACCACTCCTCCTGTGGCTGGTAGGGAAATCCAGGCCCACCCTATACTCCAGGTTCCAGTCCAGCATCTGTAACGACAATAGCCTGCTTTATTCCAGACTATGGTACTCTTGCCCTGGACTCCTTCCTACTTCTCAGCTCTACATTCTGACTTCCCCCCCTCTCTAGGTTTATCAGCCCAAACACACACCTCCCCAGGAGCAGCTTGGTACTGTAACTCCCAAACATGTCTCCCCTCTCCCATGGAGTAATTGCAGACAATTTCCTGGCAGCCCCTTTCTGTTGGGATGGCCCAGCTACCCCCAGCCGGACTTGATCAGCAGTTAGGTCTTAGCACACCCTGGCTTTCCTTTGGGTGCAGCCTATAGTTTAATTGGCCTAATTTACCCCTTCAGGCGTTGTGTGAGTTGGACACTCCATCACAGGAGGACATTGTCACCTCAGAATTCCACCTAATGGTGGCTCCACAGACGTTACTGCAGTCTTAAAAGAGGGACCAGGATCAATGGAGAGATACTTAACCTGTTAACCATGACCAGCTCACATGTTTCTAAACATCATTGACTTTGTTAACACTAGGTACTAAGTAATGTTTAAAAACATGTTGATTTTTACAGAGATGTTAAACAACATGTTTTTGAGCATTGCTCATTTTCCCAGTCTAGATAAGCCTGTAGTGACCCCTTCTACATCTGTCTGCCTTTCCTTCGGACTGGACAAGATGATATGGAGCCAGCATATGTGGCTAAATGGACTGATACACTCCTTTACTCCAATGTAATGTAAGGTCAGGATTGAGGTCCAACTTTGATTAAGCACATTTACTGATATGTTGAAGCAGGAAAAAAATGGGAAAGAGCAATTTGGTCTTACTGATAGAGTAATACAGACTGTATATATAGTCTCAAATTAGAAATCTAAGACTAAATGTGTTATTTTAAATATATTCCAGATGGGCTGGAAAATGTGCAGGGGGAAAAAATCATTCCAAAAAAAAAGAAAAGAACAAAAAGAAGAAAAGGGTCACAAACTCCTCCTGACTCCATGGATTGTTCAATGGCAGAAATGCCATTTGCCAGTACAGATATTAAAGATGAATTTGGCAGTAAGTATATTTAAAAAACAACAACACTGGTTTAAACATATGTAGATCAAACATTTAGGCTCTTATCTGATAGTTGGCCCATGCAGGGAACCGCGGCCAGTGGGAGCTTCGGGGGAGGTACCCGCAGGCAAGGGCAGCACATGGAGCCCTCTGTCCCCTCTCCCCCAGGGGCTGCAGGGACATAGTGCCAATTGCAGGCAGGGAGCCTACCTTGGTCCCGATGTGTGCCATTGCCACCCCGGAGTCTCTCCAGGTAAGTGGCGCCAGGCCGGAGCCCGCACCCCAACCCCCTGTCCTGAGCCCTCTGCTGCACCCCGTATCCCTCCTGCACCCCGAACCCCTGCCCTCAGCCCCCTGCCGCACCCTGCACTCCAACCCCCTGCCCTGAGCCCCCTCCCACACTCCACACCCCCTCCGGCACCCCAACCCCCTTCCCTGAGCCCCCTTGTACACCCCACACCATTCCTCCACCCTAACCCCTTGCCCTGAGCCCCTTCCTCCACACCGCACCCCCTACCCCACCCCGCACTCCCTCCTGTACTCCAACCCCCTGCCCCAGCCCTACATTCATGGCCCTGCATGCAATTTCCCCACCCAGATGTGGCCCTCGGGCCAAAAAGTTTGCCCACCCCTGCTATATTGGTATATTATTTTTGAAAACTTAGTAAGAATGAGGGCCTTTTAATGGGATGTAGTGCCTTTTACCTTTATGTTGCTGGCTCAAGACCAACTCACATTGGTGTAGTATTTCCTATTGTGTATGTTTTTTTATTAATCTGTAAATAAATGTTTTGCCTTCTCCCTCTCTTCCCCCAGTTACTAGTACATTTGAAATGTATTTTAAAAAGAGGAGAAAAAGAACTACTAGAAAGAAGGCTGAAGATGATGATCAAACAAAGAAGAAAAAGCAATATCAGCCAAACTATTTCATCTCTCTTCCAATTACAAACCCAAAGGTGGTATTCTTTTCTATTATTCTCTTTTTCTATGGGCAAAATTACTTCAAACAGGAGTAAATAAGGCAAGCAATATTTACCCTAAAGGAGTAGTTTTCAAACTATTGGGCGTGCCTTCCATGGGAGGCGTAGGAATGTGTCAAGGGAGGTGTGAGCAGTATTCCTTTAAAAAAATAATAAAAGAAGAAGAGAGCTCTGGCTGTCAGCACTGGTGGTTAGGGCTTATGGAGAAGGGCTGTGCACACCTGGGAGGCAGAGATAAAGGGGACAGCCAAAGCCCCCCCCCCCCCCCCCGACTTGAACTGTCTTCCCCTACCCAATCCCTCACCTCTTCTCCCCTTCCCCACCCTTTGCTCATCAGGATGCAGCTCAGGCTCAGGCTCAGGCTCTTCTCTCCTCCCCACCCCCACAATCCATCACCTGGAGGCAGCGGAGCTCTGTCTGTCAGCCCTAGGGTGCAGCAGCAGCAGCGCAGAAATAAGGGTGGCAATGGGGTGCTAAGTCTTCTGTGAAAAGTGTTATTGACAAATATCACTTTTCACATTGCCACCCTTACTACTTTGCTGCTGCTGGCATGGCACTGCCTTCAGAGCTGGGCACCCAGCAAACTCTTGTTGCTCTCTGCCCTGCCTTCAGAGCTGGATGGTGGTATATGGACTTTGGGGTGGGAGAACATAGCATAAACAACTACTGACAAAAAGAAAGGGGGCCTGATCAAACAAGTTTGAGAAGCACTGGCCTAAAGTATAACCAGTTATTTTATATTATTCTTTAAGGAACAGTGTCAAATTAAGAATCACACTGTCTGACATTTTTTTTTTACTAACCATTATTACAAATAGCAATGGATTACTCTAACTGAAAGATATTAGAAACCATTTTTTCTCTTGTTATCCAGTTGTTAGATTTGTGGATTTGACAGCAGTTTGTGTGTAATCAGTTTTACTGTTTCCCTCTGTATACTCAGATTGTTTGTGAAAGTCATTCACCCAGCAACAGGGGAGAGGAACACTTTAAAAAATAGGAAAGTGTACATTGTGAATCCACAAAATTGTAGGAGGACTGAGGACAGGTGTACATGATACTACTTTAGCTCATTTTATGAGGTTGAGTAGATTTCATTTAGACTGTTTTCCTTTAATAACGTGGAATTTGTCCAATTTGCTGTATAATTCATGGTGAACAGATCACCTCAATCCAAAAACTGTAAACCTGTTATGTAAAGGACATATTTCAGGGTCATTATTGTCTAAAAAGAGGCATTTATAGGCATACTATGTGATTTTTGCATATACCTACTATCATCTCACTAATATTTCAGTTCTAGTAGCAATGCTCATTTTTGGTTCTGATTCTGCAACTGACTGCACAGATAGACCTCTGATCCATGCACAGCCTCACTAAAGTCATTGGGACTCCATCCTTGTGGAGCCAGGTGCAGGATCAGGGCCAATGTGTCAAATATCATTAGGGGACCACAGCTACTTAAATAATTATTTTTATCCTGAAATTTGCTTTTAAAAATAATTACTTACTGTTTACTCTAGGTTAGGTGGAATATTAAAGTCTGATTTGCCCTGAGTAGAAAAGCAGCTCGCCCAATAGGGGTGTGTGTGTGATTTGATTTTTAATGTGGATAGGTTTCAGTTAAAAATAGACTGATACAGTGTGTCAGACAAACTCCAGCTACAATCTAGTGCCACCAATCCTGCAAACACTCATATATGCTTAAATTTATGTTCATGAGTATTCCCATTGATTTGGACTACTCATGTGAGTAAAGTTGCATGCATGCATATGTGTTTGCAGGACTGGGACCTAAGAAATACTGGTTGGTTCTCTTCCTCCCCCAAAAGGGGTCATTCAGTGATTTCTTCCATCCACAAGACAGGGTGTTGTGATAACTGACCGTCTGAAGAAGAACTGGACAATTACTGCTCAGAACTCCGGGACAAGCAATGATGGTTAAAGTTGAAAATCTAAATCCATCCAGTTCACATATATAGGTTGAGAGTCAATTAGGCAGTTATTAGTTTCACGTCTCTAAGAAGCATGTTGATGCATATTCTTAACTAAATTGAGAGATTGCTGGAGTTTCATACAGTGCAAGCAGTTTCAAGACATACATTAGGATCTTTAAGAACATGTATCTCATGGTTGTTTAGAATGTTGTTGTAGCTGTGTTGGTCCCAGGATATTAGAGAGACAAAGTGGGTGAGATAGGGATAAAAGATATTACCTCACCCACCTAGTCTGTCTCATGGTTAGCATGCATTGTCTTAGTTAAGGTAGTAATAGCTGAGCACGATTCCTTCTCACTAGCTGACATATACACGGAGTTTTGCTAGATATGGCTGTTCTGAGTACCTGTTGTGGCTTCAGCAAGGAAAATAAGATACAGTGTTAGGTGTAAAACTCATACTGTCAAAACCAGTATTTGAATACAGGGTCTGAACTAGATTTTTAAAAATATTTGTTAGCAGACACCATCAGATGTTTTTGAGGGTCACCCAGAGAGTGGAATTGCATCTGTGCTATATACTCACACACAGACCTCGGTATTGAGGAATTCTGAATAATGGCTGAAAATGAATTTAATAAAACCAAACTAGGTATGCAAGTTATGGTGAAATGTTCCACTCTTAGGTGTCAGTATGGAGGAAGATTGCAATGACTAATTATACAGACTCCAAGACAGCCTTTACTAGATAATGAAGAAATGAGATCTCTTACACCATCTGAATTTGGAATCTTTCACTTCCTCATTTTTGCTCCCATTATATAACAGTTGCCAGGCTAGTGTAGTGGTTGAATAAATTGATACAGCATAACTGGAAGAAAAAAAAGTGCTCCTGTCATTGCTGATAGGATTTGAATAATTTTTGTTGTTAAAGCAGAAAGGTCTAAACTCTGCAGCCATTTTCATGATGCCTAAAATTGGTAATTCCTTTTTTTGACTTAATTTGTCATTAACAATAATTGTGAGGATAGCAGCTGTGCTAAGTCTCAGAGCATTTGATATGGGGGTTATTATTTATTTACTTTGTCATTCTGAGCTTTTATGTTACAAAGTTCTGTTTGTAACTTTCTTAGATGTAGGGTTTGAACTGGAAGTGGGAGGTGCTGGTTGGATTTTATAATGGTAGTTTTATCCTGAATGGAAAAATTCCAACGAATACAAATGGGATCTTGTAAAGCTAGAGAGGAACTTCTAACTAGTGTTGCCATTTCAGACGATGATGGACAAAGAGCTTCCTTTTGTGAGAATTTCATTTCACTACTTCTGAGGTGTTCTGGGCAATAGTACAAGTCTTTCTGAATTAAGATTTTACTTACATTTTTTAGCTTTACAGTGAAAAACACCCCTGTGATTCAGGAACAGTTTTGCAGTGGGGGATTTTTCAGGAAACATTTAGTGAGTTATCCTGCTTGTGACTGAAAGATTTCTCTTGCTGTTATTTTAATGGTGTTTTGAATCTTTGGAAGAAAAATATGATGCTCCATAAATTTTAACTTCATACTCTGTTAAATTTTACAGAAATAGTTAAATGAAGAATAATAATTGTTTCCATCACTTTTGGTAAATCTGCTTGGATGAGGTTAAATTTCAACTGATATGCTATGTGTCTGAAGATGCTGTTTCTAGGTCCTCAAGATTATATTTTAATTAAATTGATTATACTTGATGTGTTACAACTCTAAAGGTAATCAGTTTTGTATTAACTTTTTAGCATTATTCTTGCATGCCAGAAAACCAAATTCTTGCATGTAAGAATAATGTTATTTGATAACTTCAATATATAATTCTAAATAGTTACGGTGAGGATGATCACGGGATCAGAACTAGACTCCTTTGAAACATTTATTTTTAACACTTTATTATCTGGAGAAGGAGGTACATAGCGAGTTGTTGAAATCTGCACTCAACAATTTATTTTACTGAATTAAAACTACCAAGGTTTGTGAAGAAGACTGGAAGGATCTAAATTAAATTAAATTGTTATCAAAATTGGCAGATAAAATTTCATGTAGAAAAGTGAAAGGTAATGTACAATAGGAAAAACAATTTAAACATTTCATATCTATTAATGGGTTCATCACTAGATATGAGAGATCTAAGAGGAGTCTTGTTTAGCTTAATTAAAATATCGGATATCTGTATCACACTGCTCAAAAGAGTTAATTTAGATACTTGGCTGTATTAAAACAGAAATAATAAACAAAACCTGAAAATGGAAGCCTGCAAATTGGTCGCACATCTGCACCTTGTTTGTTGCATTTAATTTTGGTTACCTGAATTCAAGAGGGACATGCTAGAGATGGACTTCTCCCAGAGGCTCACAAACATACTTCTGTGTAACAATATTTTGCCTTTGGAATAGTATAGATTATGCAGAACAGTGGTTCTCAACCTTTCCTGAGTATTGTACCCCTTCAGGAGTCTGATTGGTCTTGTGTACCCCCAAATTTTACCTCACTTAAAGATGACTCGCTTACAAAATCAGACATAAAAATACAAAAGTATCACAGCACACCATTATTGAACAATTGCTTACTTTCTTATTTTACCATATAATTATAAAATAGATCATTTGGAATATAAATATTGTACTTACATTTCAGTGTATAATGTATAGAGCAGCTGGTACAGGAACCCACAAGGGGAGAGGCAACTCTCGATCTAGTCCCGAGTGGAGTGCAGGATCTGGTCCAAGAAGTAACTATAACAGGACCGCTTGGAAATAGTGACCATAATATAACAACATTTAACATTCCTGTGGTGGGAAGAACACCTCAACAGCCCAACACTGTAGCATTTAATTTCAGAAAGGAGAACTATGCAAAAATGAGGTTAATTAAACAGAAATTAAAAGGTACAGTGACTAGAGTGAAATCCCTGCAAGCTGCATGGACATTTTTCAAAGACACCATAATAGAGGCTCAACTTAAATGTATACCCCAAATCAAAAAACACAGTAGAAGAACTTAACAAGAGCCACCATGGCTTAACAACCATGCAAAAGAAGCAGTGAGAGATAAAAAGGCATCTTTTAAAAAGTGGAAGTCAAATCCTAGTGAGGTAAATAGAAAGGAGCATAAATACTGTCAAATTAAATGTAAAAATGTAATAAGAAAAGCCAAAAAGGAGTTTGAAGAACAGCTAGCCAAAAACTCAGAAGGTAATAACAAAATGTTTTTTAAGTACATCAGAAGCAGGAAGCCTGCTAGACAACCAGTGGAGCCCCTGGATGATCGAGATACAAAAGGAGCACTTAAAGACGATAAAGTCATCGCAGAGAAACTGAATGAATTCTTTGCTTCAGTCTTCACGGCTGAGGATGTTAGCGAGATTCCCAAACCTGAGCGGTCTTTTGTAGGTGACAAATCTGAGGAATTGTCACAGATTGAAGTGTCACTAGAGGAGTTTTTGGAATTAATTGAGAAACTTAACAGTAACAAGTCACCAGGACCAGATGGCATTCACCCAAGAGTTCTGAAGGAACTCAAATGTGAAATTGCGGAATTATTAACTATGGTTTGTAACCTGTCCTTTAAATCAGCTACTGTACCCAATAACTGGAAGATAGCTAATGTAACACCAATATTTAAGAAGGGCTTTAGAGGTGATCCTGGCAATTACAGACCGGTAAGTCTAACATCAGTACTGGGCAAATTAGTTGAAACAATAGTAAAGAATAAAATTGTCAGACACATAGAAGAACATAAATTGTTGTGCAAAAGTCAACATGGTTTCTGTAAAGGGAGATCATGTCTTACTAATCTATTAGAGTTTTGAGGGGGGTCAACAAACATGTGGACAAGGGGGATCCAGTGGACATAGTGTACTTAGATTTCCAGAAAGCCTTTGACAAGGTCCCTTACCAAAGGCTCTTGTGTAAATTAAGTTGTCATTGGATAAGAGGGAAGATCCTTTCATGGGTTGAGAACTGGTTAAAAGACAGGGAATAAAGGGTAGGAATAAATTTTCAGAATGGAGAGGGGTAACTAGTGGTGTTCCCCAAGGGTCAGTCCTAGGACCAATCCCATTCAACCTATTCATAAATGTTCTGGAGAAAGGGGTAAACAATGAGGTGGCAAAGTTTGCAGATGATACTAAACTGCTCAAGATAGTTAAGACCAAAGCAGACTGTGAAGAACTTCAAAAAGATCTCACAAAACTAAATGATTAGGCAACAAAATGGCAAATGAAATTTAATGTAGATAAATGTAAAGTGATGCACATTGGAAAAAAATAACCCCAACTATAGATACAATATGATGGAGGCCAATTTAGCTACAACTAATCAGGGGAAAGATCTTGGAGTCATCATGGATGGTTTGCCAAAGATGTCCACACAGTGTGTAGCAGCAGTCAAAAAAGCAAACGGGACGTTAGGAATCATTAAAAAAGGGATAGAGAATAAGATGGAGAATATCTTATTGCCCTTATATAAATCCATGGTACCCCCACATATTGAATACTGCGTACAGATGTGGTCCCCTCATCTCAAAAAAGATATACTAGCATTAGAAAAGGTTCAGAAAAGGGCAACTAAAATGATTCGGGGTTTGGAACAGGTGCCATATGAGGAGAGATTAAAGAGGCTAGGACTTTTCAGCTTGGAAGAGAGGAGACTAAAGGGTTATATGATAGAGGTATATAAAACCATGAGTGGTGTGGAGAAAGTGAATAAGGAAAAGTTATTTACTTGTTCCCATAATATAAGAACTAGGGGCCACCAAATGAAATGAATGGGTAGCAGGTTTAAAAGAAATAAAAGGAAGTTCTTCTTCACTCAGCACACAGTCAACCTGTGGAACTCCTTGCCTGAGGAGGTTGTGAAGGCCGGGACTATAACAGGGTTTAAAAGAGAACTGGATAAATTAATGGAGGTTAAGTCCATTAATGGCTATTAGCCAGGATGGGTAAGGAATGGTGTCCCTAGCCTCTGTTTGTCAGAGGGTGGAGATGGATGGCAGGAGAGAGATCACTAACAGTATAAACAAGTCATTGTCCATATGAAATTTTAGTTTGGACTGACTTCACTAGTGTTTTTTATGTAGTCTGTTGTAACATTAGACAAATATCTAGATGAGTTGATATACCCCCTGGAAGATCTCGGAGTACCTCCAAAGATACACGAAGCCCTGATTGAGAACCACTAGTGTAGAATGCTGACCCTTATAGCTGCTCTCTCTGTTCTTTTCCATTTCTGACTTTGAAACAGAGGGGCATCTCGATTCTTACTTCCCTGCTCATTCTCTGATGGTAAGGTTAGCTGTGGCTTGCCTCTGGACCCAGCTGTGGTCTGCCATCTTTGAAATTGACCTTGTTCGCTAATAAACATCTGGGGTTTTGTTTGTTTGGAGCCAGGACAGTCTTGATAATAGCTTCCTAGTTGTGTAAGCATATATCTTCTGTATCCTGAAGGGCTTGTATTGTTATAACTGAGCTTGCATTTTTTTCTTTTGCTGTCTCTCAGGAAGGAACAAATTAAACTATTTTCTGTCTTGAAAATTTTCCTGGAAACTATAATCAGAAACTGAGTAAACTGGTAATTGAAAAACTCCATCTTTATACTTTGGACTTTTCCCCATTGGGATAATTGCACTTTTCTCCAGTTTATGACATTATGTATTATCTGTGCAGTAAATAAATTGCAATTATCTGGGATCATGTTCATCAACATTTTGTGTAACTGTGAAGCTACATATTTCATGTCTTTTGAGAATTCAGTGAAAGTGTCATTTATTTGGGGGAATGCAAGTGCCAAATTGTGACAGAGATAAAATACTAGTAGAATCTTACTGCAGTGTAATTTATGCTCAGACACTGCGAAAAAAAATTTCAGATGACAGACATCTTCCTTTACTAGGCATGCTATTTTTTCCCTTCTTTCTTTGCCATCACTCCCCTTCTGTTCTAATTTGTTACTTATTTATATGGTGCCACAGGAAGTACATGGCACATAAAAACAAGGCTTTCATGTAGCAGAGATTGTTTAAGGCCCTGATCATGAACGGTGCTGAACGCTCACAACTCTTATTGTTTTCTTTGGGAGAGGTTGTTCAGCATCAATAAGGTTTTTAATATAAAGTGAAAGGCAAAGATTTGCATGTGAAAGGGTTTTTCTTTTTAAATCCAAAAGCAGACTCTTCTGTTATGAAAATTTGGCATGTGTGTGTAGTCCAGGAATTATCATGCTTCTGCTGAGGACAAGCTGGTACTGAGCCCTGACTCTGGGCTACTCAGCTGCACACACACACACACTCACCCCCATTTTACACAACTTTAATTTATAGATTTCAAAGTCATTTTGAGGTCTTCTAAATTGGTTCTTTTAGGTGATTTGCACAAAGGTTCGCTTGGCTGTAGTGTTTGATAATGATAATCTGTTTATAATTCAAGAAATTACTCATTTTACCAAATACTCAAGATTATAGTAAATCAGCTATGTTTGATTTGATTTTCACTAATATTATATTTAGGCTTTGTAGCAATTTTTGTAATAACCATGATGATTGTATTTTCATATGCACTAAAGACTGTTGGATAAAATTTATCATGCAAGCATTTCTTTATGTGTAGTTCCTGATAGAAAGAAAAGTTGTTAATTTTTTTTTTAAAACAAGCAGATTGACAGTATTTTAACAACCGTATGTATCAATATTCTGTATAAAGCAACTCCTAAAAATATATTTGAAGAATGGGTACTATCTAGCTTTCTCCTCAAATAGAAAACTCAGGAGTTGTAACTCAAATGGCCCAGCATATTATTTACTGAATTCTCATCTGTGTGCTACACATAAGATCCTGGAAAAGCTGGCTGTAGTCCCTCATGCCCTACTGTATGATGAGGTTTATCATAGGCTGGTGGAGGAAGTTCTTGCAGAAGCCTCTAATTTAGGATATTGACAGCATAGCATGGGGGAAAAAAAGTGGAGCACCTTAAACCAATGGTTCTCAAGCAGGGGTACGTAGAAGTCTTCCAGGGAGGTACATCAACTCATCTAGATATTGGCATAGTTTTACAACAGGCTATATAAAAAGCACTAGCAAAGTCAGTACAAACTAAAATTTCATACAATGACTTGTTTATACTGCTGTATATACTAAAAAGTAATTTATATTCCAATTTATTTTTTAATTAATGGTAAAAATGAGAAAGTAGTTGTTCAGTAATAGTGTGCTGTGAGTGACACTTGTATTTTTACATCTGTTTTTGTAATCAAGTAGTTTTTAAGTGAGATGAAACTTGGGTATGCAAGACAAATCAGATACCCGCAAAGATTACAGTAGTCTGGAAAGGTTGAGAGCTACTGCCTTAAAACCTGTTCTGGGAATTATCATGCTTCAGAGAACAAGCTGCTACTGAACCCTGACTCTGGGATGTCCAGCCGTACAATAGCAACTCCATTACTTCCTACCCACTTTGAGTTTACTCAGGCAGATTAACAAAACTCTGTCAAGAAGATGATGAAACTTGTGTCTGCTTGAACAGGTTTTATGTAAAAAGAAAAGGAGTACTTGTGGCACCTTAGAGACTAACAAATTTATTTGAGCATAAGCTGTCGTGAGCTACAGCTCACTTCATCAGATGCATTCAGTGGAAAATACAGTGGGGAGATTTATATACATAGAGAACATGAAACAATGGGTGTTACCATACACACTGTAACGAGAGTGATCACTTAAGGTGAGCTATTACCAGCATTTTAGTGAGTTTGTTTTCTTTCTTGCTTGTATTGTGGGATAGAAAAAACTATGATGACTAGTTGTGTTTTTGTATATTTTTTGTCTCTCTTAGATTACAAGAGGTATTCAGGCTGTCCAAGACATAGTAGTACAAAAGGATCACAGGTTTTCCCAAGCAATGGTTCGTTATGGCTCCTTACATGTCACCCTGTTAGTGATGCATTTATCCAGCGAAGAAGAAGTTGGCATGTAAGTGTTTTGCTGTTAAATTATGTACATTAAAAATCTATTTCTTTAGTTGTAGGGGAATTCAGGGAAGAGGATCCCATTTTAATGTACATGTATAAAGGGTAACAATTCTAAATTTCCCAAGACTGATTATATACCTGGACTTTGGAATGTTCAGTACAACATACTATGGTGTATGCTTAACCCTTTAATTCTGAGTTGAAACTAAAGTGTGCCCTGTGGAAGATGAAAGTGTTTCAGTTCTCTCACCACCTTATAATGCTTTATTTAGGCAGAGTTATCCATCCATGTCCCGTTCTGAGCCTGCTCCTTAGGCCTGGTTTTTCATCTCTCTTTCTGCTGAGAGTTAGTACAGGTAGTAGCTTCTCTCTGCTGGCTGACAGCTGCTTTTTCTTTTTTCTCTAGGTCAACCAACTTAGGTAGTTAGTTGATTTTAGCTACCTCAACAGAGCATGAGGAGATAGGTGATGTCACAGTCTCAGGTAGCAATATATAGAGCTTTAAAGATCAGTATCAACACCTTGAATTGCACTTGGAAGCAAATAGGAAGCCAGTATAGTCTGTGGAGTAGCCAGTTTCATTAAGCAGTTAGGCTCCATTCTGCAACAGATGAGCTTTAAATTATCTCTGGTGGGAGTCCAACGTAGTTGCACATTATAGTTTCAATCTAGAAATCATAACGGGTTTGGGAACTGTGACAGTCCACATACAAGAAAAATAGTTTCATTTATTTTGCAAAATACTGATGAATACCCCTCCTGGGACTTCAGGAACACTTGGGGATCCAACAGTCCCCTTAAATTGCATGCCTCCTTCAAGAAGGGTGAGCAAACCTTTCCAACAGTAGAGGCAGATGAATATTACGTTAGACCAAAGACAACTAGATCAAATGTGAGAGGGTGTGGAGACATCTGAGAGGACAGTATATCATTTATTAATCCATGGAACACAGTCATATCCATACAACTACAGTGTAGTATGATAGAAAACTAAGGTTAAGGTTCTCTTCTGAAGATTGTTTGACTTTATAGTTAATTTGTAAATTTAGTAAAATAATAAGAATTCATTGACAGAATTAACTGAGACTTTCCAAACTTTACTGTGTGTAAGTTTGTTAGTATAACATTTTTCAAAGCTGTTTTTATGAGTGGTGCACAATTTAGAAACCTTCATTTAAATTTAAACTACATTTTTTGTTTGGCAATTGCAGTTAAACATTAGCTGTTTGTTTCCTTTCTTTAGTCAATTTTTGTATTAGCCTTAAAGTTACTACATTATAGTAGCATGTGAATGTCCTCGTTTTTTCTGGTCTTTTTATTTAAATTGTCAAGTGGTTTTCAACTTTTACTCCAAATTATCTTGAGTTTTACCTAGGGCACTGCAAATAAATCAGGATGCATTAACAGCAAATGAATCAAATCCTTATTTAATTCTGTGGGAGGAACGCTTTACATGTTCATCTCCTTCAAGAGAGTTCTGTTTAAGGAATAAGACACAACAGTCACTGTTTTTGTTGGCATTGTTAGAAGACAAAGTACAAGGATATATGAAAGCGACAAAGAGTCCTGTGGCACCTTATAGACTAACAGACGTATTAGAGCATAAGCTTTCATGGGTGATTACCCACTTCAGTGGATGCATGTGTTCACCCACGAAAGCTTATGCTCCAATACGTCTGTTAGGGTATGTCTACGCTACGAAATTAGGTCGAATTTATAGAAGTCGGTTTTTTAGAAATTGTTTTTATATATTCGAGTGTGTGTGTCCCCACAGAAAATGCTCTAAGAGCATTAAGTGCATTAACTCGGCGGAGTGCTTCCACAGTGCCGAGGCAAGCGTCGACTTCCAGAGTGTTGCACTGTGGGTAGCTATCCCACAGTTCCCGCAGTCTCCGCTGGGTTGAGATCCCAATGCCTGATGGGGCTAAAACATTGTCGCGGGTGGTTCTGGGTACATATCGTCAGGCCCCCGTTCCCTCCCTCCCTCCGTGAAAGCAGCAGCAGACAATCGTTTCGCGCCTTTTTTCTTGAGGAAATGAGATTCAAAAGTTCGCGGTTCTTTTCCTGTCTACCTGGCCAGTGCATCTGAGTTGAGAGTGCTGTCCAGAGCGGTCACAATGGAGCACTCTGGGATAGCTCCCGGAAGCCAATACCGTCGAATTGTGTCCACAGTACCCCAAATTCGACCCGGCAATGCCGATTTAAGCGCTAATCCACTTGTCGGGGTAGAGTAAGGAAATCGATTTTAAGAGCCCTTGAAGTTGAAAAAAAGGGCTTCATTGTGTGGACGGGTGCAGGTTTACATCAATTTAACACTGCTAAATTCGACCTAAAGTCCTAGTGTAGACCAGGGCTAAGTCTATAAGGTGCCACAGGACTCTTCGCTGCTTTTACAGATCCAGACTAACATGACTACTCCTCTGATACTTAAGGATATAGGACTCTCTCTAAGTAGTGCAATCATTGCTACAGAGCACTACTTGGGGCATCTTAATGTTATGAAATACCAGGTGTGTATGATAATAAACCAGCACTCATGTTGAGTATTATTATGTCACCTAGAGCCAAAAATTCTAATTGTATTAAACTTTCAAAAAAATTTGTAGTTACAATTCCAAGTTGTAATTTAGGGCAGTTTTAGCATTTTGTCTCTAGTAAGGGATTAGCCAGCCTTTTCATGGGTACTTCATGTTTTATGTGGCAACAGAAACATTTTGGTAGCTAGAGGCATGATTCTTTCAATAAGAGAAAAATCTAAAATGTACTGAAAGTCTTTGGGCTTTATTGCACTTAAGTTGCAATAAAAAAATGAGATATTGGACCCTCTAAATTATCTACTGTGCTTGTTTCCCCCCTTCCACTCTCATACATTTTGGACACCAGAACCTCTAGGGCTCTGTGCCCTCATCCCTCACCAGAGCACATGAGCAGGAACCTGACAGCTTCTACCCGAAGAGATGATGCATAAGTAAGGCGAAGATTTTGTCATAGTTATTTTTAGTAAAAGTCACAGACAGGTTATGGGCAATAAACAAAAAGTCACAGAAGCCGTGACCTGTCTGAGTTTTGCTGCTATGGCTCCTGGTTTCCCCTGCCACTGTGGTGGCTGGGAGCTGTGGGGTTCTCCTTCCATCTGCGGCAGCTGGAAGCTACCGAGTAACCATATTTCCCGAAGAGAAAACGGGACACCCCCAGCTGCTCACCCAAGGCATCCCCCTCCTGTGCAAGGCTGTCGCCCATCGCTGGAACCCTGAGGAGGGCCTCCTCAGGAGTCTGTCACCTGTTGCTGGAACCTTGCAGGGGGCCCCTGTCACTGCTGTCGATGGAACCCTGCCCACGGCCCTGCTGACTGCCTGCTCCAGAGTCCCACAGCCCCAGGGGCTGAAGCAGAGAATGTCGTAGAGGTCTCTGGAAGTTACAGATTGTGACTTCCATGATCTCCCTGACATAAACGTAGCCTTACGCATAAGGCCCTGCTCCCCTAATGGGAGAGGTACAGAGGTAGCCATCCAGAAAGAGCAGCAGGGAGAGCAGACCAGTCTAGACCTGTTGGGCACCCTCATCTCCCCAAATCCTCTGTCCCCTGAAATACCAGGGCAGGAGCACATGAGCTTCCTCCTGCCCTGGGCAATGGCCCAAGGAGGCCATTGCTGCCTTAGGACAGCTGCTGTAGTGTAAGAGAAGCATGCTCTAAATGACTCCAGATGATTTCACATCCTGCTGAAGTCAGCAAAATTGTTAATTGAGCTAAACTGTGAAAGTTTGAGAAGTGGGGGCAATATGGGGTTGACTTCTAATTAAAGATTGATCCTGGAAGAAAGATGCAGAGAAAAACGGAGATACCTGGCATTAAGACAAAACAAAAGATGAAAGTAATACAATAGAAGAGGAAGCATTAAAAGCAAAATAAAAGTTTCTGTGAGATGGCCGGGGTGAAAGAAGGGCATGTTGGTTCAACAATAGGGGAGCATATTGGTTGATGTGTCTGTGCAGAGGAAAAAAAAAAGGATATGGGGCTAGAATGGGAATATGGCTTGAGGAAACCACAATTAAAAAATGTAACTGAAGTACCTTTGACTGTTGCTCACATGTTATCGGTCTTTCAGTTTACTTTGTCTAATTACACAGTAGTCTCTTTGGACAAGGAATGTATCTTTTTTACATAGTTATATAGGTCCTACACAATGGGATCTTGATCCTGAGTGGGGATGTGGGCATTTAATAATAATGCTCTAGATTGCTTACAGTAGAGAATGAAGGTTTTTAGTTCTTTCCTGCATGTGTTCAAATCCATTCTTTCAAAAGATTAAAGAGTGAAAAGTTTGAACTGTGCTTTCTTTGATTTTATATACTTCACTAATTTCTGGTACAGACCACCACTAGGTTTACAGAAGGAGACAAAATGCTAAATAAGTTTTAACAAGTTTGGTTTCAGCAAGGTACATCTTGGCCCTAAGTTGCTCTCACATCTCAATGTTACAGCAAATAACTGGTAACTTAAATATTAAAGCATGGAAAGAGAAAGAAAGAAACAGATATAGCCCATATCTGACCCCCTCAGCACACATATATGAACAGTTGAAAGGGTTCTAATTTGTTTTGCCTATATTAACTTCATTTTTGTCAGACTTTTCTAAATTGTTAATTTAAAAGAGCTGAGATCCATACTTAAAATGTCATAATGTTTAGATTATATAATTCAGAAAAAAACACGGACAGCTCCTATAAATCAGTTTTACATATTTCTGGAAGGATGTTTTGTTCCTGTTATTATTTCCTCATCCAGCTCTGAAATCTAGGGATCATTGTAAATTTCCCCTCTCATTATCTCTGAATGTTAGTTGAACTGAGTTTAAAAATGTATAACAGTACCATGTAATGGTAATCTTGTTTCAGTCAGAATAAGTAATATTTAAATGCTACTTGAGACACTTTATAAATGGAAAAATAGGAATATAGGGTCAAATCTTGCTTGTTCGTTTATATTAATATTGAAGAGTCTAGGAATATTTGCTTGGGTACAGTGACCAGGATTTGGCCCACCCACTCTACACTTAGAAAACAATTCTGAGTGCTATAAAAATGTTAAGCTAGGATACAGAAAAAAAAGTATGAAATTGTATAGAAAGCCACTTTATTAAATCTTTCTATAGACCAACACATTATAAAAATCACAGACAACTAATTCTTCAACGAGACAAAGCCAAACTGAAAAGACACTGCTCTAATCCAAAACTGATCCTTCACAGCCCATCCATCAGGCAAAGCCTGAGTCAATAGATGGGCTTGTGAGGTATATTCAGTTAATGGGGGACCCAGTACCACTGTTAAAGGCCCTTTTATACGTTACCAGTTCCCAGATCTAAAAAGCTAGAAACTGTCAGCTTGATGTCCCAGTTGATGCCAACTGTGTGTGTGTGTGTGTGCGCGCGCGCGTGTGCTGTATGCACACACACAAAAAAAAGGGCGGGGGGGCGCGGAGGAAAACCATGTCTAAGGTAACCAGGACCTGAAACAAAATTAGCAGCCACTAGTAGTCTGTGGAACAGTAGGCTAATATGCATCATTTGTAATACCCTTCAAAGAAAGGCAGCTGAATCTGCACTTGCTGAAATTTGAGAGACGTCTTCATGTATAGCTCCATGTAGAGCACATTGTAGTAATCCAGCCTGGTGGTAGAAAAGACCTGAGTGTCTGGGGAGGTGTACATGCATAAGGAACAGTCAGACCCCCTTTGTGAAGCACAGATGAGTAAAAGTACGTTTGTCCATTGATCCTATCTGGGCATACAGAAACTTACAGGTTTTATTTATATGGTGAAGGTCGCAAACTTCATTTTAAAAATTGGCAAGGATACCCTAATGAAAAGAACATATCACATCTGCTGTTACCTCTAGATGTTTTCCTAATTCAGCCAACATCACTTTTTACCTGAACTAGGTTTCAGTCAACCATCTAATTCTCACCCAAGCCCTCAGTACCACAGAGACATTGGAAAAGTAGAGGGGAGTGTATTCATATAAGATTATAAGAATGTACACACCCCATTGCAGGTTATTGAATGTGTGGGCATAACGAATGATCTAACCTACGATACCTGATAGGATACGAAAGTTTTTAGTTGCCATGGTGGTAGCTTGCTTATAAGAAGAATCATAGGGCTTGAAGGGACCTTGAGATGTCATCTAGTCCAGTCCTCTGCACTCATGGCATGCATGACTAAGTATTATCTAGACCAAATACTACAGATAGACTCTACATTTATTTTGATCTATCAGAGCCTCTAAGGGTACATCTACACTGCAGATTCCTTACATCAGGGTATAGAGTACATACACTGCATGCCTCCTTAGCATGGGTACAAATAGCAACGTAGACAGTGAGGGACTGCTTAGGTGAGTAAAGACATGCCTGAATCCTTAAAGTATATACCCTATGTGGCTCCTTATACATCCAAGCAATGCCTCCCCCTTCTACATGGATACTTTTTAGCAGCATAGTGACCTGCTGCTGGAGTCTTCCCCACCTCTGGGAGTTGCTGAAGCCTTTCCCCTCCACAGGGGAACACTCCAGCACAGGAAAAGTTTTGGTAGGGCAGAGGCAGTGGGGAAAGGATCTATCAGCTCGCAGCTGCTGGAGCCTTTCCCTGCCACAGGGAGTTGCCAGAGGCTCTCTCTCTCTACCACAGTGAAAGACTCCAGCTGTGGGGAAAAGCTCTGACGGGGTAAGACAGTGTGGAGCTGCTAGAACTTTTTCTTACTGTCTCCCCACTGCGAGGGCCTTTCACTGATGTGTGTAGCTACATACTGCCTTGTGGACACAGCCTGCTTTTTACTGCAGTGTGTAGCTACAAGTACGCAGTGCCACCAGTAGAATATATCTATTTTGCAGGTAAATACTGCCACCTAGTGACTATAAAGTCAACATCCCATCAGTGAAGTTAATATTTCATTGACAATAATTAAGGAAAAATTTCATTGCAGTAGGTGGGGAATACTACCTACAAAACAATTTCCATCACCGAGTTGTAGGTCTTATTGCCCTTGTGGCACTAAAAATGTACTCATTGATCTCTACCTCCTTGAATCTGAAGGTCATTTCAAGACAAGGACAACTATTTCATGTATACAAAAAGGTCTGTTGAAAATGGTTATTAGAATGCTAATGGATCTTGTTTGTCAACTAAAGCATACATTTATTCTTATACCTGCATGCTACTTCTCTCCTATCAACAAGATAAAGTAAGGACAGTAATAGTGCTTCCTATCCCAAAAATCCCTAAGTGCTTTGTAAACTGATTACAGGGATATGCAAACCATTACGAAGGATCTGTTCAAGTACCACTAAAGTGAAACGCAGCATCTGTTTAACAGAACACAGTAATTTTATGCAATAGTTTAGGTTAGGAGGTGAAGTAAAACACCATATTCAGTTGAAATTTCAAGACAAATTAGGGAAGCAGAGTGTTAAGTAGCAAAGTTGGAATTTGGCCAGTACCCTGAAGATTTCTAGAATGTTTGAGCAAAATAGCTCTTGAAAGTCTGAACAAAAATATTCCCCCCTCCCAACAGCAGTCTGGCAGGGGACCCCAATCTTTTGTGGGGTACCTCAAAATGACTGTCATTTGAAATTTCAGATTTAGCATGGTCATACTGTAGTACTTAAATGAACAGTGCATATTTGAAAAATACTCATCTTAAAAGTACAAACTTACGTTTGAAAATGCAGAGCTGCATAAAAACAGTAAGGAATTCTTATTAGATGTGATGCACAGGAGTTAAAAAAAGACATCTATTTGAAATCTAGTCTGTTTTTAAAAATGAGTTAAATAGTATTCTATGGTATTACACCTACCATTATGTCCCCCAAATAATTTGTGGTTTTATATTTTTTAATTTAAAAAATAAAATTCTCTCCTCTGTTGCTCTGTGAAAGACACAAAAATGGAAAAACTGACATATTAGTGAAAAGGAAACAAATGAAAATGACAATACACAAAGTAAGCAAACTGAAAGAATTTTTTCCCTTTGATTGTTCAGTTACTGTAATCTTAAAAAAAATCACACTTAAAATTCAGAAAATTTTCCTACTATTGGTGCAAGTAATTAAATTGAAACTGTCCTGACGACTGTTAATAAGTGCCACAGGCTCAGTTAATTCAAAGCAAAGAGCAGAGCTGTAGGGCAAGAACAGAGACAGAAGGAGCCAGTGTTAATGAGACTTCCTTAAAGATGTGCCCAATGCTTGGATTTTGCCACAGGAATTAATGTTGGCTGAGTACTGAACATGTGCATTTGAAAATTTTAAATTCTTTAGGTGCACACTTATGCTCAAATCCTGGTTCCATTAGAGTCAGTGGGAGATTTGCCATTGATTTCAATGAGATCAGGATATTGCCTTTAAAGAACAATGCAGTATGCATCTTTACATAACTAAGTTATATGTTGAGTTTCAGAAACTGGTTAGGAGACTCACATACTCTCACCAGCTCTTTAATATCTTCATTGGTCCCTCAACATGCATTTGCAGAATGTTTTTGCTTGTGTGTAGCAGTCAAAGACCTCATTGCCCCTACAATGCTTCCCCAATATCAGATCTCTGTTTAACAGTCTGGGACGGGACTGGACTGCACTGTACTGATGCCAGGCTAGCCCAAGGTGTGGCCGTGGTCAGTCATATTAACAGTACCATCGCCTGGGACCAGATCCTCAGATGTAATCTGACATAGCTCAGAGCGTGGGGATTGCCAGAGAGCTATGCTGGGTTCTTAGCTTCTTCCAGACAGTCTCAGAAAGGCCTCTGTTCTGTGTCCTAGATACAGATCCATTTTTAACAAGTTTCAGAGTAACAGCTGTGTTAGTCTGTATTCGCAAAAAGAAAAGGAGTACTTGTGGCACCTTAGAGACTAACCAATTTGAAGTGAGCTGTAGCTCACGAAAGCTTATGCTCAAATAAATTGGTTAGTCTCTAAGGTGCCACAAGTCCTCCTTTTCTTTTTAACAAGTGTGATTCCTTCTCCCTGGTTCCCAACCCTGGACTAATTAGCTGAGTCTCTACTGGGCAGAAGGTTACACCTGTAACACCCATGTTTCTGGAGAGTGTATGGTTAAGCGTAACCTTATGTTCCTGTAAAATAAATATTTTCTCAACAGCATCTATATTCTGATAGGAGTTTAGACAGGAGGTGTATGAACACTGAGTGGATACATTGGTAAACACTCAGAAAACAAAATACTCTACTCGAGGCTTTAATAAATGTTTGCTCTGTGACCTTGGGGCAAGTCTGTTTCAGTTTTCTATAAAATGGGGCAAATTATACCTATACCACTGGTATAAGGTAACACAAAGGTGTTGAAAGGCTTAATTAATAAAATTCTGAGATCCCTGAATGGAAGACATGAGAAATTAAATTAAATTATTACTATATCAAAGAGATTTTTCTTCCCTTCACAGAGCAGTCGGTGCTCTTTTAGAAAGCAAAGATGCAGTAGAAGAACTCCTACAAGGAAAACATTTGGATTTATCATTTCAAGGAATTGATCATTTTAGAAATGAAGTTGTATTTGTGAAGTTTGCAGTGAGCGATCATACAGCCATGCTTACGGAGGTATCAGGTAAAATTTGTTAATATAATTACTAAGTGCTCAGAATGCTCTTCTAAGCTCTTGCTAATATAGGACTGTTATCCACTAAATGGGCAGTAAATTACAATTGGAGCTTAGACATTCTTCTGTTGGGAGGGCTGGCATTTCAGACAACAAAATGCATGGGTTTTTTTGAGCTCCATGGAGGCCCTCTGCTTCTGCAGTAGTTCGTGGCCCATCTTTGTACTGTCCATCCCAAAATCCATGCTTACTATCTGCCCTAGAACCGCCCTCCTAAAGGAAGTCATCTACATCATGGAGGAGAAAGATATGTAAATTAATGTTGATTGAGTCAGGATTAACTTCCTTACAACATTTTCGGGGGTTGGGTGTGTTGAGACAGTGCAGCTCCATGGCTTCCCCCTTGATTCACCTCATTCTCCATGCTCATACCTGAAACCTCATGGAGCATCCTGAAAAGGCTGACAAGGCAATAATACTCCTTCTCTCACCCTGGGTCATAGAACCATACAATTAGAAGGGATCACAAGGGTCATCTAGTCTAACCCTCTTCCCAAATGTTTATTGTGTCAAAACCATTCAGGACAGATGGCTATCCAGCCTCCTTTTGAAAACTTCCAGTGACCGAGCTTCCACGACCTCTCGAGGAAGTCTGTTCCATTGTCATTCTGTTATTACAGTTAGGAAGTTTTTCCTGAGATTTAATCTAAATCTGTTTATGCTGTAGTTTGAACCCATTGCCTCTTGTCCTGCTCTCTGTGGCAAGAGAGAACTTTTCTTCATTATTTTTATGACAGCCTTTCAAATATTTAAACGCTGCTATCATGTCCCCCCTTAATCACCTCTTTTCCAAACTCAACATACCTAGTTCCTTCAGCCTTTGCTCATACGGCTTGCCTTCCATCCCTTTGATCATCTTTGTCACTCACTTCTGGATCCTTTCCAGTTTTTCTACGTCCTTTCTGTACATTCGTGACCAAAATTGGACCCAGTGCTCCAGCTGAGCCTAACCAGCGCCAAGTAGAGCAGTACTATCACCTCCCGTGATTTGCATGCTATGCCTCTGTTAGTGCAATCTAAAATTGCATTTGCTTTTTATGGTAACAGCATCACATTGCTAACTCACGTTGAGATTGTGATCCACCACAACTCCCAGATCCTTCTCAACAGTGCTTCTGCCAAGCCAGTTCCCCCCCCCCTTCTGTATTTGTTCATTTGGTTTTTATTCTCTGTAGCACCTTACATTTGTCTGTTTAATTTCATTTTGCTGTCTATAGCCAAGTTCTCCATTCCATCAAATCCTTATAGCCTACCCTTGCTGTAATTGAGGTTATATCATCCATAATTAATCCCACTGGATTAGAAACAAACAACAAATAAAAGGTCAAATGCAGATCCTCTTCCCATGGGTGTGAAAGTTCCCCAGCCAGTGGGACATGGGCAGACCAGGAGAGGGGTGTGACCTGAGAATCTGCCTCAAAGTGGGCATGGGGTGTGTGTAAAAGTCCCTGTATTGGTCTGCGGGGGCACCCCCTGAACTCACACAGCTTTTGGTCTGACACCAGCTTTTGGTCAAACCACACCTCCATCCAAAGGCTCTGTCCTCCTCCTAGGTCTGACACCAGCGGAGCTAGGCTTCTCCCTTTTACATCTTCTCTCCAGGCCTGACATGCCTTGTATGCGTGGTAGGGCTGCTTGAGTCCCGTGCGGTCCATTAACCTCATCACATACACTCTGTAACAGTCCCACAGAGCTGTTTCAGCCTTTGAGCTGAAGGTAGCCTCTATGGAGGAGCTTTGGAGCCATGCTGCAGATTGTAGAGTGAGTATTCTTCCCCTGCCCCCCCGCCCCATGTATCTGCGCGGTACCTAGTCTGCTTCTCAGACTGAGTGCTGTGCTCAGAATTTGAGTTTAAATAAAAACAGCTATGGCAAACATAAAATGTTGATGGTGTTCCTACTGCAAAGTATTCTAGGCACATAAAATTCATTATTTTTTTAATATAAAAAGGTAATAATTACTTGGAAGTAGTGTCAGGTATAGGTGTCGACGTTACTGTGTTAGCAGCTGCATGATTTTATTGTTTTCCTGGCAGTTGTGGGTTCATCGTGAAATTCAAAAGATTGGAGTGTAGATATCACTACTATTTTTCTTCTTCTAAATCTAACTCCAATGTATTTTAGAATAGAAATGCCTGAAATAAATATTAAACTTATTTTGTGGCTCTTTTTTTAAGCCTATCATAAGATCATTTAGCAGACCATGTTAGTAACATATTATGTCAGATTATGGAAAAAGCCCTAATCTCTTTTCAAATTATTTAAAATTTTTAAATGGTTATTGAAAGCTCTAAATATCTATTATATATAAAAATACAAAAACAAACAGCATTTACTCCAAAACAAAAAGAAATAAAACCATTCTGGCCACAAATCCCCATAATTGGTGAACACATCCTTGAAGTGTAATGCTGCCATGCAATAACTATACAATTGCTATTACTGCATTTTAGTGTTCATGATCCCAAGTTAGATTTTGAAAGGCATATTAGATTTTTTTTATTATTATTATTATTTCCTCCCCCCCTCATGATTTCATTACAGGACAGAGTTAAGATTGTTTGGGCACCTTAACTTGTATTTCCGTATACTTTTAAACTGTTTAACCTTAATATTTTGTATTTTCTGCGTTTGCAATGCTTGTTTTGGGGAGAATTACAGCAATGTATTATATCTTAAATTGTTGATTTGTACTATCAACCTTTGAGGGGTCAGGAGAAGAGAGTGGGGATTTGGGGAAGAAGGAAGCAGAAATGTCCATAGGCCTCAATAGGGGGTTGTGGGGAGAGGACTGTTTTTGGGGAAATGAACCACATTAGAGAGAATGTCACTATGGGAAGAAGAGATCTGTGCTGTAAGGACTTCCCTTGTATTGCAACCTCAGTGCCTATTGTAGCAAAGGCAGCAGTAGCATGGGGAGCCTTCTGAGTACTGGATGCCTAAGCTCACATGTGACCATGCAACCTGCAGTAGTAACAGATGGGGTCAAGTGATCTGCTACTGAGAACTTTTGACATGCGAGTCCAGTTTCTCTCATGTCACTGGCTCATTTCAACTAACAGAATTGTTGAATGCAGATTAGCTATAGAGGAAGGGTTGAGTTTTCTCTAATGTCAAAATAGCTTCCCTTGAGAGTGACCTCAGCTGTCAATTAGCCCATCTGTATAATCATAATTAAACATAGCAATTGTTAATCACTTAGGTTCATTATAACCTGATTTTTTCAAATGTAGTTTGTGCATGAGATTTAATGAATCAACTATATGAACATTTTGAAGAGTCTTTTATTCTGATATGGAGATCATTTGGGGGAAAAACAGTTCAACACAAAGTGCTAACTTCCTTAAAGGACACATTCTCAAATGAATTTTAGTTCAAACAAACGAAAGTATTTACTTTTAAAATCTCAGAAAACTCACTCTGGACTCTGATTCTGGGGAGGATGCATTATATTCTTAATAAATCAGAGGTTGAATCCATGCTTTAAGTGCAAAAAACTTTTAAATATAGACCTACAACCCCACTTCTTTGTAACAGCTATTGGCTTTGGCAAGTCAGATCAAACCTGTCATAAGATATAGTTCTTGAAGCTCAGTAAGTATGAGTCTCTCTCAAAAATAAGTGTAATATCAACTAAGATTCCAGTTCCGCTCTCCAGAAAAGCAGCAGATGGTGCCTGGGTCAAAACAAGAGAAGACACATCATTGCATCCCTCTAAAATCTGGGCTTAAAGTAAAGTATTTAATACAAATATCTCAGAGCACAAAATGTGTCTAGTTTGTCATTGTCCTTTTAAGTTATGCCAGCAATTTCAACTATTCCTTGGAAAGGTTCCCTTAAAGAGACTTTCATTAACGATGAATGCTCCTTTGTGCTTTGAAGAATGTGAGATCACACCATTTTTTAATATGGGCATAACCCATATAGGACATTTTTCACAGTATCAGAGGTGATAGCTATCATATTGTCTCTGGTACATCCCAAAAGCATATGTTAATAAAGGCTTGTTCAATTTTTCTATGCTTTCTCCAGTATCTCATGTATCAGTTCAGTTTCCCAAGCACCTTTTGATTTTAGAGTTTGTCTGTCATTCCGTCTTTTATAAGGTACAGACTAATAGAGGTAGGGAACTCATTCAGTGTTCTACACTAAAGTACACTGCTGCTGGGCACAATTTTATTATCTGAAGAAGCTCCTGAATTAGAGGTATTTCTAAATCCAGCCTGCTGGAAATGGAATAGTGCTTTCAAATCCAAAGTGATTTCAGTGGTTTCTAGTATTATTTTTTCACATACTTTATGGCCTTAGTGTCCTATGGTAAGTCTGCTTTCCCACAGTCATGTCCCAAAATCTCATTGGACATTTGCAAGAGGATTATACAGAGACAATTTTAGAAAGCTATGGTTAGATCATTTGTAAACTGATTGTCCTTTTCCAGGTCTCCCATGAAGGAGAATGAATGGCTGTTTGTGACCTAACAGTTTGCGGGGTTGTTTTTTTTTTTGTTTATTGGCCAGACTTATGTGTTTTGTATTAATTTAAAATATAATCGTACTGTTTGCTTTATCCAAGCCTGGATGGACACAGTACGTTTGAGCAAGAGTAAATACCTAGTTGTTAGTGAGATGTAATGGAATGTTGAAAGGTGAAATATTTCAGCCTTGGTCTTCTCTATCCAGAGAAATCAGATATGCTACAGACCAGAATAAGTCTGAGTTTCAAAACTTCAGAGTAAATTATTCAGATCTTCAAAATATTCCCTGGCTAAAGTAGCTTGGGCATTGAAAGCCACCATCTATAAAGCTTTAAGAAAGTGAGACCACTTTTGAGTAATCTTCTAAATGATTTCAGATTTGTTGTCCAGATTGAGACTGGCATAAGATATGACCAGACTTTGACCCTTCATCTTCAGTAAGGCATTCACAGTAAACTCACTCATAGCTAGATCAATGTATCATTAAAACTTCTACATCAAGGTGTGAGGGGAAGGGGATAACAAAGATGGGTATTCTTGGGCAAGTCACCACTCTGTGCTTCAGTTTCCCCCATCTGTAAAATTGGGATATGATGGAGACCTCCTTCGTAAAGCACTTTGAGATCTGCTGATGAAAGATGCTATCTATATAAGAGAACTGAGGAGATCACTCCTCATCTTTTCAATGGTTGCAGTTGTAGCCTGCTTAAGTCATTCCTGAGATTTGGGCCTATATTCCAATCTCCAGACTTCTGCAGTAATATTTGCATTCATGTGGAATTAATTCTGAAACATCTTGGAGAGCTGGACACCTGAAGAAAATGGCAGAACTGAAATGGTCTGATTCATGTGACTTTGATAGAGTATTCTGAAATCTTTAACTGTCAGGCGTTTGACATTTAGACCTTAGTTGCGGCAGATTCCTGGAATCAAAGTACAGTATCTCTTAAATTCCCAGAGAGTAGTTATCTGTGGTTCACAGTCAAGTTGGAACGGCATACCAAGTGGGGTCCCACAGGGATCAGTTCTGGGTCTAGTTCTCTTCAGTATCTAAATCAGTGATTTAGATAATGGCATAGAGAGTACACTTAGAAAGTTTGCAGAAGATACCAAGTTGGGAGGAGTGCAAGTGCTTTGGAGGATAGGATTAAAATTCAAAATGATCTGGAAAAACTGGAGAAATGGTCTGAAGTAAATAGAATGAAATTAAATTAGGACAAATGCAAAGTACAATCAGTTGCACACTTATAAAATGGGAAATGACTGCTAGGAAGGAGTACCGCAGAAAAGGATCTGGTGCTCATAGTGGATCACAAGCTAAATATGAGTCAACAGTGTAACACTTTTGCAAAAAAAGCAATCATCCTGGGATGTATTGTAAGCAAGACACGAGAAGTAATTCTTCCATTCTACTCTGTGCTGATTAGGCCTCAGCTGGAGTATCCCCACTGGTACCCACTTGGTATCCAGTTCTGGGCAGCATATTTCAGGAAAGATTTGGACAAATTGGAGGAAGTCCAGAGAAGAACAAAAAATGATTAAAGGTCTAGAAAACATGACCTATGAAGGAAGATTGAACAAAAATTAGGTTTGTTTAGTTGGGCGTAGTGAAGACTGACAGGGGACATAATAGTTTAAGTATACAAAAGGTTGTTACAAGGAGTAGGGAGAAAAATTGTTCTTAATCTCCGAGGATGGGACAAGAAGAAATGTATTTAAATTGTAGCAAGGGCGGATTAGGTTGGATGTTAGGTAAAACTTCCAAACTGTCAAGGTAGTTAAGTGCTGGAATAAATTGCCTAGGGAGGTTGTGGAATCTCCGTCATTGGAGATTTTTAAGAGCATTTTAGACAAATACCTGTCAGGGATGGCCTAGATAATACTTAGTCCTGCCATGAGTGCATGGGACTGGACTAGATGACGTCCTGAGGTCCGTTCCAGTCCTGTGATTCTATTTGCCACAGTAGTTATGCCATTATTCTTTTATCACAAGTATACCATACTCTGAAAACAAACTCAATTTTCTGAATAAGAATAATGCTAAATCCCACTTTGTTTGGTCAATGAGTTGTGGGAATGAATCTTCAGTATATTGTCAGTTATTTATGTGTGTCAAAAATTAGGTTTCTTACTTTTTAAATAAGTACCTGTGTCTTTGGCATCTCAAAATGCAATCTTTTGAAGGTTTGGCATGGGTGAGAAAAAATTAGGCAGATTTTTGTATGTGTCCCATATGCTCAAAATGCCAAAACTTTATAAACAGGACAGAACAGAGACAACAGTATATTAAAAAAAAAAAAATGAAGTCCTTCAAGGAACACAATGTAAAATACCAGCTAAGAATAAAATAATTCAACAAGACCCACCATTTAGTTTTAGTGTTTTGCTGAGAAAACAAAAAAAGATACTTCTTTAAATGCAAAGAGATGGCAATTAAAAAAAACCCCAACAGAACCCATTCAAGATAAAGGTGTATTTCTAACCTTAATAAAGTCAAGACCTCTTTTTTATTTCTGTTTCAGTGTTACACAGCATTAATATACAGTTCTTACTCAGGCAAATCTGAAGTCACTGGGGATTGGGACTGAGGTGCCAATTTGGGAATTAGCTCCACACAGGCACAGGGAACTAACTGCAGGATTGGGGCTAATTCCACTGGATTTAATTGGAAAATGGATAATTTTGTTTGGACACCATAGCAGAGTGAAGACTCACTGGTGTGGCACCTCCTGCTGATCATCTGGGAATTTAGCTCTTTCAGCTCTGAGCGCCCTCTGCTGGCCGGTGTCTCGCCTGTACAGGTCCCATGTCCCTCCCAGACCCTAGTTCCTTTTACCCTGGGGTTCTGCCCCAACAGTACCCCCATACACCAGGTCTCCCCTCCCAGGGGAACCCCCAACCCTCTATACCCACCTTGCCTCAATGGCTACTGCCAGTCATCATCTAGCCCCTGTTCACTGGGGCAAACTGCAGTCTGGAATGGCCACTCATCATTAGCAAAGGGGTCAGACCAACAGCCTCAGCCTATTTCCAGGCTGTACCTCCCAGCCCCAGTACCTGCGTAGGCCTTTATCAAGGCCTTAGCCTGGGGAGTTACCAGGCTGGAGCTCCCCAGTTCCTCTTGCCCTTCCACAGCACTTCTCTGCTTTAAGTACCCTGCTCCCAGGCAGCTAGGCCCTCCTCCCTCCAAGGCTGGAGAGAGTGTCCTCCAGCTTCTGCCCTCCCCTCCCCCGGCCCTGATTGAACTGGCCACACCCATGGTCAGCTACTCCCTCAGCTGCTCTCACTCCTTTTTCCCAGCCACAGCCCTCTGCAGGGCTGCTTTTAACCCCTGTTCTGCGTGAGTGAGGCAGCCGCCCCACTACAGACACACACAATACAAATATTTAAAAAAAGATGTCCCCTTTTACATGTACCAGACCTTAAGACTAGTCTTACGTATATAGAAAATGCAAGGTCAGTTGTGATGTTTGTATGTGTATGCAGGAGAATACCGAGCAGGAATAGGGAGGTGTTGTTACTACTATGTACAGTATTTGTGAGACCATTCCTGCAATATTATGGCCAGTTCCTGTATCCACAATTTAAAAAGCACATTGACAAATTGGAAAGGTTTCAGAAAAGAGTTAAGACTGATTTGAGGTTTGGTAAACCTTCCTTCTAGTGAGAGATTAAAGAAACTCAATCTATTTAGTTTAACGAAGAGAAAGTTAAGAGGTGACTTGATCACAGACTGTAAGTACCTACATAGGGAGAGTATTTCTGACAGTACTGGGATTTTAAAACTAGTAGACAAGGCATAAAACTATCCAATGCCTTGAAGCAGAAACTAGACCAATTCAGATTAGAAATAAGATGCATTTTTTTTTACAATGAGGATAATTAACGATTGGAATAGCTTGCCTAGAGGTGTGGTGGATTCTCCATCACTTGAAATCTAATGGATATCTTAAAGATAAGCTGTTGTTCAGTCATAAATTACAGGCATCACTTGGTGAAATTCTACTGCCTATGTTATGTAGTAGGAAGGACTAAAGAATCACAATCTTCACTTCTGCCATCAAAATCTAAGAATCTGTTTCAAATAACAGTACCTCATTTTTTATCCCTTCCCCATACAAGAAATAAGAAGACAAGAATGATGTCAAAACAAACATACATTGCTAGATTGCAAAAAGAAAAGGAGTACTAGTGGCACCTTAGAGACCAACAAATTTATTTGAGCATAAGCTATCAGAGGCTGGTTCACCTGCGCATATACCAATGTGATATATGCCATCATGTGCCAGCAATGCCCCTCTGCCATGTACATTGGTCAAACTGGACAGTCTCTACGTAAAAGAATAAATGGACACAAATCAGACATCAAGAATTATAACATTCAAAAACCAGTTGGAGAACACTTCAATCTCTTTGGTCACTCGATTACAGACCTAAAAGTTGCAATTCTTCAACAAAAAAACTTCGAAAACAGACTCCAACGAGAGACGGCTGAAATGGAATTAATTTGCAAACTGGATACAATTAACTTAGGCTTGAATAAAGACTGGGAGTGGATGGGTCATTACACAAAGTAAAACTATTTCCCCATGTTTATTCCCCCTCCCCCCCCCCCCCCCCCCCCCGGTTCCTCAGACGTTCTTGTCAACTGCTGGAAATGGCCCACCTTGATTATCACTACAAAAGGTTTTTTCCCCCGCCCCGCTTTCCTGCTGGTAATAGCTCACCTTAAGTGATCACTCTGGTTACAGTGTGTATGGTAACACCCATTGTTTCATGTTCTCTATGTATATAAATCTCCCCACTGTATTTTCCACTGAATGTATCCGATGAAGTGAGCTGTAGCTCACGAAAGCTTATGCTCAAAATAAATTTGTTAGTCTCTAAGGTGCCACTAGTACTCCTTTTCTTTTTGTGAATACAGACTAACACGGCTGCTACTCTGAAACCTGTCATTACTAGAGTGCTTTACATTGCTTTTTTCTATTTTCAGAAATCAGTAACTTCCAGGAGTGTTGGAAAGGAGAATATATCTGAGAGGTAGCAGAAAAATCCAAAACCTCTTTTCAATTTACATATTTTTTTCCCAAGTCATGACCTCCGCTTCTGTAAGTGAAAGAAATCTGAATCTAGGATGAGGACAAGGAAGAAGGGGAATACTCTCCCCAATCTTTGTAGTAGCCTCTACATTGATGCTCTGCGGAGATCCTGTTCCATGGATGGAGGAGTGGGGGAGCAGGTTTAGAGGGAAGCAGGGCCTGAGGATGGCTATTGTCTTCAACATTATCCTCTTGGAAACTCATGGGGAACCCATGAACAAGACAGAATGATGTGATGTAAACTGAGAGTGAGAAGTCAGTGTATTTTCTTTTTGTGTGAAATTTTTCTGAGTCTGAGATAATCTGGACAGCTTCAGCAAGCATTTCGCCACTGATCCCAAGTGGGAGTTACACAATAGTAAGCAGCATCTTTACTCAGTGGGGAACCCCAACTTGGGAGGGCAAATGGGAAGTGCAACATATACTGCTCCAGTGGATTTCAAGGTCAGTTTTCTGGGGCGATGCTCTCCTCTCTTGGACAGATCACTTCAGTTACGCCTTCCATCCCATCCTACTACTACCTTGGGTTCTACAGAAGATTCAATGAGACAGTGCACAAGTTATCCTGATTGCCCCCAGACGGCCCAGACAGTTCTTGTTTCCAGGCCTCCTACAAATGTCATCCCTACCTATCTTCATTTGTACCTTTCCAGATCCAAGAAAAATGGCAGGGTCAAGCATCCCAAACCTAATGCTCTTCATTTCATGGCTTGGTGTTTGGTTGGGCGTCAAGCCTAGCATGTTCTTGCTCTGAAGCTGTGCAAATCATTCTTAATAATAGCAGAAATACTCCACGAGAAAATGTTACCAAGCGAAGTAGAAACATTTCTCTGTCTGGGCCCATCAAATCTATATATCTCCAGAGACAGTGGATATTCCTGCTATTTTGGATTTGTCTTTTTACCCTCAAGATGACAAGCCTTTCCCAGAGAGCATTATGGGTTCACCTGGTGACAAGTAGCATGGTAACAAGTCCATGTCGCCAATGGACAATTACTTGATCTTTACCTACCCGATAACAGCCAGGTTCTTGAAGGGCCTGATCAGAACCTTTCTGTTGTAAAGAAAGCAACCGCTCACTGAGATTTTAATTTAGTGCTTATGACTTTCACTAAGCCACACTTCGAACAGCTAACTACGTGTTCCATGAAGGTTGCCTTCCTCATTGTCATCACCTTGGGCAGAAGGGTTAGTGAACTTGGGGCCTCTTGGTTGAAGGGTGAGGCCACAATATTCCATAAGGATAAGGTCTTGCTATGACTATGCCCAGCATTCACTCCTAATATAGTGTCGGAATTTCAAATAAACCAATAATTTCACTTACCTGTGTTTTTCCTGAACCCCCGTGTCTCTAGCAAGGACAGGAGATTTAATTAAGCATTGGCATTCTAACTGGAGAAAGCAAAACAGATCAGGAAGTACTTAGACTGTTCGTTGCCGAATGAGTATGAGAACAAGCTGTATTTTCTCAGAGGATCTCTCAGTGGAGCTCTAGCTGTATCCTACTTTGTTATCAATTGACACAGCTTCCTCCCCTACCTGGTGTATGGGCTCACTCTACAAGGGCACAAGCAGTCACAGGAACGTACAAACAGACGCTACTTGCAAGAATTTTCTGGTCTTGGGTGCATGTGTATCCACACTGGAATACAAATAGGGACCGCACACATTGAAAAACTTCAGTTACAAGAAGGTAAGTAACTTCTCTTTTTCCTTGTAGGTGGAACCTTTCTATTTTACTAAGCCCTCCAATGCATTCGCTTACTTTCCTACACCATATACTGTCAGTACACAGAGCCCCTAGTGGAGCTGTTTTGTGACAGTGTTGAATTTCCCTTTACCTTTCCCATGAACTGCAATTACATGGTACCTTTATCGGAGCCCATTAGTGGTACTGCTGGGGTTTCTCTTCTTTGTCCCACACCTGGTAGCAATGCACTTTCCATTTTTCTCTCCATTAGAACACACAAGCCCAGAAAGCTTATCTCCATTTCTTCAGATCCCTACTTTTGAAACTTGGTTTTGTTTTTTACTTGTTTTATTACAGGGTCTGTCTGTTACCTTCACCCAGTGCTTTTGGATTAAAGGTTGATTTTCAAATAAAACAATCTCTTAAAAAGCTAGTGTCTTGTGATTATATCAGAATCAGAGTTCCAGGTGACAAAATAGCACACTGTCATAATGTAACTGCTGTGTATTGCATATTTTTTAAGATTTGGAAATACTTGGAGTACAGTTATTTTGGAGCATGATTTTGAGCATGTTTTATTTTGTCCAAGTTTGAATTAGGCTTGTGATCAGAATTTTTGCGCTTTTAGTTTAATGGTAAGAGTTCTGTTCCTCCAAAGCTCAGAACTCTGAGTTAGATAGAGAGTGTGAAATCCTGACCCATTGAAGTCAATGGCCAAATTCCAATTTGGTTTCAGTGTGGCCAGGATTTCATGTGAACTTTCTTGAATTGATACGCCTGCATTAATTAATATTTTCTTTGCAATTTGTCTGTACTAAATCTGTGCTTACTGTACTCATTGATCTTGAAAACACAACTGCTTCCTTTCACCACGACTTTTATCTCAGATATGGTCAACATTGATAACCTAAAAAGAAAAGGAGTACTTGTGGCACCTTAGAGACTAACCAATTTATTTGAGCATAAGCTTTCGTGAGCTACAGCTCACTTCATTGGATGCATACTGTGGAAACTGCAGAAGACATTATATACACAGAGACCATGAAACAATACCTCCTCCCACCCCACTCTCCTGCTGGTAATAGCTTATCTAAAGTGATCACTCTCCGTACAATGTGTATGATAATGAAGTTGGGCCATTTCCAGCACAAATCCAGGTTTTCTCACCACCACCACCCCCCCACACACACACAGACTCACTCTCCTGCTGGTAATAGCTCATCCAAACTGACCACTCTCCTTACAATGTGTATGATATGGTTAAACTTGGATTTATGCTGGAAATGGCCCACCTTGATTATCATACACATTGTAAGGAGAGTGGTCAGTTTGGATGAGCTATTACCAGCAGAAGAGTGAGTTTGTGTGTGTATGGGAGTGGGGGGTGAGAAAACCTGGATTTGTGCTGGAAATGGCCCACCTTGATTATCATGCACATTGTAGGGAGAGTGGTCACTTTGGATGAACTATTACCAGCAGGAGAGTGAGTTTGTGTGTGTATTGGGTTGGGGGGTGAGAAAACCTGGATTTGTGCTGGAAATGGCCCACTTTGATTATCATACACATTGTAAAGAGAGTGGTCACTTTGGATGAACTATTACCAGCGGGAGAGTGAGTTTGTGTGTGGGGGGTGGGGGGGGGGCGGAGGGTGAGAAAACCTGAATTTGTGCTGGAAATGGCCCAACTTCATTATCATACACATTGTAAGGAGAGTGATCACTTTAGATAAGCTATTACCAGCAGGAGAGTGGGGTGGGAGGAGGTATTGTTTCATGGTCTCTGTGTATATAATGTCTTCTGCAGTTTCCACAGTATGCATCCGATGAAGTGAGCTGTAGCTCACGAAAGCTCATGCTCAAATAAATTGGTTAGTCTCTAAGGTGCCACAAGTACTCCTTTTCTTTTTGCGAATACAGACTAAACCGGCTGTTACTCTGAAACCTGTCATTGATAACCTACAGATTGAATGTACATATGATGACAGAACAGTAATGTCCACAAATGTGGTTGTTGTATACCTCTATCTATAGCCTGACTCTGGAAGCATTTTCTTTGTTAGATATTGTCCTTTACTCCACACCATTTGAAGGGGCCTGATGTAGAACTTTCATATGCAAATTGCCTGTTGTCTCATGCTACTGGCAGTGAACATCAGTCAAGAGTATATGCTTTCCCCTGACTGCACACTTCTTGTAGTGAATGTATGAAATCAGTATTGGTTTCTATCATCTTGATGTCTCTGTTGCTGAATATATTCCCTCAAATCACTGTTGCTCTAGGTATCACATATAACGTGATAGAGAGCCCAAGTGGTTTCAGTGTTGTTTTTTAGGTGCTTGTTGCTGCTTATAACAGCAGTTATTTGAGACAGCCAGAAATGCCTATAAACCCCCTCTCTTGTTTTATGCTTTCTGTTTTAAGATTTATTTTGGCACATAATTGTGTTTCTACATAACCTAGCACGTTGTGGGTACTGCCAGAAACAATAAATCTATCAAATGTAAGGAAACCTATGAGAACAAATGTGCCATTAAGTGAATTTCCTAAGTACATTTAGTGCACTAACACTAAGCAGGTGGCATGTCTAAACTTACACCTTGTGCTTGTGCTCTATTGACAATAGCCCAAACACATAATTGTAAATGTAGACTAGCAACAGAAAATAGTGTAAGCTATTGTAGATGGGGCTTTTTTATTTCTGTGTCTTGATTTGTGCCCTGTACATTATCAACACATAACATAATAATCCTGTGTACATCAAATACATTTATTTAGGGCTGAATTCCTGACCAGGATTGTTGGAATACTATAGCTGTTTGTTTTTAGGGTTACTTAGTTAAGATTATGGGGATATGATTTTACATGATTTCTGCTACATTGCAAGGTGCGTTTTTGATGTTGTCAATTTTTCCTTAGTGTTCCATGGTGACAAATTATAGGAAATTATTAAACTCAAATTAGTCACCAGACAGACCCCATTCAATTCCATGAATGTCATGGAAATATTTTATGTGATATCAACAACATATGAATTTGCTACAGCATTGTAACAGTAAACATATGTCTGGCAGCAAACTTCTAAATCCAAGTGACCTAGAGGCAAAAATTCAGAAAAAAGCAGGCCTAATATAGATTTTCTGTTTGAGTCAGTTGATTTTTTAATTATTCCACAACAAACTATTAGAACACATTTAGCACCATATAATTATCTACCAGGAACCACAGTGTAATTATGCCTAAAATGTGGTGACATTTTAGAATTCCTGAGCTAAACACAAAGTAGCTATTGACAAGTTACTTTTGAGTCACTCTAGTCGACATTTGAGGCTTGACTGTATAAGGGGGTGAGCGTCCTCAGTCTCTGGCAGGACTGGTTCCTAAAGACCAGATGCCTTTAAAATGTGCTACTTGTAGTCTATTAACGGAAGTGAAACTGTCAAGATTGGTTAAATCACATAGACTACTATAACAGTTGTATTCAAGGAAGGTAGACTTCGATTTTTAAGGACTCTGTGTCTGACTTTCATCTCACCTTTACCAGCATAAATCAGGAGTAAGCAAGTGTTAAAACCAGTGTAAGTGAGATCAGAATCAGTCTTTTGGTTATTACAGGAATCCTAAATGAATTGATTAGAAGGATCTGTTACATCGTTGGCAGTATCTGTAATGTTAGTGCATGTTTTGGTGAAATACTAAATATATTGTGGAAAAGGTAATGCACTATTTGGTGCGAAATTATGAATTTTAATCTTATTAAATCATCACCAGTACCACTGAAACAGTAAACATAAAGACCTGTAGGCTTCCCAGACTTTGGATGAAACTCCTTAGTGTTAATAGGTAGGTAGTGTTCTGACCACTGGAGGGAGCCTATATTCCATGAACAGAGTACAGATTTCAGAGTAGCAGCCATGTTAGTCTGTATTCGCAAAAAGAACAGGAGGACTTGTAGCACTTTAGAGACTAACCAATTTATTTGAGCATAGGCTTTCGTGAGCTACAGCTAACTTCATCGGATGCATTCAGTGTATTCAGTTCTGACGTTTGCTTTTTTCTGGGAATTATTTTTTCCAGATTATTTATCATGTTCTACCCTCATAGCTTCAGACCCTACAAATAGATGTTTTAGCATGGACTTCTGTGCCCATCAGATTATGACTATAAACTGTAATGGTGGTGCTCCCTTACTAGCAGGGCTCTTCGTATAGCCTGCTGATATTGGTTAGGAATAAGGCCCTGCAGCTGCACCTGCCTAGTCTCTGGACAGCCTGATGAACACAGTTGGGCTACATCTGGTAGACCTCCTAACAGAATGCCCACCTGAATGGCTGAGGTAGCTGGTAAGCCCAGCAGCAGCACCAGTTTTCTGGCTGCTCAAAGCATTCACCCGTGGCTGCAATAACTCTTGTGCCTGCCTGTTCCCAGCCTTGCTCCCACCCTGCACTCAGCCCTGCCCCTGCTTTGCCTCACTCCAGGTAACCTGGCTCTGACCTTTGGCATCTGGCCCCCGACTCTGGTTCTGACCCTACGCTGGCTATCAATGCCTGCCCTAATCACTAAGCATCACTGCCCACATCCTGGTCTGATGCTGTTGGACAAAGTTGTGTATATTCAGGCTCCAATTTCGTATCTGGAGATGGTATCTAGGACTAAGAGAATATATTTATTAAATGGCTGTTAACGGTAATATGATATATTGGTAATTATTTAAAATGTTAATGATAGTTGGAAAAAGTTATTACAATAAAATTTTACTTTACATGTTTGTGAAGTATTTTGTAGTTTAAGAACCCTATAAATTTCAATTATCCTTTATTCCTACCTTCGTAAGGACCAGATTCGGATACCTTGACTCATGTTCTGTGGACAGTATTTATGTTCCATTTTTGGCTTGGACAGTGACAATCAAGTCAGTTTCACTTGTGTTTGTCAATTTGACTTTCAGGTTCTTAAAGCTACAACATGTGGGTTTCATAGATTCACAGGAATTGGGGTCAGAAGGGACCGTTATGCTCATCCTCCAGTGATCTCTTGTATATCACAGGCCAAAGAACCTCACTATAGGCATATGGTTATAAATTAGAATTGTTTTCATTAAAAATCTTATTTAAAATGTGGAAACATTTCTTTTTATTTTAAGTCTTATTCATTTCATTTGTATTTAATTTTTACACAAAGCCAGCATCTATTTAAATTTTGAACTGATTTTAAGTTCAGTGTTTAAGCATCTGAACTTTACATTATTTGAAGCTCGCACCTCATATCAGTAAAATGTGAAGTTAAGAGACCTCAGAGGATTTTATGTTAAATATTTATTTCATACCATTGTGGTCCTTTATCCTTCAATAAGTTTTGATGTGGCTGATTAAGTGTTTTAATATATTCATGACTGTAATGGAAGGAAACAGACAATAAAAAGATCACACAGGCATACAGCCCACTTTGATAACTGACAAGAGTGGATGTCTAATAAATCATTTAGTTATTGTATACTTTTATAGAATGCCTTAGCTTAAAAGCTATTGTAATTTTAATGGAGATGCAACTCATTTTATACAGAATGAACAGAAATCTGCTAGCCCTCTCCCCTGTTACATGCAATGTAGTCAAAGTGTGATGCTGTGATTTGTTGGGGTTTTTCTCGCTTTTGGTCCATATGCTGTTACATAAGGGTCACGGGCGTGCTGGTGGAAAAATGATAATCTAAACTATGCAGCCCAGGAGCTTGGTCTATCCATAGCAAGTAAATGAAACTGATTTAAGATTGAAAATAAATAGCAGTGTGCTGGTCAAGATTTCAAATATATAATTACATACAAAGGCAAATACATCCATATTGTATCCATTGGTAAAAATAAAAAGCGGCAAACTCCCATTTTTGTTGAGATGGTTGCAGGAGCCAAGATGTCTGCTTATTATTCACATTTTCTTTGTGTTCATTCAAGTGAAGGTTGATTGTCCTAGACCTAGCTTTAGCTAGTGCCTTCTGATGCTACACAGCCTCTTTTAATCTTTGTTCTAAACACCCCCGTTCATTGCTGTCCTCTTCCACTGGTAGAGGCTGACAATAGTGCTAAACTGTTTCATGGCTTTTGTCAATATCATAAATTCCCTAGGGCCTAGCACAACACAAACAAGTTTTACTTTTTGTCTAATCAGTATTTGAACTTGTGTCTCCAGCATTAGACTATCAAATCTACTGCACTAGTGAACTCTACTTACTAACAGAGTATTTGTGTCTGCTTTACAGACACTTACAAATATTCAGTCTCTACTGCAGATAGCTTACAGTTTTCACAGACAATGTACAAATGCAAAAAGGACGTGTGGAGAAAGAGGGGCAGGGTGGGAAGCAACAAAAAAATGTGACCGAATGCTGATGTTCAGTTTGAGGGGTTAGTCATGTGATTTTGTGGGGAGGGAAATGTTTTGTAAAGATTTTCATATGTCTAGATTAATACTTTTGTTACGGGAGGACTAGGCCTTTTGGAGGAAATATCTTTCAAGAAGAGACGTTAAAGAGGAAAAGTTGAAGGCCTGGTGGACTGGGTCATGGGTGTCAGGAGTAGGGTGACCAGATAACAAGTGGAAAAAGCAGGACATTTTTGTTGGCAGTGGTGGGCATAGTTGCATATATAAGACAAAGCCTGTAATAGTGGGATGGTCCTGATAATATTGGGATGACTGGTCGCCCTAGTCAGGAGTAAGGGATTTCATGGAAGAGTGGAAGGACCGCACAGATAGGATGGTTAATTGCGTGGCTTGGCAGAGCCAAGAGGGCAAGGAGGGAAATGGAAAGAAATGAAACAGAGAAATACGTGGGAGCTAGTTTGTACAAGATCTTGCAGGTGAAGATCAGACCTTAAATCTGATACGGAAGACAACAGGAAGGCAGTGTACGGACTTAGAAAGAGGCTGAATGAAATCACAGTCGTGCTTATGTGACACTCTCCAGGTGTACCCAGGATTGTGAGGCACATCACCACCACTGGCCCTTAGCACTAAATGGTCTTCTTGTCTGTGCTCGTTGTAGACTAGAGCCCTGATACCAACAGCCCATGGCAGCACAAGCGCTACCGTCCAGGCTTCCGCAGGCCTTGCTCTCTCTGTACCGGTAGCAACAGGCACAAACCAACCCCCCACGTCCCCAGAGTGTTCCGTAGATTGTCCAGGCCCTTAACCCCAGAACGCTCTGACAGACATGCCAGGCCTGCTATTCCCGAAGGAATAGTATATACCAGCTTGTAAGATTCAACCCAGGATCACCACTTTGCTTAGCACGACAGCACAGAGATATATTTATAGTGAAAACAAAGACGGGAGACAGAGGAGATAGTAAGCGTATTGGAAACAAATGGTTAGGTATAAAACAATCATAATGTGCTTTTTAAAGGCTGAACTTAACTAACAGGTCAACTTGTCTAAAGAACGGTTTCAGAGGAACAGCCGTGTTAGTCTGTATTCGCAAAAAGAAAAGGAGTACTTGTGGCATCTTAGAGACTAACCAATTTATTTGAGCATGAGCTTTCGTGATGAACATCTGATGAAGTGAGCTGTAGCTCACGAAAGCTCATGCTCAAATAAATTGGTTAGTCTCTAAGGTGCCACAAGTACTCCTTTTCTTTTTGTCTAAAGAAGTTTCTCTCACCCAAAGTCCTCTGCAGCATTTTCAACCAAGGTTGGCTGAGACCCTGCTTTCATGAATGCAAATGTGCTGTCCATTTTCTTGCAGCTGTAGGATAAAGGGGCCTCTTTGCCTTTACTGTTCATTGTCTTTACTCATAGGCAGGATAATCCCCTGTGGCTTTTTTTTTCCTGTGTGCTCTTTTCCCATTGTTTTTATATCTTTAGCATTTTACTTCATATGTAAGTGGACATACATTGTGTTAGTTTACAATGTTTAATTTACGTCCCAGCCAGATACACATTTCTTCTATCTAGAGGAATTAGTCTAAGGCATGACACCTTTTAGTTATCTGCTTTTAACTTATATGCTTAAGAACATAATTTTCTGGTACAGATAGGTAACTCCTGGCATACTACATGTACATACAGTTAACAGTGATACTGATAACCAATGTGACACTAACTTTCATTTGAGACCTCAAGTGAAAGTCTTTGGTGAAGCAGGATGTACATACCAGAGTCAGGAAATACCTGTAACCCCTCTTCACCCCCTTGCCAGTTGGCATTAAGAGTTTCTTGGGTCTCAAATCAAGACAGAATATTTTTGTGTATGTATTTTGGACAGATTGTTGCTGGTGGTGGGACAAGAGACTAGGAGCCCAGAGATCAGGATGTTAATAGACAAAGGTAAGAAATAACCAGGGCCTACTCAAGTGGTTTTGTGATGAGTGGAAACAAATTTTGGAGAAGATGTAGAGCAGAGAAAGAATGCAGCTTTTAGTGACATTCACTTTTAGCCATTTTAATATTGATCTGATGGCGGGTCATCTATGAAAAGGTGGCTGAGAGCCAATCTGAGATGTCACTATGAAGCATGGAGGAACACATCAGGGTAGAAAGGTAGATCTTCGAGTTATCAGCATAGTGCTAGCAGTTGGAGTTGTACATCTGAATCAGATCATCCAGGTGTAGAGGAGTCCTGACTAATGCTGCGATAGCAGGAGTAAGGAGAACAAGAGAAACCTCAAAAGGAGAAACTAAAGGAGCAGTTAGAGAGGTAGGAATAGAACCATGAGAGAAACACATTGAGTATATTAAGGCTAGGAAGAGGAGAATTTCTAAGAGGAGGTTGTGATAAATCATGTAGTGGGCTGGTGGGATGGGGGCAGTACACATGATAAATCTTGATTTTTAGTAAATCTTCTGATACAGTCCCACATGACATTCTCATAAGCAAACTAGGGAAATGTGGTCTAGATCAGTGGGTTCTCAAACTGGGGGTAAGGACCCCTTAGGGGGTCGTGAGGTTATTACATGGGGGGTCGCAAGCTGTCAGCCTCCACCCCAAACCCCCCTTTTCCTCAAGCATTTATAATGGTGTTAAATATATAAACAAGTGTTTTTAATTTATTAGGGGGAGGGGATCGCATTCAGAGGCTTGCTATGTGAAAGGGGTCACCAGTACAATAGTTTGGGAACCACTGGTCTAGATGACATTACTATAATGGGTATCCACAAATGGTTGAAAGATCATACTCAAAGAGTAGTTATCAACGGTCCACTGTCAAACTGGAAGGACATATCTAGTGGATTCCTGCAGGGGTCAGTCCTGGGTCTAATACTAGTCAATATTTTCATTAATGATTTGGATAATGTAGTGAAAAGTATAAAATCTGCAGATGACCCCAACCTGGAAAGGGTTTCAAATGCTTTGGAGGACAGGATTAGAATTCAAAATGGTTGGGACAAATTAGAGAATTGGTATGAAATCAGTAAGATGAAATTCCACAAAGACAAGTGCAAAATACTTTATGTAGGAAGGGGAAAAAAATCCAATGCACAACTACAAAATGCGGAGTAGCTGTCTAGATGGTAGTACTGCTGAAAAGGAGCTGGGGGTTATAATGGATCACAAATTGAATATGAGCCAACAATGTGAAGCAGTTTCAACAAAAGAAGGCTAATATTCTCGGCTGTTTTACATACGACACTTGTGGTAAGACAGAGGAGGTAATGTCTTGCTCAGCAGTGGTGAGGCCTCAATTGTGTCCAATTCTGGGACCACACTGTAGGAAAGATATGGACAAATTGGAGACAGTCCAGAAGCAAATAACCAAAATGACAAAAGGTTTAGAAAAGCTGACATTTGAGGAAAGGTTAAAAAAAACTGGGCACGTTTAGTCTTGAGAAAAGAAGACTGAGAGGGGACCTGACAACAGTCTTTGAATATATTAAGGACTGTTCTAAAGAGGGTGGTGATCCACTGGTCTCCAAGTCCACTCAAGATAGGACAAGAAGGAATGGGCTTAATCTACAGCAAGGGAGACTTAGGTTAGATGTTACGAAAAACTTTCTAAGAATAGTTAAACTCTGGAATAGGCTTTCAAGGGAGGTTGTGGAATCCCCATTATGGAGGCTTTTAAGCACAAGGAGGACAAACATCTGTCAGGGATGGTCTAGGTTTACTAGGTCCTGCCTTATCACAGAGGGTTGTAATCTCTCAAGGTCCCTTCCAGCCCTATGTTTCTGATTCTATGCAGAAGAGGACAGGAAGATGAGGATGTAGGAGACACTTTACAGTTTGCCTAGAAAGACTGGTAAAGGCTGTTTGAGCAGGGTAGGCAGAAGCCACACTGAAGGGGCTCAAGGAGTGGGTTAGAATAGAGGAATTTGACTGCAGTCAGCCTGGCAGCAGTAGTCTGCATGTGCAGAAAACAGAGCAGGAACACAGATATGAGTTGTTCTTGGCTCTTCAGTGATTAACAAGTTCCAGTCAATGTAATCTTATTTAAAAGTCTTTCATGTTATGCTGTGTTTTCAGGTAGGGTAATGATATCGATACTAAAAGGCAGTCTTTAAATGAGGGATTTCAAGTCATTTTCTTCTCATCCTTAATAAAGAGGTTTAAACGTATTCAGTTTATTTCATGGTGTTTTATCTTTATACCTATCACATTCATTCATTGCCAGTTTAATCCTCACTCATAATTACATGTCTGAGAAGAAAAAAAATAGTATTCTAGCCATTTGCTTGCACAATTCTCTAATTCTGCATTCTTTAACCTCTCCTTCAAGATAACTGATTCAGAGATAGCTTAGATTGTAAGCTTCTCTCTCTGTTTATACAGCACCAGGACAATGGGGCCTTGATCCTGATTAAGGCCACTGGGCACTACTATAATACAAATCACCTTGATCGATCAGTCCATCAGCCCTCACAGAGAGCGCCAATCACAACAAGTCATTCATGTTGTTCTTGCTGGCCAGGTTATTAGTGGCACCAGACACCCAATCAGCATAGAGCACCGCAACCCAGAATCCCTGAGCGAGCCGCCAGCCTCAGCCTCCCAAGCAGCTGAGATTACAGGCGTGCACCACCAAACCTGACAGAATACGAATTAGAGTGTGTCTCCTCCCCTTGCTTTCCCGCAGAGCTCCCATTATTGAGCTCCAGATTTGTTCTTGAAATGCTGCACATGGAAAGCTGGACAGACTTCTGAAAACATGAGGGCTGGTCCCACCCCCTTCAAATAAATTATCTCTTACATTTTACTGGGACCTAGTGAACAACTGTAGCTATGACAGATGTATACTTAAGGTGGAACAATGATGATCTAATTTTGCTGATTAGGAAAGATTGTCCTGATGTAAAAGTAACACCCATTATACATTGCTTAGGCCAGAGGCCAAGTGGAAGACAGACACAAGTTATGGGATGAAGTTGGCCTCAGCTTTTTATTAGTAAATTCAGCCTAACTCCAGGCAAGGAATTCTTGCCAAACCTAAATGCCGGTATGCACTGGTAACTCACATGGTAGTACACTGATGGTAAACTGATGGTAGTACATGGTAAACAATGAAGCCTTATCTCACAAATGCCAGCAGATTTAAGACCCTTGACATATGCACACAGAGACGTTACTTGGTGCAGCTTTTTCCTAGACCGTGCTTTATGAACAAGAACATCTGTTCATATACCCATATGAATATCTGAACAGTACACAACTTGCACCACAGGTATTTGAGTTGCTATACCCTGAACCCTTTACAAAGGTGAAAACCCCTTATAGGCAAAACCCAACACCAACAAACCAAGTTACAGTGAACAGACGTAGAAATAAATTGCTTTTTAACCTCTGTTCACCTATGGGCATGATGTAAAGACAACCCTACACAGGGGAAGTGGTGCACATGGGTGGAGAAAACAAGATGTACCTTCTTCAAGGGAGAGATCAAAAACAAGGCGTGTTTCACGAGGCAACCTCCTTCTTGCTCTCTGCAGAGGACACTGCTCAGTAAATTAGGTGGCATGACCTCAAGCCCAATTACCAATCTGTTTGTCCCATCAGAGACTGAAGGGTTACTGGGCCATTGAGGACCCACAGTCTTTGAGCAGAACAGCAAGAGTCACCCCTTAGATCAGATCCCTTCCTTCAGCCCCAGAATGAATAGGGTGGCCCTGCTGCTTGACCCTGGGATCATATATTCCAGATCATACAATAGGCTGCTTGACGCTGTGATCATACATTCCAGATCATGAATTTGATTGCAAAAGAAGGCTTACCCAGTACAATAGGCTATAATTTATATATGTAGTTGTGATACAGACACAGAAATATTAGCAACTAAAATCATTAGCTTAGGCTTCTTAGGTATTGTTATTACTATTATTTACATTATTGTAGCAGCCAGAGGCCCACAGAGAGTTTCGGGCCCCTGTGTGGTAGGTGCTGTACATGCAAATAGTAAGCAACAGTCCCTACCCTGAAGAGTTTACAGTCAAAATAGACACAGGGTGGAAAGAAAACAGAGGCAGAGAGGAGAACTGACTTGCCCAAAGTTACGCAGCAGATCAGTGACAGAGCTAGCAACAGAACCCCAGTCTGCCATACCCTACTCACTGGACCACACTGCCTCTTGGCAATTAAATTCATGTACATAAAATACAGAAAAACCTTTGTAGACTGCTCAGAAACAGGGCCCAGTGCTACACTGCCTTACACACTATGTAGCCCCACTGAGGTCAGGACAGAATGTGACTCCCTAGTGCAGTTTTCACAAATTTCATGTTTGGTCCAATTCCCTACTCAGGGAAAATTAAGGGCAGATCCTCAGCTGGAGCAAACCACCCCCTTATGAAGTCAATGGGAATTGTGCCTGAGTAAGGGGTGCAGGAATTGGCCCTTACAGCTTTTCAAGTGCCTTTCCTGTAGCAGCAGGAGATTGCCTGAACAGCTCCTGGTCAACCAACACTTCCACTAAGTGATCCCTGGCAAAATATGTTGAAAGGCTGTCAAAATGTACAAGGTCTACAAATTACGTATTTTAGGTGGGTTTGAAGTGGTATTAGAAAAATCAGAATGCATTGACATGTTCAAGCTCCTATAATTTCTTTTCATTTTATAAGTGTAAGATATAAGATTCTATAAGATTTGTGTGTCATTTAATAAAGAGAAATTACTGTTTCTAGCTTTGCCTTTTTAAAAACTGAAGCTAGATTGCGAACAGGTTTCCAAGATAACAGAACAGCAGAGGAAAATGTACATACCTAATAATCTTTCACAATCCATGCGTAGGTATTTCTAATGCAAGCTGGAAAATGGAAATAGCTATTTGTGTTACAATTTATGGCTCAATATCAAATTCACCATATGAATCACTATTAATTTAGCTGTTCCATTTTGGGGTCCTTCCACAAGTAATTATTTTGAGCAACTTTCCCCATAATTAGGCTTCAAATGTGATATATCAAAAATTATGTAATGGATGCAGCTGCATCTAATGTAAGTGATACAAGTGACATGGCATGGGGTAATTTGAACATTATGAAAATAAAGTACAAAATACTTAAGAGAATGTCAAATTGTATGAAAGATAAGTTTTCCAATAACTTAAAAACTGCCCCAAAAATGAGTGCTAGCAAGTAATTTAAAAATAAAAGGGCAAACTTGGATCTTACTTGTTAGACTGAGGGCATGGCAATATTGATTTATGAACTCAAATGCAAGGTACTCATTTAGCACTGCACATGGAGGATTGTACTATTAGTAATCCTGTCACTGGCTTTCTACTCTCCCAAATCAAATGCATACCTCTTATTCAAGTCCCTCCACAAACTCTCCTCCTACCTTTCGGCTGTTGTGTCATTTTACACTCTCTTTGCTCATCAACAGCTTTCCACCTGGCTGTCCCGCTTTGTGTCCTTCTCTCACATGCCTCCATGACAGCTTTTTCATGGGCCTCCTACACTTGTAACTCCCTTTCTGACCCCATCTGTGATGCCCCCCTCCCCCTACACCTTTAAATGTCTTCTCAAAACCCACTTCAAGTAGGTGTATAACCAATAACCTAATAACATTTAAAAAATCACTTTGCAAACTAAGAAAGTTCTGTTATATTCAAGACTCATGCATTAGCCTCCCATGTGCTTTCATAATCACACTGTCCTTTCCCTCTTCTATTCCTTGAGTCATTATCTCCTCCTGCGTGTTCTCATCTTCATTTTTAATTGTAATAGCTTTGAGGCAGGGAATCTTGCTTTATTTGTTCTGTAAAGGACAACACACACAGTGGGGATGTTATATAGAAGTAACAATAATGATAAAATATGGAGCCCTGCATCAGTGGTATTGGTTGCAGCAGTTGGGAATCACTAGGGTACACAGCTCCTCCTTCCTCTGACACTTGGAAACACCCCCAGAAGTGGGCAGACTGTGGGGGTGGTACAGGGACACAGATACACTTAATTAAATATAAACAAATAACACAAGTATGTAGGGATAAAATTAGGAAGGCCAAGGCACAAAATTAGATCAAACTAGCTAGAGACATAAAGGATAACAAGAAAACATTCTACAAATACATTAGAAGCATGAGGAAGACCAAGGGCAGGGTAGGCCCGTTACTTAATGAGGGGGGGAAATAACAGAAAATGTGGAAACGGCAGAGGTGCTTAATGACTTCTTTGTTTTGGTTTTCACCAAGAAGTTTGGTAAAATTGGATGTCTAACATAGTGAATGCCAGTGAAAACGAGGTAGGATCAGAGGTTAACATAGGGAAAGAACAAGTTAAAAATTACTTAGCCAAATTAGATGTCTTCAGGTCACCAGGGCCTGATGAAATAATTCTTAGAATACTCAAGGAGTTGACTGAGCAGACATCTGAGCCATTAGCAATTATCTTTGAAAAGTCATAGAAGATGGGAGAGATGCCAGAAGACTGGGAAAGGGCAAATATAGTGCCCATCTATGAAAAGGGAAATAAGGACAACCTGGAGAATTACAAACCAGTCAGCTTAACTTCTGCACCTGGAAAGATAATGGAGCAAATAATTAAGCAATCAATTTGCAAACATTTTGAAGATAACAAGGTGATAATTAACAGTCAGCATGGATTTGTCAAGAATAAATCTTGTCAAATCAACCTGATAGCTTTCTTTGACAGGGTAAGAAGCCATGTGGATAGGGGGAAGCGGTAGACATGGTATATCTTGACTTTAGTAAGGCTTTTGATACTGTCTTGCATGATCTTCTCATAAACAAACTAGGGAGATGCAACCTAGATAGAGCTACTATAAGAGGGGTGCATAACTGGTTGGAAGCCATTCCAGGGAGTAATCATCAGTGGTTCACAGTCATGCTGGAAGGGCATAACGAGTGGGGTCCCTCAGGGATCAGTTCTGGGTCCGGTACTGTTCAATATCTTCATCAATGATTTAGCTCAGGGGTCAGCAACCTTCAGCATGCGGCCCATCAGGGTAATCCACTGGCAGGCTGTGAGACTTTTTTTTTTACATTGACTGTCTGCAGGCATGGCCCCCTGGAGCTTCTACTGGACACAGTTCGCCGTTCTTGGCCAATGGGAGTTGCAGGAAGCGGCGGCCATTGGCTGGGAATGGCGAACCATGGCCAGTGAGAGCTGCGGGGGGCCATGCCTGCGGACAGTCAACGTAAACAAAATGTCTTGTGGCCCGCCAGTGGATTACCCTGAAGGGCTGCGTGCCAAAGGTTGCCAACCCCTGATAATGGCATAGAGGGTATACTTATAAAGTTTGAGGAGGATACCAAGCTGAGCAGGGTTGCAAGTGCTTTGGAGGACAGGATTAAAATTCAAAATGATCTGAACAAACTGGAGAAATGTTCTGAAGTAAATAGGATGAAATTCAATAAGGACAAATGCAAAGTACTCCACTTAGGAAGGAACAATCAGTTGCACACATACAAAATGGGAAATGACTCCCTAGGAAGGAGAACTGCGGAAAGGGATCTGGGGGTCATAGTGGACCACAAGCTAAATATGAGTCAAAGTGTAACACTATTGCAAAAAAAGTGAACATCATTCTGGGATGTATTAGCAGGAGTGTTGTAAGCAAGACACAAGAAGAAATTCTTCCACTCTACTCTGTGCTGGTTAGGCCTCAGCTGGAGTATTGTGTCCAGTTCTGGGCACCACATTTCAGGAAAGATGTGAACAAATTGGAGAAAGTCCAGAGAAGAGCAACAAAAATGATTAAAGGTTTAGAAAACATGACCTATGAAGGAAGATAGAAAAAAATTGGGTTTGTTTTGTCTGGAGAAGAGAAGACTGTGAGGCGACATGATTACAGTTTTCAAGTACATAAAGGGTTGTTACAAGGAAGAGGGAGAAAAATTGTTCTTCTTAACCTCTGGGGATAGGACAAAAAGCAATGGGCTGAAATTGCAGCAAGGGTGGTTTAGGTTGAACATTAGGAAAAACTTCCTAACCGTCAGGGTGGTTAATCACTGCAATAAATTGCCTGGGAAGGTTGTGGAATCTCCATCATTAGAGATTTTGGACAAATACCTGTCAGGGATGGACTAGATAATACTTAGTCCTGCCATTAGTGCGGGGGACTGGACTAGATGATCTCTCGAGGTCCCTTCCAGTCCTATGATTTTATGAATTTAGGAAGTATGGGCTGGATGAATGCACTATAAGGTGGGTAGAAAGCTGGCGAGATTGTCGGGCTCAACGGGTAGTGATCAATGGCTCCATGTCTAGTTGGCAGCCGGTATCAAGTGGAGTGCCCCAAGGGTCGGTCCTGGGGCCGGTTTTGTTCAATATCTTCATAAATGATCTGGAGGATGGTGTGGATTGCACTCTCAGCAAATTTGTGGATGATACTAAACTGGGAGGAGTGGTAGATACGCTGGAGGGGAGGGATAGGATACAGAAGGACCTAGACAAATTGGAGGATTGGGCCAAAAGAAATCTGATGAGGTTCAATAAGGATAAGTGCAGGGTCCTGCACTTAGGATGGAAGAATCCAATGCACCGCTACAGACTAGGGACCGAATGGCTAGACAGCAGTTCTGCGGAGAAGGACCTAGGGGTGACAGTGGATGAGAAGCTGGATATGAGTCAGCAGTGTGCCCTTGTTGCCAAGAAGGCCAATGGCATTTTGGGATGTATAAGTAAGGGCATAGCGAGCAGATCAAGGGACGTGATCTTTCGCCTCTATTCGACATTGGTGAGGCCTCATCTGGAGTACTGTGTCCAGTTTTGGGCCCCACACTACAAGAAGGATGTGGATAAATTGGAGAGAGTCCAGCGAAGGGCAACAAAAATGATTAGGGGTCTAGAACACATGACTTATGAGGAGAGGCTGAGGGAGCTGGGATTGTTTAGCCTGCAGAAGAGAAGAATGAGGGGGGATTTGATAGCTGCTTTCAACTACCTGAAAGGGGGTTCCAAAGAGGATGGCTCTAGACTGTTCTCAATGGTAGCAGATGACAGAACGAGGAGTAATGGTCTCAAGTTGCAGTGGGGGAGGTTTAAATTGGATATTAGGAAAAACTTTTTCACTAAGAGGGTGGTGAAACACTGGAATGCGTTACCTAGGGAGGTGGTAGAATCTCCTTCCTTAGAAGTTTTTAAGGTCAGGCTTGACAAAGCCCTGGCTGGGATGATTTAGTTGGGAATTGGTCCTGCTTCGAGCAGGGGGTTGGACTAGATGACCTTCAGGGGTCCCTTCCAACCCTGATATTCTATGATTCTATGAATTCCTTGGAAACTTAAAATTGCTATCTCCTCTCACTAAAAATGATACATTTTTGTCCATCATGCACAGTACTTTGTTTTTAAAATAAAAAAGAGTGTGTTTTGCAAAACATCCTCTCCTGTAAAGTTAGAGATGATGTAACAGAGATGTACAAGAAAAAGATTGGTCACAGTTGGCAGAGAACAAAGAGACATGGGCCATGGCTGCCCTAAAGGCACTTACAATCTAGGACCCCAGGTCTTCCACCTATGCTCACATTGAATAGCACCATACTCCATGAATAGTCAGTCCTATTGAAATCAATGGGACTGCAATCAGATCTGTACAGGCGGACCCCTGTGCTGGCACAGAGCTCTGCTGTGTCAGTGGGACTCAGTATGGATGCAGGGTTCCATTCATGCAAATCTTGATTGCAGGATTTGGACCTAAAGTCCTTTTTAGTGTAAGTGTGGATGGCAGAACAGAGCCCTAAGCAGAGAAACAAAAACAGTGCAGTGCACTGGGCTGAGAGAAAGCATCAGAGGCTGGTGCAGAATTGTTTGTTTTAATAAGAAAAATCCTTCTTTGTAGTGAGGACTAGGGTTGCTAAATACACAAAACAATACAGATCAAACACCTATGAGACTATAACATGCATTTGTTACAGAGCAATGCAGATTTTTTTGAAATAAATGTAATAACATAGAGACTGTCCAGTTTGACCAATGTACATGGCAGAGGGGCATTGCTGGCACATGATGGCATATATCACATTGGTGGATGTGCAGGTGAACGAGCCTCTGATAGTGTGGCTGATGTTATTAGGCCCTGTGATGGTGTCCCCTGAATAGATATGTGGGCACAATTGGCAACGGGCTTTGTTGCAAGGATAAGTTCCTGGGTTAGTGGTTGTGTTGTGTGGTATGTGGTTGTTGGTGAGTATTTGCTTCAGGTTGCGGGGCTGTCTGTAGGCAAGGACTGGCCTGTCTCCCAAGACTTGTGAGAGTGTTGGGTCATCCTTTAGGATAAGTTGTAGATCCTTAATAATTCCTAACCCCCCCCCCCCAGATGCTCTGGTTTAACTTGGATTTAAACTTGGAGAGTGGTCAGTTTAGATGAGCTATTACCAGCAGGAGAGTGAGTTTGTGTGTGTATGGGGGTGGGGGGGATGTGAGAAAACCTGGATCTATGCAGGAAATAGCCCGACTTGATTATGTAAAGAGTTGTCACTTTGGATGGGCTAGCACCAGCAGGAGAGTGAATTTGTGTGCGGGGGTGGAGGGTGAGAAAACCTGGATTTGTGCTGGAAATGGCCCACCTGTTGATCACTTTAGATAAGCTATTACCAGCAGGACAGTGGGGTGGGAGGAGGTATTGTTTCATATTCTCTGTGTATATATAAAGTCTGCTGCAGTTTCCACGGTATGCATCTGATGAAGTGAGCTGTAGCTCACGAAAGCTCATGCTCAAATAAATTGGTTAGTCTCTAAGGTGCCACAAGTACTCCTTTTCTTTTTGCGAATACAGACTAACACGGCTGTTCCTCTGAAACCTGTTATTAATTTGGCACTTCAATGGAAAAACTCTTGACATAAAGGCAGATTCCCAAATCTTGTTATAGCATTCCTTCTCTAAATACAGGAAAAATATTGCAGCCTTCCTTGTATAAATTGAATTGGATGAAAAACCATGAAGGAAAGAAAACAAATGTGCATTTTAGAGTATATTTTAAACCAATGGACACAACTACCCTATTAGTTTCCCTATTTCTCGGTTAAATTCACCCCACGCAGAGGGCCAGCCTCAAGTGAGATGTAAATGGTTCACAGACCCTATGCTGGCCCTCTGCACAGGGATGAATTTCATCTTTATGGGGTCAATTTTTGCTTTGGTGTGTTTATGTAGAATTCAGCCTATTGAATATTTGCTACTCTGTGTTAAATATCTGATTCCGGGCTGCAGCTAAAATGAATAAGTATTTACACTGTCCACCACCACATGTATTTTGTCTGGACTCTCCCTTGGCAGAGAAGAGAAACAATATTTTATACAGTAATATAATACCAAGCTCTTATATAGCACTCTCATCAGTGGATCTCAAAGTACCTTCCAAAAGGACAAGCAGACGTTCTCAGTGGGGAGGAAGTTTCTCGTGATCTAAGCTTATTTCTCCCCAAGAATAGTGAGGCGCTTCAAGGGGAGCCCCTTATTGCATGAAGCCCAGTGGGTCTTGAAGGTGGAGAAAAGGAAAGGCAGCTTATATCATTTTAGCATTTATTATTTTATTTATGGTAGTATGTGGACTCCCAAACCAAGAGCAGTGCCCTTTGGGTTAGGTAATGTACACGTGGACAGAGAGACAGTCCCTGCCTTTAAGAGCTTAAAGTCAAAATAGAGAAGACAAAGAATAGGAGGGGAGACAGAAGCATAGAGAGGAGCAGTGACTTGCCCAACATCATGTAGCAGGTTGGTGGCAGAGCTGGGAATAGAACCCAGGAGTATTAATTCATGCTACGAAACATTAAAAATATGCTACTGAATGCATCTGCATATGCATTACTAGGATAGGTAATGGTGAAAATCAACTGATTTAGGAGTCCATTTTCCTTCCATCCAACCTCACCTTCATATTGGATATAGTGGGGCTCCTTGAGTTTAGAGCTGGTCAAAAAAAGAAGAGCAATTTTTCAAAGAAAAAATAAAATAAATAAATTTCTACTGATGCCAGTAGAACTTCTGGGGTTTGTTAGTTACTTTTGGATACTACAAAAAGAGGGCTGGATCCTGCCTCCCATTGAAATTAATGAGAGTTTTGCCATTGACTTCAGTGGGAGCAAATTCCAGTCTACAGAGATTTGTGGGGTTTTAGTCTTGAAAGTAAATAAGCCACCATCATGTTTAGAATGCGCACAGCATATTCTCTCTTTTCTGTTATAAAATGTTATTCTCTATGGAGAAAACCTTCAATCCTGTTTCTTGCCAGAATAGCCAGATTGGGCACTGATGAGAAAATGAAGAGTGATTCCTCTCCATAAACTGTGAATCCTCTCCACAGAGCCACTCTTCAACCAGTGTTACAGCCTTGACGATTTAATAGGACAGGTCACAGAATCCTGATGTGTCCCCTCTGCAGGTATGGGAGGTTCTACATGGGAGCAAATCTTCCAGTCCACCATGCCCTTCCTATCCTTACTGCCTTGGTGTGCAGGAAACTACTCTAGAATTCATCTGCACACAAGGTAGGGGGTGCACCCCCCCCAGCCAATCCTGTTCACTCCCTCTTACTAGTTCCACTATCAGAACTCTTGGTGGCCACAGAAACAAGTATAGAATTGACCCCTACGTATTCTTTAAATAAATGCTATCACTGTAGTTTATTTTTGTTTTAAAAAGCTGAAACCACTCAAAAGTAACCCCAAAACAGACCCCTGTGTGTGGGCACGCAGAAACATGCAATAAGTGAACACATTTTGGTAAGGATTTGTTATTGCATATGGGCCCTATACTACAAACACTTAAGCATGTGCATAACTCAGTACTTGAATAGTCTTGTTGAATTCAAATTGGCATATCGTGAAATGTGTGCCTAAGTGACTGCAGGATCAGGACCTATATTTTAAATATATGGCCAAGTGACAACTACTTACAGGTAGATGTTCTTTTAGTAAACTGAAAAAATTAAAAAAATAAATATGGTAGAGAAAAATCCTCTGGATTTAAAAACAGTAAGATGGTATCTTTCATAATTTAAGTTTCTTTTAAAAATACACTGTAATTATACCTTAGAAACCTAAATAAAATTTGTTTCCTAACTAATGTTATGAATGGGCTAGGTTTTAGTTTTAGTTAGCTAAGATCATGTATTTTTGCAGAGTGCACTTGGGGGAAATAGTCACTTAAAGGATATGAAAGATAATGTGAAGTTATGCCTTGTCAAATCCAGAGGATTTTCTCTACAACATACTGTAACCACAGCTTTAAATTAGACCAATTTTAAGGTCAAAACTTTTGCAGTGCCCCTTTAGATCCTGATTCTACGAAGGCTTAGGCACATGCTTAACTTTACATACTGTGAGTCGTCCCATTGAAAACACCAAGCGCTTGTCTACAGACACAAATACTCAGGAAAGTTAAGGCAAATCAATTAAAGGAACATATATTAAAGCTCATTTAACCCCAAACCTCTCCTCCCCCACCTACTCCATGTGTGGATGCTCTCATTCAGGGGTAAGGTGACCTTAACTTGCTGTAACTTAATACTCATACTTTAACCTGTTTAGTATATTTATAAAAACAGAATAGACAGGAAGCAAGTTTTAGTTTTAATTTTCTAAGGTATAATTTCAGAGAGTATTTAAAAAAACCCACTTCTGACCAAGGAGGATTAAGACTACTCTACTCTTAAGTGAGAGCATCCACATGGGAGATTAACATTCTTTAATTTATGCACATTGATTTCACATGTTTAGTTCACCTTAACTTTCCTGAATGTTCCAGTATAGACATGCCCTAATAAGCACAGTTGCATACATCCTATGTAGTGTTTAAGCTGGCTAATTCTAGATAGTATCTGGTCTAATGGGGTCCAAGATCACTATGATAGATTTCATTAGTCTCGATTGTAGTTGTGGTGATTTAATTTCCAGTAAGCTGAACATTTATATTGTTCTAGGTAGATGGGCTGGGAGGGAGTAAGAGAGGTCAATATAGAAGCTTTGCCTAGCCTTGGATGTAGGCAAATAGCCACATGAAAAAGAAAAGTTCCAGTCTTCTCAGTCAGTTGAACTGCACATTCCACTTTACACAGGCGTCAGAAAGGCAACAGATAGACGTTTGCTTTTTGTTTATTTTTAACTAGCTGTGGAGCACTGGTGAAGAACATCACATTTGACCTGTTCTCAATCTTTGCCCTTCACAATTAGGCCGAATTTGGTGATTATTAAGCAAAATTCCCTTGGCCTGAAATGGGAGTTTCATTCAAGTAAGGAGCATAAAATTTGACACAGAGTAGCTTTTCTTTGTCTAGTGAATCCCATTATCCATAACTCTTCTTTTGTCATTTGCAATTGCTTCACTCATTGCAATCCCTGAACAATTTAAATATAAAGGTACTATTGTGGTAGGAGGAACAGATTTTAGACTGGATATTGATTGGTTTTAATAGATTGCCAATTATTTCTTTTTAAATGAAGTAACTTGTGTCTCAGATCAGCTGCAATTATCAGATTGATCTGTTCAGATATAACATGCAACTTTGAAGGAAACTAGAAAGCTGCTTTTCCCTTCTTATTGATTATCTTCACTTTTCACTTGGGATGGATGTGACTCGTATTACAGTTGAAAGCACATTTTTAAGCATCCACAGTATTTGATATCTTAGGGCCTCTGCATTTTTCATTCTTCAGAGACCATGAAGAAGATATTTCAAGAAAAAGGCATCTTGGCAGGAGAAAACAGAGCTTGTAAACCTCACTTGACCTTCATGAAGCTGTCAAAATCACCAGAGCTACGTAAGCAGGTAAGCTCAAATTTGATGCAGCACAACGGCAGCCATCTAAAAAGTTTATTTTAGAGAACAAATGTTAAGCACTTCAGTTTTACTTTAGCCATATTTTAGAGCAGTCAAAGTTCTACTTCTTTGTAACCAGGTTGACTGGTAAGACTTTAAAATATTAGTCTTTTATGAAAAAAGTTAATATGTAAAATGTTTTGTCTAAGTTGTACCACAAAATATTACTCTTGATAGTCTCGATATATTAACAGTTATGGTCTATTTTTTCTTGCAAAAGAATCTAAAGATTACAATTATTGTCTGGAGTATTGTTCCAGTGTACCTTAAATAAAGATTTTTGAATTATACGGAAATTAACTGTCCAGCATGTAGGACTACTGACTCTGGAATGAAAAGCATTTTTAAGAATACGAGTTTATAGATCATATAATCTTTCAGGCTGCCTTCTATGGAGGAGTGGGGGAGGTCCTCCTGTTTTTCTTGCAACTGCATTATCCTTTCCCAGTGGCATTCCACTTTCCATTCTAATGGGAAAACAAAAAAGGCAAGCAACTTTCTGCATGAACCAAAGCACAGTAATTGAGGATCAGCCATAAGGGCAAGATATTTTAACTCCATATTCTTTGCTAAAAATGTTTAATTATGTATGCTGATGTGAACAGGTGCAGAGGAGATCTCTCCAAAATATTTGCTCTTTATCTCAGCTTTTGGTAGTGTAAATGAGCTATTAATTTGTTCATTGCAAGTTATTTATTAATCTATATAGTATTATTATCCAATACTCTGAAATCGAGGTAGTTCAACAGATCAAATTCTTCAATTCTTTTTGTACTTTTGAACTAACTTCTTCTCCCCCACACTTACACACTTCATCGTCTCTGAAGCTTACAAAAGAAAAGGGCGGGGGGGTGGGGGGGAGCAACTATTTCAGTAAACCTGGAATGAAATCTTGAACTCACTGAAGTCAATGACAAAACTCCTATTGACTTCAACTGAGCCAGGATTTCCTCTAGGATATTTTGAAAGTGCTAAGTAATAAATATTTGTTTTATTTGAGTTTAACTCAGTTTTTAGAACTCATTCAGTTATACTGAACCAAGTGTTACATTTTTTTTTCCCTTTGCTGAGCTGGGGAAACAATTGCTTCACTGCAGTATTGAGAGAAACAATATGAGCTGTTTAGGTCAATTGATTTTATAAAAAAAATACTTTGTAGTAAATGTGCTTAGAATACATGTATTTGAAAAAACTTTACTAATTCCAAAATTTACTCACTGTTATTTGCTGATTTCATGTAAAAATTTTAGCAGTATTTGTCCCATCTTTTGAGGTGGTCTTGATAAGAAAAGTCAGGAGTTTTCATTATAGTTACAATTGTCTTCTAAACCTGGTAAAACAATTACTGCCTGTCTGAAGTTTAGCTTATAATAGACGGAGCTGTGTGAGGAGACATCTGGAAAGTCAGTTACATTTTATGTGGGACTGGAGGTATGTTAAGCATTGCAACATCAGGGTGCCAACTTCAGCAACAGATGCTCTGTCTAGCAAAAATAAAGGAGATTCCAAGCAATTCAATTATAGTAATATACATGTGAAACAATATAAAGGTGTGGAATTTTTCAGGTACAACTTTCCCCTTTAGACCACAGTTTGTTTGTATGGTTCACCCATTGAGGTCCTGATTAATCAAAAAACTTAAAGGACATGCTTAAATACTTTGTTATATCATGGGGTAAGCCCCCAGTTTTATCTTTAAGATAAACATGTTGTTTTTCTTTTTCCCATCTCTTGTTTACCATGTGAAAAAAGTGGAAGCTTTAACCTGAGTTTGTTTTATAGTAGATTGGGCAGAATGACTTTGTTTCACTTGGTCATTGAACCATACTACTTTATTTAAGCTCTTGAAAACTTTTATGGAGAGGACACATATTGTGTGTGCTGGGTGCTATATAAACAAAAACGTTACCATGTTTGTCTTCCATTTTTTGGAAAATAGAGACAAGGGATAAAATTATTTAAATTTACAGGGTTATTATGTATCATGGGGTACACGTAATGTACTGAGAAAGACTTATGCTTCTTGTGTGCAGTTGAAACATTGATTTGTTTGGATTGTTTTCTGTTGACACTGTGCGGCAGAAAAGACCAGTTTCTAAACAAATAAAGATCATAATCCATATCTGGATTATGCACAGTATGTAAATGGTGACCTCTCTCTTTCTACTGCGTATGCTGTGCTGAATGCCAGGAGAAGCAAGGAAAGAGATACGACACATCCTTTTAACTACACTTTTATAGTTAACTATTACTTGCCTCATGCGCACAAAACTCCACACTAGCTTCTTTGATTACATAAGCGCTACGAATCGTTATTGTTAATAGTACATCAATAAAGGCAAAGTGTAACAATGGTAAGAAAGAGAAAAACAGCAAAGCAATCATGCGCACAAAAATGTGACCCACAATAACTATTTGATCCAAGCTTTCATTCCACTCCTGTTCCGTTATTGTGCTACATCAGTTTAAACTGAGCTATATTTCTATGCAACCACTTTTTTCTGCCCCGTGTATCGTTTTATGTGAATTTCTTATCAACCGCTTCTGTGACGTTCAAAAGTAAAGTTGGAACTAGCGTATTTGTCAAAACATTGCATGGGGAAAAAAGGGAGCTGTTAACAGTAGCCTGTTACGTGTACATTTTCAACAAAGTGTTTTATTTTGATTAACATTACAGGGAAAATGTTTACAAACAACACTGAGAGTACCACTACCAGGTATCAACAGTGCTTAAGTAGAAAATTATATGGTTGGATTGAGTAAAATCTTGGATTGTAAAACATTCTTTCTTGAATAAAACTTTAAAGATACACCACAGTACTTTAAGGGCATAACAAACATAAAAGGTAGGAAATCAAGGAAGGAACTAAAGACTTCAGGGCACAAGTTCTGGCTGACATGGCATAGCACTTACTATTGTAAAAGTGACACAACTGTGTAGAGATCTTCATTGACCATACACAGTTATTTCTAATTTTGTTATTTATTTTAATGTCAGAGGCCATTGGGTGTATGAGATATTTACTGTTTTCCCAATGTGCATTATTTTACATTTATCTGCAGTACATTTCATGTTCCATCGTGCTGCCCTGTACTCTAATGTGTTGGTCCCCGCAGTTGTTAATAACAGAATCAAATTATTGTCATCCTAATTCATATTACTTCTGCAGAACACTGAATAATAAATATGCTAGTGGCTTAGCTATTAAGTGATATGCCGTAGAAAAATACCATGGGAGATTGATATTAAATAACAGTAAACACTATTAAATGGAGTATTTCCTTGTCAAAGCTCTCTCCATCTTAAGAAGCAGCATTTACTATCATTCTTTATTTCCTATTGTTTAATCAGTTCTTTGTGCACGTTTCCTCTTAGTATAGTGAATAAACAAAGCATAAAAAGGTAAAGATAACACATTTTAACAACGGTTTAAATGAATTTTTAGATCATGCAACAACAGTATTACAAGTAACAGAGAAAAACGAATAAAGATTATGGTAGGAAGAGCATATATATAACATTGTAAAGTAACAGCTGATAGATCAAAAATAATTTAAAATACAAACCACCAGATGGATAGTTATAAACATTCAGGACACAAGTCATTAACATTTTGGGGTTTTCTGTCTTAAAGAAGCAATCCGTTAACCCAACCCTTCAGAGGATTAATGATCTCACTAAATCTATAAACATTACATTTTGAGAAAACTGATAAAACATTCCATTTCTCTATCTATTGCAAAGATACCTAGAGCTTCAGGGGAAAGATAGATATTCCTAAGGAACAAAAATTGTGACAAGTTACTTTTCCAAGGCTGTAAAATGTTTAATAAAAGAAATTACTGCGTTCAAAATGAAGGTTCTGTAACTCTACAGAGGTATGAAAAGTAAGTCTCTTCAAGAGATTACCCTTAAGACATTTAAAGCTAGAGAAAAGTAAAAGGTCAGACTTCTTTTATTTAATGGGATAGAAGCTAATGAAGGATAACAACGTTAGCTGCTACATTTACATTGAGTTAATCGGATGAGAGAAAATCTCTCTGGAATTCCCCTCCCCTCCCATCCCCCAGTTTCTCAGGTGAGAGAAAGAACATAGTTTACCACAACTGATGAAAGTGGAAGACATTTAATCAAACTTGGCCTTCTAGGTCCAGTGGGACAATTTTGGGGATGAATGAGTTAATTGAAATGTTCCCCCAAATGCTGATACCACGCTCTCCATTCCTACGTAGGACTAGGAGCCCCTGTAGAAGGGAATAACATGAAACAATTTAGGTCCTGATCCTGGAAATACTTGAGCATATGCATAACTTTATGCATGTGTGTAAGTCTTTCCAGGAATGGGGCCTTCAACAATAAAATCCATGGGGCAGGTACCATATCTTCTATGCATTGTACAGTGCTGGACACACTACAGTATATAATGAAAGAAGTGAGTTCGTTTTGTGGTTAGAGACCATACTCCTATTCCCAGCTCTACCACTAACTTGCTGTGTGACTTTGGTGAAATGAAGTATTGAGAGGTTGAGACTGACTCAATCTATTACTTATTTACCATGAGGCTTCATTGATAAATGCTGTAAGGTGATTCGAGCGCCTTCGATGCAAGAGGCTAAAGAACTGCAAATATTATTATGAAATTGAATCCTTAAATTGTACTGCCTGACTATGCTGAATTTCTCTGATCATTTCTGCTTAATTAGGTCCCTAGTGAGTAAAACAAAATCTTGTAATTACAAACCACAGGCAAGACTATTTTAAAAGTGAAGGTACAAGGCCTGATTCACTGTTGCTCTACAGCTTGCATAGTCACTGACACCATTTGCAAAGTGAATGCAATCAGATTGGGAGTATTTTAGACTCAATTTGCACTAATACAAGTGACTGTACAGGGTGCAGTGCAGTGGTGTCTTAGGCCCCTAGGTAAACAAGTCTATGATTTAACTGCAGTGATGACAAGTTAATTGCATAGTTGGTGCACATTGTTTTGAAGACAGTACATTATAATTCTATTGAAAACAATACTAACTGTATGTTGCTATAATTTATCCCTGTTGTCGTTTCCTGTTAATTTGTCACAATTGTATGTTTTGTTTATTTGAAACTGTAGTTGTATATTATGTAGTCTGATAGCACACCACATAACGCATTAAAGGAAAAATCACTACACTGCAACAAAATCGAAGTTCTGTCTCAATCAAAATCCTATTGATATGACTCAAATTAATTTTACTTGCCATTTTCAACTACACACACTAAACAGATTAGAAGATATTTAGCATTGAAAGTTATGAAGTTATAACTAATTTTTTTGTTAGTGGCTGACCCATGCAAACCTTTCTTCATTTTAAATAAAATTAGCATATTTAGCTCCTTTAAACCACCATCCTCAAGCAAGTCCAGCATAAAGAAAATATAGTACCACTGTCTACATCTTCTGCTAGCTGTACTGTGAGAAGTAATAGCATAGTTTTGGCAATCAGTCTTAGCTGTCAGATGCCCTGCTGTTTTGTTTGGATGTGGCCGCTGGTCAAGTTATCACATCACAAGAAAAGTCAGCACACTGAGTCCTACTTCTGCTTCCCTTATCCGCCTGTATGCTCTGCTGCTGCTGCTTGGTGCTATGAATGTTTGTTATTACATCATTCGTCAAACATCGTATTCACTAAAGATCCTTTCATTGATTATATGGACAAGGAGAGGGGAAGTGGGGAAGCAAAAGACTAGCTATCCCTTCTTCCCAGTGCAATTTTCCCATCCTCAAATTTTCATTTAAAATTTGGAAAAAATTTAAAATGCTAATCTCTGTCTTAAATTCTCAATACATTCTTCAATTCCCTTGCTGTCTGTATGTTTCTAAAAGTAAGTGGAGTCAAAATAATAACAAGTTTGTATTCTTATAATATAGAACCTAAGGGGAGAGAGCAGTTCTTGTTTCAACAGACCAAAGTGCATCCTCACATGGTTCTGCCAATGCACGCTGATTCTGCCCTGCAACATTCCATTTATGACAGCTCCTAGCTTTTCCTGAGCAGAGACTGTCCATTAAGATAAATTATGTGATTGCTTTATTATGTGGACAAACAACCAGCAGCAATCAGGGTGAAACCACAATTAAATTTCTACTGGTGACCAATAATAAGCAGAGTTAGAATGTGGACTTTCCCAGAAGTATACACTATAAGGTTGTTAAACCACTGCATCAGCAATCCCCATTGTGAGTGCCATTTTTCTGGGCAAGACGGTTAGTGGTGTAAGAAATGTCTTATAGCCCATGACATTTCCCCATTTCCCCCTCTATTATCCTCATTCTCAATTCCCTGCACAATGACAAAATGTTTTTTCTGACTCAGGAGAATAGGACACACATTTCTGTGCAATCTCTTGATGCTGATACGAAAGTGACTAGAAGAGTCACTATAGTGTGATGCAACACACTCTCTTGCATCAGGGACTGAGCACTTTACCCTCACAGTACTACCAGCTGAGGAAGGATGTATCATAACGAGGTCCCAAACTATGATCTTGTACGCAATGACTACGTTGTACTTCTATAGCACCTTTCATCTGCCACTCTTAAAGCACTTTATAAACCTTTAAGCCTCAATATGTGCTTTGAAGTAGTTAGATTATTATGTACTCTTTTTACAAATGAGTAAACAGGTACAAAGAGGTTAAGACTTTACCCCACGTTCACACAGGTGGAAGAGAAACCAAGGTCCCTGACCTCCAGGCCTCCTGCTTTGCTACTACTAGATAAAAAGATTACATCTCAGACAGATAGGTAGCCACAACAATTGTTTGAAACAGGAAAAAGGAAACAGAACTTTTATAATAATGTTTTAAAATTTAAATATGGTGTGGGAGCACTGGTCAGAGAAATTATTGATCATTGCAGAAGTTATTTCATCTCCCCCGGAGAACATATATCCCTCATCCATGGTGTTTTTCAGCTGGATATTGGGTGGTTGTTTCTGTATGTTGGATTGCATTTCATATTTGGAGTTGAAGAAAATTCATTGAAGGAGGGATATTATTCCCGTTAATATGAAATTATAGGGAAATTTTAAGCTCCCTCTCGTCAAAATGTTTGCTGTTTGACAGCAAGGGAGGCTTATAGCTTATTGTTTCTAGAGTTACATGGTTACAGAATGGAGGCTGCAGAGGGCAGCACTTCCTGACTCATGAACTTCTCTAAGTCCACATGGGGGTCATCAAGGTCTAGGCAAAGGAACTTTTCCACCAGAGACTTGCATCTCTCTAGCTGGCTCCCTTTGGATGGATGATCAATACGTCTAATAGGTTTTCCATTTCGGATAAGCTCTGATACCTCCACTCCTCGTGCAATCACTTTGGGTGGCACCCCAGCCAACGCAGCAATATTGGCAGCATGGCTAACAGTGGACACCCCCTCCTTGAGCTGATAGAAGAATATTAACTCATCTCCATCTTGGTGGGTCTCCATTGTCAGGTACTGCACAAGAGGGGTGTCAGGAAGGAGCTTCAGCTGCACCAAGCTGTGAAAATTAGTGGAGACAAAGACCTGTGGGCACTGGGTTCCCTGCTTGAGCCAGTGCCTCAGCACAGCGACCAGAAGGGAGAGGCCATCCACTGTGTTGGTCCCTTTGCCAAACTCATCAATAAGTACCAAGGACCTGTCAGTGGCGTTGTTCACTGCTTTGGCAACCTGGTTGAGATCAATCATGAAAGTGGAGAGTCCCACAGATACTGATTCCCTGCTGTGAATCCTGGTGTAAATCCCATCAACTGCCCCAATCTCAGCCTCTGCAGCAGGGACATAGCTGCCGATTAGGGCCATGAATGTTATAAGGCCCACCATTTTTAAGTATACACTCTTCCCAGATGAGTTGGGCCCTGTAAGGATCTTTATTCGCCCATTAGCCTCACCGCTGTCCACAGGATTGGGCACAAAAGTCTTTGCACATAGCTCCATGAGTGGATGCCTGCCATCCTTGATGTGGATGCCATGGCGGTGGGTAAAGCACGGACGGCTGTAGCTATTCTCTCGAGCCATCACTGCCAGAGCTAGCAGCACATCTAGGTGTGCTGTGTACTCAATCACATTGTTAAGCACTGCCGACTTCTCCAAGATCTTTGTCTGCATCTGGTGCATGATAAGTGTTTCCTGGTCTCTGATCTCACAGTGCAGGTCACCCAGAATGCTGTCTAGTTCCTTTGTCCTAGCACTTCTATAATGCAGTTTATCCTCTGACAAGAACATGAAGTCCAGGCCTTCAATCTCAAAGTCACTCTTGTCCACCATTGTGGGCAGCCGTGGAATGGAAAGCAGGAATCCAATCAAGGGAATATAGATGACACAACAGGAAGGAATCCGATTGTCCAGGGTCTCCAATTCCTTCCGTGCCACCTCTGTGAGGAAGTCTGAGAGACCCATCAGCTTTCGTTTCTTTTCATCAATGGTGGAGTCCACATTGGGTCTGACAGTGAAGCGGTTTTCTGAGATGCTGCCTTCAAAATCTACCACTTTGCTGATGAGACTGGCAATATAGTGCAGATCATCGGTGAAGACCTGTGAGATGGTCTGGAAGAGCTCGATGCTGCTAGGCAGGGAACGGCATGTATCTCTGAGACACACTGCACTATAAACTGTCTTGTAAAGTGCCTGCCAGTCACTGACCTTTGTATGTGAAAGATTCATTCTTCTCAAAATCTGAGGTACATTTTTTATATTCTTAAGGCAGTCTTGAAGAGTCAGGACTGTTTCATGGTTCTGAGCCAGCAAGAAGAACTGAATAACATCCAGCCGTTTGTTCAGCTCTGTAAGGTTCCGGGTGGGCCGCATGAGCCACAACCTCATCAGTTTCTCTCCCCACTTGCACCTGCAGCGGTTCAAAATCCCATACAAACTGAGTCCTTCTTTCAGCCCACTGGACAGCTTGTAAACAGAAGGATGCACCTCACTTTTAAATATCTGTAGGACACAAAAAGTATCTTGGTCCATATTCACAATATCCATGAGCACAAACTTTTTAAAGGCCAAGATGGGAACCCCGATTGTGCTATCTTCCAGTTCAACTCCGATCCGCCTCCTGTCAAGAAACTTCAACAGCCCACCTAGTGCTCGAACCATGAGTGGGCTCTCAAAGGGAATGATGGAGGACAAATAGAGGATTTTCTCTGTTGCAGTCATATGAGAGGGAATGAAAGGGAATTGCCGAGATAAGATCCGCTGTTTGCTCACTTCCAGGCCAAAGTCCATATTGGGAAAGAGGACGATTTCTGGTTTGTCCACGTCCCCCGTAGCAGCACCCATATTGGTCAGGAATTTGGCAATGTTGTGATCCTGCTTGGCACTCGTCACTATGCATCGGGGAAGGACTTCATCAATCACTTTCTGCAGCAGCTTGAGGTTTTCGTTATCAGGCATGTCGGGCATGAAGTAGACTGAGCAGTCTCCTGTGTCATAATAAGTGATCCCCAGCAGCCCTGCATACCACAACACACACATGTATATCTGAGGTTGCTCTTGCTCCTCCTCTTGTTCAGGCCCAGGCAGTGGTGATGGGAGACAATGGGTGTTCAGTGAAGCAGTGGTGCTCATTCTAGCCAGTTCCAGGAGCTGTGCTGCTGGTGAAGATGGACATTTTTGTTGGCACATCTTATAAGTCCTTTCCCCAATAACAACTGACCCCGATCACTTGTCCATTTTACCCACCTCCCAGCCACTACCTGATCTACTTCACTCCTCTCCCTCTCTGGGCCACCTGCCCCTTTTCCAACAGCCTTCTGCTGCTTGCATCAGTCCTCTTTACCCACACTCCTGCTGCATGCAAATCCTCTTTCTTTAAGAGGTAATGAGCGGGGAGGTGGGTTGAACCACAAAATGAGTTGGATGGTTGGGCTGAGAGTTTGGCTTTAGTAGGCCCCAAGTATCCCTAGTTAGTATGAATAATGATGAGGAATGGATCTCGTATCCTGTCATGACTGCAGTGGGCTATGGACACTACTCTGTAGAAATTAAAGGCTAGTAGAGTCAGCACCTAACTGCCTGCTCGGATGTACAGCCACACTCCACAACTGTGTGTATGGGCATACATGAGTGCTCATGGAAATGCCCATTTTATGCACACAGACCCACCTCCATGGGCACATTCACACAGTGCCACCCCACACCCGCTACCTACAAACCCAGCACCACCCTGGAAGCCTGCCCTCCATACGAATTCACAACACACCACCCCAGGTGATCACACTAGTCCCACACATGGCAGAGCACCACTCCGCCCCACAGCAATGGTCCATAACCCCCCTTCCTGCCCTCACCCCCACAGCATGACCCTTCTCCCAGATCTCAGTTCTCTTCCTACCCACCCACCTCACATGTAGGCCAGGCAGCTCTTCTCAGGCTGGGGGTTTATCTTCCTAACCCGCCTCTTTCTCCTTCCCCTACCAGCTGCTCAGCACTCCCTCAGCTCAGATTCTCATCAGGGCTGGACCCTGCCACACAGCTACTGAGCTGTAATCTGTATCCCTGCCCATTCCTCCTCCCCTTCCCCTCGCCCCCCACCCCCACAGCTCATTACACGCCTTGACCCCACCTGTCTCCCTTCTCACCTTCCCCTGAAGAAGGCCCACCCAGTAACGCTGCCTTTCTCCCTCCACAGATCATACACCATCCTGTAAGCCCAGCCCCCTCCACACACCTCAATAACCCTTCCTCGTACGGAGCACCACTCTCGTATCCCCCTGTACACACAGCTCTGCCCCCACACAGTGCTGTGGTCTGTAATTCTCCTCTAGCCCCCACGTACCATAGAGAGCAGCACTGTCCCGCACTCTGGTCCTGCTCACGCCGTACCTCGTGACCTCTGTACCTCCGTACCTGTCTTCACTGCTGCGAGGCCGGTGGCTGATCCTGGCTGTCGCTGTCTCTGTCCCTACCTGGCCGCTCAGTGTTCTTTTGCCTCAGCTGCTCCATCTCCCGCTCCCTCTGGGCCTCTCATTGAAAGCGAGGAGCTGAGGGCAAGGAGGGTGCTGATTGGCTGGCAGGTGCAGACTAGAGGGAGTCTCAGTCAGCAGCCCATCCTGCTGGCCAGCCAGGGACCCCAAAAGGGGGGCTGAGGAGCCATAGATAAAGATATGTCTGGCTCTACACTATAATTCTGTCACCCCCCCCCCCAAAGACACTGCCTTTAAATGCCTCCAACATACAAGCACAGCTCCGTAACTGCCTCCTACCTGCCCACAGACAAGTGCCATCCCATAACCCCACCCCCACCGGAAGTGCCAAGTTTTGTGCAGCTCTTGTATGGCTTTTTTGCAAATGTAATGAACTACTATGCCTATTTACAAATAATGTGCACATAATTTGCATATCACCATAAACTTCAGCATATGGTCAACACACCCCAACCCAGACAGTAATGAGTGGATGTGGAGCTGCATTAAATTCGACAGCTGTGCCTGGTATTGGTGGGTAGAAAGGTGATTGACTGGGGATACCGAGTTGAGTGGGTGCTGTACGTGGGGGACTGGATGTTTTGCTGGTCATCTGGGGCTGGAGTATTTGCTGTGGGTTTCTGATTGGTGGAGCCTGGTGCAGATCACCAAAGTAGTGTGGACACTTGGGGCCAATATTAGGCCTCCCATCTTGCAGTGATTGTGCTGCACTGCCAGCCGCTACTGCCTCTTCCTGCCTGACTATAATCCCAGCAGAGGGAGTAGCAAAAGAGGAAGCTTAGCTGATGCCACAGCAGCCCCATGCAGTTGGAAGGCGCAACTGCAGGCAAATGCCTACAGCCTGCTCACACCTTAGCTGCAGGTGTGAAAATCCAGCGGAGATATCAGCAGGAGGGACAGGGCTGCCAAGTCTGTGTCACTTGGCATGCCTGTCCCATACCCACTACCTTGTTACAATCCCACATCAAACATTTTCATCAGCAATGCCCTATAACTTCAAACCCCTCCCCCCTTTGTAACACCTCTGCGCAAAAGCTTTGTCTTATAACTGCCCCCTCCCAATCAGTGCACTGAAAGAGCTCTATTGTGTTAACGAGGCCAACAAATTTACCCTAATTGTAAGCTTAATTGTAAAAAGTATATGAAAGTTTATAAATGTCAACAAGCAGGGCAAAAAGCCTAGTTTGGCTGGGTAGAAACCACCCTGCTCTGGTGGTCTAAAGGCACGAGGAAAGCTGCTATAAACAGCCAAGTGGGATTCTCCCAATAGTGGGAAATTTCCTGCGAGTAGAGTGGACAGAGCCAATAATCCCCAGTTACATAATGGCCCTTTGGGGGCTGTTACAAGCCATTGGAAGTTAGGGCTGCTCTAAGACCGCTCTAACTCGTGCTGGGGGCTGAACTCGCACAGGGTTGGGGGGGGGGGGGGCGGGTAGCATAAAGGTGGTGTAATGCCACTTTTTCTCCCCTTCTCCTCAGGTCCTGCACTGAGCACAGCTCAGCCAGACCAAAGGATCAGGCACATTACAGTGTAATGTTTTATTTATTTATATTTCTAAATTCATTCTAAAAAACATTTGTTCCAAACAGAACCATAAAAAATAAAAATGAAAATCTGGTCTCCTAGTGAAATGACTAATGTAATTTTATTTTGATTATTTAAAGGTGAAAAAAATTGACCCGAACCTGTATGAGAATTTTAAAAACCACTATTTTGGAGATGAAACTCTGTACCGCCTAGATCTTTGCTCCATGTTGAAAAAAAAGCAACCCAATGGCTACTACCACTGTGAGTCCTCTATCACGGTCGGTAAGTACAATACTGTTTTGTTTTATTTCTTAATTTTATGAATTTTGTTTGAAATTGAAGAGGTTGATAAGCTGTTAATGCTGGGAATGTATGTTTGGCAAATCTTGCAGAGACACGTTAGATGGGTCAAATCTGAATTAAATATTGTAACATTTTGGCAGTTAAGCTACTTACTGCTACAAATCAGAACTGTTGCTCCCAACCAATTACAGGTGCCTCAGCACTGGAGCTTCATACTTCTGTGTACTTTTGGCTTTCCCTCCCATTCCTGTCTTAAGGTTGGCAAGCCCTACAGGAATGAAAGTTCAGTTGATTTCCATGTTAGTTCTTTACATGGAGAGCTTGCAGGATGGTGGTTTTAACAGTGAGTTTGTCTGCTATGCTTTGGTGCCCACTTCTCATGATATTGTGTGCTCTCTAACCCATGTGGAACTTGGCTGCTCCAAATGTTCAGCTTTATTAAGAGCAGCCAGAAATAAACATGAGTTGGAAGCAGTGGGCATAGATTTAAAAAAAACAACATTACAATAATGCCCAGAGCTCCAGTTAGGATCAGGACCTCATTATGTTAGACGCTGTAGAAATGTGTATGAAGAGACAGTTCTTGCCCCAAAGAATTTACAGACTAAGGAGACAAGTGACACTTGAAGGGTGCACAGAGAGAAACATGTACTTTTTTTCATACATGTATTTGCTTTTTTACCAATCATTAATTGGCTGATTTTGTATCAACATTATAGTAGTGGTGGTGCTTGAGGACATATTTAAAGCAAGGAGAGGGTAGTGGCCATATCAGATCAGTTCAGTTCAGTGTGTTATCTGAACTAGTACAGTTGATGTTTGTTTGATAACCTGGTACACCTGCCTGGAAAGGTTAGGGTCCATTAGGATAATTTCCATGTGCCAAAATTTGATAGGCAAGACTAACAACAACAACAGCCTCAAACTGTGTCATGCCCCAAAGTTCATGTTGAATGTTACTATAGCTCTTTTCTTTTATAATTTATAAATGTGAAAAATATTCCTTTCAAAACAGAACAAAAATCTTTTGGCAAGATGGTAGAGAGCAGTGTTACAGCTCAAGAAGAAAATTGTTACTGTTATTGGAACAGACCATGACCTACATTAAGGTAGCAGGGGAACATCTGCTATTATTATATATGATTCTTTAAAAAAAAAAAAAAGAAAGGCACCAGGAATAAGAAACACTATGGAGAAAGACTCCAAAATTAAGACACTCATCACTGAAATGGAATTTTTTTTTTGCTTCTCCTATATCTTGCAACATTTCCCCCTAACAAATTCCTAATCAAACAGTTTTTAAAGTAACATGAAACTAACTAGAAGCCACTCAAACAGGAAAAACCTCACATGGAGGCCCCTCTACTGTTCTGCATCCCACACCAAAGAATACTAGAGATATTTATGAAAATGTTCGCCCTTAAAGAGTGAGAATTTCCATAGAAGGGAAGGACAATTCACGTAGTGATGTGAAAATCTTTAAAGGCTACTACTTCCACCACTAGTAACTGAATGGAAACATCCTTCCTTTGGAACCTCCTGTTCTGTAAACAGCTCTAAATTAAAACTTCCGCTTCTTCCTCAAATCTTTGAAACCTCACAGCAAATAATCTCTATTTTCTGGGATGTTTCTAAGCATGTCCCCATATTATGCAAAAGTGAAGTGATGATATTCTAGGTATATTTGGTCCTGATTTAGTGCAGGGGGCTGAACTAGAAGTCATCTTGAGGTCTCTTCCACCTTATATTTCTATGATGAGCATACTTAAGGGAAATCGCTTCTGATTTAAGCATATCTTCATCTAACGTTATGCTTCCAGTCAAGGAGATTTTGGTAAAAGAGTCAGACTTTTTAAATGTCTTGTCAACTGACAGGACTGTATCAGAATTACTTATTTTACCTTTTTTTTTTTTAATTCTCTGTCACACAGTAAAAATATTTAGCAGTTATTCTGTATAGTTTACTATTCTTCTGGCTACCCTCAAAGATCTTGCTACTTGCATTCCCAACACTGTGCCAGAACTAAAACTGCAGCGTAGACCAAATGTATACATGCACAGCTGCTGCTACCTTCTCTGAGTCAGTAATTGTTTTGACCATCTTTATGCAAGTGCTGGTATTGGAATTCATTGTTGTCTGAAGGAATAAGCACACTGCTGAGCCATGAAGTCCAGAATCTTAATTCTGGCATTGTCAGTGACTTGCTGTGTTGTCTTGGACAAGTCACTTCACCTTTCTATTTCAATTTCTCCGTCTGTACAGTGAGGATAGTAATGCTTATTGATCTGTCTCACAGGTGAGTTGTGAGGATTTACTATTCAATGTCTCAATAGTGCTTTAAACATATAAGGCACTAAAATGCTAAGTACCTGTTGCCAGTGATGATACTACACAATTTTAGTTTGCACTTGAGTTCTCTCTATTCTCACAAAATATAGAAAAAATCACTTTTTTCCTATTATACTGGAGGATATTGCACATGGCAAATGAAACACAGTCTGGAGTAGCGAAAGAACAGATTGCGATAGTCATGGTTGAATTATTGGTGACAGCAATATGAAGAGAAGCCAAAAATGCGTCAAAAGATTTACGTACGATATTTTATTTACATTTATACGTGCATGCATACATACATTATATATACATGCATAATCCACCTACCTACTGAATGTGGGACAATCGATTATGTATGATGTGGTATGAAGGCTTTAATTGGCATGAAATTTGGGATGGCTGTGTTATTTACAAGGGGCAGAGTATTCTAGAATATGTCTCTTGGGCTAAATAATTTGGATAATAAATATTTCCAAATGAAAGCTGTTCTGCAACAAGTATAAAGCTATTTTTGTTGCTCATATCTGGACTCTCTCCAATTTGTCCACATCCTTCTTGAAATGTGGCACCCAGAACTGGACAAAGTACTCCAGTTAAGGCCTAACCAGCACAGAGTAGAGTGGAAGAATTACTTCTCGTGTCTTGCTTACAACATTGCTGCTAATACATCCCAGAATGATGTTCGCTTTTTTTGCAACAGCCTTACACTGTTGACTCATATGTAACTTGTGGTCCACTATGACCACAAGCTAAATATTTATGAATATTTTAAAGAGAACATAACTACTGTAATTTGAAATAATAATTGAAAGTATAGAAATACTAAAGAAAATTGCTAAATGCCAAATTCAGTTACATTCAAAATGTTATATACCCAGCCACAGTGGCTTAGAAAGGAGAAAGTTAAAAAATCAATTTTTCCAACCCCCATTCTTTAAGCGGGAAGACTTACCTGGAAGTGTTACCCCGATTTGTGAATCCTCCAATACCCTCCTCAGCCAACATTGACCGCTCTAGGGGTTGTGCAGACCCCCTACAGAATGGGGTTACTGGTACCTTGTGCTGTTACAAATCCACCCTAACCCTGGGATTCCTGTAGCCTGTTTTAGTCCATCAGCAAAATCCAGCATAAAGCAAAATTAGGCCTGAAATGTCCAGTTGAAACTGGCACCAACCTGGAAATATAAAGTTAAAGCTGAAGCTTCTTCCTGCCCCTGCCCCTGAAAGGGACTCAGACTGAATAATCTCCAAACATTACTTCTACTTTACTCCGTAAATAACAGGACACTTTCTCTTTAATGCGTCATCATTTGAGGCTATGAATAGTAATTAAAAAAGAAACATGGCAGTTTAGGTCTCAAACAAACAATGCCACACATTGTTCAAATGAAAGTGTCCCACTCATCACAAAAAGAAAAGGAGTACTTGTGGCACCTTAGAGACTAACCAATTTATTTGAGCATAAGCTTTCGTGAGCTACAGCTCACTTCATCGGATGCATCACAGATATTACTGGAAGGTGTATGTGTATGGGGCACCAGGCAATAGCAGTTGCCAGTTCCTAAAAAATAGGTGAAAAATATTTATTGTGGATAAATTGATTAAATGTTTTGAATCTCTTTTTGACTAAGGTCCTACTGTTCAAATTAGCACTGAATTTGTAGTCTCTTTGCCAAATGCACATTGCACTAGGAGGCTTTATATCCAGAAAAAGCTTGACACTGTTGTCTACTAGAAAACTTGCATCAGAGAGGTTTGCATCACCTGTTCTTCGGTTAGCTGTTGCTCATTGAGACTTTCTGTATTTGGATGATGGATTTTGTAGTAGCAATTACATTCCGTTACTGATGAAGAGAGCATGCTACAGAGCTGGTTTCATGATGAAGCAAGATTTTCAGTCTGTTCATTTCTTCCTCTCCCTGCACTTCTGAAGTTTTCATTAAAGCTGGGCAAAATGTGCAAAGCAGAAATGTAATCCTTATATTGTACCCACGGGCTTGACTGGGAAGGGTGAAGATCCTTTCTTGGATGGAGTCAGAACAGGTAGCATGCTGAGCGTGATACTAAACTTGTATAAGCCATGTCCTAGACTACCTGTCGGTCTGAGAGCGGCTCTGAGTGCTGCTAAAACCAGCACCTTATTTATGTATTTGGATTTCAATACAACATAAAAGGATACTATCCTGGGCTGTAAGTCTCCTCTCTCATAATTAAAGAAATGATACGAAAAATCAGCAGAACAGCAGCACATTTCTCCTCCCACCCAAACATCAGTCAGCACACACATTACAAAAATCTCACATCCAACTTCAGCAAATGCCAGATGAAACAGATGGGCTTTACAACAGATTCATCCTCTTTTGGAACAAGTGTGTGAGCCATCAGGCTCTCTGAGTCAACTCCCTCTGTTTTATACTGAAGGGCATCTAACTCAAGTGCTGCTTCTCATCCCAGATATGGCAGCCTGACATGGCAAGAGAGGGGGGTCTCCCAGGTAGGAAAATACCAAACCATTTAGAGTTTAATAGGTCAAAACCATCATCTTAACTACACCCTGTGGACAATAGGCAGTCAGAGGAGGTCTGAGAGCATGAGAGTCATATGCTTATGGCAAGATACTCTGATTGTCAGATTCTCCACTAGCTTCAGCTTCTGACTGGATTTAGGATTTAGCCCCCTGTAGAATTTATTGCAAAAGTATACTATAGAGGTGAGAAAAATGTATTGTGTTGGCAAGCTCTGCATTTGTGAGGAAAGGCCATAACTGTGTGGTCAGAAACAGAAGGGGGAGGAAATAAACTACACTCTTGATCACTGCTGCTATTTAGCTGTCTAAAAGCAGCTGGAACTCTATCCAGAACCAAGTTGTAAACTTTGGTTACAAGTGATGGAGAATCTCCTTTCAGTCTTGGGGATTGCAGAACATCTGCAAAATGTTCTGATGTCTTTACTTTGCCACCATTATCATCTCACTCTTTTCAGGACTGTGTCTCAGCCCACTGGTTTTCATCCCTGCACCAGTCTCACCCAGGCTCTGAGAAATACATGTGATGGCCTTTTTTTGAGCTGGATGAGATAGATATATAAAGTTGGGGGCCATCAGCATACTGAAACCACTTCAGCCTACATCTCCACACTAACTCTCTTCACATTATATACACATTGATTTTGAGAAATGGCAGAGTAGATACTTATGGTACCATATATAAGACACCTGGGGCAGAAGATAATTTGCCAACAAAATCCTTTGGTGTCCCTCAGCAAAGAAGGAATGAAGCCACAGAAGAATAATCCCTCTATTCCTATCAGGAATCACAAACATCAACACCACCCTATGATCAATGGTACCAAAGGCAAAGGATAAATCTAACAGTATCAATATGGGCACCTGATCCTTAGATCAGGTCATCAGATCATCACCCAATGAAATAAGAATAATGTGTGTGCTGCCCCATGTTGAAATCCCAGTTTCCCAGGGACAAGAAGTCAGAGGCACCCAGAAAGGTCATCTTGCCACAACCTTTTCTTTAATATTAATCAAAAATAGAAGATTAGATACTGGTTGATAGTCAACAGATTGTGAACATCAAGAGATGGCTCTTTGAGCAGACGTCAAAACACATTTCCAGTCAGCACCTTGCCCTCCTCCACAGAGGCACTGACAAGCTCAAGCACAGGACCCAGTAATTCTCCACTGACTTTCACCAGCCAGGAGAAACAAGGACCCACGCTAGTTGTGGTATGTGGTACAAGTTGTGGAAAATGACACTGGTTGAAACCAAAGGAGAGAATACCTGACATTTGTTTCCTTCAGATATTGCCTTGCTTCCATGGCTACGCTCAGTTCAGTCTAAATCTGATAAAGTTTATCCACAATATAACAAAAAATTTCCTCATACTGGAAAGGACTAACATCAGCAACCAAGTTGTCAAGGTTCCTTCCCCACTCTGAACGCTAGGGTACAGATGTGGGGACCTGCATGAAAAACCTCCTAAGCGTCTCTTTACCAGCTTAGGTCAAAACTTCCCCAGGGTACAAAATATTCCACCCTTTTTCCTTGGATTGGCCGCTACCACCACCAAACAAATACTGGTTACTGGGGAAGAGCTGTTTGGACATGTCCTTCCCCCCAAAATACTTCCCAAAACCTTGCACCCCACTTTCTGGACAAGCTTTGGTAAAAAGCCTCACCAATTTGCCTAGGTGACTACAGACCCAAACCCTTGGATCTGAGAACAATGAAAAAGCATTCAGTTTTCTTACAAGAAGACTTTTAATAGAAATAGAAGTAAATAGAAATAAAGAAATCCCCCCTGTAAAATCAGGATGGTAGATACCTTACAGGGTAATTAGATTCAAAACATAGAGAACCCCTCTAGGCAAAACCTTAAGTTACAAAAAAGATACACAGACAGAAATAGTTATTCTATTCAGCACAATTCTTTTCTCAGCCATTTAAAGAAATCATAATCTAACACATACCTAGCTAGATTACTTACTAAAAGTTCTAAGACTCCATTCCTGGTCTATCCCCGACAAAGACAGACTATAGACAGACACACAGACCCTTTGTTTCTCTCCCTCCTCCCAGCTTTTGAAAGTATCTTGTCTCCTCATTGGTCATTTTGGTCAGGTGCCAGCGAGGTTACCTTTAACTTCTTAACCCTTTACAGGTGAGAGGAGCTTTCCCCTGGCCAGGAGGGATTTCAAAGGGGGTTTACCCTTCCCTTTATATTTATGACACAAGTGAACACAGTTTTGATTAAACAGGCTCTTCACCACCCACAGGTGAGATGGTTTGGCTTCTTTTCCTCAGCCTTCATTATCCCAAAACACTTACTTTAAAGAATTCTTCTCCTCCACCCATCATCCTTTAATGTCCAAGCTCCCTGAGTGTGCTTTCTACTCCTGCTGGCTTGCTTTCTTCATTGGTCATTCCTTGATCATTTATAATCTGATTTCCACCCTCTCCACTATAACGAGACTAGTCTTGTGAAGGTTAATAATTCCTTCAATCCGGACAACTAAAGGAGCTCCTTTTCATCCCCACCCTGCTTGACATGTCTGCCATATCCAATACCGTAAATCACACCATCTCCTGCATTACCTACCCTAGACTGCATGCCCTTGGGAAAGGTAGCTGTATCTTTAATCTTTGTGTAAAAGCTTAATGCACATCTATGGCACTGTCTATAAATATGAAATAATATTAAAATAGTAGAGATATTGATTATGGATACAAAATTCCCTGGGTCAAGCCCCAGTAGGGAGTATTTCTCCACACTTGTATTCAGTGGTTCACATTCCCCTGTGGTGAATTTGTCCTCAGCTGCTGGAATGATATACCTACACTGTGCTGAAAAACTCTGTGCTCTACTACACAAGAACCATCTGTAATACAAGAACTACGTGCTAACATCTAGTGTCTTCATTAAGCCAATACACTGGAAATAAGGCATGAATTTTTAATGGTGAGAGTACTTAACCATTGGAACAACTTACCAAGGGTCATGGTGGATTCTTCATCACTGACAATTTTAAAATTAAGACTGGATGTTTTTCTAAAACATCTGCTCTAGGAATTATTTTGAGGAAGTTGTATAGTCTGTGTTATACAGAAAGTCAAACTAGATTATCACTGTGGTCCCTTCTGGCTTTAGACTCTATGAAGCTATGAAATTAAGCAGACAGCTGGATTTTTGACAGCACATGTACTAAAAAATAATATTTATTGATGTTCAATAGCTATTTTCAATCCTAAATAGCTTTCTGCTTTTAAACTTTTTTCTTTTTATACTCTAAAACAGGGGTTCTCAACCTTTTTCTTTCTGAGCCCCCCCCCCCCCCAACATACTATAAAAACTCCACTGCCCACCTATGCCACAGGAGCTGGTTTTCTGCATATAAAAGCCAGGGCCAGCATTAGGGAGTAGCAAGCAGGGCATTTGCCCCGGGCCCCATACTATGGGGTCCCCAGCAAAACTACATTGCTCAGGCTTCAGCCCCAAGTGGTGGGACTTAGGGCCCCCGTCTTCAGTCCCATGCAGTGGGGCTTTGGCTTTCTGCCCTGGGCCCCAGCAAGTCCAACACTGGCCCTACTTGGCGGCCCTCCTGAAACCTTTTCATGTCCCTCCAGGGGGGCCCTGCACCCCTGGTTGAGAACCACTGCTCTAAAAGGCTTTCATTTTCAAAGACCTAACATTGCTAAGTTTTATTTATTAAAATTAAATATTCATTATTCTTGGCCATTTCAAGCTAAGTAAAATGTGAAAATAAAACAAACCATAGAAGTGGTGAAGAGTAAATTAGGTTTTTAATATTTTTATTTTTAATGATGACTGGAAATATTAATAAAATCAATACTTTTTTATTTTTGGAAGTGTGCCTTTGAAGATACCTTTTTTACTAATGTATCCAAGTTAATATAAGTTCTTAGTACTTATAAGTCATCCTAGAATAATTCCCCTACAATGTCATCCCACTCAGATATTCCTCTGAGAAATGTTTTTCAGTAGTTCAAAGGGCAGTGAGAGAAAGGAAAGATGTACTGTTTTTCTGCTGAAATGTCAGAATTTTTTTTTCAAGTGTTAGTTTCTATAAGCTCTTGAGATTTGCATGATTACACAGAGATGCTGCTTTGCTGACTGTCTAATCCCTGTGAGGTATTCTAAAATAAGACAGCTGCACAGGTCAGTACTTCAGAAATAATATGAACGCTGCATCAAAATCCAGTTGTTAAAAGTGCTTTGCTGTGGCTTATATATTATCTCTAGGCAACAATATCCAACAATCAATAGGAGCAGGAGACAATTTCCAGAGTTTTCCTTTTCTCAGACTTCAGTGAATGGAAAAATATATTTTTGGAATAGTATAGAACCCCTAAGATTTATAAAAAAAAAACCCACCCTTTCTTTTCAGGGGAGTCAGAAGTCTTGTGTGTTGCTCAGTGGTGAAACTATATTTTAAAACAGAGAGCTGTTATGTGCTAATATGGCATTGTTATGTCTCACCAGAAAGTAGCTGTGCAGCACAATGGAAACAAATGTACATAACAACACATTGCAAAGAAAGATTGTGTGGAATATTGTTGAACAAACAGGGTCCTATCCAGTGATGAGCTGCCAAAATCTCAACAACGGGTTCCCTCCTCACCCCATGAGGGGGTCGTTGCCCACCCCGCCCCTCGGGACTCCTGCCCCATCCAACCCCCACACATTCCTTGACACCCTCCCGGACCCCTGCCCCATCCACCCCCCTCTCCTGTCCCCTGACTGCCCCCAGAACCGGGCAGGAGGGGTCTTGTGGGCCACCGTAGTGGGTGCCCCCCCCCCCAAGAGCCAGAGGCACCTGCCGGGGGGCGAGGTGGGGAGTCCCGATGGTGCTTACCTGGGGCAGCTCCCAGGAAGCATCCGGCAGGTCCCTCTGGCTCCTAGGGGCGGGGGAGCGTAGCTAGGGGGGAGCAGGGGGAGCGGCTGCCCCCCACTGATCACATTAAAAGTGGTGCCTTAGGCGCCAACTCCCTGGGTGCTCCGGAGCTGTAGCACCCATGGGAAAAATTGGTGGGTGCAGAGCACCCATCGGCAGCTCCCCACCCCGCGCCCGGCCCCAGCTCACCTCCGCTCCACCTCCTCCCCTGAACGTACCGCTCTGCTTCTCCGCGCCCCCCCACCCCCCGCCGGCTTCCCGCGAATCAGCTGTTTGGCAGAAAGCTGGGGAGGGCTGAGAAGCAGGCTTTCCGCTCAGGTCGAGGGTGGCGGAGGTGAGCTGGGGCGGGGAGCGGTTCCCCTATGCGTCCCCCCCCCCCCGGGTTACCTGCTGCGGCGTGGACGGCCCTCCTCGCGCCCACCCCCCGCCCAAGCTCACCTCCGCCTCCCTGGGCCTGAGCAGGAAGCCGCTGCTTGCTTCTCAGCCTGCCCTGGCTTCCCACGTGAACAGCTGATTCGCGGGAAGCCGGGGTGGGGGGCGGAGAAGCAGAGCGGGGCGGCGCATTCAGGGGAGGAGGCGCGGAGGCGAGCTGGGGGTGGGGTGGGGAGCTGCCGGTGGGTGCTCTGCACCCACCAAATTTTCCCCTTGGGTGCTCCAGGGCTGGAGCACCCTTGGAGTTGGTGCCTAAGGCATCATTTTGGGCTGGTTAAATTTAGAAGCCCTTTTAGAACCGGTTGTCCCTCGCGGAACAACCGGTTCTAAAAGGGCTTCTAAATTTAACAACCGGTTCTAGCGAACTGTTGCGAACCGGCTCCAGTTCACCACTGGTCCTATCCAAGTCATTTATTACATTCGTATAATAGTTGCCCTGCTCCTTGTTTATTGATTTACATTTGTTCAGTATTCATAGATTTTTTTAAGACCACCAGGGATCATTATTATGCAGTCTGACCTCCTGTATATCAGAGCACAGACCATAGAACCTCACCTCATAATTTCTGCATCAACCCCATAACTTCTGGTTTAGCATTAGGATTTCATGTCTTTGCAGATGAAATCACAGGTGTACCCCTCTTTACAAGAGAGTTGCAGAAACATGAAATTTGTGAACTATCAACAGTAAGCGGAATTATGAGTTATGCAGAATATGAAGGTTGTCAGTGAGCATGCAACATATATTTTATAAACTTGACACTAAAGATAGACAGGCCAAAAATTTCAAACCTGGGTGCCTAAAGTTAGGCTTCTAAATCCATATAAAATATGCAAGTATGTAGCTTGAGAAGCCATAGATCCCATTTAAGTCAAGTGACTTTTGGCCTAAGTACTAAGTACTGAAAAATCTGTGCCACAGTTTCTTGTTTTCCTAAATAGTAGATACCCAGAATTTTATTATATGTATCCTTCAACTCTCTCTGTAGCCTGCTGAGTACAACAAGAGTACTATTGCTGGTTCAAGACTGCATAAAAACTCTTTTTACTTTGAAACTACTTAAACGAGCAGTGTAAATGACATAATTGCATTCAGTTATATTTTCACTATTTCTCCACAGAGTAAATTGCATAAAATTCTTTGTTTAAATTGTCTTGACTCAGCAACCTCAGGCATCGGAGCTCTCTTGTTCTACTAGGTTATACAGCACACTAAACTTTTCCAACGTACCAACTCCTCCTCCTTGGCTTGTCATATTTTAAACACAAACAACTTTGACTTGCATATTAAAAATTCTATGAAAACTTTACATCACTTTAATTAGGACTGCTAGAACCCCCATGAGAGACAAAAAGTGTATTTATATAATGTACATGTTAAGCAACATTAGTTTGAATTTAATGCATTAAGATAGCTAGTTGTATTGAATCAATACTGCCATATTTTTCAAGTTAGAATCCCTCATCTCTTTTTTGTGTGTGTGTGGGAGGGGTGGGAGGAATAAATAAATATCCCTCCCAAAAGTAGTTAATTAAGTTACTTAAACAAACTAACATTAAAAAGCAGACAAACGTTATGTGAACCATCAAGACCCTGCCTGTACAAACACACAAAAGCAAACACCCTTTTATTTTATTTTAGACTGCATGTGTGGTTACTGACCATGTCCCTCTATTCCCTTCTTTTAGAAGCATGCAAAATAGTTACTTCTTTTTTGCTGGTGCATTCAGTTTGCTCTATATTGTAATCGTCTTTTGTGGTTTATTGCCCAAGCTTCTTAGATGCTAATCTCCAGATACCTCAATTTCAGCCTATAACCTGGATTAATTATTATCTCAAACAATCATTTGCATCATTCCACTGTTTTGTTTTAGGATCTTTTATGCAGACTTTTATGACAGAGCTTCTCATGCTTATTTTCTCTTCTAAAATGCATATAAACATTGGGTAAATCCTGCTTCAGAATTCATAACCTCAGCCAGAATTGTTGTGGATGCACTTCACTAAAGATGTATAGTCTCAGCTTTCCTAAATTATGGAGACAATGGTCCCAAATTCAGCTTCAAATACTATGGTAATCAGTATCTTCTAAATACATATAGTAAATATACACTGAAAGTAATTTCCACAATTAAAAAAAAAAAAGAGGCGTCCTTGTGGCACCTTAGAGACTAACAAATTTATTTGGGCATAAGCTTTCGTGGGCTATAACCCACTTCATCGGATTCACGGAGTGGAAAATAAGGGAGCAGGTATAAATACATGAAAGGATGGGAGTTGCCTTACCAAGTGTGAGGTCAGTCTAACGAGACACTTCACTAAACAGCAGGATACCAAGAGAGGAAAAATAACTTTTGAAGTGGTAATGAGAGTGGCCCATTTCAGACAGGTGACAAGAAGGTGTGAGTAACAGTAGGAGGAAATTAGGTTTAGGTTTTGTAATGACCCAGCCACTCCCAGTCTTTATTCAGGCCTAATCTGATGGTGTCCAGTTTGCAAATTAATTCCAGTTCTGCAGTTTCACACTGGAGTCTGTTTCTGAAGTTTTTTTGTTGAAGAATTGCCACTTTTAGGTGTGTTATTGAGTGACCAGAAATACTGAAGTGTTCTCCTACTGGTTTTTTAATTTTCCCAATACTAATTTTCCCCTACTGTTACTCACACCTTCTTGTCAACTATCTGAAGTGGGCCACTTTCATTATCAATTCAAAAGTTATTTTTCCTCCTTTGGTATCCTGCTGTTAAGTGAATTGTCTTGTTAGACTAATCTCACATCTGGTAAGGCAACTCCCATCCTTTAATGTATTTATACCAGCTCCTGTATTTTCCACTCCATGCATCTGATGAAGTGGGTTCTAGCCCACGAAAGCTTATGCCCAAATAAATGTATTAGTTTCTAGGGTGCCACAAGGACTCCTCGTTTTTGCTGATACAGACTAACACAGCTACCACTCTGAAACCTTCCACAATTTAAATTCAATAACATACAGATACACACACATCCCAATAGCTTGTTTATGGATTTTTTAACTACTGCCAAAGGCTGTGTGAGCATGATCAATCTAAATTCTTACTCCTGGACTGTATTATGCTGTCTTTTAAGGCAATATTGTTTATATTACAAAGTTTTAGCTATGGAACACAATAATTTCCAACCAAAAAAAAACAACCATAGAGAACAAGTACAATAAACTAAGAAACCATTAAAGCTTCTCAGGGGCGGGGTGTGTGTGTGAAGAAATGGGCAGGGGAGTGACTGGATTTCAACCTATTTAATCTTAAACTATCCAAATCATCATTAATTTATTTTCTCCATTCCTTTGTCTCTTCTGCCTTCCTCAACTTTGGGATGCAGATGAAACCGGGTCAGAAGTGGTGGGGTTGTTAAAATGGAATTTTACTTGGTGCAGCCCAGGAGACAATAATGTGACTATGGGAGAACATCAGATAGTGTAGTGACAGTGAAGGCAATAGCTGTTTGCCTCACTGCCGGCAAATGAAATATTTTTGAGGGGAAAAAGATCAAAGCCCTGTGCCTTATCAGATCCCTGATCAGTGCCACACCTTTAGCATTTTACCATTTGAGAAGTTATTTTTTTAAATATAATAATGAACTAAGGTGGTGCTGGTACTTATGAATTCTTCTATGTATTTTGGGAGCGGCTTTCACTTGTTGTTTCATCTTTATCTGCCTGCTTGTAATTTAACTATTTTTTTATAATGGAAAATGAAGGGAGCTGGGGAGGGGCTGCTTTATGCCACATACACCAATTTTTTCAAAGAGAAATTTGGTAACTACTTTTAATAGGTGGACTTTGTGAACCTGCAGCAGGCAGCCATAACAGGTCATTCTATCAATAATTAACAGTTTTCTTTCTAGGCCTTAAGAGCTATCATGCTGAATCTTTTAAGAGCTCAGGTTCCCAGTCTTGGATCCACACTCTTTGTGCCAAGAAAATAGGATACAATGGGGGCTTGATTTAGCTCTGGGTTATGCCAGCTGCGACAGCTGGAAAGGCCACCTGGGGGAGGAGTTGCAATGGCAAACACTGCTCTACTGTATTAAGAGAGCTCTATCTATACATGTAAATAGTTACTACATAAGGTGCCATAAGGCTTTGTAGGCACAAAGCTTGTTGTGCTACACTGCAAATGGCTTCCTTCATGCAACTCTTTACATTGGAACTCTTAACATGCCAAGGGCCTGTCAATGATCAGTGCAGCCTCAAAAGTGGGCAGTGCTACCCACGAAGGAGGGGCAGGGTACATCAGGAATGCACTGAATCCATGCATTCTTGGGCAGTCTTGAATGGTGGGGTTTCTGTGGAACCTTGAAACAAATGTTAAAGATTTAAATCATAGAATCATAGAATATCAGGGTTGGAAGGGACCCCAGAAGGTCATCTAGTCCAACCCCCTGCTCGAAGCAGGACAAATTCCCAGTTAAATCATCCCAGCCAGGGCTTTGTCAAGCCTGACCTTAAAAACCTCGAAGGAAGGAGATTCTACCACCTCCCTAGGTAACGCATTCCAGTGTTTCACCACCCTCTTAGTGAAAAAGTTTTTCCTAATATCCAATCTAAACCTCCCCCACTGCAACTTGAGACCATTACTCCTCGTTCTGTCATCTGCTACCATTGAGAACAGTCTAGAGCCATCCTCTTTGGAACCCCCTTTCAGGTAGTTGAAAGCAGCTATCAAATCCCCCCTCATTCTTCTCTTCTGCAGACTAAACAATCCCAGCTCCCTCAGCCTCTCCTCATAACTCGTGTTCCAGACCCCTAATCATTTTTGTTGCCCTTCGCTGGACTCTCTCCAATTTATCCACATCCTTCTTGTAGTGTGGGGCCCAAAACTGGACACAGTACTCCAGATGAGGCCTCACCAATGTCGAATAGAGGGGAACGATCACGTCCCTCGATCTGCTCGCTATGCCCCTACTTATACATCCCAAAATGCCATTGGCCTTCTTGGCAACAAGGGCACACTGCTGACTCATATCCAGCTTCTCGTCCACTGTCACCCCTAGGTCCTTTTCCGCAGAACTGCTGCCTAGCCATTCGGTCCCTAGTCTGTAGCTGTGCATTGGGTTCTTCCGTCCTAAGTGCAGGACGCTGCACTTATCCTTATTGAACCTCATCAGATTTCTTTTGGCCCAATCCTCCAATTTGCCTAGGTCCTTCTGTATCCTATCCCTCCCCTCCAGCGTATCTACCACTCCTCCAAGTTTAGTATCATCCGCAAATTTGCTGAGAGTGCAATCCACACCATCCTCCAGATCATTTATGAAGATATTGAACAAAATCGGCCCCAGGACCGACCCTTGGGGCACTTCACTTGATACCGGCTGCCAACTAGACATGGAGCCATTGATCACTACCCGTTGAGCCCGACAATCTAGCCAGCTTTCTACCCACCTTATAGTGCATTCATCCAGCACATACTTCCTTAACTTGCTGACAAGAATACTGTGGGAGACGGTGTCAAAAGTTTTGCTAAAGTCAAGAAACAATACATCCACTGCTTTCCCTTCATCCACAGAACCAGTAATCTCATCATAAAAGGCGATTAGATTAGTCAGGCATGACCTTCCCTTGGTGAATCCATGCTGGCTGTTCCTGATCACTTTCCTCTCATGCAAGTGCTTCAGGATTGATTCTTTGAGGACCTGCTCCATGATTTTTCCAGGGACTGAGGTGAGGCTGACTGGCCTGTAGTTCCCAGGATCCTCCTTCTTCCCTTTTTTAAAGATTGGCACTACATTAGCCTTTTTCCAGTCATCCGGGACTTCCCCCGTTCGCCACGAGTTTTCAAAGATAATGGCCAATGGCTCTGCAATCACAGCTGCCAATTTCTTCAGCACTCTCGGATGCAACTCGTCCGGCCCCATGGACTTGTGCACGTCCAGCTTTTCTAAATAGTCCCTAACCACCTCTATCTCCACAGAGGGCTGGCCATCTCTTCCCCATTTTGCGATGCCCAGCGCAGCAGTCTGGGAGCTGACCTTGTTAGTGAAAACAGAGGCAAAGAAAGCATTGAGTACATTAGCTTTTTCCACATCCTCTGTCACTAGGTTGCCTCCCTCATTCAGTAAGGGGCCCACACTTTTAAATGTTAAAGAGCTGGTCAAAAAAAATTTTGTTGGAATTATTTTCCAGCGAAAAATGTGCTTTTCACAGAACCAACATTTACCACAAGAAAATTTCAGTTTTGCTGAATCAATGTTGATTTTCTGCCTGCCATGAAAACACTTGGCAATTTCACTTTCTGCCAGTGAAACTGACAAAAAGCTTTCTAGGAGGATTAGCTCAGGGGACAGAAAAGCAGAGCACTGGGCTCTCTTTGTCTCCCTGCCTTCCCTCTAAGAGGGACAGAGAATCAAAGAGACCAGGGATCCAGGCTCTTTACCTCTCCAGCAGCTAGGCTGGAAGGCTCTTGTCAATTTCCGTTTTGGTTCTTTCAGAATATAATTTTTCTTTGAATCCCTCTCTGAGAAAAATTTCGTCCTGAATCAGGACTAAATTTTTCTTTCCCTCCTCCCCTCCCCCCATACAACATTTTTCACAGAAAGGGATTCCTTTTTTTTGGGCCAGCTCTACAGATGGCACCCTCCCCAGACTTTCTGCTGCAGGGGGCCTTTACACGGTTTATGCCTGCTTTTGCCAATGTAGGCGTTTAGCTGACAACAGCCTCAAATGTCTTTTTTCATATGTAATAGTATATGTGATTCCTCATTAAAATGTTATTTTCCCTAGAAAGGCTAGGAAGTTGTCTCAATACACAGAAATATTTGTCTATTAAATAGTCAAGTTTTTGACCTTCATCTGTTGTGTTTATTTTGCCAGTTACCTCATTTTGTACTGATAAATGATCTCAGGTAGCATCTTCACAGGAGGAGGTATATTAATATACAAATGAAAAGTTCACCCTGGGCATCCATGAGTGGACTAAAAGCACAGATCTTTGTTTAGAGTTTAGTATAGAACAATAAATTAAAAATAAGAACAGATACAAAAAAGATTACAAATAATCAGTTTGACCATAACCAGCAGTTCTCTCCAGAGCAATATTTATTGTAATTAACAAACAAAACAAAACCCTCTTTCCCTTCTCTAGTGGGAAACATAGTCCCAATTTAGAGGTTTAAACATAAATCTGATATAGATAAATATCATCCATATTTTTTCTTCCTTTAATATCCTGGTTACCAGGACTACATGTTGTAAATAATACACATTTTTTCAATAAATTGAGACAGGAAAGTAACTGTCATTTTCATTTAGCAGCATTCTGTATCCTCTCCTTGCTCTGAAAGCATTTCAGAAATCACACTTCTTCATTTTCTGGCCTGTATAAATGTCATTGTGTCCTTGAGGGGACAGGGGAGGGGGAAAGACGAGTGGGTAGAGAGATAAGTAGAAATGTCCAGTCTATTTGACTTTGATGTCTGTTTGGTACAAAGCAAGTGCACTGAGACATAGGCTTTTCAGTTCAATTTTTTGAGGCAAAAATGTTGACTTTTAATTAGGTTTACAGTGTAATTAGAAAAGCCGTTGATACTTAAATTAAATTCCAATTTGCACTTCCCTCACACTACTAATTCGCAAATATAAAGTTCACAAACAAGTATGCTTCTAAAAGAAGCTAGATATGAGGAAGTTTTGCGGGGGAGGTGCTAGGCTATGATAACGGTGTAGTTTTTTTTTAGAAATCCTGCTAGTCAGTTATTTAGAGTTGTCAGATTGCCTTGTTCACAGTTCTCGTGCATGTCTAGAACCCTCAAATATGAATTTTCAATTTTGTCCACTTTATAGTGGATAACATGGTTTTTACAAGGAGTTGTAATGGAAAATTTTAAGGTACCAGTTTTGCTTTACTTTTCATATTTTACTTCTAGCTTCCTTCAGATATAGGTACCATTTCTATTAATTACAGTCTGTGCTTCTTGACAATGATCTCCTACAAAAGAACTCTTTCCCCTAAAATTATTTGAAAATGTATTTCTTTTTAATTTATAGGTACCTAATGTTAATGATCTGGGCTGTCAGACAGGTTTTACACTTAGATTTATGTTATTTCAATTTACCTTTAAAATTCCTGTGACAAATAGAAAGGCCAATGGAACTGGAAAGTAGCAAAACCAGTGGAAATCTGTTTTAATGGGCATTGAAGTAGGAGGTTAATAGTCTAGAGCAGGGGTTCTCAAACTTCATTGCACTGCGACCCACTTCTGACAACAAAAATTACTACACGACCCCAGGAGGGGGACTTAAGCCTGAGATCTCCCAAGCACCGCTGTCCTGGGTGGGGGGAGGGGAGGGAGCAAAGCCAAAGCCCAAGGGCTTCAGCCCCAGGCGGGGGCGGGGGGGGGGGCGGGCTGTAATCTGCCACCTGCCACACAGGGCTGAAGCCCTCAGCCCCAGTTGGTGGGGCTTGGGCTTTGGCCCCAGGCCAGCGCAAGTCTAACGCCATGCCTGGCGACTCCATTAAAATGGAGTCACGACTCACTTTGGGGTCCTGACCCACAGTTTGAGAACCGCTGGTCTAGAGTAAAGGCATAGCTGGGGGTCTAGAAAAAGCTTCTGATGAAATTTGGGCAGGCTAGTGCTTGTGTTCTTTGTTTTCAGCTGCAAAGGGGATGACTAAAGAAAATGTCTCTCCATGATTACAGTGGTTGAAAAGAGTCAGCTCCCATGTGTGATAGAAGGAGGAATCAACTGGAGCCACTGATTTCTGATAGACATTATGGATAAATCAAATAGGATTTCACCCTAGTCCCACTAAGTCAATGTGACATCTCATATATGTAAGACAAACAAGATTTGGCACTATGTCTGAGACAACTGGAAAAAAAAATCCCTGTGAATAATTCTAGCACTTATCAGGCTACTGCACTTGAGCATTATACAGTGGCTGAAAGCGAGCCTGGGGCAAAGGCACTTGATATTTTATTTATTGTGTGAATCATGGTAAACTTTAACAGGCTTTTAAAGATGTAGTATTTTTCTTTTAGAAATAATATTTACAAATTTAGTGCTTTTGTGATAGTATTGTAATAAATCAGGCAATCAAAACCAAACAGAAGTTATTGGGCAGACTATATTTGTATTTCTGATATTTCTTGGATTGCATATTCTCAAAACATTGGGCTTTGCTGCAGTTAAAAATAAAAGCTAGCCGGCATTTCTGGTTCTCTCTTATTTTACATGAAGAAGAGTTCTCTCCGTTTTGGTCTCAGGAAACCTTACACAGAGTAGCCAAGGAAATAAATCTGAAACTGCCTACCCTGTTCTTTTGATAGGCTAATCTGGCCCATCTCTTAGTGGCAGTGAATCTGATAGATACACAATGAGACAGCTGTGGCGATATAATACTTCTTTGTTAAAATTAAACAATCCATTGGCCAACTTCCAGTCCTTCGGAAGTGTGTTTAACATATATTGGTAGACCCTATGTTAATGGGGGCAGGTGTAAGTGATAAATTCAAATGATTCACTATGTTGGGCTCTGTGCTACAAAGATATATTAATAATTTATTGTGCTTGCTTGTGAGAATTTCATTTCAAAATTTAAACCTGGTTTTAATTAAAAATAGAAAGAAAAGGACTTGATAACGGAAGGTAAGAAAAAGCTTTTTTCTTGCAGCAAAGAAATAATTGCTAGACCAAGCTGTTAAAATATGCTAAAATATATGTGGGTTAAACCCTGAAATAGTTTCCATTGCCACACATTATTCTTAATTAATCTATTTTGTTACAAAGTATCAGGATAAAGCTGCTTCTGAAATATGTTTGATTTAGCTAATGTACTTACAGAAGATTTTTCACTTTAACAGCTTTGCTGCATTCTGTGCCTACAGAAAATTACTCTCAAAATATCAGTTTCCACTGGTGTAACTACTGTAGTTCAGTTGCTTTCAATTACCTTTGTGCATCTCAGATAAAATAGAGGTCTACACAAAGAAGATAATGCCCGTCAAATTAAAAAGGAAAGAACCCTAAGGATCAACGGTATTGTTCTTTGCTTGGGAATCAAAACTGAGAAGTGATGACATTTTCAAACAGAGCTATTAAGTATCTGAGCCCAGCATTGTACACATTTGGACAAAACTGCCATTGGGCCCTGCATAATTAAGTATAATAAGGTAGATGCTGAATAACGATAATTGCTTCTAGATGTGTAAAAGTGAGGAAGGATGATCTTGTGGTTAATACATGAGTTTGGGATTGGAGATTGGAGTTCTGGGTTCAAATCCTTGTTCTGTTACAGACTTTCTTGGACAAATCCTCTATTGCTGTGCTTCACTTGCACAATAATGCCTTACCTCACAAGGATGCTGTGAAAATAAATTCACTAATGATTATGAGGCATTCAGACTTTATCGTGATGGGGGCTATATAGAATACACATAAAAGTCTTTCCAAATCATTACTTTACTGCTTGAGGCTATATTTGCCCCATGGATGTGTGCTGCCACTGTTATCTTTAGTATTCACCCAGAGCAGAATCTGACCCCTGGAGTATCCAATTTTCATAACCTCTGTGAAACATTGCATTTTTTCTGTTTATATAGTTATGGGGCAGGGGCCAGTAGTTTCCCATACAAGATGTGGTTTGGAGCTGTAAACTGTTTATTTTTATTCCATTACCGGCTTTTGTGATTCAATATGTTTCAAAAAAAGACAAGGTTTCAAGGAGCTTCAGATGACAAATGAGCAGCATCTTACTTCCCACTGTGAAAAATAGTGCATACATTTATTGACTGTGATGCTTGTAAAAATAATTAACAGTGAAAGCCCATCTAGTAAAAGTAATATTAGCTTAGTGAATCAGGTTTCCACTCAGGCATTCTGAATATATTTAAAATTCTTATTGAGAGAGAAATTATGATTTGTGCCTGAAAATATTAGTAATGTTATATTTTAAGATACAATTGTCCCCAAGCCCCCAAAATATATTGTTTGGCTGTAAGATAGTGAACAAATGATTATACTGTAAATAAATTAACAGGAGCCCTCTTTACAAGCAAACATGGCGACCTTCATAGGTACCAGCTGTCACTGATTTACAAAAACAAACCAACAAAAAACCAGCAAAGTAAATTACTTCGTGAGAAGAAAGCTATTTTTTCTCTCTCCAAAACTCACACCATCGTTCTGATTATATTTTATTAACCTATAATAGAATGGCTCCCATTGGCAGATCAGAGATGGTGTGTGCAGGAGTGGGAAATCGTAACCTCTCCATTCCCTCCCATCCCCAACCATACTCTGAAGTTTTTAATTTCTAATTTAGGAAAAATAGTTTCTAGACCTTCTGGTTGTGACTATAGCGTTCTTACACAAACTGATGTGAGATGTCTTCCTGAGTCTGCGTACACACAAACGTGGAACTCAATGACTGTAATTTTCAAGGCAGTGAGGTGGGTGGGGAGCAAGGATGGGCTGCCCCTCTTTCTGCCATTGACTGGTTAGTGTAGAAGTGATGGCAGTAGCAGTGAGAAAGCCTCAAGCGTGCTACTCAGCTGGGCTGACATCTGGAAGAGGGAAAGGATTTGTGCAAACTGAGGATCTTTCCAGCCACATTTTAAGATGTAAGACCATTGTTTTCAAAAATGGCCATTAATTTTGGATGCTTCAATTTCTGGGTGCCCAACTTAGAACTCGTTAGGCCACATTTTCAGAAGTATAGAGGACTCACAAATCCAAATGAAGTCAATGAGAATCAACTCACATATGTCTCGGGTGGGCACCCCACAAATGAGGCACTCAGAATCATTGATCACTTTTAAAAAGGCTTTTTGAAGAGACTGAGGGGCTGAAGGAAATGGGACATTGCCCAGCCATGCTGGAATAAAGACAAGAGGCAATGGATGTAGTTTAGTGAGGCTGCAACTTTATTCACTTAAAATATCTGGGTGAGGTAAATTTTATAGTGTGGGTTGTCATCATTTCCTACTGGATCCCTGCCCTGCCGTGGGGAAGGTGAAAATATCTACCCTGCCCTGGCCAATCTGGTAGTAAGGGAAAAATTCCTTCCCAGACCCAAAGAAAAAGGGCGACTAGCATAATACCTACAGTGGATCATAATGAAACCTGGTCTTACTGTGACTCAAATTGTTGCCAGTTGTGACTCAAATTGTTGCCAGTCCCAGTAAGAAAGGGTTTCACCAGAACTGCCTAGGGTATAAATACTCCACCCGCTTCTGCTCACCCAGAAGGGCAGTGTCCCCACCTGATCCAACAACTTCCTGTTCCTCCCTGCTCCGTCCAAGTGAAGCTTCTCCTTCCTCCCTCTCTACCACCAATTGCTGGCAGAACCCTTATAGGGACAGTAAGCTCCTTGTCTCCTGCCCAGCCAGCCAAAGGACCTATTGCATACAGTTGTGGTGGGCAAATATTCAAGGATTTCCTCTGTATTCTAGTCTAGAAGATCCTTTAAAAAAAAAAAGTGGTGCCTTTCCTGATGTCCCACAGAATGAAACATCTGAAAACTAACCAGTGAGAGAACAGGACTTAGGAAGGAAGGGGAGACCATGAAAGAATCTTATTTCTTACAAAATGGCTTTCAGAATCAATGTTTTATATGTAAGCTAAGAAAGAGTTTTGACAGGGATGCTTCTGTGGATATTTGCCTTCTAAGGCAGTTTACCTTCTAAGGCTCTAATGCTGCAACTGATAGTGCACAGGCAGACTGCAATGGACCTCTTTGTGGGTGCAGCAGTCTATCCATGTGCTGTCAACTGCAGCGCCTGAACCAAATTTTGTGAATGCGAGTGTTTTAAATGTGGGAAATGTAGTTAAAATAAAAGGTTACACAACAAGTATATAGAGTTCATTGCTTGCTAACTTTATGCTGTTTTCCTTTATTCTTCAATAATATATTCAGATCTAGCATTCTTGGCTGGTGAAGTAAACAGTTAAATATGTATACTGGAAGAGTTTTAAATTTAGGGATGCAAAATTTTCCAGTTTTTTTTAATTAAACTGTATGAATCCATAAAAGCCACCAATATAAACAGAAAAGCATAGCTTCACTACAGAGCAATGAATGTTTGGTACACCGCTCCCAGGCTTTAAACTCCATTGGTTATTTGCATACCACCACCAGATTTCACATTTTGAGTGACAATTTAGCCATGGAAACAATATAGAAAATTTCTGAAACGTGCTCCAAAACTGTGCTTTCAGTTTTCATCAGTTGGCAGCCAAAAATAACCTCCAGAATGTAGTAATTGCCAAAACTCAGACACTCCTTAGGTAGCTCTCTATCCAACAATAATTTTCTATTTTTTATTTTATTTCTCCAAATTTTGAAAATACACACATAGGTTCCCGTCCAATGCTCTGAGCACTTATCCCAGAAATGAAAAACGGACAAAGCACAGCCCATAAATGCATTCATCTCAACCTATACTTCCTCAGCAGTTTTTAAAAAAAGAGGGGAAAAGACGGGATATTTATCATGCTTGGAAGGTTACCAAAATCTGAGTTGTAGTGGACCAAGTGGTGGTAATGACTTCCAAAATTGAGGCACACCGAAAAGGGGATGGAGCTGGGGGCTGGGGTCAGACCCACTGTGTGCAATGCTGTGTCTGCTATGGGAAATTAGGTATACTATGCACAGGGACAAGAGATAAGCTTGTTTATACACTAGTTCCAAATCCCAATGGAAGAATTCTAACACAGCATACTTCTTTGTAAGTGACACAATGAGGCAACAGTGACAAAAGAGCAGCCCCCGAATAGTATGGCTACTGGGAAGTGGGATAGGGTGGTGGGTCAGTGGCAGTGGTAAGAGATTTTAGTTTGCAATAAATTGTGACCCACTTCCCAAGTATTGCCTTTACCTTGGGAGTGGAAGAATAGATGGCTGGCCATGGAAAGCAGAAGATCGTAATTGACGCTACCATAACTTTTGATTTTTTTTTTTAACTTGTCAGATTAGTTTGTTTCAGTGGAAACTTCTCTTACGGTTATTTTTTCTTTATTAGAGAGAATATTGCTTTATTGGCTCTGAACAACACTCAGCTGTGCCCAGTGATGATTTGTGATGTTGATGTTATGTGGTTTATATCATAGTTATGTACATTGGATAGATCAAGTTTGTGTGTCCTATTTATTATGTCACATTTTGTTTTCAATTAGAAAAATTGGTATCCTTTTGTGTGGGATAAGGGGATGGAAGTAATAACGCAGAAAAACCTCTGATTTCTTTCTCTTGAGGGCCATGTTGTCCCATTTCTTAAAAGGCGTATTTGACATAAACCAAAATGAAAACACTGCAGAAAGAAAAACATCAACATTGTCATCTAGGCAAAATGGGAGAAACCCCATTTTAATAACTTCAAAAACTGCAGAAAAAGCATCTTCTGAAGATGAAATAAACATAACCCATTACAGGCAACAGAAGATTACTAAAATAATCTTGACATGGATTCTCTCTTTCTTCTTCCCTGTTTATCTACATAATAGAAGAACAACTTTGTCAAGTGGCTCTTCATATTCCCACTTGCATTTACTGTGGTGCCTTATGGCAATACCTCTTCTAGCAATGCCAGCTAGAGCACTCGGCACTCCCTGCCCCACCCCTCCCCTCAGCATCGTGATGCACTGAGAGTGAGTCTGTAAAGGGGCAGAGAGCCCTCACCTCCTCTGTCCCTTCCAGTTGCATGCCTAGGTGGATGTGAATTGCTCTGGTCTCTTTGGAATCAGAGTCTTTCTATTTAGCATTAGCATCATTTAGTTAGTTAGCGATTAGTGTTTTTTCACAGTTTCAGGTTATGGAGGAACTGAAGAAACAAAAGGTAACTGGGTTTCAATCATGCTTCCTGCTCGTCTGTCTCCCTGGCATCCAACAATCTCTTGTAGTGCCTCAAGTGCCTAGGAGAAGGACATTTGCCTTCTGGGCATTCAGTCTGCTGAACCCTTACTCCCACAGTCCCCAGGAATATGGAGACTCGCTTGCAGCTTCTCCTGCTCAAGGTCTTGGGTGCCAGTCAGGTCTTGGATGCCAGGGCTAAGGGGCCAGTCTCTGTTCCTGTGGCTATCAATGTCAAGCGACTGAAGGTTTCCAAGGAGCCACAACCCCTGTCATGGTCAGACTTGGTTCCTGCAGCTCCCTCGGTAAAACCCACAAGGCTACAGATGTTTGAACTAAGGGCCATGTGGTCAGATCTGACTGCCCCAGTTCTGGAAGAAAGGACAAGAGACAATTTGGCCACCCTCATTGGTGCTGTACCTCATGCCTAAGGCTACAGGTATGTCATAGAGGTTGTGGAAGTCACGGATTCCATGACTTTCTGCAATCTCCATGACATTGGGGCCCCACAGCAGCCCAGCCACTACAGCATCAGGGGGATCCCCCACGGCTCCCAGCCCTGCAGGGCAGATGCCCTGCAGGGCATCAGGGGGGATCCCCCACAGCTCCCCAGCCCTGCAGGGTGATGGGGAGACCCCCTGAAGCTCCTCAGCCACCCCCACTGGCAGTGCTGGGGGGATCCCCTGGAGCTCCCCAGCCGCCCCCCGCCAGTGGCACCAGGGGGGGATTCCCCCCAGCTCCCAGCCACTGGTTGGAGTGAGGGGCCGCAGCTCCCTGCCAGTGCATGCAGTGGGGCAGAGTGCTGGACCCTCCCCTCCATCTCCATTTTCTCAGCGATGTTTTTAGGAAAAGTCAGGGACAGGTCACGGCTTCCATGAATTTTTTGTTCATTGCCTGTGACCTGTCCGTGCCTTTTACTAAAAATATCCATGACAAAATCTTATCCTTACTCATGCCTCTCAGTTACCAGGACCCAATGAAACTCCTGCAGCTGCAGGATCAGGGCTGGTTCTGACTTCCACTTCTGGATCCAAGAAGATGGAATTGATTGGGTTTGGTTCCGTCCATCACAGCATCAAAGAAGAAGAAGCACAGAGACAACATGGCTGCTGTTAGCAGTGCAGTTCCTGTGCAGAACTGAGAGATCCATCTGATTCTGACAGGACTGCCACGGTTCCAAAAAGGAGATCCATTCCACCCCTGGCTTCAACAGCAAAAGGCGGTGGAGTTGGGGAGAAGGTTAGATCGGAGGATGTCCATGTCATCAGATCTGTCGTTGATTCCTGGGCCGGTTATGACTGTATCCTCAGTTCTGGAGAGCTCTGTCATAGTAACAGCCACCTTACAGCTCTGCTTGATTCGTCAGTTCTGAGTGGGGAAAAGTTTCCAAAAGGAGGTATGTGTCTCTGGTACCAATATCTTCTTCCTCATTCACTGTTAGGAAGAAGAGGCCAAAGGATATTGCTGGGCTAAACACTCTATTCTTCCTCCTAGGACCTGTACATGGTCCCAAGACCTGGATCTCTGTACTTCCATTCAGATCTGCTACTGTCCCTGGTATACTCTATCTTTGATCCAGACCTGGATCCTTACTAGGAAGAAGAGAGAATAAGAATGCTCGGTTCGTACTACCCTAAGGTCCTCTTCCTGCAGGCACATTCCCAAACACTGGTTGCTGGCAATCCTAGGGTATGTGGTCTTATTGGGGGCCACCCTAGGAATTTTTCAATTTACCTCTCCATCCACTTGGAGGGTATGTGTCATCTGTTAAAGATCTGACAGTCCAGAGATCCATGGATCCGGCTCCTCTGGATCTGGATCTCCACTTTAAATATTCTTGCTGTGCCTGTGGAAGAGACTTCTCACCCAGTGTTTGATATCTTTTGTGCTACTGAAAGGAGTCGAATATTCCTACCAATTTTGGATGGGTTGCTGCAACTTGCTAAATCTGTGTGAACCATGCCCACTTCTTGTCAGCCTGTTTCTAAGAAAGCTGACAAGTAGTATCAGATACTATCTGAGAGATGCTCCTACTTCCATAACCACCCTGCCCCTAATTCACTTGATGGTGGCTGCAGCCAGTAACAGGGTCTACTGCAGTCCAACCCAGTGGATAAAGAAGGGAAAAGGATTGATTAGTTGGGGAGAAAGGTGTTTCTCTTCATTGTCCCTCGGTATTATGGTGGCGAATTATCAGGCAGTCATGGCCCATTACCAGTTCCATTATGGGAAAAGATGACATTTTTACAGGACTTGCTGGATGACAACTGACAAATGCTATCTTAATGGAGGGACAGAGTGTGGCCAAACGTTCACTCAGGTCCTCTTATTTCCATCAATCAATTCCAAGAACATCAGAAGTTCCAGCAGCCTGCACCTCCTAGAGTCACTACAAGAAGAGGTATTTCAAATTTAGGCCGAAATGTAGACATGTTGCTGCCCCATCAGTGTCTTCATCTTGGAACAACGAGTCTCAGTTTTGACTAGAGGATTGGAAGTCAAGATCCAGCCAATCAGGACCAATCTACCCTTTCTTTGGAGACAGGCTAGCCCACCACATCAACGAACGGGGGGCGGGGGGGAGCGCATCGAAATCATTTGACAGTTCGAGGGCACTGGTCGTCTTAGGAGAGCACCCTGCCGCACATAAATGGATTGGCGTGAAGAGCTGTTCTTCTGGCTCTAAGGTTGTTCTTCCCTCATCTGGAGGGAAGGGTTGTGCAGGGGTGATGGAGAATATATCAGTGATGTATTACATCAACAGGCAGGGGTGTGCTCACTCCGCTCCCCTCTGCAGAGGCTGTAAGCCTATAGCATTGGTGTATCCTTCATGACATTTATCCTAGGGCCCTGAATCTGGCCCTAGTGTTTCCTATTCTATTCCAGAGCAGCCAGGGACAGTCAATCTCTGTCGGATGCCTTCCTTCTGCACTGGGGGACAGAGCTGATGTATGCCTTTCCCCTCATCCAGAAGGTAGAAAAATATGTCAGAACACGGCAAGGATGATTCTCATTGCTCTGGCTTTGTCACAATAGTGGCTAACCAATTTCCTTCAGCTGTCCAGTGGAGTCTTGATGCATCTTCCACTGTCTCCAGGTCTCCTGTCTCAACAGGAGGGAAAGATCTTACATGCAGACCCACTGTCCTGTCTCTTGACAGCATGGACAATTGGTCTTTGACTCTGTCGGCACTTAAGCAGTCATACTCTTCGTATGTAGTGGTACTAATTAACTCTAGAAAATAGGCTACTAGGTGCTGTTATCATTTAAAGTGGACCAGATTCCAAACTTTGAGGAAGAGAAAATCTGATTGCCCTGTATCTGCTTGTATTCCTTGCATTCTGGAATACTTAATGTACAGGGTTATCTAACTCATCATTAAAAGTTCACTTGACAGTCATCTCCATATATCATACTCCAGTTAATGGTGGATCACTGCTCATTGTTCAGTTTAGGATTTATGAAAGGTTTATCAAATGTGTTTCCCCCTGTCAGAAATCCTGTCCCTTCTTGAAATCTGTTTGGTATCGGCCATGCTGGTAGAATCACCTTTTTGAATTTTGGCTGAGTGTTCTTTCTATCATTTATCTCTCAATGCTATCGTTGTTGCCATCACCTCAGCTAGGAGAGTGAGTAAATTGAATGCCTTATGGCTCATCCACCTTTCACTTCTTTTCATAAGGACAAGGTGGTCCTCAGACCTGATACCAGATTTTTACCTAAAGTGGTATCTGATTTCCATGTTAATCAGAACATTAATTTGCCAGGTTAGGAAAACCTGGGGAACCCCTAAAACTTCAATGGGAAGAATTGTTACTACATAGTTTAAATGTTAGCATGACCCTCTCCTATTACCTGGAAAGAATTAAAAGTTTTTGTACATCACCTAGATTGTTTGTATTTTATGCCAAGAACCACATGGAGTATATGGTCTCTTCACAGACTGTCCCTCTTGGTGGATTAAACAACATATTGCTGAATATTACACACTGGCAAAAGTTTCTGTACATTGCTGTGATTCAATCACATTCCACTGGAGCGGCTTTCTTCACCTGCCTGAGGCAGTTACCAGTGGATTAAATTTGCAAGTCTGTAATCTGGACTTCGGTGTTTCCCACCTGCCTTCCCCTCTCTGTCAGAGTCCTTATTGCGTTGTGTCTCTGACTTTAGGGTGGAAGGAACTGAGGTCGTGAGGGAGCTCTGCCCCTTTATAGCCTTGCCCTCAGTGAGTCCTGAGAACTGGGGGTGGGGAGGTGCAGAGTGTTCCAGTTGATGCTACTAGAAGGGATTTTACTGTAAAACAGCACAAGGTGGCGCAGTACCTTTAAATGTGAATATGCAGAGCCACCCTGAAGAACTCTAAGGTGCCACAAGCACTCCTTTTCTAATTGCAGGTAAGTAACCTTCATTTATCCTTTCAATGTATAAAATAAATGGGGGGGGGGGAAAGGATTTTCTTTGATCTTTTAAAGTTTATATAATAGCATCACAATGATTGAGTTGTTTTAAAAAAAGAAGGTAAATGAGCAAGATTCCAACACATTCTTCAGTTTATTTTTAAAATATTTGTACATCAGACCCCAGAATTTTACTTTGCACTTCTCTAAGTTGTTTACACAAAGAAAGAGGAAACCCTCCCTAATTAAGTCCTCCCAAAATGGATATCAGTCAGGTTAATTCTCAGTAATCTATTATGAGACCTTACTAGCAATCTCCCACCTCTAATTCCTTGGTAAAATAATTGAGAATTTAGGGGGAACCAACCTATGACCACACCTTTCTTCAACTGACAGTCTCCTGGACCCCTCACAAACAGGATTCAGACTGAGACATTGTGTAGAGATGGTCTTGGTGGCGCTGATGAATAACCTCCTCGTGGCTATGGACAAGAGACAAATAGTGATACTTGTGGGCCTATCATGTTTGAGTGGGAGTCTGAATTTTGAACCCTATGTTTGAGTGGGTTGGAAGTTAGACATTTTGTCCATCCTTAAACAACATTTCTTTTGTTGTTGTTAATTTGTCACTTTTTCAACATGTTGACTCGTGTCACATCCTCTATTGATAAAGGGCCTTGTAGTTCCCTGTGCTGCTTACAAGATGTGGGTGCACAGTTGTGCTTCAGATGTGTTTTGTGATATAGCCATACGGACTGACACTATATAACAATTTTGCACATAGTTCTCAAATACACACTGGGAGGCTTCTGCAACTCGTGGGCTGAAGCACAAATTTATGTTGGTAATCTGAAAATTTTTAGAAGGAAAAAATAGAACTATTAGTATTGTCCTGAATAACACCTTACTGTATTTCAAATATGGCCTTTAATTAATTTGTTAAAAAGATATTTTAGTCACGGTGGGAAAAAAAATCTAAAATCTCCCCTTTGCAATTCCTAATTATTTTCTGATTTGGGGTTTTTCCTTCCCTGCCAACCCCATCCGTGTTCCTTAGCATTTTGGTTTTTTTCACAGCAGTACCCAGGAACTGAGCACTTAATTGCATTATGTAGAAAACACAAGCAAATATTAATTATTTATGAGTGAGGCTTTGACATTACAATCAAAATATCCAGTCCATCCACCCATTGAAGCCAACAGAAGTTTTTCCTGGACTTCACTGGGTGGTGGATTGGGCTCAAAGCGAACAAAAGAAGCGTGCGGCCTTCCCAGGTTATGCAAAATATTGCTGGGGCAGTACAGTGTAGTGAATGGAAGACTTAGAAAAAGTGGCCTATGTTGGATAAAGGCAAGATTATTTCTCTAGAAGGCAGCTTTGTAATATAAATATCTGTGATGAGGGTTTACCATACATACGTAATTTAACATGGCAAGATTCAGGTTCTCTTTTAGAAAGGGTACAGTTAAAATACTGTATACATTTGTATGGCTGAGTTGAGTGTCAGCTGAATTGTATTTTTCCTTACAGTGAACCTTTATATGAATTTTCTTAGCACACTGTAGAATAAGAAAATCAAACTTTTTAATTTGTACATTTTTGTATTGCATCTTTTCACCAAAAGAATTCAGTTTTGTAGTATTTCCAAGAGCATTCATTTCAACGTGTTTTTGAATAATGGGGGAGGATAGAGTGAAAGAAGTCAGTCATTAATTCTTGCAGGTTTAACCACAGGGTGTATTATTCTACTACTCTAGACCAAGTGTAAGGAACATACAAACAAACAACCACAAAAAGCCCACCACAACCTGTGTATTTCATGGTTGTCAGGTGGATGATTTTCAAAGATTTCCCACATTTCTTCATTTTAAAAAAATTAAGAATTCTTGGCAACAGCCTAAACATCCAAGTAGGTGTTCCATTTGATGATAACCTTCCTTATGGGCTTGGAGACCTTAGATTGTGACAGGTTTCAGAGTGGTAGCCTTTTTAGTCTGTATCAGCAAAAACAGCGAGGAGTCCTTGTGGCACCTTAGAGACTAACAAATTTATTTGGGCATAAGCTTTCATGGGCTAGAACCCACTTGGTCTCTAAGGTGCCACAAGGACTCCTCGTTGTTTTTTATTAGATTGTGTAGATCCTGGGGGCTGAAATTCTTTTACTTCCCATAAAAAGCAGATTTTCTACCTCTTCCCCACCCTCTTATGTAACTAACACCACCAGTATCCTCAAGAAGATCAGCTGGACAGTATTCTGGAAGAGCAGAAGCTTCTTTCTACTTAGAAACTGAGTGCTTTTAATGATCTCTTAGTCTCTTTCAACTCATGAAAAGAGAGATACTCCAAGACTCAAAACTGAGATTTCTGCTTGATGGAGCCTAGCACGACTACTTTTGCACTGAACTGGCACTAGCTTTTGTTCTTAGTGTTCTTACACAGAAGGTGACAGATCAGTGACAACCAGTATCTACCTCTTCCCCAAATTCTGACACTCCAATTACAGGAAATTGATCTTGTGATACATCCACTTGGTCCTCATGAACGATCCCTATTTTTGGAAAACTCTCCCCAAGATACTTGCTAGTATGCCTCGGGGATCATTAGCATTAATCATTCTTTGATAATCACATTTAGGCTGCCATTTTAACCTTATATGGCAAGAATTATTGTAGTTATGCAGTTAATATATAAATAGACTAACTGGTGAAAGCCTTGCCCGTTTGCTATGACTTCTATCATAGATTCATATATATTAAGGTCAGAAATGCCCTTTGCATTTTTTTAAACCAAATTTCAAGAAATGTCAAAGCAAAGTAAACTAAAGTCTCAATCCAGTAAAACACTTAAGCATGTACTTAATTTTAGACAAGTGAGTATTCCCAATGTAGTCAATGGGTCTAGTCTCATGCTTAAAATTAAACATATGTTTAATTGCTTTGCTGGCTCAGGGCCTAAAACATCATTGGATATTAACAAATTATCATTGACTGTGGCCACTCAAAGTTTATTTAAGTGGCTATTGGGACCTGATATATACAAGCTGTCAAGAATGTTCAGAAAGGGAAGGGTAAACAGAACTGGGGTTACATAGCTTGTCCTAACAAGACACTTGGCTGTATGGTATTGCTTTGTTTAACCAGACTTCTTTCCTGCTTAATATGCAGCTACATGCAGCTGGCTTCCTGAAGAATTGAGACACTGGACCCAATTTTGTATTCAGTTATACACTTACATAGATGCATCCCATCAATTGTATCCATGTACCAGAGTATATTTGGCCCACTGTTTTTCAATCGGTTGCAGAACACAACTGAAAAATATATTTCCATTGTCTGTGTTATTTCAACATTACTGTTTTCTTAGTCAGTTTTCTTGATTAGGAATATTTGTTTTCCTTTGTGCATAAAATATTGCATGTGGTCTTTTTGGGCCCTGTATAGGATGAATGAGACTGGTATACTTAACTTTAGTGTCTCTCTTGCTTTGATGACTGGTTTCATTTTTGCCCTGTAATTGTGAATTAGTATTCATGTTTAATTCACTCCTGCTGTAGACTGTGGATCATGTGCTTTTCCTTTTCTTCTGATTAGGCTGACAGCATCTGCTTAAAGACGACATTTTTAACTCCCAAACTGAGATGAATTTCTATTAACAACTTGATACCTGCTATGAGTATTTTAAAAACTCATGGATCTCTCTGCTTTCTTTTGTTGCTGGTACTGGAAGAAAAGAATTAATATAGGAACAGGTGACTATTAACTTATTGGCAGAGTAATAAACATGCAAAATGATAAAAATAGTTAAACTGAAAAGCTGACTAATACTTCTTAGTCTTGGAATTGTACTCAACTCAAAGACAATTCACTTTTCATCTGGAATGATGCATACCAGACATAATATTTGCTTTACCCACATTATACTTGTTCCGCACAAATAAGTTAACTCTCTCTATAGGGAATACAAAATATTCATATGAATCCCTAGTTTGGACTACATGGCTTTGCTGCAGATTTTTCATTTATATTAGGCTTTAGTTTTATGGCATTTATGTGTTTCTTAAAATAGGGAAAACAAACTTAATTTCATGAATCAAATCGTAGCCTGGTATGGATCCCTAAAAATAATCTGTGCTGAGAATTTCTATCACTGATCAAATTGCTGTTATCTAGAAAGTGCTTCTTTGTTACACTTATAAAATGCCATATGGCAATAGCGGAGTTTTCTTTTTAAAACCAATCATTTAAAAACATCAATTAATTCTTATAAGTTACTTAACTGGTATGGTAAGAAAAACAACTGTACACTAAATCCATCCCATGTGTTACTGCCTTCCTTACTTAGGCACATGTCCCACTGGTTTCATGCTCTCTCTTATATGCAGTAGGAGCTGGATATCTCTTATTTGACAGGAGTTAGACCTCAGGCAGTGTGCAAAATCAGGTCCTACACTGGGAAGAGTTTGCCTGTTGGCATCAGAGTAGAACCTTTTTCTGACTGAAGAAAATGTTACGATTCAGAAACAGACTGACTGCAGTCAAAATGGTAGTAGAGATTAGATAACCCACACCCCTTTCCCATCACACTTCAGGGATCTTTAAGAATTGGTAGCATTGTTATGTGTTTCAATAATTAAGGTCATTCTTATTTTAATTCCATAATATTTATGAATGCTGGGATATTTCAAATGATGGAACCAAGAGGGGCTGTGTTTAAAAGGGTGTTTTCTCATCAGAAAAAAAAAATAGACAAACCAAAGAATAATAAATCACCTACGTAGTGTCCACTCACTCTTTTTTGTAAATATTAGCATGCATTAAAGTCTAAAATGGACTTACTGTTTTAAAATCTATATACCATTTAGTGTATACCATATGCAAAATGTATGTTAAATCTCACTTTTTGGCTATAGCAGAGAGCCCGATCCTGATTCCATTGAAGTCAGTGTCAAATTCTACTGAATTACATGCAGTGAATAATATCAGATGCTGCCTTTTTCTAGGGACTCTTTCTCTGCCCTAAGGTTGAGAACTATGATTTAATGGGTCTTTTTCCATCTCTAACTCCTGTGACCCTCATTTCTGTTTCTAGGGGGAGAAAACACCAAGTCAGTTAATTTCTAAATTGACTATTTTCCTACCTTTTCTCAGCACAATATTTGGGGAGTGAAGGCAAAGGAGAGGGTACAGCTATGCTTGGTTAATTTTCTTTTTTGTTTGAAGTAGCCACAATACCTATATTTTAAATAATAACAATTCCTTTTTCACGTCTCTGAAGACAGATGCAAGAAAAGGATGATGTGTCTGCAGCATTTGTTTATGATAAGTTGCATCCTAGTTATAGGAGCATATGGCAAAAGTAACTTCTCTCCCCCACCCTTCACTTTCAGTCCTAAAGCAATTACATGAGGCAGCAGGATAAGGAGGTGGAGCCTTTTCGTTCACCATAGCTTCCAGCTCCCTTCTCTTTTCCCTCCCTCTCTTTTCTCCTCCCCTGTCTCTCTCTCTGAGCAGAATAAGCAGTTTCTTTACAGACTGTAGACTGACGTACAGTTTTTGTTTGGGGTGCACACACAGAGGACGAAGAAGAAAATAAAGCAGTAGGTGCCATGGGCCAGCTCTGCTGCTTTCCTTTCTCAAGAAAAGAGGAAAAAATCAGTAAGTGTGACTGTTTTATTCAGTACTGTATGCTTGTGACTGTTGTGTGCTGCTATTTTAGATTGAGTGTACAGCTAGGGGAAGCAGACAGAATTCTCCTTTTTTTAATTAAAGGAACCACTCGCAGAGGCTGGGTAGGGGTAGGTGGAGGCTAATTGATAAATTATACTAAGTTGATTAGATTTTTTTTGGTAACAAGTAAAAACCAAAAAAAACCCTTGTGTCTGATTTTCTCTCTCATCATTCTGGCAGCTCATTTCTATTAGAAGATCAACTCAAGGTGAATATCATAAACAGTGCTTTAAAACAATATTTTAAAAACTTATCAGATGTACAGTATGGGGAGCATTTTGATATTGAAAGCTAACACATTTAAGGTAACCCCTCATTAGCAATATGTACCAGGAAAGATTTTGTCGATAAAGTGGTTGAAAGAGGATATAAGGAATCACCGGTTCTTTTGTCCTTTATGATGTCATTCAGATATGGAATTTTAAGATGACCAAGTAATGGAATAGTTGCACTGCATCTCTGCAAGCAGAATCTTCCTCAGTGTGTTTAGAATGACAGTCAGGGATATTTCCATTTCTGTTTTGTAGCCTGGTAACTATAAGTTGAATCAGAAATAAGTGTATTTGATTTTCTCATCCTCCTGTGCACTGAATCAAATTAGCTAATTTGTCTGGAATGTTGGGGTTTTAAAATTTGTGATGGATATGATGCTTTCCTTAAGCTTGGTTACACAATGAAATATTTACTTTTGACTTGCTACTCAGTGAAACATTTCCCTTCTGTCAGAAAATCCAAATTTCTGTCACTTTGTTTCTGAATTCCATTTTAGCTAGGTCCACATAATTCATGAACTCTGGACCAGGGAATCCAATTTTCTGCATCTGGTTTATATTTCCTGCTCCTTGTTCCTCAGGAAGCTGTCCAGGCACGGATAAAAACTAAAGCCTCCGTCAGTTAGAAAACAAAACTCTACACCAATAATGCAATAGACTTAGATGTCATTCAAACTTACTACTCAAGAATGTGAGGTGTCTGCTTTGAAATATTTTGTATTTTATATAGGAGGGAAAGGATGATATTATACATTCTGTGTAAAAAAAAACAAACAGCACGGCAGACTTTAAATCTGTTTCAAAACTTTTTTTGTATCCTCTACACTATTTCTTCATCTGAAAAAGCTATAAGCTAACAAGTTCCAATGTCCAGTAACCAGCTCATCTCTAACTTACAAAAGAGGTAGAACCAGGCAGAAGTTAGACGTTCTTAACTAAGACAGAAAAAAGCAATGGATTCTTCCAAGCCGCCCCCCTAGCCCCCGCCCTTCCTCTACCACACTCCCTTCCCTTCCCTCTTCTGGCTTTTTCCTCCAGGCACCACACTTATTATATAGTGCTGTGAATAATGATGGAAACAGCATTTAGCAAAATACAGCCTCAAACAGCTTGCAGTCTAACAGACATATACAAGGTGACAATTCAGGAGATAAGCTTATGCTCAAATAAATTTGTTAGTCTCTAAGGTGCCACAAATACTCCTTTTCTTTTTGAAGAGAAGAGAGTATGTGGTAACAGAGGAACAAAGTAGCAGAGGGAGCAAAGAAGTGAGGGCTTGTTGAAATGGCAAGTTAGCACATGGCACCCTGCTATCTTGCCATATAGACAAACCCTGGGAGTGGGAGGCGGAGACAAGGAGAGCAGTTAGATAGGATAAGGAGAAGAGTAAGGAATGAGAGGGTAGTTTTGGAGGTGATGAGAAGCAGCAGAAGATGATGATAGTCAGAGTTTTACAGATCTTTGAAGGTCAAGGTGAGGGACCGAAACATTTTAGAAAGCGAGGGGAAGTCAGTAAAAGCATTTGTTGAAGGTGGAAGATTTGGTTGGAGCTGAAGGAGAGGACTCCATCTATGAGCTTTTACCTTAGGCCACCGCGCTCTTTGTCAAAGAGAGAAAGAACAAGAAAGGACCTTCTTATGCTTCCTGCTATCTGCTAGCACTGATTCACATGTCCATTACTTCACCGAGTCTGCTCTACTGCACACAGTTCTTTCTCCCACTGATTGACCAGAAGTGCTGTATATGGTAGTGTATTCAGCATAGTTACTCCACAATCAAACAGGAGGTTTAAAGCTCAGCAGGGAAGTGGCATAAGGAAAATGGCTTTCACATCCATTTTTATGCTTCTGGTGTTCCATCATGGTGGTGGCCTCTTCAGAGAATTGTGTAGGGGAGATTAAACAGGGCTTTGTATTGCCAGTAAACTACCCTGTACAGCAAACACTGAGGTGGACATCATACCTGTGTAATGGTTCTATATAGAAACACAGGATACTTTAGATAGAGACAGGGATTTGTGGTAAATACTGAATTACAACTCCACACCAAACTGAGAATGAAAAAAACCCAAAAAAACAAACAAAATAATTACCACTTGGTTATAAGATTCCTTCAACTGAAGTTCCTTAACTTGAATACTGTGAATAAATGTGCCTCACTAAAAGGAGAGTAGGTAGCTCGCTGAAATATTTTTCACTCTGGAGATTTTGGTTTAAATGTAATGTGGGCCAGTTCTGAATGACTTTGTCATTAACCAATGGCCTAATCCACATGATAAAGCCACTGCAAAATTTAGCACTCTTGGAAATCAGTGCTCAGGAGAGTCCACGGACTGAAACAGCTGTGGGTGTTGGCTGGTCAAAGACAAGACACATTCCTAAGGACTTGTGGGGAAGTTTGCACAACCACCTGCTTACTTGTTCTATCCAGCTGCAGCTCTCGCCTGCATGAGTGCTAATGTTTCTCTCTCCAAACCCTTGGCAAAAAAGATGTAATCCCAGGTTTGTTACACATTGGGACAAATTCTGTACTCAGTTACAGCCCATCATGTTGTGGTGAGTGCTGTGGCACTGCTATAACAAAGCTTAATTTGGCTCACTGTGTGGGTTCTGAGTGAACAAATTTCCTTGCCATACTTAAGGACAAATCTTCTCCCCAGAACCTACCTTGTGCAACTGAGCTCAGTGCTTAGGAACTCTGCTGAGAGAAGCAGGGGGGAAAATTTGTCTGCTTCTCCACTCTTTGCCACAGGCCATAGAACAGAGCCACACAGTAAAGGCTATTATAGTCTAAGGCTGCAGTAAACTCCATGGCTGTAGTGATCCAGCTCTGCAGGGAAAGGACCAGAGAAGCTTTGTAGTGGCAAATCATTCTGGCCCATGCCCCTCCTCCAGCTTCATGCAGGGAGCCCATGTGAAGCTGGGGTCTGTACAGGGGTACACAAACTATATGTGGCCTCCCAAAATCCTGCCCTTATTTGTGTAGCAGACCCAGTCTGATTCTATTACCAGAGAGCCTTCTACAACCACAGAGCAGGAAGCAGTGTTTCTCTCTTAGTAGATATATGTTGTAAGATCATATGGTACCCTGTTCTAGGCTTGCATTGGAGATGTCTAGAGCTCTGCTGAGGTTGAAAGAAAAGTTGTTTTGATGAGTGAGAATAATCATTTTACAGATTAAATAAATTGTAAATTATTATGACATTTTTTTCTAAATACATGTAATGGGATGGAAAGCGCTGGAAAATTTAAAAAGAAAAACAGTGAGTCAAATTCTTGGTTACATCTGTTACAGCCCGCTGAAGTCAGTGGGGATACAACAGGTGCAAAATTTGGCCTAGGAAATTTAAAGAGAGACTTATGAAAGAGGTAATATATATATATCCCAAAAAAGCCTACACAAAGCACCCTACTACAGATGCAGCCTTTAACGTGTATTCTGAACAGAATACTTTAGCTTTATAAAGCAGTACTATAGCTAAGTTATTGAACACTGTTTATGTTCTCAGTTGGATAAAGAAGGCTTTTACAATTAGGCTTCTCTTAGCACTAATGGGATTGCTTTCATAACACCCCCCATCTCAAGTTAAGAGGTTCCCTATGATATTTTTCATAGGAACTAGACATTGTTTTGATTTGCTCCTGTCAGTGCTGAACATGCTGTCCTATTACCTTGTCCCATTATCTGTTCCAGCATTAGAATCAATCGCTGTGGACATCTGGGGCCAAAAGAATCGTTGGGGTAAACCAGTGCAATTTACTGTATCTAATGGACTTGTGTCCATTTATGCTAGGTATGAATTTGGCCTGGAGTGTTTATTTGTGTGCGCGCTACATTTTTATGTATTTATTTATATTTTAGCCAAAGCATCTCAGTGCTAGAGCTGCATACACTTATCTAAACACTTTCTCAGGGGCTTATTGTCTGGACTGAGGGAGCCAATAGACCTCTTATCACCACCCTGAATTCCATATTAATTTGGCAAACATGTAATTGTATGAAATGTGCTGCATTTATAAGAACAAATCTCACAAGATCCATGTCCTTTTTTACAGTTTATTCTGCCCCATAGGTATCAGTTGGCCCTACTGCCACCCGAGTCCAACTGTAAAACCAAGGGTGTGGGTGTCTGTTGGGAAAGCACAGGATTGTAAATGGTGAATACATAAAAAGAATTACTGGGTCAGACAGCTGCTAGTTTAAAACACTACAGGTCAAATCAAAGTAGAGTATGAAAGTTGCTTGAATGATGAAAAAGGTGTAATTTCAGAGAGTGGCAGTGAACAGCAATTTGAGATACTGTAAGCATATTTTGATTTAACTGGATGAAACATTTAATTTGTTGCTCACTAGTTTTTTAAAAAACAACAACTATTACTTATGGGGAAGTTAGTGCTCATTGGATTTGATAAATGCAAATACTTGTGAAAGTAAGGGAACGAACATAGTGACTGCAGGTAGGTATAATGTGGACAAGAGCCATACAAGCTTTCACATACAGTCATGCCAATTAATCTCAATCCTGACCAATTACATGTCTGCTCTTTCAGGCCTGGGCAAAAATTGCCCAATTGTACCAAACTGTGCGCTGACTTTGAGGAGTGAATAAATGTCTGTTGGAGATGAGACTCGGAATCATTTGGGCCTTGAACCAGTTTTGAATCAAGGAGCAAAATCCCCAAAGCTGCATGTAAAACAGGTGTAAATTAAGATGTTGAAATCATAATACACCCATCCCATGACACATTCAGCAGCTTCTTACTTCTCTGGCCTCCTCCCACAGTCAGGGATGATGTGAGGCTGAATTCATAGATGCTTGTAAAGTGCTCTGGGATCAGTAGAAGGAAAGAACTATAGAAATTGAAATTATTTCTTCAAGGACAAAACAAAATCCTCTTCCATGAATTTTCAGCAGGAGATCCAAGGTCCTTGTTTTTACTCCATAGCTCTACTTTGGCCTACATCTAATTTCCCAAATTTGCTCCTACATCCATTCTCAGGACTCACCATTGGCTATCAAAAGTGACACAGGGATAATGGACCTGGATGATAGAAAGAACGATTGTTGTTGACAATGAAAGATTTGGGGGGAGAGGGGAAGAGTTGAGAAGATTTGGGAGGGAAGATGAGCTCTGTTGGGGCCATGTTAAGCTTGAGTTGATGGTGAGTCATCAAGAAGGAGAAGTTGAAGAGACAGGGTGGGAGGGCTGCATGGAGACAAATCTGTAGTGATGCATAGATTTGACTTGTAAGTGTATTGAAGGTATATGAAGCCATTAAAACAGATGAGTTCTCACAGAGAAGAGATGAACAGAAGGTGTCTCAGGATAGTCCCTGAGAGAGACAGAGTTGCCAGCTCTCACAATTTTATTTTGAGCCTTGCAATATTTGATTTGGAATTTGAAGCCCAACTTCTGGACAGAGGTGATTACATGAGACTCTCAGCTTTGTTTCTTTTAAAAAGTAATTTTCTAGCACTCATGATTGTGGAGAAAAACTCAAAAATATGACCCAATTGCTGACTTAAAGAGACACATACCAGAAGGCAAATAAAAAAGAATCCAACATATATTATGTGTTTGGGGGTGGCAATGCTGCAGTGGGAAAGAGGAAGAACAGGAGTAACTGTCAAAAAGAGATACTGAAGGAATGGCCAAAGAGACAGAACCACCACTAGGAGAGGGTAAAGCCCCAGTTGGATAAGATGCAAAAATGAGTGATTTACAATGTTGAAAATAAATGAGAATTCTGTCTGTGAAGATGAAGCAGAAGCCCTGAGATTTGCCTAGGGTAAAATTGCTGGTGACTGATTTTTTTTAAAATGAAGAGTGCAGAAGTCATAATTATCCATACATCTTGTGTAACATTAGAATGTCCTTTAACTAGATTTTCTATTTGTAACAAAATAGTTTTGTGAATAAGGACTTTGAATCAAGTTATTGGTTTTGGTTCAGACAGTTCTGTAACACTTCTAAAAATTGGGCTATATGATGCTATTGCATGAATATCGGTTTTAAAGGCAAATAGGGTAGCAATGCAAAATAAGATCAGTTATACAACGGTTTACACTAAGTTCCAGCAGATTCATAGGATTGCAAATATTAGGCACCTCTCCACATTACTGGCAAGATGTTTTAGCTGTAAAACTAACTACAACCTATGGCAATACTGGGTGAGTTGAGACATATCTGATTTCTTTACAGTCAGGTTGTTTTATTGATGGCAAAATCAGCAGTGTTTATATTATATATTTATTTAAGGGCACTCCCAACTATTTATTCCTAAATGGACAAACGAAGACTGGAAGTTCATTGGTGTATAATCAAAAAAGCAGATTTAAAAAGGGCAGCTGTAGATTAGTGAAAATTATACTCTCACTAGCAAGTCAAAACTATATATACCATTTGCTTTGGTGGTTGGGATTTGCATTATATATCTAACAAAACCTCCGCTCTAGATTCACAATTATAGCTATCCTTGTGAGAACGCTCCTTACAACAATTTAACAAGAATTGGCATTGCTATGTAGCACCTTTCCCCAGGGAAATCACAGAGTTTAATGATTATTCAATCTCAAACTTTAGTAAAAGTGCTGAGCAGCCTCATCACCTGATGAGCCACATTCACACATGATTTACAAAAAGAAAAGGAGTACTTGTGGCACCTTAGAGACTAACCAATTTATTTGAGCATAAGCTTTCGTGAGCTACAGCTCACTTCATCGTGTGAGCTGTAGCTCACGAAAGCTTATGCTCAAATAAATTGGTTAGTCTCTAAGGTGCCACAAGTACTCCTTTTCTTTTTGCGAATACAGACTAACACGGCTGTTACTCTGAAACCTGACATGATTTACAGTGACTTGCACCAGCTAAAACTCTGCAGAGGGCTCCTAAGATAGGAGTGGGAAAGTTTATGATGGCAAGTGGCCACAGCCTTCTATGCACTGGGGAGGGGTGGCAGTATCTCCCAAGGACTGGACAACACTGGCCTGGATGGCTGAGTCAAAGCATCCCCTCAGCAGTCTCTACACACATGGAACACTGACTGTAAAGCTGTCCTCCCCTGTGGGAACATTAAGTGCGGGCAACAATGGAAACACTGTGTGGCCTTCTTAGGGAAAAATCCCCTTGCAATGAAGAAGTTCTTACCAGAGCTGAAAAAGGTAATTTCTACTTTTCTGCACCAGCTCCAGTGAATCTGGTCCACTGATTCCTTTGGAAGTTAAATGCATTCAGCACATCAGAGAGTCACAGTCTCTGTTCTAGGTACAACTTACTTACTTAGTGGATTGAAATAGCTATTAATTATTCCTGTTACCTCTCTATTTATTCTATAGCCAAATGATCAATACAGTTATGCTTATTGCTGCCCCATAAAACAAAGTGATAGAGTTTTCATTGTCGGCTATATTCCAAGATACTAAAACATTTATTATGCTTAAATATCATGAGAATTATCCTAGTATCTTTAAGTCTGCACATCTTCTTCTGCAGTAAAAGTAAAACAATTAGTGTGCCTTACTTCTGGCTGGGAAAGGCACTAAGTAGCCTGATTATAGGTTTCTGTACTAAAATAAGTATAAATCTGTGTAACAGTTTGACACAGAGCAGATTTTTCAACATTCTATTCATGTTGTTAAAGCTGCAGTAGATAACTTAATGATGTCCTTTTTCATCTAACAAAGGGAGAGAGCATGTTAAAAATGGTTTGATTTATAACTGAAGGCTATTTGGTGGCCTATGAGAAGTGATTTAGCAGTTTCAGTCTTGTTTCCAGCGGACTAATCTCCACAAACACAGAAGTCACCACTGTTGCCATTGGTGGGCACATTTGTCAGGCTTATTGTTGAGGCCAGGGACTGAATGGGCAGATGGAAACTGTACTATTCATTTAACCCTGTAGTTTCACCTGGTCAGAGAGGAGGCATGCTAGGGGATGGTGGTCGGATACTTGCAGTGCCACTGTTAGTGTTGGTATAATTTTGGCAAATGGAAACAATAAAACAATCTTATCCAAGGAGAAATCAGACCATCTTTATAGAGATGAAGTTAGTATTTCAATACAATAAAAAAAGTTAAACTTTACATAAGTTTGTGACAGAATGGTGTATTGAATTATTTCTCTCTCATTATTCTACTTTGTACTCTCTGTTTGAAACACTACCAGGTTACTTTTTAGTATATTGTTACAATAGGCCAGTCAATCCATTTTGTACAATTGATGCATTAGAAAGGAGGCTACATGCAGGGGTTTCCAAGAGTTTTGTTAGCTGAGGGTTTTGTTCATTGATTTTACTAGGTATTTCACTCAAAGAACCATTTCAGTGAAAGGGCAGATTCAGAAAGAAGAATAGCTCATTGTGTAGATTTCTTCTTTGCTTCTCTTTGTTGGGTCTGCCTCTGTTCCTATTAAAGTCAGAGAAAAAACTCTTGTTGGCTTCAATAAGAACAGGATGGTGCTTTGTTAAGTTGTTTGTACCTCAGTTATAAATTGTCTATCACAGATAATTTCCTTATCCTAAATTACAGTAGATCCAAAACAGTACTGGGATTGCATCCAGAAGTGATACATGGGGCCTTTGGGATATTCAAGAAGGAAAAAGGAAAACTTGGGCAACTGCCTAATGATTGTTTCAGAATTACATGGCTGCTTCCTAGAGGTACATACTACCTCAGAATAGGAGCAAACCCTGTAACAACATAGTTCAAGCAGCTCTGGGTGTTTCTGTAGGCCAGTATAATAGAGCTGAAGAGAGCACTTAAGTTCTGATTGATGATATTTGGAAAATAAAATGTTAAAAAAAGCATTTAAGTGCAAACCACTGTATGGTGAATAATGTCTGACACAGGGCCACGTCTTTCAGTCCTTCGTCGTTGCCCTGGCAAAACTCCCAAAGTAGGTTAACTCTACTTCCAATTAGTTAGGTTTTGTAAACCTAAAAAATAGACAACAAATGTGCAATAAAATACTTGAATTAAAAACTAAAATTACTTTTTAGACATAATATAGTGGAGAGTAGCTTTTTTCCTTCCTTAAGGGGAAAAAACTCCTTGTTAACTGTAGATCTCTGTCATTTGGCCATAATTTAAACATTAATGATTCCTTGCAGTGTCTGTTAACAGCGTCAGGATTTCTTTTACCCATACATTTATTTCCATACTATAAAAATGGTACTTTTCTATTAGTGATACAATCTCAGAAATCTCCAACATGTTTTATAGGTGTACTGTGAAATTTAATAACAATGTTACTGAACTTCATTTAGTGCTTGGAACATGTAGGAAAAGCAGCTTCAGCTGGAATATTTCGCCAAAGCAAGTAAACCACATTTTAAAATTCTGACTAAACTCACAAGTAAAACCCTGAAGCTGAGATGGAACATCTGTGGTGAGACTCAAACGATGGTGGAATTGTCAGGCCAGACCTTCAGCTACCGTAAATTGGAATAGGTCTATTGAAGTCAATGGAACTGTGCTGATTTACACTAACAGAGTATCTGGTCAGCCAAGTGGCAAGGCTGCAGGGAGATGGATGAGAATATCAACTACCCTGTTTACTATCACTACTTCTATAAATAGCAGCAGTGATATTGCTTCAGATGGGAGGCCAGTGTTTGTCAGGCTAGTCTGGCATCCTCTTTACAAATAAGATAGTATCTTCCAGGTAGGCATGGGGAGAGAAGATTTGTTTGGAGTCAGACTGGCATTCTGCCACCTACTGCTCTGGCAAGAGCCTTCCAACATAGGTTTTTAAATCAAGAAGAGAGCATATCTGAGATGAGACAAAGATAGATATTCATACTGTTTTCCTCTAGTAATTGTTGATTTGCTGAGATCCCAGATCCTCTCATACCTTCTCAGGTCTGCCCCAATTGCTGGAAGGGGAGGGAAAGGGAAGACATTTATGAAGACTAAACTTGCTTAAATAGAACTAATTTTTGGCAACTCAAAACCAGAGAATAACTTCAGTAACTGTTCTGTATTACTATTTAGAAAAGGGATAGTATTTTATTTAGATTTTAAAAATGGACTGACAAACAAATGTACAAGCTAGACACTAGTGCTCATTATCAACATGATTTTATGTTCACACCAAATATACTGCATATAGACCTGAAACTTTTTCTCTTTAAAGCTACTGATTCATTTATTAACTTGATTTAAATACAACCTTAATTATGTTAGTATTGTAACAAAAGCAAGACTAGGTGGGGAGGGGGCTATTATAATCTTAAAGAAATGTTGCTTGCTGTATTCCAATACACTGCTGAATAAAGAAAAATTTTAATATGATTTTGCTTTTTCATTATCCCAAACTATAATCAGATGGTCTTAATTACCTCTAGTGGTGTCAGAGTCCTATTATATTCCCAGTGAATGCTCTAGACCAGTACCTTCTGGTCCTTATCCATCTGATAATGGAAATCGCCAGTCCTAGAACTTTATTTTCACTCTGATATAACAGTAAGATGCATCTTTCTCAGGCCATTGGGGCACTTCCCATTTAGCTTCTAGCATTGTGCTAGAATACATTTCCATTTTCTTTAGGTTATGTAAACTTCAATTGTTCTTTAGCTTATGTGAGATTTATATTAATAGCTTCTAGAGCAGTTCTTTTCCCTCAGAGATGACCCTTCACCTGATCATATTAAGAAAAATTGTTACTTGCCAAATTCTTTGCCAATAAAAATCTCAGAATATTTTAAGAAATGCTATTAAAATAAAATATGGATAAGTGAAAGAATGTGTAAAGTAAAAGACCAAAATAGTTATTTGGACATTAGGACTCTATACGTTCTAGATGTGATCAAAGAAACTTAACCAACTGTACTCCCACAGAGAGAGGAGGGTCCAAAACCACATCTGTGGAGTCATCTGTTAATCCCATGTTTTTCGCATGTTCGGAAGGACATCTGTTGCAGTCTAGTGATCTATGTGGTTACAGAACTATCACCAAGAGACAGGAATTTCCTGACTGTCCAAAGGTCAAGCTTGCCTCCATTCAAAATAGACTGCACCATGCTATTGGGGTATGAAACCTGAGAACACTTAAATTGCCTGGAGGATCTCCAGAGAGGTATCAAGGTGAGGAGCAAACTACATTTGTAACTTTATAAGTCCCAGAAAATGCCAAAGAAATGTTGTGGTGGTCCTCCCAGACCACCACAACATCAAGAAGGGCTGCAGTCCCTCCTTCGTCTAGGAAGGAGGAGACCAAAATTACCACAGTCTATGCCCGTCTGACCAAGTGCCAACAGAAACGCTGCTGGCCAGTGTAAAGTACCGACCAGAGACGGCAACACCTGCTCCCCCCCCCGAACTGTAGTCCCAACTCTGATGCTCCAAAGACAAGCAAGCTAGAGAGTTAAGTTTTTTCTTTTTTATGTACCTTTTTCTGTTTGTAGTTTGGCAGGGATGCCGATCACCTGTATTCATGATTTTTCCTCTAACACTTTGTAATGAATGAGAGAGAGAGAGAGAAAATAGCCCATGTATCCAAATTATAAACAAACCTTATTTTAAATCACTTCATGCTACCCTCAACTATAAAAGCATGCTTCCATAAAACTACTGTCTCAAAAGGGAGTTTGTGTTGTTAGTCACTTTGAATCGTAGTAGAGATAAATTAGTCAAAAAGAGTCACTCGTAGACGTCATCTCAAATGGCAACTTTGAAGGAGTCTTAAATACTGCTTTTCAGAGCTGAGAAATAAATTGTGCCTCCTTAGGCTTCTGGGGCTAGTATTATGTATTCTGAAAGTCTGCTCAGACAGGATTTCCACTGTCATTTGGTGCCATGCTCATGGAAGAGACACTTGGGGACAGATTCTCTGCTGGTACAATTCCACTGAAGTGTAAACAGTTGCATTCAATGTACTCAGTGTAGATATTCTGTAAATATAACCAGGACTCCCATATAAAAGAGCTAGTGGATTTCAGGAAATCCTTTTATAGTGTAAAAATGTAATAAAAACAAGGGAAAACCAGAATTTCAGCGTGATCTGGAATTTCTAGTAGCTGGAACTCAGACTAACGATTACACTCTCAAATTTCATATGTTTCTGCTGATCTGGCATTATCTTTAGGCCATTTTCTATCCCCTCTCAGGTCAATTGTAACGCGGCACAAAAACGAGAGGACAGAATATGGATTTTATCCACAGAGTACAGAAGTTTCCCCAGTTGAAAAAATAATAGCTGAACTAGAAGTAGTAATGGGGGAAAACACGATGGGATAAAAACAAAAAAAGTAAGATACAAGTTTGCAATGAGGTAGAAGAATGAAAGGGCCAGTGTTATATTGCTGTGTATTCAAACACATTAAGATAGAGCAGGCTAGAGATATCTCCTTTAGATACAGCACTTACAAAATTCCTCCTGGAATATTATGTTCGGTTGTGGACAGTATTACAAAATGCTAATATGGAAGAAGTTTAGAGAAGGAAGTTACATTTTGAAAAGCACCTAAGTGACTTTAGTTGCCTAAGTCTCATTGAAAGATATTGGGTTTTGAAAACATGGCTTAGGGTCTTTTGAAAATTTTACCCAAAAACTACAGAAGTGAGAAGGCAGCTGGAAGGATTGATTAAAAAGGAAAGATTAAAAGGGCTAACGAGATACATAGTGTGGTTAAGCAATGGCTAAGTCGTCACATGATAACCATCTATGTATGCGTACGTTGAGACTAGAAAATAATTTAGCATGCTATAGCATAGAATAATATAACTATGAGCTATGAGTAATGGGATGAGAGAAAGTGAATATTTAAGATGAATTTCAGGGAAAACTTCTTGTGAATGAGAGATATTGGATTGCGGTGTAGTTTCCCAAGGAAAATGGTAGAATTCCCACCCTTTGTAACATTATGGGGAGGATTTTCAAAGGGGCCAAGAGGAGGAGGTCTCATTGGGATTTGGATTCCTGACTTCCTTAACCACCTTCACAAATGCCAGCCTATATTATTTGCTAAGTGCTATACAGTGTGGAAGTTAAGACACAGTTGTTATCCTGAGGGGCATCTTAACCAGACAAAGGTCAGATAAGGTCACACCAAGAGATCCAGATTTATTAATTTACAAATATTGATGCCTTTGACTCCCCCCCCGTCTTTAAATTTGGTTGGTGTTGGGGTTCTACTGACATGACTAAGTTTGTAGATCTGGCAGAGGAAGCATAGTTTCTTTAAAACAAGAAATGGAACATTTCAAACTAGACTGAACAAAGTAATAGAAAATATACTATGGGAAATTATTGACCACAACGAGATCAACTAAAAGACCTAAAAGATATTTAGAATCCAGCTGACATCCCCTACTTGTTATAAACATTTAAAGATAGATTAGCATTTTGGACTTCAATTAGTTGATAATGTCCCTTTACATGGTTTTGGAGTGTGTCACAGAATCCCACCAAGGATTTCACTATAACAAGTCCTCTTTTTGACTAAATGTATTTTTCCTCTCACTCTGTAGCAATGACATAACATCCCTGTGTCAGCATTTCGCCCTCCCTTGGCCTCTTCTACAGAGATGCATGCTTACCCCTCTATTACTTCTTGGTTTGAGCCAGGGAGAGGAGCTTGATGTTTGAGTCTGGTCTAGCTCTGCCAGCACCCTATTCCAGACAACAGTCCTGACCCGGACCCACGTCCCTGCTGTTTCAGAGTCTCCATCCCTCCTCAACTACTTCTCCTCCTAATGACCACCCAAGCCCTTAGGATATTACCTAGTCCCATGTGAAATCCACCTAGCCACTAGATTAGTTTCCTAAGGGTTAGAGAGGCGGGTGAGGTAACAACACTGCATAAATGGCTAAGGGTTAACAGACTTAGACATGAGGCAAAGTATTTGTTTTCTTTTGTGATTGTACATTTTTGCTAAAATTATGCCATCTGTCACTCTGTTAAAGTGCCATGATGTGAAACAGAATAAGTTTTTAAAGATGACATTTTCTTCAATTTTCCACTTTAATAGAAAACACAAGCCTTGAACAAATACATACTACATGTCAGACATATTTTCCACAGTACTGTACAAACAGTGGCTGAAGAGAATCAGCAAATGAATAGCATCTTTCGTTCTCCAATTAAGCTATGACCATGAAGTCTAGCTATAGCAATCAAAATGAGTTTCTTCCCTGTTTCACCTTTACCCATCTACTTTTTACACAGCATACCACCTGAATTGGTTTGGCAATTTCTTTCAATATGAGATGAAAGTTGTATTTTTGTAATTCAAGTTCCCATTCAGTGACATAATTTTTACAACTTCAAATGATTAAATCTGTGCTTAATTTGAGGTAGTTTTCTGGTTACAATGAAAATTATTTTTTCATTGTTACATATTTTCAGACTATATTAAGCTTCTTATTTAATGGACTCACTACCACTTTGTTGTGACCCAGTCGGTGTGCTGTATTCACCTGTTGGCTTCTGTTTTATAATTTGATTTTAAGAGTTTTGGGGTAGGGACCATCTTGGTTTGTGTGCACAAGCACAATAGGGCCCTCATCCTTTGATGTGCTCAATGCAAATAAATAAGTAAAAGTATGGAATTTCAAAGTGATGCCTGTCATTTCATCCCCAACATTCCCCCTTTTAAAAGTTCCCGTTCAATCCTTATACAGGCACAACTCACATTTAAGACTGAGGAGAACAGATTACAGGATTAGACTTTATTTACCTAATGCAGGCATCTCAAAACAGTGAGTGAGTTTACTTGCCTTAAAGACGGCACACCATAGGATCCCCGTATCCGTCCTCTTTTGAATGTTTTCATTTTTCTCCTCTCCTGGCCCAAGCAGAAGTAGGGGAATTTTTTTCACATGAAAAAATTTTATTTGACGGCAAAGGAAATTTTGGGATCAAATATGTTGTCACTTAGATAGAGTGGAGGACAAAACAATCTGCTAATGCTTTTAGGGTCTAATCTTGTGCCCATTGAAGTTAATGGTAAAACTTCCACTGGTTTCAGTGGGACAGGTTCGCGGCACTATTCCCTAGCTCCTGACCTACAGAGTGGCTGAGAAAAATATACTCAAAAATCAGAGAGGGAGCGAGAAAGATAAAAACCAAAATAGAACTCTCTTACCGGATGGAAATTAGGGGTCAGATGCTCAGTTGGTGCCAATCAGCATAGCTCCACTGACGGAGGGGGTGGGAGGGGGGAAGGAGTGCTACATCGATTTACATCAGCTGGTAATTTAGCTCTAGATTTGTAAATGTGGATTCAAAACAAAGTTAGTTTGGATTTTATTTATGTAGTGCTGCAAGTCTACACGCTGCTGTAACAAAACTGCTAGGACACTAAAGATGAAGGGATAGATTTTGGAGATACTGTCAACAAAGAAATGACAGGATTTAGTGCATTCATGGGTGTGTGGAGAAGGAAAGAAAGGAGTCAAATGAGCAGGACTGTGAGTTGGGGGTGGTGGACAGGGTAGAGATGGTCTAGTCATCAAGGGTGTCAGACAATGTATACAGCTTTAGAAGCTTGGTGAGACTTTATGCTGCAAAAGAAGTGTAATTTATAGACAAAAGAATCTTGATTATGTTTGGATGAGAAATGGTTTGAGGATTATTTGATTGAGCTAGGAATAATGTGAGTAGTAAGGACCATTGATTCAAACATAGAATCCTGATTTCTAAAAATAAATCTATCCTCTCCTGGAAACTAATAATAATAATTTTATTTATTAAATACCTATTCATGAACTGATGCTGTGGGCACTGTTTCATGCTAGAAATACATGAAAAACAAGAACAAATCTATGTTGCCCTCGAGTTTCTTCTTCTTTCATTGTAGACTGTGGCTGCTGCAAAGGACAGTGTTGCATTAAAATTAGTTTTAGAAAGAAGTGGTCACATTTTATTTTTCCTTTCCAGAGATTTCATAAAATGCTCTCTCTTTACATTATGTTCTGTTGAACTCAGTTATGATGTTTATGTTCCATTAGGCACAGGGGCTAATTTAGTTTAATCAAAGACATGTAATACACTGAAAACACTTGGCAGACTATGATTTTTTTGTTTTTATTTTTCATAATTAATTTGCCTTTTTGCAGTCTTTTGTGGGCATGCTCTTGTGTAGCAATTATATTTCTTTCTATAAACTGATTTTGAGGAGGTACTGATTTTTATCTTCCCTTGAAAGTCCAAGCAGCCTATAGCTGTATTTCACAGTTCAGATCTTCTGTAACTAGAATAATTATATGAAAACGCCTGACAATTAAAATTTGGCTCTCTCCCCATATTTTACAAATATATTCAAAATTGCACACGCTGGGGAAAGAGTGTGAAAGCATACTTGATATGGATACATCTGGAGAAGTCAGATTCTGAGTTCAAGAGAAGCAGTGATTCAGAACAATGAAGCTTTAACTCTCGTTAGGGTTGCCAATTTAGTCAGGCTAAACCTGAGTCGCTCATACAGTGGTAGGATTGCAAGCCTTGTTGCACTGACCAGCAAGAAGAATTCCTGCCCCAGAGAACTTAAAGTATAAATAGACAAGATAGAGAGAGGGTGGGAGAGAAAGGGAGTATAGTTATCCCCCATTTACAAAAGGAGAACAGGAGTAAAGCCAGAGTAAGTGACTTGCCCAGGGTCATATATGAAGCCTGTGGCAGAGCTGGGAACTGAATCCATATCTCCTGCGTCTCAGTCTAGTGCCTTAACTACAACACAATCATTCCTGCCTGAAATTAGCCAATAGCCTAGCCTGTGCGAAACTAAGACCTTATGCTGAGCCACATGCCCCTATGAAATCATGAAAGGATTGGTCTCCCTTGGATGACAGAATCAGTGGAAGGCAGGTGCTTCACTCTCACTCTCCTCCTGGCTGCTGGAAGAGAAGGGAATTCACTTTCCACTCCCACCACTGCCAAGCTGGGGGGACTCTCCACTTTTGTCTCTGAGTGAGGAAGTGGGGCATGGAGCCAGGCTACTGGGTCCATTTGTTTAGGGTTCCATTCTCCGTTATGCACACTACACAAGCTTAAGCAGATATGAGACTGTTCCTGGGATTGCTGTGCCTGAGTATAGGGAGAGAGTCACTGGCCTCTATGGTCTTGTGCCATCCTTCAGCCCATACCATGGTGATTGTTTCCTCTTGGCAGGATTTTTATTGCATTGCTTCCTTGTGTTCAGCTCCACTTTAGGCAACGAGTGCCATTTCACGCCACATTTAATGGAGAACTCTCTTGACTCGTAGACAGATCTCATTTAACAGGAAATGAGACAGGATATTTAACAGAGACCCAGATATATCAAGAGAATCCCACAATTGTCCTCTTTTCCCAAATCTAAGGACTCATATACCCCTGCCCTGACTGGGGGAGTGATTTAGCAGAACAGATTACACTTGGCTATTTATAGGCACAGTGAAATTTGTACAGGACTGGGAATCTCCTGTCTGAAGAGAACAACCTAATTTATACCAAATGCTTTTAGATTGCAAAATCTTTAGGAGAGGGATCATGGTTTCCTTTCTTCCATTGCCTAGCACATTGTGAACACAACTAGAAACTAATACATAACTATCATAATAGTAGGTTTCAGAGGAACAGCCGTGTTAGTCTGTATTCGCAAAAAGAAAAGGAGTACTTGTGGCACCTTAGAGACTAACCAATTTATTTGAGCATGAGCTTTCGTGAGCTACAGCTCACTTCATCAGATGTATACCGTGGAAACTGCAGCAGACTTTATATACACACAGAGAATATGAAACAATACCTCCTCCCACCCCACTGTCCTGCTGCTAATAGCTTATCTAAAGTGATCAACAGGTGGGCCATTTCCAGCACAAATCCAGGTTCTCTCACCCTCCACCCATCCTTCACAGCAAACTGTCACTGCTAAGCAAATCAGTTTTGGTCAGTTCATTAAGTGACCGCTCAAGACAGGTTTTGCTCTATCTCCCCCTAATTAACAAGGAAACATTTAATGCAGAGCTGTCTGTATTTAGTTGCTGATTACCAGGTGTGTATGCGCGCAAATGTATGTACATGTACGGTGGCTCTTCATTATCACTTCCTCAGCCTCACTAATTCATTCAGCCACGGCGTAGTCAGTCTATAGAATGTTACAATTGTATTTGCAGGTCTGTGGGGCTAATCCAACACTCACTGCCGGAAATGGGAAGATGCCCATAGACTTCAGTGGATGTTGGATCAGGTCCTATATTCTGTAGGCATATAAAGTCTAAGGTAGCTGAAACTGCATTTCTGCGGCACTTTGGGGACAAAGTAATAGAGCAGCTAGACAAGGGGATTCCACATTTACCTGCATGTTGTAGATATGACATCTGCAGCAGGTAGGTCTCGACTGAGACTGTACTGGGAGACAGTCACTCACAAAGAGGACACGGTCATTGGGTCTGTGAACATAATTAATCTGGATGGCCATAACCCTGCCTAAATGGCAAACATTGGCCAACATTTGGCTTCTCTTGTCCCCCAGTATATCCAACAGTAGTTTGGAGGCAGCAGTACTTATTGGGGCTGATGATTATTGGCCCCATACCATGTTGTATACAAGCAATGCCTTTTTATGCTGGCTTTATTTGCTTTTTTCAGGATGGGGCCTATCTTGAGTCATTGTGATGTCTCAGAGTGTACTGTAGATCATTGATTAAATCAGGCAGGAGAGAGAGGCTCGCACTAAAACAGACACCTTTATGTTTATGCCTCAATAGCTGGGAAGTCAGTAACAAGGCAAAGACAAGCCAAAAAATTAAATCATCATCAAGTGTTTCATAGGAATTTCTTAAGAATTTTAAAAGCTTGCCTGAGTGACTGTGGGGTTTTATGTTTTTAAATAAACAATTTGTAAAACAGTATTAGGTAATTGATTAGCTAATGGTGAGACATGGCTATGTTTTAGCAGCACAGCACTCCCCTGGGTGTTCACTATAAAACTTCCCTGTCGTAACACAGGCCTTCCAACTGATTTTTTATTTTCCCATTTATAACCCCACAAATCAGTTTCAGTTTTTCCCAGGGTGGGCATCATTGGGCCATAATCAGAGATTCTCCGGTTGTTGAAAGCAAGGCCAGAAACAGCATACCTATATCATGAGATTCTGGCACTTCAGTGGTCTTCCTGGAGCTTCTTATTGCTTATTTTAGATGTTGTAAGAAATTACAAAGCCCGCTTTTTGTAGGATAGCTGTACTGGCAGGTCTGACAATAATACAATATCCCCAGCACGTACATATAAATGGATTGGTTATCTACACTGGAGCTGGATCCAAATTAAGTCCTCAGGTCTGAATTCTATGTCCCTCTTTGTCTCTGGAACAGGAGACACCAAACCTCCAAATCTGAACAATTCCATGCATGGCATTTCAAAATCCAGATTCAGATCTACCCTCCTTCTAATTTAAGCGAGTCCTGAATTAGCCTGTAGATATGGCCCATTAAAGAGAGGTACAAGATGTGAACTCTGATCCAAACTTGGACCCTGCTTTGGGGATTTTGGTTAAGTACAGAAATAGCAACACTCTGGAGGAGACTAAATTTCATTTAAAAATGTTATGGGCATCTTAGAACAGTTGCTTTGGCTCTCGCAGGCAGAAAGTTCAAGCATTAATAAGAGCTCTGCTCAGCATCAATAAACTGAGAAACTCGCACAACATATCAATTTCGTATAATCTTTTGGAAAATTGGAGACTTCTGGGATGAGCAAAATGAGGCGTTTATTTATTCATGTATTTAGTATTGATTTTGAACATGATGTGGGAGAAAAGAGTAGAAATGGTTTTCTCAAAATATGCATTTAGCGGCATGCCAGTGAGGCAACAGCACACTCCACCATAATAGGTCAGGCACCGAGTTAGCATTGGCATGGCACAGCATAGGCAATAGGTATTGACTGAAATACAAGCATGTGACATGCTGTTACACAGGCTGACATTCAGGTCACAAAGACATAACCCCTTTCTTTGCATTTCTTAGAGCCCCATTTGCAGACTACACCATCCTGCTGCTGCACCTACCACGAGGGTTTATTTATTTGTATTCTGGTAGTGCCCACATTGTACTAGGCACTATCCACTCAAAAAAGATGACTGTCCAGCCCCAGAGTGCTTACAAATATAAGAATTAGACACGCAATATGTATGGGATGGGAGAAAAGGGATGTAGTCAAAACATGCACATTTTATACTTAAATACATTAATAAACCCAACTCCCCTTCAGTCTTTCCTCTATTTGGCCATTTCTTGCTGATGTCATGGAAGAACAGGTTCTGGAGTAGCAATTAGACTAAAGGAAGACATACCTGCATGACTAATTAACTTGTAACATCTTCCAGGCACCCACACTGGTGTAAGTTAGGGACTGTAGGGACTGTAGGGATGTAAAAATTCACAACACTGATGAATACAGCTCCATGTGTTTGAGTTCTGTGTACCTAGAAGCCCCTCCCCATTCTCCAGTCCATAGCACTGGTTCAAGGCAAATTTACACTGAATTCACTTGTGCTGTTCACATGCAGAGAGATCTACACAAACTCATGTTCCATGTAGATCTTCCCAGTGGTAAAAAAAGCACGTGGGAGGTAGGTGCTAGGATGTTGGTAAGTAGTGAATATGTCAGAGATAGAGAAAAGTAGAACTCTACTGTACATATATAAACTATACATTAAAAGAAAGTCATAAGTGTAGTCTTATTTTTCTTTTTCATATTTGAAGAAACTTCTTAAAATATATTTGTGAAGTTATTTGTATACAGTAAGATGTGTTTTTATACATATACACGTGAATTTATGAAATAATGCAGGAAATACTTGTGACAAGGGAATTCTGTCTATTCGTATAAAATCATATGCTGTAGTAAAAATAACATTTCTTAATAGGTTTAATGATTTCCTTATAATGGCATCTAATGGCTTCCATGCCTGATCAATCATTTTCTGCATATTAATAGTGATGTAGGGCCACCTCTTCAGAACTGCTGAGCACCTAGACTGCCCACTGACTTCACTGAGAGTTGCAGGTTCTCAGCACTTCTTAGGATCAAAACCATAGCTCTTGAATCCAGCAATAATGTTACCCAACAGCTATCATGGAAACTTCCTCTGAAAAGTGCAATTACCTGTTCTGTTTCCTTGTACTCTGTGCATGCATTAAAATAATGATTTTAATGAAACAAACTGCATTTCTACTATCTTGTATTTTCATCAAGATTTTACTACCGCAGGGTAGAATACTATTCTTTTATGTCTGCAGTCACTCCATATCTGCTGTTACACTTAAGTAAATTTACAGGTAAAGGAAACTAACAATTTTAGGTTTTGAATAGTAAAACAAAGTTTTTATGCTGAAAAACCACAGTAATATCTATCTCAGCAGATGTGTGTCACTAACTAGAATCTACATGGTACAGAATGTTCACTCCATAAAGGGTCATTAAAAAACATAGCCCCTAAACATACATGCACACAGCATCACATTTACCGAGCAAAAACAAAATGTGCAAATTTGTGGGTGCAAATTAAGTGGTCAGTGAAAGTCACGCTCTAAAAGCCAACTAGTGGATAAAGTCAAACAGCAGTCACAATATGCAGGTCTGTCTTCCCTAGCTGTGTGCAGCATTGTTGTAGCCATGGTTTTTTTGTTATTGTTTTTCCTGTCCTATGACTAGCTTCTTACTTTCATAGGCAATGTTGTTGTAGCTGTGTCGGTCACAGAATATTAGAGAGGCAGGGTGGGTGAGGTAATATCTTTAAGTGAACCAACTTCTGTTGGCGAGAGAGACAAGTTTTTGAGCTTACACAGAACTCTTCTTCAGGTTTGGGAAATTCACTCATAGGCACATCTACACTACAAAAGACTTAAGTCGACTTAAGTCAACATACAGCCACTGTAGTAATTAAAGCAGTGTTTCATGTCCACGCTATGCTCCTGTCAGCAGTGTGGGTCCTCACCAGGAGGGCTTCCATTGACTTAACTGTGTGGGGCATTGTGGGGCACTGATAGCTGGAGCCCCGCCTGCCCTGCATGGGGCTCACAAGTGGAGCCCCCACCCCAGGGCTCCAGCTGTAAGCCCCACGTGGGGTTGACAGCAACAGGCGATGTAAGTAATCTAGTGTCTACATGGACTCTGCGTCGCCCTAACTACATCAACCTAAATGCTACGGCTCTCACAGAGGTGGACTTATTAAGTCAATGTAGTGAGCCTACTTACATCAGCAGGAGCACCATTATAGTATAGACACATACAGAGTTACCTGCCTTACGTTGACCTAACTCTGCAGTATAGACCAGTCCTCAAAGTATAACAGCTATATAAAAGGTGGAACAGATTGTGTAGCATAAGTAATTAATGTATATTTTAAGGGACCATTCAAGGTGAAGTGGCCTGTTAAAACCCCTCCAGTGATAGGGGCAAAAGGAAGGGGGGAGCAGCTGGGGGAGGGGAGTTGTTACAATAATCCATAAATCCAGTGTCTCTATTCAGTCCATGATTTTTAGTGTATAGCAAAATTATGAATTTAAGTTCCAAGGCACCTCTTTTGAAAGTGTTGTGCAGGTGTCCTTTTGAGGATGAGCACAGATAAGTCAGATGTCGAGTAATCGCTTTGTGATGGCTTATTATGATGATCTATAACCTCCTAACCACCCACCCCTAGCTGCCCTGCCCATGACTGGACCCACCTTGTCTCTCTTACTTTTATAGGCAGATATTCATGAACAGACTACTGAATTTACATTAGCAGGGATTAGAGATTGTCAGAAATCAGAGAAAAAGTACAAAATATTTTTTCAATTTTTTTGCATTTAAGTTAAAGTTTTCTGACTAGCTGTAATAGGGTTGTTGTTGGTTTTTTTAGCCACAGGCCTCTTTTTTCCAATGAGGAACTCTTGGGATTAACTACAAACATCTGGGAGGCTATGCATTTTTAAAACAAAAGGATAACACAAATACAGTGTAACTAGATTCCAGAGCATTAGTAAATTGCAAATTAATTGTGACGGGTACTGTTTTAAATATTTGAATTTAAAATGTGCTTGCTAAGGAAAAAGATTTAAGCAGCTAATATCACTTCCAGCTTTCTGACTGAGGTGCTTTTATATTTATTAGTTTACAAAGTATATTACAATTTTAGATGAGAAATTGAATATTTGCAGTTTGGTAGATTTGTGTGTGGCTTCATGCATCATATTTGGCCCAAGTCTTGTAAAGTGGGTAAGTATTTCAGAAATACAAGAATAAAACAGGTTAAAATCCAGCTGATAACCTAATATATAGACTTATGTTTCAGGCACTGTATCATGATGTGCTATCTTTCCATGGCAATTAGTTCCTTCTCTTGTCTGTTATGGTATGTAGGTGAAAAGAATGGGGCAGAGCCAGATGATGCGGAATTGGTGAGCCTCAGCAAAAGGCTGGTGGAGAACGCAGTCCTCAAGGCTGTACAGCAGTATCTAGAAGAAACGCAAAACAAAAACAGACAGACTGATGGAAGCCCAGTGAAAACTGAGGAATCAGCTAGTGGCAATAAGAATGAAAAATGATAGTGATAACAGAAAGGTGTGAGAATGCCAAGGAAGCACAAATCCACCAAGAATAACCATCAAAATATGTCCCAGCTCCCTGTTCAGATCTGCTAAGTTGTGCTGGCTGACTTGCATTATGCTTTGTGAGCGTTCTTATCAGAAATGTGTTCTGAATCGAGGGGCACTAACAGTTTCCTGAAAAGCGTTTGGATTGCTGAAAAACTACTTAATGCTGGGAAAGATGATTGGGGAAAAAGAGACAAGATTTTGAAATAAAAGATCGAACTTTCACAGGCTCTTAACTACAGAGAATCTCTTCATAGCTTTCAAAGAGGAACGGGACAGCCTCTTGCACTGAAATGAATGGCCATGGAACAAGGCCCTGCCATAAGTGAAAACAATGCGAGCTACAGTGTTTGGCAGAGCTGCATAACTGCTCACTTGATCTGCAGCAGAGAACTCCACATTGTGCCGCAAAGCTGAGAGCAGTCAATGCTAAGCTAAAAAAGTTACCAGTACAGATGTTTATCACAGATACTGTTACACACTAGGGAATATCATGGGAGTTTCTCTTGAATGTGACACTAAGAAGTGTTCTTCACTTTTCAGTAAAGTTTGTTCACATCAATTATATTTTTTGACAAAACACTACCTTTTTATATACAATAAACACGGGTGAAATTCTAACTACTTAAAGAAAACACATGCCTGTTTTGATACATTAATGCCATACTTTAATATTTAGAAATGACATTAGTTATATGCAAAATGTATTGTATCATTCTTTTCCTCTAGGAAAGAGCCGTGAATCAGACTTAATAAAGAAAGCCTTCCACAGAGAATCGCTGGCCCTGTTATCCAAACTGAACAAGATAAAGGAGCTCTTATCAAATCCAGAGACCCGGATGAAAATGAACAAGGAACTGTTTGAAGACAGACATAAACAGCAGTAGTCACTGGGAAAGTCATGTTGACTCCAACTCTCCAGCTATGTGATTGTAAATAGCTATGGTGTAAAATCTCATACGGTTGTTTTATGATGAAAATATTGTTTTTGCAAATTTTCCATCTCTGTTTTTTTTATATAGCCAATATAAATGAAAGCCAATATAGTGTGTGATTTTGTTTTAAAATACATGCACAGAAAAGAACAGACTGTTTACTGATGAGTTACAGTAGCTCTCTAGATTAATTTTTGGATGGAAGGAAGGAAGGAAGGAAAAAGTTAAGGATGCAGGTCTATGTCATGATTCTGCCACAGAAACACTAAGTTCTAAAGGTTCTGATCAAACACTGTGGCCATTCTAGAACACATACTCTCAAGTGATTTTTAAAATGTATAGCTGAAGAAGGCATTTTTAGTGATTAGTCTTTTCTGTATATGCTGGTATTTTGGGTTGGCACTGTTTCTTGTTTGTTTGTTAATCAGCACTTGAATACACATGTACACATGCTGAAATGTTGTTTCTGCTATTGTTTACATGCAAGCAAGAACGTTTTAATCTCTCAAGGTAAAATCCTGGCTCCACTGAGGTCAGTGGCAAAATTCCCATCAACTTCAGTGGAGCCAGGATTTTCACCCTTATTATTTATTGTACAAATAATCGTTGTTCAGAATATTTGCCTTGTCACTTCTGTGGAAACAAGATGCTTCTTGTTTTTATTTCTGTTATTTCCTCCATCTCTTTGTCCTCTGCTATGTGAAAAGGGGTCTGAACCTGTGTTCCCTGTGCATTCAATACATCTACTGAGTTCAGTGGAAGTACTTGGTGCACAAAAATATATCTGCAGGATTGGGCCTAATATTTGCACTTTTTAAGCATTTGTGTAAAATTGCCTACAACTGTAAAATCGTCTACTTAATCATGCATTCTGTGATCAATATCAGATTTGTGCTGGTAGAACTGCAGTATAAATATTAAGGTTTTATTCATCAACTATGAAATTATATTGGTATTTTATCTCATGGATCAGTTCTTTTTTCTCAAATGATAAATGAGAGCGTATTCAAAAATGCATCTTATGTATTTGAGTCCATCTTCCTAATAAAAACATTTTCTCTTTGCACTGTGTCATCTTTCCCCTCAAATGGACTTAGATAAAATGAAGATGTACCTTTGAAGGTAACTGTAGCAGAGAGAATATTGAATCTGGATGCTGAACCCCTATAAATTAAGTCCTGAATCAGTATATTGGAAGAAAATGCCTACCAGTACATTACATTTTTAACAGCATTATATGATGTCCCATGTCAAAATTTAAAGGACAAGACACCAAACAACCCTGGAGATTAACCTTTGTGAAGTTTCTTTTCTACATTGTATACTAGGTGGGTTAGAAAGACGTACAATTTACTATGGGCCCAAATCCTAACCTCATTGAAATCAAGTGTTGACAGAGGGAGCAGTTCAGGATTGGGTCTCCTACATAGGTACTGGAACTAAGGGTGCTGCTACACCCCCAGGCTTGAAGTGGTTTCTATCATATACAGGGTTTACAGTTTGGTTCAATGGCTTTCAGCACCCCCACTATACAAATTGTTCCAACACCCCTGGTCCCATATATCCATCCACAATTCATTTGCAAAAGGAAAGAAAAGGAAAGAAAGGTCTAATTTGCCATCAGTATTGAAAATAAAAATCCCAGTTTTCAAAAGTGGGTGCATAAATTACACACACAGCAATACCCACTTTATGGGCCCAGAATATGGTTGGTTATCCCTTAGGCTAGCTAAAGACAGAAGTGCTAATAAGTAAATCTCCATTTTTCCCATGTGCCGGTTTAGCAATAGTATGGTATTCGTTACCGCATCAGCAATTTATGTCTGTAGAGCAAAATAGACAAGAATAATCAGCCAGGCAATGAGATGCATAAACAAAGGAGCTATACTATGTCTGAACTGAGTTTAAGAAAAAAAAAAACCTACCATTTTTATTAGCTGTTTTATCCTCCTGAACAGTCTAATCCCAATAATTTTCAGCTAATTAGCAATGGTGACTAGTGTTGTTGTGTATTTATTACAAACTTTTCTTTCCTGCCAAAACACTTAGAAACGACTATTTCTATAATCCAAGTCATATCTGGTGGTGCTAACCTGCCACTTTAGAGCCACAAGAGTCTCTGCAGCCATACTGTTGTGACCTTGTATAGGATTTGAATAAGGCATCGTGTGGCATGATATACTGTTGATATGACGCTTGCCCTGGTAAACATGGGCGTAGAATCATAGAACTGGAAGGGACCTGAAGAGGTCGTCTAGTCCAGCCCTCTGCACTCATGGTAGGTCTGGGACAAGTGTTTGTCTAACCTGCTCTTGAAAATCTCCAAATGATAGAGATTCCACAATCTCCCTCAGCAGTTCATTCTAGAGCTTAACTACTCTGACAGTTTAGGTTGGACATTAGGAAAAACTTCCAAACTGTCCTTGCTGCAACTTAAGCCCATTACTTCTTGTCCTATCGTCAGCAGCTAAGGAGAACATTTTTTCCTCCCTCCTCCTTGTAACCAGCTTTTATATACTTGAAAACTGTTATCCCCCCTCTCAGTCTTCTCTTCTTCAGACTAAACAAACTATAGGACCCCACTTGATATGCCTTTTCAGTTTGATTGTGAACCACTCATAACTACTCTCTGGGAACTGTTTTCAACCAGTTATGCACTCACCTGATAGCAGCTCTATATCTAGGTTGTATTTCCCTCATTTCCTTATTAGAAGATCATGTGAGACAGTATCAAAAGCCTTACTAAAGTCAAGATATACCATATTTACTACTTCCCACTATCCACAAGGCTTGTTACCCTGTCAAAGAAAGCTATTTGGTTGGTTTGACATGATTTGTTCTTGACAAATCCATGCTGACTGTTACTTATCTCATTATTATTTTCAGGGTGTTTATAAATTGATTGCGTAATTATTTGCTCCATTTTTTTTCTGGGTTCTGAAGTTAAGCTGACTGGTCTCTAATTCACTGGGTTGTCCGTATTTCCCTTTTTATAAATTGGCACTATATTTGCCCTTTTCCAGCTCTCTGGGATCTCTCCCTTCTTCCATAACTTTTCAAATATAATTGCTAATGGCTCAGATATCTCCTCAGTCAGCTCCTTGAGTATTCTAGGATGTATTTCATCAGATCCTGGTGACTTGAAGACATCTAACTTATCTAAGTAATTTTTAACTTGTTCTTTCCATATTTTAGCCTCTGATTTGACCTCATTTTCACTAGCATTCACTATGTTAGACCTCCAATCACTACTAACCTTTTTGGTGCAAACCGAAACAAAAAAGTCATTAAGCACTCTGCCATTTCCACATTTTCTGTTATTATTTCCTCCCACCCCACTGAGTATTTAAACAATGGACAGGTTTGTCCAATTTTAGCTTCTATGTCTAACCAACACATTCTAACTTTCTCACATTGAGTATGTCACTTCTGGGCACTGCCAGCTAGGACTTTTCCAGGTAACGTGTTGACATGTGCCTCAAAGGTGGTTTTAAGGATTGTTAAAAGAACTGGAAAAATCAGTAAATCAATTAATATTCATGCAATCTCTGAGGTGTAAAAACAGCAACACTTCCATGGGAGAAATGTATTTGAAAGAGCTGATGTAACTGAGTATTTATACATTGGAGCCATATGATACTAAGTGAGTCTGAACATGAAGAAAGTGTACTTGCACTGGAACCTAGATAAAGGGCCTGATTTGCCCATCTATAGGGTTACACCAGAGGTTAATTGCATCAATGGAAATTAACATCAAGGATGAATGTGTGTCAACCCTCTGGTAAAAGGAAAACCAAATGGCTTTTTCTTTCTTGACTAAATGATATAAATCCATTTGTTAATAGGGACGTGACACTTAGGGCCATACCTTAACTAAGAGTAGTACTTTAAGTCAACAAGTGGTCTCACTGAATTCAATAGGATTACTTTAATCAAAACGTTATTCACTGTTAGATTTTCATCAATTATATTTACAGGGATCTCTGGTTACACATAAGTACACTCGCTAGGTCTTATTTTGTTCTCAGCAGCTATGTGTGTCTCTGACATGGATGAAAAAGGAGGGTCAACTTACACTAGGTACAGGTAACATTTCAATACTGTTTAAGCCTATTGCAAGTCTAGCAATGTTTTATGTATTTTGTTAAAACCGCAATTTTAATCAAGATCTATAGGCATATCCAAAACTTTCATAAAAGAAGGTGTTGGTAAAAATGAAATAGGAAAGAAATTGCAAAGGCAACAGTATTCAGCACAGCTTGTAAAGTCATGTTTTTAGTCCAAATACATTTTTGTGCAATTCAGTTATATTGAACAGGGTGGATCAATTCAAATAATTGATTTTAATGATTCAAGTTAGCAAGCAGAAAATCTTGATTTAAATAATGAATTTTAATCTTGTTTTGTAATTGAACTTTTCAGCTATTTCCCTAAAGAAAGGCTGATTTCATAGGTTGGTAACCATTAAAACATATTGACTTGCAAGTAAATATAGTCTTTGCTCTAAATTTGCTACTCCTTTTTGCTAACTGGATGATGCACTATATATTTATATGTATTTTTAAGCACTTATGTAGCTTAATTTGCATTTCTCCAGATTCTTAATTTTTACATTTATGTTAGAAAATGATGAACACCGTATTTCTTATTTACTAGATTATTTCCTCTCATTTGCGTCAAGTTAAATTTGGATGGAAACTGAAATTCAATTATAAATGAACAAAACCAGCATGTTAAAATTGTTTTTATTAGTTAAATAAAAATTACTTTAAATGTGTTGGATGCTTAAGAAAAGAGTTTAATGAAACATATTTATTTAAAACTCACTGATTTATTAAACAAAGGAAGTATATCTGTAGTTACTGATTTGAAGTGATTGTTTCTGGTCACTGTGTCCTTCAAGATTTTAGAACTAGTAGATCTCATCCTCTCACACCTCAATTTTTATTCATAGATTGAAAGAGAAAAACAGACTTTACTACTTTTTAAACTCCCAATTGGTTTTTCAATTAAAAAGTAATTGAAATTAAAAGGTGAATAAACTAAAATGAAGTAAACATTCTCTGGGCACCTGCAGAAGAGGCTACTGCTTTCAGAGACTAGTTTAGCATTTCAACAAACTCTGGTTCCAGGTGCTCAGCAAGTGCCTTCCACTAGTTCAGTGGTTTGATTTTCTTTAAAACTTCAGCTGCAAAGATGAATAGCTTAAATATTATTTAATTTTTAGTGATTTTAATAGTATGATTATAGTAAGTTTAGTCCTTTTTGGTTATCAATTTCAAATAGGTTTATTTTTAAAAAGAAAAAAATAATTTTAAAAATCATTTTTTAAAATCAGTTTCTATTCTCTCCCCAATATGAAACAGTGTATTCATTCAATTCAATGTAAATCTAAAAGCTAACCTTAAATCTGAAAACACTGGATGAGTCAATGAAATATGCTTTCTGTGGGCCCAACCCATCTCCCACTGAAAGCATTCCAGAGACTGCAGTGAAGGCTGGTGGGAGCCTGTGGACTGGTAAACAAAGGCACTTAGTGAATTTATCAAACTTTGTTTTCTCCTGTTTCTAAACTGGGTTTTTACTGTGTTTGTACAAACTTTTTAAAAACCTCTATTTATTAACTGTCTCTTTTTGTAATGTTAATGAACTATCCTTTTGATTTAGCCCCAATCTGAAACATTACTCGGTGCAGGTCTCTCGTGAACTCTTCTGATGGAGAAGGCAAGCAGTCACTGACCTCTCAAAAAAGATCAGGTAACTGGACAGAGAAGTCTCTGATCTTCCTCCCCAAGCAGTGCCATAGGAGAGTTCATGAAGGGCAGGGGGACTGTATGCACTCTCCTAGAGCCAACCAAACAACCAATTAAGGTATGTGATTAATTGGCAGCCAGTTAAGGTAAGGTATGCTTTAGCTTTGTGAAAAATGCTCTAAATAAAGATAATGGGCAAGTTCATTTAAATTATATGTTTTAGTATTTCAATTGTATTATATGCCTCTCTAAAATTCCACGGAATGACAAAACAGTTCTTTAGTAGGTAAAGGTTTTAATGTGCCTTAAAAGTAATTGCCTAGTCCCAGACTATGATGTTCAATAGAAATTGTGTGGATTCTTTGATCTGAGTAACTGTAATGTTTTATGCAAAGTTATTGACCATGTGGGAAAAGCAACAAGAAGTCATATGGTTCTTGCAGGAAAAGGTGACATATCAAGCTCTGGAAGTGATAATGCATTAATGCATAAATGTAGTTTACTGCATCATTCCTTTGATCAATACAATTTCCAAACAGCAAAGTTCTTAGTGTGTACCCATCTCCCCATTTATATTCTTATGTCTTTGACGAGAACATTTGTCTTCAATGAAAACCAGCCCCGAGAAACTGTTGGGCTGAGAAATAAAACACATTCATGAGCAAGCAACAATTAGAACAATTCATTGGAAAACAAAGAGTGATATACCTGCCATGCCATTCCTAAGTAATAGCAATTAGCAAAAAAATGTTACAGTAAGATGTGGATATTACACATCTTACTGGAGGACATAAGTTCCATTTTCTGGATGTGGGTAACTATGCTTACGTCAGTCCTTGTAAAATTCAAACAAAATTGAAATCTGAAGTTTCATAAACTGATAGTTATGTATAATTGAATTTAATCACAGTGACATCAAGTTGCTAGTTACATTACTGCATGCCATAAAATAAAGGAAAAAGTGTAACTCAAAAATGATGGCGCGGGGTAATAAAATGCTCATTTTTTTTCTAGCTAATGGAGGTGAGCAGCATATCTGTGTAAGCTACTAGGACAGGTCCACAACAAAGGCTGCCAGAATGGCCAGGCAAACCTGAAGATTTGAGAAATTAACAAACTGCCCCCATGGTTAGAATATACTTTAAAATAAAGTGTGCCACAGCTCTTTTAGCAAAATGGTTATTAGTGAAGGAAAGTCATACAGCACAGCCAAACCAGCGTACGAATAAATGAAGAAGGAGCCAAGGAAGGAGGTTTCCTAAAAGATAGTGAGGAGGTGGGAGGGCAAAGATCAAAATAAAGCCACGTCTACATTCGGAGCACTTTGCCAGTATAGCTGTGCCAGCAGACTCTACTGGCAAAAGCGCTGCTAGAGTTGGTGCGGCTGACACAAGTAAAGAGATGCACTTTCGCCAGCACAGATTATTCCAGCTCTCCCGAGTGAAACAAGCTATACCGTTAAAAGCAGTGTTTTGCAAGTATAACTCATAGGGCTGTCAATTAATCGCAGTAACTCATGCGATTAACTCAAAAATATCAATCGCACTTATAACAATAGAATACCAATTGAAATTTATTAAATATTTCTGGATGTTTTTCTACATTTTCTATATTGATTTAAGTTACAACACAGAATACAAAGTGCACAGTACTCACTTTATATTACTTTTTATTACAAATAGTTGCACTGTAAAACGATAAACCGAAGAAATAGTATTTTTCAGTTCATCTCATACAAGTACTGTAGTGCAATCTTTTTATCGTGAACTTACAAATGCAGAACTTTTATCGTAACTTACAAATGCAGATTTTTTTGTTACATAACTGCACTCAAACAAAACAGTGTAAAACTTTAGATCCTACAAGTCCACTCAGTCCTACTTCTTATTTTGCCAATCGCTAAGACAAACAAGTTTGTTTACATTGATGGGAGATACTACTGCCTGCTTCTAATTTCCAATGGTAGTGGTAGATGCACTCAGAACACCAGAGAGATCTAGTTTAGACCAGTACTGAGAGGAGAGCTTGTCAGTTACTATCAAGCGTGTATCGCTTAACTTGTGTGTTGATGAATTCATGTTACCTAATAATATTGGAGAGTCAGACAGGCCCTATCTAAGATGTGGAAAATGAGGTGTTTAGAAAACATGGTAGCTAATGTGTATTAACTAATATGGTTTGATAATATCACTTAGCACCTAGCGTAGACATAGACTAACATTTTCGCATCATACCTCATTTTTCTATTCTAGACAAAGCCACAGAGGAGATGGAAATCTGTGACTCTTCCTATAGGAATGATTGGTCACAAATTACATTCAAGGAATATGTGACAAAACTGGAAAACATATAGGGGCTACGTGTGATCACACTGTGTGATCTGCCTTCATCTCTTAATTGCATGATTTTTCTTTCCCAGTTGCCACATTTTTGAAAGCAGATTTACTTGTATTTTATAGAAGTTGCCTTGCAGAGTCTGTTTTAGAATCAGCAACCATAAGCCACATTGTACCATGTTATTATTTGTGTCCATCTGTTTTTCATTATTGACTTTCTGTATTCTTTGTTTTCACTTGTTTATGCAAGATTAGTTTCAAAATAAAAATGCTAGCCAAGCCAACATAGCACAGTCCTGACTATGCACTCCATGGCATTGCACCCTAGCCTCCCCCAGAACATAGAAACTTCAAAATTGATCAGACTGATATTTGAAATGTTACTGACTAGTTAAGGCTTTGTAAAGGAAAGAAATATCTCAAACCATAGGAAAAAATGATTATTAAGTGCACAAAATATTCCCGTTATTAAACTGTACCATCAGACAGTTACTAAAGGGAGAAGGGGAAGGGAGAGGAGGATAGTCAGTCTTTGGCTGGGCTAGCACCAATGCAAATATTTTTATTTTATTATTATTCGTATTACAGATTCATAGATGTTAAAGCCAGAAGGAACCATTATGATAATTTAGTCTGACCTGCATAACACCGTGCCATGGAACCACGCCTTCTGGTTGGCGCCTAGAGACCACAGATGAGATTGGGGCCCCATTGTGCTAGGCATTATACAACATATAGTTCTTCTAATTTGTAATATGTAACCGTGGATGTCCAGCTTGTGCTTTGGGCAGATATTCCATAAATTGAAGCCACTACCTAACACAAAAGGTTTGTAATCCATTTTACATCACTTATTTGTAACAGTAAGGATCCCTTCCATATATGTATTTATGAACTACACTATGGTCTGTGTGTGCCATGATCATAGAATATTAGGGTTGGAAGGGACTTCAGGAGATCATCTAGTCCAACCCCCTGCTCAAAGCAGGACCAATCCCCAATTTAATCATCCAACAGATTTTTGCCCCAGATCCCTAAATGGCCCCCTCAAGGATTGAACTCACAACCCTGGGTTTAGCAGGCCAATGCACAAACCACGGCCCCATAAATATACCTATATCAGCCTTTCCCCTCCTCAACTGCTTTAATAAAGAGAAAAATAAAAGATCACAATTGTTCCGGATCAAGGGCGTTGGAAACAAGCTCCAGGACCTCTCAACGATCAGCCCTCTGTGCCCAGCTTCCTCCCATTTAAGTAGTGAGAGAACAGAAATACAGGTAGAATCTTGAAGGTGTTAGGAAAGCTATTCACTTGCTTTCTGTAAAAGATTATATAGTATTATGGTTTACACTTAACCTGTATCAGGTTTAACAGTTGTGAGAGATTAATTTTTGTTTCAATAAATATTTATGAGATAATCCTCTTTAGGCAGGACTGCAAGCATTATATGAAAGAAAACTAACCTGTTATATTGAATCAGGCTGCTTTAGGATCACATCAAGCGTGGGGTTTTGAAAGCACTCAGTATTGGCTTAACTGTGCACCCATTGAAGCCAATGGGAGTTAGAGTTAGGCCAATGATAAGTGCTTCTGAAAATCTCATCTTGAGTCTCGGGGGTAAAGCTAATCAGATAATGAAAAGATAGATTTGTGAATATATTAGCAAATAAATGACTCAAATTATAGTTGCTGCTATTCATAGAGTCAAATCATCATTAATGAATATTCATCTGACTTTTGCTATTAAAAGTGTTCAAGTGTCTGGACATTTGATTAGCACTGGGAACTTACCTGATGTTTACGTTTCACTGTTTGCCTGTTAAAAAGATTCAGTCATGAAGACAGGGAAAAGACAATCTACCACATGACCATCTGTACTACTGTAACAAACTGAAGGTTATTTGAATAAGCAAATTACCTGAAACTAAACTTCCTCCTTGTGTTCCACTCTGATTACCAAAGCAAAAATAGTAATTCCAAACATCACACAATATGTTGAGGGAAGCAGAAGTCCTGCAAAATGCTTATGGGATGATTTTGTCGTCCGTATATATTTTTGTTTGGTACTAACCCAGACCTAAAGAGCAGACCCAGAGATGCAAAGCCCAGTATAGAAGGGTATACAGTGTATAACAACCCTTCGCATTTTGTCGCAACATTTGCCCAAAGATCTCAAAGTGCTTTAACAAAGGTGGATCAAGTATTGCGGTGCACTGGGTAGTGTTGTTTTATTGCTGGATGGGATCAGAACAGTTCAGCTGTGTCACAGAAATGCTCCTGTAGCTCAAGTGGCAGAAGCCAGGACTTTTGGAGGAGGAAGATCTTAGTTTTTAGCCACCCAGTTACAGTGAAGTTCCAAGAGGCCTTGACGAGCAGCATTGTGACAACCAGGTGATTCAAGGTGGCCCTGGGTTTGTTCCTCTATTCACAGATAAGAAGAGGCGTTGCGTGTAAGTCATTCACTTGCCAGAGAGATTACCCAGCAAATCAGTGGCAGCATCAGGAATAGAAACCAAGGGTGAAATTCTGGCTCCACTGAAATTAATGAAAGTTTTGCCATTGACTTCATTGGAGCCAGATTTCACCCCAACTCTCCCGACTCCCATTCCTCAGCTATAACCACTCAACAAATCTTTCTCCTCAATAAACTGTTAAATAGCTTCACTGTTACACATTAGCCACTACTTGTACCACTGCACTCTGAAAACCCCTCAGCTGAAACAGCCCCATGGGGACACAGGCACTCAAGGGCAAACTATAAGAGCCATAAGGATGTTCTAAGTTGCACCCTGGGCCAAACCATCCCCGCTATCCCCTGGAACAGGCAGCAACAAAAATAGGAGAACATGGTCCTGGACAACTGGGATCTTAAGCCATGTACCCACCAGCAATGTAAGGATTGCATGACTAAAGAAACCCTGGGTTTGGAAGAGAAACTTGTTTATCTCACTTTTATTAAAAGTAGACAATTTTAGTCATGGTGTAATACTACTCATTAATGTGATACTCATCAACTATGCTGTTAATTAACTATAGCCCCCAACTAAAAAAAAAAAGTTGTCTACACCCTTGCATGTAGCCACCTCTTCTCCCCACCCTCCCATCCTTTCATGCCAAAGGCATTTCAGTCAGACTAGACGATCCAGCACAGTGCATTGGGCAGAACATCTAGACTAAGATAGAGTCATGGCGGGAAGAGATTAGGCTTCCTCTATTATCTCAGGAGAGACCTTTTTAAAGGAAAGTTCTTATTGTTCTATTACCTCAAAACAGACCTGGAGGTTCAATAGCAAAAATAATTAAAGCCCAAAGAACTTTAATTTTTCATTCTAATTTTGGGGTGGCGTGAGCATTGCCTCAGACAAGGATATGACAACATATCCTTGAAAGATACACAACTCTGATATTCCATTATGCAAGAATTAAGACAAGCGGAGACAAAATGAACTGGCTTGCATTCCTTTCAAATACATAGATAAGCTGAATACAGTGCAGCCATGTTAATACTTCAGAACTGAGGGAATGGGTAAAACTCACAATCTCCATTATTCAGGAACAGGATCTAAATTTTTGTTTTAAAAATACTCAACTGCTTAAGCTTTAAATTCAGCTGCTCTGTGAAAGACGCTGATTATATTACAGTTAGCCCATAGGCTTTGATATGCTGCTGTTACACATTTTATCACTTACTGGAAAAGCATTGACCCACCAAGCTACAATCTAATTATGGAGCACATACATTCAGTACAACCTACTGGAGGTGATAAGAAGCACAGCTCATGCTTTCGTATCCTGGAGGGATTTTCGTGCTCCAGCAAGGTCTCTCTCACCACTGGGAGAAGGAATTATTCCCCTCCCCTCCCCCCATTGTTTGGCCCAGTTCAGAATTAAGTATTTGCACTTGATCTATTTCTTCCTCAAATTGGAAGTGTGTCTACAAATGTTCAGTAGATACAAAGGGTCTTATAGCATGGGCAAGTGCCACTCCACTGAAGGGATTCTTTCACTCTTTTTGGAATGGAAAAAAGAATAAAGGAGAAGACTACAGGACCCTGATGTCCCTGCCGCCTCTATCACACCTACTACCCGAAATGGCTTTTATGCCCAACACCATCAAAGCTGTTGTCAGCTATCTTCAGGGACTAAGCATGTAGCTTCCAAAGTGTTTTTACTCCCTGCTAACCTGGGGAGTTCAAGCCTGGATTCCTGGAATGGCCAGGAATTCCCATAACATTCTGGGCAGGCTCTGTTCTCCTGATCTTTTGGTCCTCCTTGTGAGGTGCTGGTCTGTTTCCAGCCCATAAGGGACTTTCTGCCACACCAGATCTTTCAGGCCTTTCTTCCAGGGCACATTCAAATAGAACTTGCAAAAAGTAACAAACTCACAATCAATGCAGGCTTCCAGAAGCCTTTCACTCCTGCCTTCACACCAGAGCTAGTCACAGGAGCCAACCTTCTACAGTTCCTTCAACTGAGGCGTTTCAGCCCCTCTATAGGGAACATCTGATCCCTTCTAACATGGGTCTGATAAATTGAACAGGACTGGCTGGTTGCAAGTCCCCTGACCCTTACAAAGGCCAGGATTAAAGATGCCTGTTCTGTCCTTGTTTTCCTTTGATTATTCCTCACAATCCTAGAGGACAGCTCTACAGAAGCACATGAACTGTGCAATAGTGGCTGTACTGTCAGCATAGAAAGGTCTATTCTATGGTAAAGTTGTACACTGATGGGGAGAGGACTGGGTCACCTAATAGGGTTTTTCCTTCTTTAGTTTCTTTATTGTCTCTAATTATGCATTTGAGGAGCATCATGGCATTTAATTCCATCAGATGTTTGGAATATGTAATGCTTTTCTGATACTATAGAACCTCAGAGTTATGAGCATCGGAGTTACAAACTGACCAGTAAACCACACATCTCATTTGGAACTGGATGTATGCAATCGGGCGGCAGCAGAGACAAAAAGGCAAATACAGTACTGTGTTAAATGTAAACTACTAAATAAAAGAGAAAGTTTAAGAAAAGATTTGACAAGGTAAGGAAAATTTCTGTACTTGTTTCATTTAAATTAAGATGGTTAAAAGCAGCATTTTTCTTCTGCATAGTAAAGTTTCAAAGCTGTCTTAAGTCAATGTTCAGCTGTAAACCTTTGAAAGAACCACCATAAGGTTTTTTTTCCAGAGTTAGAGTTATGAACAACCTCCATGCCCAAGGTTTCCTAACTCTGAGGTTCTATTGTATGTCCATTCAGCAGAATACAAATAACGATGCACATGGTGAAAAACCTCTCACTCGGTGCTAAACTGCACCCAGTTTCCAAGCACAAGTGTGTTACATTTACAGATCTGACCTGCTATGCCATTAGGAGGGCTACAAGCCTGGCGGCGCGATAGTTTTGCACAGAAGCAGATTCTGCTGGCTCCAGAAATGATTCTACTCTTTGAACGTATTTGGATCAGAGTTGAAAAGCGATCTCTTCTAACAGTGTTTCCCAAACCTGAGGGATGAGGGGCCAGCTAGGGAGCACAAACAGACCTCTTCAGGGTCTCTGCTTTCAGTCAAAAAACAAAGTCTCTAGCTGTTACAACTCGTGAAGACAATCTTCAAAATGAGCCTTGAGTGTAACCAATGCAGCAACGTCTGCCTGGGTTTGCAGCTAGCCAGACATAATAGCTCTGAAGAGTGAATTTCCTCACTGATTTCAACAAGTGCTAGTTCAGAAGCCCACGATGATATTGTTGATTTTGACATTTGAAGTACTTTGCTGCTCAGAGTAAGCAAAAAGGTAAAGCAGCGTCACATTATGAATATTTTCACCAGCATTTCTCAACAAAGGGCTAGCAGGATGGGTACAAAAGATGTCTACATTAACATGAGTAGGCCTCTAACACAGTGGTTTTCAGCCTTTTTTCATTTGTGGACCCCTAAAAAATTTTGAATGAAGGTGTGGACACCTTTGGAAATCTTAGGCATTGTCTGTGGACCCCAAGGGATCCACTGTCCACATGTTGAAAACCACTGCTCTAACACATGGCTGAGTTACAGGGACTGGTTGATTTCTTTTTCCTGAACGAGGCTCAGCTTTCAGAAGTTTTGGAAACTCTAGCATACAACGAAAAACACCTTTGCACCTCTCTGCTCCTGAGTGGAACTGAATTAGATGCTTTGAAATACATAAAGTTAAAAGGAGACTGATTAAAAAATGCCGAGCTCATGAAGTTAATGAAGCAGAGTTGTGCAAAACCTATATAACAGGTTTCACTTACAAGCCTACGAAATGAAAGTGGGAAGAGTGGAAGGTGTTAAGTTCAAATTCTCATTGCCTTAGCCCTGCTTCATAAATTTCAGGCATGCCCCAAAACTAAGCCTCACCAGGAAGGTGTATTACCATTTTCATTCAATTGCTCATTCCAGGCAGCTCTAACAATAGTTCACACAATGCGTGGAGGTGGTGGACAAGTGGCAGTGGAAACTGTGTTGAAGGGATTTAAGTCCTGATCCAAATCCCATTGAAATCAATGGGTGTCTTTCCACTGATTTCAGTAAATATTGGATCAGACCTTAAGGGTGAAACAACCAATTTAGCTCCCTTCTTTTTCCCTTTCATGCAGAAAATCTGCATGAAGATACTGTGATGAACATTACACGCTCCAGTGCAAGGCACTCACCTCCTGCTGTCATCAACATAATCATCTTGACTTGGAAAAAATTCCCATTTTGCATAGTAAATACAGCTTCTCATCTTACACTGCCAGTTTCCATGCTGCTCAGATGCGAAAGCAAACGGTTGGTGGGTTTTTCATAACAATGTCTTTCGGCATTTCCAGTAATTACTATGCAATTAAGAGGTACTGTGCTTATCTCTCTGCCCAAAGAAAAGCTTCTGAACAGCTGTCACAACACGTCTGAAACATCCAGACCTCTAAAGGAACATCCTGCATGTTTCCATAATACCCAATTATCCAGATCAAATATGAAGTGGTATTTCCTCAGCGGCTGGGGGAAGTTGTAAAGATTTAGTGATCAGTTCTTGCCTACAGTTCATTGCCATGAAATCTTTGGAAGCAAATCATATTGAAGAATTGACAACTCTTTGAGGAAGGAGAAGTCAGTGCAAGAGACAGCGGATATTGTTATGATTCCATATGAATAACTGCAGGAACTGTGTATAGTATAACAATTTCATCTAGAGCCAGATACACTCCCACTGAAGTTAACTTAAAGACTTTTAATATCTATATCTAAGGGTATTATATTATGCCCAGCACCCTAGTACCTGAACAATAATAGCCAAGTCCCTAGCAGACCTCTTGGATTGTTTGGTACTTTTCCATTTTGGGGGCCATAACTATACTTAGGATAGGGTTTGTGCTCCCCAGAGGAATTGGATAGAACTTTACATTGCCCATGGTGTGATGGGCATGACTTCACAGAAGCTGAAGGGCTTTTGCTGTATTTCTGGAAGAGATTTCAGAGGTAAGCAATACCACATTGTAGGATTGGTATCTTGCCATAGTTCAAGAGATGTTTCAACCAGATCCTTTGTCAAAATTACATTTAAAGACAGCAACTCTGCAGAGGTAAATTTGCATTGTGGGAAGTTACAGACACACAACCTCAGTTACTGTTAAGGTACATTTTAAATGTGTGGTGTAGGGCGTTTTGTGCTCTGTAACATTTATTCTAAGTTGGGCCATAAATCTCTGCAAAGACCAATGAGAACGAGCTTCTCTGTTCCTTTGGATAATATATTATTGTTGGAGAGTGAAGTTCTCCCAAAGCTCTATATCACAGCCCTTGGCTCCCAAGACCAGCACTGATCCCCACAGACTCCCCTGTAGCTTGAAAAAGACACTTTCCCAGAGCTTTCCCCTTGAAGGGGCTCTTGGTTACAGTTTACCTGTCCAGGGACATGTGAGAATTGAAGCACATAACACACAGACTTTGCAGAAGGTTCCAAAGCCAATCACTCTTTACTCTAGACAGTATAAGAAACATACAGATCTAGACAAAACAACAGCACACCTATGCTGATCTCCCTGCCTCAGTTGCCTCACTCCTTTTGAGTATTTTTTGGTCCTACCCCAGAGTCCCTTACGGAATCCAGGATCCCCACTCTTGCACATGGCTTCTCCTCCAAATCATGGAGCCTTTCTTCAGCCAGCTTCCTCCTTCAGCTTGTCCACAGTTAAAAATAATCCCTCTACTATGAAAGCATGCCTCTCTGTCCCTCTCTCCTGCCCAAGCTTCCTTTGTTTGAGTCCCTCTGAGTCTTCAAAGATGAACGCTATCACCTGGCTGCTTTGTTTACTTGTGTGTGTGGATTTTCCACTCTTCAGCCACCAGCTTCCTTCAGACCACGTCAGTGGAACTGGTTTTCCCAGCTCAGTACCCTCCTTGGCATACCCATTGTTCAGCCAGAGCCCAGTCATTAAGGTGAAGAACTTCCTTCATTTGCTCTGCAGCTTCTTCCAAACTGGAAAGGGGTAGTGGTAGGGAGGGAGAGGTGCAATACATGTCAGGGATCCTGTTAACCCATGGTTGACTGACCACATACTGAGGCATTCAATGATACAACAATTTCATAAAACCAACCAGAATTTTTTAGTTGTACATAGACAGATTTCGCAAGTTGTAGAGGGATTTTGATTTGAGAGGTTTTATTGTTTTTGATATTGTCAAGGTTCCTCCCCCACTCTGAACTCTAGGGTACAGATGTGGGGACCTGCATGAAAAACCTCCTAAGCTTATCTTTACCAGCTTAGGTCAAAACTTCCCCAAGGTACAAAATATTACACCCGTTATCCTTGGAATGGCCGCTACCACCACCAAACTAATACTGGTTACTGGGGAAGAGCTGTTTGGACGCGTCTTTCCCCCCAAAATACTTCCCAAAACCTTGCACCCCACTTCCTGGACAAGGTTTGGTAAAAAGCCTCACCAATTTGCCTAGGTGACTACAGACCCAGACCCTTGGATCTTAAGAACAATGAACAATCCTCCCAACACTTGCACCCCCCCTCTCCTGGGAAATGTTGGATAAAAAGCCTCACCAATTTGCATAGGTGACCACAGACCCAAACCCTTGGATCTGAGAACAATAAAAAAGCATTCAGTTTTTTACAAGAAGACTTTTAATAAAAAATAGAAGTAAATAGAAATAAAGAAATCCCCCCTGTAAAATCAGGATGGTAGATATCTTACAGGGTAATTAAATTCCAAAACATAGAGAACCCCTCTAGGCAAAACCTTAAGTTACAAAAAAGATACACAGACAGAAATAGTTATTCTATTCAGCACAATTCTTTTCTCAGCCATTTAAAGAAATCATAATCTAACACATACCTAGCTAGATTACTTACTAAAAGTTCTAAGACTCCATTCCTGGTCTATCCCTGGCAGAAACCAGCATACAGACAGACACAGACCCTTTGTTTCTCTCCCTCCTCCCAGCTTTTGAAAGTATCTTGTCTCCTCATTGGTCATTTTGGTCAGGTGCCAGCGAGGTTACCTTTAGCTTCTTAACCCTTTACAGGTGAGAGGAGCTTTCCCCTGGCCAGGAGGGATTTCAAAGGGGTTTACCCTTCCCTTTATATTTATGACAGATATATACAGTTTGAAAGGGATGAGAAATAAAAGCCAAAAAGTAAGATGTAGGACTGAAGCAAAAGGAAAGAAATTCTACACATTTATGGAGTTATTGTGCAAAGTTAGCATTCTGTCATCTGGGATCTTTTCCTAGTTCTCAAAAAGAAAAGTTGCCTATAATTTCCTGTCTGTGTAGATCATTTTGTGCCATCTGGACTTCTGTTCCATTTTTCAGGCAACAAATATGTACATTCCTGTTTAAACTTGATGTGTTAGTTGCAAAGATCTCAAACTTAATTATGGCATTACTGTAGTATTGCTAATTCAGAAGAAACATTGAGCTTTGTTAATATTAGATTGATTATCTCTTGAGAGATTCCACATCTTCTGTCTGTAAGTTATTAATGCCTCACAAGGAATGATTTATGGACTAATCGTTCAGGATTTCTGCAAACTTTATATACGAGGGATCAAATTCACCCCTAGGGATTGATCCTGCACCCATTATAGTCAATGGCAAAGCTCCCATTGATTTCAATGGTGCAGGATCAGACCTATAATGCAAAGAACCCTTCTGAACATAGGGAGAATGCTTAAGATATAAAGGTATAGTACACAGAAAACAAGAGGCTCCATACTAGTTTCATAGATACAGACCATCACAACTACCATGAACAAGGAGTAACCCTGGGTGGTTTTTATAAGATAAAGAACCAACAGTACAATTTTAAATCTGAAAATTATTTAAGTGTCAGAACCTCTTTGGGCTTGCAAAACCGGGCTGGAACTCTGATGAGAACAGCTTTAACATATGGGTTGGAAATACTATAAACAGCCTCACACAGAAATCCTCCACTTTCAGTCCCAACAGAATGTACAAAGGGCAGAAGAGGGTAAACATGAAAAACAATGGAAATAAAAAGAGTTTTGAGAAACTCCGAGGTAGAGGATTTTTGTTTCTTTCAAACTTGTTCACCCCCTGATTTTTTTTATCCAGTCTCTTTCCTTGCAATAGTGCTGTTCAAAAACAAACAACCAAAAAATCAATTGAAAACAAAACACCAAAACCCTACACAGGTTTCTGTCAAGGAAGCATCATGTATTTTAAGAACTCCTAACCTTTCAGAAACAAACCTGTGTTTTAAATCTGTATGCTTATTGTCTCCTAACCTGGTGAGTCTAATTTTAAATGTAAACAATTAGGCTCTGGCCTCATTTGTAATACCAGAGGCTCATAGACTCATAGATATTAAGGTCAGAAGGGACCATTATGATCATCTAATCTGACCTCCTGCACAAGGCAGGCCACAGAATCTCACCCACCCACTCCTGCAATAAACCTCTCACCTATGTTTGAGCTATTGAAGTCCTCAAATCATGGTTTAAAGACTTCAAAAGGTGCAGAGAATCCTCCAGCAAGTGACCCGTGCCCCATGCTACAGAGGAAGGCGAAAAACCCCCAGGGCCTCTTCCAATCTGCCCTGGAGGAAAATTCCTTCCTGACCCCAAATATGGCGATCAGCTGAACCCTGAGCATATGGGCAAGATTCACCAGCCAGATACCCAGGAAAGAATTCTTTGTAGTAACTCAGATCCCACCCCATCTAACATCCCATCACAGGCCATTGGGCCTATTTACCATGAATATTTAAAGATCAATTAATTGCCAAAATCATGTTATCCCATCATACCATCTCCTCCATAAACTTATCAAGTTTAATCTTGAAGCCAGATAGGTTTTTTGCCCCCACTGCTTCCCCACAACTTCACTCCTCTGATGGTTAGAAACCTTTGTCTAATTTCAAGTCTAAACTTCCCGATGGCCAGTTTATATCCATTTGTTCTTGTGTTCACATTGGTACTGAGCTTAAATAATTCCTCTCCCTCTCCGGCTATGTAACAGTTTATTTCATTCTTTATTGATTTTTGCTTTTTCCTCCCCACTTTTCAAGAAAGGTGCATTTCCTTTTGACAGATTCTATTTTACAAAATCCCTTAGTATGGCTTTGGGGCATGAGGGCTATTTTATGTCAATTCTTCTGAGTGGCATTTAAAGAAAAAAATTCTTGTATAAAGTACTTTGTTTAACATAGGACTGAGAACCTGAAATGGAGTTCTACCTGGCACTGGAACTGCATTACTCTGAGCAAATCATTTAGCGTCTCTGCCTCAGTTTCACCATTCATTACATGACATTAATACCAATTTATCTCAACAGGCCATTCATTAGTGCAACGTACTCTAAGAAAATCTGTCATATATGCTAACAAATGTAGCCACCTAAGACTTTATGTGGGTCACTCTACAGCATTCCTTGGCCTTCTAGACTTCAGATGGACAGTGTGACAACCTGCTCCAAAAGCAGACCCCTGTTAACTGAGCTAAACGAGATGAAATTATTTGTTGGCAATATAAGACCTATGATCTGTAGCTGAGCTGTTCTAATTCCAGCCAGGAGAGATGGAACACAAGTTCATTATGATACAGTATATAATGACACAACTGGATTGTTTTACAGTTGGCTTTAGTTTTTATTGTAAATTCACAGTTGTATCCTTCAGAGTACATTTAGTACAGTTCCCCTAACAGATGCATGCTCTGTATTTTTAGAGCTCTTGCCTGCTCCTTGGAGAAATCTCTCCCATCTCTGGCTAGAGCAAAAGAGCATATTGATTTGGAAGGCACCCATGCAATGGCATTTTGGGGGGCCCTGCTATGTCCCCTCCTTTCCCAGAGTACGTTTTGTGGAGTTGGGAAGTGTCTCCGATTTATTGTGCACTCCTTTCCCAATCTTTGGCCTGCAGAGAATAGGGTTTTCTGCCTTCCGAGTCAGATTCCATTCAAAACAAATGCTGCTCTTGGTAGTTTAATAGAGAATCTCCCTAGAGAAACACACCACTTTTTTTTGCTCATTTGCAATTATTCCATTCAGTCAGGGTAAAATAAATCACCCATGATCACTGTTTCATCCTTTCATCTATCTACTTTTACGTGCTCATCACTGTGAGTATTGAGTATTTGCTGCTGTTCTTTTCCATTCCACCCGGGAGACCAAAAGTGCTAAGTACATCCCATCTTACCTCCCCTCCAAACCTTTTACTTTACCATCTGATGCGGTCATGCCACAAATGTAATTTCTTTCACTGAGCCTCTCTCTACACGGCCACAGCTTTACCTGTCCTGCTGGCCATCTTTATCCAGTTCATATCCTGGTGATTTAACAGGTTACTTAGTTTCCTGGCACAGCTCAGTCTTGGCTAATTAACTGATAGGTCCTGATCCTACTAAGGCATAAGCACATAACTTTATGCACTGAGAGTAGTCCCACTGATTTGGTTCATAATCTTTTTCAGGATTGGGACGATAATATGCTTATCTTAAATACAAGTCCAGCTATCTTGTTTTCTACATATGAATATAGGAGCAGAGCTGCTGCTAGAACCCTGAAAGCAGCATTAATCAAAGATATGCCTACAGGGTCCGTTATGTCTCTCTTGTGTTTCCCCTGTAATATTAATATTCTTTCAAGAGATAGTAAAAATAAAAATCATATTGTGTATTCAGAGAATTAACACCACCTTAGATAATTAAAACTGAAAATTTTGAAAATCTAATTTCCTTCTCAACATTTATATTGGTTTTTGTACATTTCACTCAGCTTGGCTGATGAAACTATAAATCCACTAACATTGAGAACAATGGCGTTTAGGAGTTCAGAGTACTACAGGGGAATAATTAAAATAAAACCTGTTTTCCTTTTGATTTCTTGTTAAAAACCGAGGAAATATTTATGTTAGCTCTTTTTCAAACATGCTGCGTCAAAACCTAAATTTTGGGGTTAAACTAAATTGACAAAAAATCCTTTAGAAAGTTACTGCCACAGTTCCTAACTGTGGTCCAGGGACTACAGGTCATTTTTAAAGAGCTGCTTGGCCACATGGCACCGGTTCTTCTCAGTTCTGGCTGAGAGAAACAGAACTGATGGGAAAAAAGAGGATGCGATTAACTTTCCCCCCAAAAGAAAATCTACTTAACTGCACTGAAAATGGCTAAAAATACATAAACACTGCTCTCCGGAGCGTAATACATTGCTGTAATTGTTACAAGGATGGTATGTGATTGCAAATGGGAGGGAAGGCATCTAGAAGACAATCTCAGTACTATGGTTTGCCTTTGTCCCAGAGTACTAGGGCTACAGCCTGGATTATTTATACTGCATTCTTGTTTACACTGAGTGATTCTGTCTCTGTCGCAGTGTTCCCAGGACCTCTTCCCGTGTGTTAGAAAGAAGAGGGTCAAGGAGCTCAATGAATCGAGAGAACAGCGAACACTGCTGCATCTTTTCAAGAGGTGATGAGCGCCACTCTGCCAGTGCAACTGCAAATAGCAAGACGGAGAACGACAAGCAGCGCCAGCAGAGCTCAGAGCCTTATCTCCCAGGAGAAACCGCCATATAGATATTTCATGGAAAACTAGAGACGAAGGAGAGTGGAAGATCACTGTTCTTGGGGCATCCTGCTACATTCAGGCTGTCAACAGCAACCAACGTTTGTTATAGCTACTTGAGCAAGTCGTCAGAGTACTCATTTCTGAAGCAAATAAAACTCTCTGTCGTGTGTTTGCCTGGATCAGTAGAGTTTATGATATTCAGAGTGAATATATTCATGATTCATTTTTCACCTCTGTGACCTTATGAGTTGGTAATTTCTCATAAAGAAAACTCATTATTTTAGATGCGTTATAGCAGCCCTCAAGTCCAGAAGAGGTGTGTATGAATATCGATTATAATAACTACTTGTGCTTTCTCTAGCACCTTTCATCCATGGGTCTCAAAGCACTTTATAAATATTCAGTTTCGACTCCCTTGTGTGGTGTACGGGCACAGAGGGACAATTTTGGCCACATCTGTAATGCATGCTACCTCTGGGGTTGAACACAGCAATGATTAACAGTATACAGTTGGTTTAGGAAGTGAATGCTGTATCTGTCTGAAATTGTAGGCAAGCAAGAGGCAGTGCTGGAATTTGGCCATGTTACCCGGATTAACACACAACCCTTACCAACATCCAACAACATCCTAAAGTAAGAAAAACAATAAGAACAAAAGTCAAGGCTGCACAACAGAGAGCACAGGAGGAGTCTCTCTGGACAGGTGGAAGCAACACTTGGCTGCTGTCACTGCCCATGGGCATTGTTTTTTTGGCTGTTGTTTTAAATGTAAAGGTGCAGTAGACAGAAAAAGGCATCCCACCTCATAACTACAGTCACCTCAGTCACGACCTAAATTATGCATCTCAGCCAACAGGTGTTCATGTTAGCAGGCATTCTGTGCAAAAATCAAGGGTAGAATGTGTCCTACAGCTTTTACTCACAAATTTAGTCTGGGTTTTGCAAATGCACCTGTATGACTTAGGAGCACAAATCTCAGTGAAAGTCACTTAGGCACTTTTATATTATAGTAATCCAACTCTCTTTCCCAGGGCTCTGCCCTGGCACCTCCAGGCTTGGCAGTTCCTAGTTCCGGCACCTCTTGACTTGCCACGTCAGATATGAATATTAAAAAAATAAATTGCTTGAGCCCCGGCATTTCTTTCATTACAAATTAAGCACTGCTTGTTCCTAAAGAAAGCAGAACTCTTTAAAGCCAATACCCCTTTCAGGCTAGTTTGTTATATTCTTGTTCTGGAGACGGAATGGACTGTCAAGCTGAGCACTTCTACTGTAACTGAGCCAAATACGAGTGAGTTCTTAGTATACGTTCCATTCTATGCATCCGATGAAGTGGGCTGTAGCCCACGAAAGCTTATGTCAAATAAATTCGTTAGTCTCTAAGATGTCACAAGTACTCCTGTTCTTTTTAATATAGTGCTCTGTTCTTGGACAGTAATTGTGGTGTTCAGTGATCAAGTGTTATATGTTATTGTTAAGTGGATCAAATGTTGAAGGAAGAGTACAGAATCATAGAAATGTAGGGCTGGAAGGGACCTTGAGAAGTTATCAAGTCCAGCACCCGGTGCTGAGGCAAGATCAAGTAAACCTACATCATCTCTGACAGGTGTTTGTCCAACCTGTTTTTAAAAACCTGCAATGACAGGGATCCCTTGGAAGCCTATTCCAGAGCTTAACTACCCTTACAGTTAGAAAGTTTTTCCTAATATCTAACCTAAATCTCCCTTACAGCAGATTAAGTCCATTACTTCTTGTCCTACCTTCTGTGGACATGGAGAACCATTGATCATGGTCCTCTTTATAACAGCCATTAAGACAGTCGTCCCCAAACTTTTGAGGGTTGTGCCCCCAACTTACCCTTAACCGTGCCCCCTGAGCCGGGGCTGGGAGTTGGGGGTGGACAGAGGTAAGGGGGCTGAGGCTAGGGCCATAGCTGGGGGTGGGTCTGGGGCCAGGAGCGGGTCTGGGGCTTTGCGTATGGTCTTTCAACCAATGTGGGTACCCACTATATAGTAATTTCATCTAGACCCGTGGTTCTCAAACTAGGGCCGCGGCTTGTATACATCCCTCGGCCTGGGCTGCTTCCTGCAGCCCCCATGGGCCTGGAGCGGTGAACCGCAGCCAGTGGGAGCCGCGATTGGCTGAACCTGCGGACGCAGCAGGTAAACAAACCGGCCCAGCCCGCCAGGGGCTTTCCCTGAACAAGCGGTGGTCCTAGTTTGGGAACCACTGATCTAGACCACATTTCCCTAGTTTGCTTATGAGAATGTGGGACTGGGTCAGAAGCCTTACAAAATCAAGATATATCATTTCTACTGCTTCCCCCCATCCACTAGGCAGTAACTCTGTCAAAGAAGGAAATTAGGTTGGTTGTGCATGATTTGTTTGTGACAAATCCGTGATGGCTATTCCACTAATCCTGCTATCTGCTACAGGCTTACACATTTGTTGCATAATAATTTCCTCCAGTACCTTTCCAGGTATCCAAGTTAGGCTAATTAGTTTATAATTCTCCAGCTCCTCTTTGTTCGCCTTTTTAAAGACAGTTGCCATACATGTTTGCCCTTCTCCAGTCCTCTGAGACCTTTCCCATCCTCCATGAATTCTGTCTGTGGATTGAGGGACAAACATGACAAGGTGAGAAGAGTGTTCATTAGCGAGCACCTTCCTGCTGGCTCTCGGCTACAGAAAGGAATTTTCTTGGAAACATTCTTACTTGTAGTAAACACTGTTGCATGGGATGGTATCTGTGTCTAATGATGTAGTTGCCATGGAAAGTGCAGTGCATGTTTTGTGAACAGTAGAGAAGAAAAAAATCCTCATTAAAAGAAAGATTAAATGGTTAAGTATGCCTGGTTGTGTGTTTGTAATATAGTCAGTGGTTCCCCTTCTCAGACCACAATGCAGTAAGAGCTAGTTGTATCTACAGGAAGATGGGTTCACTGAACCCGAAGAGCAGGGGTGGGGAACCTGTGGCCCGTGGGCCGGATCTGGCCCTCGGCAAATTTCGGTGCCTCTCCCCTCTCCGACCCCGAGGGGCCAGATCTGTAAGCACCAACTCGCCCGGCTGTGGGGAGAAGTCCCCAGTCTCCGCGCCCCACTAGGCGGGTGAGTTGAACATTTTATATTTCTCTCTCTAAAAAACAAAACTAAACTAAAGTAAGTTGCTTTTTTACTTGTGTGTGTGGCCTGTGATTGATTTTTTCTGTGGGTCAATGGCCCATGATAGAAAAATGGTTCCCCACCCCTTGCAGTAGAGCAATGCTTATTTAGCCATGGTGGGTTTCATATTTCTTGAGTAAATGGATGGAAAACCCTATGTAAAAAGAATGTGACTTCTTAGCCAAACAAATTAGAACTAGCATATGTGATTTACACACAGGGAGGCAATCCTGCCCAGGGGGAACCACCTGAGGAGACTGTACTTCAGAAGACATCATCTCTTCAGAGTTCTCCAGGGCAAACAGATGGTGACCACTCTGTGCCATTCATTAGGATGGTAACAATGGCTCCTCTATGTGCTCCAGCCCCACTCTGCAGCCTAGGGTTATGGGGTGGGGTAGTGTCGAGTCATGGCCTCCTACCAATTATAGGAAAGAAATTGAACCATTAAAAACCTGTATTGCTCTATCTGCTTTGGTATCCGAAGCTACCAAGTGTGTTCACTGGGTGGCAAATGGGGAAGCATCCACATCTGGATAGTTCTGAATGATGAATAAAGAGCCATGGACCTAAGAATGTGCATGGGTCTGGTAACCACACCATAGAAAAACATACAACAAACGTACACCACAATTCATACTGGTATGCTGCAGGTTCAAACAAGAGATCAACTTCATGTGAAGAATATGACAGGCCTTGGTCAAACCTATAAAGAAAGCCCATGTCCTGAAAATTCCCTTGCTCAAAGTCAGATCAATAATCATCAGATTTTTGAATGAGAGAACAATCTACGAAGCTACTAAATCTGCTTGAGTAATTAAAGAAATGGATACATGCCTTCTTGATGTCCTTGGAATCAGTGAATGCAGATGAACAAGTTTGAACAAACCACACTTTAGAGAAACAAATCAGGCCATCATCTACTCCAGGAATGTGGATGGTAAACATGAATCTGGCAGAGTCAATCCTAATGTCAAATGAAGCAGAACTGGCTCTGACTGCATGGGAATAAGTAAGTGAAAAAATTATTAGAATTTGTTTTCAGACTAGAGTCTTCAAACTCAGAGTCATACAATGCTATGCACCAACCATTGAAAAGTCAAATGAGGAAAAATATGCTTTTTATGATTTGTTACCAGATGTATTAACCAAGATCCCAAAACTGGATATGGTGACTATGAGTAATCTAAACACAAAGGTAGGAAGTAAAACAATGATGGTTGGATAAAGTTATGGGCAAGTGCAGCAGGAGTTTGGACATGAACCAAAATGGTGAATGATTTGTAGAAATTTGCTGCGTGAACATTTCCTCAAAGAAATCCATAAAGTGACAATGAACTCCCCAAATAATATTACAAAAAATAGATAGATACTTTGCATTTCAAGCAAGTTTTGCAGCTCATTGGCAGATGTCGGCAAGGACCATAACCTTTGTATCACTAAATTGAAGATCAAGTTAAAGAGGATGAAGAAGATTAAAAGAAGACCATGCATGGAAACCAAAAGCACTTTTCAGCCTGAACTGAAAAACAGATTCAGTGTTCTAATGGAGTTAGAAGTAAACCAGGACATGGATACTCTGTGGTAAAACATCTGCGAATGCTATCTAGAAAGTGCAAAGACAGTTGTAATAACAAAATCTAAAATGGAAGAATAGATTAGCGATGCTTGGGCAGTTGTGGATATGAGAAGTGTAAAGCAAAAATTCATGAATGCTAAGACATGTGGAGAGATAAGCAAGTGGTGAGAAGAATACAGAGCTCTAGGCAATGAGGAAAAAGGAGTGCTAGGGGAGATAAAAGGACATATTGATAGAAAATGTCAAGAGGCTGAAGATGCTAGCCAAAATGGTGACCATGTAATCCTGTATAAGACAATCAAATAGCTAACAGGAAACTTTAGTACTACTGAAGGCTCTATTAAAGATGAAAATGGAAAGACTTAATACAGAAGAAAAACAAAGAAAAACAAAGGAAAGAATGGGCAGGACATTTTCAGGCTGTTTTAAATAGACCAAGCCCAAGTGAACTACTAGAAATACATGACGAAGACCTACCACTAGAACTTGATATTGATTTAGGAGCTATTACAAAGGAAAAAAGCCAACAGTAAACTAAAATATGGCCAAGCGGCTGGAGATAACGTTACTGGCAAGATGCTTAAAGCAAATGAATAAATAGCCCTCCGGACTTCCCTTGTGTTTTTTGACAGGATAAAGAAAAAAAAACCCAGTGGAAGAGAGTCCTTATAGTAAAATTGCCCAAAAAGCTTGAGCTTATCAACTGCAAAAACTGGAAAGGAATTACATTACTTTCAGGTCCTGGGGAAATCATGTGCATCATGATCCTGGAATGTATCATGAAACAAACAGGTTGTCAACTTTGAGAGAATAAGGCACGTTTTAGATCATTGAATCCCATGCAGACCATACAGTTGTTCTCAGATATATTATAGAGTGGAGTGGCAAGCACCTCTTGTGACAGATTTTTTATTTCCAAAAGGCTTTTGACAGCATCCCCAGAGACAGTCTTTGGAGAATCATGATATATTATAGATAACCAGCACAAATAAATTAGAATTATAAAGGGTCTGCTCTATACAATAATGGCAACTGTGCAGTCTGAGATGGTGACAATATCATCCAACGATTTGCAGTGACAACTGGAGTAAGGCAAGGGTATATTATGACCCCACTATTGTTTGCACTGGTCATGAGGAAAGTAACCACAGAAGGCAACCAAGGAATTTTATGGACAAGTGATAAAGCACAATAGGATTACCCTGTTTTTGTGGAGGACAGTAACCTGCTTGGTTCAACTCATTACTTAATGGTGGAAGAAAAGACCCAGCTTTTGACAGACATAGCAAAACAAGTTGGTTTGTTCATCAACAAGGGGAAGACAAAATATATAGCTAACAGTGTTCCAAACATAACCATTACAGTGGACAAAGAAACACAAGAATAGTAAGTAATTTTACCTATCTAGGGAGTGAGGCATGCAATGATAGTGGCAACAAATATCAAAAGCAGCTAACTATTTTCATAACCATGAAAACATTTGGAAAAATAGCTTGAATGGCACCAACTCACAAAAATATGAATTTTTAACACCAGTATCATGTCTGTCCTTCTTTATGGAGCAGAGTCATGGAAATCTACAATAGAAATTGATAAGAAGATCAACTTATTCCAAAGTAAATGCCTGTAGAAGATCTTCAGAGTCCATTGGAAAGTTTCTTGCAACATCAAAAATTCTACATAGAGCAAACCAATCTAAAGCATCAAAATATAGTATAAGACATTAATGGACATATTTAGGACAGGATTTAAAGATGCCACCAACACGACTTCCACGGGAATGGAGAAGAAGAGGGTGACCTAGAAAAACATTACAGAGAGCATTAGAGAAAGAAGCCAGATCCCTCAACATGACACTCAGAAACCTGAACAGATCAGCACAAGATTGAAATAAATGGTGGAAAACTGGTGGATGCCCTGTGTACATGAGGGTGTGGGAAGATAAACAAGAAAGAAGTGTCCTAGCTGAAGAAAGACAGGCCAAGTAGGATGAACTGGTTAAAAAAATAATTGGTATACCTTTTATAATATCACATACTGCCTATAACCCAAAACAAACAGTCAGTGTACTGCCTCAACTCTGGGACAGTCCCTCATCTGGATATCTGACACTTCTTCTGTAGTAGGCATTCATTTTTGCAACAATAGTGCTGAAATACATTATTTGGCTGCAGAGACAAGGATCCTAAAAAAGTATCTACCTTTGTTTTATTTACTCATTCAGGACATTTCCCTAACTCCATAATAGGACATATATCCTTGAAATAGAGAGAAACTATGAACAACAATCCTGCAGGCTTTTAACAGTTTCATGAACATTTCATCAATACATTTAATGAGACTACATAATACATGTAACATTCAGATCTCTGAATACATAGCAACTCCGTTGTATCCAACAGTTGTTTCAAGGAACAGAAGGAAGTACAGTACAATAGGTTTCCACAGTAGTGTGAAACATTTCATAAATAATAATAAGTATTTTTAAAAGGAGAATCTTCTGGATTTCTATAGCAACTCACAGATCTGGGAATTTCAACACTGCCTGCCCAACATTTACATTATGGCATAAATCTTAACAGCATATGCAGCAGTACGAAATAAAACCATATGTATGCATAAAGGAAGGGCGTTTGTGGTTGTTATGGGCACCACACATTTTAAATACCTGACTGCTGCATGGTTACATTTCCAACTGTAATCTTGCACATACAGTTTTGATAAAACATATGGGGAAAATGTGCATTTAATTGGGACAATTCCATAAGGTACTGATCCCAACTCTCAGTGAAACCAAAAGGAGCAGAGGAGGCCAGAGACACTCAGAACCTGACAGAAGGGGCCCCATTATTAGAATCAAGTCCCTGTGAGTGTCTAGTCTCCCCGGTAAGTAGTTCTATGCCTCAGAAAGCCATGCAGAGTACCAGAAACAGAAGACAGACATGCCATGGCCAAATATATCCAGCAGACAACAAAATTCTATTTTCTTGGCAAGCAAAGAGGACTGCCAGCAACAGGAGCAAACAGCAGCATCCAAGGGATGCTATTAGACAGTAGGAGTGTAGGCAAAGAGGATGTGGCTGCTATTTTTTCCAGATGACTTCAGAGGTTTAATTTGTCTAGCATCACAGCATGATTAGACCAATTGGGTCAGATCTGAAAAGTGTTCTGGCTGACCTAATTTGCCAAAAGAATGTTCAGATTATTTCTGCCTTGCTAACATCTTTACTATGTTACAAACAAATCAATTAAAACAGTTCACTGTGACAGGATCCTTGCTGTTGCCAATGCAAGAATCCAATGGAAAAGAAAACCTCACGCACAGTAGCTCAGAGCCATTTGTGGAAGAGGTGTTTTCCTTGGCTTCTCCTGGTCTGGGAGTATAATCTGTTTGCTTTTGTTTAAACACAGGTGCAGCACATACAGGCATCATTCTAACAGACTGCAGAGCCTGTTTTTACAAGGGGCCCCTGGTTGGGAGGTGGAGAGTTCCTCTTGCAAGCAAGCGTAGCTGAACTTATTCTTGGTAGCATGCCCAGTCTGAGAGCTGGTCTTCACTGCACTATTAGCTCCAGTTATCTACACTGTTAACTTCTCTTGAGTTAGCCTAGCTCACGTGAGAGTGACCACATTTCAAAACAACCCTCGAGCTACACAGAGTGCTTGGATTAGCAGTGCATTGTAGCTCTGCCCCCACTTCATTATTAGCTCCTGAATCAGCAGCTTTCAAACTTTAATACACACATACACACCCAATGGCAATGGGCCAGCTAGCTCAGAGTCTGAAGCACCACTTAACTGAAGCTAGGGATTTGTGTGTATGTGTGTGTGAACAGCACTCTGGCTAGCGGCAACACTTGAGGTATACTGCAATGGAAACAAGCTCTGAAGCCCAGATCCATAACTTTTAGGCGCCTATTAAATCACAGGAAGACCATTATAATCGACAAAGCCGGAGTTAGGCACCTTGGCTCTCAATACAGTGAATGCATCTACAAAGCCAGTACGCTGAGTAGGAAACCATCTAAACTAGCCAATGACAGGGTGTGTCCTAAGTCCCAGCCTCTCTTTTGGTGTTCAACACCCAAGTGTGGGCTGCAGGAAGACGCCTTCCTTTGCTAGCAATTCACAAACCAGGGGAAGATAGGTGTTCAGCTGCCCAACTTGTGTGTGGGGCCCGATCCGCTATGTGTGCTCAAAGGCTGCCTACCGGATTGGGCCCACAGGCAAGTTCACATAAAACAGCGAGGGAAGGGGTAGTTAGGAAGAGAAGGAGGAGCTCCCTTATAACCTTAAGCCTAGTGGTTAGTGTATTCACCTGGGATATGGGGCACCCTCTCCACCTGATGAGGAGAAGGGATTTGAACAGGGATCTGCCGATGCTCCGGTGAGTGCCCTAACCACTGTACTACACAGTCATTCTATCTATGGCTGGTCTAATTAATATTTAGTTATTCAATTAATTACTGGCCCGTGCCACTTCCAACAACTCCCATTGGCTGGGAATGGCGAACCACAGCCACTGGGAGCTGCGAGCGGCTGTACTTGAGGATGCTCAGGTAAAAAAAGTATCAGGGGGTAGCCGTGTTAGTCTGGATCTGTAAAAGCAGCAAAGAGTCCTATGGCACCTTATAGACTAACAGACGTATTGGAGCATAAGCTTTCACAGGTGAATACCCACTTCGTCGGATGCATGTGGTCATGCATGTGGTCATTCACATTAAGTCACTCTTACAATTGCACAACTGATTCATGAATGAAAATGCTTATGAATTTCTAACTGTACATGTTAGACTATTGCATTCTCTAAGCTGGCCTAATTTGCACAAATGGCACTCAACATAGATGTCAGATAACTCAGGATGATACTCCCTGAGGGTCATAGTTTCACCACAACAAACAATTCTTGGACAGTTTCTTCCACATTGCTTGCAATCATATTTGACCCCAATGCGCTGTTGACCATTTGTCTTTTTTTGTTTTCATTCTTGCATTTTGCATGCAGTATACTATGTCAGAGCAATGATAGCGCAGGAATCCAGGCTTACATCCCAAACACCAACCTGTATGGTTTGTGTGTTTATATCCCATCTTCTGGGTTCATTTCTGACCATGGGCTTTCGCCTGGATGCACAATCCCTTTCTGCCATTGCATCATTTTATCCCCCAGCACGGCATATAATCTCACTGGGGATCCCTAGCTCCAGTACTTGGTTTTGTTACTAGTATTAGATGTGACAAGCACTACTGGTATCTGTTTAATGTTAGGAGACTTCCAAGATCTAATGTCTGTCATTAATAATCCAACTAGCATTAGAACCTCTACTAGTATTGAACACTAGACGCACTACCAGTATTTGACGCTAGAAGCACTTTGAGGAGAAGGGCAACTGTTGGAGGTGAGTTAAGAGTGAGCGACAAGGACAGCAAAGGAGGAGGACATTGACAACAGGCTAGGTAGCATAGAAGAGACTAAATCAAATAGTGACAGAGATAAGAAGAGAGGCAATGTATCTTGTCAGTTACAGTTCAGTTCTGCATCCATGAGAGAGAATTCAGGCATTAGGAAGTGTCAGGGGCAATAGATAATAGTGAATTACCTAATATAAAGTACAAAAATATTTTGTGTATGACCCTTCAAAACATTTGACGTTTTCCCCCTCGGGGGAGGACCTGCCTTTCTAGGACAGATTTCAGACACGAACCCTGCCTCCTCTCAAAGCTGTACTGTCACAGAACATTTAAGTGCCAGAAAAGTCAATTTAAACAATATTTTCCTCATCTAACTATGCAAAGATCCTTGACTCACTTTTGAAGAAAGGGCAGAGACATCAAAATTTGAGCATATGGCAGTGACGACATGTTCACCTCCCAGGTTTGTATATTTTGCTTATTTCTGTTATGATAATGGCCACAGGACCCTATCTGGGTCAGGTCCCACAGCATTAACACAAAATGACAAAGTCCCTGCTCCAAAGAGGTTACAAGGTATGAAGACAAGGGTTGGGGACAGGGATATAATCTAGTTACATACAGTTTATTTGCTTACTGTCAGGAGGGCCTGATACAAAGCCCACAGAAGACAATGGGAGTCTTTCCACTGATGTCAGTGGTTCTTTGGATCAGGCCCACAGAGAATAAAATAAAGCAAAAGTGGAAACATCTTTTCCATGAATGAAACTTTTTTTGTGAACAGGTGTCAATATGTTGGAATCATCCAGTAACTAAACAATGGTTCAGCCGGATTGTAAAGCCACTACAAATCAGAAAGGAGGGAATGGGTTTGGCCTCTCCTGTAGAACACAGATCTGTGAAAAACTGCATGTCTACCTTAATGAGGTAGTCAAAGCAATAAAAACGTAACTCTCAAAATGTCCAGGAGTTTAGAATGTATAGTAATTTTCCATTTTAATCCTGGAGCATCTATTACTAAGTAGCATTGCAAGTTTTACTAACAATAATAGGGTTAAAAAACCAAGCAGGCACAGGACAAGAGACCGAGTTTTCATTATACATACTTGGAGATTAAAAACTCTTCACCATCAGGCTATGCTTTAGAAGAGGGGTGTCAAAGCCATCCTGTGAAGATGGCTGGAAAACATTTTTAGTTATGGGCTTCTGGGTCAGAGCTAAAGAGCCAGTGTAACCCATGCCTACTTGGTGTGGCACTCTGTCCCCATTTAGTGGCAGCTAGACCAGCTGGAGATTGATGAGCAAGCTACAGTCTTGGCTTTTAGCTCATGCAGTAGAGAGGCTCACGCATTAAGCTCCAGAGGTCCCAGATTTGATCCCAGCTGATGATGACTGGGGTCTGCCGGGGTGACACTAGGACCACATACAATTCCACAATAGACTTCCCACTGTCATCAATGGGAGTTATGCAAAAAGGACTGAAACTGGTGCTCACTGAAGTCAGTGGAAAGACAGTGGGTAGAATATGACTTTTGCATAGTAAAAAAGCTTGCAGTTAGTAAAGCTGCCTTTACCTTCAGCAGCACTCCATGGGGAAAAGATGATGCAGACACTTTAAAAGCCATGCACTATGTTAACTGAAAATGTGCTTCTTTAAACAAGACTCATGAGCATGAACAGCTACTGAGGTAAATCAGGAAGTTCACACCTCTCAGAGCCCTTGTTCCAGGATGTCTAGCATAGTGCTATATTGGTTCACATCTGGAAGCTTCTAGCCCTTATAGGTGTGAAGAAAAATACCTTTTATTAAAACCGGGGAAGGGGAAAAAGAAAGCTCGCATTCTGCAGAATCAGAGTCAATGATGAGAGCCAGACAACGTCACACGGGCAGAGAATTTTATGCCCCGGCTTTACATTTTATTTTTGAACATTTTGCTCTCGAGATGGGTTGGGGTGGAAAGGAATTAAGAAAGACCAGGAGAAGCGACAGTGCACTGTGATGGAAGACACCTTCAGTTGCATTTAGCAATGCTGCCACTGCCCGTGTCCTTTCCTGCAGGAAGCATGCACAGGTCAGTTACAACCTCTTTCCAAGAGCAGCTCAATTATGATGTGCGTATGGTAGAGAAGCAGTCCAGCTCCGAAGATCACCTTCACCCTGCACTGTGCGTGCAACATGATGCAGTGTGACCTTGCTATGTATCTGTTGAGGCACATGAACGGAATGTAATCACTGCTAATTTATTGCACCATTAAATCAAATGGTGAGAAGAAAAAAAAACCTTGCAACTTTTTGTTCCCCCAAGTGCAAGAACACTGAATTAAACAAATCCATCCTCTGAGGCCTATCTTTAATTACATTATTTCCTCTGTAGCTCCTGTCTATTTCAGGTGGAAGTGTGTTCCACATAAATAAAGCCAAAGAGATATACGTATTCTACCAGAAACTTATCTTTCCAGTCCTTTTCTCCCAGAGAGCCTGATGCTCTGAGTTTTCTTTAATATACGCTGGAATAAAAATGCAGCAATATTGTATCGTGCATTCTGATAACAAAGACGTACACCGCAAGCAATAAACTTTGCCTGCCAAAAAAAAATTGTGTGATCAATTAAATATTCAACTTTCTGATCGCTTGAGTCATGAACATTTCAACGGAACCCATTCTTAGCTGGTATCCAGCATGGAAAACAGCTCATTTCAATTTATGGTAGATAACTACATTTCAAAGTTCATTGCGCTAGTGTTACTGACTTATCTTATACAACTTCTCTAGCTTCTGGACTAACACGAATGTGGAATTTAAACAGCTCACTACCTGATAACTGATAGGACACAGGGCAAAAGGCTAACCAACTTCCTCATCTGTCACACTTGCTTTAATTTAAAATGAAATATTATATAGATTCCACTGCACTCAGCAATGAAACAGTAACACACTGGAGAGGCCAATATCCCTCTTTTTCCTCCTCTCCTTTGGCCTTGTAGAAAAAAAAAATATCTCCTTTATGTAACCCTTCTGCCCGTCAGAGTTGGCAGCAACAAGGGCCGGGTTCAATATCTAGGGGATCCATTCCAATAACACAATGCAAACCGGCTCGAGCCCCCACCCAGTGACCTGGGACAAATATATACCACCCCCGCTGGGCGCCTCCAAGAGGCAATACTTCCCCTCTCGCAAGCACATAGTCTGAGTGTAGCAAGAAGCCTTTTAATAACAGAGAGAAACAATGTGGCATTATGTTGGGGAAACACCACAAACAGGATTCATAACACAACCCATGAGCAAAAAACCCACCCCAAGCAAATTGGGGCATGCCCCTTTCCCTTTGGTTCTTGAGTCCAGCAACCCCAAATCACCCAAAGTCCCAAAAGTCCAATGACCCAAAAGTCTCTGTCCCGGGTCAGGGCAGCCCCAGAGTTCGAAAGTTTATCTGTGGAGTTTTACCTCCCAACCTGGGTGGAGATGGGACGGGGGTAAGAGGCAACTTACATGATCTGAAGCTGACCGCCCCACAGCTCCATAGGCCTCCGCTCCGCTCCGCCAGCCGCCCCACAAACTCCTTCACTCAGCTCCGCGGCCCACAAGCAGCTCCCGCCATCCCACAAACTGCTCCGCGTCCCACCAGCAGCTCCTGCCGTCCTACGAACTGCTCCACCAGCTGGTCCACAAGGCACTCCAGCCGTCCCGCAAACTGCTCCACAATATATCTTCAGGCTCCCCCACTACTTAACACAACGCTCAGTGATTTCAGCTCTTAGTCAGTTCAGCTCTTTGGTGAATTCAGCTTGTAGTAAGGGAGCCTCAGTGCTGGTGTACCGTTAGCCCAAAGTGAACTCAGCAGCCTGTAACTAGACTCCTAATAGAATCAAAATGAGCTCTGATATTCCACAGTGGAGAGAGGAGGAAGTGCAATTAGCATGTAAGGCCCTCACCAAGGGGCCCATACCACCAAGTATTAATACTTGTCCCCAGCCTCTTTCCCTTCACAGAGTTTTAAAACCCATGACCCTTGCCTAGCGAGTGCTACTTAGTTGATGGTGAGTCCCTCCATCATAACAAAAGGCCAAGTACAGTTCCAAGCACAGTTCCCATAATCAGCATAACAATAATTTATTCTTCCTGCCCCAATAACAGAGACACTGGGGATCCTACAGCAGCCAAAGTGACCATTTGGGCAGCTATGGCCTCATTCTAGGCGGGATGGGTTTGCCTATGCAAATGAGATCGGCCCCTGAAGTTCTTTTCCACAACTTGCCACACCTCACCACCAGATGTCAGGGTGGAGCTCATCCTGACACTACTTACATTTAAATGACAGACATTTGGACTCTCACCAGCGAAATCATCAGGTTCCCTATCATGCCAACCAAACTGTTTTAGGACTACCTGATAACCTTGCAACAATCTGTCAAGAAAATGACAATCAATTTAATGACAATCAATTTTAAAAAGTGCTGCTGAGGCTTTGGAGGAAAAATGCTTTTTGGGTACAAATTATTCTTGTAACAGCCTAAACAGCTGCAAAAAGCCTAGAAAAGGTACAAGGCACACATTAGTCTTCAGCAAGATTCAGGTGACTTGTACACAAAGGGCAGACGCGGGAAATCAAGGGCCAGATATTTGACTGGTGTAGCTCCACTGAAGGCAGTATGAAACACTGATTTACACCAGCTGAAGATCTCATCCTGAAAATGTAAGGGACAACCCAATATCAGTACCAGGTGGATCTTTTGCAGGCCTTAAAGAATCTAGGTAATAAAATGGATTGCTAGGGATCATAGGAGTATCTAGGCTTCTGTAAGGCATCAAGAGCTGATCAGGATTTTTATATCAATGCTTTTTTCCCATGGAAAATGTGGTTCTGAAAAATAAAAAAACTTTCATGAAAATTTTTTGATTTCTCTTAATTTTTTACAATTTTCTGTTGATCAAAATGAACTGAAATACTGTGTTTGGGGTGGGTGGGTTGTCCTAAATAGAAACATTTCGGTCAGTTGATCAGAATCAAAATGTTTCAGGTCAGTTTGACATTATTCTGCAGCTGCGTGAGCTGTCCTAGTGCCCCCCGGGGCAGAACTGTGGGAAGGCATTAGAGGACTGCTAGCACATAAGTGCTGGAACTAGGGGTGCTGGGGCATTACCACACCCCCTGGCTTGAAATGGTTTCAATCATATGCAGGGTTTACAGTTTGGTTGGCTCTCAGCAACCCCACTGTACAAATTGTTCCCGCACCCCTGTGCTAGCATGAGTGATTTGGTCTGCGACCTCACAGCAGTGTAGATGGTTGACCAAACCATGTAAAACTGGAACCCAGGCTCCAACTCAAACCCCCAGCCAGGCTCTGATGAGCGGTTTGGCTTCAAGGGCAACATCTGAGTCAGAGCCCAGGCCAACTTTGCTATGACGCCATACCCTTATCAGCTAGGTGCTTTCCCATTTAGCTGGCCTTGTCTTGCAGCCCAACCTTGTACTGAGTATTATATTTTAAATGTCAGATTCAGACATGTATGTGTTATGTATATTCTCAGTTCCCTCAGACCCTTCTACACACAAGGTAATTTTGATTCCAAGTGACTAATGTGCATAAAACTTAAAACAAACAAACAAAAAACCCTGCAACAACAGCTGGAGGCAGGCTGTGAAATACCTACATGAAACTCATATCTGGGGGACTTTGGAGCTGCTCCTGCACAGTCATTTCAGTGCTTATTTACTAGAATCAACAACAATATGGTGGCAATGTGTAGGTAATTGCAAACTACAAATTGTTGAATATTCCCCCCAGAACACACATTGCTGGGAGACAAAATGATAAAAATAACCCTGGCACACATTAGAATTCAGACTCCAGTGGGATGATGAAAGGGGCCTGGGATCAGGACTTTCAGAACTCAGTGCTGGAAAGAATACAGCGAATAAACAAGCAAGAACGTTTCCAGCATTCCAAACCAGATTTTAACTCCAGATTATTCCACAGGCAAAGACATTAAACATATTCCAGTCTACTTCCCTTTGCCCCATGACAGGGGTTTCCTTTTAGATTCTATCATTCCAGCACTGCTAAGAGCAGGGAGTGGCACAGAGTTGCACCAGGTTGGAGGAGCTGTGCACGATCCCCAGAATTCCCAGGGGTGCATGTGGCAACTCAGTAGAGGATCACATCCTTTAGCAGGATGTTGAGTTTATTTCCCTTCAGTACATCTGGCCTGCTCTATGGACCAGTGAGGAGCGTTGTAGGATCCTGGCCCCGCCTGCTCCCCAACCTTTCTTGGGATTTGGGCCCTTGAAGAGGCGTGGAAGGAGAAGTCTCTGCAGTGTCCCCTGAACACAGATACTGAAATGATTATCCCTGGTTCTTGACAGGGGCAGGGAAGGGGTAGAAAGGGAAGGCTGCTTGAGCCCTCTCCCATCCCACATATCCATAAGGACCAAGGACAATCCGGCTCTTAATGAGAAAAAAGAGAGCATTTTCGAGGAATTTTATGGTGCTTTCCAAGCAAGAAAACACAAATAAAAGATGCCACTGGCCGCACCAGATTAACATTACCAACTAAACAGCCGTTCCAAGTGGGACTGTAGAAACTGTGGTTAAATGAAATAGCAGGTGAATATTCTGCCAGTTTGATTAAAAACGGCTTGACTTGGCAGATCTGCTGTCAGAGATTCATCTGTTACATACATTCTTTTAATGCATGTCCATCAGTTTCATTTCCAGAGTCACATGTTCCTCTGGTTTCACAGACCTTCAAGATTCCTCAAAAATCTAGAAAACATAAAGCCCCGCTTCACTCGTGCTATTGTGGAAATTGCAGATCTCACAATATTAGGTTTCCGCTTCAAGTTTCCTTTTAATTAGCTGACTTTGCACAGGCTGCAATGTTGCATACATTTTGAGTATGCAATTAGTACTGCACTAACATTCAATGCCTGTGAAATGTAAAAGGCTAAAGTGGCTGGACTATTTCTACAGCAGTTGTGTTAAGACTTTTTGTCTTTTGCATTTTATATTGTACCGGTCACTTTTTTTTTTTAAATGAATGTAATATAGTTGCAGCAAAATGTCTGGTTATCAAAAAATGTGCAGGCATAACATAATACTTGGGTTTCAGAGCAGCAGCCGTGTTAGTCTCTAAGGTGCCACAAGTCCTCCTGTTCTTTTTGCGGATACAGACTAACACATTTATTTGAGCATAAGCTTTCGTGAGCTACAGCTCACTTCATCGGATGCATCGGATGAGCTGTAGCTCACAAAAGCTTATGCTCAAATAAATGTGTTAGTCTCTAAGGTGCCACAAATAATACTTGGGTGTTTATATTGTTCCAGCAATTGTTTCTGAAACAAATAGGTGTACTCTGGCTTTTCCAAATTACCACTATTAATAAAGTTCCGTTATTACTTTTCTGTGATTTTCCATGTCTTGTCTGCGACTCAGCTGCAATTATTTTAAGATCATCCTGCGATTCAAGCAGGGCCTTAAGTATACATGATGTGAGGTTGGGGGTGGGAGAAAGTACAACTGGGAGGGATGCTTCTGAGTCCTAACAAGCAGAGAGAGCTGAAACAGCAGAACTTGGGCTGGCAGAACTGACTGGGGCCCAGGCCAGGTTGCTATGCTCTAAAAATAGGCCTCACTGAATATGCCTCCTTCCACTTCACTGCCCTAGTACACAGGGGGGCTGGAACAATTTTTATAGCGGTGGTGCTGAAACCATGTATTTGGGTTGTTATTACGACTTCCAGCCAGCGGGTGTGGCCGCGCCCCATCATCCCGGCTCGAGCACCTATGCTAGTGCATAGTGTTGTGCGTGCGCACCCAGATTTTACTCTAGGTAGCATGGGACCTACGCTGCATGTGTGTATATTTCGGGTAGTAACTGATCTGTAGTACTCCTGAGGTAAAATGCACTGTGGCAATGTCACCATTTCACATGCTGGATTTTTCTTTTAATCTAAGCGACACTGAGATAGTGGCATTAGCTGATCTTTTGTGACTTCATGATGAATTAAGCTGCCTGTTTTCTGTACTTGTGGTTAATTCTCTAATCACCACTGAATATTTTATCAGTCTCAGTTCAACATCTTCCTTATAAGCTACTTCCTTATAAGCTACATTTTGAATCGTTATGACCTTCTTTGGGACAGAGATTGTGTTTTTATGATTGTAAAGTGCTGTGTACATTTACAGTGCTCTATAACAATAACACAGTATCAAAGGTCAGTTCGGCTGCTAGCCCCAGAGTATTAATTGTATGTTTGATTGGCAGTATATGAAAAAATATTAATAGATGGATGTCATCAACCTCTAAGGCAAATATAATGATGTGTCGCCAACATTTTAATTAGGGGCTCCCACAAAAGTTCTCCACATCAGTCTGTGATAAATACAATATTCCCTGGGTAAAATGGAGCAGCAAGAGGTGATTTATAGGGGCTAAGTGGTGCATCCCCCCCGATCCCCATAGACACCTAGAAAGACTTGTGGGTAACTCAAGAAGGAAATTCCCCTTGCAGCTGTCATCACTGCAATAGCAGTGGCTTGCTCAGGACAGCTGAATGTTTCAAACAAGCAGAGCTGGCTGGAGAATTTTCGGATGGGGGTGTGTGTGACAATTGTTTGCCACCTCCCACTGAAATGTAATTAACTTCTGTCCACAGTTATGCACCACTACGTATAGGGTCACCCTTAGGATTCTGGGGGTGTCTAGTAAGAATTATTTGGGATAGACTCCAAACATAATTCTACATCAAATGTATCTGTCAGAGAGATCTTTAGGACTCCTCAGCCTCCTTCTTTAGAAGTGGATCCCAGCAGTATATTCCTTTTAGTCCTAGCAATCAGTTGCACCACTTTAGATTGGTTAACATTTTAAAGGTATTTTCACAGCAAAAAGGGGCTAGAGTCTTTAAAAAAAATAGAAACAGGGAGCTCATAAAGGAGGATCTAAAAGCCATTCTGTTCCTGGGATTCATATGAGTCCCAGGAAGACCCCTCCAGCTCACACATGGAGATCTAGAATTCAAAGTTAAATTTGGCAACTTTCTTTCTTAGAAGTTGGAGACACTAAAAAGACTGCATGGATTCAGCAACTAGTCTGACAAAGAACCACTGAATGAGATCTCTGGAGACAAAAGACCCTGCAGGATCCACCTGGACAGTAATAAAGCCAGAGAGGAGGTAGATGTAGCTGCTGACTCACATTGACTTATGAGGTTCTACCTACACGGTTCAGCATGGCAATGGATTGGTTCTAATGCAGCCTGTGACCTGCAGTGATCGGAGTGTGTGAAATTTGGATAGATGGACTCCATCCATAACTAACTGCACATTGCGCTGCGGGGAACTACAGCAGTCTCCAAAGTGTAGCAAATTTACCATAAAACTGAAGCTCAACAGGACTCCATACTGTAACAGAGTTATGGTGTCACCATTAAATAGTACAACAGGTTGGAATGGAATGGGGATGCGCAGATAAAGCATGATGAAAGCTCTTTGGTGTGTGTTTAATAGCTATATTTCTAAGTCAAGAGCAACTTGGCCATGTTTGCTAAAACAGCCAGGCACACAGAGTGAGTTCTAAGTGCGATCAACATTTTATTTTTTCTAAAATGCAAGCTTATCTTGAGGCTGGACCATGCCACCACCACCCCAACCCCTGACACCAAAGCTATTAAAACCAAACTGCTGAGGCTAGCTTTGTCAATTATTACATTTCAAAATCCAATAATCATCTAGCTAATGTCAGAATATTAACTTATTAAAAATCAAGGTTATCAAGTTTTCACCAACATAATCTTTGTTACATTGGCTTATCGGGAGTCTGAATCCTGGGCTTGCCAAGTCCCATATCCCCATAAAACAACCCTCTCTATCACAGTGATGTTACAAGATGTAACTGGAACACACAGCTGCTGGCTCCAGCTATATGGAACTTCTGAACACTTTTCTGTTTTTCTGCTGCCTATCAGGGAGGAAATAAACGAGGGCTTGGCACCGTTGGCGGTACCCTGATGATCAAAATAGCCTGATGCCTAGTATTGGATCATTTCCTTCCGTGATAGGCAAGGGTTTCTGAATTCATCGTGCAAAGAGTCTTTCCAGATAGGGCATGGGCAGATGTCTGAGTTCCTTGCTGCTGGAGTTGGCTGGCAGACTATTGACAGATAAAATTCATAGTAAAACATTATTTGGGTAAATTATGCATCCGCTGCAAGTGTGCACTATAAGGGGAAAGGTGTAAGGAGTCAGACTTCCAACCTAGTGTGCCAATGAAGGGATGGGCATAGTTTATCTCCCAGCAAGGGGGATGCAAGAGCAGAGAAGATGGCTAGCTGGCCCTGCAGAGCAGACTAGCCCCAGGTGTGGTACTTCTGGCCAGGGCACTGCTCCCATCATTCTGGGGCATTGGTGCGTCCTGACTTAGAGGAAATAGTATTCTCTGAGGTGGAAGCACTGGGACTGATTTGAGAATCCATCAGGTCACTCAAGAGCAACTGCCTGACAACCAACAGCAGCACTAAGGGAGAGAAAAGGCCAGTCTGTGAGGTCTCACAGCACCTTCAGCAATTACCAGTCCTTATTAAAGTGCCAATTATTGAATTCAGTGATGCCAGTTATTACTTGGCAGCTCTTGGCTTTGTGGGACAAAGTAAAAGATGGAGGCATTGGATATGGAGCGGAAATATACGATCCCATCTGTGTTCAGACCCCCAACAATCTTTTATTGAAACTGATGGTGGCTGCCTTTGATTGCTAGTTTGCCAAGGGCTTGCCAGTCAAGATTAAAAAATTGCCTTTCCACAGCCACACTGAAAGACTGGAACTTGTCAAATAGTCATCTGTGTATGCTTTAAAACAAGGGAGACCAGCACGCGGAATGGGAGCTGTATATGCCAAATGCCAGTTCACCTGCCATTTAGAGAGAGGAAATAGGTGAAAAACAAGTAATCTTGGGACCTGATTCTGTTCTTACTTACACTGGTGTAACACTATTGATTTTGAGTTAGTTTAGATTTACACCAGTAGAAGCTAAATCAGAGGCTGGCCTTTAGTCTTTTTAATCATTTGCTTGTTTAACCATATTTTTCTTGTCACGAATGTTTCTAATTCCTGGAACAGTGAAGAACTATTCCTCTCCTACCCTATCTTCCCGCGCAGACCACAAGCAGCTGTTGCTGAGCAGTTTGCAATATGCTGGCACAGCAGACCTGATTTTTCTACTCCCATTGTGGGGACTTTATTACTAGGTTATTATTACTCCTGTTTAGAGAGGAAAAGAAAAACACTCTTTCAGTTTGAGCAATACTAATGAGCGAGGGAAACTTGGTATAATACTATATATATTCCAAAAGGTCATGAATTCTAAGAATTGGTTGTGCAAAGCCAAAATATAATGAGTTTTTATGAAAGCATAACCACCCTGGCTTGATGTATCTCATTTGTTAGAAAGGACTTTGAAAGCCTTGGATACAAGGAGTGGGAGAAGTGCAAAGTACTATTATTATACCAAAAATCTTTTAAAAGGTGCAGCGTATGTTGTTTCATCTTCTAAATGCCTTTGACTCCTACTTTGTAAGGCCTGCTGCCCGCACTGCATAGCATACATCTTGTTAAATGGGATTAACATGTGGATCCACTTCAGTAACAACTTCTGAAAAAAAAAAGTTCTCTCTAGTGTGAGCTCTTCTGCTGTAACTGGCCAGTAGTAGCCCTCGTCCTTGTTTCTCCGGTGTTGTCTCATTGCCATTGCAGTAAAATGACAGATCAACACGAAATACCATATGGAGAAGGAACATGGGAACAATGTTAGGTGGTATGATTGGAGGTGATAAGGTTCACATCCTTTGGTATGCAGAGAAGACGACATCTATCTGATTGGTAACAGTGAATGTGAAGCTCAGCAGCTGTTGCTGAGAGCAGGTCTTGTGATCAAAGTTGTGAAATGAAATGGTCTCAAAGCTTAATTCATTACAGATATTTGGGGTCTGATTTTTCTCTCACTCACACCATTACCAGTAACGTAATTCCCTTCATTGGCTTCAGAGAAGACTTGAAATGTGATTAGAATCAGACCCCTGTGTTATTTTTTCCCACAGTGCACTTGGGGATGGCATTCAATGTTTGCATTTTTAAATGGTTCTGTATTTTCAGCTAGTGCTAAGTGATTTGTGAGTTATGGTTCAGATATGGGGTCAAATATTTGGATATTTGTAGTTCTTTTTTAATATCTTCCTTTTCTCCCCTTTTCCCAGCCCCAAATCCTCCTTCAAAAGGCTATAAAAGGGGAATTTTAGGAGTAAAGGAAATTACAACAGATTCAGAATTATATATTGTAGATATAGAATATACATAATATCAGAACTAATTTGTCTACCGTATTTTATAGTTCCCAAGGTGTGCTTGGCACTTCATGCAAAGACAGGACACTTGCCATGAAGTTACTAATTCTCCTTCTACAAAGTGGAGTAACTTTCTGCGCAGGTAAGGGGCTGTACAGAAGAGGCATGCCTGGCAGAAATGCTGCCAGAAATGTACAGGCTTAGCAGAACAGAAGTAAACAAAGGCAGGGGGAAATGGTTTTTTCTAATTCTCCAATCATGAAAATACATAAGCAAATGGACAGCACTGTATGTGTAATGGAAGTGGCAATTGCTAAATAAATGGCTATGCATACATGAGTCCTACTGGCATGATAGTTATGGGTCATATTCCTCCCTTATGTAATTCTACAGAAGTCAATAGAAGAAAGCGTGGCTCAACTGAAATCAGTGGAAAAACCTCCATTGACTTCAGTGGGGTCACCGTTTCACTACATAAAGTTGCATCAGGGATAAATGTAACCTTGGGTGCATAGATTGCCCAGGTATTGAGTCTCAAACTACATTGGGTGCTCTCACTTGCACATACAAGTTATGGAGTATATCTGGAATAGGTTATGGAGTTGCCTCAATCTTAGAATTCATGACCTCACACTCTAGAGCTTGGACTTGGGTTGGAGAGAGACCAAACTTCAAAAGGCCAAACATTGCCCTTAAATAAATGTGCACCACTCCCTTTGCAGTTAACATGCAGAGGACAGATTTTGGCTCAGCCGGTATCTTTTTAACTTAACCATTTAGATAACTAATTTTTTCTAATCTGTGTCAGAGATCCGGGATGTAAGCAGTCCTGCCTAGTGGTTACAGCAGGAGTCAGCTGCCAGACACAAGGACAGGTTACCTGGAGTGAGTCAAGGCAGGGGCAGGGGCAGGGGCAGGGCTGGATCCGAGGCAGGTGCTATTGCAGCTGTGGGCAAATGCTTTGAGCAGTCACCAAACTGTTGCTGGGTTTAAGAACAAGCCTGTTACCTTCCTCAGTCAATCAGGTGGGCAATCCAGGTGATGCAGCCCAGCTATGCTCATTAAGTTATCAGGAGGCTGAACATGCACAACTGCAGGACTTTATACCTGACAAGGTATCACAGCCTAAATTTTTAGAAGTGACCAGTGAGTCTGAGCTTGAGACACCTTAATGAGAGGATGGGTGCTCAGCACTTTCTCAAAAACAGTTCCTGTTAATGTGTCAGGCTGAGTACACAAAAATGGACTTGCCCAAAATCACTAGTCACTTCTGAAAATTCAAGTTTATGCCTTTATTAGACTGAACTCTTCTTTGTCCAACTATTTTTTAGAAATGTTTTTGATCCAAAATTACTAATTACATAGCTTGTAAAAGAATGTGGAGTCCATTTTTTTTATAAACTGGTTGTCTAGTTGGAAACCTAAGCTCTCCATTATTAACAGATTGTGCATGTAAATTTGGCCACAAGTATAAAAACAAAGCCAATATTTTATTAACAAATTTGTTCAGGCCCATAGCCAGAGCAATAAAACTCTGATGACAGACAGAATTTTAATTAAAAATAAATACTTCAACAACTTTATGCTGCTTTTCTTTCTGGGGTGATATTTATAAAAATATTGGCACCCTCACATGCCTGATTGTGCCTGACTGTGAAATGCAGAGAACGGGTTTCTAAACTAAACAGACCTAATTCCACGGACTGAATTTCCAAAACAGCACCAGGTTTCACCTTATTAAAAAAACGAGCAGGTTACTTGTTTAATCAAAACACTTGCAAGTTTAAACTAGTGTAAATGGTGGATTCTGTGTAACCTGAAGTCTTTAAACTATGATTTGAGACTTCGCGACTCAGCTAGATGTTAAGTGTCTATTACATGATGGGTGAGCGAGGTTCTGTGGCTTGCGATGTGAAGAGGTCAGTCTAGGCGATCATGATGGTCCCTTCTGACTTTAAAGTCTATGAGTCGGAACACAGTGAGGTGAACTTGTATAACTACATTTAAAACAGAAGTTAATTAAATACAAAGGCCTATGTTTAAAAAAAATCAATATAGTAATTAACTAAATTGACACAAGCAAGATGACTCCGATGAAATACCACAGTGTTAACTAGCTTTGTTCTGTCGATTATTGAAATACACACATGTGATATTGGCACAGGCACTGTTAGACCTCTGCAACATCTTGTGGAATTAGAATATAACTGAGAAAGGAGCACACACTCAGTTTCCTTTGTTCTCACCTTTCAATTCAGAGCAGAATTGCCAGGGTTTCCTGGAACTTTGGGTATTGTTTTTGCAATCTTGTTTTTGTTTGTATTTTATACTTTTTGCCATCATGATTATAGTTCAGGCAGCCTTTATAACTACCTGGTTTTTGTTTGCGTTTGCTTTTTTAAGTCGCTGCTACAGCCAACACTCACAAGCTTCAAAACGGTGACCCTATCGGGACCATACCTCAGGCTACACATACTAGATGGGAAGGTGGGGTCACAGCTTTAAAAAGAAACAGAGGTTTGCTGGGATGAATTCCAAGTATTGGTAGTCAATGAAAATGCTCCTTTGCTTGGAACCCCCACTGGCTACAAGTTACTGATGCTGATAGAGCACTGAATTGTCTGCTACCCGAAGGGTGGTTTTTCAGTGTCCTGATTTGGCAAGTCCTTTCTGCAACACATAGCAATGCTGAGTGACATTACTAATGTTGTTCATGTTTTCTTTCTGTCACAATCACACACGCACTCACGCCATATGACAGGGATCTCTGATGTGAAACTGAACATTGTGCCAGCCAACACTCAGCATGGGAGTATGACAAAGCAGAGCTCTGACCCCTGAAGAACTGAGGCTTGTCTACACTTGAAACACTACAGTGTACACACTCACTACAGCAACAGGAGGGGTTCTCCCATCGGCGTAGTTAATCCACCTCCCTGAGAGGCAATAGCTAGGTCTACACTGGGGGTTAGGTTGTCTTAGCTATGTCGCTCAGAGGTGTTGGTTTTTCACATCCCTGTGTGACGTAGCTGGGTCAATTTAATTTTTGAGTATACAGTGTAGCCCAGTGGACTAGTTTGCCTTTATTTATATTTACTACGTTGCAGTATATTCTGCTTTGCATTATACTGTACTGAGCAGTAATGCAAGAAACCTACAGGCCTGTATCCTGTAAGACATTAGCTTCAGCAAGTTAGCATAAGGCTTGAGGCCTATGCATTTTAAACAGATAAACTTTGCACAAATAAACGGCCCAAAGGAAAACCCCAAGTATTTGGGGAGCCGAAAATAGAGTTTAAGGGGGAGTTCTGACCACAGGTACATAATTCAACCACAGAAGTGTCCGGGCAATGAACTGACATACATAACAGGTACATGAGATACGTTTAAGGCTAGCCTGCTTGCTTGCCTACATATCTTTTCTTATAAGTTTCTTATTTTCTTTTGGGTTTATTTGTTTTATTATAATAGGTTTATATTAGAATATGTTTTGGCTGTAACACAAGGGACCTGCAGGCCATATCGTGTATGTTGAGCTAAGGGAAAGTTAGCATACATATGTTTGGGACCTTTCACCTAGATAGATGGTGATGATCTAAAGCATAAGGTCCATATAGTGGATGGGAATCTGGGAGGCAGTGACCATGAGTTGGTTGAGTTCAGGATCCTGACACAGGGAAGAAAGGTAAGCAGCAGGATTCGGACCCTGGACTTCAGGACTTCGACTCCCTCAGGGAACGGATGGGTAGGATACCCTGGGGGACTAACATGAAGGGGAAAGGAGTCCAGGAGAGCTGGCTGTATTTCAAGGAATCCCTGTTGAGGTTACAGGGACAAACCATCCCGATGTGTCGAAAGAATAGTAAATATGGCAGGCGACCAGCTTGGCTTAACGGTGAAATCCTAGCGGATCTTAAACATAAAAAAGAAGCTTACAAGAAGTGGAAGGTTGGACATATGACCAGGGAAGAGTATAAAAATATTGCTCGGGCATGTAGGAATGAAATCAGGAGGGCCAAATCGCACCTGGAGCTGCAGCTAGCGAGAGATGTTAAGAGTAACAAGAAAGGTTTCTTCAGGTATGTTGGCAACAAGAAGAAAGCCAAGGAAAGTGTGGGCCCCTTAATGAATGAGGGAGGCAACCTAGTGACAGAGGATGTGGAAAAAGCTAATGTACTCAATGCTTTTTTTGTCTCTGTCTTCACTAACAAGGTCAGCTCCCAGACTGCTGTGCTGGGCATCACAACATGGGGAATAGATGGCCAGCCCTCTGTGGAGAAAGAGGTGGTTAGGGACTATTTAGAAAAGCTGGACGTGCACAAGTCCATGGGGCCGGATGAGTTGCATCCGAGAGTGCTAAAGGAACTGGCGGCTGTGATTGCAGAGCCATTGGCCATTATCTTTGAAAACTCGTGGCGAACGGGGGAAGTCCCAGATGACTGGAAAAAGGCTAATGTAGTGCCAATCTTTAAAAAAGGGAAGGAGGAGGATCCTGGGAACTACAGGCCAGTCAGCCTCACTTCAGTCCCCGGAAAAATCATGGAGCAGGTCCTCAAAGAATCAATCCTGAAGCACTTACATGAGAGGAAAGTGATCAGGAACAGTCAGCATGGATTCACCAAGGGAAGGTCATGCCTGACTAATCTAATCGCCTTCTATGATGAGATTACTGGTTCTGTGGATGAAGGGAAAGCAGTGGATGTATTGTTTCTTGACTTTAGCAAAGCTTTTGACACGGTCTCCCACAGTATTCTTGTCAGCAAGTAGTACGGGCTGGATGAATGCACTATAAGGTGGGTAGAAAGTTGGCTAGATTGTCGGGCTCAACGGGTAGTGATCAATGGGTCCATGTCTAGTTGGCAGCCGGTGTCAAGTGGAGTGCCCCAGGGGTCGGTCCTGGGGCCAGTTTTGTTCAATATCTTCATAAATGATCTGGAGGATGGTGTGGATTGCACTCTCAGCAAATTTGCGGATGATACTAAACTGGGAGGAGTGGTAGATACGCTGGAGGGCAGGGATAGGATACAGAGGGACCTAGACAAATTGGAGGATTGGGCCAAAAGAAATCTGATAAAGTTCAATAAGGATAAGTGCAGGGTCCTGCACTTAGGATGGAAGAACCCAATGCACAGCTACAGACTAGGGACCGAATGGCTAGGCAGCAGTTCTGCGGAAAAGGACCTAGGGGTGACAGTGGACAAGAAGCTGGATATGAGTCAGCAGTGTGCCCTTGTTGCCAAGAAGGCCAATGGCATTTTGGGATGTATAAGTAGGGGCATAGCGAGCAGATCGAGGGACATGATCGTCCCCCTCTATTCGACACTGGTGAGGCCTCATCTGGAGTACTGTGTCCAGTTTTGGGCCCCACACTATAAGAAGGATGTGGATAAATTGGAAAGAGTCCAGCAAAGGGCAACAAAAAAAAAGGGTCTGGAACACATGACTTATGAGGAGAGGCTGAGGGAACTGGGATTGTTTAGTCTGCAGAAGAGAAGAATGAGGGGGGATTTGATAGCTGCTTTCAACTACCTGAGAGGTGGTTCCAGAGAGGATGGTTCTAGACTATTCTCAGTGGTAGAAGAGGACAGGACAAGGAGTAATGGTCTCAAGTTGCAGTGGGGGAGGTTTAGGTTGGATATTAGGAAAAACTTTTTCACTAGGAGGGTGGTGAAACACTGGAATGCATTGCCTAGGGAGGTGGTGGAATCTTCTTCCTTAGAAGTTTTTAAGGTCAGGCTTGACAAAGCCCTGGCTGGGATGATTTAATTGGGGATTGGTCCTGCTTTTGAGCAGGGGGTTGGACTAGATGACCTCCTGAGGTCCCTTCCAACCCTGATATTCTATGATTCTATGATTCTATATGGTGACGACCTTTAACATAGAGGATGCGTTAAAGCAGGTTGGCATAGGGGCTTTCCTAAGTTCATACCCTTTTAAACTTAATGGGTACACCATAACTTGGAACTGGGAAAGAACGAAAATAACTGGTCAGGACAGAAATAACATATGTGATACCTAATCACAAAAGGGCCATGGTAATGAACTGACAACTATGATAATAAGTTGAGATCACTGACATACTAACCTGTAGGAAAAAGACACTCCAACATTAGTAAGGTGAGGAAATACAAATAAGGAAAAAGGAAAAAATCTCTTACTGAATATGTGTAGAACATGGCAGCGTCAGCGTAACGTATTATAAAAGTGGCTTCCCAGCCTAGAGGTGGTAGGAGTGGGAGATCTAGTCCTTGGGAGGTGCCAGAATGATGGCCACTGGTGATGATGTGGAAGGTGATGGTGATGAGGGAGATGATGGCTAACACTTCAGGTTGTTTTATAGGAGATGGTGTGAGACTATGGATGTGCATTTGCACATTCTATAGTATCTCTACCTATCTTACTGAGTTGGGGGTGTTTGTGACTGTGCTAAATGTATTAATAAACTATATTTGTAAATATAGAAGAGTTCTTATAGTGTGAGTGTTGCAACTGTGCACATCGGGTTTCTCAACTATATAATTATTTAAATAATACTGGGCCTGATCTTGGGACAAGAACCTGTCAACCCTCAAATGATAACTGGGGATTCTTAAGTAATCTACATAATTAATACACAATCTAAATATCAGGCAACAATAGTATATGTTAATATTATACTGCGTCAACCTCTAGAAGAGATCCCCATCAATAAAGCATTAATATAGAAGTATGTTACACAGTTGGCTGAATTCATCCCTGTAACTTCACTAATATTAACAGTTATTCCTGGATCCTATTGTGCCTATTATATAGAAAGTGCTATTATATAGAAGAGCCAGTATTCAGCTTGCTTGTTTTTAAAAGAAACCCACATTAGTCAATATATCCTATAGCCACCCGGAAAAAAGGCGAAGAAAGGAATCATAGCTCAAGTATTAAACGAGTTAAAATGCAGTAGGACAAGAAATAAAATGTTTTATACATCTTGAAGGCAAGTCAGAGAAGCTGTCTCTTGTTGAACATTACCATATACACATCAAATCAGAAATGTTTAACTCAAACTTTATTTGAGTTGAGGGCAAAATAAATCTCTGAAAATGTCTTAAATGGTGAAGACACTTTTCATGTGTACATACCTCAAAAACAGCTACATAAATTGCTGTTTATTATTTGAATTACTGTAGTATCAAAAGTCCTCAGTCAGGATCCAGGTTCTGTTGTGCTAGGTACTGTAGAGACACACAACAAGGAAACTGTTTCTGCGTGGACTTGCTTACGATCTCAGGCCTCATACTTACAATCAGATCCACATGGGCTCACCTCTCACAGATTATCAGATTATAAAGCCAGAAGGGTCTTTATAATTGTGATATAGTCTGTACCTCCTGTTGCCTGATATACCTCATGTATAACACTGGCCATAGAACTTCCCCCAAATGATTCCTAGAGCATCTAATCTTGATTTTAAAATTGCCAGTGATGGAGAATCCATCATGACCCTTGGTAAATTGGTTCAATGGTTAATTATCCTCACTGTTGAAAATTTACACCATATTTCCAGTCTGAATTTGTCTAGCTTCAACTTCCAGCCATTGGACAGTGTTATATTTTTCTCTGCTAGATTGAAGAGTCCATTATCAAATATTTGTTTCCTGTGCAGATACTTATAGACTAATCAGATCACCCCTTCTCTTTGTTAAACTAACTAGATTGATTTCAGAGTGGTAGCCATGTTAGTCTGCGTCAGCAGAAAGAATGAGGAGTACTTGTGGCACCGTAGAGACTAACAAATTTATTTGAGCATAAGCTAAAGCCCACTTCATCAGATCCATGCAGTGGAAAATACAGTAGGAAGATTATATATATATATATATATATATACAGAGAACATGAAAAAATGGGAGTTGCCATACCAACTCTTAATGAGACCAATCGATTAAGGTGGGCTATTATCAGCTAGAGAAAAAAAACATTTGTAGTGATAATCATGGGAAATTGTTGAAATCATGGTGGAATTCCTCAAGGACTTCTTTTCCAGGGGTCCAGATGATGAAGATGTCATCAATGTAGCGCAAGTAGAGTAGGGACATTAGGGGACAAGAGCTGAGGAAGCGCTGTTCTAAGTCAGCCATGGCCCCACAGTATGCCAACATTTTTATGGCTGACTTAGAACAACACTTCCTCATCTTCATCATCTGGACCCATGGAAAATAATTACATGTAGGCGACAGTTTGTTTACATTGGCACAGCAACCTGCAGCTCCCAGTGGCCACGGTTCACCGTTCCCGGCCAATGGGGGCTGTGGGAAGCGATGGCCAGCACATACACTTTGTATTCTGTGTTGTAATTGAAATCAATATATTTGAAAAGGTAGAAAACATCCAAAATATTTTAATAAATGGTATTCTATTATTGTTTAACAGTGCGATTAATTGCAATTGATTTTTGTAATCACTTGACAGCCCAGTATTTTTCAAACAGAAATGTGGAAAAGTATCTTAGATGAAACTGCTAATATGATGAAGCCATCCATAAAAGTTGCATAATATAAAAGGGCCTCTAAGGGCCCGATCGATAGCCCATTGAAGCCAGTGGGCTTTGGATCATGCCAGAAGGGTTCTATTTTATCAGAATCACTGGCCAAATTCAGACCCGGTGTAAGCAGGTGCATATCCATGGAAGTGAATGGAATTACACCTACTTACACTAAGTCTGCATTTGGTTCTACGTGCTGACCTAATTATATTCTACTTGGCTGGTTTACAGCTCTACCCTTTGGGTAGCTGCGAACTCACGCGTAGTGCCCTACACATTTCCAGAGGCTTTTTATTGAGAACCAGAATCGTGTGTAATCTCTCCAATTTTTCCCATCCCTCTGGTAAAAGATAAACATTATTATTATTTTGAGGCTTGGGGAGTAAGTTAATTCAGTGCAGGGCTTGATTTGCAGTGCCACTTTCTCATGCTCCACATCAGAGACAACGGTTTCAATCTTTCCAGCTGAGAATCTTACACTCCATTAGTGCATGTACAGTACACAGGCTTGTGGTTGTCTATGTTTATGCCCATATGGTAGGTTGTCACAGAGATATTATGGCTACTTCAGGGGAGACTAAACTTCTAGAGGCACATGTAGCTTTCTGATATTGGGAGAGGTTAGGGATCTAGGTCTGTGAAACTTTTGAAACAAACCCCTAGAGTAGCCCAGTTTTATCTGATTTTGGGTCTTGTCACAGGCCTAAAATTTTATTGTATGTCTTGGTTCTTATATGGTACCTATCACCATCATATTTGAGTATCTCACATAATTATGAAATTTACACAAGTTGTATGTACCTATTTTCCACCCTCCAGTCAGCCAGGAACTAGAGTTTGGAAGGCACCTAGGCGAGTTGTGGTTTTGTTCTTTGAAGGTTTGGTTCTAGATGTAGGTTTTGCATTTTATTTTGAAGATATTGTGTTTCATGGTCACCTTCATTGCTTCCAGGAGAATTCCAGATCTGAGGGCCAGTTGCTCAGAAAGCTCTGCATCCTGTGTACACAAGAAGTTTCACTGTTGAGGTTGCAGTGTCCTTCTCCTCTTGCTGGCAACACAACTACAACCCAGACCTCAACATTGTTTCCAAAGATCAAAGCAGGAGCATGCTTTATGCCTCCCACAAAATATTTCCTGACCTCCCCAACAGCCAGCATAGGCATTGAAATCCCCATGATTCTGTCTAAATGACTCCCATGATGGAACATGACCAAAGCCGACTGGGACTGTAATAGGGAAGCTGTTGAAAAAGTGGTGATCCAAATCCCTGCGACACCAGAATGTTATCACCAATTTTTTGTCCTCCTTAATCATCATTGCCCAGGAGAGCATCCTGGGAAGAATGAGCATCCCTGGGAACACTCCCTGCTGGACAAAACAAACCCAGGACCTCTGGCAGTACAACCAGTCAGGCAGCCCTTAGAGTCTCTGGAGTCAGCCAGATGCCAGAGGTGGATTGAGTGTGTTGAAGGTCTGGATTACACACACTCTATTTGCCATGCCTGGGCCCTACTACGATGTCTTGGAACCTCTAATCTAACAGAATATCAGACCTCAAAAGTCTGGCCCAACTCCATAACTTCCAAAATGGTGGGGAGCACAAAAGAACCGCATGACAAAAACACCAATCAAGAGATCCATTGTCAACTATATGGGACAATGACCTCAATCCCTCCACAAGACTCCATCACCATTAGTACAGATGAAGTGAAGGAGCGTTTAGCTGCAATGAAGAAAGGGAAGGCAGCCAGTGGAGATGGTATCCCATCTCCCCGGAATTTCATCAAATAGGCCCTGAGGGACTCCAATGGCTGGCAAAACTGTACACCAAAACAATGGAATCTGGAGGCATCCCAAAAGTATGGCGGGAGGTGATGGACATTACCAAACTCAAACTGGGCAAGCTGACCAACAGCCTGGGAAGCTATAGGCCAATATCACTCTTGTACATGACCTACAAACTCTTGGAATGTCTCATCCTCCAGAGAATCAACCCCCTTGTCGAGTCTGTGACCCCTAAAGAACAAGTGGGATTCCGCCCTAAATGATGTTGATGTGACCAAGTTTTGGCCCTTGCAAAGCACATCAAGGCCAGATTCCAGAAGAAATCCAAGACCGGTGCAGCCTTTGTAGACCTGTCATCAGCCTGTGACCTGGTCTGGATTAAAGGTCTGATGCTGAAGCTCATAAGGATCATCCCCTGCTTCAAAACATTATGCCTTCTATGGACGATGCTGAGCAATAGGCAGCCATGTGTCCATTTGGGTGACAAAGTCAGTGCCCTGGTTTCTCAGCAATGGATGGCCACAAGGCTCAGTACTCGCACTGACATTCTTCAACATCTACAGGAGCGACATGCCGCCAACAAAGTTGCACAAATTTATATATATGGATGATCTTGCCCTGGCAATATAAGCAGCAACCTCCAACAACATCAAGTCCACCTTGATAAGGGACTTAAATACCATGGAGGAATATTTCTGGAAATGGAGGCTCAAGCCAAACCCCCAAAAAACAGTCACTGTATTCCATCTTGATAACAGGAACGGTAAGTGCATCCTGAAAGTGACTTTCTATGGCAACACTGTGTGATATGACCCCACTCATACTTATTTCAGAGTGAAGCTAGATTGCATGCTAAACTTCCACAATCACTTGAAGAAGGTAGCTGCAAAGATGAAGACCAGGGTCAACCTGGTCTAGAAACTGGCAAGCGCAAGCTGGGGAGCATCAGCATCAGTGTTATGGACATCAGCAATGGCCTTTGTGTACTCCGTAGCCGAGTACTTTGCAATGGTATGGACCATAAGTAGCCACACTTGACTTGTTGATGTCCAACTGAACACTGCAATGCGGTGCATCTTTGGAACTCTCAAGTTGATCTAACACCCTAGCTCCCTGTGCTGTTGCACATTGCTCCTCCATCCATTCGACGCAATGCTGCAGTCTTCTGAGAAGTCCAGCAAATCAAGGAAAACAAACATCTCTCCATCCATCAGGACCTCAATGACGCTCCTAACCACCACTTGAAGTTGCACAAGCCCTTTTGGACCCACATGCTTAACCTTCAACAATGTGACTTCAACCCTGGTGAAGCTTGGAAGGCTGAATGGAGTTCACAAAACATCACAAATAAACTTATGAAAGATCCAATGCAGACGATTCCTTGCTACAATCTTCCGCGAAGATTATGGGCAAAAAATTGCATCTGCACAAACAATGTCAGACGCAGATACTTGATGCACAAATGAAAAATTAAAAACTCTCCAGTCTGCAGCTGTGGTCAACCAGAATAGACCATGGAATAGGGTGACCAGATGTCCCGTTTTTATAGGGACAATCACGGTTTTTGGACTTTTTCTTATATAGGCAGCTATTACCTCTCCACCCTCTGTTCCGTTACCATAGTCCCCCTACTGTGGAATATATAATGACTCAACTATGCTAGTCATAGTAGCGAGTCCGTTACGCCTCACACCCTGTTCCGTTACCATGGAATATAACGACTTAATGCCCGATTCACAAATACGAAGGAGGCATCACAGTGCTACTCTTTGCTACTCCTGATGGAATTATTGGGCTTAACCACCCAAATGTAAAATGATAGTTGTTACTCTACATCTACATCTGCCATACAAAGAAGAAGAAGAAGAAGAGGAATGTCACTGCCATGACTTCCTCTGACTATATAAGATGAGGTGGTGTCTCAAGTAACCTGGGTGAGTCACAGGGAGGGCTTTGTAGGTGAGGACTGAAACCTTGAATTTGACTGGGTATTCAATGGGTAGCCACTAAAGAGAGGAGGATACTGGATGATGTGCTTTCAGCAGCCTTGGGGAAACCATTGACAGCCACTGTAAGTTAGGGCAGCCTTCAGCCATCTCTAGTTCATGCTCAGCCACAGTTTAGGATCTGAGCCTTAGCCTAAGGATTTCAATGAGCTGGAGAGATTTAGGTTTCTTTAAGTCTGATGTGTTGGAAAGGTTCTACTCTGATAAAGATATTAGAATTTATGGAAGTTTTTCACATTTTTGAGAATTCTTACCTCTACATTTTTAAGACAGAAATATTTTGTTCATGACTAAAGGAACATCTGTGATATAAAAGCAATTTATTTCCTTTTGTTTAATTTATTACATGCCTACGGTATGATTTTTATTCCTTTGCCATTTCCCTGGGGGAAAGAAAACAAGAATGAAACAAAATTCAGAAAAAAAGTGACTCTTCCCTCCATTGTGTTCTATCAAACTAAAAAGCCTACGGGGTTGCAAATTTTTCAGTGCCATGCAAAAAATCATAGGAGTAGATTTTTTACAGTTTTAAAGGATTGAAAAGGAAAAAAAAAAGATTTCTCATTTGAATTCTAAAGTCAAAATATATTAGAATAAATAAACTCACTAGATGTGTATCAAACTGAGACACAGCATACACCTTTTAATGGCAGAACATGGACAAAATTAAAAACTCAGCATTTGTTGCTTCATGTAGTGATTGTGGTACTGCGAGATAGGTGGATGGATGGATGGATAGATAGATGCTGGTACCCAGGGCAGTGGATTTCTAAAAGCACCCGCTATATTCATTTGTGCACAGTGTTTGAAGGAATAATTTTAAAAAGGAATAATATACCATTTCTCAAGAGTTATCAGAGCACTCTTTCAGGTATTGCAGGATGGCTCTTCAGTGAATTGTATTATACATGGGGTCTAGATGGGTTATACAATGTAGGTGCTGGAAAATAATCCTTTATTTTTCATTTCAATTTTTCCATTGATTTGTTTTGATACAATATCTGAAGTTCTCTTCTGACCCCATTAGAATCTCCAGCTTGTCTAAAACATGCTATATTCTGAGTTCTCAGAGGTCCTGTGCATTTCTGTCAATTGTCTCTCCACATCAATGATAGGTACTGCAACTATATTAACTCCAGGGCCTTATTGTTACTCAATGTATTGGCCAAAGATCAATCAAATGGCACTGAAAACCAATTCCTAAAATAGAAGGCACTCATGTGACACTTTATCCAGTCGATAGTTTCAACAGCAAGGAGCAAAAGTGCACCATAACTGGCAGTCTGCGGACCACACTTATTAAAGTCTGGCACACACATTGTTTTCTTCATATTTCAGTGTTTTATATTACTCTTATGAGGCCTGGAAGATTCTTCTGCAAAAAAATCAATTTATAGCAAATGGATGTAGAGGCAGGTGTCTAAACAAGGATGTACTGAAAAGGAGAGAAATCACAGGAGAGCATGCAGAGTCTGAGGAAAGGAAGAGAGTGAAATGCTTCATAAGGGAAAACATTTTCCCTTATGGAAAAAATCAGATGGAATTTAATAGAAATGAAACCAATCGGGCTCAAAGAACTACAAGAGGTGTAATGGTATGCTAAACTGGTTTATACTGTTCAGCCATGAGGTAGCGCCATGTGCAACATACCTTAAACTCATAACAGCCATTCCTGGAAGTACATTAAAGTTTCTTAAGGTGAACACATTCCTGATGGGAAGGAAGCATTGAAGTCAGTCCATATCTGGTACAGACACCTGCTAGTAGCAGCCCCGTAACCTACCATGTACAAGGTGCATATAATATGGTGTCAGAAGTAAATTAATGCCAGAGGAGGACAGAAACAGAAGGAAAGGAACAAAGGTTGCAAACTGAAAGAACAGAACAACAGATTGTAGGCTCAATCTCATCAACATGCACTCTTCAATGATCCAGAGAACTTCAGTTTTGACAAACCTTCAGACTGGACAGACTAAAAGCGGTATTTTGCAAGATTTTGCATGGCATCCAAACTCCACAAGGAAACTGGACCCATCCAGTTATGCTCTTTAATTCATTCTATGGGGAAGCAGGCAGAGCATATGTCTTTAATCTTTTATTGAAGACACTCACAAAGATGGCTATAAAAGGTCTGACTATGTTGAATGCATATTTTATATCTCAGAGAAACACGGTTAATGGCAGAGAATGTTTTCACCAGAGAATTCAAGAACATGGGGAAAATGTTGATTGTTTTTAAAAAGCTCTGTATGCATTTGCTGAAAATTGTGATTTGGGAATTGCAAAACATGAAAATATCAGAGACAGGCTGGTTATTGGGTTAACAGAAACTTTCACAGCAGGTGCAATTAAAAAACAGACTTAATCCTATCAACAGCTATTCAGACAACAAAGCAGTCCAAACTAGTAAACCAGCAAAACCTAGAGCAACTTGCTCAACTTGGAAAAATGTGAAATGAGCATAGAAGCTGTAAACAGACAAGAATGCTAAAAGTCATTACCATAACGAGGGTATGACGAAATTCCAAGCCAATACCAAAACCTGTCAGACTAAATGCACAAGATGTGGAAAAATTCATACTCCAAGAGATGATGCGTGTCTAGCGAAAGGCACGAGGTATAACAAATGCACAAAATATGGACATTTTGCAGCTGTTTCTGTACCAAAGCAGTCAGGGAGTTGGCTAATATTACAGGCAGACAATCAAGAGCCATTGTTTCTGGGATCTATCACTGAATATTCATGGAAAAGCTATTGACTTTAAAATTGACTCAGAACCAGATGTCACAGTCATCTCAGAAGAGACTTATAATCACCTTTACCTCCCCCCAGAGTTGAAATCACCTGACATAGCTCTGACTAGCCCTGGAGGTATTCTGAGCTTCATGGGCCAATCTACCACAGAAACAACTTACAAAGACAAAAGCTTTACATTCAACGTGCTTGTGATCAAAGCATTAAAAAGACCAGTAACCATCTCAGCTGCCACATGGCACCCATGATGGACCTAGTGAGAAAGGCAGAAGAACTCAGTGAAATATTTGATAATATTAGATTTTTGAACAGGGATCCAGTACAAATAAACTTAAGTGACAATGCTGAACCATACAGTGTACAAACACCTTAGCAAGTTGGATCTGGGAAGAGACTAGCTGCAGATTTATGCAAATTCAGAGGATATCATTACCTGATTATAGTGGACCCTTCCTCAGGGTTAAAGCTCAGACAAATCTCAGTGCTTGATTTGTACATCTCATTTTCTCCATGGGCCAGGAAAGAACATCCACATACATGAGTCTCTCAGCTGATCCAAGAGAGTTAAATGAGTGGGAGATTTTTTTAAAAATGTTGTCAGCTTTCATGTCTTTTACAATCTTTAGTCCCGGTGTTGGATTTGAAAAAATAAATGGCTTTTTCCTGGCCTTGCCCTGTTCATGATAGAAACCATTGAAGCATCTCCTGATCCCGTCTAGAAAAACTGAATTAACTCCTTTCAGCTGAAGTAGATAATGCTTATAGTCCAAAAATAAACTGTTTCTATTCAGCAGAATTTAAAAATGTCAGCAAGCATGAGGAATTATCTAGGCTAAATACTGTAACTGCCATAAACTAAAGAGGAAATTCTCTTAGAACTGCAGTGCAGATTACTAGAGGCCATTCTGAACTCCCTACACCATAATTTTTCTTTTTATCTTCCCCCCCTCTTACTTCCTGCTTTTCAACCAGTTTCTTCATGTTCTATTCTGTTTGAGAAGCACAAGAAAGAGAAGCCAAGGCGGCAGATACCCCAGAAGGCACAGTACATACTGCTTGCCATGCAATATTGCTTTTCACACATAATTTTTTAGGAGAAATTCATTGCTAGATGCCATTTAGGAGGAGATTATTGGTCTGGAATGCTTTTATATTAAATGCAGAAAAATAGAATTGATGCAACCTTGAGGTTTCCCAGTTAAAATCTCAGCGCCAGGAAATGCAAAAGTTGAAATCCTGGTCCTATTGAAATCAATGGGAGTATTCCCATCAACCTTTAATAGGGCCATGATTACACCCAAGCTTCCAACAGTAACATTAACTAAGCCATGGCATGTTATGCACTTTATGGTATAAACATATATTATAAACATATAACATAAAAATATATTAAGATATACATTAAACCACAAAAACAGTAGAACACACGAAAGGTATGTCTACACTGGAATTAAATACTTACAGCTGGCTTGTGCCAGTTGACTCAGGCTCGCAAAGCTCAGGCTAAGGGGCTGTTTACTAGCCGTGTAGATGTTCAGGCTTGGGCTGGCACCTGGGCTTTCGGACCCTGTGAGGTGGGAGGGTCCCAGAGCTTGGGGTGCAGCCTGAGCCCCAATGTCTACACCACAATTAAACAACCCCTTAACCCGAGCCCTGCAAGCCTGAGTCAACTGGCATGGGCCAGCTGTGGGTATCTAATCTCACAGTAGACAAACCCTAAGAGCTGATTGCTTCCTCCCACAGGTAAACCCACAGGAGGGAGTTCTAGAAGAGGAAACAGCCACAAAGATCCCTTGCAGAGGTCCCCCTGCATTGTTCCACTAAGGAGTGGGGTTTGCCCTCCACACCATGAGCCACAGGACCCTTCACCAAAACCTGCAGACCCCAGAAAATCCATGGGAAACCTAGATCATCCTCATGGAGCCCTTGTATCTCCACAGGTGCTCTGGCCCGTTAAAGCACCATCCCCAACTGTTGGCAGAGTGGCTTCAATGGAGTGACACTAAATCATGGAATCCACAATTTTATTTATGCCCCAATTTTTATTTCTGTTTCTGATGTTAAATGAAGAGTTTCTGCAGTGTGTCTTTCAACACAATATTCACAACCCACCTCATACAAATTGACCCATTAGTAACCCCATGTACATGTAAGCCCCTTGAACGGAATATCACTGACTGTGCAGTGACGGTACAAAGGAGACAGAGGAATAGAAAAGAACCACCGAGCATGAGGCCCAGAAGTGATATTTCACTTGCTTCACAACTTTATTTTTAAGTTGTGTTTTCTCCCCTAAGCAAAAGGAGCCAGACGTCAGTGAGGATCATTGAAGACCATATCAATGGCAAGTTTAAAGTTTCAAGCTTGTGCAATATCTTTGTTCCAAAAAGCAGGAAATATTTTGTTTTCCGCATTCTCATAATCTAAACTGCAGAAGAAATTTTTGCTCAGACCTTCAAAAACATCATCTATGGGTAAAGACCAAGTGTAGAAACTTGAGGGAAGGAATTTTTACAAATATAGTTTTGCAAACATAACTAAAATGCTAAATATATAATAGATGTATGCTAATATATATATATATATACACACAGAGAGAAAAATCAATGTACATTATATAATGTACACACAAACCTAAGTTCTAAGTCCTTGTTTGGTAGTAAATCTGTTTGTTTATCCATATGTCTTGAGTTCCAAAAAGCTTATATTATTTATGTACTACAGATTTGCCAAGATGATGTGTAATAATGGAATTTACAGACTCCAATTAATCAATCTATTTTAAGGATAGTATTTGGGGTATTACTCTCACAGTTGGGGAAAAAAGCATAAGATAAAAATGATTTGTAAGGAATGACGTTCCCCCCTCCCACACTCTCCAAGGCTCCATTTTTGTACACATTTGTGTGCGTTAATGCCTAAAAGTTCAGCTACCAGCTAGTTAAGGAGCAATCTTACATGGGCAGATGAAGTCACTGAGAGGCACAGGCACACCTTCTCCCCACCCACTACTTTGCAAATAGCTTAGAAGTTGTTATAATGTCCCCGGAAGAGCTATCTAAATTCTAATCCATCCTACGGACAGGATTTGTGGAGTCAATAAGAGCCATCACAGCGTCAGCACAGGCACTGTGACAGGGCTAGATTTCAACCTTGCAGTCCAGCCTGGAAAAGGGGGGCAGGATGTAGCAGTCCTATTCCAGGAGCAGGGTAGGAACCAGGCTCTGGCTTTCATAGTCACTAACTGGTCAGTGCTTCTCCCCTTCCTTTAAGTGGAAAGCAAATGGTGCCAGTTCTGGCTCCAGTGCATTAGGGATCGGAGCCAAAACTCCGCCCACTCTGCATCCACCTGCAAGGAGGGGGAAGTAGCAGCTCAGCAGTAGCTGGTCTCCTCACCCGTCCTGCACAGAATCTGGCAGTGGAGGTCACCCGCGGGGAGGACCAAGGCAGCACCTGACACATCTTGTGCTCTCTTTGTGCAGCAGGGCTCACACCTGAGCCCACTATGACCCAATAAGATATCAATGGACGGCTGTTTGTTGTAACTGTTGTACACAGTTAGCATGAAAAAAAACCCAAAAGGAAATGATGCAGAAAAACACTAATAATGGAAACTGTCAGACAGGAATGCCCAAGTGTATTTTATGCTAGTTACGGTCAGTGGCAAATGTAACTCAGACTTCCCTTACATTTGCTATCTGTTTGCAAACACTTTAATGGTATAAAGTCATTGTTTATATGTAACACATATCACAGACACAGGTACTCCTGGACTTTCACACACACGCACTGATTTTATACGCAAACTGCGTCAAGCAAAAATGTATATAAGGAACTCCAAATGCACATTTAAACTGTGATTGACTCATGGCTTATTGGTGTCTAATAGAAGAAAATGCATAGCAGTCATCTTAGCATTTCTTTAAAAAGGAAATACAGGCTCTTCTGCGCTTTTGCATCCATGTGATTTAAGATTCATGCTAAGTGGGCTTTATTTCCATGATGAATCTCATTGTTAAAAAAAAAATAGCACTTTTCTTCTCCCTCAGAAAGAAGGTGGTAAAATGAATGATTATGTGTGATTTTTGCAAGTTAAGTCCTTTCACAGCAGTCTGTGGCTGATGAGGATTTCTTTGTAATTTTTGCTAATTATGTTTCTCCTATCAATTTTGGCTCCAGTTACAAGTGCAGAGAAAACTTGGATGGTGATCAGCTTTACTAAATAGGATCATTTATACTGCATCATACTGCATGCTTTTCAATTTAAGCATTAACTAATTAAGTCCCCAAAGCCCCTTTGAGCCGCATTTTATATGCGAGTAAACTGAAAAGTGAAGAGATTTTCACAAAGTCACATGGTGATTCAATGGCAGAGTCAGCAAAAGAGCCCAGGAGTTCCTGGTTCCTATGCCCTTGCTGAAACATGCCTCTTGAGGCAGATAAGAAAGTGCTTTTTTGACCTTTTTACAGGGCAGGACTAATGTTTTCAAAGCAAGACATAGCCTCCTTCTGACTTTCTGGCTTACAGTGAAGGCATTTTGCGCCTTCTCCTGCTCCCACTGAAGTCAATGACAAAACTCACCTTGACATTACTGGGAGCACGAGAAGGCCCTTTGCTCTTTTACACTGTTCACAAGAACGTTTACCTAGGGTTGCTGTTCTGAAGCGAGAACACTTGAGTTTCAAAGGGGTGAGTGTCTGTGGCCAAGCCCACGGTCAATTAATAACCATTATATTTGCTTTATCTTTTTTCAAGCTATCACTTGCATTGTAAAAGCACAGTTATAATATCCTGTGGAAGTGGGAGGGGGCAACCCAGCAAAGGGAAGACAAACAATGGAGAAGGGAGAGAAAAAAAAGAAACATGGAGGTTGGGGAAACAAGGATGGCAGATTACTGAGAAAAGAAGGGCAGGGTGAGAGAAAGAGCTGAAGGCAGGAAGATCTGAGGGGAATTAGTGTGAGGTATTGAATCCTGTAGCACAAATGGGGTTTGGAGTTCATGTTGGCTCAGATAAACATCCAAACATTCAGGTGCTTATACAAATCTTATCCAGACTTTGGAAACCTCCCCTATACGGCCGGATCCTCCCTACATGTCAGAGCTCTCCTTTCTCCTCTCCCCTAACCACGCCCTATAATAGGCCCTTCTCCCCACGTGCCAGGCCAGACCGCCCACCATATCTTATGTTGTCTCATCTGGAGTGAGGCCTCCTGAGCATTTGCTCCCTATGGTTTCTTTAGGAGCACACAACCAGGCTGCTTCCCCACCCCCCTTTGGGAGTGGGAAAAACAACTGGTAGGCAGGACAACTACCCACCAAATCTCTCATGAGGCATCTTCTGCCTGTCTTTTGCACTGGCAGGACATGGAAACACACTGAATTGTTGTGTGACTGCTGTTGCTGGCTCCAAACACTTTAAAGTGTTGCGGGATTGGGACATAGAGTATATTTGAGTATTCTTAAATCCATGGCCTATAGCCTATTGAGAATCCCTGAAGAACCAGGAGAAGCCTTCATGGAAAATACAGAAAAAAAAAAATCTGGCCATTTGATGAAAACTCACAAATATAATTTCACAATTTAAGCAGCTCTATTGGGGGTAGTGTAGGTTTGGAGATTTCAATTTTTATGGCATATTTTGGTGTCCATTTATCTCATTTTGGACAGCTCTGCTGCTGGTGTATGGGAGGTGCTCAAGTCCCCCAAGTAGATTCAGTGGTAACTGAAGACAGTCAACTCCTCACAGGAAGTACCACACGCTGTAGCTTGCAGCCTCAGGAATTTAAAGCATATGACTAGGTTTAGAAAGTAATCCAAGGCTCTTCCTAGACTAGGGTTGAGAAGGTGCACGGTTAGATAAGTGTAGACAAGGCACACTGGCTTCAACACACACTAAGCTGAGTTAAAATCTCAGCTAGGCTGCAGCATGGCCAGGTTAGCACATGTGAAAGGCAGTGGACCTTGCCTATACTACATTTTAAAAATATTAGCTAACAATGTTAGCGAACACTACCATTTTTTCAAACCTAGTCCAGACAAGGCCCAAAGCACATGACTCAACACTGGCACATCTTATGAGCAGTTATAAAAGAGATGTTAACAGCCCACTGCTAGGGGTCTTGGGAGCAAAGGCGATCCCAGACCTTCTTACAGTAAAAGGGTGTGCTACATTCCTTTGCATCAGGGGCTGTGGAGCGCCATTTAAAGTGGTGGTGGTGGTGGGGGCCATAGCGCTGCCCTTCCTGCGTGACCCTCCGCCATCTCTGAGGCACCCCTCTTCCCTCCACCAGCAGCCTGACCCCCCTGGCCCATGAGCCCCTACATGCACCCCCTCTCAGGGGCCTCAGCCCTCGAGGGAGCCCCCCTACTGTCTCCTCCCAGCAGCCCCTGCCTCCCTCGCCTTGCTCCTTACCTAACCCTTCACTGCTGATGAGACTCACCCGTGGATCATGGGTCTGTCCCACTTCCTGGCTGTCCACTAGTGTTGAGAGGAACTGCTGTAGTTTCAGCAGATGACAGGTGCTGCACAGAGCAGGACCCCATTACTGTGGTGCACCCCGCGCTGTGACATATGCGGTCACTCAGATTTGGCCCAGCCACCCCTCTGTCATGATGGGGGCGGGTGGTGGCCGGGCCATATCTGAGAGAGTGGCATTGAGACCTGGTGCACATGGTCACAGCTCCCCTCAGGTTTGGCCTGGCCACCCCTTTGTCAGGACAGAGGGGTGGCCAGTGCAAATTGGAGTGAGTGGCCCCTCTTAAAAGTGGTGGGGTTATATGGTCCGGGTGGCTCCCCCAGGTCCACAGCCTATACTTTGCATAATAAAAACAGGGGTAGACAAAGGAGGGTGCTGACATGCAGAGCCACCCAGCCAGACTATAAATCCTATAGAGAAGCATACAGATAATGCGGGTTTCCGAAGTTTCAAGCTTAGAGGCTGGGACAAAACTACCATGTAGGCAGTCAGCAGAGAGAGTCTGCATTTCTTTGTGGGGGGTCCCTGGAGAGAAACAGAAGCAGAAAGTTGTTTCTTGGAACAGGACGCATGAACCTTGACCAAAGCTTCTGCTAAAAGAGAGCTGCCTGCACATTGCTGTGTTCCTATCACTGTTCGAGGAAACAGGATGCGTGAATTAATGAATTAACTAAGGACACCATGAGTCTCTGTGTCACCATGTCTCATACAAACAGAAACCATCCTGCAAGGCCCCACGTTTCAGCTACTTCTCAGCCAAAGGAGCATCAATAGAATCTCCTGAACATCCAGCATGTGGCATATGTTGGGAGTTATCTGTAAAATCACCCTTTGGCTGGACTCTTGAAAGCAAAGGATTTCAGACGTTTCACATGTATGTTGTTGTGCTGTGCTGCAGGGCTTGCTTTTCTAATGTTCATGATCTGTACTACCACACCAGGCACCCATCTGAGCTTAAAAAAAAGGACCATTTACCATGCTCATGAGAGCTCCAGTATAGGGGCCTCTATTTGCCAAGCTCTTATCTGAGATGGAAATAGTTGGTGTCATTCAAAATACTAAGTTACAATCACAGACTTTACTTACTCACAGAGGTGAGGCTATTTTGAGTAAACCTGAGCTCCATGATTATCAAAAGCTGTGATGCCTGCTTATTACGGCACATGTGTTGGTTAAGATCTTCTCTACCACATTTCACACATGAAAACAAACATAAGTTAAGGGGAGGAAACAGTTCAATTCTGTGAAAATGTGATTTCTAGATTAAATGATTGGGTTAAAACAAAAAACAGGTGGGGAGGATCACTTGTCCACCTGCCTATGGCATGTAAAATCACACATAAAAACTCTGGATTTTGCGGGGGAGGTGTAAGGGAACAACGTTAATCCTAATTGTTGCTTGTTTAACTGGACTGTTTGTTTAAATTGCCATCTCTTCTAACATGGCTATTTCCGTAGATATGCTGCATCTGGACATGGCTAAACTCTTAGTTTTCTATTTTTTAAAAAATAGCTGAAGAGTTTTGGATGAACAACATTTTATAGGTTTTAAGGCCAGATCAGACTATTATGATCATCTAGTCTGACTCCCTGAATAGCCAGTTGTTAAGTTCACTGCATACAAATAGAGAAGTTAGGTAAATACTCTTGCAATATAACATTACTTTATTTTTTAGAGTTCAGAATCATAACACACAAGATCCCCAAAACAGAAAGACAAAAAGCAGGTTCTTCCTAAAAGAGAGAGGCACAACTCATCCCACCTTCCTCTAGGCTGGCTGGCTGGCTGCAGACTGACTGCTTGTAGGCCAAGATCACACATTCCCCTACAGAAATACTGGCCTGCAAGCACGACCTGGAAAACCTCCTGAGAATTTAAAGTGATAGATCACAATTTTAACACAGTTTTCAATACACCACTACACCATTAGTTCCTTGAATTAATTCCTGTTTGAACAAGAACATTTCTTTTAGAAAAACATCCAATTTTGATTTAAAAGTTTCACTGACAAAGAATCAAGCACAACTCTTGGTAAATTGTTCCAATGGTTAATTACTCTCACTGTTTAAAAACTGTGCCTTGTTTCTAGTCTAAATATGTCTAGCATCAACTTCCAGACATTGGATCTTGTTATACCTTTGTCTGTTAGATTAAAGATCCCTTTATTATCAAATTTCTATTCCCCATGTAGGTGCTTATAGATTGTGATCAAGTCACCTCTCAAACGCTCTTTGATAAGGTAAATAGATTGAGCTCCTGGAGTCTCTCACTATAAGGCATGTTTTCCAATCCTTTAATCATGCTTGTGCCTCTTCCCTGAACCCTCTCCAGTTTTTAAACATCCTTCTTGAATTATGGACACCAGAACTGGACTCAGTATTGTGCTAGCGGTCACACCAGCATCGAATACAGAGGTAATATAATCTTTCTACCCCTACTGGAGAGTCTTCTGTTTATACATCAACAGATCACATTAACTCTTTTGGCCACAGCATTGCACTGGGAACTCATATTCAGCTGATTATCCACCATAACCCCCCCAAGTCTTTTTCAGAGTCAATACTTCCCAGGATAGCATCCCCCATCCTGTTGTGACACTGGCAGACCCAGGTCACACCAGAATAAATTCAGGCCAATTCACTTGTGTATTAGTACAGATCAAAGTGATTGGTGAAGGTAGAAGAGTGTATTTGGTGTTTAGACTTCATTGTTACTTGCATTGTTTTCACTTATCTATATCCTGTTATAATGTAGCAGCAAACATTTATAGTATATAACCCTGGAAAGAAGCCTTGTGGGATGCTAATAAAGGACTTTAACAGAAAAGTGCTAATTTCAAAGCAAGAGCCATTGTGTGTGATGACTGGAGGTCAAAGATTCAAAGTGCATTCCTCACTCACCATCATCAAAGGGAAAGCTCATGTGGGTAGAGACACTGTCAGCTTGTTTTCTGTCAGAAAAAGTTATATATATGGATTCAAGGAAACATCCTGCATCTCGGGACTGTTTGAACTCTTACAAGAAAGTATACCAGATGCAAAGCAGAGAGCCCCAGAGACAATCTGGGTACCCTGAAAAGACTTTTGGGAAGCTGGCAGTTTATTACATCACTGCCACCATTTTGAGTTACAAAATGTAACTCACCTGTGCATATATTTTACCTGCTTTAACCTCTCAATAACTCCCATTTCCTTTTCTTAGCTAATAAACTTTTAGTTCCTTTACTATAGAATTGGCTACCAGCATTGTCTTTGGTGTAAGATTCAGAGTATCAATTGACCGAGTGACTGGTCTCTTGGGACTGGAAGCAACCTGATGTAGTGTGATTTTTGGTTTAAGTGACCATTTATCACTAAGTCTGGTTTGTCTGGGTGGCAAGATAGACTGGAGCGTCTAAGGGGACTGTCTGTGCCTCCATGGTAAGACTGGGATAGTGATCCAGAAATTCACATTTGTTACAAGCGTGGTGAAATCTAATAATAGACCACACCACCATTTTGGGGTGTCTCCCCTGTTTTCTGTCAGTCTGCCCTTAGGTAGGCATTCATAATTGTGAGCCACTCCAGACAGCATGACACCTGTAAGTTTATCTTTGTTCCTAGGTGTCTGACTTTACATTTGGCCATATTGAAATGCATGTTGTTTGCTTGTGTCCATGTTACCAAGTGATCCAGAATGCTCTGTATCAGTGACCTGTCCTCTTCTTTATTTACCACTCCCCTAATCTTTGTCACCTGCAAAATTTATCAGTAATGTTTTTATGTTTTCTGCAAAATTTATCAGTAATGTTTTTATGTTTTCTTTCAGGTCATTGTAACAAATGCTAAACAATGCAGGGCCAAGAGCTCATTCCTGGAGGACCCCAGTAGAAATACACCCACTCAGTGATGATTCTCTATTTAGAATTACATTTTGAGACATGCCAGTTATCCAGTTTTTAATCCATTAATGTGTGCTATGTTGATTTTGTATCATTTTAATTTCTTAATCAAAATGTCATTCAGTGCCAAGTCAAAAGCCTTACAGAAGTCTAAATATATTACATCAACACTATTATCTTTATCAACTAAATTTGTAATCTCATCAACAAAGATATCAAATAAATTTACTATTTCCATAAATCCACAGGGACCAACATTAGTTACATTATCCTCCTTTAATTCTTTATTAATTAAGTCCTGTACCAGCCATTCCATTATTTTGCCTATGATTGATGTCAGCCTGACAGACCCATAATTATCCCGGTCATCCCATTTGTCTGATACTGTTTTAAAAGTGGTAAGATATGATTGTGACATTCCCCATAGCGGAATCTGGACTGTGGAACAACTGTGACCCCTTTAACTGTCCTGCCCAGGCTGTCTCCTACACTGCTATGCTAGTGAACAGCAAACCCCTCCAGGCTCTGTTCACTCAGCCATCATCATGCAGAGGAAGATTCAGCAAAGTACATGAATACTCTCCTCAGCCACTTATGAACTGTATACAGGAAGACACCAACAAATCCCCTCCAGCCCCAGCCTTTCACCCAAGACCTTTTTGATCAGAGCAAGCTCACTAATTAGTTCACCATTCCATCAAAGGGCAGTGGACATGTAGCATCCTTTGTAACCTGAGTAAATTCCCCAAATACTTCAGCCAAAATCACATTGGCTTGGACTAAACATAAAACACATTTATTAACTATAGAAAGATAGATTTTAAGTGATATATAAGTAGTTTTGGCATAGGAGCTCAGAATTGGTTACAAAAAGAAATTAAAGATAAAAATCAGTCTAATTCCTAAACTTTATCAAGCTAAGTCAAATTTGAAGGAATAAAGTTTCTCTTATCCAAAACCTACAGCAGTCTGTGCTAACTGGAAAGCTTCTCTGAAATGTTTCTTTGTCTTCCAAATGATCTTTCTGCCTTCAGTGTAGGTGTGGGAGGAGAGATGAAGAGGTGATGTCATTGTCCCTTATTTTATACTCTCATCCAGGTGCTGGAAAGATCCTTGCTGTGTCATGGGGGTTAGGCAGCTCCTTGGTGAATGTGCTCAAGCAACTGTCTTTCATGTGAATTGCAAATTCTTGTTCACACCTTTTGTCTATGTGAGGCTTGGCATGTAAGGCTTCTGTGTTTGCAGTTTCTTTGTCATTTCTGAGGGGTTAGTCTGTAGGCGCTTCCCAGACTCACAATATGTTTTGGTAACAAACATATAGCAAAATCTCATAACTTCATATACGATGATGATACATAATTTTCAACAGGACAGGAATGGTCAACAGACTATGACTTTTCCAATGATACCTCACAAGGCCTACTTTGTACAAAGTATATCATAACCATATACAAGTGGTGAATATGGGGGTTTTGGGGTGCTATTTTGAGGTACAATGCATCACAATAAGTAACACAATTTTTCTATCGGTTCAATTACAGATTTATAAAATGAAGTTATGATATGACTGTAACTGAATTTGAACTCGGGACCTTGGAAATACAAAGCACACGCATAAAGTACGAGACTTCAGTACTTCAGTCCTTCTCTAAATGGAGAGGTATTTTAGGCCTCCATGGGGCTCCCTTGTTTTGCTACTAGGATAATAAAACACATTGAGAATTAAATAATAAAATAATAATAATAACAAATAGACTAAATTAAACATATCAACATTCAAGCGCCATCAAGGCTTGTTCACAAAGGAATGAGTGGGATATCTGGGATCTGGAGCTGAGATAACAGTGAGGACTGTGCAGTGGAGGTTGATGGGGAGGATAGCAGAAAATTGAGAGGGCTGCCACGTGATTCTGAGGGCAGCTTTAATTTTGGCTTCCCCTTTAGTGCCACTCAGAGGAGGCACTGCATGTGGGCCACAGTAGTAAATCCAACATAGGCATCTCCCTCTGGCTCTTCTGCTGATTGGCACCTTTCTGCACAGGGGAGAGTGCCAGCTGTTATTGTCCTTTCGATTAGGAGAATGAGGTCACAAACCAACACTCAAGTGGACAGCCAATTATTTTACGTGAAAAGCATAGAACCATAGAAATGTAGGGCTGCAAGGGACCTTGAGAGGTCACGTTACCGGGCAGGTCTTCTCCCCCACTCCAAAACAGGCAGTGCCACATCCACTCTTTCACAAGGAGGTTAGCAAAGAAACAGGAAAACAGTCTTAACTCATTCCTTAGCCTCAGGGCCAGTCCTCCAGGAGTCTCTAGCATTCCTGCTCCTGGCAGTTTCCCAGTTCTCGTCAGCTTTGTTCCCTTCCTGCTGCTTCCCTGAGCTCTGGCCCCTTGTTCCAGGCACTCACTATAGGCGCTGGCTCCACTCCAGCATGGGCCTTTCCACCCCACGGCACAGCCAGTCTCAGTCCATCCCCAAATGCCTATTAGCAGCCCTTTATAGGCTCAGGTGCAGTCCAGCCCTCTTTAATTGGCTGTATTGGGGCTCACTTGCTCAGGTCCAGGGGAGCTGGACTTAATCCATCCACAGGGACCAGCTACCCTGTGACAGGTCATTTAGTCTATCTCCCTGCACTGAGGCAGGACCAGGTATACTTCGACTATCCTTGACGGGTGTTTGTCTAATCCAGGGGTTCCCAAACTGTGGGTCACAGAAAGGTACCAGGCTGTGTGTCACGTGACATTGAAAACCTACGGAGAGGTGGGTGGGCCATACCTGACTGTTGCTGCATGGTGCCCACAGCTGTAGGTAGTTCACACGCAGTTTCAGTTAGTTCCCTAAATATCCTTGGCTGAATTTCATCAGGCCCTGCTAACTTGAATACATCTCACTTATCTAAATATTCTTCAATCTGTTCTTTCCCAATTCTGACTTGTGTTCTTTCCCCTTTGTTGTTACTATTAATTGTGTTATATCTGGTCACAATTAACCTTTTTAGTGAGGACTGAAGAAAAATAGGCATTAAACACCTTCATGATGTGCTACGTTATTAGCTCTCCTGCCCTGCTAAATAGTGGTCCTACACTTTCCCTCATCTTTACTGACTTATCTTACACTTCATGACCCGCAAACCTCCGTGATATGATCTTTTTCTGGTGAGGAAGGTTGGATGTGACTCCCATTGGAGCCCATCAGTGCCACTCCTTCCACTAGCCAGAAGGGGCTGCTAGGGAGTGGCAGAAGGACACGGTCTCTATGGCCTGGGTATGCTGTTCTGTACAGTGCTGTCTCTGCCCTTGCCAGTTTTGGAAACTTGCAGTGTGTTTAGGATGCAGATTAGAATACCTTGAGTTGGAGAACGCTGGGCTTCCCAGAGACTCCTAAACTGCTTCCCTGACCTTCTTCTTATTTCTGGTATTCTGAGCTCTGGTTGGGAGGCAAAAATAAAAAAAGAAATATTCTTTTTTCTTTTCATTACATGTTAGCTTTCCATTAACATGCAGAAAGGGAAGAATTACACAGAGATAGAAGCTACAGCATGTTGTGTTTGTGAATCTGCTAGAAGCCTACATTTGCCTAAGAATACAAATGTTACTCCGCTTTCTTGAAAAAACTTGCTGCACCTGACAGTGGCAGATGGTGGATGATGCATCTGACAAGTTTTGCCCAGCTCTGAGATGCTGCTTATACAGTTTCTCTGTCAGTTTCCTCAAAGGGGCATGGGGGATTCAGCGCAATTGCAATAAGATGCCATTTTCAGAGCCATAAACCTGTCGTCATTTTCATTTTAAAAAGTGGCGGCTAGATCCTCAGCTGGTGTAAGTCAGTGTAGCTGCATTGACCTCAGTAGAGCTAGACCAATTTATACAAGTTGAGGATTTGTCCCTAAGGCAAAAGAATATGCTGTGCATGAAATACATGAACATTTATTCTTCTGATTAATCCAAATATCTTGAGGCTGGGAAAGATCCTTTATATAGAAACAATCAAGAGAAATAAAATAAGTAAATGTACCCTTTCGCTCTCCACAGACAGCTAAGGGACCAGGTGGAAAAAGTAATCAGCTGTTCATAAAACACTTCATTTAGCACCAGAGCTGGATTTACTGAGCCTTTACAAATACAGTTACGTCAGAGTCAAAGACAGAGTCCCAGGTTTCTTCCCCTGAACAGCTGACTAAGTAATTGCAGCACCAATGTGACACTGGAAATAAGATGCATTTTTTAAAAAGTCAGCGATTTAAAAACCCACATGAATAAATAACCCATATGTTGCTTAAATGTTTTATGACACAGATCCCCAAAATCAATTTAAAAAGCTTTCACTGTCTGTTTTGATTAAAAACAAACCATAACAAAACTCTGTCCGAGAACTGCATGGCTCTGGGGATTTTCAATGGGCTATGTAGCTTTTTAGTGCTGGGTCACTGGTTCAATGTGGATCAGGTTAGCAGGGACTAGAATTTTTACCAGTGGGTGGCATATAAAATGAGTTGATGATTTTGGTCCATTTCCTGTTGGACAAGTATCTGCATCTTAATTTGTACTAACTGGCAGTCTGGGCACAGAGTGAAAGTGGAGACTGAACTATATTAACTATGTGGAGACTGAACCTTCTTTATGCCGATGACCCACAGATTCACCTCATTTACACTCTGGACCTATGTTCCTCTATTCAATCCTTTATTTCAGGCTGTCTCTCTGACATTTCCCTTCTGGATGTCTTGCTATTAACTTAAACTTAACATGGGCAATCCAAAACGCCTATCTTTCTTTTAAAATGCTCCCTACTTCCTCCAGGGGGGAGTCTAGGGTTTCTCTCAACTTAACCAGTCAACATAGGTTAAAACTACAAAAGTTTTTTTTCCACTAGGATTTTAACACAGGTTAGTTAACACAGATTAAAAATACACCTTCTTCCAAGTGCAGGCCCAGCTTCCCTGTAACTGCCACCCTACTCTATCACTCCAGCCAGCTTCCGAGCTTCCACCTTTGACCCCTATCCCTCTTGTCCTGCACTTGCAGGCTGTGTCCACATGTTGCTTTTCCTTTCTCCATAACATTCCTAAAATCCACCTATTTCTTTTGGTCTAGATAGCCAGCACTCTTTTCCAGTCCCTCATCTTAATTATTGTCAACTCATTCATGCCATTATTCTTGACATTCATATAGCCCCTACCAATCCACAAAAACACAGTTACTATGGTCATCTCCTTACCTATCACTCTGGCCATATTACCCCTCTCCAAATCCCACCACAGGCTCCATGTTTCACCACATCAAGTTGTCCAAGCTTCTTTTTATTACCTTCAAGCCCCTTGACAACCATGTCCCTCCCTACCTGTCTTGTCTAGCTCATTTCCCACCCACCCCCAGTCCCTCTGCTCCATCAGCGATGCCAGTGGCATTGGGTTGCCAGGTGTCCAGCTTTCAACCAACCACCTGGCTGAAAAGGGACCCTCCCCAGCCCGGTGAAAATGAGTGAGTGAGTGAATGAGGTGTGTAAAGTACATTTACAGTGGCGTGGAGAGTACATACAGTACACAGACCCTAGCATGAGTATAAATCGCAGTGTATATTGCTTAGGTGAGTAGAATAAAGACATGCCTAAATCCTGTGGGTATGTACTCTACATGGCTCTCTACACTGCTATTTTTACCTGTGTAGTGTCCTACTGCTTCCTCACTGCCAGAGTCTTTCCCACCTGCAGGGAAAGGCTCCAGCAGAGGGGAAAGACACCTGTAGCTCCTGCTTCAGAGTCTTTCCCCATTGGAGGGAAACACTCAGGTAGTGGGGAAAGGCTCCTGTAGCTCCTCACTGCTGGAGCTTTCCCAGGTGCCTCTCCCCACACCCCACCTGAGCCTTTCACTGATGTGTGTAGCTACACACTGTAGTTTGGACCCACCCTGCTTTTCACTGCAGAGTGTAGCTACGCAGACCCTACACACTGCCACCACTGGTATCCAGTGCAGAGGTACCCAAAATGACATCTCCTTCATCTCTCCTATCACTGGATTACTAGTTTTGCTATCACTGGCAGTAATTTATTGACATGAATTGCAGTAGACCTTTAAGGGGGAAAAAAAGACTCTTTGGATGGCTAGAGGAGCAAATATATCTGATTGCAGAAAGTTTGATCAAATTCATCATCATCATATGTTCTTATTTAGACACGCACATAACCAAGTGATCACATACACTGAGTAATTGTTTAGATTGTACCTCCTGTGCACGGATTTATTGGACTGACAGATTTTCATGTAGCAGAGCTTGGTAAAAATCATTAGCAGGATAGCATGGTTATAATAAGCTATCTAAGTGTGTGCTCACGGACTTTGTTTCCCCCTTCCTCTCATGTTCTGATTGTCCAGCTGAGGGAAAGGAGAAAACCACAAGAGGAAGTTAAATCTCATATATATGAAGAACAATCTGCACCCAATTAGTATGAGGTGTGACAACTAATACAGATCACTCTCTGCCACACTGAACTGAAAACAATGTATCATCTAGTCTTCAGGGAGGGATGGGATTGCTAACTATGGGACAGATCCAACTCCCATTGAAGTCAATGGATTCTCATTTACTTCAGTGGACATTGGACCAGACCATAAAAAAGGCTGTAAAAAGTTGTGTTATTTTTGGTTCAAAATTTGTGGTCACAATTTCTTAAAGTTGAGGTTTTGGTGAGGTCAGTTTAAGTACCATAAAAAAAACATATTTGACCCTGTGCACCAGATGGCAATGCCACTCACACTAATTTGGCCCAGCTGCCCCTCTGTCATGACTGGGGTGGCGGCTGGCCTAAATCTGATGACTAGCAGTGTGACCTGGCACATAGGATCACGTCACTCAAATTTGCAGTAACTGTAAAAAATGGCAGTGTGTGTTGAAAGATGTGGTTTCCACAACAAAAATCATGGCATACAATTTTCTTGCAAGCCTTGGCCATAAATGTCCAGCCTTGACAAGCTGTATTTTGCAAACAGCTCTGCAGAAATTATATTGTGCCATCAGTGGGAATTAAGCATCTAAATACTTATGAGGATTTGGACTTCCCTCACTGGGATGAAAAGAAACTTCCTGGGGGTTTCTTGTTCACAGCAGGGTTTCTTGAACCTTCCTTGGAAGCAGCAAGTACCAGCTACTGACACACAGGATACTGGGCTTGGCGGAACATGGGTTTGATTCTGGAACAGACAAGTCCTATTTCCCTAGGTCACAACCACTTATCTTACAGCTATGTGGTGGGGTGGTCTGGTGCAGTGTGGAGTTACTTTAATGACAAGTTAGGTGGAAGAGAAAGGGGATAATTGCTCTAATTTAATCCCAGCAGGCCAGGTGAGGCTGATTAAAAGAAGCAGAGTTTGAGGCCATCCAGCATATTCCAAACCCAGAGAAAAACAGCTTCGTGGCTTGAGTGAGGAAAGTTTTTAAACACTGGAAGCTTCAGGCAGCTGAACCTGACTGCTGGGGGACTTGAATGTGACATTGGAGTTTGTTGTTCTTTTTCTTTGGAATGTACACATCCTTGTCCAACTTTGGAGAGCGCAAATAAAGCATGAATCTCTCTCACGAGAGAGAAAAGCACCTGTGATTTTTGTTTTTCTGTGAACCAGTCCCCTATGACAAAGTAAAAAGCTGTTTTTATGAGCATTTATAGTATCTCAGAACTATTTAAGGAAGCAAAAATAGTGTGAGACTGGGTCTTCTTGTACAATTTCAGTTCTTGGATGGTGGAAATCTCACAGACAAATCTGGTGTTATTTTAGTACCATATGATTCTGAGGCATTAGCAAATCTGGTAAAACAACAACAACAAAGAAGTTCAAATATGGAGCTATTTGATTTATTCTAGTTTATCCAAACGCTGCTATCTGGGTTTCTGAGGAACCTGGATATACAGCCCTAGTAAAGGCTCTGCAGTCTGATGGGCATAGGTGGTTTGTTCCAGTACTGATTGGGCTACAAATGTTTCACAACCTGTCCATTTAGTTCTTTGCATTTCAACAACAAAGGCACTGTAATAGCTAATGACTCCCTGCCACCAAGGAAAGAAAGAACAGACAGAGCCATCAGATCTGACTCAGGCATGAGGTTGAATTCAGCTTTGATCAGTGCTTTCTTGACATTTTGCTGCATGTCACTCTGCCTGACATCAACAGATATCACAACATTAATCCATAAATAACACCATTGATGCATGAAGGTTCTAAAAGCCATAAATGTCTGGTAGCTTGGAGAGTGCTGGTAAAAAAAAGAGAAGTATTGATTTACTTGGATTTTATTCTACAGAACTAAAACCAGGTGTGGGAAGTCTCCTGGGTCCTGCTGCTCTCCACACTGCTTCCTGTCAGCACGGCTCACCTCCCCTTCAATCCCCCATTGAAGGGAGGAGGCTTCATGCCATAAGGGAGCTATATTTAGGAGTTAATACAGCCTGAATAGGCAGAGATGGGCATCCCTCACACTAATGCCTCCCACCGACTCCCCACTTGGAGAGGCTGAAGACCCATAGAGTTCCGAGAAGGCAAGACCAATAACATGAGAGATGCTGCTTCATCTACCTCTCCATTTAGGCAGGGTATTATCTCGTATCAGCTTACTTGTACATGGTTACCACTTTCTAAAATTTCCACCTATTGCTCCAAGGTTTCTTGGTACAATATGTCTTCTCTTCAAACTGAAAATCTATGGTTTTGTGATTTAAACCCACAAAATCAAGACATTCTGATGTAAGGTTGGCTTGCTTTTAGTTCATCCTGTTCTTCACCCCATCTGTTCTTAAGCATTCTATTCCTCTTTCCCACCCTTATTTCTGACTCCTGAGCATGTTTTTTATACAATAGGGTCTTTGCCCGCAATTGTAATGGGACATACAGTTACTGATTTCATGAATAAGTTAACCAGGACAAAGGTATAAAAATAGTTCAAACACTACCTGTAGTTAATTAACAGATAGCTTCACACAAGAGAAAGTCATCAGGAATTTATTCTGTCCTAATGCCTTCCCAGGGGTGTAGAGATAGAGATGGCATAGGCAGTAAGGGGTACACAGGATACAGACTAAAGTAGTGATGGAGAGAAATGGAAAACCAGGAGAGATGAAAGGAAAAGGAACAAAGTAGCGAAGCAATTTGATCTCTGAATGTCCTGACTTCTGTGGGTTTAAATCTCAACCTTTAACATTTCATTAAAGGTGACCTGCCATGCAGATAAACAAAATGTCATCAGCTTTAGAAATATTTGTTGAATAGTCCCATGAGAACCATCTGTACCATGACTTTCATCTTTTGGGATAGGGGATTTTTCAAATGAGACTTCAGAAGGGACGCAAACAATGCAAGAATCATATTCCTGTCCTAAAAAACTGCACCTATTATTGCTACAAGTATTACCTAAGATTCCTATAACTGAAAGCAGTTCATTTTTTTTCTTTTCTTTCCTTTTTGTCAGTTTGTGCATTTGACAGAACGTTTATTCTTTTGTTGATGACCAGCTGTATTGCCTGTCTACCATGATAATAGCATTCATGTTCTCCTCTGGGGGGTGGCCTGTGTATGTTTTTCCCCGGTGTACCCAAAAGCTGTCTACCCATAATAGCAGCAGCAAAGCTGAAAGTGAAGAGGCAGCAGGTATGGAGAGGGAGTGAATAGAGTGCAGGCCTGTCCTCAGGCACACCCAGAAGTCTCTTATGAACATCAGCAAGGAAACAGAACTATCTCCTCCATTTTTTAAAGAGTTTTTAAAAGTCAGACCCTGAGAATCAGGGAGCTGTAAAACTATCACTGCTTTCCATCCAGCGTCCAACCCCCACCACCAAGAGGAGTTGTGGCACAGCAGAGAATGAAGCCCAGTATCGTTGCTTGGACGTCACCCTACCACCATGTCTCACCCCGGCTACGAAAGAAAATATTCCAGAGGAAAAGAGAGGAAGAAGAAAGGCTCACCTATTATTTCATGCATCATCTTTAATAAAAAGTTCTTTCTAGTGCAGACATTAATTTCAGTGGCAGATTGCTCTAAAACTCATTGTCTGTATTGCATACAGAGGACATCAATTTGCTGCACCATGATAGATCATTGAACACCCATGTAATGGCATATTGGAAAGCTACCTAACAACTCTGGCACTGTGTGAAGGAACCAAAAAGCCTGATACTTTTCAGCATAAGATTATTTAAAATGTTTTCTTACAGCCAAATAAAGCAACTCACAGAGTTGCTTATTATAATTCTTTGTTTCAGCCTCTTTGCCGTCTCAGTATTGTCAACGACAAGCATTCAAAAATCATGAGTCATGCCCCCCAAAATCAAGAGATTAAAAAAATCTCGGTATTTTTAAAAAGGAATAAACTTTGTTTGCTTTTTATTTGCCCTCTGGTTTTTGATCCTTTAGGGATTCACTTGAGTCACATTTTCAAGCTTTTCTGGGTAACCATGGGGGCTAGAAACTTACATTTTTTAAAAATGAAAGCTGAGATTGTGACATAAACACATAGTTCCTGGAGCTGGCACTTTAAGAAAAATATGATGAGAGTTGGCAACACTCTGACATCTTAACTTTTTATTTCCATTTTCCTTTCCTATCTGTTGGGCTTTGTTCTTTCAGACATTTGGGTTCTGAAATATCTTAACTGACAACTCTGACCATTATATTCTCTCTAATGGTACTAAACAATAGCCCTCCTGTCTGGTTTTTGCAGTACGTCTCCTCCCTCTGCCCTGTCCCCCAAATTCTCCATTATACACTGACACATTTTTATACTGTATTTCCACATTTGCAAACTGATGGGTATGTTTACACTACAAATGAAGCGCTTTATTCTAGCTAGCATGGGTAACGATAGCAGTGAAGATGTGGTGGCACTGGCTTAACATGGGCAAGCAACACAAGTCTTCCGCACTGACTAGCCTGCACTGAAGTCCATGTCATCACTTCTTCACCTCTATAGTTACCCATGCTTGCTAGGGTAAAGGTAGCATGAGTATGTCTATCCTTGCTATAATCATTCGCTATATAGATGTACCCTAACACAACTAAAACTCCCATTGACATCAATCGGAATTTGGCCTGTGTGAAGTATAGGATGACAGTTACCGCAATGTCTTCATACTTTTTTCATTCATTGAGCTTGTTTAGCAGGTTTTAATATACTATGACAGCGTTTCCCAAACTTTTTTGGCCATGGAACACTTTTTAGCCTATTACGGAACACTTATTATTTTGTAGTTGTTTGGTTTTCAAATAAAAAATTGCATTATTTATGCTCAAATATATTTTATTTTATAAAACAAAGCAAAAATACAAATTTAAAATAACTTGAACGAACAATTTCAAACTGGAAAGCCTGTATAAAGTAGTCCAAAAATCAAGTGCAAGAGTCAAAATTAAATTCTAGATTCTTTCACGGAACACCTATTCACATCATGCGGAACACCAGTGTTCCGCGGAACACAGTTTGGGAAATGCTGTACTATGAAATAACTAGACCTTACTGAGGGAAAACGTATTTTGACTTCAATTGGATTTTTTCTTGACTGAGGGCTGCAGGATTTAACCTGTTAGTAGCATCTCTGGAAACTCTAAACAGCAGTCCTAGCTGTTCTGCTCCCTTTACAGCCCTTTGGAGCATTGCTTACTCTTTGAAGAACAGGCAGCTTAATGTAGTAAGACACCAGGCTAGATTCTGCAAGATGTGCATTAGCAGGAGGGCATTGTGAGAAAGACTTCAAAAGAAGCTGTTTTCCTGCATCTCTGTATCATTAGACACAAGTTAAGAGAATGACAGGTTTCAGAGTAGCAGCCGTGTTAGTCTGTATTCGCAAAAAGAAAAGGAGTACTTGTGGCACCTTAGAGACTAAGGTGCCACAAGTACTTCTTTTCTAGTTAAGAGAATATTTCTCTGCTGGCATATTTTGAAATAGAGCTCCTGGCTTTCTGTGGAACAGTTAGAGGTGTCCTCTTTGATCAGCCCCACCTCCTCACAGGTTCAAATTGTGAACTTAAACTTGTTACAAAATTATATATATATTGTGAACTTAAATATGTTACAAAATTATATATATATATATGTAGTATATATAACAATTTTGCATATATAATTTGTAATTGCAGATATATATATGTGTGTGTGTGAAATCAAAGGATTTTTAATATTAGAAACATTCCATTGAGGCTTCTATCCCTGCTTGTGTTTTTAAGAAACATTTAGGCTTAATTATTGCCTAAGAAAATTGTCCATCTCACCATTCTGTAAAATGCCCTTTGTGGACTTACTTCCCAGGAGGAATCAAGTTCCATTTTTATTTAGAAATATAATGTATAACTCAGTTAGTCATTCTCTCTTATGACTGTTCTTTTCATTCACATATTTCTAAAGAATCCAAACAAATCCATTCCCCCGTGATGAGCCAGGTGTTTGGGGCAGGAGCGGGCCAGGGGAGAGAAGGAGGAAGGTACCCTCTCTATTGTCTTTCTAATGCACCCACCATAAAGTGCATTAGAAAGAATAGATAGGGTACCATGACCAACCATGACAAGCTAACATGTGGTTAGGGTGACACACGTGTCTACACTAGCTGCTAACATGTTTTTAAACAACACTTAATTGAACTGTGTAAAACAACTCTTTCCTAGTCTAAAAAAGCCTTTGAGAGGAAATTTCACCTGATGAGACAGGAGGTTGAGGAATTAAGGCATTTGCTTTATGTTGCCAACGTGGACAAAAATGCACAGAAACAAGTTGTCAAGGCAACCAATTAATCTGCCTTGCTTCTTTGAGGCACCATATAAAAAGTAATCCCGAATTATAAGAATCTCCAAGAGTGGAACATGTCAATCAAATTCTGGAGTAGATTCATACCTGCCAATATGCTCTGACTGAAAACAAGGAGATTGCAAGTTTGCAAAAATTGTCACATATCTGCATAAATTCTGGCACAAACTAACCAGCCTTCCCATTTTAAAGTTATGTTGTAACAAATTGCAATATGGTGAGATACCTGCATGCATTTGTGGGTAGCCTAGAATGTTTAAATAGGTGCTATGTACAGTATATAACCCCCAATAAATAAAAAGCTACCATGCCATATTTCCAATATTGCTCATAGTCTCTGATTGCAACTTGTCAGAAGAAGATGAGGGAGAGATGTAGGCCCAGACCCTCAAAGGTATTTAGGCACATAACTCCCTTCAAAATCAATGCCTAAATACCTTTGAGGACCTAGGCCATGTATAAAATACATCTCCAGCTTTTCTCCAAGCCCTAAAATTCTAATCAATTAATGCTGTCTCCCCTGTCCCATATCTGCCCATCCCTCTGCCCAACAATTAAGTATACGTCCCCCAACACCCACATCAACTTTGCCCCTCTAGCCCCAACATCAATTCTGCTGCCCCCTCCCAGCCACACATCTGCCTCTTGATCCCCAGTGCACCTCTACTCCTCCTGCAGCTGTGGGGTCTCTTCACCTCCTCTCCCCCAGGCCTGGAGGGGCAACTGCAATGGTATTTTCTTCTCCCCCTTCCCAGGTCTGGTGTTTCAGGGAGGAGTGGGAGGATGGAGCAGACTGCCCCATTGTTCACAGGAGGGGAGGAAGGAAGAGGGATCAGAGCTGACTTAAGTTGCTGGACTGTTTCTGCTTCCTCATCCCCTCCCTACCCTAACTCTGTTAGGGCTCCTGAAGGGAGAGCTGCACCTGCCTCCTTCCGCAGCCCTGATTGGCTGCTCTTCCCCAAAGGTGGGAAATTGGAGAAGGCAGCCAATCAGGGCAGATTTTCTCTTGGGCAGCGCTGAAAAAAATTGCATGAAGCCTGGAAATTTTACCTTCATACCAAGACTGGCTCTAGCAGGAGCTAAAATTGTCTTGAGAGGTGGAAGTGCTGAGCATGGAAGAAGGAATACAGGCTTCTGAGGGGAGGGGCTAATCCAGGTTTGCCTCGAAGTGGTAAGAGTCTAGGGCCTACTCTATACTTAAAACTTCAGCCAACATAGCTACACCACTTAAGGGAATGAAAAATCAACACCCAAGTGCCATAGCTATGCTAACCTAACCCTCAGTTTTGACACAGCCAGGTTGATGGAAGAATGCTTCTATCAACTTAGCTGCCATTGCTCAGAGGTGGTTTTCCTAATGGAAAAACCCCTTCTCTTGCTGTAGGCTGCATCTACACTACAGGGTTATGCTGATTTAACTACAGCACCATAGTCCCCATAGTGTAGACAAGCCCTAGGACTCCCTGCACATGCTTCTTGCTCCCAGGATCCTTCCCTGACACCTCTGCTCCTGGTCTCCAGGTCCAGCAACATGTAAGGGGGTAGATTTTCTGAGCTGGGCTTTTGAGGCTGATGGTGTTGGGTGTCAGCTAGAAGAGGAATGGTGCAAACTATGGAGGATTTTCTGTGTATGTCTAGAGGAGGGAGGGCAGTTCTGAGCCTAGGACTGTCTGGTGGGAGACATTTCAGAGCTGAAGGGGGCAGAGAAGAGGTAAGATGAGGCAAATGAGGTAAGAAGAAGAGGGGTTTTCAGCTGTGTGTGTGCATATGTATGTGTGTGTGTAGGGAGGAGTGTTGTAGAAGAGGGTGGCCCTTTTTCTTCACATTTACCCACCACCATCCCCTATACTCCTTCAGAATGCTTCCAAATGACACTCCCTACTACTGTGGCCCAGTTTTTACTTTGAAAATAACAACCAGGGGTGTGGGTGTGCGTTTGTGTGTGTGTGTGTGCGCACACATACACAGGCAGAGAATAGCTTGCTAACTGCAGCCCACCGCTTAGTTTGGACACCAGCTGCCACTGATGGAGAAACAGGGAGGAACTGTGACTCAGAAGTATGTATGAAGCACAGGGCTTTCCAATTCCACTACTGGAATTGTGCAAATTATGAACCACCCCTTGATGAGGGCTAATCCCAGAAGACACAATCTAGCCTATAGCAAATTTCAAACTTCAGTAGGATAAACAGAGAAATATCAGAAATGTGAAAATTAAAAATAAAGGAGAAAAATATTTATTTGCTTAGAATTTTGGTCTTATGAGATAGCCTGCAGCATCTAAATTTGGATCATCTAAATTAAAGGATGAAGCAAGGTAAATGTAGTGGGGTGGACACCCGCCGGGCCCAGAGGAGTTTAAGATAGCCCTGGGAGAGGGCTGGGGTAAAAGGAAGGCACTGGGGCTGACTGGGGAAGCAGTCTCAGCTGGGGGCCATGCCCCAGTCAGGGCCCAGCTGGCTCTATAAAGGCTGTGAGCCAGAGGCCCAGAGAGTCTCTGTTTGCCTCTAGAGGGAGAAGGGCCTGGCTGCAAGGTGCTAAGCAGGACACCTAGTTTGGAGCAGGGCTGGGGAAAAGCCAAGGGAGCCTGGGAGCTGTGGCCTAGGGAAGCTCCAGGCTGAGGGCCTGGTAAGGTCTATTAGGTACAGGGGTTTCAGGGGCAGCCACGGGTAGGCAGAGGCAGCAGGTCCAAACCCAACCTTGCTGATAAGTGGCTCATACTGCAGTCTGCCCCAGGGTGTGGGGGCTAGCTGGTGACTTGCAGGAGCCTATGACTGAGGTGAGGTTGGGACAGTGGGTGGGGGATTCCCCTGGGAGGGGGAGACCTAGAACTGTGGGGTACTGCCAGGAGGCAGCACCCAGTGAAAGGGGCACCAGGGTCCTGGGAGGGACACGGGAGCCAGCAGCAAGGCAAGACACTGGCCTAAGGAGGGTGCTCCGGAGGCTGAAACGCTAATTCCCAAGGACGACAAGCAGGCGGTGCTGCTGGTGAGTCTGTGTCCAGTTACAGTAAGAGAAGATGATTTTGAAACATTTTAGTGCCAGGGCTATTTCTTAATACCCACCGATCGCTCTCATTTCAGATGGCATCAGCCTGTACTAAGCCTTGAACCCAGCATCAGAAAAATCAAACTGAGAGTTTGATTTCCTATAGAAAGGACCAAAACCCTGTACTCTACAGGGGGGAAAAATTTAAACTTGGCAGGTCTGAGCCCTGCAAAACATGATGACAAACCACTACTGCCAACAGAATAAAAACCTTTTTTTTAAAGAGCCTCTTATTTTTAAATAGAATTGTACATCAACATGAAACTGATGCTTTCGAATCTGCATTGTAGGACATATGCTTTGGTTATGTACATAACTGATAAGCATGTTAACAAGCCTAAATTTAATAGGCAAGTATTTCAAGGCTTAGATTTTTGACACTGAGGTCCTTTGTGCAGGAAGTCAGACTAGGTGATCATAATGGTCCCTTCTGACCTTAGTATCTATGAACATTTCACAGGTCACACTGTAGCTGAAGAAACAAGGGGTGGGGCGGGGGAAGCATTCGTTATCCTAGGTCAGTGACTGTAAAACATGGCCACCCAAATATTTTATGCATGTTCTTTTGCAGCTATGGACACCAATACAGCTAAGTGTGTACTTCATGCTACAGAATACAGGATTTATTACACTATTCACTTTACTATAGTGAAACCTGTCGTTCCCTAATTATATTCTGTCCTGTAGTTTTATGACTGCAGTGCCCAGACTATGTTCCTAGATAATCATCTGACATGTAGATAGGGTTCTTTCATCCAGCTGGATCCCAAAATGCTTTACAAGCATCACTGCTTACCTGTGTATTGCTTTCCTTACTACAAAAGTACAGCCAGCTCTTCTGCAGACACGACCATTTAGCAGCTCTCATTCACAATGTAGGACAGAAAGGGAAGAGTACTATTCACTGTACAATCAGGGAAGAATTTTAAGTATTCTTTTAGCACAGGCCAAGCAGTCAAATAGTTGAGTCAGTGAATTACACATGGCTCAGTTAATTGCTCCCAGCTAAAGTTGATCAAAACTTTTGCATTCAAAACTTTGACAAAAGTGGCCTTTTTTTTTTTTTGAACGAGCAGAAAACCTTCACAAAAAGAGCTTTTAAGTTTTCAAAACTGTCTTGTTTTTTTGTCAAAACCAAACCATTTCAAAATTTGAAGTTCCAAATATTTATTTTTGTCTCCCTCTGTCACATTCTGGGATGCAATCCAGACTGGTGAGGGGCTGTGTCACCACCTGTCCTGCAACCTAGGGTGCCTCAAAGTTTTGCTATTGTAGCTCCCAACTTGGACTGCTCAAAAGCAGCATGCAGGTCACAGCCTGTCTATCTGTGTATAGATTCAGCCCAGATCCCAGCAGCCTGTCAGCAAACACACCAGCCACTCTCTGGTTTCCAACAGCCTTGGTTACTACTTGCAGGTCGACCCCAATACACTCCCAGTCCTGAATTTCCCCCAAAACATGTATTCTGCATTGTCCAGCCCTCTCCTGGACAAGTTCAGTTATTATAGGTTCATTGCCCCTATAAGGGGTCAATATGCAACAGTTTCCTATTTTAACTGGAGTTACCAAACAGTTCAATTTAAACATACTAATGGATTAGTGTTGATTAAAGGATAAAACAGATTTATTTAATTACAAAGATTTTAAGTGAGTACAAGTATAAGGTACTAAAGTAAAAAATGGTTAAGAGAAATAAAGATAAACCACTGTCTAGTACCTAAAATTTAACAAACTAGAGTTTGTTCAAGGTAAAATCCTTACCACATGTTCCCAGCAATATTGCTAACCAAATTTTCATATCAGGATCCCTACCAAATTCAAAAGGCTTGTTCCTTTGTTGTCTTAGGTAAAAGAGAGGGGGAAGAGAAAAAAAGATTGATAACCTGGGGTGTTGTTGCCCCTCACTTTTATAGTCCAGTCACTCTTTGAAATGCATTTTCCTGAGGGTTCCTCCTAGATAAAATTCCTTCCCATTGTGAAGATGGAGACATGGTGGTGGTGAAACAGGTTCCATGTTGTTGCTTGCTAAAATGTAGATTGCATTCTTTGGCAATGAACGGGCCAGGAACAAATCAATCACCAGTTAAGTAGCCAATCAACTTTGATGACACCTCGCTAGATGCGTCAGCTCATCCTTTGTCTTTGGGGAAACCAGTTTACCCCCTCCTGCTGTCCAAGAACCCTGTTTACTACTTGTATGTAAATTGAGGTAAACACACCTTTCTTTGTTTAGGTTAGATCTGTTCAACAACTTCTGCCTAATCAGGGCTATTGAGTTTGAACATGTGCTAACAACAACACCACAGCATTCATAACTTTACATAGAATGTTGCTACATACATTTCATTATAATATTATTGACCAGTTATTCATTTTCAAATGATACCACACAAGGCATATTTTATACCAAGATTATTACAGTAAGGTGTAGGGTGTAAATAATGAGATGCATTGGGTCACACCCTGTGCCACCTCTTTATTCATCACTGTCATGTAATTAGGATATGTTTTGTACAAAATATGCCTTGTGAGGAATCATTCTAAAAATCTTGGTCTGCTAGACATTAATAGCTCATTGGATTGTATGTGCTACCATCAGATGTGAAGTTTGGCTGTGTATGTGTTACTGAAACATGTTGGGAAGTTGAAAACACCCACAAGCAGCCTTTCAGGTACAACAGTAAAAAGGCCAAACAATGTTAATGGTGTATTGAGGAAATACACAAAAGCAGAAGAATTACCCCAGGAACTGTATACAACAGAATTCTCTCAGAGATAGCACTACACAATGGGAATTGTTTGACCTAGTTCACAGCAAAAGAGCTTTCCAGAAAGTGGGAAGAAGAGATAAAAGGAGGAAATGACATCATGATGGTACCTCACTCTCCCTACAACAACACACTTGGAAACACCTGAAGAACAAAGACAACTGGGGGAAGTGATGGTCCCAGGCTAAAGGAATTTCTAGCTTGTGTATGAAAATCTGGGAAAACCAAGCTACAAAGCAAAGGCAGCTTGTGCCTTAAGAATCTGCCAGCATGTTTATCGCTCAGGCAGGATATGAATTAGTAAATATATACCCTGTCTAGTATGTTAAGCTCAGTTTGCATTTTTGTTTATTTACTAGGTAATCTGCTTTGATCTGTTTGCTATCACTTATAGTCAATTAAAATGTATCCTTTTGTAGTTGTTAAACCTATTTTATGTTTTAATCCAAACCACTGTGCCTTTAACTAAAATGTCTGGGGAGAATCTCAGGTTGGTTATTACAAGTGTGCATGGTCCTCTTCACATTGAGGGAGGTGTGGACTGGGTATTAAATCCATATACTGGCCAGATTTGACCAGGGCAGGATGGTACTACTCTGCGGTCCGAGGCTGGTGGTTAGAGAGCCTGCATGTGACTTCAGATGAGTGTGTCCCTACCTGTGTGAATGCCAGTGAAGGTGCAAGCTTGGAGGGCTTTGCAGCTTGTCACAGCAGCACAGTGTGAGAGAGAGCCCAGGGTGATGAATCAGAGGGCTCAGTGGTACCCCAGTTCCAGGTGGCACCCCGGGGGCAACCTATCAACACCCTCACCACCGCTTCGTCCCTCCACTTTTGGAAAAGTCAAGTGACAGAGTTATAATTTTATTTGTACTTTGGCCACTCAGTGACTTTTCCAAAGTTGGAGAAGTTTAGAAGTTAGAATAGCAAAAAGAAAAATGTAAAAAAAAAAAAAAAAAAAAAAAGTGAATTAAATCAAAACTCCTGACCATCATTCATTTTATTGCACTGAGTGGCCAAAAAACCCAAAACCAACCAACTAAACAAAAACAGGGGCAGGGAGGGTGCAAGAAGGGTGGGGAGGGGGAGAGAAATTCAAATTTTTATTCCAAAAAAGTTTGAGAAAATTATGGAAAAAAATAATTCCATTTCAACCCCTGAAAAACAGAACAACTTCTGCATTTTCCACAACATTGTGTTTCCATCTTTGACCAGCTCTACTGCCAGCTGTATTTGCTACTGGTGCAGGACTGTGCGAGGGTGTTCCCATAGCTGTATCTGAGTACCTGCCCACCCTTTACCTGGCAATGCTAGTCTTGGGTTTACCTTGGGTTTACCTGGCAATGCTAGTCTTGGGCCTGGAAATCAGTTCTCTCTCTCTCTTCAGAGTAAGTATATCTATAATAGAGCTCCGGCCAAGCTATAAAAAAAAAAAACAATGACTTTCAGACTCGTTCTTTTCCAGAGCAGAGCAAAGTACAGCATGGCCTGAAGCCAGGGTAAACACATTGCCCTGGTGTTCTTCCTTCTTGAAAGTAAAGCAAATAACAAGGTACCAGCTTTAGTTCAGTTGCATACAGATACAGTCCTCTGGGAAGTGCTGCTTCAAAGGCAGAGTAAGTCTAAATCCCACTGTTGGTTAGCAACAAACAGGCACAGACTTCTGAAGGTCTTAATTCTTTAAGCAAACTATAGCTCAACCATAAACAGAATGAAATAAGCACTTCCCTCTGCTATTGTCAAAGGGTGTGCCTGCTCTGTAGAACCCAGGGCTGGCCAAGCATAGCTTTGTGGGATCCTGCCTCAGTTTCCCCTTCTCTCAGAGTCCCTTAAGAACTGCACACAGTCCGAAGGTATAAGATTCAATTCCCCTGCTGGGGTTTTGCTTTTTCCAAATAAACCTGTAACAAAGTCTCTTCTGCCCGGACTCAACATAAAGTGGCCCTGGCCTGTAGCCTCTCACCCTTAGGTTCAAGGGTTGACACAGCTCTCCTGCCTTGGGGCCTGGGTTTCCAGGCTCACAGCAGCTCCCCCAGTTGCTTCCCTTGAGAACCCTTTCAGCAGCTTTCTATGTAAACCTCCCAAACCTCCCTGGGCTGACACTGGTCTTCCCAGTCTATAAAGCTCCTGCTCCCAGGCCTTTAAACAGTTGGTTGGATTTTTCCCAAGACTTAACTATCCTCCTCAGACCCTCTGCCTCTCTTCCAACACCTAGGGAAGGCAGAGGTAGGTCTTCATCTGCTTTAAAATTTCCAGAACTTAAAGGGCCACACCACAGAACAGGTGTTGACTGAACACTAGTCATTACTACCCTTAAAGGAACAGCTAGGAGTAAACCTCTCTCTAGGCCAGCCTCCCAAGACTCTACTACATCCAGCAGCCCCTAGCTGGTGGATTGGATTTCCTCTTACATAGTCCTGGAAGGAGTTCCAGCTGTCTCCTGACCCTGCACATTGATCCTACCCTCTTTGGAAACACATGTGACCTGGAAATCTAACTTTTCTGATTCTATCAAACTCTTGCCCCTCAGGACCCAGATAGATATAGGCAGCATACCCAGTCACAAGGACACAGCTAAGAGGAGATACCTCTCGGGTGTATGGGACCAGTGAATTCAACCCCACAGGTCATATCATGACATGACCCATGACAAATGTCAGGCCTGGGAGTTATGCGACTGATATTTGCTGTTTAGTAGAAGAGGAGCAAAGTTTTGGTGGATCTGAGACTGAATCCACACCTAGTGTAGTGTTAATCAACCTCAGTTTACAACTGAAAGCACAGAGGCAATTTAGGTGCACAGAAGGTAATTCACGAGACTGGAATTTGCTCTGGATATCAGGGCTAATATTCCAACACTTAAAAAAAAATAAGACAAAACATTCATGTTATAAGAAGTAGTAGGGCTGTGATTTTAAGTCATATCTAAAATAAAGCACCGACAGCAGCAGTGTCCCCTAACCTCATTTGAAGGGCAGAGTGCCATCTACTGTATTACCAACACATGACTTCTTCTACCTGCTGTTTCTCTAGAGAAGCCACTCGTTCAGATAATGACCTGGCCCAAGCATGCTTAGTGGATCAGATTATGCAAGAAGAGAACAGAACTAGGTGGTACAACCACAGGTAAAAATGGAGCAGTCAATAAAGTTCTTTATCCCTATTTTGGATTCTTTGGCTTGAGATCTTCCATGGTTTGACATTAGTCAGTTGTAAATGAAGTGGGAGCTAGCCTTTTCATATTTTTCCTTAACCGTGGATTTGCACAACAAAAAAAACTGATGACAGTCTGAAGACTACCCAGCAGTCCACAGTCTTTTAAAGTAGTGAATGGAATATTTTATTTCTTAAGCAACCTCATTCAAAGTTACTGAGCTTGATTCTGATCTCACTAACTGTATAAAACCAATGTAAATAAGATCAGAATCAGGCCCATTCTGCCATTGCCCAGATGTGGTTATGCTTATTACTATTAGCAAATATTTGTATTATGGTAGTGCCCAAAAGCCCCAATTGTAATTGACCCCCTTTGTTTTGGGAGCTATGATAGTCTTAAAGGTGGCAATTTTGCAACAGAAAAGCTTCAAAAACGGACTCCGATGAGAAACTGCTGAACTGGAATTAATTTGCAAACTAGATAGCATTAATTTGGGCTTGAATAGAGACTGGGAGTGGCTGGGTCATTACACAAATTGATTCTATTTCCCCATGTTAAGTATCCTCACACCTTCTTGTCCACTGTCTGAAATGGGCCATCTTGATTACCACTACAAAAGTTTTTTTGTTTTGTTTTTTTTCTCTCCTGCTGATAATAGCTCATAATTAATTAGCCTCTTAGAGTTGGTGTGGCAACTTCCACCTTTTCAAGTTCTCTCTATGTATATGTATCTTCTTACTATATGTTCCATTCTATGCATCTGATGAAGTGGGCTGTAGCCCATGAAAGCTTATGCTCAAATAAATCTGTTAGTCTCGAAGTTGCCACAAGTACTCCTGTTCTTTTTACTAGGAAAGAGACAGTCCTTGCCCAGAAGCACTTACAGTCTAAAATGCAATAACACTGAGTCAGTCATTCTATTTTAAACCCATATTTTAGAGTTGACTGCAAAAAATATATTCAGGACCATGTTGTAGAAACTGAGCATTACTGTAGTTCTCTGTATGATTAAGAGGCTGATGGGACTGACATAAGAGAAACTCTTAAAAGAATTAAATATATAAAGTGAAATCCAGGCCACATTGAAGTCAATGGAAATTTTGCTGTTGATTTCAGCGGAACTAAGATTTCACTCATATAGTGTAGTTAATGACTGAAACATATGAGAGAATCTCAGACTTAAAACCAAGTAGATGGAGGAAATGTTTAGGACAGGCCAAGAGGAAAGGACTTGGAATTAAACTGAGCGTGGGGGAGGGGGAGGGGAGTGAGGGGTGAACTAGGCTGATAGGCAACATTTCTTAGCAATGGTCTAAATCTATTTTTCTAAAGAAAATTCTAATGGGAGAGGTGTCAGGTAGCAGGGATCTATGCTGAAAGTATTCCCCTGTTCTCCATACAGAGACAGGAGCTGTCCAGCAAGGATGGTTGCTGGTCTGCTGGCCTCCCCTTCCCCTGACAGCAAAGTAGATAATACAAGTCTCAAATGCATGGCTTCTCAACCAAATTTCTGCAGGGAATGCTGAAAGACGGGTAGGAGAAAGTGCCCTACCATCTCTGCCCCTGCCCCTGTCTGTGTCCCGAGTCAATGGAACTCAATCTACATTACTAAGCTCCATCAGAGAAGCACCCCGACGAGCTAAATGATGGTGCAGCAAAGGTGATATTCACTGCCTCAACCCCTTTTGTGAGAAAAATGGGAGAGCTACATGCGAAGGGGGTCTTTGTAACAAAAATTGGAATGGGACCAGTCTGGCTCATAGGGGTCTACCTGTACTAGACTGTGGAATTAGGGTGACCAGTGTGGAAGTATAACATTGTATAAGGGGACATGCTGGATACATTGTATATGAGAGGGCATGCCAAAACATGTTACAAAGTATCTGAGGGAGCACACGTAGGGACAGTTAGCTTTTGAATGGAGAAGCAATTAAGATAGAACCAGCACATCTCAGAAGCAGGCATCAGAATGGAAGGTGTGAAGGGCAATTAGTTAAGTTAACTGGAAGCTGTTAAAGGAGATTGTTAAGGGTGGCAGGTAATTGAAGATACGTGACTGGTCTCAGGGATGTCAAAGGGTGGTGACTAAAATCTTTTTCTTCTTTTGTCTGTAACTTGTTCTCCAAAAAACTGTATAAATTAAAAGACACAAGCCCCACTCGGGGGGCTCACTTCTAAATGTATTAGCAGAGCAGCTTTGCTAATAAAACAGAGTGGTCTAATAAATTGTGAGTCTGAGTCAAACTTTGACACCAGCTATCCCAATTTTATAGGGACAGTCTGGATTTTTGGGTCTTTTTCTTATGTAGGCTCCTATTTCCCCCCACCCCCTGTCCCGATTTTTCACATTTGCTCTCTGGTCACCCTATGTGGAATAGTCCCCCAAATAAAGCATTGGAATCCCCATTTGTGGAATATTAGGCAAAGCAATGAAGAATGTCATTTAGGGACCATCTCATAACTAGCAGAGAGATGTAATAAATGGTCTAATAGTAACATCTATGGCACTGGTATTTGCTTATCAGACATAGGAATTGCCATACTGGGTCAGAGCAGTGGTCTGTCTAGTCCAGTGTCCTGTCCTCAACAGTGGCCATTGCCAGCTAGTTCAGAGAAAGGCACAAGAAACCCCTGCAGCAGGCTCCTATGGAATAACCTGTTCACTCGGAAAGGAATTTCCTCACCCCATTAGTGAGAAGTTGGCCTATGCCCTGAATCAGGAGGGTTTATATCCTGTCCAAAATCCTAGTAATATATTTTAGTCATTACTATAACTCTGGACGGTCTTATTATCCATATAAATGTCCAATCCCTTTGTTGAATCTGTAATGGCTATTAATTACCAGTGATAATAGACTGGCTATTAATTTATATAACCAATTAACCTTTTACAAGAGTTTATATATAAAACTAAAACCAGAAAAAGATATTAACTTCCAAAGCTTATATTCAAATAGTATATTGTGAACCAGCCAGGAAAGCAACCATTCAGGCTGACCTCCTTTCCTGTAGTCACAGAAATCTGCTCCTTTTTTCCCCTCCCCTTCTCCATAAAGACATAGTCTTAAAATGAAATGTCAGCCTCAGCTTTAACATTTTTGATTTAGGTCATTGCCTTAATGTTAATTGTAAGGGTTTTTTAAATTTACTTGTTCAATTTACCTCTGATATGAAGCTACATTAATCAAGTTTCCACCTACACTGCAGTCTGTTATAGACCACACAACATAAAGCCTCCTTTGCAACACTTGTCATAGCATGTGCACTGAAGCTCCTAAAAATAAACTCAGAGAGAAAGACTGCAAAGAAAATGTGCTAGGCCAATTTATATGAGCTTAATTCTATTCCTATGGCACATGGCATATTCACATTGTCACTTCTCTTGAAAAATCTACTATTATGCCTTATGAGGTCAGTAAACTAGCAGTGCCAAGTTCCTTTCCCCTGAGGATATACAAAGAAGGGAAAACTGCAGTGGGTGATCATTGTACATGACATGCACCTCTTGGAGCTCTGAGAACTCTTTCAGATCAGAAGAGAGTAAGTGGGAGCTCACTCTGTGCATTTTGTGGTGCTCTGCCATGTAATTGTTATTATTAGCTTTTCACTAATTTAAAAAACCATAACTCTCCCTTTAAAAGGATGTCAAGCTCGTCAATTCTCTTCCTACTCCAACCCCTGTCCAATCCACTCTTCAGATTACTCTGGCTTTGATATGCTATTTGTCTGCCCTTCTCATAACCATCTCTGAGCTTTCTTCCACACTGCCCTTGATGCATGGGATACCCTTCCTGAGCTGGTACTCACAGTCACTTCCGTCTCCTCATTCAAATTCTTCTTGATGACCTACTTCTAGACCCCAGCAAGCTCACAAAGCACAAGTAAACTTGTGTTGTGATGGTGAAAATGAGCAACAACTGGTAAGCCAGAGATGTGGTCATTTTATAAAGACCACGGTTTGTATATTTTAATCTACATAACATTACATTTTTGTACAATTTGAACCCAGAACTAAGTACAAAATACTAAATGCAGAGGGCAGTGCTGCTATCCCCACTGCTGTAATTGTCATGGATAGTGTAAATGCACAGACAGCAGCAACTTCCATGCTTGTATTCCCTTTTGAACTTAAAAATATTTGCTGCCATAAATTAATCCATGGCTTCTGATACCTTCACACTTTATCTGACCGAATACTAAAATCTGACTATCAAATTCTTCATGTGAAAAAAACATTTTTGTTTTATTCTATGGGAGCACATTTGTTTGAAACCCAAGAATGCTACAACAGCTGTTTGAAAGCTCCACAAATCCAAAATGAACCAGGGGCAAACAGAGGAATCACATGAACTTCTACCCTCTTGAACTATCATAAAAAGATCAGACGTACATAAATGCATACATAAATGCATCTGCTTCAGACTGACAATGGAACTAGTAACAACTTCCAGCCAGCTGATCAGGTCAGCAGTAGAGCTGGGCAGGAACCAGATTTTTCCTTTTAGCACATAGTATTATGCGTTGGGGGTGGTGGTGGTGGGGGGGGGGGGGGAATTGTTCTGAAATAGAATGAAAGGAAAATAATTGGAAATTTCCACAAAATGAAATTCTGAAGAAAAAAAAAAGTCTGTTTTGGGATGATCAAAATGTTTCATTTTGATAAAACAGGAACATTTTATTCCAATTTTGACATTTAAAAAATTATATAATAAAAAAATGTAACAAAGTTGTTTTGAAATGGAAATCAAAATGTTCCATTCAAAAAAATGTTGACATGCTTTGACAGTATCAAAATACTTTTTTCAGGTTTTCTTTTTAAACAAACTTTCATTGAAATTGACAAGTTTATGCAAAAATGTTTTGCATTTGATGAATCACCCATTTCCGACAGAAAATTCCCATCAGCTCTAGGCAGCAAGTGGTCTCTGTCTCCAGCTCACCCTGTATGGCACAAATCTTAACAGGCCACCACTCAGAAACAAAAGAACAGTCCTTCCTAGTTCAGCCAGTCCAGTGACAGGAAGTGTGCGCTAAGTATGGGGAAGAAAAAAAAACTCAGCAGCAGCAGTTACCCAAAGCCCCTAGCAAGAAGAAGAGAGAACGGTAATTGTAAATGACCGCCCCCGTGAGGGGGCAGGGCACCAGAGCCCGGGCTCCAGCCTTGGCCCAAACATCTACCCTTTCAATTTTTAGCTCTGCAGCCTAAGTCGCACGAGCCTGAGTCAGCTGACCCAGGCCAACTGCTGCTGTGCTATGGGCCTTTTATTCTAGTATAGATGCACCCTTTGCCTTTATCGCCCAATGAGCAGATGAGAAAGTGGTGCTGATCTGCAAGGGGAACCTGCTTCAAGTCACACAGCTTCTCAAAGGTAGTGAGATAAGCATCGATATCCCCACTTCCTTAAACTGGTTTGGACACCTGCGGTTCTTCCCTTTGGGAGTCTGTGCGCAATGTGACTACAGTGACCACAGAGCCGCCTTAAACTATGGTATTGTTTATTTTACTAGTGGGAACAAAGCATTTAGTGAAGAAGAATTTTAAAACAAACAACCACATGTCGGCTTACCATCCCCTGATGGTAACCTAGCCAGGCCTAACTTCTTCAGATACTGCCAGAAGGCCCTGTGTCAGCCTGGTTTCCCCAAGCAGCTCCTCACCAACTACCTCCCTGTTAGGAGAGTCCCTTTATTCCAGCCAGACTTTCTTTGTTCTTGTCAGTTCCCATGTTTGGCCCATCTTGTCCAAACCAGTCTCCACAGAGCCAGTGACGCTGGCACTGCGATGCTGTGGCCAAAAAGGCTAATACAATCCTGGGATGTATAAACAGGGGAATCTCACATAGGAATAGGGAGGTTCTATTGTCACACTGTCTGGAATGGCTCACAATGGCGATTGCCAAAAAGCAGAGCAGAAACCCCAAACTGGGGGTATGTTCTGTAATTAGACTTCATCCACCCAGTAACAAGCGTGAACCCCTAAAGCCCTATAACAGTCTTCCCACAGAGTCACAGACAGTCCCTTTGGGCATTCCAATCTATCTTGCCACCCAGGCAACCTGGACTTAGTGATACACCAAAAATCACAATATTCAGGTTACTCCCCATCCCAAAGGGCCAGGTCACTTACCCAAGGTCATTTGTACTCAGATCTCAAACCAAAGACAACGCCTGTAGCCAATCTTTTAATAAACTAACTCAAGATTTATTAAGTAAGGAAAGCAAGAAGAGTTATTTAGAAAGTTAAAACAGGAAACATACCCACAAATGAGTGACAGTCTCAAATGTAAAAAGGAAATATAAGTTTCTATAATAAGCAGCTCTATTAAATATCCTTATGCGTCCTGACACATGTCAAGCAGCATGGAGATCTCTTGCTTATTTTTAGGCATCTTTAGCCCTCAGTGTCTGGACAGCATAAAGAGACCCAGTTTCTCCTTGTCAGGGATTTTTTTATCCCCATCACCCCAGAATCCAAGCTGATGGGATGAGTGCATGCACAGATTTTTCCTTTCTGGAGGGCGTTAAGAATGCTTTAATAAGGTCTCTGTCCTTTGATGCTACATAATGCCTCATTTACTCATTTTCAATGAGCCATCTGGTGCGTAGGATGAGCACTTTGCCTTAATTAATGCTTCTTTTCCTGTTTGGTGAGTTGCACAAGTACAGAGGTTTACAATGCAAATACTGAGTATAACTTTATACTATGGAATACAGATATTATAGTAGGATTAATATATAGAGCATCCTACAAGCAACTAAACACTCAACACAAACACTAATATCTATTTTAAGTGAGCTAACCTTCAGGTAAGCCAGACTGGTTTCTAGCTGTGCATTTGACAGTGTTTGTTAGACCCTTGGCCTTTGCATGAGCTGGCAACTAATCTGACCATGTCACATATATTACCTCTTGTCATAAATATACCCTTCCCTTTAAACACCTTTAAAATCCCTCCTGGCCAGAGGAAAAACCCTTTCACCTGTAAAGGGTTAAGAAGCTAGGATAACCTCGCTGGCACCTGACCAAAATGACCAATGAGAAGACAAAGATACTTTCAAAGCTGGAGGGGGGGTGAGAAACAAAGGTTCTCTCTGTCTGTGTGATGCTTTTGCCGGGAACAGAAAAGGAATGGAGTCTTAGAACTTAGTAAGTAATCTAGCTAGATATGCGTTAGATTCTGTTTTGTTTAAATGGCTGAGAAAATAAGCTGTGCTGAATGGAATGTATATTCCTGTTTTTGTGTCTTTTCGTAACTTAAGGTTTAGGCTAGAGGGATTCTCTATGTTTTGAATCTGATTACCCTGTAAGGTATTTACCATCCTGATTTTACAGGAAAGGGGGTGTAGGGTTTGGGGAGGATTCTGGGGGGGAAAGATGTTTCCAAGCGGGCTCTTTCCCTGTTATATATTTGTTAGACGCTTGGTGGTGGCAGCAATAAAGTTCAAGGGCAAAAGGTAAAATAGTTTGTACCTTAGGAAAGTTTTAACCTAAGCTGGTAAAAATAAGCTTTGGGGGTTTTCATGCAGGTCCCCACATCTGTACCCTAGAGTTCAGAGTGGGGAAGGAACCTTGACACCTCTGTATTTAGCACTGGTACAACCGCTGTCCAGTTCTAGTGTTCACAATCCAAGAAGGATGTTGATAAATTGGAGAGGGTTCAGAGAAGAGCCCTGAGAACAAATAAAGGATTAGAAAACATGCTGTATAGTGAGAGAATCAAAGAGATCAATCTATTTAGCTTAACAAAGAGAAGGGTAAGGAGTGACTTGATCAGTTTATAAGTATCATATTTTTGTTCCCTATCTAGGTAATGAGCTCTTGAGCCTAGTAGGCAAATGTATAACAAAATCCAAAGTCTGGAAGTTAAAGCTAGACAAATTCAGACTGAAAATAAGGTGAAGGTGAGGGTAATTAAATTAACCACTGGAACAAGTTACTAAAGATTGTGGTGGATTCACCACCACTGGCAATTTTGAATTCAAGATTGATTTTTTTTCCCCCTAAAAGAGATGCTCTAGTTGAAACCAGAATCAATGCAGGGGAGCTCTATGGCCTGTTCTATACAGGAGGTCAGACTAAATGATCACAGTGATCCCTTCTGGTTTTATAATCTATGAATCTATTAATTGCCCCATAGCAACCTTCAAGTGTTTGCTGAGGGGTGGCTTATTCACTTCCTTATTGTTTTTCCCCTACAGCCTACTTTAAAACAAAAGCAATATAGTCATACAGTAAATATCCCAATAACCAAGTCAACATACAGTATTCATAAACTATGACAGAGCAGCTCCGTATCCATCACACCACTCTTCGCTTCCACAGCAGCATAGTTCCTTGGCGGAGTTGCCAAGGGCTTCCCATTCAGCTGCTGCCTCTGCAGTTGTTCTCAGGAGTGGGACCGTAAAAAAGATATTGGGATAAGATCAGGATTAATCCATCTGCAAAGGCCCTAGCGGAAAGGGGTGTGGGAGTTTCAGTGGAGTGTGCTTGCCTGAAGGCACCATCTCAGCCGACCCTGCCCCCACCAGTAGACAGCTCAGTCCTCCCAAAGCCCCATAAACAGGCTTTCGCTGGGAGCAAGGGAAATGGCACTCTCTCCTTCTATGCTTCTCTTCCCTGAAGCTGGGATCCTCTGGATCTTTCCCTGCTCTGCTTGTGAGAACAAAGGGATCATATGGCTGTAAGGTGTTAAACCCCAACTACAAAACAGAGATGTTATTTTAACCAAAAACTTTCACTCTGACCTATGGAAAAAGTGGCCACCTTTCAATGAATTTTAAACCATCCTTAAATGACCCAGCCTGTAGTATCAAGTCTCCTGCAATATTTATGCTGGGCATTAATCACAAGTCTTTTCAGTTTGGGCTCCCATTGAAATCAGCTGAATCACAGATGATCGGTACCTCTCACATTCAGGTCCTTATTTCCATTAACTTCAGTGCATCAGCCCTGTGTGGGTGACCTAATGACCCCTGAAGATACCTGCAAAAGTTTTGGAATCTGTCTCTTTCTTTCTTCACTCAATGGGATATGCATGGGGAACACGGCTCCCTTCTCTGCCTTAGATTTCAGTTATGCAGGAGAAATGTAAAAAAAAACAGAGGACCTTACTTCAGGTCCTGCCAGGGAAAAAAGCCTTTTGTTAATCTTTAAAATGCACTTGTTTAATCTTAGGTTTCAGAGGAACAGCCGTGTTAGTCTGTATTCGCAAAAAGAAAAGGAGTACTTGTGGCACCTTAGAGACTAACCAATTTATTTGAGCATGAGCTTTCGTGAGCCACAGCTCACTTCATCAGATGAAGTGAGCTGTGGCTCACGAAAGCTCATGCTCAAATAAATTGGTTAGTCTCTAAGGTGCCACAAGTACTCCTTTTCTTTTTGTTTAATCTTGTGTATTGAATCTGCATAGTGATGTCACAGACTGTTGTTCCACTGGATAGTGGGTGGGTGGGTGAGTGAGTGGGGGGAGGAGGGTTGGCAGAGTCATGGCCCTGCATCTTCCCTGCCCCTCCTCACCACCTTTGTGTGAATTTATGCCCGGGGGAAGGGAGTGTTATGAGGGAGCAGTCTCTATGCCCCTATGGAGTAAAAGAGACTGTAATTATGCTCATCTTCCACCAGTGAGTTTTAAGGGGGAAGAGGATCTCTTTACTCTTCATGATTTGTGAAAGGGCCAGGTACAATTTTGTTCATACTGGGCTTAGAAACACGTACAATAAACAGCGAATTTCTGTTTAACTAGGGGAAGAGCCACCTGCTTAATATCTGCATTTAAATGCCAACAAAATGAACAAGTGCATAAAGACCTTTTGGCTACTAATTCAAAACTCCATAGGTAGATGCTTTCCTAGTTGCCCTTTCCTGTCTGAGGAGTCTGGTGGTTTATATGTGGATACAACACTTGTGAGCACAGGGCCTGATTCTGCCACACTTAGGCTGAGTAGAACTTTTTTCTGGAGGTCATTCCAATGAAATGAAGGGGACTACCTGCAGAGTGCAGTTCTACTCACTGTGAGCAAAGTGTAAGATTTAGTCCCCCAGTTATCTCAGATTTTTTAGCTAAAAATCTCTTCTGGTGTGTAACAATGCTGGTTCTGGCAGGACCCAACTGAGAGTGCCAATTCAGGACAAATTGCTTAAAGCAGGGCAGTTACAGCCCAAGACTGGGGTTTCTATGCACATGAAGGCAAACCAAACCAGCCAAACAGAGAAGACTTTGGTTTTACCCTACTGGCTAACCACAAGTCACACAAGCAATTCCCTTAGACACTCCAGTTTCCCAGTATCACCACCAGTGCCACTAGTTATGGGGACAGATGGTTATGAAAACCAGTATCCCAGTAAATGAAAAACAGGTTCTCTCAATCCCAAAAAGGATCTCAAGCCCCAGACCCAGGTCAATATACAAGTTAGATCTTACCCACAAATCATACTGTTGCCAATCCTTTAGAACAAAATAAATAAAATCTAAAGGTTTATTCATAAAAGGAAAAAGATATGGATGAGAGCTAGAATTGGTTAAATGGAATCAATTACATACAGTAATGGCAAAGTTCTTGGTTCAGGCTTGCAGCAGTGATGGAATAAACTGCAGGTTCAAATCAAGTCTCTGGAGTACATCCACAGCTGGGATGGGTCTTTCAGTCCTTGGTTCAAAACTTCAGTGTAGCAAAGTCCCTCCAGAGGTATGAAGCAGGATTGAAGACCAGATGGAGGAGCTGCAGCAGCTTTTTATATTCTCTTGCCATGTGGTCTTTCTTTGTTCCAAAGACAAGCTGTCCATCACATGGCCTGGAATAACCTCAGAGTTCTATCCATAGGCATGTCCCTGCATACCTTGCTGAGTTGCAAGGCATGTCTGCCTTCTCTCAATGGGTCAATTGTATAGCTGATGGTCCTTAATGGGCCATCAAGCAGGCTAGGCAGAGCTGACACCAACTTGTCTGGGGTGTCACCCAGAAGCATAGCATAAGTTTGAAATACAGACAATATAGAGCCAATATTCATAACTTCAACTATAAAAATGATACACATACACAGATAGCATAATCATAACCAGCAAACCATAACCTTGTCTTAGACACCTCATTTGACCCCCTTTATATAAGATTTGGTGCCACTACAGGACCTTGGTTGCAACAATGATCTGTATGGTCCCAGTTCAAGTCAATAACGTCACATGGTGTAAATGGGCTCCTTTGACATCACAGCAGAGCTGTGCTGATTTACACCATTAGAAAATCTGACCCTTTCAATCCACACAAGCCTATTATTAATAACTTGGAATCACAGAGTTTTTAAAAATTGTTTCAATTCACTTTTGTCAGAATGTTCTACCAATAAAATAAAAACCAGTAGGATCTTATTAAAGGGGAAAAGGCAAAATACCACATTTATTGTGAAGAGAGAAAGAATCATAGTAAGCAGTTAGTTATAGCTATAACATTCCATTCAGTTTCATATTTATTCACACATTCATTCATATACACACACAGGTTCTGCAAGGTTGTTATCATGGTTACCAGCCTTAGAGTTGCTCATGCCAAGCCACTGGCCAGGTGGCCTGGACATGAGGAGCGAGTAGGGCCTTGTCAGATGCTCATCTGACACTCCTGGAAGTTGGTTTGCAGAATCAGACCCCAAAGTTCTCACTTTTTAGAGTCTATTTTTATAGGAATTTCTTCCTATGCCAGTCTATGGGAATTGCTTCATCATGCGGTTGCTGAATCAATCAGCAGATGGCAGATTCCTGACTGCTCCGTGCTGCTAGATGTTATCTTGTTCTTTGGTTCTCCCATTCTTGAGGCTGTTGGGTGGATTCCAGTCTGCCCTCCGGGGGTCCTCTGGCTATTTCCACTTGACGCCTCCTTCAGCCAATGGACACTGGATTCTTAGGCTGGCACCTCCCTGATCATTCAGTTATTATCCACACCAAGCATCCATCCACATACATCCTCTATCTCTATTTTTAATCACAATTGTTAACAAAGTGAGATGAATACAACAAAAGGGCAGGGAGTCTCTGGGTGCTGTTTCTGTTGTTACAGAGTATTGCTTTGAGTCTCTCTCTGTGTGAGTAGTTGTTGTTACAAAGAATTGCTTTGAGAACAGACTCTGTCTTAGAATGTACTAACACAATTAGCAGCTTGCAAGTTTCACACATAGAGGGAGAGACACAGTACCTAAAACCAAGAGACCTCTTAATTAGTAATACCTGGAATTTAAACTATGGGGAATCAAACTCATTTGTGATTTTAATACAGAATTACTTTAATATGATCCAACAAGAAAACGTCTTTTTTACACTCAAAAATGGACAAAATTTGCCATTTCTTTTCATCTGACAGATATAAGCCCCTGTAAAATAAAGCTGAAAACAGAAATGCTGGCAGGCACTGCTCAAATAAAAATCACCAGTTCTTCTGCAACAAATTAGAACATGATCTTCTGGAAACTGTATGCAAAATGGTCTAGTAGGTAGGGTGCTGGCCTGGAACGCCTAAGAGCTGGGTACTCTTTCCAGTTTGGCCACTGACCTACTGTGTGACCTTGGGCAAATCACTTTGTCTTTCTATGCCTCTAATTGTAAGCTTTTTGGGGAAGGGACCATCTCTTCACATGGGTCTGTGGTGTGCCTGTACACTGGAGTACAATAGAGTCCCAGTCTCTACTGAGGTAACATAAATAGAAAATTAAAATAAATGATAAGCATTTTGTTTTCAGATCCTTTTTGCATTGATATTAGTACTAACTTCTATGTTCTTATGAAAAGGAGTACTTGTGGCACCTTAGAGACTAACCAATTTATTTGAGCATGAGCTTTCATGAGCTACAGCTCACTTCATCGGATGCATACCGTGGAAACTGCAGCAGACTTTATATACACACACAGAGAATATGAAACAATACCTCCTCCCACCCCACTGTCCTGCTGGTAATAGCTTATCTAAAGTGATCATCAAGTTGGGCCATTTCCAGCACAAATCCAGTTGAGTTTGGGGGGGGGGGGGGGGGGCGGAGGGTGAGAAAACCTGGATTTGTGCTGGAAATATACAACCGCAATATGTTCTTATAGACGTCCAGTGCACTGTATGAGTGCTGAATACTTGCTAAAATAATCAGAGTCTGGCTCGGAGGACAGAGTGCTGTTCCTCATTTGTTATGGGAAATATTTTTAAGCATGACCTCAGAGGAGAGATGCTGTCCCTTCTGAGAGCTGCCATAGTTTTGACTTTGGTCCCTGTCTATGCGTAACACACACACCTCCTAGGTGTGGTGTTCTGCCCCATCTGGTGGCACCGAGACCACTGAGAAAAAAAGAGATAAATGAGTCTGCTCTAAGGCCTTACCTAAGAGTCAGTTGGCTTTTAGCTCATGTAGTAGAGGCTCATGCCCTAAGCTCCAAAGGCCCCAGGTTTGATTCCACCTCCCAACAACTGGGGTCTGTTGGCATTACATATGCACAAGCGAGGCAGACATGTCTTTGGCAATGCTGCCCTGCCACTGTTCTCAGGCCCGATTACTAGGAATAGTTTAGTCACGAGAGCAATTTGCGTACTGCATAAAGAAAATTATCACCTTCAAATTACATCTTAAAAGGGAAGCAAATGCTGGCACTGTTTATACTCCTTTGTGAAAATGGCAATTAGTCCAGATGTGCAGCCATACATATTAGAGAAGAACATACAGAGGGCCTCTAATTGATAGGTACAGTATATGCAACAGCTTTAGAACCCTTCCTGATTGGGTCATAATCTGTTTGCTTTTAAACCTTGGCTTAGCTGCAGCTGTTCTGTGTGATCAGATTGTAGCTTCTTTTCTTTAAAAACATGTTAGAAAAACCCTGTTGTGGGTAAGAAACTCATGACAAGCTTTTTTTGTCAACAACCTGATGGCATAAAAGGTTGTAGAACCAACACACACACACATACATGCACACCCACTCTGTGGGTATGTCGGAGGGTGGGAGTAGATTCTAATGACCTTATTCACAGCAATCCCATCAAGAGACCTCATCCAATATGCAAATGAGCAGCAAGAGCTGCAGGCCCCCTGCTCAATTCCCTCATTATCTCAGGAATGAAGCTGACATGAATGTCAGTTTTTGGCTAAACATTGAACATGAGTGTTTGATGCAGTCTCCAGCTAGAAATGTGAGAACAGTCCTGAGATAATGAGTAAATCCCACACCACACCTGTACACGTGGCAGGTCACAGATGGTTAGAAGGAGGAACGGAGCTGCACCCTGCTCTTAGAAATCTTAACAAATAAAACACACAACATTTAAAAGTACAAGCAGGAAGAATAATAAGAGGCATGGCCTCTTCTGGGTTTAATTTCCTGTCTCCCTGTTCACAACAATTCACCCTGTGAAACAAGGCCCTGTCCATTGTGACTAACATACTTTGACCATGAGAACTGCTCTATTGTACTGAAGAATCATTTTCTATTATATAAAGTAATGTCTGGAAACCTAGGTAACTGCACATGGAATCTATATTGAGATGAAGAGTCTACTTTCTAAGATAGTTTTAAACACACACATATAAACAATTTTGTACAACACTCATGAACATTGCTGGGACTTTTGTTTAGTGTGAGTCCTATATAAAATGCCATTTGATATCTCATTTTGTGTTCCAAGTCACAAGCTATTTTGCACAGACTGCCAAAAATAACCTAGGGTATTTAATTTAAACTTAAGGTTCTTTGTTTTATGTCAATGGTAAGGAAACTGCTAATTGCAAGTACTGTTGCGCTGAGCGCTGCAGGAAAGCCTACACATGAATAATTATAGATGGGCTAGAGCCACAGTGTATGAATCCAGATTATGAACACCCTGAAGTTTAGGGATATTCAGATGTGGATTTTTGCTTCAATCCATTGTAAATCTGCGGCTGACTGCAATATGTAAATTTGAATCCACATGTGGATTTCAGACTCCTCCGAACTTTTGAGGGTGTTGAGATCTGAGGGGTTTCATTTGAGTCCATCACTGCTGATAAAGTTTGTTTGGTTCTAGTTATGTAAAACAAAATGTGTACTGTTGGCAATAAAGGCCAGCATTTTCAATTGGCACTTAAACCACTGTGGCCTGATTATCAACTCCCCCTTGACTTTATACTCCGCACCTCTGTGGAAACCAGGAGACTGAGTTAGATGCCTAATTTGAGGAACCCAAACTTTGGCCAAAGCAATGAATGTTTGTTAGTTAAGCAGTGAACATGACTGCCCCTCAGTCAATGAACTGGCATAAGGGATCAGGTACAGGGAGTTCCTTGTGGTGCTTAAGCTTGTATTTCATGTCTTCACTCTGTCACATCAGCACGGAAGGCTCATTCTCTGCCTATGGCTCTCCACTACCAACCCAGGTTAGCCAAAGTGAGAAAAAGTCATATAGGGAGGAAGATCAGCGTTTTACATGGTTACAGTTGCTAGAGAAACTGCTTTCTTACTTGACACTTGTTCAGCATCTCAAACTTGCCATTGAGTGACAAAGGAAAAGCTTTCAGAGTAACAGCCGTGTTAGTCTGTATTTGCAAAAAGAAAAGGAGTACTTGTGGCACCTTAGAGACTAACCAATTTATTTGAGCATGAGCTTTCGTGAGCTACAGCTCACTTCATCGGATGCGTACCGTGGAAACTGCAGCCCTTTCCACCACTCCCATCTAGAAAACAAAAAACAGCCCTTTCCCCAACATCCCAGAGGGGAAATATCCAAAAACTACTTAAAATGTTGTAGACCAATGCACTCGAATTATGCACTGAAATAATGCAAGTTTTCTACATCAACATTTTAAAAAAAAATAAACGTGCTGGGGCCCTGCTAAGAGCAATTTTTATATCTCAGACACCATTCTTTTCAAAGGCCAAAGGGGGTGGGGGGGATGGGGGAAGAGTATCTGCTATTAAGGGTCTCTATAGGAACCACGTGTAGTGCAAACCACAAGAACATCATTCTTGGGACAAAGGAGTGTGAAGTGTTTTTGAAAGGGACAACACAAGAGCAAAACATTGTGTGAGACATGATCCTCTAGCCTCAGTAATTGTGCCTGCCAGGTCACTGGATTACCACTGACTTTTGGCACAGGCCAAATTCCTTCCCTGGGAAACCAGAAAAAGCTAGAGAGTTGTGGTAGCTGCTTCTTCAGTGTGATGCCAGCCCCCTACTTCTTCTTTGGCCTCTGCTTCAGTGTTGAAGGGGAGTCATTTGCAGAAGGATCTATGGGATCATTAGCTAGGAAACATTTAAAAATATATCTGGTCTCCAGTGTTGTCTGCTGCATTCCAAGGCAAGAAGTTCTCTCTTCTGAAGCATCTTTACAAGCCAGGCATGAAGCAACTCTGACAGGAATAGCTTAGCATCTGCTGAACAAGCAAAATCAACTCCATCTGAAGCAGGCAAATGAGCCCCCATGTTTCCCACTTCCTGCTCTTCTCTTCCCAGTCAACCATGCCCCTCTCTCTTTCCTGAGGAAAGGTTGGCAGGTGGTGAGCAGTGTTCTTCCCTCACAGAAGATGGCAAGTTATTTATGTGTATTTTGCCATTATGTCCCTTCCTATCTTCAGTTCATTTCTTGTATATTTTGGCATAGCTTATTCTCAGGCCTGTGATCTTTCTCTATACATCTGTCACCACTTTCCTCTGTTTCCCTATGTTGTGTTCTCATCCTCCTTTATCCAGGTGCTCTTTACATATCTTTCTCCTACACTCATTTTCTCCTTCCTTCTCTCTCCTCTCTTCCCAGATTCTCACTTCAAAGTATGATTGTTTATTTTGTACACTACCCAAGAACATGGTAGGCACCTGGTACTTGGATGATTTGGCCACAATACTTTAGCTCAGTAAGATGACCCAGTAAAGGGTCATCTCTAGGAAGAGATGGTGGGCTAAAATGTTGGGCTGGGACTTAAGAGATCTGGGTACAGTTTCTGGATCTGCCATAGACTTCCTGTGTTGACTTTGGGCAAGTCTCTCTGACTCTGTTCCCCAGCTACAAAAATGGATAATTCTATCTCCTTTCACTCTAGTTCAAAGAGAAATTCAAGGAAGTCCTATTGCTTGCATTATACAGGAGGTCTGACTAGATGATCACAATGGTTTAATAATCCATGATTGTAAACCTAATCATACACATGAAGAAACAAGAAGTGGAGCCCTGAGCCTAGTGAAGTCAGTGAGACCCTTGCCATAGTCATCAGTAGGGTAAGAATTTCACCCATGATCCCTGTTTGGAGGAGTTTGCAATTAACAGAAGGACATGATATAACAGGAGAGTATGGTGGGGGTTCAAAAAGTAGTAACAATTAGAGAGCATGTTAATTCTGCAGCTAGTGCACACTGTGGAGGAGTAAAAAGGCAGGGTTTGTATTGCAGAGTAAAGTAAGGTCCCCACTGGCTATTGTTTGTGCACACTGTGGAAGAAGTAGGTCTTAAGAGGGACCTGAATAAAAAGAGGGGGTAGTTGTCAACTGGATGAAGTCATGTGTCTGCTGAAATGGTTGGATCATAGAGTTTAAAGCCAGAATGGACCACTAGATCATATAGCCTGACCTCCTGCATATCATAGGCCCGCACTTGTACATCAACCCCTCACCCAAAATTCAACCAACGTATTATAGCTCTCGGGAAACTCAACTCTTATGTGCCACAGGCAGAGAATACAAGGGACCAAGGGTGCCGGTGCCAGAGGCCCATGCAATTGCAGGGAACTGGTTAAGTGAGATGCACTTAAATCATCCTGACAAGCAACCTGTTCCACGTACTGAAGAAGAAAGCAAAAAGAATCTCAAGGTCGCTGCCAATCTAATCTGGGGGCGGGGAATTCCTTCCCGACCCCACATATGGGGATCAGTTAGACCCTAAACATGTGAGCAAGAATCAGCCAGCCAAGCATCTGACAGAGAATGCCCAGTGCCAGCTCAGAGCCCTGACCTACCCCATTCAGGGTCTCATCTCCAGCCATGGCCATCTCTGGTGCTTCAGAGGAAGGAGAAAAAACAGAAAACAGAATGCACTGAGGGAGAGAAGGCCCATAGCAGTGATTGTACTTCAGCTTTTATCCTTTAGGGGCATTCTTGTGAAAGTAATTTGTGATACCTTGATGTATTTGATGGACCTAAAGGGTTAAGGTAGGAGCATCTGTCACCAATAGATATTTTTCAGAGTTGGAAAAGGGAAACAAGTAGCACCACTTCAAGCACACTTAAGGTCCGTTTGTTTGGATGACACTGCAGCAAGTGCAGTTGACTGCAGATGTTTTATTCCTGAAAACACAACTAGAATGCTGTTGTGAGTGGACTGGATTGGAAATTAGTACCTACTCCAACTCTTGCTGTGAATGTTGGTTCTTTATGGATTATGCATTAAACACTCCTACCATAGGGCCTAATACTGCAAGGCATTGAGCGGCTCTGCACCCTCAAGTCCTATTTAAAACAATGAAAGTTGACAGGTCAGCCCCTCCCAGAAGAGATTCTTCAGCTTGCAGAGCTTTTCACCTTGCTGATACCCACAAAGCTGTCAACTGTTAAGATGTGGACTCACTGGCCATTAGGGAATGGACTGTGAACACCAGCTGATGCACATAGAATCAGAGAATATCAGGGTTGGAAGGGACCTCCGGAGGTCATCTAGTCCAAACCCCTGCTCAAAGCAGGACCAATCCCCAACAAAGTCATCCCAGCCAGGGCTTTGTCAAGCCTGACCTTAAAAACCTCAAAGCAAGGATATTCCACCACCTCCCTAGGTAACACATTCCAGTGCTTCACCACCCTTGTGAAAAAGGTTTTCCTAATATCCAACCTAACCCTCCCGCACTGCAACCATTACTCCTTGTTCTGTCGTCTGCTACCACTGAGACCAGTCTAGATCCATCCTCTTTGGAACCCCCTTTCAGGTAGTTGAAAGCAGCTATCAATTTCCTCCTCATTCTTCTCTTCCGCAGACTAAACAATCCCAGTTCCCTCAGACTCTCCTCACAAGGCATGTGTTCCAGTCCCCTAATCATTTTTGTTGCCCTCCGCTGGGCTCTTTCCAATTTTTCCACATCCTTCTTGTAGTGTGGGGCCAAAAACCGGACACAGTACTCCAGATGAGGTCTCACTGATGTCAAATAGAGGGGAACAATCACATCCCTCGATCTGCCGGCAATGCCCCTACTTATACATCCCAAAATGCCATTGGCCTTCTTGGCAACAAGGGCACACTGTTGACTCATATCCAGCTTCTCGTCCACCGTAACCCCTAGGTCCTTTTCTGCAGAACTGCTGCCTAGCCATTTGGTCCCTAGTCTGTAGGGGTGCATGGGATTCTTCCGTCCTAAGTGCAGGACTCTGTATTTGTCCCTGTTGTCCATCAGTTTTCTTTTGGCCCAATCCTCTAATTTGTCTAGGTCCCTCTGTTTCCATCCCTACCCTCCAGCATATCTACTTCTCCCAGTTTAGTGTCATCCGCAAACTTGCTGAGGGTGCAATCCACGCCATCCTCCAGATCATTTATGACTATATTGAACAAAACCGGCCCCAGGACCGACCCTGGGGGCACTCTGCTTGATACTGGCTGCCAACTAGTCATGGAGCCATTGATCACTACCCGTTGAGCCTGACAATCTAGCCAGCTTCCTATCCACCTTATAGTCCATTCACCCAGCCCATACTTCCTTAACTTGCTGGCAAGAATACTATGGGAGACAGTGTCAAAAGCTTTGCTAAAGTCAAAGACTAACACATCCACTGCTTTCCCCTCATCCACAGAGCCAGTTATCTCATCATAGAAGGCAATTAGATTTGTCAGGCATGACTTGCCCTTGGTGAATCCATGCTGACTGTTCCTGATCACTTTCCTCTCCTCTAAGTGCTTCAGATTTGCTTCCTTGAGGACTTGCTTCATGATTTTTCCAGGGACTGAGGTGAGGCTGACTGGCCTGTAGTTCCCCGGATCCTCCTCCTTCCCTTTTTAAAGATGGGCACTACATTAGCCTTTTTCCAGTTGTCCAGGACCTCCCCTGATCACCATGAGTTTTCAAAGATAATGGCCAGTGGCTCTGCAATCACATCCACCAACTCCTTTAGCACTCTCGGATGCAGCGTATCTGGCCCCATGGATTTGTGCTCATCCAGCTTTTCTAAATAGTCCTGAACCACTTTCTCCAGAGGGCTGGTCTCCTCCCCAGAGCAGTAGTCTGGGAGCTGACCTTGTTTGTGAAGACAGAGGCCAAAAAAGCATTGAGTACATTAGCTTTTTCCACATCCTCTGTTACTAGGTTGCCTCCCTCATTCAGTAAGGGGCCCACACTTTCCTTGGCTTTCTTCTTGTTGCCAACATACCTGTAGAAACCCTTCTTGTTACTCTTAACATCTCTTGCTAGCTGCAACTCCAAGTGTTATTTGGCCTTCCTGATTTCACTCCTGCATGCCTGAACAATATTTTTATACTCCTCCCTGGTCATTTGTCCAGTCTTCCACTTCTTGTAAGCTTTTTGTGTTTAAGATTTTCAAGGATGTCATAAATATAAAGGGAAGGGTAATCACCTTTAAAATCCCTCCTGGCCAGAGGAAAAATCCTTTCACCTGTAAAGGGTTAAGAAGCTACCTGACCAAAATGACCAATGAGGAGACAAAATACTTTCAAAAGCTGGGAGGAGGGAGAAAAACAAAGGGTCTGTGTCTGTCTGATGCTTTTGCCGGGGACAGAACAGGAATAGAGTCTTAGAACTTAGTAAGTAATCTAGCTAGGTATGTGTTAGATTATGATTTCTTTAAATGGCTGAGAAAATAGCTGTGCTGAATAGAACGAATATTCCTCTGTGTCTTTTTTGTAACTTAAGGTTTTGCCTAGAGGGATTCTCTATGTTTTGAATCTAATTACCCTGTAAAGTATTCACCATCCTGAGTTTACAGAGGTGCTTCTTTTTACTTCTATTAAAAATCTTCTTTTAAGAAAACTGAATGTTTTCTCATTGTTCTAAGATCCAAGGGTTTGGGTCTGTGATCACCTATGCAAATTGGTGAGGATTTTTACCAAACCTTCCCCAGGAAGTGGGGTGCAAGGGTTGGGAGGATTTTTGGGGGAAAAGATGTTTTCAAACTATGTTTTCTCAGGAACCCAGATAAAGTTTGGTGGTAGCAGTGGAAGTCCAAGGGCAAAGGGTAAAATAGTTTGTACCTTGGGGAAGTTTTAACCTAAGCTGGTAAAAGTAAGCTTAGGAGGTCTTCATGCAGGTCCCCACATCTGTACCCTAGAGTTCAGAGTGGGGAAAAGAACCTTGACAAAGGATTTCACTATTAAGCCAAGCTGGTAGCCTGCCATATTTACTATTCTTTCTACACATCGGGATGGTTTGTCCTTGTAACCTCAATAAGGATTCTTTAAAATAGAGTCAGCTCTCCTGGACTCCTTTCCCCCCCCATGTTATTCTCCCATGGGGATCCTGCCCATCAGTTCCCCGAGGGAGCCGAAGTTTGCTTTTCTGAAGTCCAGGGTCTGTATTCTGCTGCTCTCCTTTCTTCCTTGTGTCAGGATCCTGACCTCGACCCTCTCATGGTCACTGCTTCCCAGGTTCCCATCCACTTTTGCTTTCCCTACTAATTCTTCCCGGTTTGTGAGCAGCAGGTCAAGAGCTCTGCCCCAGTTGGTTTCTCCAGCACTTGCACCAGGAAATTGTCCCCTACACTTTCCAAAAAAAACTTCCTGGATTGTCTGTGCACCGCTGTATTGCTCTCCCAGCAGATGTCGGGTGATTGAAGTCTCCCATAAGAGCCAGGGCCTGCGATCTAGTAACTTCTGTTAGTTTCCTGAAGAAAGCCTCCTCTACCTCATCCCTGTGGTCTATAGCAGACTCCCACCACGACATCACTCTTGTTGTTCACGCTTCTAAACGTAATCCAGAGACACTCAGGTTTTTCTGCAGTTTCATACCGGAGCTCTGAGCAGTCATACTGCTCTCTTACATACAATGCAACTCCGCCACCTTTTCTGCCCTGCCTGTCCTTCCTGACCAGTTTATATCCATCCATGACAGTACTCCAGTCATGTGAGTTATCCCACTAAGTCTCTGTTATCCCAATCACATCATAATTCCTTGACTGTGCCAGGACTTCCAGTTCTCCCTGCTTGTTTCCCAGACTTCTTGCATTTGAGTATAGGCACTTGAGATAACTTGCTGTTTGTCCTGCTTTCTTAGTAGGAGGCAGGAGCCCTCCCCTCTTGCGCTCTCCTGCTCGTGCTTCCTCCCGGTATCCCACGTCCCCACTTACCTCAGGGCTTTGGTCTCCTTCCCCCGGTGAACCTAGCTTAAAGCCCTCCTCACTAGGTTAGCCTGCTTGCAAAGATGCTCTTCCCTCTTAGTTAGGTGGAGCCCATCTCTGCCTAGCACTCCTTCTTGGAACACCATCCCATGGTCAAAGAATCCAAAGCCTTCTCTCCCACACCACCTGTGTAGCCATTCGTTGACTTCCATGATTCGACAGGCTCTACCTGGGCCTTTTCCTTCTACAGGGAGAATGGACGAGAACACCACTTGCGCCTCAAACTCCTTTATCCTTCTTCCCAGAGCCATGTAGTTTGCAGTGATCTGCTCAAGGTCATTCTTGGAAGTCTCACTGGTGCCCACTTGGATAAGCAGGAAGGGGTAGCGATCCAAGGGCTTGATGAGTCTCGGCAGTCTCTCCGTCACATCGTGAATCCTAGCTCCTGGGAAGCAGCAGACTTCTGTTTTCCTGGTTGGGTCAGCAGATAGATGACTCAGTCCCCCTGAGGAGGGAGTCCCCAACCACCACCTTCTCTTGGGAGCGGTGGTCATGGAACCCCCATCCCTAGGACAGTGCATCTCATGCCTTCCAATCGGCAGAGTCTCCTTCTGTTCCCTTCCCTCAGATGTATCATCTAGTCCACTCTCTGCATTAGTACCGGTCGAGAGAACATGAAAATGGTTGCTTACCTATATCTGCATTGCTGGTACATGGATGCTCCCCTTTCCTCTTCTGGAGGTCACATGCTGCCAAATTTCTTCACCATCCTTCTGTCCCCGCTGTGCAGCCTGCTCTGAATCTTCAGAATGTTGTGTCCGTAGAAGCATATCCTGACATCTGTCAAGGAAATCTTCAGTTTCTCTTATGCAACACAGGGTCGATACTTGTTTCTCCAGATCTTGAACCTTCTCTTCCAATATGGAGACCAGCCTGCACTTTGTACAGACAAAGTTGCTTCTGTCCTATGGGAGAAAGACAAACATGGCACATCCTGTGCAGGTAACAGCTGAACGCTCACCATCCATATTACCTTCTATCTATGAGCTTCCTCAGGAGCTGTAACTACTCAGAGAAACCTGCAAGATGTAAGCCTCAGTGGGCTCTCCCCAGGCAAACTCCCTCTGTTAGCCTCTCCACTGTTGGCCGCTCAGCTGGTTTGCAGCTGGCTGGCTTTTTATAACAGATAGGCCCACTCAAGGCTCACCTGGACCAAGCACTCCCAATTCACACTTTTCAAGCAATCAAGCACACGGTCAAACTGTCCCTGCAACAGACACTCAGATACTCACCACATAAGCCATTAACAGCTATCTGAAACACAGGAATGAATTTCCCTCACTGATGAAAGTACCAAAGCTGCATCTGAATTAGTGACTTAAGAACAGGGACTTTGGATAAAATTCCATATCTGAGCCAAACACTTCCCCTTGTATTGGTAATGCTAGCTATTTGTATGATAATTTTCAGACACATGACAGCAGTACACACAGTTGTTAATGTGACAGTTACTAAAACTGAGACACTATCTGAACATCTTTCCTAATTTCATTTAGTGTCTGTTCTCTCAAGCCAAACTTTAACTTGATTTCAGATGCTGAGCATGAATTAATAATTACAGTCTCTGCTACCATCTGGTGCATAGACAACTAGGAAATTCCATTTAAATCATTTATCACTGTTTCATGTAGGCTTTTGATCAAATGCCAATTGAAGGGGCTAGGCAATGAGCCAAGTTCCTAAAGGTAACAGCCTGTCTTTCTGACATCTTCTAATGGATGTCTAGTAATCAGCTCAAGCTCAACAGGGCTAAAACAGAGCTCATAATTTCAACCCCCAAACTCTCCCTGCTACCTCTTTTCTCAGTCACTGTGGACAACACCACCATCCTGCCTGTCACTCAGTCCCATAACTCGGGTGTCCTCTTTGACTCAGCTCTCTCCCTAGGTCCTCACAGGCTATGTCTAAGTCTCACAGATTTTCTCTGCGCATCTCTAATAAATGGCCTGTCTCATCCATTCATACAGCTACAACTTATCAAGACATCATCTCCGTTACTGCAGCATCCTTTCCTCTTGCCTTGACAAATGCAGTCTCGCCCCACTCAGAATGCTGCTACAAAGATCATTTTCCTACTCTATCCCTTTGACTGTGTCTCCCTTCTCTGTGCATCCCTCCACTGGCTCCCTTTTCTCTACTGTATCAAACATAAGCTACTTGTCTCCATTTTCAAGGCCCTTCACAGTCCAACCCCACCCTATCTATCATCTCTCATTCAGTATTAATAAGTTGACTTCTGCCTCTGATTGGCCCATACCACCAGCCTCTATCAGTGACTTGTTAAATTTTCAAACAAGCACCTTTTTGCTTTCTGCCATGATACTCCTCACACTTGGAGAAGCTCCCCATAAACATCCACAGAACAAACTCATTTTCCTGCTTCAAACTCTCCGAAGAGGCCTGTAAAAAACTTGACAATAGTTTAGCTGCTGGTGTGCTGAGATCACAATCCATCTTGCTGACCAGGATTGTCTCACTGTTTTCTTGTACTCCCCTGCCTGTCTGTATCCATCTGTTGTCTTATACTTAGATTGTAAGCCAAGAGATATTTTGGGTAAAGACTTTGTTCCGTTTGTACAGCACGTAGCACAACAGGGTCCTGAGCCGTGACTGGGGCTCATAGCTAAACCGGAAGGCTCACACCTTTTGGGTGGTATTCTGGGAGAGGACATCTTTAAGCTATGGGGAAGTCTGAGGGAAGCCAGCACTGGTTTTAGTGGGCTAAGTTCTCATGGTGGGGTGCCCTAAAGAAGATCTGCAGCCCAAGTGTGCCCAAAGGCCCTAACACATTGATAGTGCCTGGATTCTGTGCAGAATCTGGCGGCCTAAAACACACTGGATCCAACAGCTGGGTCCCCTCATCGCAATCTGGTGAGTGGCTAAGAGGGGGCGCTCAACTGGATATGACAGCTGGCCAGGATTTCAATAGGTTCTTGCGTCAAGCTGTTCTTTGAAGACTCCCTTTGCTCTTCTGTTGAGTGTTTTTATATCTATTTAATCCAAAAATAACATGGCACAGGCTAGCACATTTGAAATAATGTGTGACATTTCCACCTATTGACTCTCTCCTTTTAAGCCCTTCACAGTTCTTTTTGGTGAGCTTGCCCGATCAGATTAGTTTAGTACAAATGTCAAGCTGGTTAGAGCTTCACTCCCCCTGCCAAGCTCTCTGTGGGTTTCTGAGGACACACCAGTCATTTTTTATAACAGCACAGGCTAACACAAAGCACACATCTGATTTCTACTGTTTGCTTATATAACACCGAGACCACATTCTGCTTCCGAGCTTCCTTCTGAGAAGAACAGGCTGATTTTCCTTCTCTGCTCCAGAACAGCACACGCACCTCTTGGAAATGAGGCACTCTCTCAGATCAGATTATTTAAGGTCAGGCTTGACAAAGCCCTGGCTGGGATGATTTAACTGGGAATTGGTCCTGCTTCGAGCAGGGGGTTGGACTAGATGACCTTCTGGGGTCCCTTCCAACCCTGATATTCTACGATCTCCAGTTCGCCAAGTACAGGTGTAGAAGATCGTCAGGTGACAGAGAAAATAGTACCACTATCAGTGGAAAGAAACACATCTGAGTAAAGTCTGCAGCCATACTACCTTGGATTTGTCTAGTCAGATCCCCTAATGCAAAAAACTCTGGGTCTATAAATCTTTTGCATGGGAAATGACCCAAGAAAAATCTAGGGGGCAGTGGCATCTTTATGGTTATTTGGGGAGAAATTAGAGTGTGGAAGACTACACACTGAGAGCCAATATTGGAACATATAGGAGGAAGAGTCAGACCCTCAATCTATCAGTCTACCATCTATCCCGAACAAGATAATGGAGCTCCGATATGGAAGTTGATTAATAATGGATTAAAGGAGGGTAATATAATTAATGCAAATCAACATCAGTTAATGGAAATAGATCCTGTCAAAATAGCTTGATATTTTAGGAGATTACATAGTTGGTTTGATAAAGGCACTATGTAATATACTTAGACTTCTAGAAGGCATTTGACTTGTTACCACATAGCATTTTGATTAAAAAACTAGAATGCTACAAAATCAACATGGTACATATTAAAGGGATTAAAAGATGGCGAACTGATAGGTCTCAAAATGTAATTGTAAATGGGGAATCATCATTGAACACCTGATTTTTCTACTGCAGTCCTGCAGGGATTGGGCCTTGGTGCTCTGCTATTTAACATTTGTATCAATGGCCTGGAAGAAAACAAAATAATCACTGACAAAGTTGCAAATGACATAAAAATTGACCGGGGGGGGGGGGGGGGGGAGAGAAGAGAGAAGAATAGTAAATCAAGAGAATAGGCCTGTAATGGGGTGTGACTCACCACTCTGGCACTTCTTCAGCCCGTCTTGGGAATTAGCTGTGCTGGTGAGTGCACCCACTTTGGGTGGTGTATTGCCACCATGTCCTGCTCTTGGACATGCATCTCTCCAAGGACCATGGCATCCTCGTCAGCGACACAACTCTCCAGCCATGCCACACATTGTGCTCCCCCCACCAGGGGATCTGCATTCTGCTGTTCAGCCACTTCCCACCAGTGGCAAACTGCAGCCCACAGTCTAGCTACTTCCCTTGTGATTCCAGCACCCTCTTTACCCTTGTATCAGGGCTTCAGTCTACAACCCTCCAGCAGGCAGCCAGGAGCTGTCTCTGGCTCCCTCAGCCCCTGGTTGCAGCACTGCTCTGTCCAGGATGCTGGCAGTTCTCTTGGCCAATTCTCTTGCATTTCCTAGTCCTTCTCCCTAGGCTCCTAGCAGAGAACTACCTTTCTCTACCTGGCAGCCCCCTTTTTATATGGGCCTACTTGGCCCTGATTGGCTGCTCCCTTCAGCCCTCCTCTGATTGGCTGCCTCTGGCACAGCCTCCCTAGAGCTGCTTTTTAACCCCCCTTTTTCTTGGTTGCCAGTGATGGGCAGCTGCCCCATCACAAGGCCACTGATACAGGGAGATCTGGATCACTTGGTAAACTGGGTGCAAGCAAACAATGTGTGTTCTAATGTGGCTAAATCTAAATGTATACATCTAGGAACAAAGAATGTTGGCCATACTTACAGGAGAGGAGATTCTATTCTGGGAACCAGTGACAGAGAGAGTTGGGGGTTGTGGTGGATAATCAGCTGAACATGAGCTCCTAGTGCAGGGGTGGGCAAACTTTTTGGCCCAAGGGCCACATCTGGGAATAGAAATTGTATGGCGGGTCATAATGTTCACAAAATTGGGGTTGGGATGCGGGATGGAGGGAGGGCTCTGGTTGGGGGCGCGGGCTCTGGGATGAGGTCAGAATCAGGGTGTGGGAGGGGGCTCCTGGCTGGGGGTGTGGGCTCTGGGGTGGGGTTGGGGATGAGAGGTTTGGGGTGCAGAAGGGTGATCTGGGCTGAATAGCTCTAGCAATTTATACCAAGCCACATAACAATTGTGAAAGGGAAAACTAAATATAAATATGCAGTTTCCACGGTATGCATCCGATGAAGTGAGCTGTAGCTCACGAAAGCTCATGCTCAAATAAATTGGTTAGTCTCTAAGGTGCCACAAGTACTCCTTTTCTTTTTGTAAATATAAATAGTCTACTTACTATGTACTACTGTGATGTGCAATATATTTTAAATTAGTTTTTTTAAAAATTGAACAACTCTGGCCAATTATATTGAAGCATGTAAAAAAAATTATGAATTGTTTTGTATATTTTTCCTCCAATATTTTCTGAGTTTTCGTAATTATTACTAGCCATATTTTCTGTTGGTTTTATATGCAAAAATGTGCATTAAATTTTATGCTCAAGTGGTTATGTTAAACATCTAAATACCTATTTGTAAGTGTAGTTATGAACCAGTGGCCTTTATCTACTGAAAAGATGGCTGTAAAAATACGCAACATGACATTGGTTGCAGCCAACCACCAGCCTTTTGGAAAGTTCAGCTTTTATTTTGTTCCTGGCTGTTGAGTTCAGACATTAAAAACTAGTAGGACAATCTCAGGAGTGACACTGTGTTGATTTGGGATATCCCAGCAACAGCCTTGAGTAAATCACATTTTTTAAAATGGATGAAGGTGGTGGAATCCTAGCTTGGAAACAGTTGTGAGAATTTCGATCCTTAGACTCACTGTCAGCCTAGTAACAGTAATTTTAGGAGTAACTGGACAAATAATCTAAGAATAGCTCTGGTTGACTTCTACTGTTCTCACCTGTAGATGACCTTTAAGATGGGCAATGTAAGGTTGCAATGGACTTTTTAAAATTCATCTTCTCTCCTCCTCATGAATGCATTTGTCAGCAGTTGCTAATAACCCCATTTGCTAATACTGCTCTCACCTTTAGTTAATCAGCCCTGTGGGGAACCAGTCACAAGCCTCATAGCAGTCATTGCTGGTGACAGAGCAAAAGGAAACCTCCCACAATCTGCCATAGAATACAAGCTACACAGTGACTGTTAAACAGTGAAAACATTTGGATCAAAAGTAGTTTAATGAAGTAGCTCATTCCATTCCAGTCACTGCCCTCTGCCAGATTCATGTGTGTTATTTTAATTGTGTTTTTTCCCCCCTGTGAATCACAAACACCTCTGCAGAGAAGAAAAGTTCAAAAGCTGAAAAGGAGTTGTGATGCATGACCAGAAAGGTTAAAACATATGGGCAGATAATGCTTGTGTTTTTGTGTATTTACATATATATTGGTAGAGGTCAACAATGTAATCAAACAGTCCCTATCTGAGATGTATTCTGTTAATTCAGAGATCAAAAGGACATCTTAACATTTAAATGAACTGATGAAGTGAGCTGTAGCTCACGAAAGCTCATGCTCAAATAAATTGGTTAGTCTCTAAGGTGCCACAAGTACTCCTTTTCTTTTTGCGAATACAGACTAACACGGCTGTTCCTCTGAAACCTGTAAACATAGGATATTGCTATATTCATCTCTCTTCGAAATGTATAGCAAATCATCTGCGAATGGTGGAAAAAACAGGCAATTGCCTTATGTTAATCTGTGTGACTAATTACCAGTGATGCTTAGGAAATGGATCCACTTCAAAGTCCACATGAGTACCTATTGTTCACTGAAGGACTCCGAGCTGTCACAAGAAGGCCTGAAATTGTATAAAGATGTTTGAGTCTCAATCCTTTTTAGCTCGGATCTGCTTGAGGTTTCATGCAGAGGAAGCCTAAGTCATAAGGACTGAGATCCCAGTTCTGGCTTGGCCACCCTGAATATAAACATTGGACTATAACCTACGAACTATTTCAGAAAGAACTCTTTGCAACTACAAAGCTCCCCATCTCTGCTATGAATCTGGACCTCAAGAACTGAACTCATATCTGTATGTCTACTGATCTTTTAACCAATTTTCTCTCCTTTTAAAATAAATTTTAGTTTAGTTAATAAGAATTGGTTGTAAGCGTGTATTTGGGTAAGATCTGGAATATTCACTAACCTGGGAGGTAATGTGTCCTATCCTTTGGGATTGGTAGAACTTTTTTATATGACGAATAAGGTTTTCAGTAACCCTCATCATTTTTTGACTTGGATGTCTAGGTGGAGGCCTGACAACTAGGTGGAGGGCAATGACAACTACCAAACTGTGGTGGATACAAAATAGTGACCTGCAGCTGAAAGACTCTGTATATGCCATTGCCCTGAGCCATCCAGTCTCTATGACTCCTGACCTCTTAACCTGTGCCCCAAACCCACCTCTGATATTGATCCACCTTCATATTCTTGGTTATGTCACTTAGCCTCTCTGTACTTGTTTCCCCTTTTATAAAGCAGGGTCATGATGATAGTTTTGCTAAGTCTACACATTTCTTTGAAGACAAAATTTGCAATATGGATATTACAGTAAAGACAAATGCCACACAGTTGGCTGTTGGTGTCTTGACTGCTGCTGAATGTAAACCAGACAATTCCCAGCTAATCAATTCATTGAGGTAGCTGCTTGATGACATTTATACAGTGTATGTTTTGCGTTGTTTTCATTCCAGAACAATTTCCCACCCAGATTCTTTTAAGCCCCATTTGTGCCAATTATTTTGATTTCATGCTTCTCTTTGCCAAAACCTAAACACAGCTCTCATTGAAAGGAGTTGCATCACAGAGAACAATATGCTGTAAAGTAACCTGTCCATCAAAGTTTAAAAACAAGTTGACCTTGCTCTGTTCAAGGAAAGGCACAGAAACCCCATGTAAAGAATAAGCTGATACTCTTTGAAAACAAACTTGTCTAAAGCAAATATTCAGTGTGTGCTCAGAGATGTGTCTCTCTGCATATATTAATTCTTAAGGCGCTGGCTGAACCACAGGTATTTAACACCTTTGAACTTGGCCACTTCCTAAGAGCTAAGAGGGATCTACTAGGAAGCACCTTGCTAAGGGGGGCGGGGGGGGAGAAGAGATTTCTGGCTGGTAAAAGTCTGGCTGAGTCAGGATTAGAGATGGGCTCTAATGAAGAAATTTGGCTCAGAAAAGGTTGAGGGATGGCAAGCTGGGTTTTAATCTTGCCTATTCTTGATGTGGTGGACCATCTGCGAAGCGTGGATTTGGAAGTTCAGAGGTGTTTGTATCTGGGGTTTTAGTATGAACCCATCTCTAGTCAGACTCCTCTCAAGTCTGCCATGAGAGTCCCACCTGGGGAATCCTTCTCTCCCCTTTGCTTACCTTCCTGCTGTAACTCACTCTCCACGCTGTCAGTTCACAGTTGCTCCCTTCAATTATGAGCAAACATAGCGGAGATAACATGTAGGGAAGTCAAGCAAAGACTATAATGGAACTAGCTCAAAGTGCTTCTGTGTAGGCCCACAATGCCTTGAGATTGCCACACTAGGTGACTAGAATCTTTCACTGCTCAGTGGAGGGGACTATGGGAAAACTAGAAAATGGGAGAAGCTTCATTTTGGAGAAGGAAGGAGTAGGAGTTAGGGATAAAGATGGCAGGTGGTTTTACAGCTCCTGCAGTTCAGATAAGGACGTTTGGATAAAGTATACATGTCCTGATGGTTCTGTGAGGGCCTGATTCTCTTCTTACTGAGAGCAGTTTTACATAGTGTAACTGATTTCAGTGGAGTAACAACTGATTTACACCAGTGTGAGGAAAATCTGTGCCAGTGGGGCTTCAGAATTATACTTAATATAAAAAGCAAAACAAAACTCCAAGCAAACAAGCAGTGCTTAACATGATCTTTATTCTGGCATTAAATAATCTAGTATACAGATTTACATAGCATAAATGATCTGGTGAGGAAGTCAGTCATGTACCATTTCTACAGTTAAGGCTCTTCAATAGAGAAAGAAAAGTATAGAAAATAAACTGCTTATGGCTCACCAGAGGGTGATAGCTATTGGTAGTTACAGATAATTAGCAATTCTATGTCAACATTTGTGTCAAGATACAGATTAAAAGGTCTTTTCTTCCTTTGTAGCTGAAGCTTTAAATCAATAGAGTAAAAGTCACATTCACAGTGAAGAATTTCACTGAATGTCCTGTCTACAGTGAGGTACAACAAGATTGCAAAGTTTCCTCCCAGTGCCAGCATGCATCCCTTAGTTCAGGTGTGACCACGTTTAGGAGAGAGTATAGCTCAATTGTCACATACATCCATACCTTGGCTTGTTGACTAACACTCAAGGGGCCAATTGTGATGGTAGTTCTGCACTCAAGGCTCTGGACTTCATGCATTCCCGCTGGGATTTCAGCAACAAGTCTAGGAGGAAGTTGAACTGATGACCTACAGCTGTATTGGGGTAGAGTGGTCCAGTGGTTTAGGTACAGGCCTCAGCAGCTGGAGCTTGGGTTCTATTCCTAGCAATACAACAAATTTCCTGTATGACCATGGTTGTCATGTAAACTTTCTGTGCCTTGGGTTACTCTGACTTTAAAGTCAGAAGGGACCATCGTCTATAAAATGGAAGCTGATAATACTCCCCTTCCTTCTAGGTGTGTTCAGGATTTGTTTTTCTGATGCGCTCATATACCAGAATAATGAGGGCTATAGACAAATAAAATGAAACAGCTAATCCCCTAAATCATATGGTCATTCAAACATGCAATAATGCACAAAGACTTCTTTTCTGGTCACTCTAAACAGGATTTGGATCCTGTTAAAAATCATGTTTCCCTGCTAGAAGCTTTGTATTCATTCCATCCTTGTTGGAAAAAAATAAAAATAAAAATCTGTTTTTGCTATTCTGGCGCCTTCTTGTGGCTTGTTACATTATCACAAGAACTTCAAAGTACAGCAATTTCTGTATTTTTTCAAGAACTTTTTTTTCTTTTAAACTCACCCTCACAGCTTTACTATGTGAAAAGTAAGACCTAGTGTGATTAAAGCAAATTGGAGAGTTTGCTAGAAGGTGGAAATGTAACAATGACATTGTATACAAAGTGTATCAAATCAACAGATGTGAAGAGCAGTAGAAAAAAATAGCACTAAAGTCTTCTGCTCTGATAAATGTACACAGCTGATGCATTATGTATGAATACTGTTAGGGGGACCTGAATGGGCTAAACAAATACGTTACCAACTCCCTGCTTAGTGATGTACTGCATTGTGTGTTATTTAATAATAGAAAAATGGCTAATTCTAAGGATATGAATGGGATTCCAAGGCCAGAAGGGTCCACTGTGATCATTTCTAGCCTGCCCTCTATAATTCAAAACAATTCCTAGAGCAGATCTTTTAGATAAATATCCAATCCTGATTTAAAATTTTTCAGTGATGGAGAATTCACCATGACCCTTGGTAAGTTGTTCCAATGGTTTATTACTCACTGTTAAAAACTGATACCTTATTTCCAGTCTGAATTTGTCTAGCTTCAACTTTCAAGCTGTTGATATTGTTACACTGGCTGGACCTGAATTTCAACAGGAACTGAGAAGTATTTTACCAGAAACTGATTGGTGCGGGGTGTAACAGTCAGAGAGGGGAATGAGGAGTAGACAACTCTGCATTTGCTGCCACTTGTGTTTGAATTTAGCACATGCCTCCACTGTTCATAAGGGTATTTTAAACCACACTTCATAAGATGAGTTTAAATCAGACATAACAGAGGGCAGCTGAGGCTAGGCTCAGGCTCTCACCTGAATCCTCACCTCTTGAGCCTCCCTGTTCATCTCCAAAAATCAGCCCCCCTCAGATGGATCTATGAATTCAAGTTCTGGAGGGCCTAGACCCCTACCAACCAGGACTCAGGGTTTGTCTACACGAACAAACACTTAGCAGCAAGCTCAGTTGTGAACCTACTCCACACTAGCCTGCCACAGACTAACTGTCCATGTGGACCCTGCTGATAAGCTTTAACAGTTTGTTAATGTGCTTTGATTTCGTCTCACCTCAAAGAGACTAAAGTTTACCTCAGTTTGCCACAAACTAAATATTCATGTAGCTCTAAAATCAATGAGTTCTGTGGTTAATCTAACACTGCTTGAATGGCTCTTTAGGAACCCTCCAAATCCTGGGGTCTCCCAGGAGATTTCAACATAGCCATGCCTGACTGGTTGACAGTTTTGGTTGGACATATTCCTGGAAGTTTCAATGCATAACATCTTTAATTAAAGATTAATCTTTAATTCCTGGAGACTCCAGGACAATCATGGAGGGTTGGCAACCCTACTACTAGCATTCAATGTATTTTTCTTTTCTAGCCTTCAGCTACTAGAGGCAAAGTGACAAAACATCTAAGTGGATCTGATTTTTCTTTGAGATGGGCTTGCTACTGTAAGTCCACTTGCAAAGATCTTTCTTCTGTTGTCTTTTTCCAATTGCTTACTGTGATGGGGGTTTCATGAAGGGGGGGGGGGGGGGACACTGAGGTTGCTCAGTTAGGGCACACTGCAAAGAATGGGGCAGACAATCCCCCAAACTGGTGGTTATTCTGATACTCGGGTTTACCAAGCCATAAGAACATAAGAATGGGCATACTGGGTCAGACCAAAGGTCCATCCAGCCCAGTATCCTGTCTGCTGACAGTGGCTAATGCCAAGTACCCCAGAGGGAGTGAACCTAACTATTAATGATCTAGTGATCTGTCTCCTGCCATCCGTCTTTGCCCTCTGACAAACAGAGGCTAGGGACACCATTCCTTACCCACCCTGGCTAAAAGCCATTAATGGACTTTGACTTTATCTATTTCTCTTTTAAACCCTGTTATAGTCCTAGCCTTCACAATCTCCTCAGGCAAGAAGTTCCACAGGTTGACTGTGCGCTGTGTGAAAAATAACTTCCTTTTATTTGTTTTAAACCTGCTGCCCATCAATTTAATTTGATGGCCTCTAGTTCTTATATTATGGGAACAAGTAAATAACTTTTCCTTATTCACTTTCTCCACACCACTCGTGATTTTATATACCTCTATCATATCCCCCCTTAGTCTCCTCTTTTCCAAGCTGAAAAGTCCTGGTTTCTTTAATCTCTCCTCATATGGAACCCGTTCCAAACCCCTAATCATTTTAGTTGCCCTTCTCTGAACCTTTTCTAATGCTAGTATATCTTTGAGATGAGGAGACCACATCTGTACACAGTATTCAAGATGTGGGCATACCATGGATTTATATAAGGGCAATAAGATATTCTCCGTCTTATTCTCTATCCCTTTTTTAATTATTCCTAACATCCGGTTCGCTTTTTTGGCTGTCACTGCACACTACATGGATGTCTTCAGAGAACTATCCACGATGACTCCAAGATCTCTTTCCTAATTAGTTGTAGCTAAATTAGCCCCCATCATATTGTATGTATAGTTGGGGTTATTTTTTCCAGTGTGCATTACTTTACATTTACCCACATTAAATTTCATTTGCCATTTTGTTGCCTAATCATTTAGTTTTGTGAGATCTTTTTGAAGTTCTTCACAGTCTGCTTTGGTCTTAACTATCTTGAGCAGTTTAGTATTGTCTGCAAACTTTGCCACCTCACTGTTTACCCCTTTCTCCAGATCATTTATGAATAAGTTGAATAGGATTGGTCCAGCAACAAAACAGCTTCGACAATGCCTCACTAGTTACCCAGAAGCCAAAACACAGTTCCCTTAAAACAACCCAGCCTTGACAGCCAAGTCAAATATGATGATGATTATTGAAAATCTTGTTCATCATATAAAAAGTTCTACCAATCCCCAAAGGATCAGACACATTACCTCCCAGGTTGATGAATATTTCAGATCTTACCCAAATACATGCTTACAGCCAGTTCTTATTAAACTAAATGATCACAAGCCCTTGGAAAAAGAAGACATTATGTTTAGGATAAAAATGTATTTGCATTATCAATTTGTCACAACTTTAAACACTGGTCAAGGTGAAGCTTTAAGAATCCCATGTGTCAGATCCACCCAGGAAACGTTATCTTTGGAATACAAAACTCCCTACAAATAATGGATCACCATCATCTGGTAAAAGAGTTTATATGAGATTAGGTGACTGGTTTTGCAACTGTAATACACACAAGATGAATTACATATTCTGAAACAGAGAACACACCTAGATTTATTTACTGTAAATGCCCTGACCTACATCGGACCAATGATTTTGAATGAGATAAAATCCAGCTCACTTGGAAGTTATTATTTAACAATAATAATGCCGCTACGAAGCACTATAATTATGGTTGGGTGTGTACTTTCATTATATGTCCCAGTTTTTATAACTTCCTGGTGAGAGAAAAAAAATCTTCTCGGTTGAAATACATTTCTCAAGTTTCTTAGCCAAAAGATGAAAGACAGTCTAGCATGGTCATTTTACAGTAATCTCAGCATAAATGTGAGCAAAACTCTAACACTGAAGCTTCATTGTACAACATTTTAGGGTAATGGCAAACTCTCAGAGGCACCAGGCTACTGATTCTATTAAATTCCAACACAGGCTGGGGCTTTAGAACAGCTACTGCTGCAGAGTGTTTACTGACAAACAGTTCTGGAATAGTTAGGGACTAGCTATTCTCCTTTGACTAATTCAAGATCTACAGAATGTCCCAGGGGCAGGGGTGCATTAGGGGACTCAGAGGTCTAACAGGTTTCACACTAGATCTGAGGAGAAGTAGGCCCCCGTGCTGTTCTGTCGCACAGTAGATTGGCTCCTTGAATGTATCTCCGCAAATATCAATATAACTGTTGGTTTAATTTTGTTTATGAACCTGGATTATGTGGATCATGTTTTCTACTTCAGTCAGGATGCAAACGATCTCAAAGATACGGTAGAGAGCTTCCAGCATGAGGCAGCTGCCCTTGAGCTAATGGTTTTTTTGAGCAAACACAAAAATCTAGAGTGTTGGTGAAAAAGTTGTGATGCAAGACAGCTGTGCTTCTGTACAAACCACCTAGGCATTCAGTTGTGATCAAATGGTCACAGCCAGCCAGACATCCTAAGGAGAACTGGTGTAGCAGCATCAGCCATGAAAGACCTGCACTGGGTCTGGAGCCAAAAGAAGGTGAAACTATATACAAAAGCATGGGTTTATCAAACCTGTATACTTCCAGTCCTTTTATATGGATCTGAAACTTGGATGCTGCTTAAACAAGACATCCAGAGGCTGGAGGCATTTCATATATGTTGCCAGTGGTGACTACTGGGTATGCATCCGATGAAGTGAGCTGTAGCTCACAAAAGATTATGCTCAAATAAATTGGTTAGTCTCTAAGGTTCTTTTTGGATATAAGATGGTTTGACTTGGGATGTATCATTGAGAACTGTCCTCAAGAGGATTGAAGTCATCACTGACCACTTTCAGCTGGCCTTTTTGGGTCATGTTGCCCACCATGAAGACAAAGTCCCTTTGATGGGATCCGCAGAGTGCAACCTGAACTGAGGGTACCACTGAGCCCTCCGTCCCTCTAACCTGAGCTCCCTCTCACCCTGTGATGCTGTGACAAGCTGAAAACCTCTGGCAGGTACTGCATTCACACAGACATCCGTAGGCGGGATACACTTAACTGAGTTACATGAATGCTTCTTCCAGCCACTCATGAACTAACAATAGAGAGGCTCCAGCCAATTCCCCCTAGCTCTCCAGCCTTACGTCCCAGAGTTGTAACGTCTTGTCCTGGTCAGAAGCCTGACCAGTGTATGTTTTATTACCCAGTCTATCCCTCCCTCAATGGGGAGAGGACATGCACAAGCTTTTTTACCTGAGCTGAGTTTTCCTAAGCACTTCAACCATAACACACTGTTTTAAGTAAAGTATAAAACACATTTATTGATGATAGAAAGATAGATTTTAAATGATTATAAGTAGTGGGCATAAAAAAATCAGAGAAAGTTCCCAAAGAAAATAAAAGAAATGTACAATCTAAATCTTAAACCTTGTTACATTAGGCAGTATTTAGATCAGCAATTTTCTCACCCCACTGAATGTTACAACTCTTGATACACAGGTTTCCCGTTAACCCTGGGCCAGTCTCCTCAAATTACCTTTGTCGTCTCAACATTTCAGTTGTTTCCAGTGTAGGTGGGGGAGGAGAAAGGCCAAGGCATGCTGCAACTGTTCCTTATTTTATACCCTCAATCCATGTGCCTGGGAGACACTTGCCCAGACATGTCCTGGGGAGTTTTGCTGAGTCACAGTGATCGAGTAAACCCACATTGTGCAGAGTTGGGCAACTGTCATTGAATTGTAAATCCCTTGATTACAACTCTCCTGCTGATTAATGGTCATGGAGCACCCTCCTGGATGGGGGTCTGTAATGCGGCTAGCTGGGGCTTGACCCTCTCCGGGGCAGCGGGGAGCCACACCAGCTCACTACACACAGGTAATGTTTGGGGAAATTAGTCCGGCCGCAGGAGTCTCCCTCGGCGGCCCTTGTGGCAACTGAAACAAGCACCTTAAGCCCGGGCCCTAGGTCAGTGTGGGGCAACAATAAGTCAGGTGCTCAGGCCCTCCGGCAGGGGCTGAGCAGTAACAAACAGTATATAGAAATAGGCCCAGGCCCTGGGTCAGGGCAGGGCAAGTAAGTCAGCAACTCTGGCCCTCAGGCAGGGGCTGAGCAAACACTCCAATGTTAGCAGGCCCAGGCCCCTAAAGGGCCTGGGAGAGGGGGAGACTGCCACCCACAAGTTGGGTGGCAGGGGGTATGCAGGCCCTCCCACTCCACTGCGTCCCAGCCCGGGGCCCTAGCAGCAGCAGAAGACCAGCTACTGTGTCAGTGGGAATCCTGGCCACAACACACTGACCTGGGTTCTGGCAGTGCTGCAGCCAGATTAGGGTCAGCTATCCCCAGGCTACTTCCTAATCCCGCATCTTGGGGTACCTGGGGCCAGGTGGTGTCCTCTGTGGCATCCAGCACCATTAGGTTCCTCAGGGTAGCTGGCAAGTGGCAGGTCCAGCAACTCCTCTGGGTAGCGGCCGCAGGGCAAGTCCAGCCAGGCCTGGCATGCACCTTGGGCCGTGGGGGCTTCCCATTCGTGGGCCAGGCTGGAGGCATCTGTGCCCCCAGTGAGCTCTGAGGGCGAGCTTTTATACTTCTGGGTTGCCGCCTGACCCTCTGAGTGGCGGGCTTGGAGCTCCCTGGCTCTGCCCACTCCGGCACCCAGATGGGCTTGTCTCTCTCCAGGGCGGCGGGAAGCCACACCGCCTCACTACAGGGTCCTTTGTATGTCACTAGCAAATTTACAGCATACTTCAGTAACAATCATATAGCAAAATCTCATAACTATCCACACTAATGATATACATATTTAGACAGAACAACAGGTTTCAGCAGATCATGACCTTTCATGTGATATCTTACATGGCATGCTTTCTATGAAATATCACAATTACATGACAGTGGTGAATGTGGGGGTTACAGGGTGATATTTTGAGGTACAATGTGTCACAGTCCCTGCACATCAAATGCTGAAGATCAGATTTGAGGTCAGGAGGGAGTCACTGCCCAATCATGGACTGGTGGTAGTAATGCTGTTGCCTGCAATTAACTTGGCTGTGCCGGATCAGTAATGATCCTGTGGTACTCTTAGACACTTGGAATAAAGCTGTATAGTGTGATCATGGACATTGGGTGTGATGGACCCCCACTGTATAAGCGTATTGGTGTTGCATTTACTCAAAAATGGATGAGCTTATTGGATTGGAATTATTATTAGTTATTTATATTGCGGTAGTGACCAGAGGCCCCAAGGTGGGAAATCAAGACCCCAGTGTGTTAGGCACTGTATGTACATACAATAGAAAAGACAGTCCCTGCTCCAAAGAGCTTACAATCTTAGTAGATGATAGAGAGAAAACAGGTAGATACAACAAATAAATGGGGGAACTGGCAGGACAAGGTCAATGTAAATCATGTCTAATGATCATGTTTAGCATAATCTGAAGCAGTCACAGTGGAATCATAGCTTGTTTAATTTGAGAGTTTGAGGGGAAAGGGCAAAGCTTGGTGTAAATTTTCAATCCCACTACTGAACTTCCCCAGCTCCAAACCCAGAATTTATTACCTATCTTCCATTTCAGTCTTTAGACCCTCTTTTCAAGACATGCAAATATTTTCTGTCTTCACTGGGTGTCACAATAATCAGCTTCTCATTTGGAAGTAATAGCTTGGCGAACACTCTGTGGTACTGAACTCATTTTTTTTTCTGAATTAAAACCAGAAAAATAGAAATCATACTTTTTGGGGGCAGCAAGATAGAAGAAAACATTTCCAGTCAGTGGGGTGGAGGGGATCATCCTCCAATAGAGTTTCTGATTCACAAACTCAGATCAATCTTTGTTAATGAACAGCTGTTGTGCTAACAAGTGACATGAGACTACAATTTGCAAAGAGTGGAGCAATCTGTAGTAAGAGTGCAAGCTCTCCCATGTGACAGGAGGAAAAGTTTTGCAGTCACTGCCCTTTTACCTATTTGAATGCAAGAAAATGAGATAAAAGAAGAACTTTATTTGCCTAAATATCTGTAGATTAAAAATTACTTTAACTGACTAGTTAAGTACTATGGCTCCAATTCTGCAGAGTTGCACACACATGCTTAACTTTACATATCAACGTGTAGTCCCCCACTGAAGGCAATGAGACTACTTAAAATGTGTATAGTTAAGCACATTGCTCCAACAGTCAGCCCTATATTTATGAGACTACAGTAATTAGATTACACATATACACTTTCAATTCACATATAGTGTAATTAAAAAACCCAGATCTCATACTTCCCAGCAGAATGTTGCATGCATATGCAGTCATTGTTCAGCAGGTTCAGGAACCAACAGAACTAGGGCATCTACTAGTTTTCAAAAGCTTAGTCTTCAGTGCTTAGTTTGCCTTTATCTACCCTAAACGCCAACTTTGCTACCTCCAAAGACACAATGCGATATTATTCTTACTGTCAGATATTTATCTGGGTGGTTTAGAATCATAGAATCATAGAATATCAGGGTTGGAAGGGACCTCAGGAGGTCATCTAGTCCAACCCCCTGCTCAAAGCAGGACCAATCCCCAATTAAATCTTCCTTCCTTGATTCAGCATCAGAATTAACCTGAAGGGCCAGAGTTCATATCTTTGTTAGGATGTAATTTGAAAACTTTCTCCCATTCTTTGTCTGTCTTGTCCATTTAGACTACAAGCTCTTAGGAACAGGAGCTGTCTCTTGCTCTTTGCATGTACAGTGTCCACCACTATGCGTCTCTGATCTTATCTGGGGCCTCTACTGCAGTAGTATTCAGCATGCGGGCCAAGCATATTTCAAACAGGTCAAGAAGCTACAATAAATGCTTCGAGGCAGACTCTCTCCTCTTCATCCATTCCCTATGGACTGCTCAGGTGGCAAAGGGAAGTAGAAAGGGAGTAAAACCACCTGCTTGGCTTGACATGGAGATACCGTAGGGCAACAGCACTCCAGCCAACCCCAGCTGGTGTTCGGTCACTTGGGAAACACTGAGCTGTATGCAAGCTAGAGGTGCCCCCAGGTTGCTCTGTCATGTGCACCTTGTACATGGTAGGTTGCAGTGCTGCTATTAGCAGGTCAGGCTTTTGTACCAGATAGGGATTGATTTCAGAGCTTCATTCTTAGAGAGATACACACCAGACGTGTTCATTATAAGATCTTTTCATGTTCTGCCAGGGATGGCTAAAGTTAGCTTAAATAAGGTATGTTATGCATACCGCTACCTGGTGGCTGAAGAGTAAAATACAGTTTACCACTCCATTACAGCTCTAATCTGGGTTAGGGCTGCTGCAGAGAATTAGAGTGGTAACTAATTGTTGGGTCTCAGTTTCTCCTTTCTGCACTTTCCTAGACTGTCCTGGGCAGCTGTGTGTAGGGAGGGGATTCACTACCCTAGGCTCAGGCAGAGCCAATCAGACTCTAAGCGTGCTCTCCCGGGGGCTCTTATCCCCTGGCTAGGAAGTGGGCAAAGGAACAAACAGTGCAGTATGCTACCCAGACAATTTTGGGATGCAATTCAGCCCCCAACACAGAGCTGTGTCTTTAAGGCACAGTGAAGCCCCGAGAATCTGCACTGCTATTCTCTAGCTTTGGGTTAAATATGAAGGGCATCAGAGAAACTATATTCTACAAAAAACAATTGTCACTTTCATGGACCCAAACTGCTCTGTACTAGCGTGGTCTTCAACTGTCTTCTGCAGTGAAGCACAAAAGGGAAATTCTACCTGTAACCAGCTGGATCCTGTCTATTTTGATCAGCAGTTTGCAAACTCACTGCAGAAACACCTTGAAGAGCGCGGGTGCCTAGGCAGGTGGCTTCACACCAAAAACTGGGACTCTAACTTCATAGTTATTACACAGATTACTCTGTATGTTACCTGCCAGCCTTAACCAACTAAAGAGCTGCCAAAGACAGACAAATCTAATCATTAAAATGCTCAATCTGGAAATGGCCCAGAAAAACTGATAGAAAGAATAATCACAGGTGTTTCCTATGCCCAAATTTACCAAATGTTAGAAGGAGCAGGCACTAAAGACTGAGCATCCTTACCTCTTGGTGGGGATCTGCTACCCCAGCATAGTTGCTTCTGTATTATTAAATTAATTTAAGATGAGGTAGCAGGAGCTACTGTTACTATTTGAAATACCACTGAAGAAAAACTGGCTGGCTGTATTCTTCAGCTGTATCTCATTCAGTAGCAGAAGCAAACATCATTAATACATCATTGATCCTGTGTGTGTATTCTGGTGGTTCCAATCTGACACACTTAGGACCAGATTACCAAAGTTATTTAGGCACCTAATTCCCATTGATTTCAGTAGGAGTTAAGTGCCTAAATACCTTGGAAAACCTGGGCCTTTGTTCTTTGATTTTTCAGAGCTGCTGAACACCCACAGTTCTCATCAGATGATCCCTTGAAATTCAGGTACAAGTTTTCTCAAGTTGGACACCCCAGAGTTCAAAGATTCAAAGAGTTTAAGCCAGAAGGGATCAGCCAGGCTGTCTTTGCCAGCAAAGGTTAATGAATGTCTAGCTAGAGGAGAAAATGAGGCTGGAGGGTTGCAGTATATATGCTTTCCATAACTGGGAAAATTTGCGTTTAATCTACACCGTGTGAAATGCAACAGAAACTTCAGTGATGGGTGATTGGTAAGTCACAACAATAACTATAGCACAAGCCATTTACAAAGTGCTATACAAACTTTAGCTACTATAATGGCTTTCCTGACCTGGCTTACTCACAGTTATTGGATTTTTTTTTAATTGAAATAGTTATACCTGTACAAACCTCAATATGGATTCAGTTATACTCATACCAGTACAGTTTAAGTAGATAAGGGTTTAGTTGAGTGTAGATAAGGGCTTAGTTTCACAAGGGTAAAATACCTGCTGGTTGTATCAGATTGAAGGGTTGGCCAAATAATGGAGTTACTCCAGGGATTATTTTGATCTCTAGTGCTGGGCCTTCCAGAAGCCTACACACCCTTTTAGTACCTTGTGTAAATTATGTCATGTCTGTTGCATGAGATATTTTCCCACAAAATGAAGACAGCCAGAGAAAAGGGAACAGGTCCTCCCAATGGTGTTCCTGCTGCTCCTTATTCTGAAGAAGATTCCCTGTAATCTCCTGACACTGTTGAAGGCAATAGGTGAGAAATGAAGATGTGAGGGATGGAGATGTAGAAGAGTACAAATGCTGCTGAGAAGAGATGATAATCTTAGTGTCCAGGAGGAGGAACAAGACCTTTGGAGCAGTGGCTGCCACCTTAATGTCCTATTTCTCATTGCAGCACAGAGCCTGCGTCCATGGTGTGTGAAAAGGGGATAACGTTGAAAATGGTGGCAGAACTGATACTGAAATGAACAGTATTAAGTTAATCAGAAAGGATCCTATCAACAGATTGGTTTAGGATCTTTTCTTCTATCTAAGGTACTTATATGGCCTCTATTCCTCTCATATCTGAGCAGCTCACAACCTCTAAGTATTTATTCTCACAACATCTCTGTGATGCAGGGCAGTGCTGTCATTCCTATTTTTACAAAGATCCCAAGATCACCCCAGTGAATTGAATCTGGGTCTCCCAAATCCTGAGCTGATGTCTTAACCACTGGGCCATCCTCCCTCTCTATTTGTAAGACTGAAGGTAGGACGGCGATTTTTAATAAATACCTCCCCTCGCCAAATCTATAACATTTAATCCCTATAGTTTGTTATGCTGCCATATAGGGCTGTCTTTCAGGTTATCTAAATTCAGACAGAGAGACAGCCAATGCCAATGGTCTCTACAAAGCCCTTTATGTAAACTAACAGCACTACTGAACATCCATTTTGGATTTGTGTCACATCAGAGGAAATATGCCATTGGCTAGATTCAGTTTATAATTTATTAGGTGAGTTGAAAATATTTTTTAAGACAAACCTGTCAACTTGTC